>NC_090449.1:899233254-900590129 GCF_031143425.1 Pleurodeles waltl
TCTCACTATGTTTTAGGAAAGGTTGGTTTAACAAATTACAGAGCAATCTGAGCAGTTTTATTTGACCTCAAGGGGTATTAAGATCGTGTGGAGAAAGCTGCAAAGGAAAAGGGAGAAGGGAGGCCTGGAAGGGCCTTATTTTCAACTATACTGCTGGACCATCCAATGGAAAAAAACAGGATGCTGCTTTTGGGTCTGGATCCCTCACAATTAAGTTGTATGTTTAGAGCCATGTTAAAGAGCTCTTTGCAAGGGGAGGTGCATGTCCAGTTCGGAGGTTAGAGATGTTGAGTATTTTTAAAAGGTGAAGCTGAAAGTGGTATGTATGATGGTTAGACTTTGGAAACAAATTAGCCTGACATCTATGGTACTATATGTAAGGAAATCCCTCCTTGGCATGGTTACCCCCTGACTTTTTGCCTTTCCTGATGCCAAGTTATGATTTGAAAGTGTGATGATGCATGCTAACCAGGCCCCAGCACCAGTGTTCTTTCCCTAACCTGTACTTTTGTTTCCACAATTGGCACACCCTGGCATCCAGGTAAGTCCCTTGTAACTGGTACCCCTGGTACCAAGGGCCCTGATGCTAGGGAAGGTCTCTAAGGGCTGCAGCATGTCTTATGCCACCCTGGGGACCCCCCACTCAGCACAGACTCACTGCTTGCCAGATTTGTGTGTGCTGGTGGGGATAAAATGACTAAGTCGACATGGCACTCCCCTCAGGGTGCCATGCCAACCTCACACTGCCTATAGGTATAGATAAGTCACCCCTCTAGCAGGCCTTACAGCCCTAAGGCAGGGTGCACTATGCCATAGGTGAGGGCATAAGTGCATGAGCAGAATGCCCCTACAGTGTCTAAACAAAACCTTAGACATTGTAAGTGCAGGGTAGCCATAAGAGTATATGGTCTGGGAGTCGGTCATGCACAAACTCCACAGCACCATAATGGCTACACTGAAAACTGTGAAGTTTGGTATCAAACTTCTCAGCACAATAAATGCACACTGATGCCAGTGTACATTTTATTGTAACATACACCCCAGAGGGCACCTTAGAGGTGCCCCCTAAAACCTTAACTGACTACCAGTGTAGGCTGACTAGTTTTAGCAGCCTGCCACACACCAGACATGTTGCTGGCCACATGGGGAGAGTGCCTTTGTCACTCTGTGGCTAGTAACAAAGCCTGTACTGGGTGGAGGTGCTTCTCACCTCCCCCTGCAGGAACTGCAACACCTGGCGGTGAGCCTCAAAAGCTCACCCCCTTTGTTACAGCACCCCAGGGCACTCCAGCTAGTGGAGTTGCCTGCCCCCTCCGGCCACGGCCCCACTTTTGGCGGCAAGGCCGGAGGAGATAATGAGAAAAACAAGGAGGAGTCACTGGCCAGTCAGGACAGCCCCTAAGGTGTCCTGAGGTGACTCTGACTTTTAGAAATCCTCCATTTTGCAGATGGAGGATTCCCCCAATAGGATTAGGGATGTGCCCCCCTCCCCTCAGGGAGTAGGCACAAACAGGGTGTAGCCACCCTCAGGGCTAGTAGCCATTGGCTACTAACCCCCCAGACCTAAACACACCCCTAAATCGAGTATTTAGGGGCTCCCAGAAGACAGCAAGATAGATTCCTGCAACCTAAGAAGAAGAAGGAATGCTGAGCTGAAAACCTGCAGAGAAGACAGAGACACCAACTGCTTTGGCCCCAGCTCTACCGGCCTGTCTCCCCACTTCTGGAGAAACTGCCCCAGCGACGCGTTCCACAGGGTCCAGCGACCCTGAAGCCTTAGAGGACTACCCTGCATCTAGAAGGACCAAGAACTCCTGAGGACAGCGGCTCTGCTCCACAAAGACTGCAACTTTGCAACAAAGAAGCAACTTTGAAACAACACACGTTTCCCGCCGGAAGCGTGAGACTTTGCACTCTGCACCCGACGCCCCCGGCTCGACTTGTGGAGAACAAACACTGCAGGGAGGACTCCCCAGTGACTGCGAGACCGTGAGTAGCCAGAGTTGACCCCCCTGAGCCCCCACAGCGACGCCTGCAGAGGGAATCCTGAGGCTCCCCCTGACCGGGACTGCCTGCTTCAAAGACCCGACGTCTGGTAAAGACACTGCACCCGCAGCCCCCAGGACCTGAAGGATCCGACCTCCAGTGCAGGAGCGACCCCCAGGTGGCCCTCTCCCTTGCCCAGGTGGTGGCTACCCTGAGGAGCCCCCCCCCTTGCCTGCATCGCTGAAGAGACCCCTTGGTCTCCCATTGAAACCTATTGCGAACCCGACGCTTGTTTGCACACTGCACCCGGCCGCCCCCGTGCTGAGGGTGTACTTTTTGTGTCGACTTGTGTCCCCCCCGGTGCCCTACAAAATCCCCCTGGTTTGCCCTCCGAAGACGCGGGTACTTACCTGCTGGCAGACTGGAACCGGGGCACCCCCTTCTCCATTGAAGCCTATGCGTTTTGAGCACCACTTTGACCTCTGCACCTGACCGGCCCTGAGCTGCTGGTGTGGTAACTTTGGGGTTGCCCTGAACCCCCAACGGTGGGCTACCTTGGACCCAACTTTGAACCCTGTAGGTGGTTTACTTACCTGCAAAACTAACAAACACTTACCTCCCCCAGGAACTGTTGAAAATTGCAGTGTCCAGTTTTAAAATAGCTTATTGCCATTTGTGTGAAAACTGTATATGCTATTTTGCTAATTCAAAGTTCCTAAAGTTCCTAAGTGAAATACCTTTCATTTAAAGTATTGTTTGTAAATCTTGAACCTGTGGTTCTTAAAATAAACTAAGAAAATATATTTTTCTATACAAAAACCTATTGGCCTGGAATTGTCTTTGAGTGTGTGTTCCTCATTTATTTACCCTCTGATAAGCCTACTGCTCGACCATACTACCACAAAATAGAGAATTATTATTATCTCTTTTTGCCGCTATCTTGCCTCTAAGGGGAACCCTTGGACTCTGTGCATGCTATTTCTCACTTTGAAATAGTACATACAGAGCCAACTTCCTACACTATACCACAGCTTATTGGCTCCCAAATGGGAATCCCCAGGCACCCGGATTGTTTGCAGGATTAGCTTCCGCTACCTCTGAAGACTGCTGGCATAGAAAAATGGGGCCAACTTTTTCAGAACTGGATCCTGATTTTGTGGGAGCATATTTCGAGGAAAAAATGATACAGACTTTCCAGGTTTAAATACTACCAAATAACTAGTTGGGAAAGAAGCCCTACGGAAGGAGTTAGGTCAAGAATCATCTTTGGAACAACAATTGCAAGAGTGCATCCCAAAGAAAAGCAAAAGTGGCAAAATGGTACTTAGCTTTAATAGAGGCGCTGGACGGTGACCTTAGCCTGCCAGAGGAGCTTTGGAAGAAGGACATGCTGAGGATGTAGAATATAAACCATAAATGGCAATTACCTAGGTGCTTGTTGTATAAAACGGTAAAGTCTGCCCCCTTAAAGAAGAGCCTCCTTTTCGTCCTACACAAAGAGCGCACTGGACCATGAAAAGGCTGTTGGCAGTGGGCAACTGGGTGAAGAAGAGCTGTCAAAAATATGGGGCACAGGAAGCAAAGAAAGTTCAAATGTTCTGGCAGTGTCCAACAATTCGGCTCTTCTGATAATGTGTCTGCTTTCACCAAGTGGCACTCCTAATGTGCAACTGGATTGAGTGAACGAAACACACTGACCACTTGATGAAAAGAAGATGGAGGTGGTCTGGACCTTTCCCAGACTGAAGCCAATCCCAGGCCCACCCCACCACCGCAAGCGGTGACGCCCCTTTGCCCTGGAAAATCCAGTCCTTCTGGGATACCTGAATCTCCCACTGTGCCTCCAGCTGCCTAAGGTCATCCCTATCCTGTAAGATCTACCATCATGAAGTTTAAGAAACTTGTGGACTAGGTGTGTGACTGAGGGAGAGAATCATCTGTGGCAGTACTCGGCACAGCTCGACTTCTTGATGAACAGTTTCAATGTTTTCTGTTATTTGTTTTGTTGAAGAATTGCCGAGGAATGTAATGCAGTGTGAGGGCATGCCTGATGCCTGACATCTTACAGACACACATGTCCTGATCCTACGTTGGAGGTCAACTTCAACTAGACTAATAACAGGGTAAAATAATAACAGAGGAACACCCCCAGCTCGTGCAGTTAGTGCAGAGCTAATTTGAAAGCACCTGCTGGCTCCTGTGTTCTTTGTTACTGCCGAGTTTTTAACATGCTAAGGGGTGTTTTAAATGGGCAAGGTGCTATCTTGCACTGAGCATTTCTGTCCTTGATAGTGCTGTCTCAGCAAAGGAAAGCAAAAACAAATCTGAGAGACAAGCTGGAAGCTTTTTGGGGGGACACTGGGAAAGGAAGGATTAGGACCAGTAGGAAGAGGATGATGGAAACTAAGAGAACAAGGGCCAACAGGTGAACCTCCAGCAGGGCTAGGATACCCAGAGCGATGAGGACCAGGATAAGAAGAACCAGGCCCAGGGAGACCTAAGCATTACCAATGGAAGAGGGGACAAGGAACAAATAGCCAACGAGAAAAAGTGTAAGGAAAAACTAGATGGGTGTTATCAGGGTGAGAAGGATCAGGAGCGCCAAGAAGATGTGGTACAGGGGGATCTGGACTCGGTGGACAAGGACCCAAATGAGATGATCGAGGTCCTCAGTACCAGGGCTAGGATGTTCAGGTGAGGAGAACCAGGAAAAAATGACCAGGGCCAAGAGGACTAGAAAGGAACAGAGCCAGATGGGCCAAGTCTAGGGGAACCAAAAAGAACCAGGATGGCCAAAAAGCAAAATTTATGATAACTAGCACACTAGGACAAGAAGGACCGCAATGACTAGGACCAAGAAGACCAAGACTATGCGATCGCCAAGATAATTGTACTACCAAAGTTCCTTTACCTGTTTGAAACATCCCTCTCCCCCTTACTGCGTCATTTTTCAAACAGTTGAGGGTGAACCTGGTGGCCTTGACCTGGGCAGGGAACTAACCCTGGATCTCCTGGGAGGTCCTTACCCTACTGCCCAATGAGGGCGGGCTGGGCTCACCAGACATGACTTTATACGCCCAATTCGTACATTTATTGATCCACCCGGCACCGTTCCAACCTCACGTAGCAGTGGAAATAGACAAAGCATCTCCTTGTCCCCTCTCAGCAGCACTATATCCGCCCTACAGGGCACCCACAGCTGAACCCAACACAGTGAAATGTGTACACTGGAAATGGGTGTATTTGCACCAAAAAGCAGGCCTGACCACTATATGCACCCTCAATCCCGATCACCGACAACTCCATGATACTGCTGCTTTTGGAAAGCAGAGGAAAAACCCGAGCCCGAAAACTCAGTCTTCACCACTTTTCAGACCTATATCTCTCCCCATTTGAGGAAACGGAGTCCACGCCATCACTTTTTCAGACACACTCCTTTATTATCAACTCCGCTTCACATGCTGCATACTACATGACACCTTTCCATCCCCTCCACCAACACTTCCAGCACTGGAGCACATATTCACATCCCCACAACTGCGCAAACTGATCACTCGGCTCTAAAACCTCACACAAAACTCACCCTCGACCACAAGCCAGGGCACAATGGGAGGAAGATTTAGATCCACCCATCACAGCACAATGGTTCTTCTGCTGCGCCCAACTTGAACACCTTTCCCCAAACTATAGACTTTGCTTAATTCACTTTAAATTAATACACTGGCTATATAGCACCCCTCTGCAGCTTTTCAAAATGGGTCTGGCTCAGGATTTGAGCTGCCAGCGCTGCAGTTATGCCCCAGCTTCCTTTCTTCGTCTGGCCTGACTCTGCCATAGGGTAGCGGCTTTTTAATCAGATTTTTTTCAAACCATTCAAAAGATAACCGATCACACTGCTCCCCTCACCCCTTTGGTGGGCCTGCTGGGATAGACGCAGCACCGCCTGACTGCCATGCTGCTCATCCTAGCCAAGCTCCGGGTGGCAATACACTGGGGTGGGAAACCGGCTACCTCCATTAAGTTATGGCTGTGTGATGTGGTGTATTGTCAAGAGCAGCTAAACAGCTACTGGAAATGGATGCCCAGAGGTCCTGCCCCAAGAAATCCGGGGGCCCCTCACTACCTTTCTCCTGTCCATGTGAGCTTAGGATGCAGCCAATGCCACTTATGCTTGGCGGTCCTGCCCCGCGGCCTGGCTCGTGGCGGTTAGGGGGCACACACCTCTATTCCCGACACCAATGACCACACATCCCACACTGTTTCTATATTCCCCTAAGCCACGCAACGAAGTGGCCGATCCATCACGCCCTTGGCAACACAACTATCTAAGTGACCTCACAACTATGTCTGGGTTTGTGCTACTACTACTGTCTGTAACTGCTAACTGCCATGTCAGGATTAATAATTGCCAATTTTGCTCTGTTGGTATTGACAAATGGCAATAAAGAACATTTTAAATAAGGAGACCAAGACTAGGGTGGCTGGTGGACCAGAACTAGCCTAAGCAGAAACCAAATTACCAGGAACATCAAGGCCAATGGGTATTAATCTCAGGAAGGACTATGAAAAAGAAAAATGGCATGACCATGATCAGCAGTGTCAGGGAAGTGAGAACAGGGACACAGGCAACCAGAGCCAGAATGAAACGTTCTAAGAGGACCAAGAATCAAAGGGCTAAGGGAACCTCGAGATCAGGGCATAGAGGATCCCGACTTTGAGTACTAGGACAGGGGGAGGAGGAAATGGAGGATCAGGATTAGAAAAATCATGACTATGGTGACCATAGTCTGGAGGTCCAGGCCACAGGGATAGGAACAAGATGGCCACAGATGATAAGCAACAGAATGGCCATGTCCACGGTGATGAGAGCAAACAGGATCATAATCAGTTGCTGTAGAAGCATGAGGACAAGGAACAGGAGGATCAGGACCAGATCCTGGAAGTTTGGGACAAATAGGCACATAAGATTTTTTATGGACAGTGCCAGGGGGCAAGAACTAGCAAGGAAGACAAGGGGACTATTAACAAAATTACCAGGAGGAATAAAGCCAGGGGGGCCAGGAGGATTAGAAGGCTCAGCACCAAAAGGACCAGGAACAGGCCTAGGAGTGCTAGTGTGATCGTAACCAGATCTCAGAGTACCACATGAAACAAAAACACCAGGATCTGATGGTAGAACGACCAAGATGAAGAAGATCAGGAGGACCAGAAGAGCCAGGAAGACTAAGAGGACTGGACCTGGATGTACAGTTGGATCAGGACCAAAATCACAAAGCTCTATGAAGGACACAGACAAAATGATCCAGGACCAAAAGGACCCAGACCATTAGGTGCAGTGCCATAATTATCATGAAGACAAGGCACAGGGCCAGGAGGGCCAGAATGATCCAAACTAGGATGACAAGGGGTTAGGGGACAAATCCTAAAAGGATCAGAAGACGAGAAGCCAGGTGAACTGTGGGGACCAGCAGAAACAGGAACTGATGTACTAGGAATCGGATGAGTAGGGTGAGAAGGATCAGAATGGCCATGTCAAAGGGACAAGGGTCAAGAGGATCAGGGAGGAGAAAGAGCTAAGAAAAGGGGAGCTGTAAGGATCAGGATGGCCAGGAAGACCATAACCAAGAGGGTTAGGCATACAAAGACCCAAACAAGAAAGACCAGAAACCAAAAAGTTCAAGTCTAGTGGCCACAAAATCAGGAAGAGAACACAGACAATGAAGACGAGAAATAGGAATACCAGTGCTAGGTAAACCAGACTGAGAGTGAGGATACGAGGAGAATAGGATCTGGAGAATCAGAAGGTGATGGCCAGGCAACCAGAGCCAGCAGGACAATTGGTAAGAGGACTGGGCCAAGAAGGATCAGTAAAACCACAACCAAGGGGAAAAGGAAGATCAAGTCACTGAAGCCCAGGACTAGAATGAGGAGGTAAAGGAGGACCAGGATAAGGAGGGCTAGGATGACAGGAGCCAGGATGACCAATCTTGGTGGCTAAGAACAGGGTGACCTGAACAGGAAGGATCAGGACTAAGTGGGCAATTTAGTGCAGAACCAGATGACAAGGAGCAGTAGGAACAGGGCCAAGAGTATCATGACATGTTGGAGGAAGACCAGGAGACCTAGTCACAGCAGGAGCAGCTGGACACGGGCCATTAAGACCACATAGGGAGTATTAGGTGGACTAGAAGGATCAGAATAAGTATGGCTAACAATAGGTTTAGGAATACCAGAGGGGTCACAACCAAGGAAACCAGAACCTAAAGTACCAAATGGGGCATGAGACCAAGAAATGGGGTATCAGGCTGGCAAGGATCAGGGGACCTGGCCAACCAGAGCCACAAGGACAAAAGGGACCAGGACCAAGATGAACAGGCCCAGCCCAAAAGGAACTAATAACGAGGGCCAGGACCTGTGGACGCAGCACCAGATGGACATCGAAGACAGGGACCAGGACAAGGATAATCAGGATGACCCAAACCAGGAAGACTAGGAGCACCAGATTTAGGAGAACCTGGAGAACAGGCTTAGGTGGAGAAGGACCCAGCAGACAAACAGGATCAGGGTGAGGATCAGTAGCATCAAGATCAGAAGGCCGAGGAAATGCTAATACAAAGAAGGGCAAGGAGCAGGGCCAGGAAGTACTAAAACCAGGTGCTCCTGATTCAGGAAACCAGTACAAGGGTGCCACAACTAGTTGAGCCAGGATGACAGTGATGAACACCAAAACAATCTAGAAAAGTAGGAAGTGGGACAAGACCAGGAGGAGGACCAACAACAGAAGGCAGAGAAGGTCCTGAAGAAGAAGGACGAAGACAGCAGAAGGACACCTATGTGGTTCCATACCACATATATAGGAATATCCCTTTTGTAAACAGGTCTTACTAATGCTTCTGAAGCTGTCAACCCCCCGAAACCCCCACCTTTGTCAGCCTACGTGAAGGATGATAAGTATTTACTGAAAAATCAGAGCTTGCACAGTGAATGAAAACATAGACCTATTACACTCTGACCTCTGAATGATGACAGCCATTGACTGACACTGGCACAGTAGCCTCAGGGTGGATTTGAGGGCAGAGGGACTGAAACTTGGCAGAGGTATCTAACGGCGGATGGGTGAAAAGGCGTGGGGTCTGTGAAGAATGGCAGAAAAGGTTTGAGGAACTTACAGGACTGAAGAACACAAAAATGGTTATTGGCAAACAAGAGGGGTTCTAAAGGCTATGGAAATCAGCGAAAGGGAGCTCAGCATCATAAGAAGGCTCAGGTGAGCAGATGAGGGGCTGAGAGAGGTTCCAAGTAGATTGTCTAAGATGGCACAAAGAGGGATTCTGAGCAATAAAGAACTCTTATTGCGAGATCTGATAGCACTGGGAACCAAGGCCAGGAGTGATCGCTTCAGCAACAGACAAGTGCCTGTGAAACTTTAAGGGAGGGTGGAGATACATACATGGCAGTAGTATATGGAAGGCCAGCAAAGAGGCAATGTGTGTCATGACTAGTCAAGTAGTCTTTGTGACTCCCAGACTTTTGAGTTTAAATTCCATTTGTGGTGGATATGTAGCAAGTGTGTAGCAGTAAGACTCCGTGTGTGGTGAATGTCTAAGTGCATCGACCAGTGGGATGCATTTTGCATGATGTGATGTGTAATGTGTGTGTGATGTGGATGTATATTGATTGCATTCCTGTGGCTGAAAGGGTGAGACCCAGACACTGAAGTGAGAGAGGATAGATTAAATGCTTCTCACAGAACGTTTGTGAGGTCCTTGTTAGAAAAGGGTTGCTGATTATTTCTTTTTGAGTAACAAAGTAGTGCAGATGTTTGGAGTGAGAGGTTGGTATGAGGTTTCTCTTGTTAAAGATGACAAAGCTTCTAACCATTATAACAATTGTCCTGTGGAATTCTTTCAAAAGTGGTACCTTCTAATGTGTCTTGGAAAGAACCAAGAATTACTCAGACTTATTCATCAGACGAAAATTAATTACAAAGAAGGCAAAATACAGGCCTGATATAGTTTGTATCTTGTAATGTTTTGACTCCTATCAAGTGTAACAATTAATCTAAGTTAAGTGATCAAAGTGCAGTCGATGCAGTGTTCCACTGGTGATTATATTTACAAAGAACATTGATAAAAGACAATGTGCAGTTTGTCATCTGACACCCAGGCCTATCCCATAAAAAATGTTTCAGTGCCGGGGTGTATTCTTTAAGAACCGGTACCAATCCTCTTCATACCAAACACAGTAAAGCTTGTCCCATACAGATCAAACCAGTACCAATTGTGAGGCAAAATTGCCCAAATTGTTATTTCAATGTATTCTTAAACAAGAACGAGGTGGATCTAATCTCACTCTTTTCTGCACCACTGAAGTATTTCCACATTTCAAATTCGTGAAAAGTGGGTGTGCAATTTGCAACCACATTTTGTGAAATAAATATTAATAGATCAGGCCCCCTATTTTGATAAGGGGATGGTTGCCATTTATATTTACTCCTTGTTTGTACAGGCCTATTTTTCTGCTGGTTTTCTTAGCATTGGGAAACCTTGTTTGGGTATCCATGTGCTCTAAAATTCCATTATCGTTCATTCATTCACCCTTCCCTCCACAAAGTTTAGCTTTCTCCCCTTCCTCTTCCAGTGACTTCTCTTCCACTTCCCTCAAGCTCGCTCTTCCTTCGTGTTCTCAGTCCCAGCAGCTACCACCCACCTTCTGTTTTCTACAGTGTGTGGTCCTCCATTCCCCTGTGCTCCATTTTCTCTGTTGCGGTGGCTCTGAAGTCACAGGTTCACTCCCAGGGTGCTCAGCATTAAAATGCATTTCTTTCCCAGGCCCCAGAAAGGAGGAGTTGGGACAGAATCAGACTAACGATGACGAAGAGATAGAAAAAAAGATGCTGCAGGGAGAAGCTCAGTGTAAAATAAAGTGAGAGAACTGTGAAACGCCTGGGCTAGACACATGTTGTGATGGGTCTGTGTGCCAGACTATGCAGAAAAGACAGCCTGCAAGCAAAATGTGTCTTGAGAACGCACAATAAATAACTTTAAGAGATGTATTGCTCAATCACATGATATTTTCCTGTCCTAGCTGTTAAACAGCAGAGTCCACTAAAATGCTTTAGAGTCACAGGTGATACGTGACATTTGATAGGGCGAAGTAAGAGTTCACACGTCAGCTAATTAAGCAGAGTCCATTACTCAAACTTTTTCTAATGCCACACTATTGTTTTTTAATGTATAATATATATATATATATATATATATATATATATATATATATATAGAGAGAGAGAGAGAGAGAGAGAGAGACAGACACTTTCGGTCTGCGATCTTCATCCATTTGTCATTGAAATTGTCATTAGCATTTTGCTTACACATACCCACAGCATACAGCATGGGGCAGTGCATTAGCCCAATTCCGCGATTGGCTCCCTTGTTTGTGAGTGACGGCATTTTGCACAATGGCAATGTGCACCACCACTATAATAGTGTACCCCTTAAGAGCTATGGATTGTGGGCCAATGCGTTGATTTTTTTCAATGTATGTCTCACTGTCCAAGATGTAACTTCTTTTTTTCCTTTTGCGCACTGTTGCCAAGCTGCCTGCTGTCATATGCAGAGCAGCACCTTTTGCAGTCACTGCTTTGTTCACCTTTTTTTTCTCAATATGTACCATACTTTATTAGTCTTAGATGGCTAACGCGATCCTTTCAATACGTTGGTCATCTCGGATTGCTAAAGAAGAATAATTGATGAAGAAAAAACATTCAAAGGCGGATGCTTGTGTGTTTCTATGCTTGGTAGCCATCTTTGACTCTCATTCTTCATCATTATTTACTGTCCCAAGGTGGCAGCCGCCTTCCATAAATACAGTGGCCATCGTGGAATGATATATAATGAGAAATATTCCAGTATGAACACCTGTGCTTGGTAGATTATCTTTGAATAATTTTTTCGCATTCTTTATCTTTCCAAGATATTGCCCATCTTGGAACAGAAAACGAATTAATAACGTACAAAGGCAAACCAGCACTGGCAAAGGTAAGAGGTCTAGGGATGGGTAATAAAGGCATGTTCTGTTGACTTTGCAAATGCTTGTTTTTAAATGTGCGGCAGAGAGGTGAGTAAAATCTTCCACTGTTTTAATTTTGCTCTGTGGTGACGCTATAACAAATATAAGGGATATAGGCAACAGACACATAGCACTAGAGAGCACAAAAACCAATAGGGCCACCTAATATCTACTTCAGGTTGCCCCAAAGTGAAATAAGGGATGTCACACCATCTGGTTAAGGGTTCTGCCACTGGGCCACTTAACCTACGGTCTAGGGAATCCTTGGGGTCTGTGACACCTACTCGTGGGTTCCGCGATTACTTAGAAAATCGAATACTACTAACAGATTAATAAAGTGTATATACATAAAGATACAAAATATAAAACTTGGTCATAGGTTATAGTTCCAAAATCACACGTCGCTTCTAGAGGTCGAAAAGCAGGTATGAAACCCTTCATCTTTCCTTTGTATTGTGGACTAAAACATTTATTTCTCCAATACGAAAAGTACTTTCTTGAATCTTTGCTGTAACTGCCTTGTAGTTTATTCAAATACATCAATGCTGTCAGGGTTCTCTGAAGTTGGCTTATACATTTTTCAATCCAATTTCACCCAGACAATGTCTTAATAGAGATAATTTCCTCTGCGAAGGGCGCTCCCCACATTCTAAAATGTCTACATAAAACATTAGGTACATTAATTCCCTGTCCATTAGACTTCCACTTGCAACTTAGAGGAAGGATGGTGCATTTGCCACTTTGGTCGTCATAAATGATAAACTCAACACAAACTGAACATGTGAAGATTTACCCTTAAAGAAATGGCATCGTTTTCCTTTCACAAAAAATAAGCACTAGGAAGTGTGTAGATCAGTGGTCTCCAAAATTTTTAATGATGCTCCCCCCTCAGTTGAAAAATAAAAACCACAATTTTTCCCCAATATTATTTAAAGATGGCAATGTTTAAATATGTCCAGACATATTTAAACATTGCAGCTAAGTTCTGTTAACTTGTTAAAAATATAATAACAAGTTTCTGCTTAAAAAAAAACACTGTTATCTGTGTAATGCTTCTTTTTGACCAGAGTCTGGCGCCCCCCTGGGGTCACTTGAGGCCCCCCTAGGGGTGCCCGCCCCCCAGTTTGAAGACCCCTGGTGTAGATTGTATCAGTTAGACCAGCATCGGACAGAGATACATGTTCTGTCTGGAAGCAGTTCTCTCCTTTGTCCAGTAGATGGCACAGAGATCAAGGGAATGTGATACACTAATGTCGCTCCCTTTGTATGCTGATATGCTTCTGAGAGAATGCGCTCCTGTCTGCAAGTCTGCCACTCTGTTCACCAGTATTGATTTATTTCGATGCACAGCATGAGCGAGGTGATGAGCATGGTGTTCTCGTGCCTGTCATTTCTATGTCGGGACCGGAGATTTCAGATTATCCATTCTCTTATTTGCTTTAATAAAGGTAGCAGCCATGCAACCAAACAGACATTGCCGAAGTGTAGTATAAAAAAAAACACAAGCAAGGACAAAGCCAATAGGTCTTGCCTATGCAAGAGCTATTGGCTTTGCCAATGTGTTTTAGCCATGTTATACACCAGCTTAGCTGCTGTTCAGCAGGGTTAAAAGTTAGTGCATAGAGGAGAGTGGTGTGGAGTGGAGTGGCAGAGTGTTGCGTATTGGAGTGGCTTACAGTTGAGTTGCATAGAGTGGCTTACAGTGGAGTTGCCTAGAGTAAAGTGGACTGATGTAGAAGCTTTGCCGCAGACTGTTGCAGAGTATGCTGCGGGATAGAATTCAGAGGCGTACAATGTAGCATAGTGGAATACAGTTCTGTAGATTAGAGTTACCTAGTAGAATGCAGTTTCGTAGAGTGCAGTAGTGCAGAATGGTGTGGTGCAGAGTAGAGTGGTGCAGACTGCAGTCAGGCAGAGTAGAGTGGCACAGAATGCACTGGCGTAGAGTTGTGCAGAGTACAGTGGTGTAGAGTGAAACAAAATAGGATATAGTGCAGTAGGCATGTAGCGGCAGAGTGTAGTGGTGTAGAATGGAGTGCCCCAAAGAGCAGTGGTGTACAGTGCACTCGCATAGAATGCAGTAATGCATAAGAGTGGCGTGGAGTTCAGTTGGGCAGAGTGTAGTGTCAAGTGTCGCAAAGTGCAGTGGTGTAGAGTGCATTAGCAGAAAGTGCATTGGCATAGAGTGGTGCTGAGTAGACTGCAGTGGCGCTGAGTACAGAGGTGCAGAGTAGAGTGCAGTGGTGCAGAGTGTAATGACTTATAGTAGAGTGCCGCAGAGAAGACTAGAGTGCAATGCCGTGGAGTAGAGTGGACTGATGCAGAGTTCATTGGCGTAGAGGGTTGCAGAGTTTAGTGACGTAGAGTGCAGTGGCGTATAATTCAGCTGTGTACAATGCAGCATCGTAGAATACAGTGGCTTAGATTAGAGTGTTGCATGATAGACTGCAGTGGTGCAGAGTGGAGTGGGGCAGAGTATAGTGACAGAGTGCAATGATGCAAAGTAGAGCAGCATGGAATTGATTGGTAGAGAGTGTATTGGCGTATATTGGTGCAGAGTAGAGTGGCACACAGTGAAGTGGCCAAGAGTGGAGTGATGCAGATTGCAGTGGCATAGAATACAGTGATGCAGAGAAGAGGGGCATAGAATGCGGTAGTGCAGAGTTAAGTGGTGTAGAGTTCAATGGGGGAGAGTGAAGTGTTGCAGTCAAATGTCACAGAGTGTAGTGGTGTAGAGTGGCGTAGAGTACAGTGGTGCAAAGTAGAGTACAGCGGCATAGAGTGCAAAGACAGAGTACAGCTGTGTATAGTGCATTGGTGTAGAGTGCAGTGGTTCAGAAAAGAATGGCGTAGAATACAGTGCCATAGACTAGAGTGGTGTAGAGTGCAGTGGGATGAAGTAGACTGTTTCAAAGTAGAATGCAGAGGCATACAGGAGAGTGGCATAGCGTGTAATGGCACAGAGCAGCGCTTTTCCGTGGACCATGACACATTCCCAGGGGGTCCGCAGGCCTGGGACAGCATGAAGGCACTTGTCCAGCTGGGGCCTCTGGACAGAAATACATGTTTTTTTTAATATTTATTGCTTCATTTTTGCAGCAGTTTTAAGAGTACTGCAAAGTTCCTTGTACTACCATCAGCTTTCCAGCAAAAATAAAAAAATAAAGATAACTCTGGTGATTAATGTGCCTTCTGGACAGAGATTGGAGTTTTGTCTAGTGGCAGTTTTGACTCATCTAAGGTAGCGCTGATGGTTAATATGCCTGCTGCAAAAAACATGTATCATGCAAAGAAAAGTATTTTATGTGCATAGCATAGTAGGTTACTGCTTTTGTTTCAAAGATTCTTTTGTTACTGACGCAAAGTATTTGCGAACAAAGACAAGCTTGTGCAGGGAAATGCACAACTCTGTTTGGCTGCCAACACTTCAAACCAGGAAGTGTTGGCATCCATCTTGGGACTCGGCTTGAGCCAAGCCCCAGAAAAGAAGTAAAAAAAAATAAAAGGGGCCAGGGTAGAGACACGCTGATCCCTTAGCACTGCTGGCACCCTCCCCCAGACAACAAAAACATTTATTAAAATTATTTTTTTTGCAGCAAGTTTGCAGTATTTGCGAATTTATGGCAAACATTTTTTTTTTAAAACGCGGGCTTGTTTTATTTATAGGCCCCTGGGTTGGCCAGGGCCATTCAAAATGTAGTGTGGGGGGGACTCCCACCCGCCCCAGAGTTCTTGGGACCAGCACCTCCCCAGAGCTTTTATTGTTTCTAAATGTAGGGGGGCCTGTGGACTGCGCTGCACTGGGGACCGTCACCTCTCCAGGGCTTTCATTTTTAAATATTCAGGGGGGCCTGTGGTCCCCCCATGCCCTCAAGACCCGGCACCTCCCCAGAACCTTTTTAGTGAGTATGCGGGGGGGGGCCTACGGACCCCACTGCACTGCGGACCACCCCCTGCCCAGGGCTTTCAGTTTAAAATATGCAGGGGGCCACGCCCTCTCACTGCCCTGAGGACCACCATCCCCAGGGCGAATGTATAAAAAACTAAAATGGGGTTCTGTTGGGATCCCCCCGCTCTGGGGACCACCACCACCCCTGGGCTAAGTACTTGTTGCCTCATGGAGACACAGATGGCCCTGGGGACTGCCACACTCCAAGGCCGGCTCCTGCTATGTCCCGGGGTGCCCACCCCCAGGACATAGATGTTTGCTGTGGCTTGGCTGCAGCCCTGCAGCTTCAGCCAAGCCACAGCAAATACTTGTAAAGCAGGTCCCGCTGTCAAACATGGAGCTGCTGTCAAAGCCTTAAGGCTTTCCCTGCAGTGCCAGGTAGCCCATAAGGGCATTTTTGTAAAATAAAAATATACATATATATATAAAAAAAAAATATATAAATCTATTGGGGGAGCTCTTGAGCGCTCCCTCGTGGTACCACATAGCCCATAAAGGGCTTTTTTGATTTAAAAATATATAAATATGTAGGGACTGCGGGGGAGACCTTGAGGGCTCTCTCGCAGTACTAGACAGCCCATAAACAGCTAAAAAAAAAAAAGAAAAAAAATTATGAAAAAAACCCATAGCTAAGGAGTGAGTTATAGTTACCTTAGGGTGCGGGTTTTAGTTACTTGAAATAAATCTAACTATAACTACTGAATTTCTATGTTTTTTTATGAGTAAATTCGGAACCTAACTATAACTTATCTTTCTAACCTTTGTTTTTTTCAATGAATATATATATATATAAACATATATATTCAATGAAAAAAACAAAGGTTAGAAGGACGTTATAGTTAGGCTCACATTTCAAGCGTACAAAACCATAGAAATCCAGCAGTTATAGTTACCTTAGTTAACTATGACTTGTGCCCCCCTAAAGCACTGCTTATGACCTCACAGATTACCTAACTCATGACATGGTCAGTGGCATCACTAATGACATTACTGATGACATCCCAGATGACATCACTGATGACATCATCCAGTGATTCTAACTGATTGTATGAATGTGTAAGTGGGTGTATGAGTGGCTGTATGGGTGAATGACTGGTTCAATTATTAAGTGTTTGGGACAGTGCACGGATGCATGAGTATCTGTATGGGTGATGAAGTGACTGCTTGTATTTGATTGAACCACTGAGTGTGTCAGTGACTGTTCGGGTGAGTGAGTGATTGTGAGAGTGGTTTTGTGTGTAAAGCAAAAGGTGTCATTCTATTTCTGAGTGAGTTGATGAATTAGTTACTAGTTACTAGTTGAGTACCTGAGTCTATTAATGGCTGTAATTATAACTGAGTACCTCTGTCACTGACTGTATGCAAGATTGAATATGTGTGTAAGTGGGTGTCTCATAAAGTGAGTGGGTGTGTCAGTTTTGTATATTGGAGAATGAGTGGATGTGTTATTACTTGTGTTGGTGAACGAGTGGGTGTGTTAGTGGCTACATTGGTGACTGACTGGGTGTATCTGTGCCTTTGCATGTCAGTCAATGGGTGTGTGAATGGTTTTATAATTGAGTGACTATGGGTGTTAGTGATTGTAGTGAGGACTGAGTGGGTGTGTTAATGACTGAATGACCCTTGACCCTAGGGTAGGTCCCTTCCCCGCCACCGCAGCTCCACCTGCCCAGGCCCCTGCCACTGGTCTGGTAGGTCCTAGGCTCCTCTTCTGCTCTGCTCCCGTCTGTCTCCTTGCCCGTGCTTTTGCCCTTCTCTGTGCTCTTCTTCGCTCCGTTTTCTTCTCCTGCTGTGCTCTTCTTCACTCCATTTACCTCTCTTGTTCTGCTTTCTTCGCTCCGTTTTCTTCTCCTGTTGTGCCCTCTTCGCTCCATTTACCTCTCATGTTGTGCCCTCTTCGCTCCGTTTTCTTCTCCTGTTGTGCCCTCTTCGCTCCATTTACCTCTCCTGTTCTGCTTTCTTCGCTCCCTTTTCTTCTCCTGTTGTGCCCTCTTCGCTCCATTTACCTCTCCTGTTCTGCTTTCTCCGCTCCGTTTTCTTCTCCTGTTGTGCCCTCTTCGCTCCATTTACCTCTCCTGTTGTGCTTTCTTCGCTCTCCTTTCTCCTTTCCTGTTGTGCCCTCTTCGCTCCGTTTTCTTCTCCTGTTGTGCCCTCTTCGCTCCATTTACCTCTCCTGTTGTTCTATCTTCGCTCTCCTTTTTCCTCTCCTGTTGTGCCCTCTTCGCTCCATTTACCTCTCCTGTTGTGCTTTCTTCGCTCCGTTTTCTTCTCCTGCTGTGCTTTTGCCGCTCTCCCTTTTCCTCTCCTGTTGTACGCTATCTTTTTCTCCTGCTGCACTCTATCTCCTGTCGTGCCTTATCTCCTGTTGTCCTTCAATCTCCTTTTGTCCTTTTTTCCTGTTGTGCTTTCTCCTGTTGTGATCTTTCCTTTCCCGCCGCTGCCTCCCGTGCGGCCCCGCCCCCTGCTTCCATTCGCTACTCCCCCTCCTGCCTCCCACTCTTATGGCCGTCGCTGCGTGGCCCCGCAGCTGGCGTGCCAAAGGCAAGCCCGTCTGCGCCCGTACGCGCCTGGACCGCACCCAGCGCCAGAACCCCTGGCCCCCGGCGCTCCCAAAACCCCCAGCTTAGCTATGTCGCCACCTCCCTCCACGCACTCAACCCCGGACGAACTACCACCTGCTACCAAGCCAGCCCGAAACGCACCAATGGACCCCTCACCTGTCATACATGCAAGCATACCTTCCACCGCGAATGCAATCCGTCCACCAGCCCACGCTCCAACAACCACCTCAAGTGCATCCTCATCAACGCACGCTCCGTCCACAAGCACGCCATTGAACTATGGGACCTCTTGGACTCAACCGTACCAGACGTAGCCTTCATCACTGAAACCTGGATGAACGCCTCATCGGCCCCGACATCGCCCTAGCCATCCCTGACGGCTACAAGATCGCCAGGAAAGACTGCACCAACCAAATCGGAGGAGGAATCGCCATAATCTACAAGAGCTCCATCAACGTCACTACCTCCACCGAAGACACCCTCCTCGCCGCCGAACACATGCACTTCCAGATCCACACCGACCCCAGGACCACCCTCAGAGGAACTCTTGCCTACAGGCCCCCTGGCCCACGCGCCCTATTCAGCGAATCTATCACAGACTTCATCTCCCCGCACGCCCTAGCCTCGCCAGACTACATCCTCTTCGGAGACCTGATCTTCCACCTGGAGAAGAACACCACCACCCTTCTCGCCAACCTCGCCAACCTCGGACTCAAGCAACTGGTGAACACCCCCACCCACACCACTGGGCACACGCTAGACCCCATCTTCTACCCCAGCAACCACGTATCCTTCAGCCACTCCTCTGAGATACACTGGACCGACCACAGATGTGTCCACTTCACCTTCAGACGCAAGACCCACCGCATTCGCACACAACCTATCACCCGCAGACCCTGGAACAAAATCTCCACAGAACAGCTACTCTCCACTCTCAACCATAACCAACCTGCCATCACCTCCGACACCAACAACGCAGCCCTCAGCCTCACACAGTGGATCACCAACTGCGCCGACAACCTCGCCCCCCTCAGAAGCCACCCAAGACAGACTAACATAAGGAAACCTCTTTGGTTCACAGACGCCCTCAAATAATCCAAGAAAACCTGCCGTACCCTCAAAAAAACCTGGCGCAAAGAACACACCGCAGAAAATATGTCAGCCCTCAAAATCGCCACCCGCGAACACCACCAGCTGATCCGCTCCACCAAAAGAGCATCCTTCAAAGAGAAACTGGACAAGAACACCCACAACAGCAAAGAACTCTTCAACATCGTCAAAGAGCTCTCCAATCCCAACGCCAGCTCCAACTCCATCACGCCCTCACAAGAACTCTGCAACTCCCTCGCTACCTTCTTCCATCGAAAGATCACCGACCTACACGACAGCTTCGGACCACAGATCCCGCCGACCACCACGGAACTCACAGCCCCAACCATCACCCTCAACGCCTGGACACCCATCAGCGCCGAAGAGACTAGAACCACCATGAACACCATCCACTCCGGCGCCCACTCGAGCCCGTGCCCACATCACATCCTCAACGAAGCCGACGCCATCATCGCCCCCTATCTCTAGAGCATCATCAACAGCTCGTTTGCATCTGCCACCTTCCCCGAGAGCTGGAAACACGCAGAAGTCAACGCTCTCCTGAAAAAACCTACGGCGGACCCCAACGACCTGAAGAATTTCCGCCCCATCTCGCTCCTCCCCTTCCCGGCCAAGGTCATCGAGAAGGCAGTCAACAAGCAACTGACCAACTTCCTCGAAGACAACAACCTGCTCGACCCCTCCCAGTCCGGCTTTCGGGCCAACCACAGCACAGAAACCGCCCTCATCGCAGTCACCGACGATATCCGAACCCTGCTGGACAACGGAGAAACAACCGCCCTCATCCTCCTTGACCTCTCGGCTGCCTTCGACACCGTCTGCCACCGCACCCTAATAACCCGCCTCCGCTCCACCGGTATCCAAGGACAGGCCCTGGACTGGATCATCTCTTTCCTCTTGGACTGATCCCAAAGAGTCTACCTCCCGCCCTTCCGCTCGGAACCCACTGAGATCATCTGCGGCGTCCCACAAGGCTCCTCGCTCAGCCCTACTCTCTTCAATGTCTACATGAGCCCCCTAGCCGACATCGCTCGCAAACACAACATCAACATCATCTCCTACGCCGACACCCAGCTGATACTCTCCCTCACCAAAGACCCAGCCACCGCCAAAGCCAACCTGCAGGATGGAAGGAAAGACGTTGCAGAATGGATGAAGCTCAGCCGCCTGAAGCTGAACTCGGACAAGACGGAAGTCCTCATCCTCGGAAACTCCCCGTCCGCCTGGGACGACTCTTGGTGGCCCACGGCCCAGGGCACCGCACCGACCCCTTCAGACCACGCACGCAACCTCGGATTCATCCTGGACCCCCTTCTCACCATGACCAAGCAAGTCAACGCCGTCTCGTCCTCTTGCTTCCACATACTTTGCATGCTCCAAAAGATCTTCCGCTGGATCCCCGGCGACACCAGAAAAACTGTGACCCACGCCCTCGTCACAAGTCGCCTGGACTACGGAAACACCCTATACGCAGGAACCACCGCAAAACTTCAGAAACGTCTTCATCGCATACAAAACGCCTCTGCACGCCTCATCCTCGACGTACCCCGCCACAGCCACATCTCTGCCCACCTGAAGGATCACTTTCAGGCTCCTCACCCACGCACACAAAGCCCTCCACAAAAAAGGCCCGAATACCTCAACAGCCGCCTCGCCTTCTACACGCCCACCCGTCAACTTCACTCTACCAGCCTCGCTCTCGCCGCCGTCCCTCGCATCCGCCGAACCAACGCTGGAGGGAAATCCTTCTCCTACCTGGCAGCCAAGACGTGGAATTCCCTCCCTGCCCACCTCAGGACTACCCAGGACGACCTCGCCTTCAGGAAGCGCCTCAAGACCTGGCTCTTCAAGCAGCAGTGACCCCCCCCCCCCCCCCAGCGCCTTGAGACCCTCACGGGTGAGTAGCGCCCTCTATAAATACCATGATTGATTGATTGATTGAATGGGTGTGTGTGTGGATGGGTTAGTGGTTGTGCAGTTGATTCACTGAATTTGTCGAAAGATGAGTGATGTAATAATTGTTTTTTCTGGTCCTTTGTATGGGTGTGTCAGTGGGTGTGTTAATGGCTGTATAGGTGTATCAGTGGATGTGTAACTAGCTGTATGATTCTCTTAATATGTGAGTTTGTACGGCCAAATTAGCTACCTTTCTGCCAATTTGGTGTAATTTCATCCAGTGGTTTTTGCGCTATCGCTGTTAAATTTTTTCAATGGGAATTAACACCGGAAAAACTCAATTCATCCCCCCTTTATCTCAGCCCCTGCTTGACGGATCGCCCCAAAATTGTCAAGGCAGCAGCTCACATGAGCATCGATTTCTTTTTAAAAAAAAACATTTTGTAAAGATTCGTCAAGCGGAGCCAAAGATATAGGCAAGCAGAACACAGCTTTTTCTATAGAAACTAGGTGCTAACTATAACTACCTTCTGGCAACCGCCATTTCACAAAAAAACTCATAAAAACTCATGCACCGTTTTCCCATCAATAATTTTACTGCAAGTGTTACACTGATATCAATGATGTCATAGAAGATGTCATGAGTGATGTAATATCTGGGGTAATTAGCAGTGCATGGCGAGGGTGCAAGTTATAGTTACTTTAAGGCACAAGTTATTGTTACTTGAAATAACTCCAAGTATAACAGCTGAATTTCCATGGTTTTGTATGTATAAAATCTGAACCTAACTATAATGTCCAAGTAACTTTGGGTTTTAGTGAAATTCAAAGGTTTTTTGAAAATTCTATTTCCTAACTATAACGTCTCTATAAGCTTTGTTTTATCAGTGATTTTATAGTGTTTTTGTTTAACATTAGGTAAAATGCCCCTCGCAATGCACAGGGAGGGGGTGGGATCAGGGGGGTGCTTGGATGCAGAGCATGGCCTGGCCCGCCGCTGCCTCCCGTGCGGCACCGCCCCCTGCTTCCATTCGCTACTCCCCCTCCTGCCTCCAGCCTCCCACTCTTATGGCCGTCGCTGCGCGGCCCCGCAGCTGGCGTGCCAAAGGCAAGCCCGTCTGCGCCCGTACGCGCCTGGACCGCACCCAGCGCCAGAACCCCTGGCCCCTGGCGCTCCCAAAACCCCCAGCTTAGCTATGTCGCCACCTCCCTCCACGCACTCAACCCCGGACGAACTACCACCTGCTACCAAGCCAGCCCGAAACGCACCAATGGACCCCTCACCTGTCATACATGCAAGCATACCTTCCACCGCGACTGCAATCCGTCCACCAGCCCACGCTCCAACAACCACCTCAAGTGCATCCTCATCAACGCACGCTCCGTCCACAAGCACGCCATTGAACTATGGGACCTCTTGGACTCAACTGCACCAGACGTAGCCTTCATCACTGAAACCTGGATGAACGCCTCATCGGCCCCGACATCGCCCTAGCCATCCCTGACGGCTACAAGATCGCCAGGAAAGACTGCACCAACCAAATCGGAGGAGGAATCGCCATAATCTACAAGAGCTCCATCAACGTCACTACCTCCACCGAAGACACCCTCCTCGCCGCCGAACACATGCACTTCCAGATCCACACCGACCCCAGGACCACCCTCAGAGGAACTCTTGCCTACAGGCCCCCTGGCCCACGCGCCCTATTCAGCGAATCTATCACAGACTTCATCTCCCCGCACGCCCAGCCTCGCCAGACTACATCCTCTTCGGAGACCTGATCTTCCACCTGGAGAAGAACACCACCACCCTTCTCGCCAACCTCGGACTCAAGCAACTGGTGAACACCCCCACCCACACCACTGGGCACACGCTAGACCCCATCTTCTACCCCAGCAACCACGTATCCTTCAGCCACTCCTCTGAGATACACTGGACCGACCACAGATGTGTCCACTTCACCTTCAGACGCAAGACCCACCGCATTCGCACACAACCTATCACCCGCAGACCCTGGAACAAAATCTCCACAGAACAGCTACTCTCCACTCTCAACCATAACCAACCTGCCATCACCTCCGACACCAACAACGCAGCCCTCAGCCTCACACAGTGGATCACCAACTGTGCCGACAACCTCGCCCCCCTCAGAAGCCACCCAAGACAGACCAACATAAGGAAACCTCTTTGGTTCACAGACGCCCTCAAAGAATCCAAGAAAACCTGCCGTACCCTCAAAAAAACCTGGCGCAAAGAACACACCGCAGAAAATATGTCAGCCCTCAAAATCGCCACCCGCGAACACCACCAGCTGATCCGCTCCACCAAAAGAGCATCCTTCAAAGAGAAACTGGACAAGAACACCCACAACAGCAAAGAACTCTTCAACATCGTCAAAGAGCTCTCCATTCCCAACGCCAGCTCCAACTCCATCAAGCCCTCACAAGAACTCTGCAACTCCCTCGCTACCTTCTTCCATCGAAAGATCACCGACCAACACGACAGCTTCGGACCACAGATCCCGCCGACCACCACGGAACTCACAGCCCCAACCATCACCCTCAACGCCTGGACACCCATCAGCGGCGAAGAGACTAGAACCACCATGAACACCATCCACTCCGGTGCCCACTCGAGCCCGTGCCCACATCACATCCTCAACGAAGCCGATGCCATCATCGCCCCCTATCTCCAGAGCATCATCAACAGCTCGTTTGCATCTGCCACCTTCCCCGAGAGCTGGAAACACGCAGAAGTCAACGCTCTCCTGAAAAAACCTACGGCGGACCCCAACGACATGAAGAATTTCCGCCCCATCTCGCTCCTCCCCTTCCCGGCCAAGGTCATCGAGAAGGCAGTCAACAAGCAACTGACCAACTTCCTCGAAGACAACAACCTGCTCGACCCCTCCCAGTCCGGCTTTCGGGCCAACCACAGCACAGAAACCGCCCTCATCGCAGTCACCGACGATATCCGAACCCTGCTGGACAACAGAGAAACAACCGCCCTCATCCTCCTTGACCTCTCGCCTGCCTTCGACACCGTCTGCCACCGCACCCTAATAACCCGCCTCCGCTCCACCGGTATCCAAGGACAGGCCCTGGACTGGATCATCTCTTTCCTCTTGGACTGATCCCAAAGAGTCTACCTCCTGCCCTTCCGCTCGGAACCCACTGAGATCATCTGCGGCGTCCCACAAGGCTCCTCGCTCAGCCCTACTCTCTTCAATGTCTACATGAGCCCCCTAGCCGACATCGCTCGCAAACACAACATCAACATCATCTCCTACGCCGACACCCAGCTGATACTCTCCCTCACCAAAGACCCAGCCACCGCCAAAGCCAACCTGCAGGATGGAATGAAAGACGTTGCAGAATGGATGAAGCTCAGCCGCCTGAAGCAGAACTCAGACAAGACGGAAGTCCTCATCCTCGGAAACTCCCCGTCCGCCTGGGACGACTCTTGGTGGCCCACGGCCCAGGGCACCGCACCGACCCCTTCAGACCACGCACGCAACCTCGGATTCATCCTGGACCCCCTTCTCACCATGACCAAGCAAGTCAACGCCGTCTCGTCCTCTTGCTTCCACACACTTTGCATGCTCCGAAAGATCTTCCGCTGGATCCCCGGCGACACCAGAAAAACTGTGACCCACGCCCTCGTCACAAGTCGCCTGGACTACGGAAACACCCTATACGCAGGAACCACCGCAAAACTTCAGAAACGTCTTCATCGCATACAAAACGCCTCTGCACGCCTCATCCTCGACGTACCCCGCCACAGCCACATCTCTGCCCACCTGAAGGATCACCTTCAGGCTCCTCACCCACGCACACAAAGCCCTCCACAACAAAGGCCCGAATACCTCAACAGCCGCCTCGCCTTCTACACGCCCACCCGTCAACTTCACTCTACCAGCCTCGCTCTCGCCGCCATCCCTCGCATCCGCCGAACCAACGCTGGAGGGAAATCCTTCTCCTACCTGGCAGCCAAGACGTGGAATTCCCTCCCTGCCCACCTCAGGACTACCCAGGACGACCTCGCCTTCAGGAAGCGCCTCAAGACATGGCTCTTCAAGCAGCAGTGACCCCCCCCCCCAGCGCCCTGAGACCCTCACGGGTGAGTAGCGCCCTCTAAAAATACCATGATTGATTGATTGATTGAATGGGTGTGTGTGTGGATGGGTTAGTGGTTGTGCAGTTGATTCACTGAATTTGTCGAAAGATGAGTGATGTAATAATTGTTTTTTCTGGTCCTTTGTATGGGTGTGTCAGTGGGTGTGTTAATGGCTGTATAGGTGTATCAGTGGATGTGTAACTAGCTGTATGATTCTCTTAATATGTGAGTTTGTACGGCCAAATTAGCTACCTTTCTGCCAATTTGGTGTAATTTCATCCAGTGGTTTTTGCGCTATCGCTGTTAAATTTTTTCAATGGGAATTAACACCGGAAAAACTCAATTCATCCCCCCTTTATCTCAGCTCCTGCTTGACGGATCACCCCAAAATTGTCAAGGCAGCAGCTCACATGAGCATCGATTTCTTTTAAAAAAAAAACATTTTGTAAAGATTCGTCTAGCGGAGCCAAAGATATAGGCAAGCAGAACACAGCTTTTTCTATAGAAACTAGGTGCTAACTATAACTACCTTCTGGCAACCGCCATTTCACAAAAAAACTCATAAAAACTCATGCACCGTTTTCCCATCAATAATTTTACTGCAAGTGTTACACTGATATCAATGATGTCATAGAAGATGTCATGAGTGATGTAATATCTGGGGTAATTAGCAGTGCATGGCGAGGGTGCAAGTTATAGTTACTTTAAGGCACAAGTTATTGTTACTTGAAATAACTCCAAGTATAACAGCTGAATTTCTATGGTTTTGTATGTATAAAATCTGAACCTAACTATAATGTCCAAGTAACTTTGGGTTTTAGTGAAATTCGAAGGTTTTTTGAAAATTCTATTTCCTAACTATAACGTCTCTATAAGCTTTGTTTTATCAGTGATTTTATAGTGTTTTTGTTTAACATTAGGTAAAATGCCCCTCGCAATGCACAGGGAGGGGGTGGGATCAGGGGGGTGCTTGGATGCAGAGCATGGCCTGGCATTGTGCTGCCTTCACCGAGCTTGCTGCTCCTGGCCCCCTCCTCCTTGCCATCCATTGTATATTCCCCTGCTCCCTCATTACGGCCTGTGTGGCTGTTGTTCTGCCACTGTCCTTCCCTGAATTGTTAGCTTGCTGCCCCATCCACTTCTTCCTTACCCTCTGTTGTCCGAGCCTATGCTCCAGCCCCCTCCCTCCTGCCCTGCATGGTCCGATGTGCTGCCACTGCCCTCCATTTAGCTTGATGTCCTTACTCACTCGTCCTGCCCTCCGTTGCCCAATTTTATGCCCCATCATAGCCCTCCTGCTTCACTTCTGTGCTTAGCTTGCTGCATCAACCCTCCTTCCCCCTGCCGTCTGATGTCTGTGTGCTTGACCCTGCTCCCTCCTTTTTGTTCACCATGTTCCATGGACGTGTCATCCCCCTTCCTATCTACTTTGAGTGTTCTGTTGAGCTGCCACTGCCCCTCCCACCGGCCTAGCATGGTCAGATGACTACCATCTGTTCATGCCCCCTCCACTCTGCCTGCTACAATTCCATGCCTCTATCCTCTCCCTCCTGTCCTCCATAATCCATTTTGCTGCCACTGCCTTCTGCGCTCGATGCTCTGCTGTGCCGCAACAGCTTCTCCTGGCTACCCTGCCTGGTCTGTTGTGAAGACCCTCCCCTTGCCCTCTCTTGTCTGTGTCCAGCCCCTACTACTCACTACTGTCCTTCATGGTCCTTGGTGCAGGCCCCGCCCCCTCCCTCTTGCCCATCACAGCAGTTGTGTTGCCACTAACCCTCCTGCTTCTCATGCATGGCATTCTGTGCTCCCACAGCCCCTCCCTCCTGCCCTGTGTGGTCAGCTTGCTGCCCCTGACCCCCTCACAACTTCCCTTCCTTGTCTGTGTGGATGGCATTATAGTCTGCCTTCTGTGGTGTGTTGTTCTTCCAGTGCTTATCCCACCTGCCCTCTATGACCAGCTTGCTGCTACAGCCCTGCCCTCTTGCCCTCTGTACTCCTTTATGCATGAGCAGGTCCCTATCCCCTCCCTCCTGATTTGTCTGGCCTGTTGTCGTGTCCCTGCTCCCTCCATCCTGCTCTTTATGGTCCAGTATGGTGCAACTGTCCCTCCTGTCTGTCCAGTATGGTCATCTTGCTGCACTTGCCTCTTTCCTCTCTGTTGTCCATGTGCATGGCCCTGTCCCTTCCTTACCGCTTTCCATGGTCTGTTGTGCTGCATTGCTGTTCTTCTTGCCCTGTGTGGTGTATTGTGCTGCTGCGACCCCTGACGCCTGCCCTGTAAGGTCAGTTTGGTGCCACTGCTCATCTCCCTCTTGCCCTCTGTTATCCGAGTCCATGTCCCTACCCCTCTCCTTCTGCCCTCAGTGATTCAATGTACCATACTTGCCAACATTTTGAACTTGGTAAGAGGGAGATTTAGAAAACAAAACCTGGGGAACTGGTTCTCCCCATTGACGTAGGTTGAAAAAGAGAAGATTTTAGGCAGGAGACAGATAAAATATAGCCCTCTGGGCTTAAAAACATCAGGAGTCTCCTGCTTGAATCTGTTCTGTTGGCATGTATAGTTGTACTGCCACTGCCTCTCCCTTCTGACTCAATAGTCTGTTATTTTGCCACAGCCTCTCTTGCCTGTCCTGCATGGTTGGTTTGTTGCCCCGCCCCTTATTTTTTAAAATGCGCTGCCATTGATTTGGTCAGATCACATGGCAGTGCATTTCAAACTGTATATTTCTGATGGATACAACTACCTGTGGATTCCTCACCTCATGAATACTCCCATGGCGCCAGCATTCAACGGAAATCTTCTTACTAGTCTCTGCACGTCGACGAGGACGTCACTGTCTCGCACGCGACGCCGTCTGACGTCATACAGGCAATAAGAGGTCCTCGACGACGTGCGGACGTCAGTTCCCTTTTTTCCGTGCATTCGAAACGGTTATCTTCGAGGGAGCAACTGTTACTCTTGCGGTTACAGTGTATATCTTGTTGCGTACTCTTTCTCTGTGGAAATAATGTCGCAGAGAAAGTCTGGATTTAAGCCTTGTCGTGAGTGTGGAGGCAAGATGTCGGTGACGGATCCTCATTCCGATTGCCTTTGGTGTTTGAGCTCCGACCACGACGTCTCGACTTGTGATTCGTGTCAGCACATGAATCCGAAGGCCATTAAAGAACGCGAGGCGAAGCTGTTTATGGCCAAGTCAAAGGAGAAGCATCATAAGAAAAAGTCTTCTCCAAGACATCGGCGTCATCGAGACTCCCGGCGCCGTAGAGAATCTCGGCTTCATTCAAGGGAGGCTCGTTCCAGGTCTCCGGATCGGCGCCGGAGGACATGGGAGGTCAGCCCCACGGTGACGCCGCATCCTTCGACGCCGTTGCTCTCTCCGACGTCTCCAACTTCGCCTGGACAGGCGTCGGTGATTGAGGTATTGGAGCCTCAGGTGTTTTCTCCGGCGCAGACGCCGAGGCCGGCGTCGGGGTCGCCTCCGAGTCAGGCACCCCAGTATCCGGCTTTTCCCACCCCTGGAGCCGATAGTTCCGCATTCTTGAATGCGATGTATGCCATCTTCCAACAGATGGCTCCAGGGGGTGCTCCGGCTGGGCCTTTGGCCTTTTCTTTGGGTGATCCTGCGCCTCTTCGGCCGGCACCCTTTATGCCCTTTCTCCCGTTTGGGAACGTGGGCTCGGCGCCAGTGTCGGCGCCGGTGGCCGCTCCGATGGCTTCGGAGGGATTGGCCCCAGGGATTTCCATCCCGTCGACGTCGAGATTTCGGCCTGTGACTCCGGTGGGTCCATCCGTTTCATCTGCTCTTCAGTCGGCGCCGAAGTTACCTGTGGCGCCGGATGCGGCGTCGGTGGCTTCGGAAGATCGGCGCCGATCTCCGACTTCGGCGGAGGTGTTGTCGACTCCGCGGATTGAGCAACGACTGCATTCAAGGAGGCGTGCTCTCCGGGTACTAGAGGAGCAGGAGTACCAACGAGCCCTAGAGGAAGGAGAGCTAGAGGACTCGGGTGATGGGCTGCGTGGATTGGAGTCGGCCAGTGGGCTGGACACTTCCCCTGAGTGGGACCTTTCGTCCCCGGGGGAATATACCGAGGAAGCTGCTTCCTTTCATTCAGTGGTACGGAAGGCAGCTAGTTTTTTGGACCTGCCTTTGCCGGTGGTGGAGGCGAAACAAAACATTTTGACAGAGGTGTTGCATCCGGCCTCAGCCGCGGCGGAGCCTCTATTACCTTTTAATGACGCTCTGCTGGATCCGGTTTTAGAGGTGTGGAAGAAGCCGGCATCTTCCCCAGCAGTTCACAGAGCCGTGGCCAGGAGGTATCGGACGGCTCCAACTGATCCTGGTTTCCTATCTAGGCACCCTACGCCGGAGAGCTTGGTTGTGCAGGCCTCCTGTTCGTCCAAATCAGCGCCTGGTTCTTTCCCGACGGTGCCTGGGGACAGAGACTCAAAAAAGCTAGAGGCGCAGTCGAAGAAGATTTTTTCGTCCTGCAGTCTGGCGTTAAAAGCCACTAATGCGACCTGTATCCTGGGGAGGTATATTCATGCTCTGATGGATGACATCTCCTCTTCGTTTACAGAGCTTCCCCAGGGTCTTTTGGATCTTGTCTCTGATGCCCAGGCTGCTGCGACCCAAATTATCCAGACGGGACTGGATACCACCGACTCGGTAGCCAGAGCAATGGGCACAACTGTGGTGGAAAGGAGACAGGCCTGGCTACGTAACTCGGGCTTTTCGGCAGATGTACAGTCCACATTGTTGGATCTCCCGTTTGATGGGGACAAACTGTTTGGGGCTAAGGCTGATTTGGCCTTGGAACGTTTTAAGGAGAGCAGGGCCACGGCTAAGTCGTTGGGACTCCAAGCTCCTTCTTCCACGGCCTCTTCCAGATTCTTCAGGAGGTTTCGTGGATTTGGGCGTGGCTCTTCCTCCTCTTCCTTTCGGGGAAGATATCAGCAACCTGCCTCTTCCCATCCCTATAGATCTTTTAGGGGAGGGGTAGGGTCCGCACCAGGGGAGCCTCTCAGCAGCACTCTGCCTCTTCCTCATCCTCTGGCGGGGTGCAGCAGGGGAAGCAGCCTTAGGCTTCCACCATTTCCCACTCACTCCTCTCCTGTAGGGGGAAGATTGCAGCATTTTCTCACCAAATGGGAGACTGTTACGTCGGACACTTGGGTTCTCAGTGTTGTGGGAAAAGGCTACACCCTTCCCTTTCGGGAGTTTCCGCCCCTCATCCCGCCCCGCCCTTCGTATTGCTCACAAGAACACCTCCTGTTGCTAGAACAGGAGGTAGAAGTCCTCCTTATAAAGGGCGCGGTGGAGTTGGTCCCGGAGCAGGAAAGGGGTCAAGGAGTTTACTCAAGGTATTTCCTGATTCCCAAGAAGGATGGTCGTTTGAGACCAATTCTGGACCTGAGGATCTTGAATTGGTTCCTCAAGCAGGAAAAGTTCAAGATGCTGACCCTAGCACAGGTGCTTTTGGCGTTGAACATGGAAGACTGGATGGTGTCTGTCGACTTGCAGGATGCTTACTTTCATATCCCGATACTCAAGTCACACAGGAAGTATCTCCGGTTTGTGGTGGGATCGCAACACTACCAGTTTGCGGTCCTTCCGTTTGGTCTTACTTCAGCACCTCGAGTCTTCACGAAGGTGATGTCGGTGGTTGCGGCAGAGCTCAGAAGGAAGGGGATAGCAGTATTCCCTTACTTGGACGATTGGTTGATCAAAGCCAAGTCCCCGGAGCTTGTGTTGCGTCATCTGCAGTCAACAACCCAGTTGTTGTTCGACCTGGGCTTTTCGGTGAACGAGCCCAAATCTCACCTGGAGCCCTCTCAGCGCCTCCTGTTCATAGGGGCAGTACTGGATACGACATTGGGTCGGGCCTTTCCTCCGCCTCAGCGGATTCAAGATATTCAGGATTTGGTTCCAATGTTTCGAAATGGAGCGGTAGTTCCAGTCCTCAAGGTCCTTCGTCTGCTCGGTCTTTTTGCCTCCTGCATTCTGTTGGTCACGCATGCTCGCTGGCACATGAGGGCTCTTCAGTGGTGCCTCCGAAGGCAGTGGTCTCAACACAGAGGGGATCTAGAGGGTACTGTCAAGATCTCCAGAGATGCTGCTGTGGATTTGAAGTGGTGGATTGCAAGCAACAATCTTTCACAAGGAAAACCGTTCCAGCAGTCGCCACCAGTGGCCACAGTCATAACGGATGCTTCCACTCTAGGGTGGGGAGCTCATCTGGGGGATCTGGAGATCAAAGGTCTTTGGTCTCCAGAGGAACAGATTTTTCACATCAATCTGTTAGAGTTACGGGCTGTACGTCTGGCTCTCAAGGCCTTCCTCCCTTCCCTTCGTGGTCAGTCGGTACAGGTCCTAACGGACAATACTACCACGATGTGGTACATAAACAAGCAGGGAGGAGTGGGGTCGTACCTTCTCTGCAGAGAAGCTCTTCGACTATGGTCCTGGGCAAAGGACCATCGGATTTGCTTGATAGCAAACCATCTGGCCGGAGTTTTGAACGTGCGTGCGGACAGTCTCAGTCGCCACTTCTCGGCAGACCACGAGTGGCGTCTCCATCCAGATCAAGTCCGTTTAATCTTCCAGAAGTGGGGGTTTCCTCGGGTAGATCTGTTCGCCACTCGAGAGAACGCGCATTGTCCGTTGTTCTGCAGCCTTCAGTATCCGATGCAGGAAGCATTGGGGGACGCGTTTCAAATGACCTGGTGCGGCCAGTTGCTTTACGCGTTTCCTCCCATACCCTTGATTCCTCGAGTATTGAGGAAGATTCGCCAAGACCGGGCTCTAGTAATCGTAATAGCTCCGGATTGGCCAAGGAGGGTGTGGTACTCCGACCTTCTCCAACTCTCAACGTGCCCGCCGCTCCGTCTCCCTTTCAGGGCAGACCTCCTCTTGCAGTCGCAGGGGCAGGTTCTACACCCCAACCTCCAGAGTCTGCACCTACATGCCTGGAGATTGAACGGGGCAACCTGAGTTCCTTCTCTCTCCCGCCTGAGGTAGTGGATGTTATATTAGCGGCCAGGCGACACTCCACTAAATCTATCTACGCTAATAGGTGGTCTAAATTTGTTGCGTGGTGTGGAGAGAGGCAGATTGATCCTTTACAAGCTCATCTATCGGACGTTTTGTCTTTTGCTCTATCTCTGGCGCAGAAAGGTTGTGCAGTGGCTACCATTAAAGGTTATTTATCGGCCTTGTCAGCCTTCATATGTCTTCCAGACCAACCATCTTTATTTAAATCCCCTATTGTTATCAGATTCTTGAAAGGTCTTCTAAATCAATATCCTCCAAAGCCATTCGTTATGCCGCAATGGGATTTGTCCTTAGTCCTGACTTTCCTTATGGGGTCCCCTTTTGAACCTATGCATTCTTGCCCCTTGAGGTATTTGGTTTTAAAAACAGTCTTCCTGATAGCTATAACATCAGCAAGGGGAGTGAGTGAGTTGCAGGCCTTATCAGTAAAACCCCCTTATACAACTTTTTATGGGGATAAGGTGGTGTTGAGGACCAAGGCTGCTTTCCTCCCGAAGGTTGTTTCACCCTTCCATTTGGCTCAGGCAATTACTTTGTCCACGTTCTATCCTCCGCCTCATCCTTCCAAAGAGGAAGAAAGACTGCACCGTCTGGATCCAAAGAGAGCGTTGAGCTTCTTTATCGATAGAACAAAGGATTTCAGGCTGGAGGATCAGCTGTTTATTGGATACGTGGGCAAGAGGAGAGGAAAGGCAGTCCACAAGAGAACACTATCCAGGTGGGTTGTTCTTTGCATTAAAATATGTTACTCTTTGGCAAAGAAGGATCCTCCTGAGGGCATTAGAGCTCATTCCACCAGAGCTAAGTCGGCCACTTCGGCCTTAGCCAGAGGTGTTCCTGTGGTCGACATCTGCAAGGCCGCAACTTGGTCGTCCCTTCACACTTTTGCAAAACATTACTGTTTAGATTCTGAGGTTAGAAGGGACGGCCATTTTGCACGGTCAGTGCTGCAGGATTTCTTGGTTTGACCATTTAGGCACCCACCGCCGGGCGTGGTACTGCTTTGGGACTCTATTCATGAGGTGAGGAATCCACAGGTAGTTGTATCCATCAGAAGAACGAGTTACTTACCTTCGGTAACGACTTTTCTGGTGGATACATTAGCTACCTGTGGATTCCTCACGGTCCCACCCGCCTCCCCGTTGCCTTTATGGTCTTGCCAAGTAATCCTTGAGTGCGCTCCTCTTGATCTTTGAGGGTGCAATAGATGTATATATATAATATTTATATATATATATGTATATATGTATATATCTTTGTGTATATACTTGGTGTGTGTATATATTTTAAAAGAGAGATTTTATATATATATATATATGTACATAAAGAAGATTTACAGTTATTCATACAATGTGGTGTATTTTTACAATATAATGGATGTTGCTTTGTTCTTTCATTGCATTGCCTGGTTGTTCTCATGCACGTAAAAAATGATTGGTACTGACGTCCGCACGTCGTCGAGGACCTCTTATTGCCTGTATGACGTCAGACGGCGTCGCGTGCGAGACAGTGACGTCCTCGTCGACGTGCAGAGACTAGTAAGAAGATTTCCGTTGAATGCTGGCGCCATGGGAGTATTCATGAGGTGAGGAATCCACAGGTAGCTAATGTATCCACCAGAAAAGTCGTTACCGAAGGTAAGTAACTCGTTCTTTAGTGCCATCACATGGTATCATTAAATCTGTTCAAATCAAAACTATTCGCAAATGGAACAATTTAAATAACAATACATTGAGGGAGCAGCTCAGTCAAACGTTACCATACCTCAGTGTTGAGTCAAATGAAGCTGCTGTCAGATATCAGGAGTGAAGAAGTAGGGAATTACCGAATCTAGTAACAGAAAAGATAATACTGTCATAGGAAGCAACCATCAGCACCTTGGCTTTCACCATCTTCAACAGCGCTGGAACAAAAATGTTGCAGAGTGGAGAGAAAGTGGAGACAAGACTATAGTGAGGAAAGTGATAAGACATATCGGAAAGCAATTGGGGAATATAAAAATGTAATCTTGGAAAAAAAATCCAAATCCTACATGGCTAAAATAGAAATGGCTTTGAACTCCCCTAAGGAGCTTTTCAAAGTAGTCCAATCCCTTTCCATGCCACTCTCATCCCCTGGTCCCCCTCCCAATCAGGATTTCTGTTATAATCTAGCCGACTTATAAAAAAATAAGGTTGAAATAGTTTATAAACATTTGATTCCACTCTTTCCATCCCAGGTCTCAGCAAAATATCTTCCAACTGGTCTAGATCATTTTCCTCAATTAAGCATTGACCAAATGGTCAAGCTCCTCAATCAAGTAAGATCTGGAGCACCAGTGGATCCCTGCCCACCCAAATTTGTCCAGGTTGTGGTGGATTGCATTGCACCAGGTTTGACAACTCCTTTTAATATGGTCATTACAACACATTTTTTTGGTTATCTGGCAAAACTACTGCCCTATCGTTAGACTTCCTTTCCCTGCCAAAATGTTGGAAAAATATGTCAATGTATGCATATCAGATTTTCTATAAGAAAACAACCTACTGGAAACAACACAACATGGTTTTTGGATCAGGTTTCAGTACTGAGACAGCCTTGATCGCTATTTGTGAAGAAATCCGAGCCATAAAAGATAAAGGTAGTAGAGCGGCAGTGATCTTGCTCAACCTCCCTGCAGCATTTGATACGGTTAGTCATTCTGTACTATTAAACCGTTTGACCAAAAGTGGCATTTCAGGTCTAGCTGGCAAGCTTATTGCCTCCTCCCTTGAAGAAAGGGAACAGACAGTGGCCCTTGAAAATTTTCAATGTAAATCTTTTTTCCTCCCTTGTGGAGTCCTCCAGGGGTCATCACCTAGTCCTTCCCTTTTTAATATTTACGTGGCCCCACTGGCTATACAAATCCTTTCTTATGGTTTTGCCACAGCAGCAAAAGTCAACGATACACGGATTGTGGTTTCAGTCCCAGGCAATGCTGACAGGTTTAATAATTGTATGAAGGCAATATCTGGGAGGATGACCTCTAATTGTCTGAAACCTAATTTAGATAAAACTGAATTCCTAATTTTTGGTAAAGAGACCCTCTTTTTAGGGCCATTCCTGGTGGCCCCCAGGATTAGGATCACCTGCAATTCTGACCTCACAGGTAAAAAACCTTGGGGTAATTTGTGATACAGACCTATCCTTCAAGGAGCAGGTTAACAAGCTCTCATCTTCCTGTTTCTTACAACTGAAGATTCTAAAGAAGGTGCTTCCTTACATTCCTTTTGAGCATCACAAATGAGTGATCTTTTGAGCATCAAAAACGAGTAATCTTGATCGTCTATTGCAATACCTTATATGTGGGGGACAAGACAAGCAGCACTTAAAAAAATACTGCAAAATGTAGCTGCACGCCTCCTGAAGAAAGTGCCAAAGTTTATGTCAGTAACAAATGTGATAAGAGACCTTCATTGGCTCCCGATAAAAAAGCGGTAGGCTTTCAAGGCATTTAGTTTGGCCCATAAAACTTTGTTCAGTACCAAATTGCGATACCTGGCAAGAAAAATCAGGTGGTATCAACCAACTCGGCATTTGAGATCCTCAGCATCCAACTTTGGATCGACCACCTGGATAAACAAAGCTTCCTATATGATTTGTCAACTATAGAATAAAATGCCACTTCATTTAAGAAATCAACCTAGTTATTTCAATTTTCACAAGCTTCTAAAATCCTGGCTGTTTACTTATTTCCTTTAAATGGTTTGCTCACCATCCCAGGTGCCAGTGACCCTCATACACTCGTTCTCTTGTTTATATATTCCCTCTAGTGGTTTGTCATCTTTCCAGGTTTCCTGGTATGTCCAGATCATTAGTGCCAAGGCACCCTCAGGTAATCACATTCTTTATCATTCCCGCTTCATTCATTCAATGGTTAATGCTCTAAAAAACACAAATCAAGACATGCTTTCTGAATTCTCAAATAGCGAAAAAGCACTTTTAAATTATTTGCTATCTTTATGTTTTTTTATCCACTTGATCACTTGATTATATGTTGTACTTGTCTGGGGGAGTAGTATTATGGCCAGAGCTGCAGACTTTGCAACTGGGGAACCAGGTTTGAGTTTCTGCGTCAGTCCGACAACCAGTGATTCTGGGGAAATCATTTAGTGGCATATTTGCAAGCCCCTAGCGTCATATTTACATGGCAGCACTAAGCCTCTTTTTGCAGCTTAACACTGCCTTATAAATATGGGCCCCTCTGATGCAGTTTTCTGCGACAGAGGGGCATGCAATGAGTGTTGCTGCGGCATTCCACCACAACACCTTTGCTTTTAATGCTCCCCCAGATTCTGAGGCAGTGCCAAAAACTAACTGCATCCCAGGGGTGGCGTTCGCATGGTGCAACTAGGAGTAATACCTTTATTTCTCCTCGTTTTTGCAGAATGCAGCAGACATAGAAAGAGCAAAAGGTCCACTGGGTTTTTGCTTGTGCACCATCACCTTTCTAATGGTTTGCATTCTCTCTTTAGTGGGCGAAATTCGGGTGTGAACCAGTTGGTGGTCGTAATGGATCTTCTGTTGTTGGAGTTCTTTGTGGGGGTGACCTTGTCAGTGCAGAGAAGTTACAGGCGTCTTGCTCAAGCCTGTCAGAGGGTTGGGTTTGTTGAAGATGAGAGTGGTAGTCTATTGAGTCTCTGTAATTTTCCCCCACCTGTGGTGAGGGGGGACTGGGAGTGCGGTGGAGGATTCCAGTGCGCTGGTTATGGTGAACAGAACGATGTGGTGGTCGGACTATGTTAGCTCCATCATGTGGGAGAATTAGATCCTATCACTGGCTGTGAAAATGGGATCCAGACTATGGCATTTTCAACTTGACGGTTCGGCCCGCCATGCCGGCAGTGGCGGCTAAAGCTGCCAGCCGGCATGGCGGGCTGAACCGCCATGTAAAGAACAGGGTGACGGCCGCCAGCGGCAGCCGTCACCCACCGCCATGCTCCTGCCGCCAGGCAGCCTGGCGGCGGGATGAAACACCACCTGCCAGGGTAGCTGCGCTACCCTGCGGTTAATGTTTCAAATGCCCCCAGCCTTTTCCTGGTGGGATATCCCGCCAGGAAAAGGCTGGCGGAGGGGGTGGCCCGGGGCATCCCTGGGTGCCCCTGCACTGCCCATGCAGTGTGCATGGGCAGTGCAGGGGCCCCCGTGCAGGCACCGATTTACGGCCAGTGACATGCGTGATGGGTGCTGCTGCACCCGCCGCACAACAACATTGGCGGTGGCTCCCCTCAATGTTGCGGCTGTGTTCCCCGCCAGGCCGGCGGGCAGAGACACTGTCTCCACCCGCCGGCCTGGCGGGAGATCATCATATGGCCGGTAGGTTTTCCAGGAGGCTGGCGATCGATGGAAAGACCGCCAGCCCAAACACTTCGTAATGAGGGCCTATGTCCTGAGTTGAGTGTAGGACCGGTGACTAGTTGTTTGAGTCCGATGTGGCTTAAGCTGTCCAGGAGGCAGAGGGAGGTGTGGTTGTTGGGGTTGTCAGGGTAGAAACCTAGGAGGATGTAGTGTCTGGAGTTGACAGCCAGGGTAAGCGAGGGTCCCTCTGATGGTGGTTTTGATATTGGTTTGGATTACAAAGTTAAGGTGTTACATGGTGGGAAATGTGTTGTCCTCAATGATGGTGCATTGGAGGTCGTCCTTGTGGAAGATGGCAATGCCTCCTCCATGCTTGTTGTGGCGGTCTCTGTGAATCAGCATGTAGCTAGGGAGAGGTAGAAAACAACAGCCTCAAGTTTTCAGACCTTGCCACAATGGAAGAAAGGGACATCATCAAAACATTCAGATTGCATAGGCAAACTATTTAGGATTCATGTCAGAATTGTGTGGCCACAGAATCGTTCCAATACACTGTGGCAATATCTGGAGGCATGTCACAACCAAATCGGTGATGTGCTACAAGAAGTCCTTTCTTCTGTGATAAAACACATCAACAGCTTCATCCAGTTTCAACAACATCAGGATTTGGCCAATGTGAATGGAGAATTTATACTTTGGGTGGCCTACCACATGTGATTGGATCAATTGATACACATATATTGCGTTGGTGCCACCCCATGCTAGAAAACAGGTCTACCGCAATTGGAAGAACTTCAATTCAATCAGTGTGCAGGTTGTCTGCTTACCTGATTTGTACATCTCAAGTGTGTGTGTCCATTTCCCATGATCAACACATGATTCCTTTGTACTACGAAACAGCAGATGTCACAACTTGAACCTGAGAGGTCCTGGCTTATTGGTAAGTACAATATGACATGAAGAATGTCTGGTTTGATCATAGTTTAGGTATGTACAACGGGATGAGATATTCTTGCTAAATATATATTTTAACTTGCATCTAGGAGACTCAGCTTATACTAACAGGCCATGGTTGTTAGAACCATTGAGGAATCAAGCAACTCAAGGGTACGTTCACTTCAATGAAGCCAATGGAAGAACACAGAGGCCATTGGAGCGGGCTTTTGGGCTCCTGAATGCCAGATTTAGACATTTGGACAAGGCCATTGGAGCCCTCCTCTACTCACCTGATAAATTATGCCAAATCACGGTTGCCTACTGTATGTTGCACAAAATAGCCCTGCGACGGACCATCCCAATCATCGTAGATGATGGAGACCATGAAGAACAACTGGGAGAGGATGTTGGAATGTCAAATCATGATGACAGCAGTGAAGAGAAAGGAACTGACATACGTCAAGATGTTATTGACCACTTCTTCACCTGAGTGTAAGTTCACCTTTACATACTGTAACATCAAATAACAACTTGTAAGATAGTGAACATAGTGTGCGATAGCAATGTAGTAGTAATGGTTAGTTCAGGAAAGTCCAGGGCAACAATGTTTGTTAATCAAAGTTTCTACACATTGACTATGGTGTTTATTCCAACTGATTATCTTTGCTTCTGGTAAGTATATGTGTCCTCTTAACTTATCATTTGATATCATGTTATTCTGTTTTATGATCCTTCACCATGTCATCTTCATTGGGATATTTCAAAGTTGTAACATTTGCAGTGATATGTTACTGTTGGGAAAGTACAAAGGGAACATGGGTTGATCCTGGGATAGACACACACTTTGGATGCAGAGATCTTGTCCAGAGACAACTTGCACCGTGATAGAATGGAAGTTCTTGAGATTGTATTAGACCTGTTGTCTGTTGAATGTTGCCACCAAGGCAATATGTGCTGTTTAACTTGCTCTAATCACATGTATATGTCAATTCATAGCATACTGATGTCCATTCATATTGGCCAGATCTTCATTTTGTGTTAAGCGTGTGAAGCTGTTGATGTTTCTCATCATAGTAGAAAGATTCTTTTGTAGCACACCACAGAACATTGGTTGTGACATTCCACTATATACTGCCACAGTGTATTGTAATGTTCTTGTGGCCATAAAATGTAGTACTACTGAGATTTGGCCTATTGGTGTTATAGATTTAGAGATCCTATTGTGAGATAGGATGTCTGGCTGTAGCCGATTTCCTGAATCAAGAATGGTTTTACCTATTTCATTTGATTTTTTGATGTTTCCCCTTTCTTCCATGGTGTCAAGGTTGGGATGTGTCAAATTCAAAATAGCTAAGGCCTATTTGGGTTATGCATGGCTTGTGAAACTCCTCTTGGATTATGTCCTACAAATGTATGATACCAATATTTTGGGATTTCTGACAATCGTTTTCTAAATTTTAAGTTTAAAATGTGAAACACACAACCAAATTGGTAGCTCTTATTTTTATTTGAATGTTATTGATTGTTAAGGTTAGAAAAAAGATGATGGTGTAAGGAAGACATAAAAAGGAAATACCACTGTAAATATTACACCAATCTTTGACTTTGTCTTAGGTGAATTTATTTTGCTCATGTCAAATGACTTCAAAACTCTTGAAATCTGAAAACAAAGTAATAAGAAAAAAGAAATAAAGTCCATCATGGTAAATGATACCATATTTGGTGAGCAAAAAGTGTTTGGAGTGCAATGTATAAAATACAGATTTTCTCAAAAAAGGTAGATGAGTCCGTGAAATAGTCCACAGAGTGAATGGTAGGCACACACTGGAGAAAATTAGGATTGGCGTCTCTTGGAGGTAACAAATAAACAGGACGACACAACATGACAATATTAAAATGGTGACCAGGAGAGTGAAGCATAAGAGTAACGATATCATATTGTCACCAGAATCGATGGACTATTTCCTATCTAAGTCATAATCTGAGCACAGCATGTTAAGCTCTAATTCTGCCTTTCAGGTTCCCCTGGGAGGACATCGACCCTCATACCTGAGCAAAGGCCTGTAGTCTGCGTTACCATCTGCAGCAAAGCATTCAGCAATCAGCATACAGTCGTGGTTCCCTGCCTGGAATCTCCCTCTTAACATGTAATGGGACTAGGAAGTGTTTTTATAATAACACAGCTAATGTTCTAAGAAAATGTCCCTACGTAAGGATGTGTATTTTCTACGAATGTTGGAGACTAAACTTCTACCACGTTCACCGGCAATGTACCAAACTGTAGCCTTGACTGAAGCACAAAGTGATCAAGAATGTCTTGTTTGAGAACACAGTGCTGGGCTAAGCAAAACAGTTAGATTAAAATAAAACAAGACCGTAAAACTGGTTATTGTAAAAATAACAATGCGCAGCCGAATAAAATATATCTAGGTCAAAGTGCACAGCGGCCTAGTGTGTTAAACTAACATGCATAGAGCTATAACTAAAATGGCTACACAACAGTGAAGTGTGTTTTATAGTGCAGTATGCAGGTGTTCACAGTTGACCGATATACATCAGGTGTGTGCTGCTAGCATCCATCCAATAGCCATAGACATAGTACAAAGCCGAACGGGGCCCATGACCAACTCCCGCCATCAGGATACTGTCGCTGGTACACCGCCAGAATGGCTGTATTATCCAAATATGGTTGGTGCAATCCTGCCATCCCAAGGGCAATGGAGTGCTATTCGCCAGCATTGGAGTCCTCTGTGTCTGCTGCGGGTAAATGCTTGTGTGACGGACTCCCCTCTGTCAACACTGATGGAGATTGAACTGCAGTAGATCTAAACACGGCAGTCGGACTTTCACCAGGTTTACAGAGTACTTGGGACTGCCGCCGCGGCGGGACGGCAGGAGTTCCATCAAGATATACATCAGGCCCTTTATTACAGCAACTTTAAAAAGGAAGCAAAAAATAAATCATCATATAACTGGACAACCAAAGTGCAGCCAACGTAATGGATGATATTTAAAGTTAATCTAAAAAATAAGTAAAATAAAGCAGACTCTTAACCAGATACATCATTTACGAGAAAGGAAAGGTTTTTAGGAGAATATGAACAATATTCAAGGGCTCTGTGGAGTCACTCAAAGTGAAGGGAGCTAATGGATAAAGTGGAATGACCCATAGCCCCATGCAGTATGTTGCAAGTTGGCAGAATCAAAATGTAAATTACAATATACCAGCTCAATTGATCATCTCCACGGACCTAAAGCCTCTTTGTATATTATTAAGGACGTTTCTTGCAAAAACAAAAGTCTGAAGAGAAGGACAATCGTAAAAAAGAGTGCCAAAACACACCCCTGCTTCAGGAAATTGAGAGCTCCGTTTTTCTTGAACAGTAGCCTTTGTAGTCTACTTGAATCCACATGGGGCTGACTGTGTAACGTTTCTGAATCAGATGCAATAAACTGAGGAGTGTTCACCACAATTTCAATTTATTCCAAAGACGGGTGCATTCAACAGTTTCAAACGCTGTATTGAAGTCCAAAAAAGATATAAACATTTCCACTACACACAACTATGGACTATCACACTTGGGAGGTGTCAGGGGGAAAATACGTGATGTAAGATACCTGTGCTTGACCAAAACCAGGCTAGTCTCTACGGCCTATAAGTTTCTGGTGCCCACGACTGTTAAGTGTTCCACTGACACATAGGCAAAAAGCTTTGCACTAGGGTCTAAAAGAGAAATTAGGGCAGCCTGCTGTGCCAGCGCAGCACTGCCTTCTCTGAACGCCTCGCCTGCACAACCCCTCCTGCCCGCATGTACTGTCTTTGCCCCTGAGGCTGTGTGACAGCCCTACCTCCCACCGATCTCCCGATAGTTCAGTACTGCATGCCATTTGTGGCTGGGCCTTGGAGCAGGTGGCCTGCTTGTGCTCCCCCATGACAGCCTCTGGGGTGTGGCTCGGCCTGGCCACTGTGGTGGCGGAGCTGCCCGGGGCCCCTCTCCTCTGCTGTATGGGCCGTGGTCTGTCACCCCCTGGGACAACATCTGCGCGCCTGCTGTGGTGGCCCTGGGAAGTGGACATCAAGGCGCACTGTGCTGGGGCTAGGTGACAACTCTGTGCAGTCGTTTCGCGCCCCTGTCCCATGGAGCAGCTGGAGTTAGGGGACCTGGAAGATCACCTGACCCCCCCACCCCTGATTCAGCTATTGATCCCGTTGAGGCCACTGGTGACTGACTACAGGCTGTACCCTGAGGTGGGGCAGTGGTGGCGTTCGGACCCTCTGAGCTGGTTGGCCTGCTCGTGACCCCTGGGGTAAGGCAGAGCCTTAACTGGAGTGCTGTGGAGACTCCCCACTTGGCGCCCCAGGCTGCTGGTCCCCCATCCTCAGCCGGTGTTAGGATGTGCCCCATGCTTGGCAACCATCGCTGAAGTGATTATTCCCCTTGCCCGCCCCGCCTGAATATCCGGCCCAGATGGGGAAAGCTGATGCAAAACAAGCTAAGCTGTCCTTTGAACAGCACCTCCAGGAATGCACTGTGGACCTGGAGCCTGAAGATACTGGACCCCGGCATGCGCATGATACTGGTGTCCGCCTAATGTTCCTGGACCTGAAATGGCCATCGACACCAAAACAGATTTACTGACAAACATATTTGACTGATTAAAAGAGATGGTGGAAAAACATGACGAACGACTTGACCAGCCAGAATGAAGCACCTTGGAGGCCAAAGATGCCCAACACTTGACTGACGAAAAGCTACTACAGGTGGAAAAAGTCTTGGAGGTGATTTGAAATAAGAATGAAGACTTGGAGGCGTGGTCGAAAAGGAATAATATAAGGATCATTGGGGCTCGACAGCGATGGCCCGCATGGGACACTGTTGAATCCATGCTCTGGTAACCATCTGAGGATGCCCTTTCCAGCGTGCTGATCAAGGAGCGGGCTTACCATTCCCAAGGTCTGCGAAACCCCCCCCCCCCAGGGCACCTGCGCGGCCCATCATCCCCCATCTTCTTAAATACCGGGACCGTGACACAGTGTTGGACCTAGCCAGGGAGCTGCTAATCTTTCTTGCAGGAAAGACTCACTATTTTACTGATCTGAAGGTGGCTGCTAAATTTGTTTAATCTATCCCGAAAGTTGCACCTCTGCAGCTCCGGCGATGGGAAATTCGGACACTGAACACCCCAGTGACAATGACTAACTGAGAGCTGCGGCCGACTTGAATACAATGAGCCTTTGTGCTGGGCACTGCTACCCCTCATGGAACATTGGGGAAAGATCCTCTGATTCACCCCTCTGTTAGGCTTGCATTGGGGGTCTGCCTGGTGAACCTCAGCAATGTGCATGATATTCCTCCAGCCACCCAGCTACGATAAGTCTAGGTGGTACAGGGCCCCCAGTCGGCCTCCAGGGAATGAGTTCCTGTTTTGTCTATATGGCTCTACTCAGTAATATTTTGTGGGAGGGATGTGCAGCTTTGGCCTTATTGGGGAGCCAATGTGAGAGGAGGGTGGAATGTTGGTGAAATGTTGTTTCATGCTTTTCAACCTTGTAGTACCTTTCCCGTTTCCTCTTCCTCTTCCTCCCTTTCCACACCACACAACGAACTCTCAAATTGATAGCTCAGCTTAAGCTCACCAGATATTTTATATCTTCTGGGCACTTGCCCCAGATCTGCAGCCCTTGCACTGTCTGCCACGTTCTACCCCTCTCCCCTCTGGTGCTGTGTCTCACTGACCCCGCCTTGTGCTTTCAACATATCACCAATACATTTGCTCATGTAATCCCCCCTGCCACTCCTGACCATGTCTAACATTACTTGTTTAACTTGGAACATACGTGGCCTTGATGATGCGTGCAAAGCCCTATTGGTAGCCGCAAACATGCACCTGCACAAGGTGGACATCTGCCTGCTTCAGGAGCTGCACCTTACTGCCAGCACCAAGACACAGCTGAGGGCTGGTTCATCTGGCGAGTGCCACATGGCACCCTACTACAACTATGCCCAAAGAGTGGCAATCATTATTTGGAAGGGTCTCCTCTGGCGCACCAGGAAGGTGATATGTGACCCCTTGGGGCACTACGTGCCTCTTGCTGGCGTGCTCTGTGACCCCTCATTCGAGCTGCTATCAGTGTATGGCCCTAATTCAGACTTCCCCGATTTCTTCTCTGAGGTTTGGCGCTTGGCTGGAATGTTTGGTCTGGGAGCTCTTATGTGGGGTGGGGATTTTAATACTATGCTAGATCCCCTGGCAGACCACAGTAGTGTGACCAGACAACCTCACTCAAATGCATCAGAGCTACTACACTCAGACAATCATCTAATTGATATTTGGTGCTCCAAGCACACACTCGACAGGGAAGGTACATGCATCACGACAACACATTACACTTGGTCACGCATTGACTTCTGGCTCGCAACTCGGAATGTGGAGTCGTGGACTCACCAAGTTGTGCACTGCCCGCGCACGCTCTTCCACCATGTCCACATTCTTTTAGAATTACACATCCCCGGCTGCACTCAGTGCTCGTTTTCTTGGCATCTCCCCAGTGGTGCTCTTAGGGACCAAGTTTTCCGGGCAGAAGTCAGATACGCCACTGTTGATTATTTTGACCGTAACAAGGAATCTGTCCAGTCTTGTTCTTCCCTATGGGAGGCATTTAAGGGAGTCTCTGAACGGAAACAATTTAGAATCCTTTGGATGCTGTGTTGCAAACTTGCCTCGAGGCAGAATTACAAGGCCTTTAGCATCAATACTATGTGACAAGGGACCAGTCCATTCTAGAGCAGATAAGAACAAGATAGACAAATTTGAGAAGGGGGCGTGGCTCGAGGTGTGCTATCTGGGGCGTGAGGCACAGGCCCATCAGTATGGTGAAGGAGTCACAGCCGGAAGAACCTGCACAAACTTGCTGTGCAGGCCCTGGGCCCATTACTACATAGTAGAACTTGAAGATCATCAAGAGAATCTTCCGCTTGGTATGGAAGCAGTCCAGCAAACAATGGTAGGCTTCTTTACATCGCTTTATTCCACTTCACATGAGGTTGCTCTGGAAACCTACACATGCTACTCTGACACACTCCATCTCCTATGGCTGGATGATGGCCATGGATGCCATCTAGATGCCCCGTTCATGGTTGAAGATTTTGTTAAAAGAATTAGGGGTTTGCCCAGAGACAAGGCGCACAGCCTTACGACTTTTATAAGGAATATGGCAAACTTTTAGCACCCTATCTTCTTGATATGTAAACTAAATAGTTAGCAGTGGGAGTACTCCCCTCATTGAACGTTACATCCCAAATCCTGGGAAAGACCCACTCAAATGTGACTTGTACTGCTCACTGTCAATGATCAACATTGAGAACAAAATTGTGGCCAAATTTATTGTCTCCAGGCTGCTCCCTATGCTGCCCCTCTCACCCGCCCGGACCAATCCCGGTTCATACCAGGAAGGTCGACGCCTCATAATTTGCGTACATACTTTGCAGTGGCACAGAATGTTAACCCACTCTGCAAGGCTGCTGCTGTCTTCCTAGACACCACCAAGGCATTTGACTCTTTGAAGTGGTCCTATCCATTTTCGCTGCTGGCCTGATTCGGAATGAGCACCAGGTTTCCAAGACATCTAAGGCTCCTGTTTGCAAGCCTACAGCCCGACTGTGCATCAATGCCACTAATTTGCACCTTTCCCAGGGATCCCATCAAGGCTGCCCCCTCTCACCTTTACTGTTTGCCATGGCCATGGAGCCCTTGGCCATTCGCCTATGACAGCACCATACCCACAGAGGCCTTGCATTTACATCTCGGGCTGTGCTGGTGTCCTGGTATGCGGATAATGTCACACTCTATGTAAAAGACCCACAGGATAATCTGGAAGCCCGAGAGTTCATACGATTTGGTGGCCTCTCAGGTATTACTATCAATTGAGCCAAATCCATCATATTCCCTCTGTCCGGTGCCATCACCCGATTTGTCTCGGCATTCCCACTCTCCTGGGCATCAGAGCCTGTGCGATATTTAGGAATCCGACTAGATGAACTATGGAGGGCTAACTACGGCCAGGTAATCTCCTGGTTCAAAGACAAAATGGAAAGATGGCACTCCATCCTACTTTCTTTGCCAGGGAGAATCACGCTATCCAAAATGGTGGTGCTCCCCAAGTTCCTCTTCTTGTTTGTGAATCTTCCCGTGCCTCTGCAGCGCAGTTTCTGCACAAGCTTGCGATCATGCCTGATCTCCCTTATCTAGGATGGGAAACAGCCAGAGCATCCTGAGAGCTTCTCACTCTCCACTTTGAGCAGGGGGGACTGGCACCCCGGGCACCGAACTCTATAGCTGTGCACAAGCGCATTTCTGGGTACATCCGATCCAATACCAACCACACACAGCACCTGAGCACGACTGCATTCAACTCTGCCCGCTCTCTACAGCATTATATTTGCCTCTGAAATATCCGCACACACGACTGGACACAGTGGGTCTTTTCATCCCTTCAATGCTTGCTGTTGGTTACCCAGCATTCCATTTTGCTGATGAGGCCGGTACTCGCGCCAAGCTCCGAGCACTGAACTTGACAAATGTGGGGGTGGTGTACCCAGGGTCAGTTCATTGAACCAGAGCAACCTTTGCAAGAACCTCTCAACAACCTTATGTAAGCTTAACATACTTCCAGCTGCTCGCTGCTCTTCACTCCTGACCTGACTCTTTCCTGAAGGCTCCCGAAATGCTCATAGATCTAGAGGTGCTGCTCTCCTCCCCATGTGTAGGAAGCTGGACTGGCGTGTGGTGGGTACCTATGGTACTTACACACTACACCAGGTCCAGGTATCCCCTCAGAGAAGAGTAGGCAGTGTCTAGAAGCCAGGCTTTCTGGAGGTAGCTGTGGATGAGCAGCCACAGCTTATCTAGGAGTCATGGAAAGCTCATGCAATACCACTACAGCCACACAGTACTTACAAGCAAGAAAGAAAACACTTGGGTGTACAAAAATAAAGGCACTTTATTTTTGAAACACAGTATTAGAAAATACTAGAGAGGCAACTCTCTAATAGGAGGTAAGTAAATACATTATTATATATATATATATATATATATATATATATATATACACTAATAAACAGTAAGAAGCATAAAAAGGTTAGAAAACAGTGTAAAATAGCAATAAGCAATACTAGCCCTAGGGGGAGCCCAAACCACATACTAAGAAAGTGGAATGCAAACATAGGGCCCCCACCTAGGTAAGTAAATCGTGTAGAGGGGAGCTGGGAGTACTAGGAAACAACACAGGTAAGTAACATAGTACCCCCTAGCATCCAAGAGTAAAACACTGGATTTCCCAAACTCTACAGTTCCTATGATTCAATCCTTAGATTATCTCCCCCCCTCCTCCCAAGGAATCTCTTAAGAGCTTAGGAATATGGCTTGACCCACGACTAACTATGGACCATCAAGCTAAGGAAATTGCCCCCACCTGCTTCGGTACACTAAGACTCCTCTGAAAGGTGTTTAAAATACTCCCACCTATAGCTAAGAGGCTCATCATCCAAGCTCTCATTATCTCACAACTATAATATGGGAATGCCCTGTACCTTGGCTTGACGAAATATGTCAAAAGGAAGCTACAGATGGTCCAAAATATTGCTGCTCGTATCCTTTTTAATATACCTAGACATGAGTCGACCAAAGCAGCTATTGCAACGTTACATTGGCTCCCAGTTGAGCAACACATGAAATTCAAAGCACTCTGTTGCATCCACAGAGCCCTCCACAACAAAGGTCCTCCATTTTTGCGATCTCTTGCCTCCTTTCATAACCCCGCCAGACATCTTCCCTCTTCTTCGGTGGCATTGGCCATTATCCCATCAACTAAAAAATCCAAATAGGACAGCAGCTCCTTAGCCTATTTGGGGGCTAAGCTTTGGAACTCTTTACCCATAGATTTACGGCTAACCAGTCATGCACTATCCTTCCAACCTGATTATTCTGAACTGTGATCATTGTGTGTTTTGAAGATATCTATATAGCGCCGGGAGGCGCTAGGATAGCCATGCGCTCTACAAATCAACATAACATAACATTTCCCCAAAACCACCCCAAAGGATAAAAAGAAGACACCCAGAACAGCCTGCAAGAAATCAGCAATGGATTACAGAAGATGGAGACCTGTGGAGAGAGGGGACCAAGTCCGGAAGTGTCTGCGGAGTCCAGGGGGAGTGGGAGATACTACCCACCCAGAGGTACCTTTTGGAGTTGGTCGACAAAGAAGGAAGACAGGTCAGCACTGCAGCACAGAAGCTGGAGAAGAGTTCCTGATGCTTGCAAACAATGCCCCAAGCTGGATTGCAGATGGGTGTCAGTGAAGGATGTTCCCCAACAAGCCTTGGCAAAGGCAAATTCGCAGTTGGAGGAAAAGAGCTGCTGCCGGGGACCAGCAAGGTCCAGGAGGACTCTACCCATGAGGAGGAACCACGGGGGGCAGATGCAGCACCCTCAGGTGTCCTACAGGCCAGGGACACAGAAGCAGCTCATGCAGCACCATAGAAGTTGCTCCCACGTCGCTGAAGGACCACGCAGAGGCCCAGGAGTTGCAGGAGAGAGTGCTGTGAGCTGGAGCTACACATTGCCTGAAGTTCCTCTTGGAGGTGAAGCAAACAAGCCTTGGCAGCTGCAAAGGACAGAGTGCACCGGGGTATTGTCTTGTGTGGAGTGGAAAGGACTTACCACCACCAAAGTGCAACAGCTGGTATAGAGGACCAAGGGAGACTCTCTGGACCACCACCCGTGATGCAGGACCCATGACGATCAGGATGAGGGGAGATCCACGCAGCCAGTCGTCATTGCAGTGAGGTACCTGTGGTTACAGGGGAGTGATGCCTTCACCCCAAGGGAGATTCCTTCTTCTTCTAGTGCAGGCTGAAGAGTTGCAGTCTTCTGAGGATGCATGGCTGGGGAAATGTTTCAAAGCTGTCAGGAATTCTGGATACAATGTTGCAGAAGAGTCTTCCTCGTGGATCTGGAGCTTCTAGGTTCCTGGAGGGTCCATTCGCAGTTCCGGAGGCCAGAAGTTGAAGCAGAGGTTGCAGAAGAGTCCTGCTGGAATCTTGCAAGCTGAAGCTGTGGACCCACCCCAGATGAAGACCGTGTATAGCCCAACGAGGGGGCTTGGTCACCTAACCAGGTAACTACCTATCAGAGGGTGCCTCTGACTTCACCTACCTGGCCTGGCCACTCAGATGCTCCCAGAGTTCCCTACTAACCTTAGAATCACGATGGCAGAACCCAGGGACCCCCTGGAGGAGCTCTGGGCACCACCCCTGGGGTGGTGATGGGCAGGGGAGGGGTCACTCCCCTTTCCATTGTCCAGTTTCACGCCAGAGCAGGGACTGGGGGTCCATGAACCGGTGTAGACTTGTTTATGCATGGAGGACACCAAATGTGCCCTTCAAAGCAAAACCAGTTGCTTGGGAGGCTACCCCTCCTAAACCAGTCACACCTATTTCCAAAGGGAGAGGGTGTTACCGCCCTCTCCCAAAGGAAATCCTTTGTTCTGCCTTCCTGGGCTTGATCAGATCAAGCAGCAGCAGCAGGGCAGAAACCTGTCTGAGGGGTGGCAGCAGCTGGGTTGCCCGGAAAACCCTGTAAGACTGGTGGTAGCAATGCTGTGGGTCCTCTATGGAGCCCCCAGAGTGCATGGAATCATACTTCCAATACAGTATTGGGGTATGATTCCAACATGTTTGATACCAAACATGCCCAGTTTCGGAGTTACCATTATGTAGCTGGACATAGGTAGTGACCTATGTCCACTACACATATAAAATGGCATCCCCACACTCACGAAAGCCAGTAAAATGGGGCTGGAGTTCGTGAGAGCACCTCTGCTAGTGCAGGGGTGCACTCACACACAGGTACCTGTACCCTGCCCTTTGGGTTGAGAGGGCCTACCATAGGGGTGACTTGCAGTGACCTGTAGTGAACACAGGTGCGTGGACCTGGTTCCCGCAGACTGCCATGGCAGGCCTGCAGATCCCTTTGCGTGGGCTCCCTATGGGTGGCAGAATAACCGCTGCAGTCCATAGGGATCCACTGGAACCTCAGTGCCCTGGGTACCTAGGTACCATATTCTATGGACTTACATGGGGCACCAGTATGCCAATTGTGAGGAGAAATGGTTAGTAGCAACCAAATTTAGAGGAGAGGGCATAATCACTGGGTTCCTGGTTAACAGGATCCCAGTGAACACAGTCAAACATACTGACAAAAGGCAGAAAATGGGGGTAAACATGCCAAGAAAGAGGGCACTTTCCTACACCATGCCATCTGATTACTAAACTGTACCTTGCCATGCAGACTGCTGCCCCGGTGATGGCCCCCCACTCCTGGGAGGCAGGCAAGGGTGCCCCTCTCCTGGATGACAAATGGAAATACTACTATGCACAAATATGCATTCTCTCTCCTAACTACAGGCTACACCCGATCCACTTCAAATTTCTGCAGCATCTCTACTATACCCCTGCATGCTTGCATAGACTGGGCCTTCGGACGGACACACACTGTCAGCGCTGCTCTGCCCTTGTGGCGGACTTCCTGCATATGGCTTGATCCTCCCCTACTGTACAGACTTTTTGGCAGGACATTTTTGACATCACTGATGAAGTGGTAAACTTGCAGATTCCCCTCTCCCCCCTGCTGTGCTACTCGGTTACGGTAAGGATATCTCTGATGCGGAAGGAAATCTAACAAGCATGCTCCCGATACTAGTGAAGCGCAGGATAGCTATATGCTGGAGGTGGGGGGAACGCTGTGTTCCCTGGAAAACTGATTGGCTCAGGGATGCAGCTTATTGCCAAGAACAGCTACAGACTTACTAGGACTTGAAACCAGCCCCCAGGGGAGGCATAATAAGGAGAAATATATTTATTTCTCCTCTTCTTTCTAAGTGTGCTGCATTGTGCAGCACACATAGAAAGAGGAAAGTGCCTCTGAGGATTATTTTGTGCAGGAAGGTGTCCTATCCTACAAAAAAACAATCCTGCCTGCAACACAGGCACCCTTGCAATATAATGCAAGGATGGCTGCGTTGGTGCTTGGCAGCCAAGTGTGCCAGCGCAAGGAAGGGACAGGAATATACAGTATGTTAAATATAGTGCATTCCTGCTTTTTCATGCAGCGCAGCAAGGTGGCTTGCTGCATTGCCAGAATATATGATAAATCTAGGTCCCAGTGTCCTGTTTGAGGGTTTTATGACTCCTCTCAGTCCTGTGTGTCAGTCTCTTGTTGCCCTCCTGGTGCTTCCTCTCTTCTGTTCCCATGCAACGTATTCAGAACACCTCCGCACGCCTCATCCTGGACATCCTCCGCCACAGACACATTACAGCCCACCTGAGAGACCTGCACTGGCTTCCCGTCAACAAGAGAATCACATTCAAACTCCTTATCCACGCTTACAAGGCACTGCACAACAGACGGCTCTCCTACACCCCGACAGCTTCGCTCTGCTGACCTTGCCTTCACTACTGTCCCACGCATCCACAGAATGACCGCCAGTGGCAGATCGTTTTCCCACCTCGCTGCCAAGATGTGGAACACTCTTCCCACCCACCTGCAACAGACACAGGACCTACTTACCTTCAGGAGACACCTCAAGACTTGGCTGTTCGAGCATTAGAAGCCCCCCCAGCGCCTTGAGACCTTCACCAGTGAGTAGTGCGCTTTACAAATGCTTTGATTGATTGTTTGATTGATGGATAACAGTAGTACTTCTGGGTTTTCCAGGATGTAGAAAAGAAGTCCATTATTTTTGCTGAGGTCCCTCCAAACAATGGGATTCTGAAAAAGGGATTGGAAAGATGAGGGACAGGACTTTCTGTCTCTGCAGGGCCTGCTTACCTTGCCACCTGAGGTCCTAGTGCAAAACTGCCAAGTAATGGCCCACACAGCAGTCTCCCAAAAATTGGGAAGAGCCCCTGTGACAATAAGATTCCAGTAAAGTCTCAGAAAAGGACCCTTGTTCTGAAACAGACTGGTTCAGACTACTTACACATCACACTATTTCTCAAAACGTGTGTGATTGTATGGCTTGTTTTAAAAAAAAAATGATTCTTGATCTATACTCTTCGTTTGATCTCTCACTCACCTCAGATTGTGACTTTTTACCCGCCTCAGTCCCCCTGCCCACTTTAAAGGGCTCAGCCGGGCAAAAATTGTTGGATTTTCTTACAATTTCTCTTGAAGAGACCAAGAAGCTACTTCTGAGAATTAAATCAGGGTCTTTACCTGATCCCTGTGCTGCAAAAATCTTCCATCTGGCCTCTGAGCCCACTGCAGACTTTTTACAAATATTTTCAGGCGTATTCTCCTGTCCGGCAGGTTCCCTACTGCTTGGAAACATGCCTCTTTTACCCCACAAAAAAAGAGCAATGATGACCCGACTGATTTTAAGAACTACCGCCCTATTTCTCTGCTACTATTTCCCGCCAAGGTCCTGAACACATTTTTTAATCAGAAGCTAGTTGATTTTATTGAATTACAGGGAGCCTTGGATCACTCACAAAATGGTTTTAGATCCGGCCACAACACAGAAACTGCTCTTGTGGTAGTAACTGATAACATGCGGCGCCACGTTGACCATGGGGGCGCAACCCTTCTTCTCCTACTCGATATGTCCACTGCATTCAACACAGTGTGGCCTGCTCAAATGATTCAGCGGTTGGATTAGATTGGGATAGATGGCAGCGCGCTAAGGCCCTGATTTAGGATGCAGCGCCACTTTTCTTGTGCCCCATAGCGTCCCCCCTAACTACACTAGTTTGGAGCTTTGCAGGATTAGCAGCAAATATTTTGACACTTTATCCTGCAAAGCCCTTTGAGGCCCATTGAAAACAAACAATGTACTGCCTCCTTTTAATGCCTGAGCAGTCCTTTAAAGTGGTGAAATAAATGACACAAAGAAATGTTTTAGATTTCTTTGCGACATTTTTTCGCCCCCCCCCTACCGGGGGAACACCTGGTGCAGGCATAATGTAGCACCAAGGGTTACAAAGTGGTGCAACGCATGCGTTGTGCCATTTTGGAAATTTGGCGCAGCGATTTTGGCCTCGTTGGGCCACATTAGGGTAAAAAAAAAAATACGCTAATGTGGTGCTAGGAGGCACTAGGGGCTCTTAAATCAGCCCTTTTAGTCTCTTATTTTCCTTTCTAACTGATATATTCCAGGTGGTCAATTGTGGGGATTTCATGGCTGATGCCTTTTTTCTTCCGTGTGGTGTCCCCCAGGGCTGCGCGTTGAGTCTGACTCTTTAATATCTATGTGGCGCCATTGGCAGCCCTTCTCCAGACTACTGGCTTTGAAGTTCAATCTTATGCGGATGATACGCAGAATATTGTGACGATTTCCAACTATGTGACCTCTGTCGTCCAGTCTTTTAGGCAGTGTATGTCCTGCATTGAGAAATGGATGAGCAACAATGCGCTCAAACTCAGTGTTAGAAAGACAGAGGTGCTGTTTTTTTGGGTCCAGAAATCAATATGGTCTCATAGCTGGTGGCCGTGGAGTGTGGTCCTCTTCCCACTCCTGTGGAGTCTGCTCAAAATCTAGGTGTTTTAGTTGATAACTCTTTGAGCTTCAATGCTCAAGCCAGTCTTATGGCTAATACCTGTTTGTATATAAACAGAATACTGAGGAAGATTTTCCCTTTCATCCCCATTGGTCTACGACAAACCGTTGTTATTGCTCTTATCACCTCCCATTTAGATTATTGTTATTCTCTCTATCTTTATATGGATAAGAGAGGCATCAATAAGCTGCAGGTGACACAAAACACCGCTGCTCAGCTTATCCAGCAGGCTTTAATTAGGGGGGTCTTAAGACCCTTCACTGGCTCCCCATTTAAAAGAGTATTGTCTTCAAGACCTTGTGTCTGGTTCATAAAACCCTTTATCGTAATAACACTGAACAGCTTAATGCCATGTTTCACTGGTATGTGCCTACAAGATCTCTCAGATCCTCTTTTCGCAGACTGGTGACTGTAATAGATTTCGCAGAGCCAGATGGGAAGGAAAGGGTTTCTCTGTGGCAGCTGCCAAGCTATGGAACTCCCTGCCATTTAATGTGGCACAGGAGGAAACGTTTTATATTTTTTTTAAATGCCTGAAAACTTTTTACCCAGAATGATTTGAATGAAATGGCGTCTTTCCACTGTGTGCATGTTTCTGTTAGCGTCTTGAATACCCTTGGGTTTTGTGCGCTCTATAAATGCCCATAACATAATACTAGATTGGGGCATATCATGACCCAGCTGCTGAAATGGATAGTACAGACTCTTTGAAGGCGACCTCCGCATAGCTAAGGCACATGCATGGGGATTATCAGTACGTTGCAGATAATCTATGGCCAAGGATTCAGTATACCCATTTAAACATATTTGAAACGTAAAGCTTTACAAGCTTTATGGTCTGATGTGTACTGGTGTTCTGAAGATGTTACTAGGTGATCCAGTGTAGGATATGCTTGGAAATGCTGCTAGCCTTGAAAAAATCACTTAAGTGACGAAATACGTGTCAGATGTAGATAATGATTATATCTGTGTTCTGAAGATGAAATTGGATATTCGTTTTTTCTACATATCCTAATTTGTTTGGAGTCATCATTCTAAGTTGGACTTCTATTGAGTGTCCTGGTCCTATTGTATCAATATAAATCAGCAGATCCTTTGGATTCATAGATGTTCATGCCCTGGGTAGTGGGGCCTCTTATACCAAGGAGCACCATATGGAAAATTCCGGCTGGTTTATACTTTACCCACTAACATATTGATCTTGGTTATTTGGAGGTGCAATACTGATACCACCGCTACCTGCTTGTAACACATACCACTCTTCTATATCACCCCCCCACTCTTCTTTATCACCCTCCCATGAGTTTTATCTAAACTGTACTACAATATTTGTATTTTGTCAAGTCTTCTTGGCTATGTTTATACAAATAATTCCTCAATTTTCTCTGATCACTTGCTTACACCATCTTACAAAACTCACTAAGCCAGGAAAATAGATTAATTCAATTTTTTCGTAGCTGATAATGTATTGGAAATGTGCACCAATATATTTATATGTTTTAGTGTAAAAGAATCTAGTTCTTTGTCACTTTCAGTTGTTAAGTCTTCAATTCAAAATGCAGTCTTATAGAAATGTCTGATTCATAATGAAAGCATTTAAACTATTAAACTCAGGTTATCTGAACATTGACCATACTGCCACAAGAAAATGTAATCTACAGTCCATACAGCACCTACTACCTAAAACCACCTATATTTTTTTAAACAAACCTAAATCTACCCTTCTGAGATAGATCAGTGACAACAAAAGTAGGCAGGTGTTGTCTTACAAAAAGTTCAGAATCATACTTTTCATGATGATTATTGTTATCTGTTGAACTCTGAAGATAGGAGTAGGTTCATCGTTAACCATATTGCTACTGGAAGTTGGTCACTAGGAATCCAAGGAAACACCTTATACATTTTTCAAACAAACCTACATCTACTGCTATATTTTTGTCACACACACACACATGTATATACACACACAGATATATATATCTAAATATATATATAACTATTTTCTTTTAAGTAAATTAAATGCAGGGAAATGGTCCATCTGTGATGCAAGCACTAGCTGTGGAGCGTGCCGTGATAGGACTGTTTTGTTTGGAGATACATACATATATATATATATATATATATATAGATATATATATATATATATATCTGGTGGCTTCTTGCTCAGTAGAGCCCACCACTTACTGCTCTATTCCATCAATACCCCCTGGGGAATCCGGCTCCACAGAATCTGGTGCTCACTGCTCCCTGTTCCCGATGGTTCAGGTTTCGGGGACCAATAAGCACTTTCCTACAACACCCAGGGGTGGTTTTCAAACACCAACCTCTTCCAGCAGTACAGTGAATTGTTCTGCTCCCCATCCTGGACTAGTAAACCTGCTGCTGCATAGCCGACAGGGCCCGATGTCCTTAGCTGGGCAGCTTTTCCTTGCTCCCAAACCATTCTTTTTGTTTTAGTTATATCCTCTTTCCTCTAGTAATTTAGGCTGCCTCCCAGAGATATTGGAAAGAAGGTGAGTTCCAGCCAACATAGAGAGTATGAGGGAAAAGACTGGAGCCCAGCAATGACCCCGGGCAACCGTTCCACTCAGAAGAAATATGTTTTCCACATAGGGAAAACACCAATTTGTCTAAGGATGGAAGTAAAGGAAATAAGGGAGTGACCGAATCCCAGAGGGGGAAAAGAGGAAAAATAGGTTTATCAATCAGAAAACAGAGCAGAATATAAAGAAAGGCTCCTGTTCATGCAGGTTTGTTTAGTTTTTTTAATTTTGCTCAGGGCAGAGACCTAGAAGGAGAAGATACACCACAGCAGGGGAGCCTCAAGTCCTGGAGCAGTGATCTCTGGGACATTATTCACTCTGTCCTTCCTTGTTTGGGATCTAGAACGCTTACCTCGAGTGTTAAAAAAACTTCCTGAATAAAAAGAATATTGATTCTCTGCCTCCAACTCATAGTTATCATCTCTTATCCTAGCATGAAAATCACCATTGATTAAGACTAGATTAGTAGGACAGGATGATTTAAATGAAATTTACACCATTCTCTCCTATGCTTAAAAGATCCTCCTGTGTTGATTTCTTATTTCGGGATAAAGTGTGTAGGGTGAATAAAAGTTCATTAACAAAACACATCCCTGACCTAAATTGCAACAACATTTTTACATTTTAACTTCTCACCGCATTCTATGGACTATAATTTACAAATGTGGAAACACGCCCTGATTGGCAACCAACCCAACCCATACTTGTACTCCCTAAAAAAGGAAGAAACAATTGTGGCCATTACTTGCCCCAGTCTGTTAGATTAGAATTGCTGCAAAGGCGTCCACCTACCTAGAAGCTCTCTACTACCTACTAGGAAAACTACAAAGAATCCAACATTCTGCAGAAAACCTATTGCTGCAGCTCCACCAAGGAAACACATGACAGTAATACTTCAAGTACTACGCTAGGGTTGAAGGCCAGATGATCTGCTTTCACAGTACGTTTCATCATCTATAGAGCCATCCAAAGAAAAGGCATGTTGTATTTACTAATGAAACTATAAAGATACTCCTATAATAGGACTCTATGCTTAAGGTCAGCATCTCAACTCATCATGAATGCCTATAAGAAAAAGTCCATTGTGGTACACCATTCTAAGTGAGGGTAGAAGTAACAAATATAAGAAATATCGAAAATGTAAAATTCAAGAAGAAAGTGAACAACTGGTTATTCCTGAGTTGACGACCCAAATGTAACCCGACTCCTGGCTGACCATAATCAATACAGGCTACATAACTGTAGAGCCCAGGTATCACAGGAACCACCATAACTGGAGCCTTCTAGGCTTACTGTAATCAGTAAAGGCCAGGTAAGATTATACCTTTGAGGTGGTCCTGAAAGGCTATTAAAATAGCAGCGCAGAAGTGCTTAACACAACATACGACCTGCAGACTGAAGTGTAAATGGCAGGCAATTATAATTAGAAGCGTAATCTGAGAGTGCATGTTTCTCACATACTCTTCCTCAATCACAATGCAAGTAGTGGACCTTAATGTGGTTTCGGTGCCCTCCAGGAATAGTAGGCCCTCGCAACCCCCGGCTGAATAAACACACCGACACTCCATTACGTGTTACACGTGGAGTCTGCCTCCGCAGCCCCAGCCTCTTTATTTTATAACTTTAGGTTCAAACCCGCCCTTGCATCCTGCAAGGGCAACAAAGAATAGAAGAGCCCGGATGGCTCGCTACATCCCTCCCATGTTTCTATAAGAAAAGACAAAATAAATAACGCTAAAAAAATAAATCATGGATAAGATAAAACAAAACAGGACCATCCCAATTCTTTAAATTCTCAGTGTCAATCTTGACAACCGCAGTTCTGGCAAATGAGCAGCGTATCTCAAAACATTCGCTCAACATGCAAAAACTCGCAGCTGACTGTTTGGTGCAGGGTTCAATCGGAGATGATACCTCTCACTCCGACTAGCCGCTCCCCTATGGTCCATAACCCCGGATTGACTGGCCTCCTCACAGGGCATCGCCTCTTGAGTGTTATCCGATCCATCAGGTCGGTCCTGTGACATCCAGCCATCATCCGCTGCTTCCTCATCTTCACCTTTAGCTGTCATCCGGACGTCCACTCATTTGAAATGAGAGGCATTACGGGTCACTCGTCGGTCACCACGACAGGCGGTCACCATGGACCCTCGTACTGCCACCGCTTCCCACACTTCCGGTTCAAATGTTGTCTGGAATTTGCCTCCTCCACAGCGATTCTTCACAACCACACGATCACCCACCTGAAAGCCACGACCGGTGGTTCTCCTTCTCTCAGTGGCTCTTTGGCTGGTCATCTGCCTGTGTCGTTGGGTGGCTTCCATGTCCAGTTCACGGGGCTCCAATTGCGAGTCTGCTGGAATGCAAACACAGCGGAGGTGTCTTGAACAACAGGCTGCTGGAGCACAGCCAGTTGTGCTGTGAGGTGTCTCCCTGTAAGCTCGTAAGAACTGGTGGAGGCATTGTTCGCTATCCTCCTTTCGCTCAACTCCGATCCGTAGGGCACGGTTAAGTGTCCTCATAAATCGTTCCACATCGCCATTAGCCTGAGGCCAATTTGGTGTAATCTTACAGTGGCGTATGGCCAGCTGATCGAGGTACACCCTGAATTCTTGCCCATGAAAAGGGGGCCCGTTATCTGTCCGGATTTCTTCCGGGAGCCCGAAAACTGCAAAGGTCCTGTCTAGCATGGGCCTCACATTCTCAAATGAGGTGGATATCACCACTTCCACTACAGGAAATTTGGTATGGGAGTCCAACATGACCATGGTCAGCCTCCCATCTGGGAAGCTACCAAAATCCATACTCAGCTTGGACCATGGCTTAAGACTGGGACCCTCAGTGATGACAGGACAAACTGGCGGCTCACCTGATGTAATTAGGCATGAATGACGGCTCCCCACCATGGTGTCAACTTTGGCATCCATCCCAGGGAACCACACCTTGGCCCTAAGTCATTCCTTTGTCTTTGCGGCCCCTTGATGACCTTGGTGGGCAGGTTCTACCACTTGATGCCATAGACACTTTGGCAGCACTATTCTTCTTCCTCGCAAGACCAGACCTTCGCTGCCTACGGACAACTCGTCCCCCACTCTCCACATTCCTCGCATAGTCATTTTGTCTTCCAGACCGGTCCCCTTTTCTCTTCCCAGAAAGTGTTTCCACTGTCTACTGTAGAGCGTCTCCTTGACACATTGGAGTACAGTGTCCGCTCCTGTTGCCTGTACAATATCTCCCACTGTTAGAGCGACTGGACACGCCGCTTGAACAATCAAGCTTACGAACACCTCAGTGTTCTCCTCCTCGTCTCCATGGGGTTCTCCGGGCACACCTGTCGACGGATGTCGGGAGAGATAGTCGGCTGGATTGTTCACACTGGGCAGGTAAGAAACTCTGAATCGTTAGGGTTGGAGTAGGACAGCCCATCGTTCAATTCTTGGCGGTGCCAGACATGCCGTCCCTTCAAACAGTGATACCAGTGGCTTGTGATCCTTTATTATCTGGAATTGATGTCCGTAGACATATAGATGGAAGTTCTTGCACGCCCATCGAATCGCCAGCACCTCCCTTTCAATCTGGGCATACTGGGTCTCTACAGTCGATAGAGCACGGCAGGTATATGCAACAGGAACCCACTCTTGATGACGCTGTTCCTGTAGAAGAACAGCCCCCAAACCTACCGGGCTGGCATCTACCACTATTTCGGTTCATATTGGGGGTTGAAATAGGCCATAGTGGATTTATCCAGAAGCGCCGCCTTGACATCCTTGAAAGCTTTCTCTGCCGCTTGGTTCCACTGCCACCGATGTGACATTTTAGTGAGTTGTCTGAGTGGCTCGGCCATTGTTGCTAGCTGGGGTATGAACCTGACGCAATATGTGGCCATCCCCAGGAAGCTCCTGACTTCAGTGGCGTTCTTAGGAATCGGGCGAATGGCATCCACCTTTCGCGGGTCCACCCTCAGACCATCCTTCGAGAAGATATATCCACAGAATTCTATGGACGTCTGATAGAATGCGCACTTGCGTTTGTGGAGTGTGAGACCTGCATCTGCAAGCCTCTGCAGGGTAGCCCTAAGGTGTTGGTGATGTTTCTCTCCTGTCTTGGAGTAGATTAAAATGTCATAGCTGAGGTTGATCACCCCGGACAGTCCAGACAGTGTTTCCTTGATAGCATTCTGGAACACCTCTGCTGCCGAGGACACTCCAAAACTCATTCTCATGTAGCGGCGTAGACCCACATGTGTCGAGAACATTGTTATGTTTCTGCTGTATGGGTCAAGCTCCAACTGGTGGTATCCGGAATTTAAATCGAGTTTAGAAAACCACTGTGCTCCATTTAGATCTGCTATAATGTCGTCCAGGGTGGGCATTATGTGTCGCTCTCTCCGGATGGCTCTGTTTGGAAGTCGCATGTCTACACAGAAGCCGATGGCCCCCGGCTGTTTAGGCTTTGGTGCGATCACCCAAGGTGAAACCCACGGGGTAGGTCCATCCACCTTTTCAATGATGCCTTGGTCCTCCAACAACTGCAATTCTTTCTCCACCGCCGGCCGTAGATGGAAGGGAACCCGGCGGTGTCTCAGAGCCACCGGTGTTACCTCTAGATCGATGTGCCTTTCAGTCTTCCCAACCCTTCGAACAGTTGAGGGAATTCACTCAAAAGGGACTCTGTGTGGGATACGTACACTTGACGCACGAAAAACACCAGTTCTAGGTCCTCTGCTGTATGGCATCCTAGCAGGGTGTCTCGATCACCGGGCACTACGTAGAACTTTGCTTCCGTCGAGAGCTGACCGTTTGTCACTGATACCTCGATTGTCCCTTTCAGAGGAAGGGGGTCGCGTCCCCCATATGTGTAAATCCTGGTGTTGCTCAGGACCAGATGCGGTCTGGGGGACAGCTGTGGATACATGGCATCATCCATTACGTTGACCGCTGCCCCAGGCGTCTATGAGCACCGTCGCTGGGGTGTCGTTGATGTGCACCTTGCTCATCCGGGGTGGTCGCCATTTGTGCTGTCTCCACCCTGTGAACGAAATGACAAAAATGTCCTCTTCCTCGTCTTCCTCGAAGACTGGCACGCTCTCGTTTTCTGTCCTCTGGGCGATTCTTCGTCTGTGGTGACACTCCGGACCTTGGCCTCTTTCCCTTTTGACTCCGGCAGTCTGTTTTTTGCTGTCCTGCACATCTTAGCAAAATTATTACTCTTGCCGCACTGGTTACATGACTTCCCTCTCGCTGGGCATCCACTCGCCGACCTGTGTTCATAGCCACAACTGCTGCAGACTCCATCTCCCGATTTTGATGATGGCGGCTGACGCCCTGGGGCTTGACGGGGCTGGATGACATCCACCTGTTCTTCCTTCACCTGGGCCGGGCTCGCCACCGACGCAGCAGATATGGATTGCCCTATGGCTGCAGCTATGGCATCCGCACGGACGGCCGACAGTTCATGGGAGCAACCCAGTATCAGGATTTCGTCTAGGGAGATACCTGGTTGTCGCATGATGAGCTTCCGAAGCATGTTAGACCTGCACCCCTGGATGATCTGGGCTCTGATCTCCTCGTGCTGGTTCAGCTCGGCGACTGCCGCCTCATAATCTGTCCTATCCCCAGTGTCAGGGAGCGAGTCAAAGAGGTCGTGGAGTTCGTCGCCTCCCATCAATAGCATCAGGGACCTACGCACTGCCCCATCTGTCTCTCTTGTGGCACAAAAGTAGTTGTCTAAACAACCTAGCCACAAACGCTATTGCAGTGCTGCCGTGGCGGGGTCTATGAGCTGGCTAAATGGGGGTAACGCCGCAACTGAGGAGTGAGCACTGGGGGTAGTAGGTGCTAGGAGCGGTTCATTCACTTGCTGTGGGGCACTCATGTCGCTGTAGCCAGTGAGAGGAGCTGTGGAATCAGGTGGAGCACGCTGTTTTCCTGTCTTTTCCCCCTCTGTAGATGTGGGTGTAAGTGCGAAGATTGTCAGTGCCCCCTTAAAACAAACTAGGGTAGTGGGAGCATCCCTTAGATGGAATGCTGTTGTTTCCTGTGGCGTGGAACAACTTACTGTCTTTATTGCAGGGCCAAACACCACCTTCTGCTCCTCAGGTTTGTTATTTTATACTTATTTCTTTAGTTTTCTTCTGATTCTAACTTTTTTTTTTTTTTGGTCCGTGGGGGCCCAGGGTCCCGTTTCTGCCCTTCTTTTAGCAGCCCTGCTGCTTATGTGGTCGTTGTGGGCGTGGCAGGCCTGGAGAGCTGGGCAGGCGGCGCGGCAGGGCCTCCAAGGCCTTTGCGCCACGTCACCAAGGCAGGCGGTTGGGGGCTGGAAGTGCCGGGACCAATGGGGGCGTTCCGCCGGCCGCGCGGCAGCCTTCGCCCGGTCTGGCGAGTGATCCAGGAGCTGGACTCCAGAGGTTCTACCTGGTGAGTCACCGCCTCACCTCACTAGCAGTGCGTGGGGCCTTGTATCCTGCTGCGCACTTTGCCTTCTGTTCCTCTGAGGAACGAATCAACGGCACCAGAGGGTGCATGATCGTGCATCTGTTCTCTGTGGGTACGGCACAGGTTTGGTGTCTCCGTGACTTCGGTCCGCCTCGTCGCCAATGTGGTTTCAGGGCCATCCAGGATTAGTAGGCCCTCGCAACCCCCGGCTGAATAAACACACAGACACTTCATCACGTCTTACACGTGGAGTCTGCCTCTGCAGCCCCAGCCTCTTTATTTTATAACTTTAGGTACAACCCCACCCTTGCGTCCTGCAAGGGCAACAAAGTATAGAAGAGCCCGGATGGCTCTCTACACTTAAGACAAGATAGGAGCACCTCTCTTGTCATTCACAAACTATGCAAAGTCTTCCGAAAGAGTCTCACAGCATATCCACACTCTTCCCACCAAGCACTCCACCTGTGGCATAGCATAAAACCTGGAGGATGACGTGCTTCAACACCCTCAAAAGCAGCTATGAAGCACTATATTAAGTCAATCACAACACAATACAAACAAGAAGACTGTTACCATTTAAGTGGCTGAATACACTTTACTGTTTTAACTTCCTAGTTTGAAGAAATAAAAAATAGAGAATACTTCCTCCACTACGAAGTAGACATCACACTGCTTCGGTTTTCCATCTACTGAAAAGAAAGAGGCATTATAATTAGGATTTGTTATATATCTTTGCTACTATTTTTTCATCAGAACAGGCGATAATTATTTCAACCCCTGTTTTTTAATTTGGTTTATTATACACTGAAGTAGTTGTTCATGTGCACGCTGTAGCGGACCAAGCATTTGAGTCAAATTAACTTGGTATTTCTCTGGGTTGTGTCTGTCAAAACAAGCTTATACACCTGTTTTTTTCAGATTTTTGTTTTACATTTTCTGTAAAATTACCCACATATACCAGGGCATACAACGATGAAAGCCTCTTTAACCCAGAATTGTAGAGAAATACACATTTGGAGGTAATTTTGTAATGCTAAACAGGAGACTTAGACGACTGTTGCTCGAGGACTTCTGTCAAGTTTTCTGAATCATTAAAGTTCTGCATCATCAGTTGTTAAAACTAGCCAGATCGTTCCTTAAAAGACTGTGACAGTGTTTCCAAAATACCATGTAGACTTGTTTGGAGAAAGAGAATGATTTCACTCATGGAACATTTCTCACTTCTTCATCATATTAAAATGAAGCATCACTCTTTCAGTATAATCGATATGGTTTTCAGAATGCTCATTACCCAACAACTAGGGACCTAAGACCCCCCTAACTTATATCTAAATAAAGAAAGCGGCGTTAAGGATGGAATCTTGACAATGCTGTCAGAGTATACCTTGCCGGGAATCTAACGATTACGGTGCCCAGTACCCTCAATTCAGTACACACTCTTGAGCTATTCTTGGGCTTAAGAATTAACATCCTAATAATGACTATATCTCAATGATTACAAAAGTAAAAGTGAATCAAAGATATACCCCAAACATTATTAATCAAACCTCGTTATCCCTATATGTCCTTGTGGCATTCTACAGTTTTTCTGGTTGCAGAGTCATGTAAAAAAATTGACATACTTGAGAACAGGACACCAAATCGTGGTCCCAGGCGTCAGCGTGCCTCCCTATTTCCATCAGCTCGCTTGGTCCCTCCCAGCTTCGGGTGAACTTATGTACCTTTTCTTGATTAGTATTTCTATGGTGTGAGTAGGGGGCTATTTCAGTCAGAACTCAGTGTTTGGAGAACACAGCTGAAAACAGAGCTTTCTTAGCAGCACTGCAAAAGTTACGTTTCATGTTACTTTGCCCGAACAAGTTACATAATCCAGACTTGCTGCAAGGTTACCATTCAGGGCTGGCCGCAGTTAGTGCAAAATCTGATGACTAAGAATGTGATAATTTTCTACACTCACAAAAGCATGCTAACAGCTTGCACACAATACAGCAAATGAACAGCATGTATTCTGCAGCCTAAACTCACATTTGTTTTTCTATGCACCAACACAGCCTATTTTTACACGCATAAACATGTTTAATGTATATTTATAATTGTCAGTCTTCATTGGAAGGTGCTGTACACATGCATGGGAGCCATTTAAGGTTGGACAAATTCTTTGCACCTATTTGGAGGCCATTTTGGGATGCCACCCTATAAATACCCACAGTGATTGCACCATAATGCTTCTCAACTGCCATCCTCCTAAGCCCGCTCCAGTTTGCAGTGTGTCTGGACTTGCTTAGTTTTAACTCTTCTGCTGTCTTCCCAGTTTGTTTGTAATTGCTTGGATCATCTCTGTTTCTGGTCACATGAGCTCCTTTTTAGGTCGAGCGTAAGCATGCAACCTTGTGTATAGTTTTAGTATACTTCTTATAGCTTAAAGCAATTTCATTTGTTGGTTGCAGTGTCCTTTAAACATTCTTGTTCGCTAGTGGTTGGTTCTGCCTTTTTCTCCCTTCTTTTTCTGTTTCAGAGCAGTGACTAACTACTGTATTATTCCACTTTGGTTTCTTTATCTGTTGATGTGACAGACTATTTTTGGCATTTCTTTGGTGCTCCCCTTTACTGTGGGTGTTTTAGGCTGGTAGCTGCCTGCGTTTTATTGAAGCATTCCATTCCTCCCATTTCCTTCCATGTTGCTGACATTTGTTTTGGCTTTATGCCAGTGCTGTCCTTTACCTCTGGCTCCTAAAACAAGCTTATTCTACAAAAGAAACACCCGGTCGTCTAGCTCACTGCTCACGAAAGCCACAATATGCCCTTTCTGCTAGAATGTAGCTAAACCTAGAAGCAATGAAGTGAAACTTGCTTAGCCTTGCATTGCATCTCCAGTCTCTCTTTCCAGGGGCCCTCCCTGCCAGCATTCACAAAATCACACATAGGGCATTGCTTATCTCCTTTGTTGGGCCCATACATCTTTTCAGGCTGCTCTGCTCGTGCGTGGCAAGAATGCTTGCAAGACTTTTCATTCTGTTAAAATAAAAAGGAAATACTTTTCCAGACTTATTTTCCAATTTCTATTCAGATTTCTGATGTCAGTAGCCGCCGGGGACCACTAAAACATGGCAGGAAAAGATGAAATTATGAGACAGGGTTGACCAATTTATGTGGCAGGAAAAGTCCAGTTCTGAATTTACAATGCCAACAGCTCAAACTCAAGAAATGCGAGACCTATTGCATTGCACATGCTTGTTCCTCTGCCTATCCTAATATCCCCTGGGCATGCTGTTGGAGCGCTTTGCCATATACTCCAAAATTCTGTCTTGTCATGTTACTATCCCTGGGGCCACACAATTTTGAGAACCAGGAGAGTACATGCTTCCACTGCTGTGGTGGAGTAACGGCAGGCCGCCATATTCTAAATTATGTACTTGGGGCCTGATTTAGAGTTCGGTAGATGGGTTACTCCGTAAAACTTGCTCCATTTCCTGTCCATCATATTAAAGGTCCACAGGATATCACTTTGTGACTGAGTAGCACGTCGGCCGAACTCTAAATTCAACACCGGACTGGCAGATCATCTTCACCAAAAGTGGTCCAATTAATAGAGCAGGAGCCCTTTCAGAGAAAAGTTGTTGACCATCAAGACACAATGTCACAACAATGTTTTTATTTCTGAGAAACGAACACCCAAAGCTGAGGTCAAATTCTGAGCAAATCTTTTCCTTCCTAAGTATGCCTGCTTACATTGGCTTTTGAGCATAAATACTGAATAGGCATTTCACTATTCATTAACCGGCAAGCCTGATCTAGATGGCAAACAGTTTCAGATAAGGGAGTCAGCTGAAGCTCCATTCCCAGGAAAACTAAGCGGTTTCCATACTAGGGGCTTAGTTAGCACTGGGGCAGTCAGTGCACCAGAGCCCAGAGGTGGGAGGATGCCTATTCTGCCCTGCACCAGTAGATGCTATTTGACAGGCTGCCTGTTCTGATTTTTTGTTTTTTTAAACGCAGTTCATGTCAGGGGTTTGCTAGTGTTTTTACTTTTCAGTGGAAGGGTACAGAGGGAATAGAGATAAGGGAACAATAAAGAAGAGGGAAGAGAGGGATGAAAGAAAAGGAGAGGGAAGTTGGCAGGAAAAGATAACACAATGGGAAAATTAATAAGGTTGAGTGAGGAAAGTAAAAGGAGATGAGAATGAGGAAAGTAGACAATGGAAAAAGAAGAAAAAGGAACTAGAGATAAGGAGAGAAGGAGGGAAGATGATGAGTGAGAGACAGAAGAGGGGTATTTATCCAGAACAATTAATTTCTAAGAACTCCCTCAAGGTAGTGCAACTTGAATTCGAGTCCATCCTGGTAGTATCGTCTTATTAGGGTGGGACGAGGTGGTCTATAATGAAGAATGTCACATTATGTGTGTGAGCCCACCTCATCCAAATCTTGTAATTGCCAGGATTTAGAATAGAAAAGTGGCAGCAGAGACTCTGGGAAATTGTTACAAACGATTGGTGGAACGCTCTTAAAGAGGTCACCATGACTTTTTGTTCTTGATGATATGTAATTATGTCTTTTAACTTCAACAGGTCACTATCATGACTTATAGCAGTGACAATCTGGGCTAACAATACAGCAGCTGATGTATTTGACTTGACAATGAAAATGATGTAGGTCTTAGTCATCTTAGATGGAGTACGGTGACCTTGTATAGGCACTCTCGAACAGTAGTCAGCAGGATTCTGATCCTTTCCTGTAAGATGCACAATTGTATAATCGTTCTCTTCGCATCTTAGTCTCCATCATTCAATTCAAGGAGGCATCTTGGCTTCTGGATTGCCAAAGATGGTCAGCAAAGCTTAATGACCAATTGCCAGAGTAAAAATGTTTTCCATACAGGAACATATGGAAATGTTTAGAAGCCCATACCACAGACAAACTTTCTTTCTCAAGCTGTGAGTAAATAAGTTTTGTTTGAGCCAGACTTCTACCAGCATAGGCCACAATATGCCATCTAGCACTTGGGCCTCCAATATGCTGTGCAAGTATAGCGCCTAACCCAACTGGGCTAGCATCAACCACAATCTCTGTATGAAACTTTGGATTAAAGTATGCCATTTATGTAGCATTTTTAATGGCATGTTTGATTCTCTTGAAACTTTTCTCCATTCTTTTTACCATGAAAACAAAACATTTTTCTTCGGCAACTCGCGTAATGGAGCACTAACAGTGGCAATGTCTTGCATGTGTCTTGAAAAGTAACTGTCCATTCCAAGAAAAGAATGTACCATTGAAACGTCTTTTGGGCATTCAACTTTTGCAGGATCAGGTATCATGCCCCCATCGGAAAAGATATGGCCAAATAATTTCAGTTTTATCTTATTGAACTCCCAACTATCCGCATTTAAAGTCAAACCTGCATTACTGAGTAATTGACATACTTCTGTGAGAGCTCTATCATGCTCCTTCTGTGTAGCTCCAAAAACGAATATGTCATCGCTATAATTGAATGCATTCACAAAATGTTGGATGACACGTCAAATGATGTTTTTGAAAAGTTCTACAGCCAATGACACACTAAAATTAAGGGGGTAATTACGAACCCGGCAGGCTTACGGTACTTACCGCCATATTATGACATTGGCGGGTTGGCTGAAGCCAACCCGTCAATGTACCACTCCGACTGGTACGGCGGTAACAGACGCCAGGCTGGAGATATCCATCTCCAGCCGGAAGGCCGTCACTGTCAGGCCTGTGTGATTATGACCCCACCTACCGCCATGGTTTTCGTGGCTTCCTTACCGCCACGAAAACCATGGTGGTAGGCACTATCAGTGACAGGGAACTAACTCCTTCCCTGTCACTGATAGGGGTCTTCCCCCCCCTCCAGTTACCCCCTCACCCCCCTGCCTCTCCAAAGTCCCCCACCCCCTACATTCACGCCCCCCTTGACACTCATACACACATGCTTTCCCCATAAACATCCAAGCATGCATACATCCACTCATATACACCTGCACACACTTTCAAACATACACGCACACATGCAGCCACAAAATACAACATACACGCACTCACACCTCCATACATGCACCCTCGCATCCAACACACAAAAAACACACCGGCATCCACGCACATACAAACATACACACACACACACACAATACCCCTCTCCCCTGTCGGGGACCCGACTTACCTGTCTTCATAGGGTCCTCCGGCAGGAGACAGGATGGGACGCTGCTTCCACCAGCTGCGTCCGCCAGCAGACCACCGCCAGGCCGTATTATGGGTCATAATACGTCTGGCGGCGATCTGCTGGTGGTAGCAGAGCTACCCTACCGCCATCCGCCAGCATGGCCACAGACGGATTTCCACCATCCTTCTGGCGGAAATCCGGCTTTGGTTATAATACAGCGGACGGCTGGTAGCCGTGGTGATGATCGTTTGGCAGCCGTTGCTGCGGCGGTACGCGGTTTTTACCGCCATTATCAAAATGAGGGCCTAAGTCTTTTATATCTAAACAAGCCAACATGTGTAGATAAGTTTAAAAGGTACCTGCAGCTTTCTTTAACTTCCAACTGATGTTAACCTTTATTCAAATCGAGTCAAGAGAAGACCTTGGCACCATTTAATTGCGTTATCATGACAGCAGTGTGCAGCTCTGGATGTCGTTCTTGTTCAATTGGTCTATTTGCCTGGCACATGTCAACGCATGTGTGCACAGCTCGTTCACTGTCCTTTTTGGACAATATTACTATGGGAAAAACACATGGTGTGCGACTAGTAGAACGCTCAATAATATCATTCTTAAGTAATGATTCAAGTTCTTTTTCAATAGATTCTTGTAAATCATAATGAACTAGTCTATTTATCTGAGCAATAGGACGGACATCCTTATAATATAAAGCTTTATTTTTATAGTCATTAACTTTCCTAAACCATAAAACAACAAAGTGGAATTGACTTACTATTTTGTGATGAGCATTCATGTTGTAATTCACAAAAATCAGTCCCATGTCAGAAGCCGCGTTGAAACTGAGCAAACAGGCCCCTTGCCACTGTACCTTGAAGCAAATGGATTGGTGCTTGTATCTTTGTTCTCTTATGTTTCATTGTTGCTATGAATGAACCTTTACACTTCAGGGGCGTTGATGCAGCCGACAAATATACTTTGGTCTTCAACGGCGTAAGCCACAGTAGTGGACACAGTTAATTGTATTTCTCTTCATGCACATTTATCGATGAACCACTGTCGATTATGAAATGTATTGTACATCCATTTTTTTTCATTCATATTTCTATGATTTTGTTGCTCTGCCATGTCGACTTTTCTTTGACTGACATTTTTCTTCACATGCAGTCCAACATGTGTATGATTCTTTGAGGTAACCAGTGACCTGACACAACCACTTTCTTCACTTTCACTTGTTATTGAGGTGGAAGAACTGTTTGGCAGTGATTTAGATGACAATCAACTTCATTTAGTGTTATATGTGTCAACTGATGTCGCCACTGGGCCTTGTGGGTGTGCATTGAACGTTGCTTCTTGAATTCTGGTCTTTGCGCAGTGACTTACTTACTTTTCCCTTCACTTTACAAATCGTCACAAAATGGTACTCTTTACCACAGCCTTTGCATATCTGCCCAATGGCGGGACACTCTCCTTCATGTGGAAATGAAAATCCATATCTGAAACAGAACTTTTTTTACATATGGACGTCACTTTTTGTCCTTCAGTCTTTTATTTCAAATTACTTTTCAAACCCATAAGTAACACGAGCTGGGCACATCTGGCCTCCATGTCAGCAGCTTGTTTCTCAGCACGTTCCTAAGCTCTGGCAGCCATTAACACTCGCTCCAGACTAAGAGTTTCTCTCAGCATTTGTCGTCTGAATGAATAAGAGAAGCATCCAACAATAACTCTAAGCCAAATGACTTTTTCATTGTTAAATGCACTGAATTTACAATGTTTGATGAGTGTGTCAAGCCTTTCCACAAGCTCATTGATTGTTCCAACAACTCTTTGACATTCGTGACTGAAAAGATATTCATAATCGCTGTTTGGTACTGGATTGAACTAAAGATTTAATGCATTCTTAATGTGTTCTTTCTCAGTTTTCAGCATTATCTTTATGACTTCTTTCACACCATCACCAGCAAGATTTTTGAGATATTTCATAATCTTTCTGTTATCAGTCTCTTAAAGTGCATCAATGAAAACTCCAGATGTCTCCAGTCAATCCACTACCAATATTTAGCTTTTTTGCGATAACAAAAGGTGGTTTCAGGAAGGCGGCAGCATTGCAGACCAGTGGGGAACGTACTGACATTGAGAGTAGTATGTTCCCTGATGCTGTAGGATGATCATATTTGTACAAGCACTCTTTAAAGTCTTGTGACATGAGCTTCATGATCGTCCTTAATATTTATTGAAATGTAATCTTCACAGACCCAACTGTTGCCTGCAATACTTCGCTTCTAGAAGACCTATGAAGTGTTCTGAGTCCCACTCTGAAGCTTGATGAGCAACTGCTTCGGGTATGGACAGCTCTGTAAGCACATCACGCAGCACCTCTCCTTGAGCCACTTTGGTGACTGCTGTGACATGATGACTCTCTTTAGCAAGCTTGGTAAGTCATCTATTTTATCCTTTTTACACTTGAATTTGCATTTTCTTACAACTGGTTGATCTCTGCCTTGCAGAGCTTCTGTTCACAGTATTATTTGATAAATGATAATTCTCTTTAACTGCGCTTTGTAAACCTGGTTGAATCCGCCTTCTGCTTTAATGCTTCGTACAATGTATAACTTTAGTTTGCATGGCAGCACAATACCTTTTTGTATGATCTTGGTCGTAGCTTCTTGCCAAACGATGCGCAGACTTCTTAATGAAGCTCTTTTCCCATTCACACGCTTCACACCAGCAGGCGTTGTGCTTTGACTCCACATATGCCAACCATCGACTTAGCACTTTGATGAAGGCACACGTGGCATGCACAAGCAGTCTGCTTAGACCATGGCAAACTCTCCAGGACAGCACTTTATTCTTCAAATTACTTATTCCCTGTATCGTCGCCAGTTGTAGCATCTGCCCCAGCCTTGGACGTGCCAATGACTAGGCCACACATCAAGCTGTAAATCACACACTTTTATTCCTCTGCATGTACCTGTGAACTCCAACATTGTAAACCAAGCTTTCATTACATTCTATTCTAGTGATTACATCGCACTGATACAGAGTCCACGGGAGCAAGAAAGGTTGCGGTCTGAATCATGTAAGACACTATACTTAGGAGTCCTGGTCTTGATCTGAATGGCAACCATGTACAAATGGTATCCTATTTTGTGGTTATTGATCACTGCCAATAAAATAGAAGCAGAGAAGTAAGGTGGGAGACCTCTACACAATATACAGACGGAGGGACACAGTGGAAAAAGGGTACACACAAGTAGAGTCACACTTAGCAAAAGTGGGGACCTCCATGAAAGAATGCGGCATGATGGAGAAGCAGATGGAGGGCCGACTGAGTCATGTGGAGGAGGAACTGAAGGGGCATGCAGAATTTTGCGGCGTAAACCCAGGAGCACTGTTGATCATGGACTAGGGGGCATATAAGAAAGTTTGAAGTGCTGAAAGCATATGAGAGTGCTGGGATCTCCAGGAATTAATCCTCTGTAATAGAGGTGATGAAGACTTAATTTCAAAGTGCTTGTACTCAACTAATAATTATCATGTTAAAGTGATAACGTTTGTCTCCTAGCACACCCTTGCAGAAATAAAGAGTGGCTGAAAAGGATTGAGAGGGAGGTACCATTATTGTGTTCATTGGAGACCCCTTTTTATCTATTTATTGGATCTTATTTTAGAGAAAGTGGATCTGCTGTAATAGAATATAGATCTTGGTGGCAGGCAGATCCTTCTCTTCCTTGACATTTGCCCTACACCACAAGAAAGGAGGAAGAGGCACATTATTGTGTTAAAGGATTTGCTGGCCCTTAGCATAAAGGCACCAGTTTGGTATCCACTGCAACTAAGAGTGGTAAGAGAAAGACCTTTGTCTTTACTCAAGTGAAATCAGCAATCTGCTTTTTAGAATAGGGTAAGGAGGCAGCAAGGTGTATGGCTACAATAGGTTGAAGTTGGGATGTATGGTACAGTAAAGGTTTGGATTGCACTCCTCAAGTCCTTTTAGTCGGTCACTGTATCCTTTTGGGGGCTGCAGTTCTCTAAATGTTGGTGGTGGCAGACACAGTTAAAAAGTAATTAGGGAGCTCCTTTTGTGTATCCCCAATGTGCTCCCTCCCCTGAATCCTCTTCCTTTCCTATCTAAGATTTCTACACAAGTTCTTGTATGGTATTTTGTCTTTTGGTGATGGTCGGTGTAATTCTGCTTGAAATTACAATGCTAATTAAAATTACTTTAACCTAAGGGACAATGTAAGAATGAAACAATGCCAGATATCTGGGTTTGGTGGAGTGGTGGTGTTAGAAATGGGGTCTTTGATTGGCAGTCAGGTTACCCACTGTCCAAGCAAGGACCCTCACTTTAGTCAGGGTAATGGAGAAACACATTTAGATAACCCTTGCTTCGCTTGGCACAAGTCAGGCTTATCTCGGAAGCAATGTGCAAAGTATTTGTACCAACACACACACAGTAATAGAGTGAAAACACTACACCAGTTGTAATATTTATCTAAATCAAACAAGACTGAAATGACAAAAGTCCAACATACACAAGTTAAAATATGAATTTTCCAAAAATAAGAGTCTAAGGGCCATATGTACGAACACTTTTTCCCATGGACACAGAATGGGTAAAAACCTTTGCTACATCTGGCCCTTACTCCATAGAAAACAATGGAAATGTTGATTTTGCACAAAGTACCTGGTTAGCATAAAAAATAAAGCTGCACGGGCGAGCATATGTCAGAAAAGGCAGTGATGCGTCGATTCCTTCCCCGAAAGGGAGGCCATGCAAACGTTTCTTCTTCGGTCGGGTCAGCGATGCGTTGTTTTTCTTCTCCGCAAGAGAGCGATGTGTCGACTTCTGGACAGAGTACCTCGGATCCGCGCAGATTCGGGTTGACTTTGACACCCAGGGACGACGCATGTAAAATCCTGTTGCACTGTGTTAGAAAAGCACGCTGCGCAGGGTTTGCTTTGTCATCAGCAGGCACAAGCAGGTGTTGCGTGTTGTTTCTACAGCCGCGATGCGTCGATCTCCCAACCGCGATGCAGATGGAGAGTCGATTTTAGCCGCAAAGCCTGAGGCGCATCGTTTATCAGCCGCATTGCAGATGGTGTCTCGAAAATGTCCCCGCACAGTGTTCTCTGCGTGGACTTTCAGCTCTTGTCTGCCAACTTCACCCTTAAGTGCCCAGGTACTGGATAGGAGTCTCAACAGAGAGTCCAGATGTTAGCAGAGGAACTTTTTGATGGCCCTGAGACTTCAAAACAGGAGGCAAGGTCACCTCAAGCCCTTGGAGATTCTTCATAAGCAGGAATATACCACAAAGTCCAGTCTTTGTCCCCTTTCACAGGCAGAAACAGCTACTGCAAGATAGCCCAACAAAGCACAGTCACAGGCAGGGGCAGCATTCCTCCTCAGCTCTTCAGCTCTTCTTCTTAGCAGAGGTTCCTCTTGGTTCCATAAGGGATCTCACTTTCAGAGGTTTAGGGACCAATACTTATACCCATTTCTGCCTTTGAAGTAGGCCTACTTCAAAGGAAAGTCTCTGTTGTTCATAAGATCCTGCCTTGCCTAGGCCAGGCCCCAGACACACACCAGGGGGTTGGAGACTGCACTGTGAGAGGGCAAGCACAGCCCATTGAGGTGTGAGTGACCACTCCTCCCTCCACTCTAGCACAGATGGCTCATCAGGATATGCAGGCGACATCCCAGCTCCCTTTGTCTCACTGTCTAGAGGGGATTCACAAACAGCCCAACTGTCAAACTGACCCAGACATGCAATCCACAAATAGGCAGAGTCACAGAATGGTTTAAGCAAGAAAATGCCTACTTTCTAATTGTGGCATTTTCAAACTAACAATCTAAAAACCAACATCACTAAAAGATGTATTTTTAAATTGTGAGTTCAGAGATCCCAAACTCCATATTTCTATCTGCTCTCAAAGGGAATTGACACTTATTAAAGGTTATTTAAAGGCATCCACATATTAACCTGGGAGAGAGATAGGCCTTGTAACAGTGAAGACTGCATTTAGCAGTATTTCACTGTTAGGACGTGTAACACATATCAGTACATGTCCCACCTTTAACATACACTGTAGGCTGCCCATGGGGCTACCTGGGGCCTACCGAAGGGGTGCCTTAGATGTATGAAAAGGGAAAGTTTAGGCTTGGCAAGTGGATACACTTGCCAAGTCGAATTGGCAGTTTAATACTGCACACACAGACACTGCAGTGGCAGGTCTGAGCCATGTTTACAAGGCTACTAATGTGAGTGGCACAACCAGTGCTGCAGGCCAACTAGTAGCATTTGATTTATAGGCCCTGGCACGTTCCAGTGCACTTTACTAGGGACTTACTAGTAAATCAAATATGCCAATCATGTGTAAGCCAATTTACACATACATTTTACATAGGAGCACTTGCAAATTAGCACTGGTTAGCAGTTAAAGTGCCCAGAGTATCAAAAACATCAAACATAGAGTCCAGCACACATCAACAACCTGGGATGCAGAGGCAAAAAGTTAGGGGAGACTACACCAAGGATGCCAAGTCTAACAGGTAGTAACAGTGAAAAATGGCACAATACACTGTAGTGATATATGAAAAGAGTGGTCATGATTAACGTGGTGGGTGCGGTCAGAAACTTGTTACCTAAACCTCTGCATAGTTGTCTCCTCAATTCCACAAGCGATTTTCAACCATGAGATGAGAATGTTGTGGTCTATCTACTATGTCAAAAAACAGTGGATAGGTCAAGGAAGATCAGAGCACAAACTTGGCTTGGGTGTCTGTTAATGAGCAACTCATCTATGATGTTTTATTGGGGAAGATTGTGTGCTTCTGCAAAGTTTGGAGCACACCTCAAAATCACCAAGATTATCAGAGAGGTGTACAGTGAATAAAATTCTAGAATCCTAGATATCTTTGAGAATCACTCTAGTCCAGGTATCCATCTATAGTTCATAGGATATTTAGATCAACACTATCCTTTTTCAACAGCATGGTTACAGTGGCATGGTTTGCTATTTTGGGACTACTACTGAGATTAAGGAAGCTCTGACATTTGTACATGTATACGCTAAGGAGAGCAGAGTCTTGAAGATTTTTAATAACTTTCATGACAGTGGCTTTAGATACAAAAGTGAAATTGTTCAAAATAGGCAAACAGTCTCTATTAGCTAGAATATTTCCCAAACTGGGTTGCGATCCAAAATGGTGGGCCTGGAGCCAATTTTTGGTGGGCCACGAAAGTATAAGCAATAGATAAAGATCCTGTTAAATTCTGTATTTAATTTGACACATTTTCTCCGCTTCAATGACAGAGCTCAAATGTCAGGCTACGTCTTCTGACAAACTGCTGCTTATGTTTTTAACATGAGGATTGGTGTTTACAAACACCTCTCACTTTGCAGTCAGGGAAAAACGTAAGGAGAATTTTGTGACAATCTTGCTGGGGTACAGGGACAGTGAAAGTAAATGCTGTAGGATGTCAATCAATCAATCAATCAAATCAGCTTTATTTGATTACTTAAAATCATGCAAGTAAAGTTATTATGCAAAACACAACTATAATATACATTCAAATAAATACACATATTAATACAGTTATAAGATAAAAGCACCTTTCGATAAAAACAGCAATACCCTTTAGCCTACAACCACATCCCAAATAAAATGGAAACAAAACACCCCGTAAAAGCACTGTGGTAAAAAATCTTAAAAGCCTGGACCTTTCCTAGATCTCATCATGGCCACTAAAAAACTAGCAATATACCATATTTCCTGAAGACTGCCAAGCAACTGTACATACAATAGAACTTGTCTTGCCTAAACAAATCCTTTCCCTTTCAAAAGAGGGACAATAAACCGCTGGCATGGAGCCCGAAAGTGCCTGCATAACAACACAAAATGAAGAGTATCTTGGAGTGAATGGTTGTCGCACGAGCCAGGGTTTACCTTCACCAAGTTATACATCCCCTGGGGTCTAGCTATCATCCAATGCAAGAATTTTAGCCTAAACCTATTCAGGAGAAATCTATGGTAGGGATTCTTGGCCACAACTAAATAGAGTTCAATTATACCAGTTATAAGCAGGATGTAAGACCGCACAGAGGATTTAACTGTCTCCCTGGTTTCACCCTTCATATTTGCCACTAACGTGGAGTTCCCTTGTGCCCAGATCAAATTATTTTTATTGAGTTCAGTTGGGCAGTCAAACATCTCTGGGCATCCCAATTCCTGCAAGGGACTTTTTGTGTTTAAACCAGTCCTTGACAATTTTCAAGTTTAATTGAAGGCGAGGATTTGTCCAGATCCCGAACCAGAAAGCAAAAAGGGATATAGCTACCTGATCAGAAAGATACCCTATCCCTAATTCCTCATGCACTATGTAAGCAACCACTGATTGGGGTACTGCTAACAGCCTACACAAAAGTTTATTTTCAACAGTTTGTAATGCCCTGCAATCCTTGTATCCCCCAAATCTCACTGCCATAACATGCAATTGGAACACATTTGGCTTTATAAACTATTAACAGGGCTGGCATTGGTCTTGTCCCCAGGCTTTTGTCAAAATCAAAAACTGCCCCACTCTAGACAGTGCTAGTCCTTTCGCTTTCTGCACAGGAACACATGACCCATTCTCGCCAAACAAGACACCCAGGTATGAAAAACTCAAGACTCTCACGATCTTATTGGTGCCCCCAAATAATTTGTTCTGGAATCTCTGACATGGGCCCAGGACCACTGTCTGGGACATTGTAAAATTAGTGCTAAAATCCATGTTTCCATTAACTTGGGCTGCAACGGTTACTCCTTGAGTAACTGTTGAAGCCCAACCGGAGTCCTGGCCAGCAGGACGGCGTTGTCTGCATACAAGAGCTCTGCAATGAGCTGGGCTGTGGGATGTCATTTTTTGTAACACACACAAAAAATGTAAATACCTTTAAAATAAATGCGCACATTCAGCAGTTAGGTAAGCAAACATGAAGCACATGTTTTTGTAATTCTGAAGTGTGATGGAAAAACAAAGATTTTGGGCCTCATTATGAGTTTGGCGGTGAGGATTACTCCATCACAAACACAACAGATATCCCGTCCGCCGTATTACATGTTCCATAGGATATAATGGAACTTGTAATATGGCAGGCGGGTTATCCGTCATATTTATGACGGAGTAATCCACTCCGCTAAACTCGTAATGAGGTATTTCAATAGGAAGAAAACAAACTTAAGATACTTTACTTGGCGATGTACAAATTATATAAATTAATTGAAACCCGAAATCCACATATCACCATTTGAAAGCAATACCCCTTTATCAGCAAAGCTGTATGTCTGGGTAAATTGAGAGGCCATTTCATTGGAAAATGTGTTGCCTGTAAATGACAGTGAACACACAATACTTTAGTTACATTTAACAAATCTCCATTCTCATATCCATTAACGCTAGCTGGGTTACAAAAGTTTGTCATTCTGAAAAATAGGCTGTGGTTCTAAAATGTTTGGGAAGCGCTGAACTAAAAGCTGAATTATTTTGTTACTTAATAATGACAACAGGTTGTCACAAAGGTATTGAGATGAAGCCTCTGCGTACCCAGTAACAATAGTGTGATCGCTTCCTGGTATAAATGGAAGAGCTCCTTGCATGCATTTTTTGCTTCACTGATGCACAACAGAAAGCAGGCCCTCTTGGTTTTAGTCAGAGTCATTTTGTAGCCAGGGTCATGAGTACACATTACAGAGCTGTCACTTTACAGTAGCCTGAGTTTATAAGAGAATAATTTCCTCGTTTGTGATTTGGTTTTAATTTACATTAGAGGAGCTAACCCTATCAAGGATACATTGTCCTGTACAATTTTGTGAGCAGATGCTTTTTAAGCTCATTGGCTAAAATGTAAAAGTTTAGTACTCTTTGGGGTGGAGTTTAAGTATTATTTAAGATCCAGGAGGCCAAAAGGCAAAGATTCAAACATTTTTTGGTGTATGACACAGGACTGGCAAGTGAAGGATGAGGTATGCCACCCATTTCACAAGTAAATATCGGAAAGTCCCATATTATGGGACATCCAGCTCTCTGCAGTGACATGAGTTTGATGGATCACTGCAACTTGAATGCAGTAAGGATTCCTGAGGGCAGTTGACAGTGAAGTGCCATACATGGTAATCATGTGTTCTGAGATTAATAGTATTGCTTGTGCTAAGGTGAAGTTTCAGATGTAAACATAAATACCTGGTATTGTTTGGTATACAGCATAAGTCTGATCCCAAGCTAATTAGCTACATTGTTCTAAAAATATAACTGCCTTACTTTTTCCCTGTACAATCACTGGGCAGATTAAACATTTACTCACTCATTGTTCAAACATGGCACTTACTTCAGGGCACCCTACTGTTTAAATGGCCCTCACCTTGGTTACAGAATACTTTAGAGCCTGGCATAAGCTTTTTCCTGACAACAATGGTGGAGCATTTGTTGATATTAGCAGGTTCTTTCATCTGTCTTCCCTGTGGACTGTGATGGCTGTTAGAATATAGTTGTCTTCCACTGTAGCTTGGATCACCTTTTCAATCTTGGGTCTCTGGCAGTGAACTTTGCCCCTTCAACTACAATTTCTTGAGGGCCCGATCAAGATCACTGGTGTGGACAAGTATATCATACTTGCTAATAATATGTTTTCATGTTGGCCAGAATAATACTATTTCCAATACTATAAAGACCAAGGATGTTATGACATTTTTGGATAAGATTTTTGGCAGAGAAGGTTTTGTTGAAACTATGTTGACTGACAGTGGTGTCCAATTAGTATTGAAAGGGATGGAGAAACTTCCTACTGAAAGGGGAGTCAAACATAAGAGGTGCTCTCTTTACCACCCAGAGACCAATGATATGGTTCAGCAGCTCAATAAAGTCATAAAGGAAACCATTCAGAGGTCTTTGGCCAAACATGTTTGGGGTAAAACTGGAGTAGGAAAGAAGGTCAGAATGTATAAGCAGACACCACATTCCATTACTGGAGCCATCCTGTTTTAACTTTTTAGGAGAAGAAAGGTCAACTCATGTGTTTGCCCTGGTTGGTTGAATAACAAGTGTTTAGACACCCAGGATCCTAAGAGATACAGTGCTCTTGTAAAAGAGTTAAAGCGAAGGATGGAGGAAGTAAAGAAAGCTGAAAAAATGAAAGAGTGTTCTGATTTCAGGATTGCAACAAAAAGCATTATGGTGAAGTGTGGTGATGTGGTGAAAGACAAAGGGCCTCATTACGACTTCGGTGGTCCTTTTATAGCACCGCCGAAGCCGCTGTAGGCAAAAGACCGCCAGTACTGGAGGTCTTTTGCCCGCCATACTAGGAGTTTTCCGCTGGGCCAGCTGTCCAAAACAGCATTTTCATCCGCTGGTCCAGCGGAAAACTCACCATAACATTGATGCCTGCTCATAATTGAGCCGGTGGCAATGTCGTGGTGCATCAGGTGCGACAGCACCCGTCGCGCTTTTCACTGCCCGTAATTCGGGCAGTGAAATGTGCAATGGGGTAGCGCATGGGGGCCCCTGCACTGCCCATGCCAAGTGCAATGGCAGTGCAGGGGTCCCCGACACCCTATTCTGCCATCCTTTTAATGGCGGTGTTAACCGCCATGGAAAGGCTGTCGGATGGGGACTCCTAATCCCCAGGGCAGCGCTGCTTGCAGCCGTGCCCTGGTGGATTACAACTGGTGGGACCTCCAGGTTGCAGGCTGGCGGTTTTGGCGGATGAGGTCATAATGGCCAGCCTTGTAATGAGGCTCAAAGTCTCTGGTGTAGGTCATACTTTGTCTAACTATTCTTCCCCTATGAAAGTCATTAAAGTGTTTTGCAATTAATTAAAAACTGAGGATCATACAATAAGTAATTTGAATAATAGTATCAAATTGCATAGCAATGGTGCTAAAATCAGTGGTCAGTTGGGTGGAAAAGCTGTCTAACCAAACAAAATTGTGTTTAGTGCAAATGTTCTTCAAACTAATTAGACAAAAAAAATACGAGGTGTGCCAGAAAACCCAAACATCTTTCCAGCCTTTGTGTAAAAACCGCATATACCATTACATCTAAAGGAATGTACGACGTGTTCACAGTGTTTCAAATTTCAAACATCCTTTTGCTGTTGTGTGCAATGTTTACCTATGTTATTTTATGGTACACTGTAATACTTGTGTTATTTTAGGGTATTTTAGGGTACACTGTTATGCAAAATGAACATATATTTACTGCTACTTGCTTTAGTTGATATATTTTTTTTATGGAAAGGGAGATGCGTGGTACCTGCTCCTGCGCTAGAGCCTTCTGTTGGAATCATCTGATGTAACAAGTAGGATTACTGAATGTGATGAGGTGTGAGGAGTGTTTCTGGAGCAAGGCTGATGTGAGGATGCGGACAATTGATGGCTGAGGAAAAATACTGATCTACTTAAAACAAAGACATGTTCTCAGTCTAAGGCAGCTGAACCATCTTTATTGTTCCTGTCGTTTGGTGGACACCCCTATCAGCTAGTCAGCCTGGCAACTAAAGGACATTCTTGAACTCTGGCACGTTTTCTGACATTTAGTGGAATTTCCTGTCATTTAAGGCCATCCCTGCCACAGCTGAAATATGACGGTAATACAGGAACATCAAGAACATTTCAGGAGTGTCTGAGGTTGAGTCAGGGCATATGAAGCTGCTCCTGGCATAGGACGGTTAGACGTGGGTCTGTATATACTGGTACAAGGGAAAATGAGGCAGTATCTGTTGAGACGTGTTTGTAGTGCTTAAGAATACCGGATGAAAATGACTAGCTAATACATGGGGACTCCACTAGCATATTTACCAAAAGTAAAAACCTTACGTTTACTAAATTGTAGCAAGATGATGTTTATGGAAAAATAGTCACAGTACCAAAATGAGAATGCGGTATTTTTCTGCACATTTTAAGGAGCAAATAAAATGATGCTTGAGGTAAACATTTATTTCTTAAAAATGAAAAGCTTATATTCGAGGGGAAGGCTAGCCTCTTGTAAGAGAATGCAAACTGATGATTGAGGGAAAATATTTAACAAGGCTAAAAAGTGGACAGTGTGTAGTTTCAAATATTGTCTCGCTAAAGTTTATTATTTACAAAACATGAAATGCATTTATTTAACAACATAATGTAATTATTTAATAAAATCCATGCTGTGTTTGCAGAAAAAATGCTTTCGAATCCAAAACATATTCAAAGATGCTGTTCGAGGAGAACTGATCCTACGTTAGGGATACTTACTGATAATATTATGGCAAAGTTTCCTTACTACCGTGCTAGAGGCACTTGATGTTAGTTTTTTACGGCTCAGTGAGGCATTTTAGGATCTATATTAATATATATTTATACGACATTAGTATCATAATAATGCAATCTGAGGCTTGACCCCGTAGGACTGGTATAACACGAAGGGTGTATATATATCTATATAATCTTCATCTCTGAACTAAGCAGCACATCTGCTTTCTGAACCTCTGAAATCTGTCTAAGACCAAACACAAAGATCTGTGTAAATTTTCCATCCTGCCCTTTCAAAAAGATGTGCATAAACTGTCTGAGTGAGCATCTGCTGAAGGGGCAAGGGGGGACATGGCAGAAATGGAAGGTAGACGTGAAGGAAGATATTGTATATGTCTTTAAAAAGAAAGTCATATCAATTGGCCTCTCCTGATTATTTGAAATGTATTTAAAATAAATGGCTTTTTAAAGCAATGGTGTATGAAAAATACCTTTCTAATTCTACTATATGCACCCATTTGTTCAAAGTCCTCTTAGAGAGTGATCCCCCCAAACACTCCTGAAAAGTATTAGATTTGCCTGCCACACCAAGAGTATTGAAATACACAGAGGGCCACTTTAGAAAAGGCTGTGATGAGAAAAAATGACCACTTTACCGGTCCCTGTTCTTTAAAATGCACCAACCCCAATATTGTTTTTATTAAATATCAATGTGGATGAAGGCCCAGTGGGGGTAAGGGAATGAAAAGGGTTGTTGCTTCCTTCACTGCTCCAGGCACTTCGGGGAAAGGATTTAGGGCCATATGTACGAACACATTTTCCCATAGACACAGAATGGGCAAAACTGCTTGCTACATCTGGCCCTCAGACCCCACAAACCACCAATGACTCCAGACCATACCTGATCCGCTTCATGTATACCACTGATGATCATTTGCAAGGTACATAAATTATTCTTTAAACTCATTGAACATTGTCGGAAGCACACTAGACCACACAGCTTGCTACAACAATCAGTGTCCAACTGACAAGTCAGAGTTGCATCCTAGCAGGACCAGAATTCAACAAAATGAGTAACAAGTGGGGTAACCGTGAGTTGTAATAACACAGAAAGCATAGGTAATAACCTACTTATGTGAAAACTATTTAGCATCATTAACTACAATGTGTCACACTGCAACCTCAAGTGATTATTGAATACTCTAATCAGTGTAATGTTCTCCTCATCATCAGACAAATGGGGATGCCATTTGTAAAGGTTTATCTTCATCTCTTACATTTTCTCCACACTACAGTCAACCACCAACTGCTGTCATTGTGTTGCCATTTCCAAGCTGTAGTTGACATCAGATGCGCATCATGCATTGGTTGGTTCATGTCCACAGTTCTAACGTATTCTGAACTTTCAGCAGCATATTCAAATATGTCACTGAAATCTACTCAATGACACCAAAACAGTGCAAGGAGCACAGTCTTGTTCGTTCGGATACTTACAGCGTGTTATCTATTCTGGCACGGCACACAAATGAAATGAACAAAAAAAAACTAAAGAGATCAGTGAGAGGCACTGCTGTAAAACGTCCAACTCTGAACTTTATCTACCTGGCTCCAATTGTAGCATACGTTTCTCCGAAGCTAGAATGTACATATACTGCTTTAAATGGAAATGTAGAGGCACAGGAACTCACTATCTCAGAGCACTTTCTTGGCTCCTGTGAAGGGCTAGTAAACTTCCGTCAAGAGTACATCACCCATGCTGGGAAGTGCTGGACCTCTCTCTTTCAAACTAAAGCGATGCAGTCACTCAGTACCCAAGAAAGAGTATGTGTCAATTTAAAGCAATGCATACAGATAAAGCAAAATTGCAACTACAAGAAAGGAACCATTGCATTTCTAATATGACAAGGATGTGTTGTTCTGGTAAAATCATACGGCATGATCCCATCACTTTCCAAAGCACCTCCCAAAATTATCACTACAGGTTGCCTTGCAGAGACATGTTGAGTATATATACTAAATTCAATCAATCAGCACCGTATTAAAAATAGTTGTTATTTACCATATCTTTTGTCCAAGATACATTAACTCACTTAATACCAACAAATATATTTCTTATCAAAATGACACAGATTGTTTATATATTCACCTGAAATGTCAATTTACCCACTCAAAGGTTTGCAAAAACATTGCAGCTGCGGACAGTATATTAATCGCTTCTTCCTCAATGACGGAATGTTAGCATCCTGTATTTATTTTTGTAAAGTATGGTTTAGCAGGTTAAACTGAAAACACAATCTACCATCCATGAATAGATTATCCCGGCTACAGATCGAGGTGAAGTATATTTAGTTTAGGCCACCCTCTACCTGTTACCAACACAAGCAAAAGAGTGAGTATTACAAAAACAGTCAATAAATCCATTGTTTGCTATCTGACTATGAGATAGCATTATTTGAAAGTCCACATTTAGTGCTACACACCACAGGCACACAATACAATTCCAGATCAATGTACCCAGTTGGGCTACAGCAGCTATTGTGCATTCTAGGTGGCTTGAAGAAATGTAATTATCTGTGTCCTTACTGGCAGTATTTGAGGTTATGCTAGCAAACGGCAGCATAAATGGTCAGCAGCTTCTCTTCATCTTGAAACCTCCACATACTCAAAAACAATCGAACAAATACACAGGTCAAGCTGGTTTTGCATTGATTTGATTAAAGTAAACAGAGTTTTTTTGGTCCAAGCAGAAGACGTTTGTATAAGGGCCGTACGGTGACCAAACACTAATGTTCCTAAGAAAGTGGTCTGTAAATTGTACCCACATTAACATTTTGTGGTCCCAGATTCAAAGTCTCCATAACCTGAGGTTTGAGTCTCTGAGGAATCCTGTTGTCCTGACAGGTGTAACTCCAAATTCTCTTTGCATTTTTGCAGGTCACTGAAGTAGATGTGTGACAAAGCACAGTAAGCTGATATTCGTTTGGATGGATTGAATGTCAGACATTTCTGTAATAAAAATGATACAATTTCACTATGCCTTACAACAAGACACTGATACAGAAGACGATCATTAGAATCAATACAACTGAAGGAAGCTTAAAAATGAGCTACATTTGAAGTGACCTGCTAATGTGTGTTGTCAACATCATTATTAATTTAGTACAAAGGTAAGTCAACTTGTTTTCAACACCACTAATCTGCTTCAATGTTCATTCCCTGCACTTTTACCAAATGTACTGCATCCCTATCAATCCTGTCACTAAGCATTCTAGTTTTCTTTTCTGTTTTTTTTCTTCTCTGTTTTTCAAAGAAATCCAAATATCTTTTCATTCCTATTTTTTAGATGATCAATATACACAATTTGTTTTAATTCATTTACACTGAATTTGTGTACGTTTGGTATGACCTCACTGCGCCTCTCTGTGAAAATAACAAATACAATACCTAAACCCCTGTGACTTAAGGACCCGCCCCGCCGGCATGGCACTAAGAAGAATTTCATTGAGAACTTTCTAGATTACAGCATGCGTTAACTAATCTCCTCCTATTACCAGATGTGCTTGGGATATTTCAACCTCCACTGGGAAAAGAACAAGGCCCCACATACCTCTTCAAATCCTCTCCGCCTATCAACAACTTGTTTTAACATGGCACCTCCTTCTCCTCACAATTAGTGCTCCAAAAACACAACTCATACAATTCTCAAATCCTTTTGAAATTAATTAGTCATACCGTTTGCTCATTCCTTCCGAAAGATTTACTTCAACATTCCGTCTATGTATTAAACCAGAAGTTAGAATGATAAACTCAAGAGACTTTAAACATATCAACAAAAAAAACCTAGTTTCTTTGATCCACTAGATCAAACTACCAGCAGAGAATACTGCTGGCTTTCCAAAATAGTAGAACAATATGATGATAAGCTCTCCACCATCTTGAAAAAACTACCTCCTACCTCCTCTGAAGTGAAAAGTTTCAAGAAAGCCTTCAACTAGTACTCTGACGAGATACCAAGATGCAAAAAAATAAATCTGTTAAGAGATGAAGAAAATCTCTTATTTCTACCAACGTCCTTAATCTTAAATTGCCAGGAAGTCCTACAAACTATATACAGTGCTAAATCCTCCTTTGGAAAATCAAAGTTTACAAGCACTCCAGGGAACCTTACTAGATCTGTAGCTTATACAATCTACAGAGCACCAAACACAACCCTCTAGGGCTCTAAATGTATCAACACAGCCCCCCAATGTATTGACATAATAATTACAATTAGGGAGGGCATAAACAAACACACACCCCTACCAGACACAGATAAGAACAAGTTACCTACCTTCAATAATATATTTTCTGGTAGAGAGATTCTATCCGCCCACTGATTCTTTACCTTAGAATATTCTCCAGGCATCAGAAAGGATCCATAAAATCTTGAGCAATACATCTAGGCAACGGTAGGCGTTGCTGACAGTTTACATCGTCCGCATTAGATGTGACATATGCAAAGCATAAATAGGTGCACCCCAGAATGCTGATGTTGGTTTCTTTCGTGTCACATTCCTTGCTCACAGAAGTGGAGCTAAGTCAGAATGGTTGTGAGTGTGCTGAATTGAAGGAGGACCTTCTGGAGGAAGGAGTCCAGTTTGCAAAGAGTGGAGGGAGGGTCGCTAAGTTTAGAGTCTCAACCAAAAGAGGTGTTACCGAAGGTAAGTAACTTGTTCTTTGAGAAGAGACTTCTAACCGCAGATTCCGTAGCTTACAATAGATATCACAGTAATAACCTCCCAGAAGGAATGACTTCGAACTGGCTTAAACCAAAAAAGTCCTTTAACACAGAGCGGGCAAAGCACCCATCTGAAAGGACCTGACTGTTCAGACAATAGTGCTCATGAATGTATAGAGCGACGCCCACGTAGCTGCGTGCCAGATTGCAAGGATAGGCACTGTGCATACCAGCCTTGGCTGTGGTAGAGTGAGCCATCATGCCTCCCGAAGACTGCGCTTTCGTTAATGTGTAGCAGATCTTTATGCTCAGTATGATCTATCGAAAGATGGTCCTCTTCTGCACGGGAAACACCCAGAATAACGACTCCTAAACCACAAAGTCGTGGAAAACAAAAGCTAAACATTGGTTTCATTTTCCACAACTTCTTGGTTTTCATGCCTTAACCACGCATGTGTGAACCACGTACATGCGTGGTTAAGGCACAGAAGAAGGGAGTCGACGCGGTGAAGGAGGAGGTAAGTTGGGCTGCGTCTGGGGCTGTTTTTTTGAGGGTAGGGTGGGGTGGGGGGCTCGGGGTGATTAGGGTTTAGGGGGTAGGGGAGGGTCAGGGTTTAGGTTTTAGGGGTGGGTTGGGGTGCTTTAGGTTTTAGGGGCAGGGTGGGGACTCGAGGTATTTTACATTTTTGGGGGTGGGGGCTTGGGGTGATTAGGGTTTGGGAAGGGGGGTCAGGGTTTGGGTTTAAGGGGTGGGTTGGGGTGCTTTAGGTTTTAGGGGAGGGGGTTGGGGTTGTGGTAATTTTGGGGGTGGGGGTTGCAGTGGTTGTGGGGGTGGAAGGGGTTGTGGTAATTTTTAGGCATGGGGGCTAGGGTGGAAGCATGCCGGAACCGTGCATGCTGATCACTAATGCTTTTACCAGGAATGCCTTTACAATGAAAAATCGTTGTAAAGGCATTCGTGGTAAAGGCGTTAGTGATACCAACAAGTTTGTTGTTCTGAACTCGTTGTTGAGCCATGGGTGCTTCAAGCACTCGTGGTTTCAACATATAACCCTTCTGCACTGCCTTGCCCTTCTTTGTTCCAGTAAATCCAATGAAAAGCTGATCCTCCAGTAGGTGGTCCTTGGTATGATCGATATAAAAACTAAGGACTCTCTTTCGATCCATACAAAGATCCTCAGATGATCCATGTCTAATATCTATTTTTCAAGCTTTGGTTTTTGTGCAAGGGTGAGCCGATCTACCATTTGATCAAACAGTCCACGGTTTCTGCCACTGTTCTGCTAGCTGGAAAAGTTGCATTGTGCCACGAAATACAAATTTGTCAAGCAGATTCATAAATGCATTGCCCTATTATTTTATCATCAGCCATTTCAAAAGTAATTGAAAAAATGATACTTTGAGAACCAGAAATTCACAAGGTAACATAGGCACCTTTTTACCCTGGTACAGTACAATCTGGTATGCTGATGGTTCTTGATGAACTTCTCATCATCAAGGATGAAAATAAACAGGCAGGGTCTGCTGTTGCTTAATGTCTCTACCACCACCATTATAATCATACATGAAATCTTAACAAAATGTCTCCATTTATTTAGTTTGACATGGTTAACAATTAGAATCAAAGTGTTTGCTACACTTCCTACCCAGTCCTCGGCTGTCAAACCAAGCAGTGAAGTGCCTCGGGCTTCTGCAATTTTCTCCTTTCTTTTTAACCTCTATGTTCAACTATTATGAAAGCTAGTGAGGTCTTTGATTATCAGAGCTATTTCCATGCTTAAGATACACATCTTATCCTCTGTTTGATCATTGTTTCGCCTATACTTTTTTGATTGGCTGGAGGTTGCACAATGTAGATGCCCACTCATCACCTAAAACACAATGGAGACAAAACAGAGATCTTGGTGGTAGGGAGAACCACTCTGGATGGGTAGCTGTCCTTTGGCCACCAACAACTGGGCTCCCTGCCAGGTCCAGTAGCATCTGTCTGAAGCCTTGCAGTTACATTTGACTCAGGCTTTGTTTTTGGCATCCAGATCCAGAAGGTATGGGCAAAAGAGTGTCTGCAACTCTGCAAAAGGGTTTTCCCTGGTGGTGACAGACAGAAGAAAATAGGACTTCACACCTTCTGCTCTAAATAGAGCAGACGATCTGATGTCCTTACTCCAACAGTCAGCACTCTGCTAGCCAACTGGAGTAAATTTTTCTCACGGCAGATGTAGTGGGGATACTGCCGCTGGAACAGTGATGGTCCGCCCAACTCAGAATACAGTGAGTGGATTGAAATTGTGTGAGTAGTTTACTCTGACACTTTTAATATGGAGTACCCTGTCTGCCAAACACCAAATCAGACCCTCTGTCGAATTTACCAGCCCATCAAATCAGATTGGTCCATCCTTCATTTCAAAGCTGACATCCCCCTATGTTCCAACTAGATCGCTTATATCAGAGTGTGAACTTCTACTGATAATACCCAGTTTTAGCTGGAGTATATTTGGAGACCATTCTCTTTCAAATAATTTTGACCGATTCAACACAAGTTTAAAGACAGTCCTTTTCTGCTGGTGTAGTCACCATGAACTAAGGTTAACTTCATGGCCTATGGTCTCGAACCCCTGGAAAGCTTCAATGTCATGAACTACAAACCAATTGAAAGCTTCATGTGCAGGACTTTTCATGGGTTTGTGCACCAGGAACCAGGTCCACGGACCCCCAAAAAAGGTCAAACAAGAGTGCACAAGTCAGTGAGGGTTCCATGGAACCTTAAAACCCTTGAAAAATGAAAAGAAAAAAGCCTGGCCATAGGCTAGGCTCTGACACCAACAACAATGTGCAGAGGGTGAGGGTTGGCTGCCTGTTGTGGGTTTAGCATGTATCTAACTGCCAAGAAGAATTTGCACAACGGGATGGAAGCTGTCGCCACCTGGATGGAGTACAGCTGCCTCAAGCTCAACTCTGACAAGACTATATTCTCATCCTGGGACCCTCCACATTAGCCTGGGATGACTCCTGGTGGCCATCCACCCTCGCCCACCTTCCCCACACCCCTACACACCACGCAGGCAACCTCGGCTTCATCCTGGACTCATCGCTCACCATGACTTGCCAAGTGAACTCAGTTGCATTCTTCTGCTTTCACACACTCCAACTTCTCTGGAAGATCTACAAATGGTTCCCAAAGGACTGCTGCAGAACCGTAACCCATGCCCTTGTTACAAGCAGACTCGAATATAGCAATGCCCTCTATGCCGGCACCACCCAGAAGATCTTGAAGAAGCTACAGCACATCCAAAACGCCTCTGTCAGACCAATCCTGAATATTCCCCCCGCGAATACATCTCCTGTCACCTAAGAGACCTCCACTATCTTCCTATTGAGAAAATAATTAACTTCAAACTCCTCGTACACGCATACAAGGCCCTCCACGACCTAGGACCCACCTACCTCAACCACTGCATCACCTTGTACTCCTCCTCCAGACCTCTCTACTCTGCTCAACAATAAGGAAGACCTCAGCTGGTGGAGGATCCTTCGCCTACCTCGCGGCAAAAAGCTGGAACACCCTGCCCCTGAACCTCAGGCAGTCACCATTGCTACCCCAAGTCAGGAAGGACCTTAAAACCTGGCACTTCAATGGAAGCTCAGAGGACAAACCCCCTCAGTGCCTTGAGACCCTTACGGGTGAGCAGTTGCGCTCTATAAATCTTGATTTAATTTACCTATCTAAAAGCCCATCCCTGCAGCTAACCCCTGCTGGGCACAGCCAGAAGCTATGTGCAGCAGGGTTTGCCATCCATGATGGGTTTGATATAGTGGTGCGCAGTAGTTGTTGGCAAAAGTCAGTCAAGTGGTTGTAGGGCTTAGCCAAAGGCCAAGCCCTGTGGGAAATTGCTGTAGCACATGGCCCTGAGGCCAACCCCTGCTGGTAGGCTGGATGCATTTTACAGGTAGATGTGGTATATGAAAAACACAAAACAATCTAATAACTACTGAAATTCACCAGCTAGGATTTAGTACACTAACCATACCTCATGCCCCAGTATTGCATTGCCTCCATACATTAGAGTCTGATAGCCAAAGCTACCCCTACCGTCTCTTTAATATTAGTTTTTGCAGTGTATGCACATTTGTTTTCCAAAACATTTGGTCCTCTATGAATACAATTTCAGTTCTACTGGTGAACAGATTCAAAGTTCCATGACTATTGAAATGAAGAAAATGGATTGTTCGGCTTTTCTTTGATTTGTCTGGCTTCTTCCTACATATGTTCGTGCCCATCCCTTTCTCATGATCCAGATGTGTTTGATTCCTGCTTTCAAATACTACACTCAACTGAAAAGAAAAAAAAAGGACAGTTTAGCTCGCCTCTGATCTGCCCAGCAACTTCCTGTGAACTGATCAGAGTGAGCGCTTTATACAGGAGACAAGAGATAGCCATCTCCAAACCCCATCCCTTCTCCCTTTTGGCTATATTCAAAAAGCATAACTTTGTCTCTTTCCTTCTTCCCCACAAATGACTCTCCCAAATTTCTCTGATGGACAGCTCTACCCATCTTTGGTAAAGCTCCACCCTTCATTAGTTTGGCGATTAGGCCACCTGACTGTGGTGCAGACAGTCTGTGAAGGTACCTGGTAAGTGAAATCTTTCCAGTCTGTGTGAGACTACCACCATCCCTGCCATGGGAGCCTGGATTGTTGAATACACAATAGCACAGGTAGGTGGCATGTCCTAATACTCTGTGAAGCTTGTTGTGGTATCCCCTGAATGGATGTTCTTTTTTAAGGGAATCCAGAGAATGTTATTGGGTCGCTAAAGATGAGGGCTGCCCTCCCTCCAACAATGTGATGGAGTGCTGTGCTAGTAAGTAGCTGCAAAGACCTGTTAGCTTAAAATATGAATCAAGATGGATTGGCACATTAAATGCTACAACCATGTGTGTTGAACCATGTACAAGATATATCATGCTTTGATACATTCTTTAAAAATTCCAGAACAAATAATTTGAAAATAATCCACTTTACTATAAAAGATACTGCTGAAGAACTTGAATAGGGGAGGGAAATTATGTTATTAGAATTGTATCTGACTTTCCTAATTGAGGCTAAAAATGTATATACATTCATTACTAATGGCATTCATCCAAACGAATCAGTGCACTAAGCGAAAGATGACTAGTGTTGAAATAACTCTTAAATAAAGTATGAACCGCCATTCCTATAGCCAATTAAACAGACTGAATGTGATAGTTAAGAGCGGCATAGAGTGGAGTGGCATACACTGAAGAGGTGTAGAAGAGGCGTACAGTGGAACTGCATACACTGTAATAGCATAGAGTGGATTGGCGTACAGTGGCTACATTGTAATAGTATAGAATGGAGTAGCGGGGTGTTGTAGAGTAGAGTGACGTAGAGTGTAATAGTGTATAGTGGAGTAGCATACCATGGAGTGGCGTATTAAGGAGTGGTGTAGACTGGAGTGGCATACAATAGTGTGGGGTAGCGCGTAATAGCATACAGTGGAGTGGCGTACATTGGAGTGGAGTCCAATTGAATGCGAAGAATGAGGTGGAACAGAATGGAGTGGCGTAGAGTGGAGTATTGTACAGTGTAGTGGAACACAGTGGAATAGCATACAGTGAAGAGTTGTAGAGTGGAGGGGCAAACAGTGAAATAGGGTAGAGTGGAGTGGCATACAGTAGAATGGCATAGAGTGGAACATCATATAGGGTAGAAGCGTCCAGCCAAGTGGTTTACAGTGGAGTGACGTAGGCTGGAGTGGTATGAAGTGGCGTTCCATATCGTATAATAGCGTAGAGTGGGGTGGAGTAGAGTGGAGTCTCATATAGTGGAGAGGCATGGAGTGGAGTGGTGTAGAGTGGACTAGCGTATAGTGGAGTGGCGACAGTGGTGTTGCATACACATGAATGTGAAATTCAGGAGCAGTGTAGATTATGGTATGCAGAGTAATGCAAAACAGCAAATTGTGCTGCCTTGCGCTTCTCCAGATTTACCAATCAATGAGGGGTCACACATGGTGGCCTTGCGTTTCTTTTCAAATCTGACTTAAGTTTTCCATTGCCCATGCAACACCATGAGTGATGCAAGGGTACCACAATCCAATAATACAGCTATGCCTTAGTTATATTTTGGGCCACATCATACTTTGATAACTTTGCAGTATACAATGGTACATGACAATAACAAGCCAGTATATAACTGGGTAATGGCTGTTTTTTTAGAAAGAAAAAGCAGCCATATTGTTTTTACTACACTTTGGCTGTGTTCAATGTTAGGGCCTTAGATATAGGTAAGTAATAGGTAGGAAAACATATTTATATTTTTAATAGATTTTTAAATGTTTAAATACGTTTATCGCCATGTAATGGGATAGTTTCACTAAATTTCGTGAAATTCCACCTATGTACCATGGTGACAGATGTCACTAAGTTTCTATGCCTTTTAACTTGAAAATTCTTACCCTACTTAACTGCAGTACTGTTAGAAATGGGATCTCTAGTTGGCAGTCAGTTAACACCCTGTCCAAGTAGGGATCCTCACTCTAGTCAGGGTAAGGGAGTCACACACGAAGATAACTCCTGCTCACCCCCTTGGTAGCTTGGCACAAGCAGTCAGGCTTATCTCAGAGGCAACGTGTAAAGTATATGTACAAATATACACAGTAACACTCTGAAAACAAGACACAAGGACTCCACACCAGTTTAGAAAAATAGCCAATATTTCTATAAATCAAACAAGACCAAAAGGACAAAAATCCAATGTACAGAAGCAAAAATATGAATTTTTGAACTAAAAAGAGTCTTAGTCCATAGAAATCAATGGATGGATTGCTTTAGAATAAAGTACCTGGTATGCAATGCTTTGGGGAAAGTCTGGGAACATGACGGCCGTATAACTCCGTGGTCGTGAGCTTCCGGTTTCCGGCATAGCGCGCGCACGGAGAGGAACAGGAGAGCCACGCTTGAGTGCGGGATGCCTCTTCCTGCCTGATGAGCCTTCTTTACACCCCTTGGTGCACGGCAGAGCGTGCGGCTGGGACCCGTGCGGTGTCGAACGGGGGCCACGAGTCGCCGAGGGTCGGTGTTTCGTGTGTTTGGCCCTGGGCAGAGGCGGTCCAGGCTCTCCACCAGGGGAGACACGTTCTTGCTCTGTGCCCCTTCTGGGGCCATATGGTGCAGCAGCTTTCGGCGTCCTGAGGAGAGACGCAAAGAAGAGATCCTCAATTTACAGCAAGGCTGTCTCCCTTTCGCCCAGCACGGTAGGAGAAATCTTGTTTATGTTGCCAGTGCAGTAAAGGGCCCGGGGAGCTAGTAAAGGCCCTTCACTGGTGCGGAAGCGGCAGCAGTCCTCCGGGGAGGGGGGGTTCCATCGCACCTGGTAAGGTGGGGTTTTGTAACAATAAAGGACAAGGGTAGGGGGTTATAAAACCCAGGAAAGGGCTTTTTACTGTTTCTCAGCCTGGCGTTAAACCATCAAGGAACCATAGTAGTAAACAGGGTTGTTCCGGTCAGGTTCAGCTAGCGGATGCGGGCAGGTTGGTATCTCCTCTTATGCCCTTTTTGAGGAGAGCTACTTGCAGTCTTGGGATGCAGTCTTCTCCCCCCTCCCCGGCTTCCCCGGTTCTTCCCCATGGGCAGGGGGAATTGCCCAGTGAGAAAGAGGCTACACATGCTCCACCTGCAGAGAATGGTGAATCACAGGGCCCCCACTTAATGAAGAAAGCAGTTCTGGGTCCTTCCCCCTCTCAGGACTCCACTGTGCAGAGTCTCTTGACATCATTAGCAGAAGAGATTAGGTGTAAATTTGAGGTATCCGAGCACAATCAAGTTAAAACCAGAGAATCTTGTGCAGCACTAGAATCTCAACTCAATGCGCTGACGGAGAGGATGAGCAACTTGGAGCTGGTTGTTTCAGAGCAAGAGGCCCGAGTGCTATCTCATTCTCGAGACATCTCCCTGCTGACACGCAAGGGAGAGGTGCTTCAGGAGAAGTTGGAATCTCTGGAGAATAACTTGCGGAGGAACAATGTCAGGTTACTGAATGTCCCCGAAGGGTTGGAAGGGGATAATATTAAGGCCTATGTAATGACGCTGTTCAAGAAATGTTTTTCCTCCATGGATCGTGCAAAGTTGGAAGAAGATATTCAGAGAATCCATCGTGACCCCTTTAGAAGAAAGCCAGATAGGAAGACACCTCGGAAAATACTTATTCATTTTGGTACCTATTCCATTAAAGAGAAAGTTTTGTCAGAAGCTCTCAAGGCGGGCACTTTTTCAATGGGCGACTGGTCTTTCAGGATACGCACAGACCTTTCTAAAGCAACGCTCGACAGGCAGTGGGAGTTGGGGAAGCACATTCAGGATCTCAGGTCTTTTGGAGCCACGGTTCAGATGAGGTTCCCTGCATTTTTGAAGATTATGTTCCCTGCATTTTGAAGATTATTAGGTTTAATATTAGAGATCCTGTAGAGGTTCAGGCCCTATTCAAAAAGATGAAGTCCTCTCGTTGATGGTTTATTTCTTTTGTTTGTTTGGTAGCCGGACAGATATGGAGCTCATTAGGGTGGTTATAGTCACCTAACTGGAAAGGAAGGGAGGGTTCCCAGGGATGGTGGTGGGTTGGGGGTCTATTTGTGTTTTAGGTTGGTTGTTTTTTTTCACTGGGTATGTGTCATGGGTGGGCGAATGGGGGAATATCCATTTTTAGGAAAATGTCCTCAATAGGCTGGTTCGTGCTATTAGGGGGTCTCTTGATATTTGTTATGCCTATGGTACTTTTTCCATGGAGCTTTCGTTTTTTTCAATGGCTTGTCGAATGCAGGTTTTGATGATATTTTTATCTTGGAATGTTAATGGTTTGCGGGTTCTGAGGAGGAGGAGGAGAATTTTTGAGTTTTTAAAAGGGGTTGAGGAGGAGGTGATTATTCTACAGGAAACTCATTTGCTAGAATCAGAATGGAAACAGTATCTTAAACACCTGAACTGGGTGCGCTTTTGTGCATGTACTAATCAATATTGTGTGGTTAAGGGGGTGGCTATTCTTGTTAAGAAGTCGGTTTCTTTGAAAGTGGCGAACGTTATAAGGGACCCTAAAGGCAGGTGGTTGATTGTGGAGGCTGGTTTACAGCGTGTTTGGCTCACCACTGTCGGGTATTATGGGCCTAATACGGATGACCTCTCCCCCTTTCAAGATCTTTATAGCCACTTACTGGCTGCCAAGTATCCAATATTAGTTGGTGGGGATTTCAATATTTTATTGGACCCGACCTTAGATAAGTCTACACTGAGACCTACGGTGAATTCACCTAAAACTCGGTCATGCATAATACAAGGAATGCTAGATCTCGGTCTAATAGATATCTGGCGCCAGAAGGGTGGGGCAGGTCTTCGGTTCACCTTTAATAATAAAAAGTATGGCCATCATTCTAGGATCGAGTTTTTCCTAAACCAGCAACAGTTGAGGAATATGGTGAGAGCGGTGAGCCATGCTCTGGCACACCTCTCCGATCACTCAGCAGTGAGAATGCAGGTTTCCCTTGATATTCCACCAGTTACTTCTAGGTGGACAGGTAAATCAGGCCCTTTTTTTGGATGCGTTGCTTGTTGAGAGTTTAAGGAGGGACACTAGAGAGTTTTTTTAATTTAACCACCGATCCACCACATTACAGATAATGTGGGATGCTTATAAAGCGTTCATGAGAGGCAGGCTGGTGGCTTTGGCCACCCATCTTTATAGGGAGGACAAGAATCAACTTAAGCAGCTTGAGTCTCAGGTTGCCACTTTGCAGGAGGCTACTTTAATGGCTGAAGAGAGACAGCTGGGCTCCTTGAACGCTCAGTTGGAATTGGCTAGATCAAAACTGGGGTTATATCTTGAGAAGAAAGTCAGAAGGACATGGGATTGTAGCAGGTTTGCCCACTATGAATATGGGGAAGGTTGTGGGAAATTTTTAGCCTGGAGAGTTAAATCAGCGCGCTCCAAGAATGATATTTCGGCAATTCGATCAGAGACCACTGGTGCCCTATTTACTACTGAAGCTGAGTTAGAGGAAGCTTTTTTAGGCTTCTTTCAGAATCTTTATACTGAAGACCTGCATTTTTCTGAATCATTGGCAAGTGCTTATTTGGATATTCTCCATCTCCCTCAGTTAACAGATGAGGTCAGAAACAACTGGTTAGGGAGATAGATTGTGAGGAGGTGGACGCAGCAATTCGGAACTTAAAGAAGGGGAAGGCCCCTGGCCCAGATGGCCTGCCTAATGAACTATATTGTAATCTTCACGAGGAGTTAGTGCCAATCCTGACACATTTGTTTAATTTTCTTTTACAGGAAGGGGCTGCCGTGCCAAGCTCTTGGGATGAGGCCGTCATTAGTCTTCTTCTGAAACCTGGGAAAGATCTGGCCTCTTGTAGTTCTTATAGGCCAATACCCTTGCTGAACTCGGATTATAAGCTATATACCCATATTTTGTCCAAAAGGCTTCAGGACGTGATTAGCAAGCTGATTCATGAGGATCAGAAAGGTTTTGTCAGAGGTAGGCAACTGCACGAGTTGACTCATGATTTATTGGGCGCATTGGATTTGGTGGTGTCTGAAAAGGCCCCTCTGTCGGTTCTTACCTTTGATGCGGCCAAAGCTTTTGACTGTGTGAATTGACACTTTTTGCAATCTGTTATGGAGGGTTTTAAGTTGGGCTCTAAATTTATTGGGGCACTCCAGGCTATATATATAAAGACCCGTCTGCCTGCATTCTGATTAATGACAGGATTTCGTCTAGGTTTAGGATTGAGAGAGGGACGCGTCAGAGTTGCCCCTTGTCTCCTCTTCTTTTTGATCAATATATTGAGCCCTTGGCTGCAACAATCAGGGCAGATAGTGAAATTCCCCCCTTTCAGTGTTTGGGTTGGGAAAAAAAGGTTGCCTTGTACTCTGATGACCTCATGATTTACACTGGTCATTTAACGCATGTTTTTCCCAGAATTCTTCAACGCTTAAATGATTTTGGTGCAATGTCAGGCTATTCCGTTAATCCTGAGAAAACCGAAATTATGTGCTGAAACACCACCTATAATACCCATTTGTTTAAGAAGCAGATTAGGTATCTGGGGGTCCAAGTTATTCCAGACCTTAATGAATTAGCAAGGCTTAATTTTGAAAAGCTTTGTAAGGAGACACGCGTTTTGCTGAAGACCTGGGCAGCGCTCCCTCTCTCTTTTATAGGAAGAGCCAATGTTTTAAAAATGATTATCCTTCCTAAATTAACTTTTTTGTTTGATGCTATACCCCTGGAATTTAAAAAGTGGTGGTTTAAAAAGACCCAAGCGGATTTGACCATGTTTGTATGGTCCTCTAGAGGGGTCAGGATTGCTTGGCATAAATTGTGTAGACTCAAGGGAAAGGGGGGGATTGCTGCCCCAGACTTTTACACATACTACCTGGCTTTTCACTTGAAACATGTGTGGATTTTGCTTTGTGACAGTTCAGAATACACCTTTTTGTGGGGGGTAATGACTCAGGAGCTTCCGGCGGCCGGAAGTTTCTTTTTGTATAAGTTTGGTCATCCTAATTTTTTTTTTTTAAATACGATTGAAGCATCTCAAGGATGCAGCTGGAGTTTGGTGGCTGGCACAGCAAACACTAGGTATTCACTATTATAGTTTCAGGGCCCCGATTTGGGAGTCTCCTGGTTCCCCGAGCTTCTCTTGGATAAGTTGGCTCTTCCATTGAGGAGTGTGACTAGATGGGACACATTTTGGAGGAGTCTAACATGGTCTCTTGGTCTAGGCTTGGGGAACTTGTAGATTACAGGCTTTCCAGGTTTAAATATGTGCAGTTACAGAGCTGGGTGGCTTCCCTCCAAGAGAAGGGGGTGTACTGCCATTTGTTAAATTTTGTTTTGACCAATGACTTTGTGTTTCACCACTGCGCATATTAGTTGCTCAATGTTCACCAGTAGCACATGGTATGTTTTGTTCAGTTTAGCCGCCTATGGGCTTTGACATTGCATTAGTCATTACATTCTGTATTCTGCCTATTGGCTTTGACATGGCATTAGCCATTACTTTCTGTATTCAGTTTAGCCGCCTATGGGCTTTGACATTGCATTAGCCATTACATTCTGTATTCTGCCTATTGGCTTTGACATGCTGTATCCAGTCTAGCCGCCTATTGGCTTTGACATTGCATTCCTATTGGCTTTGACATGATGTATTCAGTTTAGCTGCCTATTGACTTTGATATGCTATTAGATATTCTGCCTATTGGCTTTGACATGATATTATATATTGCATTTTGTACTCAGCTTAACTGCCTATTGGCTTTGACATGATATTCAGCTCAGCTGCCTATTGGCTTTGACATGATATTATACATTGCATTTTGTATTCAGCTCCGCTGCCTATTGGCTTTGACATGATATCACATATTACATTTTGTATTCAGCTCCGCTGCCTATTGGCTTTGACATGATATTATACATTGCATTTTGTATTCAGCTCAGCTGCCTATGGGCTTTGACATGATATAAGACATTGCATTTTGTATTCAGCTTAGATGCTTATTGGCTTTGACATGACACTAGACATTGCCTTTGATATTTAGGTTAGCTGCCCATTGCCTTTAACGTGGAGTTAGACATTGCAGTTGAGAATCCAAGCTGTATTTTTCCAAGCTGTGTTTTTGCACAAGATGAACCAAGATGTTTTTCTCACAGTAGACTAGACATGATAAGAGAGAGTACATGGGTGTTGTTTTTTCTTCGCTTGAGCTTGGGAACAGGAGTAGTCTTGGAGACCTGGCCAGTCTCCAAAAGGCTTGCTCAGTTTCCCAGGTCTGAGAGGAGGGGGCACACCTTTGTAACAAATGTAACAGGCTGCAGAGAGTCAGATTCGAATCTGCCGGACCTCGTGCTGGAGCTTGGCGCAGGCTGCCAGCAATCCCGTGTGGGTAGATGAATCTCTCTTTCTCGCGGCTGACAGGGGTCATCAGCTTGCAGACCTTAGAAAGATGAAGCTGTAGATAGTTCCCACACGGTGAAGTATTTGTTTTGCTTTGCATTCAATATCTTATAAATATAACCTGCTGTGTATATTGCAAACTGATATATTTTGTTTGATTAACGCGGACTTGAAAGCTACTAATTCGTCATTCATAAATATTGTGGTTGGGGAAGAATTAACAACAATAAAAGTCTTCTTTGAACTCAGAAGTGTATTTCTGGTGTGTTATGTTAGTGCTTAGAAACAAAATAAGAGTAAAGCACCACAATTGGTACCAGGAGTCGTGGGGTCGGTCATTAAGAGGTGATTAAGAGGGTGTTGACGAGTTGGTAGATTTCTAAGTGCACACTTTAAAAGTGTAATTGTTTTTGTTTGGAGAATTACAGAAATTGTTGTTTGGAGAATCACAGTAGCACGGCAGACCATGTCATGTGTTGTTAAACTGCCTGATGGTGCTAAGAAAAACTGTGAATTGTTTTCTGTTTGGGGAATTACAGAAGAAAATGCATGTGTAGATGCTTTGAGAAATAATTCCTGTTGTACATATGTAGAAAACGTGTCTTTTGGAAGTAATGATGACAGAAAGGTCTGGATACCTTTATCTGCTTACAGAGAAATGCAGGAGAAATGTAGGAAGTTGGAACATGAAAATAGGAATTTACGTGAGCAAATTAGCCCGACTGAAAGTTATAAAACTGCTGTTTTTGAAGAATCTTTCTTGTCCCATTCCAGTAATGAGGGGGTTAAGACAGCTCCGAGCTGCACTGAGTTTTCGTGTGAGCCAGGGTTTTTGGCAGCCAAAATGCATTCCTTAACTGATAACATGGACGAGAGAGACCAGAATGTGATTTACGAGTTACCGTTGCAAAATGCACAAGTAAAAGGAAGGATTTTAGAGCAAGACACCCCGAGTTTCATTAGCTTGTTTGATTTTTGGAAAAAGAATAGCCCTCATTTGAGAGAAATCCTAACACTTTTGTATATGGTCACTGTGAAAAATGATATGCAGTTGCGCGCTTGTGATTTGGCAAATGAAATAATGCAGACTTTAGGTTTCTGCGCAGTGCAAGAAGGAAATACTTATGTACATGTAACTCAAGAACAAGGAAAGAAAATAGTGCCCCTAGCTAGAATCATACAATGGATCTGGTACTTGCAAGACAGGGCTAGAGTACCACAGATAAAAGAGTTACCAATGAAGTTGAGTGCACCATTTGAATTCGTGTCCACTGAAGATAAAAAGCATGTTTGTTTTACTAATGATTCATTGACTGTAATGTTGCTTTCTGGCACAGTAGAAGGAACAGCGTTGTATAATGTGTGTCAGATTTTAAAGCAAGAGCTACGTGAGATGTGTCATTTTTACGCTGATTTTTGGTTCATTGCTAATGTTTTAGCACCTAACTGGTTCAATTACCTTGCAGATGTTAATGAGAAAAATTCAGAGAGAGAAGTGTACACCCAGAATTCTGCCTTAGTGGGGATGGCTAAGTGGGTGCCCCAGAAATGTGAACAGCTGAGAGAAAAAGCCACTTACAGGTGGGCAGAGATGAGAGAGATGCACATTCCCCTAGATTTGATAAAAACTGTGCAGCACGCACAAAAGCAATTTGTCATGCAAGCAGTCACAGAGCAGTTGGGGAGAGGAAAGTTACCAGGACAGGAATGGCAAAGTGATCAGGTTTTAGGGAGAGTGATTGCTGCAGATTACCAAGGAAAAATCGAAATTATGCTGATACCTAGAAAAGAATCTGATTTATTCATACAAATTGGAGACAGAATGGCCCAAATTGACAAAAATGCAGTGAATGGAGGTTTGGTAAAGAATGAGTCTGCCCCAGCCCTTCTGACAGTGCAAGAAAAGGGAAGCTGTGGTGCAGCAGATAAAAACCTCAGTGCTGATGTGTGGGCTGAAGCCCCGAGTGACCCTCCAGAATCTGCAGAAATTATAACAAAGGGCCCCAAAAACGTCCTGCTGATTATAAAACAGGGAAAGAAAGAGGAAGGGTACATTTCAAATGAAAAATGTTATTTGCAAGAAAAGTCATACTTGTTTCTTTTGCAGATCCTACCACGTTTCGCCACTGTCCCTGAGTGTGCTGTGTGGTCCCCCTTCCAGTGTGTGCGTGTGGGGTCGGGGAAGGGACCGAATCCCCAACCTGAACCTGGCTGAGTAAAGTGCCAGCACCATGGATCCATTTTGCGCAAACTGCGCCTTCAGTTCAAGTTCAACTTGTTTGATTGCATTCTTCCACTGGAACTAAGCTGTGTGTTTTTTTTTTTTTCCCTTCTCGTATGGAACTCTGACTTTTGCTTACCTTCCAGCAAACCTTTCAGGTGGACCGTGCATCTTTACATGAGTAGAACTCATGCCACATCAAATTGCTAACACTGTTGAATTAGAGTCTCATTCAGAGTATAAAAATTGCCCAGTCTTTTCTATGTAGATGTATCTGATGTGAAAGGTTATGAAATCAATGTGTTAATTCACTTCTATTGCTTTACAGGGATTGTTTTGATCATTCAAATCTGATGTTTTTTTTTGTTTTTGTTTGAAACAAGAGATATGTGAAACAAAAATTCATTGGTCAAAGGGCGGAATGTACTGCCATTTGTTAAATTTTGTTTTGACCAATGACTTTGTGTTTCACCACTGCGCATATTAGTTGCTCAATGTTCACCAGTAGCACATGGTATGTTTTGTTCAGTTTAGCCGCCTATGGGCTTTGACATTGCATTAGTCATTACATTCTGTATTCTGCCTATTGGCTTTGACATGGCATTAGCCATTACTTTCTGTATTCAGTTTAGCCGCCTATGGGCTTTGACATTGCATTAGCCATTACATTCTGTATTCTGCCTATTGGCTTTGACATGCTGTATCCAGTCTAGCCGCCTATTGGCTTTGACATTGCATTCCTATTGGCTTTGACATGATGTATTCAGTTTAGCTGCCTATTGACTTTGATATGCTATTAGATATTCTGCCTATTGGCTTTGACATGATATTATATATTGCATTTTGTACTCAGCTTAACTGCCTATTGGCTTTGACATGATATTCAGCTCAGCTGCCTATTGGCTTTGACATGATATTATACATTGCATTTTGTATTCAGCTCCGCTGCCTATTGGCTTTGACATGATATCACATATTACATTTTGTATTCAGCTCCGCTGCCTATTGGCTTTGACATGATATTATACATTGCATTTTGTATTCAGCTCAGCTGCCTATGGGCTTTGACATGATATAAGACATTGCATTTTGTATTCAGCTTAGATGCTTATTGGCTTTGACATGACACTAGACATTGCATTTGATATTTAGGTTAGCTGCCCATTGCCTTTAACGTGGAGTTAGACATTGCAGTTGAGAATCCAAGCTGTATTTTTCCAAGCTGTGTTTTTGCACAAGATGAACCAAGATGTTTTTCTCACAGTAGACTAGACATGATAAGAGAGAGTACATGGGTGTTGTTTTTTCTTCGCTTGAGCTTGGGAACAGGAGTAGTCTTGGAGACCTGGCCAGTCTCCAAAAGGCTTGCTCAGTTTCCCAGGTCTGAGAGGAGGGGGCACACCTTTGTAACGAATGTAACAGGCTGCAGAGGGTCAGATTCGAATCTGCCGGACCTCGTGCTGGAGCTTGGCGCAGGCTGCCAGCAATCCCGTGTGGGTAGATGAATCTCTCTTTCTCGCGGCTGACAGGGGTCATCAGCTTGCAGACCTTAGAAAGATGAAGCTGTAGATAGTTCCCACACGGTGAAGTATTTGTTTTGCTTTGCATTCAATATCTTATAAATATAACCTGCTGTGTATATTGCAAACTGATATATTTTGTTTGATTAACGCGGACTTGAAAGCTACTAATTCGTCATTCATAAATATTGTGGTTGGGGAAGAATTAACAACAATAAAAGTCTTCTTTGAACTCAGAAGTGTATTTCTGGTGTGTTATGTTAGTGCTTAGAAACAAAATAAGAGTAAAGCACCACAGGGGGGTGCCAGGAATTACTGGGAGGAGAGACTTTTATCGGGTCTGGTTTCTAAAGAAATCACTGTTTGGTATCAGGTGTTACTCGAAGCTTCAGATGTAGAGGACTTTCTCCCCAAGAAGAAATGGGGAAGTGCCCTGCCAGCCCTTGGCATAGTACACATCTGGGAGTTTTCATGCGCAATGCTTTGTTCGGTAACTAGATCAGTTGCTTTGAAAAAGAATCATTTGTTCACAATCCACAGGGTCTATTGGTCTCCCCAGAGGTTATCCGCCTTAGGGAAGACAGAAAGAAAGTGTCCATGTTGCGCGGAGCCTAATGCTAATGATGTACATATGTTTTGGAGTAGTCCCAATCTCTGTTTTTTCTGTTCCTCGATTACTGGTTTCCTTAAAGAGGTCGTCAGCACTGAGGTGGAAGGGACCCTTCCCTTAGTGGTTTTTGGGGTCTCTCCGGGCTCTTTATGGGGCTCTAAGCTTTCTAGGCCACACAAGTGTTTGCTGTTTTTACTGATATTGCTGGCTAGGAGACAAATATGTTTCAAATGGATTAAGCCCACTCCTCCGAATGAATTTAAATGGCTTACATCTGTAATTTTTTTTTTTTTGTTTAGAACGGATTGGGCCGTTGGGTAATAGAGATGAACTTTGGGCCATCGGGGAAAACTTCCAGCAATATGGGGCCACTTCATTTATAGTCCAATGATTATTATCACCTCTTTTTTTGCCCCAAACCGGGGGTCGGGTTGACTTGCCTATGAGCAAATGTTTTGTTTGGGAGAGGTGAATAGCTGTGTTTGTCTGGGTTTCATTAGTTTATATGGGATCACCTTTAATGGACGCAGGTTGATGACCCTTGTGCAATGAGGTGGGACTGCCTATGAGGACAAAAAATCAAACAAAAAAAAAAGTACCTGAAAGCTGCAGGGGCGAAGGTGTGTCAGAAAAGCAAGCGATGCCTTGATTCTTCACTTGAAAGTGAGGCAGTGCATCGATTTTTCTGCTCCTCGGTAGGCAATGTGTTACTTCTTTCCCCGCAGGAGAGCAATGGGTCGATCGCCAGGCAGACAACTTCGGGTCGTGGGGTGATGTTGTATTTGGCACCCAGAGACGATACGTGGAAAATCCGGATGCACGGCAACGATGAAGCCACGCTGAGCTAGTGATGCACTGATTTTACAGCCGCAGTGCGGGTGCTGCATCAATTTTACAGCTGCTCGGCAGGTGGTGCATTGATTTTACAGCCGCAATGCAGGTGATGCATCGATATTTATGCTTCTTGGCTCCGATGCATGGATCTTTACTAAGGTTTACACAAGCTTCTCTTTCCAAGGGTCCAGAGACTGGAAACGGCACCACTTGGCAGGTCAGGGTCTCAGCAAGAGAGCCCAGGTGCTGGCAGATGAAGCCTGTGATGACCCTGAGACTCCTTAATAGAAGACAAGCTCTGCCCAAGCCCTTGGAGAAACTACACAAGCAGAATACACAGTAAAGTCCAGTCTTTGTCCTCTCTAAGTCAGCAACTGCAGGCCTGCCCAGCAAAGCACACACAGCAAAGGGGCAGTACTCCTCACAGCTCTTCAGCTCGTCTCCTTGGCAGAGGTTCCTCTTGATCCAAATGTGTTCTAAAAGTCTGGGGTTTTGGGTCCACAACTTATACACGTTTCTGCCTTTGAAGTAGGCAAACCTCTGTACGAGGATGGCTGATTTATGACACCAGACTGCGTGGTTTTGGTGTAGGTAGGCTGTCTTTATTGGTCTTTAAACAGTATATATGGTATGGTATGGATGGAGGATAGTTGTAGTGAATTGGAAGGTTGTGATGACGTCCCCCTTCTGGACACTATATCTCGTCTTCTTCTTTCTTTCTTCCAGGACCTCGCGGGAAGCGTGGAGAAACAGAAGAGAATAGACACAGTAAGTGTGGGTTTTGGGTCTGGATTTCTTTATCTTTTCTTTTCCTTACCTCTCTGTTTTCTTTTCCCTGTTTTTTTCTTGTCACTCTCTTCTTTCACTCCATGGTTCTCCCTCGCTCTCTCTTCTTTCACTCTCCTTGCTGGCTTCTTTCCTATCTTCCCCTCTTCTCCTAATGTTTGCGTGCTTGGTTCTTCTTTGCCCTCGTACTTTCCCTTTCGTCTCTCCTTGTTTGTTTCTGCAATATCTCACGTGTACTGGTTTCCCAGCTGTCTTGGTCCTTTTTCTTACTTAGACCTGTTCTGTCTTGTTGGTGCCTTGTCTTTCCCTGTATTCTTCTATACGACTGTTTAGACTTGTTTCTTTCTTTGTGTTTATTTCTCTCTCTCCCCTTTCTGTCAGTGCTCCCAGTGTAGTGCCCGTTTCCTTTCCCCACTCTTCTTCACCTCCCGCCTCCAGCTCCTTTCTTCCCCATCCCGCACCTCCTGAAGCGTGGCGGCTCAATCATAGGCTCCCCTGGGCCAGCGGTCTTTGTTTTCACAACGGGACTCCTCTGCTCCAAATCCCAACGTTGTTCCGCTCGTCAGGAAATCGGTTTCCGTGTCTCCTCGGTCAGCGTCCTCTCGATCTGTCCGTTCCTTGTCATTTGTTAGCTCCGGTGTACTCCAGCTCCAACTCCTGGCTTCCTCTCCGGAAGAAGGATGAAGCCTCGTTTTAACCACCGTCAGGTCCCGCGGTGGCTGCAGAGGACCAATGAGAGGGCCGTCCTCCCGGGTAGCCTCCGTGGTAAAAGTAGCAGTGTCAGAACAAGCTCGAGAAGGGTGTGGGTCGGATCGAGGCGACCCATCACAAACATTCCCCCTAGAGAGCGTCTGTCGTTGACGCTCAGTAGCCGGATACCGGGAGAGAAAGTCAGTATTCACCATGAGACGGCCCGGAGAGTGGAGTACCTGAAAAGAAAAAGGTTGTAGAGAAAGAAACCATCTCAGGATTCTAGGGTTGGTATCCTTATTGCGAGCGAGCCAGGTGAGAGGAGCATGATCCGTCAAGAGGGTGAAGGGACGGCCACTGAGATAATAACGGAGGGACTCAATGGCCCACTTAATGGCCAGACACTCCTTTTCAATGGTGGGGTAGTGCCGCTCTCGCGGGAGAAGCTTCCTACTAATGTATAAGATGGGATGAATAGAACCATCGGATTGTGGTTGAGACAACACAGCCCCTAGCCCAACTCCGGAAGCGTCAGTTTGTAAATAAAAAGAGCTACTGAAGTCAGGGCAACACAGGATCAGTAGACAGCGCATTCCTGAGCCTGAGGAAACTGCGCATGCTAGCCTCGGATAAAGATGAAAAGGTTTTAGGGGACCAATTTTTCAGTAAGTTAGTAAGGGGCTCAGCTATGGTGGAAAACCTGGGTATAAATCGCCTGTAGTACCTGACGAGACTGAGGAAGGCATGTACTTCTTTTTTTGATGTCGGTACTGGGATCTTTTGTATAGCTTCCACCTTTTCTATTTGTGGGCGGACCTGCCCCTGTCCTAAGACGTAACCTAAATACCTTATAGAGGTAAATCCCAGTTTACACTTTTCTGGATTGGCAGTTAATTGTGCTTCCCTTAATGCCTGTAACACTGCTGTCAAGTGTTGGAGGTGGTCAGACCACGAGTCCTAAATATCACGATGTCATCTAAGTATGCTGCCGCATATAAGTGATGGGGACGTAAGACCATATCCATTAACCTTTGAAAGGTGGCAGGGGCCCCATGCAACCCAAAAGAAAGGACGGTAAATTGATACAACCCGGAAGGTGCCGCAAATGCGTTTTTTTCTCGGTCTGTTTCTTTTAAAGGGATCTGCAAATACCCTTTCGTTAGATCTAGGGTAGACATGAACTTGGCGTGCCCTATTTTCTCCAATAGTTCGTCAATGCGAGGCATGGGATATGCGGCGAAGTAAGTAAACTCATTGACCCTCACGTAGTCTACACAAAAGCGAGTAGTCCCATCTGGCTTGGGTACCAACACCACAGGAGAACACCAGGGACTACTGGACGGTTCTATAATACCTGTCTGTAACATGTTTTGGACTTCTTGTTCAATCACGGTTTTCCTGGTCTCGGGAATTCTGTAAGGTCTTTGTCATGCTATTGCCTCCCTCTTAGTTCGGATACTGTGTTCGGTTAATGTAGTATGACCGGGCTGTCGAGAAAAAACGTCTGCATAGGATTTAATTGTCTGAGATAGAGAGTTTTTATATGACTCAATAAGGGAGGTATTGATCAGGGGTTTGCTGTCCTCTAGGGTTTGGGAAGAGGAAAATGAGGGATATGGTATGTCTTCTCTATGATCTGTTGTGATATGTTGAATTTTGTGTATACCATCAGTCTCCTGCCATTTTTTTAACAGGTTTATGTGATAAATCTGGTCTTTATGGGGCCTATGGGGCAGAGCCAACCTATACGTTGTGGGGTTGATCCGTTCTAATACTTCGTATGGTCCTTGCCATCGGAATAACAATTTATTCTCACTACTGGGGAGAAGGATCAGAGCCTTGTCCCCGACATTAAGAGTACGGAGCACACTTCTAGTGTCATAACTTTTCTTCTGTTTGTCTTGGGCTTCACGGAGGTTATTGTGTGCCCTATCCCAAATGGACTGCAGATTCTCTCTCAATTCTTTAGTATATGTCAGGAGGTCCTTAGTATCCTCTTCTGTCTCTTCCCACTGTTCAACTAACATGTCTAGGAGGGTTCGAGGGGTTCGGCCAAATAATAGTTCGTAAGGACTATGCCCAAGGGAGGTTTGTGTGTGGGTACGTATTGCGCAAAGTACAAGTGGTAGTTTATTTTCCCAATCCCTTCCGTCCTCTGCAATGCTTTTCCTAAGTAATGATTTAATAGTCCGATTATATCGTTCCACTGGACCTTCAGTTTGGGGGTGGTACACTAAGGTTCTGATTTGTTTTATTCCCAAGGTTTTGCTGACCTCTCCCATAAGACGGGACATGTAAGGGGTACCTTGATCAGTCAGGATTTCTTTAGGGAAACCGACCCTTGAAAAAAACTCAATCATTGCTTGCGCTACTACCTTTGTGTGCATACTGGGGAGAGGAATTGCCTCCAGATACCGAGTGACATAGTCTACCAACACCAGTACATATTGTCTCCCTCTAGTAGACGGAGTGAGGGGACCAATAAGGTCCATTCCCACCCGAGAAAAAGGGGTTTCTATGACTGGGAGGGGCTGAAACGGGGCAGGGGGTTGTGTGACCGGATTATAGAGTTGGCATTTCTGACAAGTTTGGCAGAACCTACGTATATCCCCATATATACCGGGCCAATAAAAGCGCTGGAGTACCGCCTCCTCGGTCTTGTCTCTTCCGAGATGCCCTTCCCCTTTGTCACCATGTGCTAACTGCAGAACCTTTGCTCTGTAGCTGCCAGGGACTAACAACTGTCTCCGTTGGTTATCTCCTGACTGGGGTATCCTATATAAAAGATTATTATGGATGTGAAATGTGGGTCCTGCCCCTGCTTCCTCTGTACTAAGTGCCTTTGCCCATCCATTCTTTAATGAGGGGGTCCTCTCTCTGTTTTTGTCTAAAATCACCCGCCACGGTATATACTTTTCTCGTGACTCCCGGCGTGTCAATGTTCCCACCGTTCTCCTCCCAATGTTGTTGTCTCTGGACTCTTTTCTGTCGTTTATTTATGTGGGTTTTGACAGGTCGAGTGTCAGCTACCTCAGTATCATAGGGTACTTCTTCCCACCATTTTTTCATCATGTGTTCCTCCCCTGCTTTACTTAACCGTGGGAAGGCCGTATAATCTGTCCCGATAATAATATCTTCTTCGAGATGTGGCAACACCCCTACCTTGAGGGGTTCCTACTCACCCCTCCATTGAAACCTAATCATAGCTACTGGATAATAGGATTGGTCTCCATGGACACAGGCGATTAATACATGGGCCTGGGGCACGGCTTGCCTTGTCCCCACCAGGTCCTGTCTTATCACGCTCTGACTGCAACCCGAGTCACCAGGGCTACATTCTCCTGTCCGTTCAGAAGAATGGGGAGCGTATATGTAGGTTTTGTCTCTCCTGCCCAGAATACCCTTCCTTTGGTGACACCGATTTCCATCGGTTCTTCCATGTCTTTTTTTTTTTAGGACAAAACCATGCGATGTGACCCCATTCCGAACAATTATAACACTGAGGGCCGTTTGAGGGATATGAGGCTTGAGTCGGATGGGGTATATGTACTCGTTCAGGTTCATGTGAACTCGGAGGTCGGTGAAGCACTCCTTTCCCTATTCTTGGACGTACAGAGGATGGTACTGGGTTTCTGTTAGGATTGGCTCTAAAATCCGGGCTTCTGTGAAAGGCACAGGCTAAGTCAATGGCCGTTTCGTTGCTCAACCCGAGGTGTTGGCAAACCCAATTCCTTGTGGACGGAGGCAGGTCATCCAGGAATTGTTCCAGTACTATGACATCAAACATCTCCTCCAGAGTCTTTTCTGTGGGCCGCAACCACCGCCCAGCAGCGCGTTGAACCCTGTAATATAGGGCACGGGGTTTTCCTGTAACATCCATTTCATGTGTCGGAATTTGTTCCAATAACTTTCGCTGTCCAGCCCTATTCTTTCTAGGATGGTCTTTTTGATCTCTTTATAAGGCAGTGTACCCATAGGATTTATGGCTTGATACATTGCTTGTAACTGTCCGGTTAATAGTGGGGCAATATACTGACCCCATTTATCTTCGGGTTAACTGGCTGAGCTGGCCACCCTCTCGAAATTAAGAAAGAAGAAGTCAGGATCCTCCTGGTCTTGATATTTTTGGAGCACACTGCTGGGTACATTCGGATGTACCTTTGTGTGAGCAATGGTTTCCGTTAATTTGCTCAGGGCAGTTTCGTGGACCAGTTGCTTGTTGGCCATAATTGTGGCTGACTTTTAAGGGCTGTTTGCAAAGCCTCTCTCTCCTCTTTAGCGTCCGTCATTTGTTGCTCCCACATCAACTGGAGATGGCGTTGTCCTTCCGCGAGTTGAGCAATTACATCCGCCATGGTGGGGTTTTCCTCCATCTTCTGTATAGGTCAACCGGTTCAAAATCCCACTTCTGACACCACTTTGTACGAGGATGGCTGATTTATGACACCAGACTGCGTGGTTTTGGTGTAGGTAGGCTGTCTTTATTGGTCTTTAAACAGAATATATGGTATGGTATGGATGGAGGATAGTTGTAGTGAATTCGAAGGTTGTGATGACGTCCCCCTTCTGGACACTATATCTCGTCTTCTTCTTTCTTTCTTCCAGGACCTCGCGGGAAGCGTGGAGAAACAGAAGAGAATAGACACGGTAAGTGTGGGTTTTGGGTCTGGATTTCTTTATCTTTTCTTTTCCTTACCTCTCTGTTTTCTTTTCCCTGTTTTTTTCTTGTCACTCTCTTCTTTCACTCCATGGTTCTCCCTCGCTCTCTCTTCTTTCACTCTCCTTGCTGGCTTCTTCCCTATCTTGCCCTCTTCTCCTAATGTTTGCGTGCTTGGTTCTTCTTTGCCCTCGTACTTTCCCTTTCGTCTCTCCTTGTTTGTTTCTGCAATATCTCACGTGTACTGGTTTCCCGGCTGTCTTGGTCCTTTTTCTTACTTAGACCTGTTCTGTCTTGTTGGTGCCTTGTCTTTCCCTGTATTCTTCTATACGACTGTTTAGACTTGTTTCTTTCTTTGTGTTTATTTCTCTCTCTCCCCTTTCTGTCAGTGCTCCCAGTGTAGTGCCCGTTTCCTTTCCCCACTCTTCTTCACATCCCGCCTCCCGCTCCTTTCTTCCCCGTCCCGCACCTCCGTACCTGGAGTGGCCACGCTTCTCCTGAAGCATGGCGGCTCAATCATAGGCTCCCCGGGGTCAGCGGTCTTCGTTTTCACAACGGGACTCCTCTGCTCCAAATCCCAATGTCGTTCCGCTCGTCCGGAAAGCGGTTTCCGTGTCTCTTCGGTCAGCGTCCTCTCGATCCGTCCGTTCCTTGTCGTTTGTTTGCTCCGGTGTACTCCAGCTCCAACTCCCGGCTTCCTCTCCGGAAGAAGGATGAAACCTTGTTTTAACCACCGTCAGGTCCCGCGGTGGCGGCAGAGGACCATGGAGAGGGCCGTCCTCCCGGGTAGCCTCCGTGGTAAAAGTGGCAGTGTCAGAACAAGCTCGAGAAGGGTGTGGGTCGGATCGAGGCGACCCATCACAACCTCAAAGGAAAGTCTTTGTAGTGCACAAGACACTGCCTCTTCCTTGCCCTGCCCCAGACACACTCTAGGGGGTTGGAAACTGTATTGTGTGAGAACAGGCACAGCCTTTTCAGTTATCAGCTCCTGCCTCCCACTCTAGCCCAGGAAGACTCATCAGGATATGCAAAACACACCTCAGCTCCATTTGTGTCACTGTCCAGAGTGAATTCACAAACAGCCCAACTATCAGTCTGACCCAGACGCGTTTTCAGCAACCTGCAAGAGGCACAGAATGGTTAAGCAAGAAAATTCCCACTTTCTAAAAGTGGCATTTTCAAACTGACAACCTAAACAACAAGGTTACCAAAATATGTATTTTTAAATTGTGAGTTCAGAGATCCCAAACTCGAAGTCCCCATCTGCTCCCAATGAGAAACTGCACTTAAAAGATATTTCAAGGCAATCCCCATGATAACCTGTGGGAGAGATGGGCTTAGCAATAGTGAAAAAACATATTTAGCAGTATTTCACTATCAGGACATGTAAAACACACCAGCATATCACCTACCTTTAAAATACACTGCACCCTGCCCATGGGGCTACCTTATGGGTGCCTTACATTACATGTAGTGAAAGGGAAGGTTTGGGCCTGGCAAGTGGATACACTTGCCAGGTCGAATTGGCAGTTTAAAACTGCACACACAGACACTGCAGTGGCAGATCTGAGACATGTTTACAGGGCTACTCATGTGGGTGGCACAATCAGTGCTGCAGGCCAACTAGTAGCATTTGACTTACAGGCCCTGGGCACCTCTAGTGCACTTTACTAGGGACATACTAGTAAATCACATATGTCAATCATAGAAAAGCCACTTACCAATACAATTTAGGCAGCGAGCACTTACACTTTAGAACTGGTCAGCAGTGGTAAAGTGCCCAGAGTACCAAAACCAGCAAAAACGAAGTCCAGCGCACAGTCAAAAATCCAGGAAGCAGAAGCAAAAAGTCAGGGGAGACCACGCCAAGGATGCCAGATCTAACAGGTATCCAAAAAGCATCATCTCTGCAGCATAATGTATAATCCTGCCAAATTTCATGTAAATCCATTCAACAGTTCTTGCGCTACATTAAATACAATAGACTATAAAAAATGCATTGTTGAAAAAGTTGTTTGGTACCCCCTTTTGTCTTTGCATCCCTTAAAGATTCACCACAAAAATCTACATAATCTCATAATGTAGAAAATGCTACTGTCCTTGAAATTGCTGTGGTGATTCATCAAACAGGTGGAACATTATCAGGGAAGCAATATCCAAGGAATTCCTGTCTTTGGGAATACTAACTATATCTACTGAGTGGCAATCGTATTTAATGTGATTTCTTTCTTTTTATCTATTGTATTTTTGTTATATTTTTGAGTATTGATTTACATAATCATGTGACCATGAAAGGGCCTTTTCGTTGTTAATGTAGTAATTTTGAAACTTAACATATGCAGCCTAGTTTTATGTTTTGGGCTTACTTGCTACTTTTAATAGGTTTGTGCTACATGTGAAGGCCCAAATGAACAAGAATCATTGTTATTGTAATAAAACTTTAGATTTTTTTTCCCTTAGTGGTCAGTTATCATGCCCTCCAAATAGTAGTTTTTTGTGGCTCACTGCTAGTTCAGTTTTTCATTTTGTTGCACAGGGGTGCATAAGAAAGATAGTTTTTGTTTGGCTTGTTTGGCCAGAGAGCATAGTGGTGTCATCAAAGGCATGTACATAATGAATAATGTGCAATAAGTTCCACAATATCGCAAATCAATTAAGAAAGGTAGAGTAGAGTTTCGTTGACGTTAGCTGCCTGCTGGGGGTGGGCGAGGGCCTGGCCAAAGGCTGTGTACAGCGGAGAGTTTTTGTCGGCAGGCCAGTCCCGCCCCAAACCCTAATAATGCACAGCCTTCACTCTGCATAGACGTCTTTGCAGTCAGGCTAGTCTCTCATCAAACCCTGTTACGCACAGCCTTCGCCCTCGACAGAGGTCTTTGCAGAAAGGGGAGTGCCTCACTCAACCCTGCTATGCACAGCATTAGCCCTGCAAAGAGGTCCTCGTGGACAGGCCAGTGCCTCATCCAACCATGCTGCGCACATCCTTTGTCTTTGTGAGAAAAGGACTTTTTTGTCATGTTTAGCCCCACGTTTTGCCTGGTATTTGATGTGGTCTCAAAGATGTTAGTGTCCAAGGCCCCTGCTAACCAGGTTCCCTCGGCCACATCTCTTTCTTAAAATTGTTGTGATGCATTGGCACAATTGGCACACCTTTAGCTGCCATATAAGTCCCTTGTAAATACTACCTAGGTAGGTAGCCAGGGCATGGGGTACTAAGGGTGGGCCCCTGAGGGCAGCAGCACAGATTGTGCCACCCCCAAGGGCCATGTATCCAGATGCACCCAGCACTGCCACTATAGGCTGTGTCCTGGTGCAATCCTAAAATGCAAACTCGACATGGCACACAGCCTGAGTGCCATGTCCACTATACACTGCACGCAATATAGGTAAGACACCCCTCTGGCAGGCCTTCCAGCCCAAAGGCAGGGTGCACTATACCATATGAGTGCGTATAGATGCATGAGCAATATGCCCCTACAGTGTCCTTGCCAAACCTGGGCCATAGAAAGTGAACAGAGCTGCCAGCGAGTTTCACAGCTACATGATGGCTACTCTGAACCCTGGGTTGTTTGATATCAAACAACTCAGAATGATAAATCCAAACCGGTACCAGTACTGGGTTTATTACAAAATGTACCCAGGGGCGACCTTAGAGGTGACCCCTGCAAAGCTAACTAACCCTGGCATGGTTACTGGCCAGCCATAACCAGCCTGCACCAGCGGATAAGATTCTGGAACCCTGGTGTGAGAGTCCCTGTTCTCTGGGTCCAGGAACAAAGCCCTTCCTGGGTGGAGGTGTTACACCTTTTTCTCCAGGAATCTGCACTGCCTTGCTAGTGCGCTTCAAAAGACTTACCACCTTTGAAACTCAACCCCCAGGCCTGCTGCTAGCAGCAGATGGCCACCCCCATCACTAAGCCCCACTTTTGGCAGAAACAAGAGAGGGAGAACGCACAAAGGACAGGAGGAGTGGCCATCCTTAGCTTGCACTACCTCTAAGGTGTTGTATGCAAGGTGACCCCCATTTCATTCTACTCCATCTTGCATGGTAGAAAAATAGCCAATCAGGGATAGAGAAGTGACCTCTGCCCACAGGAAGTGGTCACTTAGTGGGTGTAGCCACCCTAAGGTAGATGATCCATTGGTTACTACTAGGCACTCCCCAAAACGCCCAATAAATACAGTATTTAGTGGGCACCCCTAGACCAGCATATCAGATTCCAAGGACACAGGAAGACCAGCAACAAAGAATACCCAAGGCTCAAGAGCTGAGGTCCTGCTGCACCAAGAAAAAGGCAACAAACCCTGCCTGCTACCCCATGACTCGACAATCACTGCTGAGGGGTTGCTCCAACATCGGACGGACTCTACAAATCCCCAGAGGACCTCCACACTACTGAAAATCGCTCAAGATCTCCCTCCAGAGAGAAGGCTTCACTCTCTGTAACAAAGACCCAAAAGCCAGTGAAGTTCTGTTCACTGACCAGCTGCGGACCAAGGAACTGGACACCGCAGCTGGACCAAATTTCACCCGATGGACCTAGAGGACAAACCCCGCAAGTGTGCCTAGTTTGGTGGCACTGCACCCTCCAGTGGCTGAACCGTGCAATAGCCAGGGGCACTGGACCCACAGTGTCGGACACCCAGAAGGACAGTCCACTCCAGACTGTAAAAGGACCAGGAGGAAGCCCCAGTTGATGGACTTTAGAAACCACTCACCAGAGTGGCCCTACTGACCTGTACGAGACCCTCAAAGTGACCTACCTCCTGCTTCCACAGCGCACAGCTCTTGGCTCACCTATTCCCCCTGCACCCGGCCTCCTGGCCCCTGCATCAGAGATCCAGCTGTATTTTAAGGGTTCCCCCACCCCTTGCAACCTCAACACTCCATGAGGACCCACCAGACTCACCTTGAAGTCCACCTGTGCAGTGCTTTTCCAAGTGGTCCCCTGCAGTGGTCCTGTGTCAGCTCCAAAGACTTTTCTGCAGCTGTTCCTGCGAAAACCGGGAACTGCCCGAACTTCTCCAGCTGGTCCATATGGCCCACCAATGACATCAACCTAAAATGGAGAGGAGACATTGGTAAACGCATTGCTTGATTTTATATCCATTTTTAAACCTTTCCCTTATTGAGTCCTATGGTGTGTAATTACGAACAGAAACAAGACATTTTCCAAATTTTGAAAAATCATAACTTAAAAAGTACCCAATTTTGATGATCTTGGTCTTAAAAAATTTACAAAAATCAGAAGTATTTGAGTGACCAAGCTACCATAAAAATTAGAGCTTTAGATGATCTAATCTTTATCTCCGTAAACCAAGGTGGGGTTGTCCGGACTCTATACACAATACACATAATTTTTGTACACTTTATATAGAGCCAGCAGTCTTGCACATAGGTATTTGTAGACAAGCCACTCCCTTACCAAACGCTGCTAAACACAGCCTTCACCTTGTAGAGAGGTCTTCATAGAGAGCCCAGTCCCTCAGCAAACACTATTACACACAGCCCTCCCCCTGTAGAGAGATCTTCACAAAGCGCCCAGTCCCTCACCAAATCCTACTATGCAGTGTCTTCAACATGTACAGTGGACTTTGTGGAGAAGCAAGTCTTTCTTAAAACCCTACTACACACAGCCTTCGCCTTGCAAAAATGTATTTGTATACTGCCAAGTTCTTCATCCTACCCTATTACATGCAGTCTGCACTCTGTGTGCAAAGTGTGTGTCCAGCCTACTCCCTCCAGACACCTAAACTCCTTTAAGGGGAAACCTCAGCTACAAACAGCCTGTGCTCTCTGCAGCACCCTTCACTGAGAGCCTACTCCCTCCACATTTTCAAGCTTCCATATGCAGCTAAGGCCCTATGAAGACAGCTAGGTAAGCTTTACATTTAAAAAAAACTAGACATTTACTGAAAAAAAAACAAAGTTTAAAGTGATGTTATAGTAGGTGTGGTAATACTTTCTTACTTAAATGTATCTAAAAAAGTAGAAATTCACTGAAATAACAAAGGTCACAATGATGTTATAGTTAGATATGTATATAATATTTTACTTTACATTAGAACCTCAGAAATTCACCCAAAAAACTTAATGTGATGTTATAGTAAGGTGAAAATGTCTGTGCCCAAATGCCAAAATATGGTGCCAAATGTACCACCCTCAAGATATTGTATTCAACTGGAGCTATATCTGAATAGGATACAATCCTTTTTAATATAATGATCAACCTGACTTGAATTCAGATATAACTAAAAAAAGATACAATTCTTTTGATTAGAGCACATTTGGCATTATATTTTGGTACAAAAGATTAACTCCACTTGGTCCTTGAAGGTGGCTGAGATGTACATCAAGATCAGAAAACAAAATTGTGGGCTAACGGAATTGTCATGTAGAAATGGTATATTTACCAATTCAAACATAATTGCATAGAACTACTGTCAATTGAGTATTGCACATTTGGGGCTTCATTTCTTGAGAACAATGGAAAAGGACCTCTCTTTATACCAAGTGCGTGTAGGAAAACACAAGCTCTGAGATCTATCTGTTCCTCTCATATCCATTTGTAAACTGTTGGAACGGAGCAGGAGCACATTTGATCAGCAAGCTGCTCCTGGGTTAGCATCCCTGGGAGTGGTTAAGGGAGTGTCTGGGAGGATGCCCGAAAGCCACCCAAGATTATAGCTGGTGTCAAGACCAGGTAATTACGCAGGGGTAGAATAGTACAAAATACACCCTGAACCCAATAGCAGCAGCCACGAAGAAACTAAATACAGCAAACCACACTAAGGCATGTAGGAGGAGTTTAGGGTAGAGGACAATAGCATGTAGATCCTGTGAAGACAGTTGATATTGTCACTGTAGATTCTCTGTTGACTACAGATAATAGTTCCTTGCTTAGATATGAATTAAAGGGTTTTCTTGTCTGTTGAAAGTGCAATGTTGCCTGTGGTTGAGCAGCTGAATTCAAAATTAAAACCTGTGTTTTGGGATGATTATGGGCGGGGGAGATTAATAAGGATAGAGACGTGACATCTAAACAACACACATTTGACAAATCAATTACAGACAAGAGGTGTGGTTCTCTAGATCTCATAAAACTAACGGGATGAGGTAAAATGTCTTGGGGAAACCTTTAATATACAATTCTCTCTTCCACGTCTCTTTTTAAAAATTCTTCCTCATACTCCCTTTGTCTTTTCCTTGGACAAAAGGGCACCACCCAGCTCTCTTGCACCAATTAGCTAGTCTAAGCTAGTCTGAGAATTAGCCATGAAAAGTGTGAAATATCCTTGACACTCCACACAATAACTTTTCCTTACTGATCTCTCATGCAGGGATTTAGACAAATCGGGCCACGGTCAAAGGTCTCACACTCTCTCTCACAATTACAAGTTGCGAATAGTCTCTGACCTAGTTAAATATAGCAACTCTCTGTCGGAATGCTTTCTTTCAATTGTCTTTGACCTTTATAATTAAGTACGCAGACTCTCAAAGTGCACACTAAAACACAGAGTTTAGGTTCTATTAAAAGAGGCAAGGTCAATTACCCCTATCGCTCTAGGTTGAAGTCTTCAAATTCCCAATCTTCTGAGTTAGAAACTCACTGACTTACTTGTGTTTTCTTCAGGGAGCGTGGCCGCTCCAGGATGTTGCTTGCTCCATGATACCTGCATTCACAAGCATTTGTTTCCTGGGCATGTCTACTATTTATACAGAGACCGTGTCCAAGTTGTCTTGAGCTCTAGAAGGATTAGGTGAGATTCAAGATGGCTGCTAGAGCATCACTAAAGAACTGGGAAGGTGCTTTGTGTCTGGCCTAAGTGTTTTAGCCACATTCATGGCCCTCAAATGTCCCCTGGGGCTTTTCCCAGCCCTGTTTACCATCTGCTGTCTCTAGATCGCTGCCAGCATGGGCTCCTGATAGCTGAGAAGTGAGTGCAGATTGTAGGGTGCTCTATCTGGACCTGCCCCTGAATATATGGCATGCTGTAATATTCAAATGAACATGGCGGATGAGACTCAGGAATTACTTTAATCTGGCAGTAGTACGATGAGACACATTGTGACTAGTGGTTACTCAATATTATGGAGTGCTGCAGAAACTTTGTATCCACCAACGACTGGAAGACAAGCTACTGTACTCTTTTGAGGGATGTGGTGGAGCAAAAAATGCCAGCATATTGACTGACAGATCAACATGTAGGGGCAATATTATCTTTGGCAGCAAGGCAGCCCGAGTCTTCTTTAACAATATGTCTGGGAAGAATATGGTGTAAGGAGGATGCACCAAAGATGCCTGTAGTTCATTCCCACAACATGCAGAAGCAATGGCACTTTGAAAGACTCCTAAGCATGAGAAGTCATAGTTAACAACTGCACATAGGCTTGAAGAGGGAGCAGGCCTGGCAGGTATTATATACAGATCTGATAACTATTTTGACCTCTTGTACCTGCCTTCCCCATAAGAATACTTATAAAAGAGGACCATTTCTTGAAATCATATTCTGACTTTAAACAAGGGGCTGCATGTTACTTCAACCACGCCCTCCATATTTATTAGTATACATAGGTATTTCAAATTCAATATTAACCACCTGAGTCACTGGCCATCAATTGCTGCCGTCTTTGTGCCCCTAAAAAGCGACAGGACCTCACTTTTGTCCCAATTGATTTTATATCCTATAGAGGAAGTAAATGTGATGATTAAGGAAACCAGGTTAGGTACTGCGTTTCTAGGTTCCCTTAGTGTAAGTAGAATATCATTTACACATTATGAATTTGGAGCAACCTGCTGCAGTGTCTATCCCCCTAATCTCCACTCGTCACATGCCTGCCAATAGAGGCTCTGATGCCTGCAGAAACAAGCAAGATAAAAGGGGGCATTCCTGTCCTATGCACACAAATGACAGCCAAGGAGTCTGACAGAAAGCCCCACAGTCAATCTGGGCAGTAGGTCTAGCATACAGCTACTTACCTTCGAAAATTAAGGGCCTGATTTAGATATTGGGGGAGGAGTTACTCTGTCACACCAGATAACCCATCTGCCAGTATTAAAATCCCAGAGGTTAGAATGGTATTTAGATATTGACGGACGGAATATCCGTCACCGTTGTGACAGAGTAATATCTAAATCAGGCCCCTAGTTATCACATAGGCCTGCCATCTGCAAAGATCTGAGCATGGAGCCCCACTCAACTCTGTCAGAGGGATTTTCACCATCCAAGGACACCACTATACTTTCCTCCAGGTGATACTTAACTTGCCAGAGAAAAGTAGACAGTAGTATCAGGTAATTCCTGGCTGTATGATCAGGTACAAAACTGATCTAGGCTTGGGTTGACTCGAAGTAGCTGGTACACCAGAGTCTTGGTTAAGATTTTCATATCTGTAATAATAAAGGAAATGGGCTTGTTGAAGGCACAGAGGTGTAACTCTTTATTTGTCTTTTGTAGGGAATATGATTGCCTCACTGAATTTCCTATGTAGGCCACCCATGGTCTCTGCCTGCTTGAACATCTCCTAGTGCACGAAAGCTATGTGATCTTTGTTAGTCTCATAAAATTCCCATGGGCGGCTCTCATCCCCTGGTGCTTTGCTGTATAGCAATTCTGATATCATTTTCAAGACTTTAGAGCTGCCTACCATTCCCAGACTGAGTATCTCTTTGTTTGTGTTTGCTCATCAAGATGACACACAATGTCGCCTTTCTGGCTGCCCAAAGTATCTGTGCCAAATCAACAGAGTCCCAATTCTGGCCAAGGTACTTTCTGATATAATTTCTGAGATAACTTTTTGGATGGTGGAGCAACATATCCCAGTCTAAATTGCAGGAGAATTGGTGAACAGCCTGAAATCCCAATCTTTAGTTTGGTGTAGTGAGAGAACTGATGGCAGGTGTTAGACCTGGCATCCTTAGGGTGGTTTTACTGCAGACTTTTTGCCTTTTACCTCCTGTTTTTCGCTATATCTTTTTGTTCGCCTTAGGATCCTGACCACTTTACCACTGCTAACCAGTGCTAAAGTGCATTTGTCTCTCCCCAAAACATGGTAACATTGGTGTAATCCACAATTGGCATACTTAATTTACTTGTAAGTCCCTTGTAAAATGGTATACCATATACTCAGGGCCTGTAAATGTAATGCTACTTGTGGACCTGCAGCAATGATTGTGCCGCACACTCAAGTAGTCCTGTAAACATGTTTCAGGCCTGCCATTGCAGAGCCTGTGTGAGAAGTTTCACTGCCACTTCGACTTGGCATTTAAAACCTCTTGCCAAGCCTAAAAGCTCCTCTTTTATTACATATAAGTCATCCCTAAGGTAGCCCATAGAGCATGGTGCTGTGTAAGGAAAAGGCAGGACATGTACTTTTACGTTTTACATGTCTTGGTAATGAAAAACTCCCAAAGTCGTTTTCCATTACTGTGAGGCCTACTCCTCTTATAGGCAAGCATTGGGCATTCCTTAGTTGAGCTGTAACTCCTGATCAGCAAGGAGTAGTTACATCATGTTTCATATCATTGGAATGGTAATGATAAATCCTCTTTACTGGTGAAGTCAGATTTATTATTACTATTTTAGAAAAGCCACTTTGAGAAAGTGGGCATTTCTCTGCTCTCACTGCTCTGTGTGCCTGACAGCCTGTCTCCAATACATGTCTGGCCTGGGCTGACAGCTACATTTGTGCATTCCCTCCAGACAGCACAACACAAGACACTTAACCGCATCTGCATTCATCTACATACTGATGGGTCTCTCTGGGCAGGGAGGATTGGAAAGGCTCACACGTACACCTGAACCTCACACAAAGGGCTGATTATCTTCAACGGATAGTCTGGAGACGGGTTGGCATGAAAGGTGGACTTTAAGGAGCTGCTTTGAAGTCTCCCCCACTTCAAAGGCACTTTTGGGTATAAGTACAGGGACTATGACTCCCTAAAATCAGTATACTTCTGGACATGGGAAGGACTCTACTGGAGAAAAGACTGCTGTGTTGTATGGACTGCCACTTTGCCTGGACTGACTGATTCAAGGAACTACATTTCAGTGTTGATGCAGAGGCTGCTGGGCGACATCGGATCCACGGCATGCGGGGATCGATGGCAACACTCGACGACGACGCAATGCATTGACTTCAAAGATCGTCGACGACGTGTGACACCTTCTGCACAGCTTGATGGTGACGGAGTGGATTCTCGATGTCGACCAAAGCGCCATCCAAGGTAGTTTGCTAGCAGGACATGTCCTAGCCCTGTAGCCAGCCTACCCTCCATCGCGGTCGGCCTGAACTTTGGATTTGTACTGGTCCCTCACGACCCCGAGTAAGCTTTTGACCATTAGTGACATCTAAGGACTATTTCACATTTAATCTTTAAAAATTATCTCAACTTCTGCTGATTGGATTTTTTTGTCACTTTGGTCTTGTGTTACTCAGATAAATATGCTCTATTTTTCTAAAAGTGTGTGAAGTCTTTTTGTAATGTATTCCATTGAGTTACTGTATTTTAAGTGTTGCACAAATACTTTACACATTGCTTCTTAAATTAAGCCTGACTGCTCTGTGCCAAGCTACCAGAGGGTGAGAACAGGTTAATTTAGGTTGTGAAACTGACTAACCCTGACTAGAATTGTGGTACCTGATACCTCAGGGATTTATCAGGTCATTGTTCCTCATGAGGTGATGGTGTATAGTCCTATTCAGCGGACCGGAGTTATATTACATGGGATCTTGTCAATGTTTCAGCCATCTCCAATAGTTACCCTCGTGGATCTAAAATCAGCAAACACGATGGAGAGTGACATCAGAAAAAGTGATTGAGCAACATTCAGGCCGTAAATAGATGGAGCCAACATTGGTGTTAGAAGCCAGAGTGGAAATTTTTCCTAAGGCATGTCTCCTCATTTCATCTATCCAGATCTTCCTGACAATGTGCTGTAGAAACCTTCTAATTAGGATGGTCATCCCACATCAGCTGGGGTCTTGGAGGATGATGTTGTACCTGTGGGACTAGCTTGCACACTTCTACTAACCATTCTGCCAACTTAATCCTTCTTTAGTTTGTCTAACTTCACCAATAACCATTTTCCTGTAAAAGGGCTACAGTGGGTGTTTTCCTAGTGAGAACTAAAAGAACCTTCTTGTGTTTAATGTAAAGGGTCAGCCCACTGAAATTAAGTGGCAGTGGTGATAGAGGCCTCAGCCTCAAGGGATAAAGACCCACCATCAGTGCAATGAGGAGTTCAATCCATCAGGAACAGAAATACAGTGCATGCCGGTCATCCATGATGTTGATACTCTACCTTCTAGGGCTCACCCCTAACCTTGACAGGTGGCTTGTGTGTGTATCCCAAATGGGGGTTGGGGAGGCAGTAAAAGAAGTGCAATGGGTTGATGGATTAGAAATACACAACGTAGATACTCTGAAGTGTTGGCTATGAGGCACAGACCGGTCTACTGGGGAGTTCTATTTAGAAGGGAACACACAGGACGAGTAAGAGCTAGGAAACTGCCTCTTGTGATGATGAGGACAGCCACACTACCAGGATATTTGAATAATCTACTTTTTATAGGGTGGGGCTCTAGGGAATCCTCCATCCTGCAACAACCCTTACAAAGGAGAGACACTATGAAGTATGGGCAATGTAGCAGCGCTACGAGAACCATGGGGACTCCAGGGGCAGAGAGACTTGCCATCCACGAGGCAGATCTGTCATGGTCAGCATAAAGTGAAGATGTCACAGCTTGAGTGGGGACCTGAATTTCTCTCTCTTTTGTCTCATGTCACCATTAAAGGCAGACTTTGCTAGATCACCTCCTTGTTACAGATTCCAATCTGTCTCTTGCAGACAGTGAAGATTCTGCTGAGGAAGCGAAGCATGGCAAGTTGCCTTTAGAGGACGCAGGTCATTCCACTTTTTACATTGACAACTGAGAGACACCTATTGCTGTGAAATTCAGGGTATCCAGGAAGACTCCTGAGTTCTCCAGCTCACATAATTCCTGGTAACATTCATCAATCATAATAACTTTGTTCCAAGGTCCCATTTGGGCAATATTAGACATAGAACAAGGAACATTTTCCTCTTCATATTTTTATTGGCTGTAAAATACATTTTGTAATTCGTATGTAACAGTGAGCACTGTTATTTTCTGACCAAAGAGATTATTTATCAAACCTGGTGGTAACTTCAGAAGCAGGCTTTGATGGGCCTTGGAGCCTCAGTTTCACTGTGTGGCATAAGTGGATACAGTTGCTGTCTGGAATGCCAAAGAAGGAATGGAGGTATATTTGGTAATGACAAGTACAAATGCATCCAAGAAAGCATCTTTCCTAAGGCCCTCTGGCACCCTTGAGATTTGGATGTTATTCCAACGGCTTCTGTCCTACAAGTCGTTTAATATCTCCGCAAGCTTCAGCTGATGTATATGGTCCTCCACTGAGCTGAGTCTCCTGTTTGTGGAATACAATTGTCTAAAATAGATACCACTTAACTTTGTAACGATGTCACGCTGACCACTGTTTTCACCATATTGTCTGTGCTTGTCCCTATGGATGTATTTATAAAGAGCAGTTCTCATAGTAGCATTTCCACTGTGATCTCCTGAACACCTTCTAAGCTGTTTGAGCAGCCATAGCAGGCCCTCCTAACTACGTCTGTAAAAAGAAATTGGTGGGCCAGCTTGGCTTTAAACATGAGGCAGTGTTTGATTGGCCCAAAATGCTGTGCCACAGATGTGGCCGATGTGAAGGATAGGCCCACCAAGATTTCAAGTCCCCACCATCGACTAGCTGATTTAGGAGGCGTGTGCATTGTGAAGTATGCATGCTGAGTGCATGGGCTACAGATTCTGCCCGCAGAAGGTGATGTCACAAAGATGTGCTCTAAGTCAATGTGCTGAAGATCAGTCTATGGAGTAGATCTTCTCTTTGATGAATAAAACATCATTTCAAATGATACTTGGTGTATCTGAGTGAAGATTATTCTACATTACCACATTTCTACAGTAGTATTACTGATAAAACACGCTCAAAACAACTCCAGTCAAACCTTGGAGTAAATAAAGAACCACACAAGACATGCCACAGGTAGATGTCTGTCTGATTGGGACTTTTTTTTTCTCTGGTGCTTGGGGATGAGAAAGGACTTCATGTCCTGTGCAGAGTACAAGTTAATGCACCCGAGGCAATTTGCGAGTGGGCAATGAAGCTCCTTGCAGCGTGGAAGCATTAGACCTTGCGCCATTCTCGGTCCCGCTCCTGAGGCAGATCTTGGGTCTATTCTTAGAGCCGTTCCCATGGATGATCGTCTTTGCACTTTACAATCTCTTTCTCTGAGTTGGCTAAGTCAAAGGAGCACAAGAAAAAAGTCAAAACATTTGGCTGAGCCCTTGCTCCCCTTCAATGGAGCCCTGACCAACATTCTGCTGAGGGCCATGACTAAAGCTTGCTCCAGGTTCTTGTGCACTGCATGGTTGCTTGTCCAGATTTCAAAGGAAATTGCAAATAATCTGCAGTGGTGGCTAACATGCAACGATCTGCAGTGGTGGCTAAGAAACAGCAATTGCATTAGCGGCAGACCCCTCTCCCTTTTCCACACTGAATTAATTGTGGTGACTGATGCATCACATCTGAGCTGGGGCAGTCACTGGGAGAGCTGGTGATCACAAGACTCTGGTCTCCAAAAGAATATCAGCTTCATATCAATCATTCAATCAATCAAACATTTATAGAGCACAGCAAATCACCCGTGAGGGTCTCGATGTGCTGGAGCTGTATGCTGCTGCATGAGAGAATGATCATTCAAACATCCAGGTCTTTAGTTCTCTTCTGAATCGCTGGAGTGACGGTATGGTCCTGGGGTGCAGGGGGAGGTTGTGCTAAGTCTTGGCTGCCAGGTGCGAGAAGGAGGGTCCTCCACTGTTGCCTTGACAGATCTGCAGGGTGTCTGCGAGGGAGAAAGAAACTGATTGTAGGTATCTTGTCGGTTGGTGGAAGGTCAGGCGCTTGTTGATGTGTGCTGGTCCTTCGTTTTGCAGGGCCTTAAAGGCATGGGTTAGCATCTTGAACTGGCATCTCTTCTGAATCGGAAGCCAGTGTCGTTTTTCGAGATGGGGTGTGAAGTGGGACCTTCTGGAAAGGTAGAGTACAAGTCTTGCCACTGAGTTCTGTATTGTCTGAAGTCTCTTCAGAAGGCATGCTGTGATTCCTACGTAGAGTGTGTTTCCACAGTCTATTCTGCTGGTGATGAGGGCCTACATGACTGTCCTTCTGGTGTCTGCTGAGAGCCATCTGAAAATCTTGTGGAGCAAGCAAAGGGTGTGGAAGCAAGCGGATGTGACTGCATAGACTTGTTTCTTCATGGATAGCTTGCTATCCAGGATGATGCTGCGGTTCGAGGCATAGTCAACTGAGGGGGAGGGGGGAGTGGGAGGTGCTGAGCTCTGCAGGTCATCCCGTGTCCGTCCATGGTGAGGTGGTTTTCCCAAAGATGAGGACTTCCATTTTTTTCGGTGCTGAGTTTGAGACAGTTGTCCTTCATCCAATCCGCTACGTTCATAATGCATCTGTAGAAGTTAGCTTTTGTGGTGGAGGGATCTTCAGACAGTGAGAGGATAAGCTGTGTGGTGTTGGCGTAGGAGACGATGTTAAGTCCATGTGATCTGACAGTGATGGCCAGGGGGATCATGTGGGTGTTGAAGAGTGTCGGGCTGAGAGACGTTTCTTGGGGGACTCCACAGATGATCTTCTTGGGCTCTGAGTTGAATGGTGGGAAACTGATCCTTTGGGTTCTGCCGGTGAGGTACGAGGTGATCTATTGGAGGGTATTTGCTTGAATCCTGATGTGGTGGAGTCTGCTAATCAGGATGTGGTGGGAGACAGTGTCAAACACGGCAGACAGGTCCAGGAGGATCAGGGTTGCTGTTTCCCCAAGGTTCAGGAGGGTTCTGATGTCATCTATACCTGCAATCAGGGGTGTCTTGATGCTGTGGTTAGATCCAAATCCAGATTGGGAGCGGTCCAGAAGGTTGTGGTCTTCTAGGTGTTGGGTGAGTTGCTGGTTGATCGCTTTCTCGAAGACTTTTGCTGGATAGGGGAGCATGGAGATGGGCTGGTAGTTCTTCAATTTGCTTGGATCAGCGGACAGTTTTTTCAGGAGGTGCCTCACTTCAGCATGCTTCCAGATCTCCGGGAAGAATGCCACAGCAATGGAGAGATTTAGGACCTTTCTGAGTTCGGCTCCCATTGTCTTTCCAAGGTTGAAGATGTGGTGGGGGCAAGGGTTTGTGGGTGCTCTTGAGTGTACCAGTTCATAATGGGGACAGTGTCTTATTTGGTGAAGAGTTCCCAGTGGGTTAGAAGGTGTTTGGAGTTCCTGTTTGTGCAAGTGAGCTGGTTGATGCGGTCTGCGGCTGAGGGTTGGCATTCATAGTTTTTGTCGATAACCATGATCTTGTCGTGGAAGAAGCAGCCGAGTTTGCTGCCAAACTGACCCCGCTGTTTGAACCCCTATATAACACAGTCCTGCCTAAAGGCAGATTGCCCCCACTACGTCATAAGCAATAGTAGTTGCGCTACTGAAGCCTAACAAACCACCATCTTATTTGTCCTCTTATAGATCACTCTTGTTATTATGATCGCTGCTCCCAAAGTTGCTCCACATGGGCAAATGTGTATCTGTCCCTAATTGCATCACAGCACTTAAAATACAACATTTCTACCATGTCATGGATGCCGCGAGGGACCGTTTTCCTTCGGCAGGCTGCCTTTCACTGGATCCAAGACAGGCATTTGACACTGTAACTTGGGACCATATGTTTGCAACCCTTGATTACTATAATATTCCACCCCTCGCATCTGCCCGATGGGTGAGGCTGTTATACACCGACCCCACAGCTCGGATGCGAACAGGCCCACTAATCTCACAACAATGTATGATACATCGTAGAACCAGGCAGGGATGTCTGTTATCCACACTTTTATTTGTATTGGCCTTAGAACCACTAGCACAACATCTGCCCCAAGACTCTGGTGACTGGGGCATCCCCATTAGCCACACGACCTACAAGATATACCTGTATGCAGATGATATTATCTTCTATAATAAAGACCTACGGCAGGATATCACAGAAGTGGCCACTTGCTCACAACTTCCGAATCCATATTGGGCCTACACGTCCACATAGATAAATCATACATTTTCTCTTTTCAGAGTCATGAGGATATGCCACATGTCCCCTTTGTGGATAGGAATATACAGAGGGCATCTCACACCTTTCGATATCTCGGCATCTAAATATACCATGAAGCGATGGAAACACTAGATGGCGACGTAAAAAAAAATCACGAATCTCAAACCCCAGGTGACATTTTGTTTAAATACTGCCGATCTTGGTGGAAGGCAGAGTGGCACTTGCCAAAATGGTCATGCTACCACGCCTACTTAACAACATCTTAATTGACTTTCTGTGGGTGAACGGACGATGCAGAGTCAGTCTACCCAAGCTCCTGCTCCCCTCTGACAAAGGAGGGATAGCAGCCCCAGATTTTTAATCCTACTGCATTGCTGGGCAGCTGCAGTTGCTCTCGTACTGCTTAGCAGGCCGCAATCTCTCAGAGATTGAATACACATAGAGCATGTTGCATCATAGCCTTACCTTCTGTATACAGCGCTGCCACACATACGTAGACACCTGTGAAATTCGGCTAACATATGGATAATAACAACTTTGAATCCCCTATAAGATATGTCATGACAGATTTCACGGTTATGGGGACATTTACAAATAAGCAACTGGTCAGAAAACGAATTAGCCCTGAAGAAGTCCTATGTGGAAGGACGTAACGCTTTGGCTGTTGGCTGTTGTTACCACAAACTCTATGTGTTATTGAGAACAAGTGCAAGAAAATAAAGAAAAGATTAATCACATCTTTACTATATACAAAAGACTGGACCTTTCTATATTTCTACAATTTGGATACGTGGTGCACCACCATTGTGTTTTTTTAATGCTTTTTCCCTCTCTTTTTTTCCTTAAAAAGGCTCACACCTTAGCAGCAGGTGATTTGGTTGAGGTGCAAACGGGGAACGATTTAATATATACTTTTTGCTTACAATCCACTTGGGAACACACAGGGATAGGTGCGCCTTCTATGAGCCTGCTGCCTTTGCTTGTTTGGAGATCATGGCCGGTTGCACAGCTTGCTTTGTCCGGGATCCAAAATCCCAAAGGAAAGGCCCTGATTATTGCGAACTGCGCTGGCATACTGAAAAAATGGTGCTCTGATACACTAAATAATCCCCTATCCTATGCCCTAAACATATCCCTAATGGGCCTTCCCACTGCACTTGGGATATTATCGACCATGGGTCAACTACAACCATGGATGGGTGAAGGGGGAGAGATGGGGTTTGGAGGGGAGTTTGGCTCAGTGCTGGGAAGAACACAGAGGATTGAGGAAAAAAGCCCATTGCATTGGAATGGATTGCAATATTAGAAACATTCAAAACCATGGACTTCTTTGATGTCACAACGACCACATAAACATAACAATACAACATAACCATTACACACATGGCCATGCGCAATCAATCTTAGCGCTGGGGCTCCCTCTCCCTGACATGCACACAGGACTTGCAGAACACATTCATAATGTGTTGATAAAAAGCACACACAATTACAGTTGTGACATAGTCTGGTCCTGGACACAGTAACACACAATGGAAAAGACAACAAGAAAGATTACATCAACACAGAGGTAAACAGCATGGTAAAAGGGGGGTGGGACAGGGTCGTTTTTCCTTTTTGTGGTGTTAGTTATTCAGTAAATTATGTTCCTACTAAATGTAGGAGTATTACCAGAACTATGCTATGTAACTACACTACAACATGTAATCACATAAACCATGATGAGAAGTATAGTCATGCTTCATGGAATGTGAAAAGCGTAATGTGAAATATGATCAGCGATGATTGCAATGTGTAGTTGCTTTGTGTAATTCAATAAAGTTTGTTTAAAAAAAAAATGTAATGGAAGAAGTCTGTCACACAGTTCCTGGCAGGGAGTGATGTCGCTCTTTGTTGCTGTGGGATTGGTAAACTCATTCACAATGGCAAAGAGTTATTTGCTGTGGTTTGTGCAGGCTTTGATGTGGTCTGCTAATGTGTTCTTCTTGCTTTCTTTCAGGAGGTAGCAGTACTATTTGAGGATGGTCCTGAACGCACTGGGTCTTCTGTTTTTTTGCTGATGCGCCATTTCCTTCCAAGTTGACAGCAGTTGCATTTGGAGGAGTGCAGTACCTTGACAAACCAGCTTGCTCTTTTGCTTTGTCTTGACGCGCGCAATGGTATCAGCACATTTTGTGATCCACTGGGGGAAGTTCTTTGCTGCTTGTTCAGGGTTGTGTGTAGAGTCTTGGAGGTGGGAGCGGAGAGTGTCATTCCACGGGTCTCTTTTTCCAGTTTCTTCGTGTGGATCTGAGGGGGCACCTTGCTGGGGTATCTGGGTCCAGAGATGGTGAAGTGTACACTGTGGTAGTCGTACCAGGTGCGCGGTGTAGTCTGGATTTACCTGACTCTGTCGCTGGAAGTAAGGACTTAGATGGAATCAAGTGTGTGTCCTGCGATATCGGTAGGGTTGGTGATGTTCCAGGAGGTCGGTGGAGTGGGGGTCGCTGGGATCAACAAGGTAGAAGTTGAGGTCCCCAAGGAATATGTAGTGCTCAGAGTTGATTGCTTATGGGGCGATGAGTTCCAGGATGACGTTGCAGAAGCTGGGGAATGGTCCTGGTGTTCTGCAAGCAGGGGTGCCTCTGATGGTGCTTTTTCCATCTGTGAGGAGTTGGAGGTTGAAGTGTTCAATTACTGGTGTCAGGTCATCAGGGGAAGTTGTGCAGTGGATGGTGTCCTTATAGATGGAGACAATTGGGCCTCTGTGCTTGTTGGTTCAGTCCTAGTGTGTTATCTTGTAATCTTCAGGGATGGCGGGGGCGATGTCTGGTGTAGAGGTGGGGTTGAGCCAGGTTTCTGTGAGGAAGATGACATCCAGGGTGAGGGAGCAGATCGTGTACCAGACATTGGTGACATGTTTAACTAGTTAACGTGTGTTGAGTAGGATGCACTGAAATTGTGTTGTGTTGACCTTGTTCAATGTGTCTGGTGCATTGGTTGCTTCAGTGCTGAAGGTGAGGTGGCTGTGTCAGCAGGAGAACAGTCCTCTGGTGGTACGCGGGATGTGCAGCAGCAGTGGTAGTTGGTGCATCTAGGGTCCAGGGCTTGGAGGTCAGAGGTAGTGTATCTTCGTGGGGTGGAAGAGCCAGGGGGCACTGGGCATGGTCCAGGCATGAACGGGCTTGCCTCCAGTCTGGGAAAGGAGGGAGAAAGCAGTGAAAATTAGGCATAAAGCAAGAGAAAGCACTCACAAAAATGGAGGGAAAGGAGGGAGAAAGCAGTGAAAATGAGGCAGAAAGCAGGAGAAAACATTCAGAAAACAGGGTAGAGGAGGATAAGGTAGTGAGAATCAGGCAGCAAACAGGAGACAGCGATGCAGCAGCAGGGTAGAGCTGGCCTGGGACAATCTTTTGGAGCTGAGAGCGATCCACTTAGCACTAAAAGCCTTCCTTCCATTCTTCAAAGGGAGGCTGGTTCAGGTGTTCACGAACAACACCACGGCCATGTGGTATTTCAACAAACAGAACAGGGTGGGGTCAAGAATCCTGTACCAGGAGGCTCTGCTTCTCTGGTCTAGGCTGAAGCACCAGAACATTTCCCTGGTGGGACAGCACTTGGCATACTCCTTGAATGTCAGGGCACACAAACTCAGCCGTCGATGCCTTACGGCCACAAATGGCAACTACACCCAGAGGTGGCACAAGGTCTCTTTCAAGAATGGGAAGAAACTTGGCTCGATCTGTTAGTTACTGCCAATGATGCGCAATATCAGCACCTCTGGAACTCGGGACTCCTGTACACCTTTTTTTGCCAATACACTCTTGCCCCGAGTTATCAAGAAAATCAGGACTAACTGGGCCCATGTCATCCTGGTGGCTCCAAATTAGGCAGGGAGTGTATGGTATTCTGAACTCCTGAGCTTGCGCATTGGTCCTCCGATTAGGCTGCCCCTTCTGGAGGATCTCCTGTTACAGCAGTAGTGCGGGCTCCTGCACCCTAACCTGAGTACACTCCATCTTCATGCATGAAGATTGAGCAGGGTCAGTTAAGAGTTTTCAATATTCCTTCCGAGGTCTGTAATGTCATTGTGGCCTCCAGGTGTTCCTCCACTAAAATGATACACGCCTGCCAATGGGATACGTTTGTGATCTGGTGTTCCTCACGTCTTGTGGACTTCTTTTCTGCACCACTGTCGGAGGTGATGCTGTTTGTTTTCTCACTAGTCCCACAAAGTTTTGCCTAGGGCACTGCTAAGGGTTACTTGTCAGCCATTTTGGGTTTCCTGCAGTTGCCAGTCAAACCTTCTCTGTTCAAGTCTCCTGTTTTGATTCAGTTTCTGAAAGGTTTGCGGCACTTGTTTCCTCATTTTACCTTTGAGATTCCCCCAATGGGACTTCAGTCTGGTACTCACATTTCTGATGTGTTCTCCCTCTGAGCCATCCTCTGTCTCTTTTGACTTTCAAAAAGGTCTTCTTAGTGTCCATTAAATCTGCCAGGAGAGTGAGAATGCTTCAAGCTCTGTCAGCCCACCCTCCTTACATCAGTTTTTCCTGGACCTGTGATCCTTGCCTGACAGATATTGTACCCCCCTTTCATGTCAGTCAGAGTGCACTCTGCTTACCTTTTTCACCTCACCTCATCCTTCCAAGGAAGAAGAGAGACTTCATCACTTAGACCCAAAGAGAGCTCTTTTGTTCTACATTGATTGCACCGAAGACCATTGGGTGGACAATCAGCTCTTCATCAGGTTCACTGGAGTGAAAAAGGGCAAGGCTGTGCAGAAGCAGACCATCTCGCAATTGATTGTATTCTGCATTAAGATCTGGTAGGCACTCACTAAAAAGCAGCATCCTGAGCTTTTGAGGGCCCATTCCACTACGGTCAAGAAGGCTACTACTGCGCTGGCATTAGAGGTACATATCCTGGACATCTGCCAAGCTGCCACATAGGCATCACTACACATGTTCAGGAAGCACTACCAGCATTTTGCCCATTCGGTCTCTAGGACTTTTTGGTTTGGACCAGTTTGCAAGCCTTCTCCTTGGAGGTATTGCTTGTGTATCTATTCTAAGGTGAGGAATATGCGGTTCAAAGTCTCAATCAGTTACCTACCTTCAGTAATGCTTTTTCTGGTAGAGACTCTATATAACTGCAGATTCTTCACTGACCCTTGCGTCCTTCCCACTCTTCCAACTGAGCACTTCACCCTAAAGATCTAATTAGAATATGCACACTGGGTTTAATATGGCTCAGTGTTTTTGGCACGGAAATAGTCACAAAAGAAACTGATGTCAGCAAGCAGGGGTGGAGCTTATATGGGCACACAAGGTCACTTCTGATGCAGGCGACACCAACCCAGAGCTGATTGACAGAACTTACCAGTGAGCAGAGGTACTGCTCAAGATATCTGGATCCAGTCTGAGGCCTGGGGAAAATTCTAAGTTGTAGTTTCTGCAAGCAGATAGAGTCTCTCTCAAACAATGGTTATCGAGAATAAGTAACTTGTTCATTCATTTTTTATTTTTGTTATTATTTTAATATCATTTAAAAAATGTAAAAAACATTTTTAGGTAAAAGTTAAAGAAATTCAAATATTCCTACAAAGTTTCAAACACACGGAACTCACCTGCCACACCAAGAATAAACAATGACACAGCCTGTCCACATAGTTCTAACCTTTATTGTATAGAAAGTTAACATCATTACAAAAGACATTTATTCATAGATAAAAAGTATAGATTTTTTTTTAAAGTGTGGAATCTGTTAATAAAGTGCAACAGTTTAAATAAAATACAATCAGTCGTGTCAATTTTGTTAAAAGCAATTATTTGAAGTAAGAAAGTTTCAACATGTATACAATACCAGATTGCTTAGTTCAATTGATGCTTCTTTTGTTATAGCTAAATGGGGTTATGGATGGCCATATATTTGACAAATTTACAATTGAGTTGTGTGTTCTCGCAGTTTGAATATTGCATCGAAGTTCAAAGCTTGCAGACAAGTTCTCACAAGGTAAAAGCGTAGCAACTTTTTCAGTAGTTCAAATGTAAAATGACAAATGCACAATATGTGCTAAATTGACTTGGACGTGTCCACAGAGCCTGCAATTTAGGGTTGGCCATGTAGTTTTTTCACTTTGGTGTAAAACCCTTTGTGGGAAAGTGGCCCAGTCTGTATGCCATCAAAGTTAACTTAAGTTGTGCAGGAAAATGTAGACTCAAATAACTTTGCGGAAGTAAATTGACATACAACACAGTCACTGCCCAAACCCCTTTTTGGGAGCAAATCTTTGTCTTAAATCAGATATAGGTGATCATTTTGACATTGGCGGTAAAAACCACATACTGCCGCGATGACGGGCGCCATAATACCGCCACTGCGGCTCCCTTCCGTCCGACATATTATGAGCACTGCCGGACTTCCGCCACAAGAAAGGTGGAAATCCGGCTGTGTTCATGGTAGCGGACGGTGGTAAGGTGGCGCTGACACTGCCAGCATAGCCACGACAGTAGAACGCCACCAGCCGTATTAAGACAAGTAATACGGCCTGGCGGTGTTCTGTTGGCGGGGTGCTGCTGGCACTAGCAGTGCCCCTTCCCGTTCCCTGCCAGAAGACCTCCTTCGCAAGGTAAGTCGGGCTTCCGACAAGTGAGAGGGGAGGGGGCAGGGGGGTGTGTGTGTCTGAGTGTGTGCATGAATGTGTGAGTGAATGTGTGAATGCATCTGTGTGTGTTGTGTTGTTTGCGTGGTTGTATGCATGTAAGTGATTGTGTAAGAATGTGCACGAGCATGTCTGGAAGTAGGCATGCATGAATGCATGTATGCCAGTGTGAGTGATTGGGTGTATGCGTGGTTTGTATCTGCAGGTGTGTGCGTGTATGGGGGTGTGTGTGATTATCGGAGGAGGTGGGGGTGTGTGTGTGATGATCAGAGGGGGTGGAGGGTGTGTGTGTTTGGATTGGAGGTTGGGGGTGTATTTGGATGTCGGTGGGGGAGTTAGTGTGTACTTGGATGGAGGGGGGTTGTCAGGTGTGTTTTGGCGGGGAGCCGTCTACCGGTGGCAGGAAAGGAATTCCCTGTCACCGGTAGGGCCTATCGCCTTGGTTTTCGTGGCATTGGTAATGCCACGAAAACCATAGTGGTAGGCAGGCTCATAATGCCTCCGGTACTGTGCCGGCCGCTGGGCTGGAGATTGATATCGCCAGGGCGGTATCAGTGGAGAAGTGGCTGGCTGGGTGGGTGCAGCGAACCCGCCATTCTCATAATGTGGCAGTATTTACCGTCAGCCTGTTGGCGGTACTACCGCCACATTTACACTCACCGCCGGGGTCATAATTGCCCCCATAATATTTTAACTCATTTGTTCACTAATTAGGGGTGGGCGAAGTGAAATATTCCGAATGCAGAATTGGCAGAATTTCGCTACTCCAAGTTACTCTTGTATTTGTGGTCAAATTCTGCCAATCGCTGAGTGGCAGAATGTTTCCCCTCAAGGCTAAAGAAATGTGAGCGCAAGCAAGATTTGGCTTCCCCAGCGCCATTTTCTAATGCAGACGGTCGTGGTTAGAGGGCTGCTTCTCAAGTAGGTTTGCTGCCACTCAAGTAGATTTTTGTACTCAAGCAGTAGCAAAATCACCTCGAATTGGCGAATGCCATTGTGCACCGCTTGGTGCCGTTTGTGCTGATTATTCAGTGCTGCTCATGCTACTGGCACTAAATTGCACCGCAACATGCATATTTTATGCCCGTTGGTGAAATTTTGCAGAGTCGCTGGGTGTTTTTATTTGAAAATCTACAAGTTCTACCCATCTCTATTACTAATTTATTAAAGCAGGCATCTGTCATAGGGTGCTCCCAACTCTCCCAAAGTTACAATGCTGATAGAGTTGTGTTTAAATGTTTCCCTCTCTCGTTGCGAGCTTTGGTACCTTGTATTCTCAAATGAGACATTTACCATTTAAAGCCATAAACGGTTATCTGCACAATTTAATAAATGTACCCTTTCTTGCATATAGATGACTCGATAGTCCAAATTCCTTTAAGTTGCGACTTAAATGAGCCTGCATTGTGTTTTTTGTAGGCAAAAAAGTGTTCTATGTAAAATGACTTCAAGAGTAATGAGCAGGTTAGCTTCTCTACCTGATAAGAATTCTGACCCTTGTTTTAAAGAAGGAAGAAATTTAGCATTTAGTACAGGTCTCGCTCTTATTCTCACTTTGTCAAAGTAAGGCTTAAAGTTAAAGTTACTGTTAAGGGTGACTCAGAGGTAGTTATATTCCTTTGTCTTTTGTACCTTCTCTCTATCAATATACAAAATATTAACTTTTTTAGGGTATTGAGCAACAGTCACCATCATTGTTTTTAGGTCGAGCGTGCAAGCGCTCTGATGTGTTGTAAACTATCTGTGGGTTTTTAACCACGCCTACCGCACGCCTATCACTATAACTTGTTCATGGGCTTGCCTTTCAAAAATCCTTTGCTATCATTGGTAAATGCTTTATGTTTGTTCCTCTTTGGCACAGTTTTGTTACTGCCTTGGTCATCGACCCTGTTACATGGATAATTGCACGTTTGCCAATACGTTTGACTGCGAGCGAACTTCTTTTGCCGTTTGTATCTCTCCTTCGTGCTCAGACTCATGGTGGCTATGATGTTTTGAATCGGCTCGTTTATGTCAACTGTTTTACTTTTCATTTTCAATCAATGTGGCAAGAAAAGTCCAGTTAGGAATTTACAACGCTAATAGCTCTAACTCGAGCAAACGTGAGACCCATTGCATTGTAAATGCTTTTTACCGTTCATTTCCAGGTTGCTATCTTGGATATAGCTTCTCAACACCATAATTAACCTCTGAAAATCAATTGCAGCAGGAGCGGCTCGCGATGCTAAAAAGGGGCGGAGCGGCACGCGCGGGGTGGGGGGAATTATTAATAATTTGAAAAAATTACCTGTATCGACGCCATCACCACGCGCTGCTCTCAAAGTTTATTATTGTTTTTTGGTAAAAGGTTTGCAGCTGCTGCTGCTGGTGGGGGTGACGCTCCTCCGTCCTAGCAGAAGAGCCACGCCTGAATTGCAGTATGGCTCATTAGGACAATATCGTCTGCATACTGAAGGGTGGTTAAAGTGTGATTTGCCAGCCTGGGTGAATGAGAGACTAGCTTATTCAGGCCGTTGTTTAAGTCTGCCATATATGAATTAAATAACGCAGGAGCTAAAACGCAATCCTGTTAGAGCACATACGTTGTTGATATTTTACGGGTGCCATAACCCAGTTCAACTTTCACCCGGGTGGGTGCAAGAGATTATTCGTATTGTCCCAATGAGCCAATTTTAGCTGTAATATTTGCCTTGGTATTTTTTCAAAAGCTGATCTTAAATAAAAGAAACATGCATACAGCGTTTTAACTAATTTTACTTCCCTTTGTAATTACTGACAAAGCCAGAAGAATAGATGGAGTACGTGCACACTGTTGAAACCCAGTTTGGTTGATAGGTGTTAGGTTTGCCCTTGCAACCCATGCGCCAGATCTTCCACCTGCTAGCAACAAAATGTTGCTAAAACATCCACTAGAGCTATCAATCAGTAATACATGGGCTCTCCATGCCTGCCATTTATGTATATCGGTTGTGGAATACTACTTCTCCATGAGTCTGGAATTTCATTGGTCATTAAGCATTCATTAAATAACGGGGTCAGTATTTCTGTCCACATGACAAGGTCTGATTTAAATAGTATATTGGGCCACTTTTACTTTACATATTTTCTTTTGTAAATTATCAATTTTTCTGCTTAAGTGCTCTATATTTTCTGATAGCTTTCTGGGAAAATCTTGTTTCTTTGAAGATGTTCTGTAGAGCTTAGTAATGTGGCGAATCCATGATTAGTAGTTTGTAATAGCATTATTAGCTCTATGCTCGGCTGGCCATATTAAAATAAGCATTTGCAATGGAGTACGTCTCGCATTTTCTTGAGTGAGAACTACTGACATTGTCAATTCATAACAGGACTTTTGTTGCCACATAAATTGGTCAAACCTGCCTCATAATGTCATCTTTTCGTGCCATTTAATTCCAGTGGCCCTGGAGATAACACAGAATATAATCACAGGACACTAGGCTAAACTGGGCATAGGTGTCGTCCCATAACAGGACCATGGTGGGCGGTGGTGACAGTGCCAACAGAAGTGGCTGAATCAAAACATGGTGCCGAGGAAGCATTATCATTTAAATAAATCACAATCCGGATGAGAAGGAAGTTCGGGTGCTATAATTGTGCAAAGTATTTGTGGTACACCAACACAGCTTGGTTTTCACACCCGCAATTCCAAAGATACAAGTGTCACAGTTCCCGATGCACCACATAACTTTCAATTAACAAAAGAAAACAGGTCATATATAAGTCCAACATCCCACATGCGGCGTCACAGAAGCAGCACTTAAGTAAATTACAACACCCTATACAAACTAATGTCTTTGCAAACATAATATAGAGATGGCACTCATATCAAAGCATCTAGTACGAGTGAAGCAAAGCCTGCTTCTTTCATCCAAGCAGAGCTGCATGGCTAGAAGAAGCAGCGCACTGGGCTGGAGGTACATATAAAAATTCAATCACAGCTACCTTCCTGCTTCCATTATCCCACTCAAGAATTAGCATGTAAGTGCCACTTGAGACACCCCAGTGCACAGACTGTACTGCAGAGAGGAGAGAAGCTATACTGACAGCCCTGTCGCTGCTCAGACGTGGTGCTCTGTGCTAAGCATGCGCACGGTAACAGCGGGCTGGTCCAGACTCACAGTTAGTCTGGCACACCAAGGCGGGCATATGCTCAAGGTCCGTGAAGCGGCTCCCTGAGCCATGGAAACCCGACACCGCCTGGTGTCACGGCACCGAGCACATAATGTCACATGCAACACCGCATGGCACTTAAAACTGTAACCACATTAAGACAGCTATGGGAAGCCGTTCATGTCAAAATTACAGCTCCCCATATTGGACACCTCCTGAAGTGCATAGCGTGCTGCAAAATGAATATGACACACACCAGAATGAATGTACTATGTGTCAAAATAATTATGATACCCTGCAGAGTGAATCTGAATTGAACCAAAACAAATATGAAACATGGCAGAATGAATATGCTACTTAGTGATTAATATGAATAACACACACACCAAATTAAATAAAAAATATACTGAAATATATATAAATCATACTGAAATTAATATGGCCCTCACTGTAAACAATAAAACAATCACTGAAACGAATACAATATTCACCAAAAAGAATGGGGCATTTCTTGAAATGATTGACTTATGCCAAGAGAAATATGACATACATTGAAATTAATATGGCAGATTGAAAATAATATAAAGTATTGAAATTAATATATTATATCCTGAAAAGAAAACAATGCACATTGAAACTAATACAATGTACATTGCAATGAACATTAAACATGTTGCAATGAATTTGAAATGTGTTGAAATTAATATTACCGAGATTGCAATGAATATGAGACACAGAAATGAATAGGAGATGATTGAAAATGAATATGGCTTGTTTTGAAAGTAATGCAACCCCATTGAATTGAAGTTCACATGTCTTCAAATGAGTATGACCACAGCTGAAATTCACATGAGATATGTTAAAATGAATATGGCACGCCTTGAAATTAATATTCAAACTAATATGATACATATTCAAATTAATATATATATATATATATATATATATATATATGATATATGTTAAAATTGATAAGTTGCATCTTAAAATTAATATGACAATTGTTAATATGAATATGACATCCATTGAAATAAACTTAACATTGATTGAAAAGAATATAACACGTTAAAATGAATATGACCTATGTTGAAATAAATATAACCTTCATTGAAATTAATTTGACATGTTTTAAAATTAATACGAGTAATGTTAAAATGATCATGACATTTATCACAATGAATATGGCTTGCATTGAAAGTGATATGATATAAATTGACATGATTACGATATATGTTGCAATGGATATGATTCATGTTAAAATTAAGATGTGTTAATATGAATGAAGCATCCATTGGAAGAAATATGACACATGCTAAGATGAATATGACATTGAAACAAATATGAGCTCCACCGAAATTAATTCAACATGTCAAACTGAATATGACCAATGCTGAAATGAAAAGGAAACTTGTCAAAATGGATATGTTGTGCTTTGAAATTGATATTATACACAGCAAAATAAATGCTGCATATATTGAAATTAATATGACCTTTGTTGAAATGGATATGACCCGTGTTACAATTATTATGACAGGTGTTAAGGTGAATATGACATCCATTGAAATGAATGACATTCATAGAAAGGAATATGACACGTTTTTTTTTTTTTTTTTTTTTTTAAATCTGTTTATTAAGCTTAATACAAAACAGGGTACAAGAGTAGCAGTACAGTACATAATGCTTGGTGAGAGAATGCCCGGCTTCCCACTACATGTGCTTTTCTTAACGTTTGTACATTACGCTGTACAACATAGCTGTATTTTAGTGTACTGACTTTCAATTAACATTATATAACAAATAACACTTGACATAAAGGTTATTATTCTTAAATATGTATGTTAGCGTCAAATATAATACTGAGAGCGTATATCTGTGTAGGCATTGAGGGCTTCATTTCTATGTATGCGCTGCGGTGTAGGGAGCTTACAGTAGCAAAGGGCGCCTGGTGGGAAAATAAGTTATGGGTTAAGCATGGCATTACAGTAGGATGGGACTTTTTTCAACAAACTTGATTGTTATGGTTAATTTTAGTAATAGCGTGTCCCAGGAGTGTTAAAGGGATTTTCTCATGGTGGATATTTGTCATCTCTGGATTCAATTCTAACTACAAAAAGGTCCCAGCTTTCAGTCCCGCCTTGTGTCTGACCTCTATTTTGTAATTGCCTTAGTGTTTGAGATTCCGCCAGTGTGTAATCGTGCAGGTCTCGCAGCCAGAGGGAATGAGAAGGGGCATTTGGGGCCTTCCAATGTGTAGCTATCAGGCGTTTATATGTCACAAATGCCAGATCCACAAACTTGTGGATATGTTTATCTCCTTTTGTGCGATGGCGTATGTTAAGCAGACAAGATACTGGAGTAGGGGTTAATATCTGGTCTACCACGTCTGCGGTTGTAGCAACGACGCGGTTCCAGCTAGCGTTAATTGCGTGGCATTCCCAGACCATATGGTAGAAAGTTGCTGCGGGGGTAGCGCATCTCGGACATATGGAGTTAGCGCCTGGGTATATTTTATGAATACGAGCTGGGGAGAGATATGCTTGATGCACATAATTGAATTGCGTGTATCTTAATCTGGAGCTGCGAGATACAAACTTAATCGAACTAAGGGCTGTGCCCCAGGATTTTTGTGCAATTGGTGCAGGAAGGACGATGTCCCAGCGGTGCTTGACCTGGGTAAGGGCCTTGCAGCTACCCGCTAGAAGGATTTTATATAGTTTGGTAACAGCGCGTTTTGCCTCACTCATAGAGAGTATTGCAGTAAGTAGGGGAGATTCTTTTGGTTCGTTGTGACCGCAGCCCCATATGTGACGTAGAAGATTAGTTATGGCATTGTATGTCAGAAAGGCACCCGGTTTCATTACCTCCGTAGCCATCAAGTCCATAAACTTGACTGCACTGGAGTCATAATAAAAATCTCCTACGTTCAGGGTATTAACCGCTCATACGTCATGATGAGAAGTTAGGGCCTGGATACCTGGTAGCTGTGGTATTGGGAGCAGGGGAGAATAGGGGAGGGGCTGCCCTTTGCCCTGTACGTATCTCTTCCAGCAGTGTCTGGCCGAGTCCAGTAAGGGAGTGTTATGTTGTAGATGAGAGGGGCCCGTTAGTAAAAATGTTAATGTCGATGTTGGGGTTGTGTAAGCCCTTATAGCTATGGACTCTGTATTGGATGGTTCATTGAGCCATTTAGTGACCCACTGAAGTTGGGCTGCTGCATAATACAGCTCAAGGTTCGGCATGCCCAGGCCCCCCTCTTCTTGTGGATAGTGTGTGGTAGTTAGAGCTACTCTGCGTCTGTCTCTGCCCCAGAGCAAGTCAGTTAATAGGGAATGCGCTTTGTGGAAAAACGAACGCGGCAAGATCACCGGAAGTGCGGAGAAATAGTATAAAAATCTCGGTAATATTAGCATCTTGGCTATTGCTGTCCGGCCCATTGGCGATAGAGGTAAGGAACTCCAAAATATCAAGGAGCCTCGGGTGGAGCGAAGCAGCCTGTCTATGTTACCTTCCCTTAAATCTGACATAGAGTGATATACTTGAACACCCAGATATTTGAAAGTCTGGTGTGTCCATGGTAGTTGATGCATGGGGAGAGACGCTCGCTGTACAGAGGGCAGACAAGTAAGAGGGAAGATACAGGATTTAGACCAATTCACATGTAAGCCAGAGACAAGAGCAAACATATTCAGTATGCGCATTATCCCGGGAAGGGAGACAGAATGATTGCGCAAGTAAATCAGGGCATCATCTGCGTACAATGATATTATGTGATATGTGTCAAACTCCCGTATGCCCCATCTTTGTGCGCATCCCCTGAGCTTAATTGCGAGTGGTTCCATATCTATTGCGAAAAGCAGTGGAGAAAGCGGGCAGCCCTGCCTGGTTCCTCTATTTACAGGAAAGGCTTCCGACACTACCAGGCCGGTTTTAACTCGGGCTGTTGGTTTAGAATATAGTGTAGCAATCCAGCTGATAAAGCCACTCTGGAAGCCAAACGCCTTGAGGGTGCGGAATAAATATTCCCAACCTAGTGTGTCGAACGCCTTCTCTATATCTAGTGACACGGTCACACTATTTGGGTCAGTGGTGTTTTGCATGATACGGATTAGGCGCCTTATGTTAAGAAAGGTGTTTCTACCCGGGATAAACCCCGACTGGTCAGGGGTGTATTAAGTGCGGCAAATGGGGGAGCAATCTGTTTGCTAGTATTTTCCCTAGGAGTTTGCAATCCGAGTTCAAAAGAGAGAGTGGTCTGTATGATCTAACATCCAGTGGATCTCGTCCCGGTTTTGGTAGGACCACTATTAATGCTTCCCTCATAGAGTCTGGTAATTGTTTTCTATTTCGTGCTTCATTAAACACCTCTAGTAAGGGTTGCAGTAGGTGAGTGCTTTGTGAGTTATAGTATTCTAGTGGTAGACCATCTGTGCCAGGGGTCTTGCCGCGCGCCATCTGGGAGAGGGCCAAGCGAAGCTCCTCAATAGTAATGGGGCCGTCTAGAATGTCAGCGTTATTGGCAATATTTGAATTTTGAGGGATCTGAGCTAGAAATTCAGCCAGCTGTTGTTCTGCAGGGGGGATAGAGGATTGGTATAACGAGTAATACTACGTGTAAAAGGCCTTGTTAATATCAGCTTGAGTGTTAACCACTATTCCTGTTTGTAATTTGATAGCCCCTATCGGTGACGATTGCGGAGATTGACGCACCAGCCACACCAGCAGTTTGCCCGATCTGTCCCCCTCGGCGTGTTGTCTCGTTTTGAAGTGTCTGTAGTCATGCTTGCTAAGACTGTCATCCGTTTCTCTGTATTTTGCTTTCAGTGAGATTAGTGTTTCTAGTGGGGTATTATTTGTTGAGACTTCGATCTCCGCCCTATGTATTTCAGATTCTAATTTTAATAACTCTGTGGTCAGCATTTTCTTAATGCCCACAGATGCTGCCAGGCAATGCCCTCTAATTACTACCTTATGGGCATCCCACTCAGTTGCTCGGGTTGATGTTGTGTTTTTATTTAGAGAGAAATGGGACGACAGACATGTGGCCAATTCAGTATTAAAAGGGGGGTCAGTCAGGGCGTCTGGCTGCAGGCGCCATGTTGGAATACGGGCATGGATGTAGCCCCAGACCAATGTAGAGTAGTGTGGGTTGTGGTCTGATAGAGTACGGGCTAGGTAGCCAGATGTAGCTACCTTTGGGATTATGTTAGGTGTAGCGAAGAACATATCTAACCTGGTATGAAGTTTGTGCACTGGTGAATAGAAAGAATACTCACGTAGTGTGGGATGAAAAGTTCTCCAAATTTCGCTTAGCCTATTATTAGATGCCCAATCTGCCAGGTCAAGCGATGCTCGTTTAGCCGGGGCGTGAGTTAATGGAGGGGTAGAACGGTCTTTCAAGATATCTAGAACGCAGTTAAAGTCCCCGCCCCATATGGCATCTGTTGCGGGGTCGCTGAGCATGCTGCTACCCAGTGCCTTGAGGAAGTCTTGTTGATTTGTATTAGGAGTGTATAATGTTATCAGGGCTAGGGGGATTCCGTCTAAAGTACCCTCCAGTACCACGTACCGCCCGTTTGGGTCACATTGCGTGCGGGACATGGTGTATGGAACCCCGGGGGCTATCCAGATTATCGCTCCTCTAGCATATGTTGAGAAGGTGGTCCCGTATAATTGGCCTTTCCATTTTGTTTTGGTATATGCCAGCGAGGACTCAACTAGATGGGTTTCTTGCAGCATAGCTATGTGTATCTGGTGCCTCCTGAGGTATGTATAAATCCGTTGCCTTTTGCTTGCGGATGCCATGCCCTTTACATTCCATGTGAGAATTTTATAGTGTGTGGTATAGCGCTGATTTTGGGATGCCATGGAATTTAAGTGAGTCAGTATGGGGGGATATCGCCTGTGGCTGCGTAAACCTGAATTTCTTTGTCCTTAGAAACGCATACTTATCAATTAGCCTCCTAGTCACTGGGGTGTGTGACCTGCCTCTTAGGTATATATTGTGTTGTGACGCTCTGTAAATAGTACATGTCAATACATATAACAATAAAACATTCCATTCGACTACAACTATAAAATCTACTATACTTAGCAGCAGTTGCGATAAGAACAGGAAGAAAACAAAACTTGTCGAATTAGGGTAACGGTCCATATGGAGCGGGGGTGATCCAAGACTGCAGGTGGTTGAGTGTCTTAGACCCGGCCCATTTTGCGCATATTGGTATCCTTGCCGAGCAGGAGCGGCAGCAAGCCGACCACACGAGTTAGGGAAAGTAATTTTGTGATGACAAACTATGGAAGTATCTAGACAGGAGTAGCGGATGAGGCGATCTCCTATCTTCAGGGGAAAAGATTTAACAAATGTCATCTGCTGTACGTGGAGTAAGGCTGGGGCCGCGGGCAGACTCCGCCGAGTCGGAGTTTAACTCTGGGTCAGGATCTGTTTCTGATTGTCCAGATAAGGATGTCGGTGATGCGTTGGCAAATCGCAATGTAGACTGTAGCAATAGCGATCTTTCAACTCGCGATTGTTCAGGAGTAGGTTTGTTATCATGTTTACTGCGAGGTCTGCGTTTATCCCTTGGAGGTAGGCTTTTATCATTGGGTGGAAGTGGGTCAGCTAGACCTTTTGCGTGAAGCCATGTCCATGCGTCTTCAGGCGTAGAGAAGAATAAAGTGCGGGTATTGTCTTGTATGCGAAGTTTAGCGGGGAACAATAAGGAGTATTTGATATTGTGCTCTCTCAAACGCTCCTTGACCAGGTAGAATGAGTTTCGTTTTTTTTGTACCTCTACTGTAAAATCCGGGTAGGCGGTTATTTGCGTGTTCTCAAAGTACATTGGGCCTGTTTTTCGGAATAGTTGCAGTATAAGGTCTCTATCACGGTAGTTCAGTAATTTTGCTATGAGGGGACGTGGATATGCACCCGGTGGTGGAAGTCTGCCCGGGACCCTGTGGGCGCGCTCTATGGAAAAGAACTTTGGGACATTATTTTTCAATACCGATTCCGTCAGCCATTTTTCGATAAAGAGTTCTGTGCCCTGGCCCTCGACGCGCTCCGGAAATCCCACGAACCGGATGTTATTTCGACGCGATCTGCCTTCGGCTTCCTCGGCTCTGCGTTTAAGTGTCTCAACTTCTGTTTTTATAGCACCCAGCTGTGACTTAACCTCACGCATAGATGGCGTTAGGTGCAACGTGTCTTTTTCCAGCTCAGCGACCCTTTCTGCCAGCGCCTGTTGGTCCGTGCGGAGCAAGTTAACATCTTCTGTGATTGAGCCAATCTTCGCCTCCAAGGTTGTTTTAGTATCGAGTATGGCTTGTAGCACTTTTTCGAATTGTGCTGAGTGCGTTTGCAATGTCCCTTCCATTTTCTGAAGGGCTTGATATGTGTCTGAGGCCCCGGAAGATAGAGGCGGCGTAGTGGAGTCCATGGTTCCAGGGGGCGCTCGTGGAGTTTTTGGTTTTCCCATTAGGTGTTTTTTGTGCGATGCTGTTGTTGGTCTTTGGATTTAACGTTGCGTTGCTTGATTTTATTGCATTGGCTAGGTACTTTGATGCTGGTGGCGTGATTAAAATGGGACTGAAAGGTTTAGCTGCGCTTCAGCGCTTGAGGGTGTCAGGCGGTCCGCTCTTTTCCTACCTCACACTTGCTGGTAGGCGCCTCCTGGGACAGTCACTCCTACAGTTTGTTGCTAGTTGTGTTCCTGTTGATTTCTTACATTGAAGTAATATTATCTTTTCTCTGGTCTTCCAGCTTGGCTTATCTTTTCTTTGTTTGCCTCTAGTGTGATGGGCTGTTTTGTTCCCTTGCGGCTACAGCCACTGGTGGTTAAAGCCTGGGCTAGCCTTTCAATTGTCCTTCTTTCTATATGATTGGTAGCCACCTGGTTTTTTAGGGGAGTACAGGAGAGTTATGTAGTGCCTGTGCAGCCGTCGTATCCACTGCCGGCCGCAGTATCAATGGAGCGAGGCCCCCGAGGCAAAGCAGTAGCGCAAACAAGCCGCCACTTACCGCCTACAGGGATCCCCGACACACCGCACGGTCGCAGCTCCAACCGCACCTCCTTTTTAGTGCAGTCAGCGTTCGGTCTCCGCCCAACGCGGTCGCGTGGTGGCAATGGCCGCTCCGAGCGCTCCGAGCGCTCCACAGATCAGCAGCGAGCCGAGCGCCCCAAGCGCCCGAGGCTCTCCGAGAGCATGTCAACACATCCTAGGGCCTCCGACAATGGCAGGAACTGGGGCAGAGAGAGTCGGCAATTTCACTTTTGCTCACTACGAGCCCTGCTTTCTGCCTCTCGCTCCTCGCCGAGGGCTGAGGGGAGGCTCAGACCACCAGCTCCTGCGTGGAGGCCGATCGCGGTGGGCCCACAGCACCTGCGCGTCCGTGGCCCCCGGCAGTGCCAGTAACCTGCGTGCCAGCCGGCCAAGACCCCCGTCTCCGTTCAATGCGGTCGCGTGGCGGTAACGGCCGCTCCGAGCGCCCCACAGAACAGAAGCGAGCCCAGCGCCTCAGGCAGCTCCCTCGCCGCTCCGCTCGCCGCCGCCCCCGCCACGCTGGTTTCGCGGCTGGGGGGGATGGTTCTCGGCCCCACAGCGGGTCAAGGGTCTTTGTAGAGGATTATTATTTTAGGCCGGGTCGGAGCTGCGATTTATGCGTCCGACCCGGTCGCCATCTTGGACACGCCCCAAGAAGAATATGAGCCACTTTGAAATGAATTGGACACCTGATGAAATTAATATGGCCCACATCAAAAGTTATATGACATTCTGTAACATGAATATCACACTTTTTGAAATGAAAATGAAACTGTGAGATAAATGTAACATGCTTTGAAATGAATTAGGCAAATATTAAAATGAACTCAAGGCATGTTTAAATGAATATGACTGCTGTTTAAATTAATATGGCTTGTTCTGAACTTGTGTGGAATTGCTTTAAAATTAATATTACATATTGAAATTAATGTTACATATTCTCAAAGGTTCGCATTACGAGTTTGGCATTTTGTGCACCACCATGGCGGCGGTGTGACCGCCATCTGCTTGGTAGTGCGACCACAGTATTATGATGCTGGCAGTCCCATAGGGGAAGACTGCCACAGTCCCGCCAGCATCACCAGGCGGGCAGACTACCACAGTGGCAAGGCAGGCCAAAAAGGCCGATGGAGCCGGTGTTTCGGATGGAAACATTATGATGTTGCCTACCGCCAGCGTGATAGTGGCAGTCCAACCACCACATCCCAGCAGGTGGAAACAGAAAGCATAAAGGAAGCAACTCACCTGCAGGCAGTGTTACATGACCTGTGCCACCATGGAGCCCATCACACACATGTCCTGCCGCAGGTGCTGCTCATCGATGCACAATAGGTTGTGAAACGAATATCCAAAGCTCACAATGCAAACAATACCTGCATTATAGTGATGGCGACATCAGGAGCATTCATGGACACATTTTACTTTGCACATGCCCCTAAAACAGCATTTGCATAGGAACTGACCCTTCATATATCTTAGGGACAAACAATATTTGAGTCAAGTGATATGCCTAGATGCCAAATGTGTAAGTGCAAGTCAAGAAAGCATACAACAGCAACAGCATGGTCCAAACATCTAGATGATGTAGCTGTAAGGTACACACATTAAAGTTGACACATGGTCAGTCAAATCCAAAGGAAGCTACGACAATTTAACACCCTCCATGTGTGGACAAACAAAACTCTAGCTCCCACACATAAGAAGAAAGTACAATCTATATCAGGGGACAAATCTACACCATACATGTTGAAATTGGCCAGCACAAGATGAAATACTTACCCTAGCAAGCATAACACAATGCAATGACACACCAATTGGACCAACACCAACATATCCATACAGTGAACATCTACCCTTGTCTTGGGTGACCAACACTTCCCACAAAGTCAGATATTAAAAAACAACAGCTAATGTGGCGGATGTGTCTGTGGGTGTTGTGGTGGTGTCTGGGGGTATGGTGACTGAGGTGTGTGGGGCTGTGGGTTGTGAGCTGTTGTAGGAGGCTGGCCTGGCATGTAGAGGGTACCATAGGTACTTACACCTTATACCAGGTCCAGTTATCCCTTATTAGTGAAATGTAGTAGTGTTCTAGCCGCTTAGGCTGATAGAGGTAGCTGTAGCAGAGCAACTTAGGCTGAACTAGGAGACATGCAAAGCTCCTGCAATACCACTTATAGTTACACAGTACTAATATTCAGTGTTACCAAAAATAAAGATACTTTATTTTAGTGACACCAGACCAAAATTATCTTAGAGGGAATACTCCTTCTGGAGGTAAGTATTATACACAATATATACACTAGACACCAAAATCAGGTAAGTAAATAGTCATAGGATAGTGCAAACAATAGAAAATACCATAGAATGCAAAAGGAAGAAATAGGCCTTGGGGCAACACAAACCATATACTAAGAAAGTGGAATGCGAATCACAAATTCCCCCCTAGGCAAGTGTATTGTTTAGAGGGTCACTGGGAGTGTAAGAAAACCACAAAGGTTGGTAAAATACCCCACCCCAGAGCCCAGGAAAGTAGGAGTAAAGTACTGCAAGTTTCCTTAGGGCACACTAAAAGTCATGAATAGAGTTATTGCAAGAACCAAGCAAGACTGCAAGCAACAAATGATGGATTCCTGGACCTGAAGACCTGTAAAGAGAGGAGACCAAGTCCAGAAGTCGCAGAAGATTCCAGGAAGGACAGGAGCCCCTGCCAACCTAGAAGATGGTGCAAAAGAGGATTCTCCGGTTGGAAGAAGTCTGCAGAAGAGCACCAAAGAAGATGGCTGTGGGTTCCTGCATGATGCAAAGGATGCCCCACATGGAGATGTTGGATGCAGGCCAGTTGTAGGGCTGGATTAGTCCAACAAGCCTTGGTTCAAGCAATGTCGTGGATTGTGTCAAAATGGCGCTGCCTAGACCCAGGAGGGACCTGGGGGCCTCAACTCAGACTTAGGAGGCAGAGGGGGCTCCCAACACTGGAGGGAACCCAAAGATGACCAGGCAGCACCCACAGAGGTCCGAGGACACGGGGACAAAGAAGGTGCAAATTCTGGTTGCTGCAGCACTACAAAAGAAGGTCCCATGCCGCCGGAGAACAACTCAGCGAGTTGAGCGTCACAGGATAGAGTGCTGGGGACCTGAGCCAGGCTGTGCATGAAGGGTTCTTGCAAATAGTGCACAGAAGCCTCAGGAGGTGAAGATGACATGCTGCACAGGGGTACTGTTGCAAACGGGGAAGGCAAGCTCTTACCTCCTCCAAATGTGGACAGCTGGACCTTAGGACAGTCTGTGTCGAAGGGGTCCACCACCTGTGTTACAAGGAGCACGCTCGTCATCAAGAGAGGAGTCCCAGAGAACCTGTCGTTGTCTTAGAAGGTGCCGGCTGGAGCAGGGAAGTGACTCTGTCACTCCACAGGAGATTTCTTTGGTCCTTCTGGTGCAAGGTGAAGACAGGGAGTCCCCAGAGTGTGCACACCATGGAAACTGTTGCAGTTGCTGGCTGGAGCTGAAGTTGCAGAAGAAAAGTATCCCTTGTGGATACTTTGTTGCTGTTACAGAGGTTCCTGGAGCTGGCTGCGGTTGATCCGAGGTCAGAGGGTGAAGTAGTAGTTGCATAGGATTGCTGAAGAAAACTTGCAAGCAGAATCTGAAGAGAACCCACAGGAGAGACCATAAATAGCCCTGAGAGGGGAATTGGCTACCTAATCAGGTAAGGACCTATCAGGAGGGGTCCCTGACGTCATCTGCTGGCACTGAATACTCAGAGCCCTCCAGAGTGTCCCACGCCTTGCAAAGCAATATGGCTGAAATCTGGGACACACTGGAGGAGCTCTGGGCACTACCCCTGGGGTGGTGATGGACAGGGTAGTGGTCACTCCCCTTTCCTTTGTCCAGTTTCGCGCCAGAGCAGGAGACAAGGGGTCCCTGAACCGGTGTAGACTGGTTTATGCAAGGAGTGCACCATCTGTGCCCTTCAAAGCATTTCCAGAGGCTGGGGAGGCTACCCCTCCCCAGCCTGTAACACCTATTTCAAAAGGGAGAGGGTGTAACACCATGCTCTCAGAGGAAATGCTTTGTTCTGCCTTCCTGGGACTGAGCTGCCCAGACCCCAGGAGGGTATAACCCTGTCTGTGAGGTGGCAGCTGCTATAGCTACAGTGCAAGCCTCAGTGAGCTGGTTTGGCAGTACTGGGGGTCCATGCTGGAACCCCCAGGATGCATGGAATAGGCTCCCCAATACCAGATTTGGAATGGGGGGCCAATTCCATGATCTAAGACATGTTACATGGCCATATTCAGAGTTACCATTGTGAAGCTACATATAGGTATTGACCTATATGTAGTGCACGCGTGTAATGGCATTCCCGCACTCACAAAGTCCCAGGAAATGGCCCTAAACTATGTGGGGGCACTTTGCTAGTGCAAGGGTTCCCACACACTTAGTAACTTTGCACCTAACCTTCAGCAAGTGAGGGTTAGACATATTGGTGACTTATAAGTTACTTAAGTACAGTGAAAATGGCTGTGAAATAGTGTGTGCACTATTTCACGCAGGCTGCAATGGCAGGCCTGTGCAAGAGTTTGTCTGAGCTCCCTATGGGTGGCAAAAGAAATGCTTCAGCCCATATGGATCTCTTGGAACCCCAATGCCCTGGGTACCTAGGTACCATATACTAGGGACTTATTAGGGGGGTCCAGTGTGCCAATTGAAATTGGTAAATGAAGTCACTAGCCTACAGTGACATATTTAAAAGCAGAGAGAGCATAAGCACTGAGGTTCTGGTTAGCAGAGCCTCAGTGACACAGTCAAGCACTATACAGACACACACATTAAGCCATAAACTATGAGCACTGGGGCCCTGACCAGCAGGATCCCAGTGAGACAGGCAAAAACATGCTGACATACAGGTAAAAATGGGGGTAACATGCTAAGGAAGATGGTACTTCCTACAGCAGTATTTCATTATCAGGACATGTAAAATACCCCAGTATATGTCCTACCTTTTAAATACACTGCACCCTGCCCATGTGGCTGCCTTGGGCCTACCTTAGGGGTACCTTACATGTAGTAAAAGGGAAGCTTTGAGCCTGGCAAGTGGGTGCACTTGCCAGTTTGAAATGGCAGTTTAAAACTGCACACACAGTCACTGCAGTAGCAGGTCTGAAACATGGTGACAGGGCTACTCATGTGGGTGGCACAATGAGGGCTGCAGACCCAATAGTAGCATTTGATTTACAGGTCCTGGGCACACATGTTGCACTGTACTATTGACTTACGGGTAAAACAACTATGCCAATCATGGATAAACCAATCATCAGGTCAATTTAGACAGAGAGCACTTGCAGTTTAGCACTGGTCAGCAGTGGTAAAGTGCTCAGGGTCAAAAAGCCGGCAAAAAATAAATGTAGCACATAGTCAAAAACATATATTTATTTTAGTTAATTAATTTGTGTTCATACCATATTCTTTCAGAATATGTAATATTAATTTCAATATGTATTGTTAATTTTAAAGCAAATCAACATCGATTCAAGGCAAGCCATATTTAAACAGTGAGCATTTTAATTTACACATGGCTTGTGTTTATTTCGATATGTGATTTATTCATTTCAAAGCATGCTATATTTATCTCATGTAGTTTCATATCCATTTCAATAAGTGTCATATTAATTTTAATGAATGTCATATTAATTTTGATATGGGTCATATCTACTTCATCAGATATCATATTCATTTGAAAATGGTTCATATAAATCTTAACATGTGTAATACTGCTTTAAATGAATGGCATATTCGTGTCAGTGGATGTCATATTCATCTTAACACCTGACATTATAATTTTAATATGGGTCATATCCATTTCAACGTAGGTCAAATTCCTTTCAATATATGCAATATTCATGTTGCTTTGTATCATATTGATTTCAAAGCATAACATTCATTTTGACAAGTTTCATTTTAATGTCAGCATTGGTCATATTCAGTTTAAGGCATGTTGAGTTCATTTCAAAAGGGCTCATATTAATTTCATGTCATATTCAACTTAGCATGTGTCATATTCCTTTCAATAGATGTCTCATTCATATTTACGCATGATATTGATTTAACATGACTCATACCAATTGCAACACATATTATAATCGTGTCAATGTGTATCATATTACTTTCAATGCAAACTATATTCATTTTTTTTATAAATGTAATGTTCATTGCACATTATATTCCTTTTAGAATAATGAATTTTAATTTCAGTACCTTATATTCATTTCAAGCTGTCATATTCATTCCAATGTGTGTCATATTCCTCTTGGCAAATGTCAGTCGTTTCAAGAAATGCCTCATTTTTTTTGACAAATATTGTATGTGTTTCAGTGATTACTTTATTATTTACAGTGAGGGCCATATTTATTTCAGTATGATTGATATATATTTCATTATATCTCGTATTCAATTCTGAGTGTTAGTTATTCATAATAATCACTAAGTAGCATATTCACTTTGACTGGTTTCATATTTGTTTTGGTTCAAGTCAGATTCACTCTGCCAGGTATCATATTTATTTTGACACATAGTACATTCATTCTGGTGTATGTCATATTCATTTTGCAACACACTATGCATTCCAGAAGGTGTCCTATATAGGGAGCTGTAATTTTGACATGAACAGCTTTCCATAGACAGCCACCGTCGAGTGTTCAGCACTGGAAAGGCACTAATAATAAACCAGCTAGGAACTCTGTTGTATGTACACAAGAAACAAAGACCGATCACACTAGAGGACGCGTGGCAATGCGTATGTGCAGCTGCAGCCGCCGCAAATCTCAAGTGGAGGGGCAGGGGGGTAGGGAAGGTGAAAATTATTAAAAATAATTTTTAAAAAATGAGCACGATCGCGTGTGTAAAACCTTGAATTGGCAAGGAGCTCTTGAATAAACAGTAGAATTAAACTGGTAGTAATGCAAAGCGCTTGATAACTGCCTAGCGAAATTGTGCTGTGTAGGAAATAAAAAGAAAAAGCAGTCCAGAAACCATGCGGAAAACATGGTGCCTCGTATGTTTCCAGTAGTTGGCCGGTGCGCTCGAGGAGGGCTAAACATCAGAAAAGGCATGAGGTACACATGCCTTTCACAAATAAATCAAGGGAAGGCAAGTCCACAAACAAATGAAAGTGATGGACATGACTGTAGTGTCGGCGACCGCCGGCACTTCGGTTTGAAAAAATAAATACACACACAATAGTTTTAAGTGTTGTACTAAACTCTCGGGCTGGCGCGAATCAGCAGCGACGAACGTGCCGATGCGATCGCTTCTCGTATCTGGCGCCGCGTCCCTGCTGCCACGCCCCTGCCCTTCAACTTTATTACCGCGGTCACCTGACCGTGGACAAACCAACTCACCCCACTTTCACAGGGGGAAATACACATGGTGCCGGGAAAACGCCACACCCGAGCACCGCACAGATCCGTAGTGCCCAGCGTCCAGTTACATCCAGAGAACTAACATGACCCACTTAGCTCCGCTATTAAGTCGTCTATTGTGGGTGTCAGATGTCTCTCACGCTTGATGGCGGTGTTGGGGAGGCGCATGTCCACACATATGCGGACTTCTCCTGGTTGCTGTGGTTTTCGCGCCACCACTATGGGCGATACCCACGCCATTGGTCCTGTCACTTTCTCAATTATGCCAGCCTTTTCAAGTTGTTCGAGTTCTTTCTCCACTTGGGGCCGGAGATGGAATTCTATCCTTCTGTGCCTGAGGGCCACCGGTTGAACAGTCTCGTCGATATGTAACCTCACCTCTTTGTTCTTTAAACATCTAATTCCCTCAAACACCTGATGATACTGGGCAATGAGTTCTGCACTGTCTCCTGATGTATGCCAAACGCAAACGTGACTACTCCCAGGTTTTCCGCCGTCTGGCAGCCTAAGAGCATTCCGTGTCCTTCTTCAGCTACATATACTTTAGCACCAATAGTGTTGGACCCATGCGCAACAGTGGTCTGGAACACACCTTTTAGTGCGAGCGGGGTGTTTTGTCCATATGCATACACTCTGATTTTTGTCTTGGTGAGCACCGGTAGCGGGCTCATCCTCTGATACTCGCTAGCAGCGAGGATGTTTATAGACGCTCCCGTGTCGACAACAGCAAGGATATCATGAGTGTCCGCATTTATTGGGCACCTGGGAAGTCTTTTCGATGACTGGGCTGCGTTTCCAATGGCGAACAGCGAATGAATGACATGCTCTTCTGCCTCATCGTCGTCCATGTCACTCCCGTGTTCCGATTTACTTGCCGTGATGTTGACTGCTGCGGTGCCAATCCGTGACTTGCCTGATCGACATACTCTTGCAAAATGATTTAACTTCCCACAGTTTGCACATTTTCTTCCTTTTGCCGGGCACTCAGTCGATCGATGTGGTGGGCCACCACAGTACCCACATTGCTTTTGCTGCTGTCTTTGCGGGCGCAGCTTTGTTTTGGTCGTGGGTGCCGCTACCAAATTTAGAGATTCCTCCTTGATGGGTCTCTGCAACACTGCCTCAATGTGAGACGCTCGCGCCTTTGACAGTTCCTTAGTGCATCCCATCCTGAGGATGTCAGCTAGAGACCTCCCTGATTCCTCCAGAATTTGTTCACGTAACTTTATTGACGCGCACCCCTGTATTACCTGCCCTCGTATTTCTTCTGCTTCATCAGCGAATCGGCAGGTGCTGGCCAGTCCGCGCAGCCGCAAGTGGAACGAATCAATAGACTCCTCTGGTTGTTGTCATGCTTGTCTGAAGACAAATCGTTCATAATCCGTGTTAGCCATTGGTTCAAAATGTTTGTTCAGAGCCGCTATCAGGGTGTGATGTGTTTTGGGGGCGTCTTCCGGGAGGTTCTTCGATATGTTATAAATGTTCCCCCTAAATGGATGATCATCGCCCGTTTCTGATCGTCCTCCACTTTAGTGGCCTCAAAAAATAACATTACTCTTGCCACCCACTCTCTCCACATTGGAGCTTGTGCTGAAGGAGTTCCTTCCTCCAAAAACGGTTCTATGGGCGGACTAACAGACATGACGGGCGATGGTGGGGCAGACAGTCTTACTAACAGGGTGTCTGTTGCAGTACCTGGGTGCCGTCTCTATGGCAGCTGAACGTCCTCGGTGGGCGCAACTGGAGATGGGACTCAACCAATTGGAGTATCGCCTCTCTTCTTGGGTCCTATGTGGCTGGCACAGTACAGCTCTGACACAATGGTTTTACTCGTGGCCGCAAACTGCTCGGTTGAGCAGCACCAGGAGCCTTTGGGGCGTGGTCTGACGATGTGGGCGCGGCCAATGGACTAGGCCTGCAGCCACACAATGTGCTCCACGGTTAGAGTGGTCCTGGCTGCTCTTTAGCACCTGGGTGTGGCAGCTAGCTATCAGCTGCTGGCCTGGACGCTCACCAGTTCCCAGGGTAAACACCGATGCAGGTGCTGGGGCCCACATGGCACGAGCACCGCAGGGACTGCGGACGCCATGGGGCAATTTTCGCTACGACGGTTGAACACCCTCGTCGCCAAATTGTAGTGTCAGCGACCGCTGGCATTTCGGTTTGAAAAAATAAACACACACACAATAGTTTTAAGTGTTGTACTAAACTCTCGGGCTGGCGTGCATCAGCAGCGACGAATGTGCCGATATGATCGCTTCTCACATCTGGCGTCGGGTCCCTGCTGCCACACCCCTGCCCTTCAACTTTATTACTGCGGTCACCGGACCGCGGGCAAACCAACTCACCCCACTTTCATAGGGGGAAATGCACATGGTGCCGGGAAAACGCCACACCCCCGAGCACCGCACAGATCCGTAGTGCCCGGCGTCCAGTTACATCACTGGCGCGACACTACAATGACATGGGTGTGGTTTAAAGCCCAACAAAAAGACAAGAGATCAGAAGCGCTTGTGCACTCTACCTAAAAATACATTTAAAAAAACATTTGTTTCACTATGTCCATGAATATCTTTGTTGCTCTTCACCTCATCTTCAATTATTTGAAGAGAAGGGATAGGAAAAAGAGGATTCACTAACATGTATAGACTTTGGGCCTGATTTACAGCTTGATGGATGGGGTTACTTTGTCACAAATGTGATGGATATCCAGTCTGCTGTATTACGATTCTATAATACCCTATGGACATCGTAAAATGGTGGATAGGATATCCTTTATGTTTGTGACAGAGTAACCCATCCGCCAAACTCTACATCAGACCGTACGTTGGTTAGGTGTGCAATATGTAATGTCTAATGGATACCTCTAAGCACAGATTCCTCACCTTGTTCCTCATGCGTTGATGCAGGCACCAATGCTGAAGGAAGAATCAATATTTATATCAGAGATGCACCCTCTTTGACCACAGTCTCAATAGGTTTCAGACAGAATGCTTCATTTAACACAATAATTTTAGATTCCGAACCACATGATGGTGATGATTGAGATGATGAATCCCACCTTTATGATGATGAAAACCCCGAGGCCAGTGGCCTTGATACATTTCCTAATACTGGCCTAAAGTCTCCACCCGGTCCTTCTACAGAAGAATCTGTTTCTTTTACCATGGTGGTCAGAAGAGCAGCAGAAGTCTGTCATCTACAACTGCCCTCAGTAGAGGGGACAACAAGCCTCATCAAAGGTCTGCAGCCATGGAAGACTCCAGCAGAGCCACCCCAGCACTTCAATGAGGCACACACAGACACAGTTATAGGCACCTGGGCAAAGCTAGGATCTTGCCCTCCTGCCAAGCTCCATATAGCCTGGAAACACAGACCTGCTCCAGGGGCCCTATCTTTCCTCCTGCAACCACTGAGAGTTTTGTAGTTCAGGCTACTTCAGGCCTCCACCAGTAGGCTGAATCCAAATGCATTGCTGTCTATTCCGCCAGAGAGTTGAAATGAATGGAAGCATTTTAGAAATGTATATTCTCAACTTCCAGCTATCCACTCAGGTCAGTAAATTCAAGTTGGCCCATAGGGAATTGTTTGTATGCATTGAGGGATGTGGTGGCTGACATTTTGCCAGCGAATCCATGCAATCTTTGTACCAACCTTCAACAAATCATTCAGGATTGCCAAGACATAGTGAAATATGTAATTAGGTCGGGTCAGGCCTGGACACCACCAACTGTCTGAGTAGGGCAGTTGGCACCAGTGTGGTGCTTTTACACCAAGCCTAGATACACTCTGCAGATTTCCCTAGTAATCACTCACAGTTATGATGGCACCCATATCTTCAGAGACAAAGCCGAGTTGGTGTTGGAGCACTTCAAAGACAGCAAAGCAACAGTGCACTCCCATGGCATAGCACCTCCATTCCCACAGCAGTATATGTTACCTTTCACGGCTTCGGGTGAGATGTTCAACGGAGGCCACGTCAAACCTTGCCTCAGCAACAATAGCTCTCCAAAACATTTCTAGGCAGAGGTCAGGAATCCAGGGGCAACAAACTACTCAATCCCCACCCCAAATTCCTTTTAGCTGGTCCTCAGCATATTTCTACCTGGTTGGAGGCTGGATAAGTCATTACCACTATGCATGGCAACGCTTTACATCAGACACATCAGTGTTTCAAATTGTAAAATATGAATATTCCCTATGCTTCCTTTCCACCCTTCCAAACATGCCAATTACACCCCAACAGCTTCTGGGGGATAACTTATCCATTCACTCACAAGAAGTTCAAGCTGTCTTGGAGAAGTGAGATGTAGAAAGGGTGCCAGCATCGGAAGTAAGGAATGGTTGCTACTCATGCTATTTTCATGTGCCAAAGAAGGATGGGGCCTTTTTCCTATTTTAGACCCCACTTTCTAAACTTCTTCCTCAAGAAGGACAGGCTCAAGATGCTCTCTCTAGCCCAAGTTCTGTCTGTGCTGGATCTATGTGACTGGATGGTGGCATTTGATCTACAGGATGCCTATTTCCATGTTGCCGTCCTGCAGTCCCACAGATGCTACCTGCGGTTCCAAGTAGCACACAAAGACTATCAGTTCTCGGTGCTCCCCTCGGGTGTTTGTGAAAGTAATGATTGCGGTTGCTGCTGATCTTTGGAGGGTGGGAATATCAGTCTCCCCCTAACTCAATGATGATGACCAATCTCATTGACATTGGCGAGATTCTCCATTTATGCATCAAAGTCACACCTGACTCCTTAACAGAGCCTCCCTTTCATGGGAATTAACCAGACAGGGTGCTGTTTTGAGCCATCCCTCCACCTCTACAAGTCTGGAATATTTGGGCTGTGATCACGATGTTTGAAAACTTGACCTGGGTTACAGCGACAATGGTTCTGAGGCTTCTGGCTGCCTTTTGCCTGCTAGTAGACCACCCCAGTTGGCACATGTGAGCTCTACAGTTAGATCTGAAGTCTCAATGGGCTCAGCAACCAGATTCCTTCCAGGGATCAGAGGACACTGCAACAGATCTGCATTGGTGGTTGCTGGACCACAATTTAACAAGCAGCAGATCCCTCTTCCTAGCCCATCCGAGCTAATGATTGTGACGGATGCAATGTTGCTGGGATGGGAAGGCAATCTGGGAAAAGGGGAAATAAGATGACTTTGGTCACTAGCAGATCACCACCTCCACATCAACCTGCTGGAGTTGTGGGAAATTTGCTTGGCACTAAAGTTTCCTCCCGTCCATCAAGGGGTAACAGGTGCAGGTCCTTACAGACAGTACCACCTCCTGGTGCTAATGCAACATGTGTGGTGGGGTGGGGACATGGGTCCTGTGCTAGGAGGTCATCTGGAGCTGAATGAATCATCAGGATATGTTTCCAGTCATAAAACGCTTGGCATGAACTTTAAACGTCTGGGTGGACAAACTCAGCCAGTGTTCCCTAGTGAATGACGGCTACACTCAGAGGTGGCAAAGGGTATCTTTAAGCAATTAAAGTAACCCTGTCTCAAGCTTTTCTTTTCGCCAGTACTGAAAACATGCACACTGATGTTCCCAAGGCAATTCTCCCTCAAATCTGCCTTTCGGTTGGACTGGAGCTCAGGACTGCTGGTCACCTTACCGCCTCTACCACTCCAGCCCAGATTTCTGAAATAGACTATGAACAACCAGCCCTAAGTCATCCTAGTGACTCTGGACAGGGCCAAGAGAGTGTGGTACCCAGAACTTCATGACCATCTGTCCTCCGATTTGGCTGCTTCTTCAGTGGGGAGGGGAGTCTACTGTCAAAACTGCTGTACAGGGTGCTGCACTCGAGCCTGCACAACTTTAGCCTCAATGCTTTAAGACTGATTTGCGACAATTGACAGCCTTCAATCTCAGTCCTGAAGTGGAGAATGTGGTTTTGGCAGCAGCCATCCCTCTAATAAGAACAACTATGCGAGGGTCTGTGAGAAATTTGCTGATTGGTGTTCTTCCCAACACAGCCAAACATTACAGGCCCAATTGTCATTTTTTTCACCTTTTCTCCCTTCTTTAGATGTTTCGTTCAATTTATGTACTTTTGTTTAATCTAAGGTAGGACCTTATCACCACACCTAACTATAATGCGACTTTAATCTTTGTCTTTTTCAGTGAATTTCAGTTTCTGATGGATACAACTACCTGTGGACTCCTTACTTTATTAATTCTCCCAATGCGCCAGCATTCAACGGAAATTTTCTTCCTAGATCCTCACGTCGACGAGGACGCCACAATTGTACGGCTCCGCACGCAACTCTGTCTGACGTCATTGTGGCAATAAGAAGTCCTTGCCGGCCTGCTGACGTCAGTTCCCTTTTTTACACACCTTCGACCCTAACGTTTTTTTCCTACCTCTCGATCATTTACTGTTTCGAGAAGTTGTTGTTGAGCGTTACAATGTCTCCATAAAAAAAAAATCGGGATTTAAGCCTTGTTATGAGTGCGTGGGTCGCATGTCGGTGACAGACCCTCATGAGAAATGCTCCTGGTGCCTGAGCTCAGACCACGACGTGGAGGGATGCATGTCCTGCCAGCGGATGAACCCGAAGGCCTTGAAGAAGAGAGAGGCTAAGCTCTTCTTGGCGAAAGCTAAGCAGGAGAAAAGGGGTCATCGAAGATCAAAGGCGAGGGATATTTCTTCGCATAAGTCCTTGAGGTCGACGCCGGCACAAATCTTGACGCTGTTCTTCCAGGGATCGGTCTCGGTCCCCTCCGAGACGGCACCATGCGGTGTGGGAGATCAGTCCTACGGTGACTCCTCAGCCTCAGAGACTACAGGATTCTCCGGCGCCGACGTTGATAGAGATCGCCGAGTCCCCAGTGAACCCTAAGGCTCAGTTTTCTCCTGTGTCCACTCAGGGCCAGGAGTCGGGTGTGCAGGCATCGGAGTCTGTTCAGACTCCCGGGGCAGATCCATCAGCGTTCCTCAATGCTATGTGTAGCAGTTTTAACAGAGTTATGGACCCCCGCTGGTGCGCCTCCTGGTACCACGGGTCGGTTAGCGTTTACCCTGGGTTGTCCGGCGCCATACAAACAGGCTCTGTTTGTACCCTTCTATCTGGGTGAAGGTGCTGGTTCGGCGCGATGACTTCACCACCCCGGATGATGCTGCAGACGGCGCTGATGGAGTCAATGCCGGTGCCCGATGGATCCTGTTCGACCCACAGTGTCTCTCCATCCTCTCCTCCGCTGGAGAGTCCATCTGCTTTGAAGCCGGCGTCATCGTCGTCGGCTAATTCTCTGTCAACGCCGCATTTGGAGTCTAGACTGAGGTCGAGGAGAAGGGCCTTGAGGCTTTTGGAGGAGCAGGAGTATCAGCAACAGCTGTTGGAGGAAGGAGAAATTATGGACCCTATGGGTGAATTTCAAGGCCTAGACTCTGCAAGTGGCTTGGATACATCCCCTGAGAGGGATTTCTCATCCCCTGGAGAGCTCACAGCGGAGGCAGCTTCTTACCACAGTGTAATAAGAAAGGCTGCTGAGTTTTTGGACCTTCCGTTGCCGGCATCAGAGACAAAGACAAACATTTTAACGGAGGTGTTACATCCATCGGGTACATCTTCTGAGCCTCTCCTCCCGTTTAATGATGCTCTTTCTGGACATTTGGAGGAAGCCTGTCACAACTCCAGCATTTTCCAGGACTGTGGCTAGGAGGTACAGAGTTGCTCCAGGGAATCCGCAGTTTATTTCTCCGCCTGAGAGGTTGGTGGTGCAAGCCTCTTGTTCTGCAAGGTCTGCTCCTGGTTCCTCCCCTGCAACTCCTTCAGATAGGGAGTCTAAGCATATGGAGCAAACAGCTAAAAAGGTCTTCTGCTCGTGCAGCATGGCCTTGAAGTCTCTCAATGCGACTTGTGTGCTGTGGAGGTATATCCATGCCCTAATTGACTCGGCAAGAGCCGTTGTGCCAAGATTGCCTCAGGATGTGCAGGGACAGTTTGATCAACTCCCGTTGGACAGTCAAGCAGCAGCCAAGCAGGTTATTCAATCTGGCTTGGACATGGCAGATTCGGTTGCCAGGGCAAAGGGCACTTCAGTGGCAACCAGGAGGCATGCCTGGCTCAGGGCTTCTGGTTTCTCAACGGGTGTTCAGACCACTCTTATGGACCTTCCTTTTGATGGAGAGAAGTTGTTTAGGTCCAAAGCAGACTCAGCTTTAGAATGATTTAAAGACAGCAGGGCTACTGCAAGGTCTTTGGGACTCCAAGCATCATCGTCTACACCCCTCAGGTCTTTTCAAAGGTTCAGGGGTTTTGGCCGGGGGTCCTCTTTCCATGGAAGGCCACAATCCAGCATTCAGCAGCCTGCCAACCCTCTTTACAGATCTTATAGAGGTCAGGTGAGGGTTAGGATACGAGGAGCTGCTCAGTAGCCTTCCACTTTGTCCTCTTCCTCTGAGGGAGCCCAGGAAGGAAAGCAGCCCTAGGTTTCTCTCCATTTTGCATCATGTTTCTCCTGTAGGAGGAAGGTTATCTTGTTTTCTCCACGAGTGGTAGATAATCACATCGGACTCTTGGGTGCTGAATATTGTGGTGAAAGGTTATGCCCTTCCTTTTCTGGATTTTCCCCCTCCCATTCCTCCCCATCATTTGTTTTGCACAGATCATCTCCTGTTGCTTCAACAGGAAGTGCAGGCCTTTTTGTTAAAAGGTGCATTGGAGTTGGTTCCGGAGCAGGAGAAGGGTCAGGGATGGTCAAATGAGGCCTATCCGGGATCTGAGGATTTTGAATTGGTTCCTCAAACAGGAGAAGTTCAAAATGCTGACCCTAGCACAGGTGCTTCTTGCGTTGAACAAGGAAGACTGGATGGTGTCTGTCGACTTGCAGGATGCTTATTTTCATATCCCCATTCTGAAGTCGCACAGGAAGTATCTCCGGTTTGTGGTAGGGTCGCAACACTACCAGTTTGCGGTCCTTCCTTTTGGTCTTACTTCCGCACCTCGAGTCTTCACAAAGGTGATGGCAGTGGTTGCAGCGGACCTCAGAGGAAGGGAGTATCTGTATTCCCTTACCTGGACAATTGGCTGATCAAAGTCAGGTCCCCAGAGCTCGTGCTGCATCACTTGCAAGTGACAACCCAGCTGCTGTTCAACCTGGGCTTTACAGGAAATGTGCTCAAATCTGACCTGGAGCCCTCTCAGCGCCTCCTGTTCATAGGGGCAGTACTGGACACAACACTGAATCGGGCCTACCCTCCTCCTCAGAGGATTCAGGACATTCAGGCGTTGATTCAAATGTCTCAGAATGGAGCGGCTGTTCCAGTCCTCAAGGTCCTATGTCTGCTCGGTCTGTTCGCTTCTTACATTCTGTTGGTCACTCTGTTGGTCACTCATGCACTAGGCACATGAGGGCTCTCCAGTGGTGCCGCCGCAAGCATTGGTTTCAACACAAAGGGGATCTCGAGGAGTCGATAACGATCTCCAGAGATGCTGCAGTGCATCTACGATGGTGGGCTGTGGACGGCAACCTTTCCCAAGGAAGCTGTTTTATCTACCACCTTCGGTGGCCATGGTCATAACGGATGCTTCCACTCTAGGGTGGGGAGCTCATCTGGGGGACCTGGAGATCAAAGGTCATTGGTCTCCAGTGGAACAGATGTTAGAATTACGGGCAATACGTCTGGCTCTCAAGGCCTTCCTCCTGTCCATTCGCGGTCAGTCAGTTCAAGTCTTGACTGACAACACTACCACGATGTGGTACATCATCAAGCAGGGAGGATTAGGGTCATACCTTGTCTGCAGAGAGGCTCTGCTGCTCTGCTGCTCTGGTCCTGGGCACAGGACCATCGGATTTGCATAGTAGCAAACCATCTGGCCGGACTCCTCAATGTACAGTCTCAGTTGGCATTTCTCGGCCGATCACGAGGGGCGTCTCCTTCTTCACATCTCCCAGATGTGGGGATTTCTATAGGTAGACCTGTTTGCCACTCAGGAGCACGCACACTGCCAGTCGTTCTGCAGCCTCCAGTATCCGGTGCAGGGGTTGTTGGGGGACACGTTTCAGATGTCTTGGTGCGACCAGTTGCTTTACGCGTGTACCCCATACCTTTGATTTCTCGAGTTCTGGGGAAGATTCGCTAGGATCGAGCTCAAGTCATTTTAATAGCCCCAGATTGGCCAAGAATGGTGTGGTACACAGACCTTCTCCAACTCTCAATCTGCCTGCCGCTTCATCTCCCTTACAGGGTAGACTTCCTCTCGCAGTCGCACGGGCAGGTTCTACACCCCCACCTCCAGAGCTTGCACCTACAAGCCTGGAGATTGAACGGGGCAATCTGAGTTCCTTTTCTCTCCCTCCAGAAGTGGTGGATGTTATCTTCTCGGCCAGACGACACTCCACCAAGACTGTCTATGCTAACAGATGGGCAAAATTTGTTACTTGGTGTGGAGAGAGGCAAATTGATCCCTTAAAGGCCCATTTGTCTGATGTTTTACTTTTTGCCCTTTCCTTGGCGCAGAACGGTTGTGCAATTGCAACTGTGAAGGGTTATTTGTCAGAGCTGTCTGCCTTTCTTTGTCTTCCTGATCATCCTTCCATGTTTAAGTCCCCTATAGTTATAAGGTTCCTTAAAGGCTTGACTAACAAGTTTCCTCCCACTCCGTTTGTCATGCCTCAGTGGGATTTGAATTTGGTTCGGACTTTTTTGATGGGTTCACTATTTGAGCCTATGCATTCTTGCCCGTTGAGGATTTTAGTTTTAAAAACAGTTTTCCTAACGGCTATCACGTCAGCTAGACGTGTGAGTGAGCTTCAGGCTCCTAGTGTGAAACCTCCTTTTACAACCTTTCATGCTGACAAGGTTGTGCTGAGAACAAGGGCAGCTTTCCTTCCTAAAGTGGTCACTCCCTTTCATATAGGTCAGTCTATAACACTCTCGTCCTTTTACCCTCCTCCCCATTCATCGAAGGAGGAGGAAAGACTTCATTGCTTGGATCCAAGAAGGGTTCTGAGTTTCTGCATAGAGTTGATGATCAACTTTTCATTGGATATGTGGGCAAGATGAAGGGCAGAGCCCTCCACAAGAGAACTCTTTCCAGGTGGGTCATTCTTTGCATATTCACTAGCGAAGAAGGTTCCTCCTGAAGGTATTAGGGCCCATTCCACTAGGGCTAAGTCTGCCACTAAGGCCTTGGCTAGAGGTGTCCCAGGTGTTGCAATGTGTAAGGCCGCAACTTGGGCTTTAGTCCACACTTTCGCGAAGCATTATAGCTTGGACTCAGAAGTTATGTGGGACGGGCATTTTGCACATTCTGTTTTGCAGGATTTCTTGGTTTGACCGGTCAGGCACCCACCTTTGAGTGCGGTACTGCTTTGTGATTCTATTCGTAAGGTGAGGAATCCACAGGTAATTGTATCCATCAGAAGAACGCTTTTTCTGGTGGACACAGTAGCTACCTGTGGATTCCTCACAGTCCCTCCCACCTCCCCTTTGCCTGTCTGGTCATACCAAGACTTCTTTTATTATAAATGTATATAAGTTTTTGGTGTTTTTATATAAATATATATTTGGGTTTATATTTGGATTGGTATATATTGTTCTTGTGAGGTCGGTATTCACCAGTCCACCTCAAAGACACGTAAAAAATGGAGAAACAGACGTCAGCATGCCGGCAAGGACTTCTTATTGCCACGATGACGTCAGATAGAGTCTGTTTACAAACGGTCTATACACACAGGGCTTAGGTACGTTCTAACTTTCCATACGTTAGACTAATTATTTCTACACTTCTCCTTATTCTTAGGGGCATTTGAACCCCCGCTGTTTTTTTACGACATATTTCAACCCCCATACGGCGACTTTCCTAATCTGGGTAGGTCCTTTTCAGGTTGCTTGCTGTCATGAGTTACTTCTATGGTATTGGCATTAATTTTGTCTCTTATTGATTCTTATTGCCTTCCCATTTATTTTTCTCATAGACACAGGTTAATACGTTGTGCCATCCCAACGGGAATAGTATTTATGGTCAGCACCTTTCCTCTACCATGTTTTCTGAGGTACTTTATGTTTTTCTTATTTTTTGGACACTGCGCTATCCCACTCTCTCTTAATTAGTGCACTATCTCACTTCTTTTATGTTTTTTGCTGTAAAAATAGGTAACATTTATACACGCGGTGATTCTATGCATCTGTTTCCCACCATCCTTTTCTCTATTCTATCTTCTTGATATACTTTAACATTTCAGCCGAAATTGACATCTTTTATGTTGATCAAGTATTTAGTAAATAAATATTTCTTAGTGATTATTTGTGCACACAATTTTGAAATATGAGCACTATGGTTGTGCATTTCTTTTCCTTTGTGTAACTAGGTTCACAGTTTGATGTGTTTTTATACTCACTGTCAGTGGATGTATATTATTTTTAAAAATAGATCCCTTCTTATTTTGTTTTCAGCCTTGAAAAAGTCCAATAGGACGAAACACGTGTTGGCTGTTTTCTGTTGTTTTCATATACGGACTTATTTACTTCTTGAACCATTATATCAGGTCTTGCTTGCAAAAGAATAAATCTTCTATGGACTTTTTATTGACTCGTTGAGTGCCCTGGTTGTGCTTTCTCCTTTGCATCTTGTAGCTACAGCACATACCGTAGATGGTTCCATGTTTGTGGTCCACCTGTGGTCTGGTGTACCTAAAAAACCCGTGGTGGTTGGGTTTTTCAACCAGGATTGCACCATTCGCCACTTGCCTTCTACTACTACAAGACTTTCAACTGTGTTGTGTCGGATGTGCAACGTTAGCATTAACCACCTTGCCTTTTCAGATAGATTCGTGTGCACAGCCGTGCAATTGTGACGTCCTCCTCGACGTAGGGAGCTAGGAAGAACATTTCTATCGAATGCCGGCGCATTGAGAGATTTCATAAGGTGAAGAATCCACATTTAGCTACTGTATCCACCAGAAAAAGCATTACCGAAGGTAAGTAGCTTGTTCTTTTTTAACATAAAGTAAGATCTTAGTACCATAAGTGAATATATTGTCACTTTAACCTTTGTTTATTTCAGTGAATTTCTGTTTTTTTTCTCATATTCACCCAACCCCCCCAATGAGCAAAGCTTTTGTCCATGTTCAAGGGAGGTTTGGCCTCTGAGCTGAACACCATAGGGGTGCACCCAATCCGCACCTTGCATGGCCAAAGGCTGTATATGGCTGGGTCAGGCTCTTTGTTCAATCCCCCTGTGGGTTGAGCACAGGGGGTTGCACATTTTTCCCATGATTTATTTTCTGTACCGTAACACTCTAGTAGTCCTGTGCCCAAAAGTCACCCCAGTGGTAGCTCAGAACTACCACATTATCTTACAGGAGCGCTGTGTTGGGTCATGCAGGACTACTGCAGTTAAATTTTTTTTTAGTCCCTAGCGGGGTCCTTCTGGTTCAACCCCACAGGTTTTTGAGAAAGTCTACATTACAGGTCATGGGAACATGATCACCTTTCCCAAACGAGTAAAAAACAAAAACATATAAGGGGGCAGGGTAGGGACACCCTGACCACCTGGCACTCAGGGGTGAGGGATACAAAGGACAAAAAAATATAGTTGTTTGTACCACGGGTACCATGACCTTCCTGTGAGGTGCAGCAAGAGTCATACTCCATGTAGGAAAATGCCACTGTTGGCATGGTTACCCCCTAACGTTTTGCCTTTTGTTGATGCCGGCTTTGATTGAAAGTGTGCTGGGACCCTGCTAACCAGGCCCCAGCACCAGTGTTCTTTCTCTAAAACTGTACCTTTGTTTCCACAATTGGCACAGCCCTGGCACACAGATAAGTCCCTTGTGAAAGGTACCCCTGGCACAAGGGCTGTGTAGCCAAGGAAGGTCTCTAAGGGCTGCAGCATGTATTATGCCACCCTGGGGACCCCTCACACAGCACATGCCCACAACCCACTGCCTGTGGCATAGGTAAGTCACCTCTCGAGCAGGCCTTACAGCCCTAAGGCAGGGTGCATGAGCACTATGCCCCTACACTGTCAAAGTGAATTCTTAGACATTGTAAGAGCAGGGCAGCCATAAAGAGTATATGGTCTGAGAGTTTGTCAAACATGAACTCCACAGTTCCATAATGGCTACACTGAATACTGGGAAGTTTGGTATCAAACTTCTCAGCACAATAAATCCACACTGATGCCAGTGTGGGATTTATTGAGAAATGCACACAGAAGACATCTTAGAGATGCCCCCTGCATGCCAGCCCAACTGCTAGTGCTAGACTGACCAGCCTAGCCAGCCTGCCAGTTCCAGACTAGTTTCTGGCCACATGGGGTAAGTGCCTTTGTGCACTCTGTGACCAGGAACAAAGCCTGTCCTGGGTGGAGGTGCTTCACACCACCCCCTGCAGGAACTGTGACACCTGGCCATGAGCCTCAAAGGCACAAGCATGGTGTTACAACACCCCAGGGCACTCCAGCTAGTGGAGATGCCCGCCCCCCCTGGACACAGCCCCCACTCTTGGCAGCAAGGCCAGAGGAGTTAAGGAGGAGTCACCCTCCAGCCAGGACAGACCCTAAGGTGTCCAGAGCTGAGGTGACCTCTTCCTTAGAAAATCCTCCATCTTGGCATGGAGGATTTAGCCCAATAGGATTAGGGATGTGCCCCCCTCCCCAAAGGGAGGAGGCACAAGGAGGGTGTAGCCACCCTCAAGGACAGTAGCCATTGGCTACTGCCCTCCAGCCCTAAACACACCCCTAAATCTAGTATTTATGGGTGACCCTGAACCCAGGAAATCAGATTCCTGATGACCTAACAAGAAGAAGGACTGCTGACCCTGCAGAGAAGAAAGAGACAACTGCTTTGTCCCCAGCCCTACCAGCCTTTCTCCAGATTCAAAGAACCTGCAACAGCGATGCATCCTGCGGGCCCAGCGACCTCTGCCAACTCAGAGGACTGCCCTGCTAACCCAAAGGACCAAGAAACTCCCCTGGACAGTGGCTCTGTCCAAAGCAACAAGAAGAAACCATCTTTAAAGGGACTCCCACCTCACTCCTGAAGCGTGAGTCCCCACCACTCTGCACCTGACGCCCCCGGCCCGTGTCCAAAGAAACCAACACCGCAGAGAGGACCACCAGGCAACTCCAACGACGTGTCCACCCTGAGCCAACCTCCCTGCACCCCCACGAAGATGCAGAGAGAATCCAGAGGACCCCCCTCACTGCAACTGCCCGGTAACAAAGAATCTGACGCCTGGAAGAAGCACTGCACCTGCAGCCCCCAGGCCTGTGAGGAACCCCCCCCAGTGCTCTACAAAACCCGCCTGGTCTGATCCCTGAGGACGTGCACCTACCTCTAGCAGACTGGAACCAGAGCACCACTAGTCTCCATAGGCACCTATGTTATTTGGGCCCCTCTTTGACCTCTGCACCTGACCGGCCTTGTGTTGCTGGTGCTGGGTGTTTGGGGTTAACTTAAACCCCCAATGGTGGGCTGCCTATGCCCCAGAGACTCAACTTGTAAATTCTTGACCTACCTGACAAACTAACCTTTACTTACCTCCACTAGGAACTGTTGAATTTTGCAGTGTCTACTTTTAAAATAGGTTATTGCTATTTTATGCCAAACTGTGTACATTACTGTTTTGATTCAAAGTTCTATATTTACCTATGCCAAGAGCCTTACAATTTATGTACTTAGCTGCAATCTGAATCTTGTGGTTCTAAATATAAATTAGGAAAATAATATTTTCCTATATAAAAACCTATTGGCCTGGAGTTAAGTCTTTGAGTGTGTGTTCCCATTTATTGCCTGTGTAAGCCTAACTGCTCGACCACACTACCACAAATAGAGCATTAGTGTTATCAGTTATTGCTACTATCAACCTCTAACTTGGACTCTGTGCACACTATCTCTCACTTTGAGATAGTATATACAGAGCCTGCTTCCTACACTCTAGGATCATGAAAACTTCAGTGAGAGGGGGGGGGGGGGTAAGGTGGTCGCAAGTCAAAGGGCCTCACACTGCAGCCAACCATATGCCAGCAAGGCTGGGCATAGAGGGAATTAGGGATTAACCTCCCGAGAGGACTTGGCTGCTGGACCTGCAGCAGCATGCAAGTTGGCAGTGGAAATGTTTTAGGCATCATCTCCAACCGATATCAAAGCCCCTACAGAGGTTGGGTTTAACTTGTTGGTGGAATTAAATCAACATTGTTTCCATATTTTCAGGTCAAAAGTTCACTGTTAGCCAATATTCAAAAAATTGTTCACATGATACCAGGATAAACACATGCATATCTGTAATTGATAACAATTAATGTTCACTTACAAGAAGTAAATCTATGCCAACTTCATCAATATCTGGAACAAATTTGTCCATGACTTGTGGAGACCTGGGTGCAAAAGCATTTCTTGGAAGAGCCACTTCACTTGGCCAGTCTTCCTCTTCTGCTGTCCCAAGTATTCTACACAGCAAACAAATGTGCACATTTGAAATCTAAGCATCGTTGCCAACATGCTTAAAACTTTGGAAAAAACACAAGATTCGTAATACATTTTTAACTATACTTTTGGAGTCTTGTATTCATTTTGGGCCCAATTCACATTAAAAGGCATAAGTCTGTAACTTTAGAAAGATTTACAACTTTGTAGACTTCAAGAAAAAAATCAGAAATACACCTGAACAGCTGTTACTCATGGAAAACGTGAGTGTTTTTGCCAGTGCACAGACATTTCTGCATGTAGTATTGTACATTTACAATCACGATTGGAACTTTTCCATCACCTCTGTACAATGCACATTTTTTTTAACTTTGCTTCCCCATGAGACCCCACTAATTTTGGGGTGCTCCCTCATGGAGGTCAATTCACTGAAATGCCAGGGGTAGCCTAAGTGACATAACATGCCCTTTGACCTCCGCTTTCATTCATACACTCCCTCTCACATAAACACATTCTCACTCGCAAGCACACACACATATACATTTAAAAGCATTTTAACTTACCTCAGCTGCCATGAAAAGGGCATATTATAGCTAACTGTACTCAATTTTATTACACTAATAGTGAATAATACTATATTATTCATTATTAGTGTAGTAAAATATTGACAGAAAATAAAGGGGGTAGAGCCTCAACTGACGTCTATTAGGGCGAGTTGTCACTGTGTTCATGGCACTGAATTTGCCACCACTGAGTTCGGGGCCTGGGCGTCAATTCCAGTAGCAGATGCTCTGTTAGGGCAGAGGTGTGTTGCTTCCCTGCCAGCAGCCACAGCTGAAAAACCTTTTAAAGAAAACAATAATAAACTGTGTTTATTATCGTTTTCGTTAAAAGGGGCGGGCCATGGGGGTGATGTGCACTGAGGGGGGGGGCTCACCACTCCCCCTGTACAGCACATGTGTGTTTGGCCGGCCATCTCGGGCTGGCCAAACACACATACTCTGTAGGTGCAGTTGCTGGGCTGGAGAGGGCAGGCTGGGATCCTGTGCCTGCAGCTGGGAGTGTCGAGGAAAAGAGGAGCGGTGGAGGAGGTAAGTGTTTTTTTAAATTACATTTATTGTTCATTCCCTCCTGCCTCCCCCCCACCCCTGCACCATCCCGCCCCTTCGCGGCCTTCGAACTGCTACTGGTCAATCCACCAAAATGCCAAGGGTAGCAGAACTGACATATTGCACCATTTAACTGTTTCTTTGACTCTCACACACATGCTTACGCATGCACACACATACCCACCCTCTCTCACATACACACTCTCACCTGCAAGCATGAATACAACATAAATTGAAAAGCATTTTTACTTACCATATAGTGACATATTCCAGCTAACTGTACTCCAATTTTATTACACTCATAGTGAATAATATTATTTACTTTTTGTGAAATAAAATCATTGACAGAAAACCAGTAAAGTGGAGCCTCAACCGCAGTCCATTAGGACGATCTGTCCTAGTGTTCGATGCACTGGATTTTGCCACCTCCGGGGCCAGGGGTCGCAGAGACAGTTCCAGGGGGTCGCTAGGGGCAAGCAAAGGGTCGCAACTGAAACCCCTGGCGATCCCTAAATGAAGTCCATGGGGTTCTGTCACAACACCTCTCTGCTCTATACCTATTTATTTCATGAGCCCTTGCAAAATTACATCACGCCTTTATGCCCCTTTTTCCATACTGTCTGATCAGTATAGGGAAAGGTGCAGAAGACATTGTGACGCGGAGGGTTAATTAGCTTGAGCAGTGTAGATGAGCGTGATGCCTGCTGAAACCCGAACAATGTGGAAAAGTTCACAATGTTGTTTTCAAGCTTGTTTCCCAACATTCCATGGATACATTTATTCGCAGCTGCATGTGTAAGAAACAGGTTGTGTAGGAGACTCTGTCTCAACCTTGAGAACGAGAGTACAGGGAGAAGATGGAATGAAAACAATGGCTAGGGAATGGCAGAGCAGCCAAGAGACAAATGCTGATAACATAGCTTGAAAATGCCAGAAAGGGATAGAATCCAAGCTTCAAGTTATTTAAGCACTGAAGAGCGGGTGAGGAATTGAAGCTCGCAGAGGGGGTTGTGAATGCTGCCATCGCCAGGCCCACAGCGCTGCCTCCCTGTTTGCTGTTCAGAGACAGTGACGCTTGAGGGGGAGAGAGGTCCAAGCAGGCGGTAGAGGGCTTCCCAGCATTTCGTGGACTAAGTTGGGATGAAAGGCCTTTGGTTTTCTGCTCTATTATAATGATTGATTATTATGCTTGCACTGTGTTTATAATCTGAAGTATTCAGCTCATTTATATTTTGCTTCCTGAACATCGTAGTGTGAGCTTGCTGCAGTAATTGAAACATGCATTTTGGTATGCAGTTAATCAAAGCTTATCTGAAGTATTCAGCTTGTTTATATTTTGCTTCCTGAACATAGTAGTGTGATGCATTTTGGTATACAGTTAATCAAAGCTTATATCTGTCAATGAACTCTTTGTAGTGGGCTCATATATAAATAGATGCTCTTTATTGCTATTTTTATTCTACTCCGTTGATGTGCCAAATGCATACATTTCCCTGAAATTCTAGTAAAGCTAAATTGTATTCATAATTGCCGTGTGCTCCTTCATTGAGCGTCCTTATTGACTTATATCGAACAGATCAGGTGTCAATCAGTCACCTGGATAAGACACTGTCCAATGTCCAAAACAGTACCTTATTTGAGATGTCTTCTGCCCATTACATGTGTATTGATGTTATGCATCGTTTTCTACTATGTGAAGCATCATTTAATGAAACCTGCACAGCCATCTTTTTTTTTTTTTTTTTTTTAAGTGTTACATGGTAAAATCAATCAGACTAAGTAGGTGATTGAATGCAAGTGAGGGAAAAGAATATGTTTGGGAGATAGGCGTGTCACTCATAAGTGAGAAGGGGACAGGATGTGTCTACCTACGTACATGACTTGATTATGATGCTGATAGTGACGCCTTTACAGAGTGGGACTGATAATGCAAATCAAATAATTTCTCTAACTAAAAACAAAGGCAGCCATCTTAAAATAAATAATAAAATAAATAGGCTAAGACAGAACAGAATAAGTAGGTTAAAAGTCACTGGGTGAGGTGGGCATAGGCCTGAAAGCTAGAAGGCTAAGCTAAACTCCTGAGTCTCATTAAAACTAAATAAGATCCACTAAACTCATAAAGGCCAATTTCCTTATTTAACATAAAAAACAAAATTGTGTGTTATTGTTATTGCTGGATCCTGAAAATGCCTTTGATTCAGTGAAGAGGCCGTATTTGATGGAAGTCCTGTGGAAGATGGGTTTTGGACTGCTGTTTTTTAAAAGGGTAGGGCTGCTGTACAAGGAGCCTCTTGCCAGGTGATGGTTAATCGGGTACAATCAAGGAAATTCAGGCTTGGCAGAGGCACCAGGCAGGGGTGCCCACTGTCACCGCTTTTGATCATAATTGCGATAGACCCACACTGGCAACCTGGATACGAAGAGACGTCTTGATTAGGGGACTGAAATGGGAGCTGCACTGGGAAGATGTAATCATGCTTTATGCAGACAATATCCTGCTGCACCTAGCCCACCCGGAGGGTTCAATCCCATGTGCTCTCTACATTCTCGAGGTGTTTGGTGCGCATGCTGGGATCCGTATCAACTGGAATAAATTAATTGCTTTCTCTTTGACAGTGGATCCTGCCTAGTGGATGGGGGGGTCTACTGAGGTGAGAACAGAATGGGTTTAGGCACGTAGGCATTTATGTCACAATGTAACCAGAACCATTTTTCCAGTAAAAACCGGGATGTATCCTAGAAGGGTATAAGGGACGGTGACCAACTGAAGGAAACTCCTTGTCTCTGAGCTAGGTTGCACGACCCTATACAAAATGATTTATCTCCTTAAATTTTTATACTGCAGAATACTCCATACACAGTCCAAGATAAGTTTGTCAGGAATGTAGATGCAGTGACCAGGTTGCTGATATGGGATAGGGGCCAGTCGAGGCTTGCCATCTCTACCTTCAAGTAGAAGCTGGCCAATGAAGGGCTGGCCCTCCCGAATTTGAAACTGTATTATTGGGTGGCCCAGCAGCATGAACCGTCGGTCGACATACATGCATAGGAGAGTAATGGATCCCGAGGGATTCCCCCATCGGCCATAGGGGGCGACAAGGGGTATCTCTGCCAGGTACAAGCACAGTGGTGGTCATGATATGGTGGAAAGTGACAAGAGTACTCGGTTGGAAGGGTCGGGTGATGCTTGAGACTCCACTCTGGGAGTATGTACAGTTGGCATGACTGAAGCAAGTAGAGGGCCACAGAAAATGGGACTTGCTGGGCATCTCAAAAGTGGGAGATTTCTGGAAGGAGGGCGAGATGATTCAGTTTTCCCTAGTTCCAGGCACAATTTGATCTGATGGTCGGTCAATATCTCCAGTATCAGCAGGTAAACATGTCTTGCAGGACTACGGGCACCTCCTCTGTGATACTGAGGAAAAATTGCATCTGGAGTTTTGTATATCTATGCATCTTTGCTGACAAAAAGCTTGCACCCTTGGAAACCCTACGAAGTAAGTGGAAGAATGACTTGGGAGACTGGAAGATGACATCTGGGGGAGGCTGGCAGGTACCCCAAGAAGGTGGCTATCTGGGTGGGATTTTAGTCGGTACAACTGAAATTATTCCACAGCTCATACTACCAGAGAACTCACCTTCACAAGATGGGGAATATAGTTAGTGACCGTTACCTCAGGGGATGTGGACAAAGGGGGACCCTGATCCACACCATGTGGGAGTGACCCTGAATACAGTGTCACTGGGAGAAGGAGAGAGGCAATATCTCCTCGGGTAATGGACTGCTCTCTATCACTCGCTCCACAACTGGTGACGGTAGGCCTCTACATGGGGGGGAGACATTGGGCAGTTGCACACTTCTCTTGCCATTATAACATTGATGGTGGCAAGGAGTGATATAGAGCCACACTGGAGAGCGGTAAAGATACCCAGTGTCTCCAAATGGCCCTCAAACATTAACTGGTGCATGAGAGGAAAGGAAGTGGTTTAGGGAGCTAGAGGGTGTTCACATAAGTTCAAAAAGATACGAGGCCCATGGAAAGGGCAGAGGACAACACAGACAAAGCAGAAGCGTAATCGGGGGCAAAGCAGGCGGAGATAGCAAGAACCATCTGAATGGAGGGGACTCCAAGCTGGCAAGGAATGGGGACGGTCGGGAATTGACAAACAACCTTTCCATTTAAAGATGGATGCAAGATATGGGACTTAGCAGGTTGCAACATTTTTATGTGCCATATATCAAATGCTTTATTGTTGTATGTTGTTGAGAAATTCAATAAAAAGATTAAAAAAGAAAATACATTTTAATAAATGACATCAACATGATATCCCAGAAGAGAAAGCAAATGTTCTTGAAAAATATACTCAGTGAGAGGTCTTGATTTTATTGTATAGAGGCATTTTAAAAACTTTACTTATCCTAGCCTTGACTCTTTTAATCTCTCTCTCTCTCTCTCTCTCTCTCTCTTAGCCTCCTTCCTCATTTCTAAGGTCGAGCCTACGAGTGCATGCGCTAGCGCATGTGTCTCGCTTGTGAGACTCTGTTGTGTTCCGTAAAGGGCTTGGAGCCTGCCTGTGGCTCACCATTTGTTGGTTTGCGTGCCACTCTTCTTTACAGCCTCGTAATTCGTCAACGTGCGCCTGGCACCACTTCCATTTCTCTGTGAGGAGCAGGGATAAGGACTAATCAAAGCAACTTAATTAGTGACTGCCCGCTGCTCCCGACGTGATCGAAGTACTATTTGTTCTTTTTAACTTCTAGTGCCCTGCAAACAGAAGGCTTATGACTGGCAAAAACATGCCCAGCAGGCACAAAACTGCAAAGCTAACTTTCTGTTATTTTGCCAAGTCGTCTTTTCTCAGTTTCTTCTCATGTTTCCTTTTGTTTTTGCTTGTGGGAGCTGTTGTCAAAAGTTGACAATTCACTTGCTCGAACTATGCAAGACCTATTGAATTGCAAATGCTTGTTACCATTTGTTAGCATGCCTTCCAAATTCTTTACTTAGATCAGTGGTTCCCACCCTATGGTGCGGGGACCCCCTGAGGGTCCACGAAGCCTCCTCAGGGGTTCTGCGACTGCTTAGAAAATTAAATAATATTAACAGATTATGTCCCAGCTTTCAGTAATGACTCAGTGGGGTGGTCCCTGGATTTCAATAGTGATTCAGTGGGGGTTCCCGGGTTCCAGTAATGATAATGTGGGGGTCCACAAAAGTCAAAAAGTTGGGAACCACAGACTTAGAGCCTTCTCAAAGTTTGAAAGGAACTCATTACATAGTCTCAGTCCTGATTCATGCCATGAACTTTCATGCTATTAAATGCACAGGTGATCGATGAAGATATTTTTTGTAGATCACTTCGAATGAATGGGTTTTGGAAGCCCACAGTGCATACAAAGATACATTTTAAATAATTGCTAAAATACTAATACTTACTCAAAAATCTTTCCAAGTTGATCAACGTCTGAATTTCCTTGAAAAAGTGGCCTTAAAAGAATACAAAAAGAAACATGTTCATCAGGCAATTATTAAGGTATTAGTATTTTACAAATGGAGGAATGCAACAATACAGATGATTTTATACCTGATTTGTGAAGCTTTCCAAGTGTTGTCTGAGGCACTTGGAAATGTGCTCTCTTGACGCACTTAAGGAAGCAAACTATGTGTTAAAATCAGCAAAATTGCAGTTGGAGCACAAGAGGTGGGTGCTCCCATTCTTGATCTGGAAGGGGAATTCTGTATTGCAGAAGGGCTTGCGTATCTTTGTACGGCCCCTGCTATACCAGGAACTCAATGTGTGCAAAATCAGCGGAGCCTACCTCAAGCAAATGAGGAAATTGCATTCCCCATATGCCTCTTCAATACCACTGAAGGGTGCACAGAGAACAAAACCTGTTGGGGGTGTCTTCATTAATGAACATAAGAAGTGGTAAACAGCTTCCTTTCTTTGATCAGTCTCTTTCAGCCATTGTCCTGAGGCATGGTCAGTCACGTCTTGACTCAGCCCAGTGGAGGATTTATTTCTCACCTAATGCTATTGTGTATTCGGAAATATACTTTTGCCTCCTCTCTTCTGCTTTCATTCAATTGCATAAGAGACTACTTTACAAGGATAGTCCCAGTGGCGGGCGCAGATTTGGGAGGGAGGGGGGCGGGTGGGGCACACACACACACACACACACACACAGACTCATTCTTTCACACACAGACACGCATGCACATCCATTAACAACACTCATTCGATTCAAACATGCACGCACGCACCAAACATTCATTTTACAAGATCACACACATTCATTCTTTCACACACACATGCACGCACGCACATCCATTAACAACACTCATAACACTCGAACATGCACGCGCGCACCAAACATTCAATGAAAAACATAACACACACACATACATACACACACACACACACACACACACACACACACTTACCTTTGGCCTCCAGGTCCTAGGAGGGTTGGGACTGCTGCCTTCCCTCATTGGCTGACCTGAGGCCAGCCAATGAGGGAAGGCAGCAGTTCCAGCCTGGTCACAGAGTGGGATGGGGTCAGTGAGACTGCTGACCCCACCCCACTCTGTGACGAAGTGTCACTGATTGACACTCGCCCTGGGCGCTTCAGGGCTTAAACTGAAGTGCCCAGGGAGAGTGTCAATTGGTGACGCTTTCCTCGTCACCCAGGGGAGGGCCTCGAGGCACCTTTGCTGGGCCAAGGAGGTCACGCCCATAGGAGCTGTGATCTCCTCAGCCCAGCAAAGTTCAGCTCAGGCAGCCAGGAGTCTGCGCAAATCGCGCATGTCTGCTCCTGGCTGCCTGACCTGAGCATGAAGAGTGTCTGCCAGGCTGACCTTTGTTCAGCCTGACAGACACTCTTCATGGGGTGAGGGGGGGCGTGTCCCCTCTGCCCTAAAGGACGGGCCGCCACTGGATAGTCCCCTCCGTCCACCCCAGCTAACTCTCTCCTGTGTGTTTTACTCTTTTTCTTCTCTCTGTTCCTTCTCACCCCTTCTACCTTCCCTGGGCTCCGCCTCAAACCCACTGCCCAGCACCATGTTGTATGTCCCTCCTGCTACTCTCCTCCTTCTTCTGTTGACACCTCGTTCCCCTCCCTATTACTCTCTTATATCTCCCTTTCACCACCTTTCTTTCCATATCTCGCCACCCTCTTGTACCTAGTGTGGTCTTTGTTCCCTCTGCAGGCACTTTGCTACCTAATGCTTCTCCTAAGTGCTACCAATATGTGTTTTTTTTTCGTTGCCTATGAACGAACGTTGTGCTGTACTGAAGGCACCATTGTGGTCAATACGATTTTGTTCGTTTATATGTCAAAAGTAGGCATGATGCCTTCCCGTTAGTCCCTCCTTTCTCTGTCATAAAAACTAATGGGTGATGGGGTCCCATGCCATCAGACCTTTATTTGAAATTAAAGCAAAAACTGAGCTGTACTGAAGGCAATGGAGTCTTCAAAACAGTCCACCTTTTCATTTCTTGACTGCCTTCAATACACTTTACAGTATTCCTTGTACATCGAACAAATACCTATTGGCTTAGCCAATGGCTGTTAAATTTGTAATTCGGATTTTTGTAGGCTACCTTACCTTATGGAGTGCAGGTTGCATGTTTAAAGGTTGTTTAATTGTGCTTGTTATAATAAACAATATTATGACGCATGACTGTCTGGAGCTCTTTATTATTAAGTATACTAATTGCCATGTGAGGCTGTAATGGAAGATGGAAGTGAAACAGGAGAGCATGCAAAATATCTTTTAGTCTTCAACCAATATAAGGTTCAGACTTTGCAAGAATGTTATGTAAGTGCAATGGGCTCCTTTCACACTGAGCACTTGAGAGCTCGCAATATTAAAATGTGAGGCACTGAGGTTCGGATATCATTACTTGCGCAGTTGGAATTGCTCAGAATCTGTTGGTTTTGGGGTTGAGAAAAGGTAGATCTGCAGTACTTACATGTGTGATGCTGAGGAATAACCATTTCAGTGTTTGTTAAGTGCCCTGACTCTTATGCTGTAGCCTAATATTGCTGCACTACTCAGTCACTTTCAACACTTTTGACCAGCCAACCCTCATATGCATCCCTGAGTCTCAAATGGGATGCATTGCAATGTCCTTTCAACTGACACCAGTTTGTTTACGTTGGCACCTCCAGGTCCCAAAAGATCCCTATCACCGGCAAAGTCCCCAATGGTTCCAAACTTTCCCCTATCATCTTCAACTTCTCCATGAAGCGGCTTCATGCTCCACTCAAAGATTATGGTAGCAAGATTCACTGATATGCAGATGAAACACAACCCTAAGTGAAAGTCTTATCTACTTTAGGCTTCCAACACCTCAAACAATGCCTACGCGTGTTACTGGGGGACCAGGAAGAGTCACTGGCAGCATATCAAAGGGCAGGAGCCCTTTAAATTCCTGATAGCGCTCCCGCCTCGCGGGATGCGCGCGGGCGAAGCCCGGGCCAAGGGAGGGCCCGTCCTGTGCCTGTCGGAGACCGGAGGAGGCTGGGCTGGGCCCCCCCCCTTTTGCCAGCAGTAAAGAGGCTAGCTTGTAACCCAAGAGAATACAGATTATACTGCACAGTTTAAACTGAGTAGTACTGTTTACCACTAGTTGTATTAATAGCAGGGCTCCTTTACAAGCTTCCCTGCTGTTATTGGTGGCTTCTACCCAGAGGGCCCTATTTAAACAAGTATTTAGCCGACGAGCGGGACGCTGCTACTTTCCGGAAGAGGCTTGGCAGGCAGGGCCAGATACTCCAGTGGCAGGATATTCAATACACAAGTAAGAGAGTCATCTTTTTTTTTTTTTTCTCTTGTATTTGTATTCATTGATTTTACAAGTGTTTTCTTTATCATGGGGAAAAGGAAGGCTGTAGATTTACCAGGTCAAACTAAGGGAACAAAAATACCAAAAAATCGCCCAAATAGATCCCTGAATTTGGGCTCATCTAACAAGTTAAATCCACTTGACGAAATAGATCTTTTAGTCAAAGAAGTTGAGTCTATGCTAGGTACACAAACCATGGGGATAAATAATCCAAAGAAAGCCCCCCCCCCCAAGGATAGAAAAATCTCAGAGATATTTAAAAAGAAGGGGAAGAGGAATCCTCCAGATGTAACAACAGAGGTTGATGGGGATGGGGCCCCGCACAATTGTAAGGACCCCACTCCAAAACCCATTCTTAGCATAGTGAGTCCTCCAGTATCCCAGGGGGGTTCCCCATATGTACCAAATACACCGTCTTTCCGTCCGTTGAGCCCGGTGATTAAGGTGGTTCCAAGTCTATTGTGTACTAATCACTTTGAACCACTGCTGGTAACAGAGGACTCGCCTGTGCCCGTGAGTGTGTCCAAGCCTGTAGTTGGAATACCTAATCCTAGTGTTATCCCATTGATCTCCCAGTCTGATCCGGAAGGTAATGAATCAGCAGCTTGCAGAGGCAATCTGGCTATAGTTCTCCAGAGAGTCGACGAAGTCAAGGGATTGGTTTTAGTATTAATAGATCTTTTGAAGAGTAATCTTGTGCACCAGCATGGGAATAACTGTGCTTGTGAAGGGATTTGTAGGGTTTGTGGAAAGGCCAGGGCAAAAGAAGTATTCCCCTCTTCTGCCCCAAACAAGGGGGATGAGTCAAGGGTTAATTCTTGTCTCCCCGCTAGAGGGGGGACAATCTTACAAGAGAGGGAAGATTACCGCCGCAACCCCATCAAAGATAACTTGAGGCCCAAAGGGAGGGTTGAAAATGCACCCAGATACAGGGACCGTCAAGGGAACTGGGCGAGTAACCCAACTAGTGGTAGAGCCAGAGGTAGGATCAACGGATCCGACCCCCTGGAAACTGTCCAAGAGAACAGTTCTACACAATCCCCTAACAGGCCACATAAAACCTCCCACAACAACAATTCCTCCCATAACAATACTGAGAACACAGCTATCAAAGAACAGGATTTGTGTACAAGTCATGGAACAAATAAAATCTATTTGATCAATGTTCCAAAATTATTGCCAGGGTCAGTTGAGAACCAAGCCTCTTTGATTAATAAAGTCACACACTGGATACGCTCCCGACGAAGTTGCCTCTCTGTCATTCGCTCTGACATAACATCGGCCGAGAGAAACAGCATCCCAGGGACCAATTTTGACATAATTACTATCCATTTTGAAGATGAGACCATAGTGACTCAACTAATGGATTTTGATTCTCGCACCCATTCGAACAGTGTAACAACTATGGGGGGGATAAGACTTATGTTAAACCCACACAATCGCGGACTAGATAGGGGACCGGAGATGGACCAGATGGCTCAACTAATTCCTGTGGAGGTGTTGTATGTAAGGTAGCTACCGATCTTGGGTCACTGCCTGATCCTGTATGACTGACTTCTGAATCAGTGACTCAAGCGATGGCCTGTCCCAAGGTCTCACATTCAAAGGGGAACAATAAAGTACCAACACTAGACATCTGTAGTAATGACCTGGGCTCGGGGGACGTTGGTTGCTCAACTGTGGTGATAAACAAAGGCAAATGTACATTAGAACTCATGTCTTGGAACATTGCTGGGTTGGCAAAGAAATTACATGTTAGCGAATGGGCCTTTTTTTATTAAGGATATAGATATTTGTCTTTTTCAGGAAACTTGGGTAGAGGATGCTACTATTATAGATGGATTTCTTTCATTCAGTGTTCCTGCTATACCTTCAGAGAAGGGGTTGGGCAGTGCGAAAGGTGGGTTATTACTACTTGTAAACAAGAACCTGCAGTGTGACTACAAGCTTCTGGAAATTGATTCTGTAGATATAAAAGCTATGTGCATTACGTTTAAAAGAACCTTATCAATTGTCATTGTTAATGTCTATATACGATCGCTCTCATGCAGCTCTGAGTCTCAAACCTTGGCCATTTTGTCCGAATTTGTAGAAAGCCTTCACCCCTCGACTATTTTAATTGTAGCTGGAGATTTTAATTGTACCTTTGAACCTTCCACCCTTATTAGTGACCTAACTGACAAAGAGGATGAGCTGTGGGGGATCCCGCAACTATCTACTACTCGGCCCTCCAAAAAAATCTCGGGTGGCCATACAATTAGCTACACTATGTTTAAAACACGGCCTTAGGGCCTGCAATGGCAGGACGCCATCTGATATGAACATTGCACCAACGTTTAAAAGGGGCAAGTCCACAAGCACTATTGATTATTTCTTAATTGATGTTAGGTTGTGGCCCCACTTGGAATACATGAATGTAGTAGTGAGAAGCAATAGCGATGACTTCCCCTTGCTTCTTACCTTCTGTGGAGAAATGTTCAGGAGAACACTCAATAATCATGTTACAACAATCCCGCCACCATGCTGGAATAACAAATTCACTAAGATTACTTGGCCAAAAGTGATGTCCAACCCACATCATATTAGAGCAATATGCCAAATTTTCTTAAATAGCTTGGCCGAGTACGAAGACCAGACTGTGGGGAATATTCCGATTCTTAAAATACATGATAGCATGGCCATTCAGCTACGGGGGTTCTTTTACCAAGCAAGGCGGTCAAAGCCTTGTGAAGGAAAAGGGGCATGTAAGGGATGGTTCGATGAGAGGTGTTCAAAGGCTAAGTCTGGGCTAAAAGCAGTAGTAATGTCTGGTTCCCAGGGGGAGATCAAACAAGCTAGGTCTCTATATAAAGAAACCTGGTCCAATGCAAAAAAGCAGTGGGAGGATTCCTTGTGGCAGGAATTATTAAATGCCTCTAGAGAGAAGAATAACAAGCGTTTTTGGGAACTTCTGTCCAAAAGAGAAAATGGAGGTAGGAGTTGCCCCAGCAACCACATACAACCAGAAAGCTGGGTAGAACATTTTTCCACTCTTTATGCCCTGCCAGAGGGCTCAACGGACACTAATGTAGTCCACTCCTCATCAATGCTATTGGATTTGAACCCCAGTACGCCCCTCCAAGTGGGGGCCCAGTGTATCCCTAAGGGTCATCTCATTTTTAAAGTAGAAGAAACCCTTGAGGCTATAAACAGTCTGAAACTCGGCAAAGCACCCGGACCGGACAAACTTCCTGGAGATCTTTATAGATCGGAACCAAATATCTGGTCTTGGTATATCAATGCCATCTCAAATAGTATAGCTGCAGGGGGACAAATCCCGGGTGCATGGAAGGGGGCCGAAATTATACCCATCTATAAAAAAGGAAATGCTAACCTTCCAGCCAACTACAGGCCAATTAGCCTTATAGACAACTTGCAAAAGATTTTCGCTAAACAAATTCTACAGAGGCTAACTAGCTGAGTTGAGGAGCACCAAATTCTTTCCCAACTACAGGCAGGGTTCCGTGCTAAAACCAGCACGGTAGACCAGGTCTTTCGATTGGCTATATTGTATTGGAAATATGTTCTTATCGCCAAGCAATGTCTATATGTAGTATTTATAGACCTGCGATCTGCTTTTGATCTGGTCCCAAGAGCTAAACTGTGGGAAGTGCTGGGCAGATCGGGAGTTCCAGAGGACTTATTACTCCTGCTAAAACGATTACATGAAAATACTTATGCCCAAGTGAGGTGGGGTGAACAAGGCAAACTGACAGAACAGATCCCAATTAGAAGGGGAGTCCGCCAAGGTTGTGTGCTAGCCCCCTTATTATTCACTTTATTTATCAATGAAGTAGTGAAGGCTGTGTCCACATGCCAGAATGATGCGCCCTCCTTGAATACACAAAAAATCCCTATCCTGCTTTTCGTGGATGATTCGCTCCTCATTTCCAAGACACCGATGGGGTTGCAAATCCTTGTTGATCAGTTTAATTTTTTTTGTAGCGATCACGGGTTGGAGGTTAACATTAATAAAACAAAACTAATGGTGTTATCCAAAGGGCCTAGTAAAAGATGTTCCATTTACATTGAAGGAGTCCCCTTGAAGGAAGTTAGCTCTATAGACTATCTGGGAGTCAGGCTAACTAGTAAACTATCATGGGAAGAGCAGATCACAAAAAGCGCAGGGTTGTTACAACACAGAGCCTCATCCATACTGCGCTTCTATCAAGGTTCCTTTGCAAAAGCTGTTTCCCCAGCATTAAAGATCTATATAGCTAAGGCACAAGGTGCAGCCCTGTATGGAGCGGAAGTATGGGGTTTCTCCAACTGCAATAAGATCTCAGTGGGGGAAAACAACTTTGCGAGGGCCTTGATAGCGTGTCCACGCTCTACACCCCTGCTTCCAATATTTTTGGATCTGGGGTTAAGTCGAGCAGCAGATCTAGTTATCTTAAGACCCCTCCTCTATTGGATCGGGCTATGGATTACCCATGAACTAGATATATATAAACCCTCATTACTTGACCTATTAAAATGTCAAAATGCCAATACTCTCACCTGGATTTGTCATGTGTCCCATTGGTTTCGCTTGTTGGGTTTGAGCGATTATTGGGAAAATGCCCACAAACTAGAGAGACGGCATAAAAATGTTTTAAAGTTAACTTATTGGTCTTATGTTAGGGATAACAATATAACCTGTAAATCTCATGGTCGCTTAACCAATTCTTTTATTGATCTTAAATGGACTCCAAAGTTTGAATCCTATTTGGACATCATACTGGATCTGCATGGCAAAAGCCTATATGCAAGTTTTAGTTTCGGCTCTTTGCCCCTGATGTCATTGATTCACAGGTGGGGGCCGATCAGTCTTCCTGATATATGACCTGCTTGTGGCAGTACCTCTGAAACCATCGAACACTTTATGTTCTTCTGTCCAGCCTATGCGATTTTGCGATCAAAATGGATCCGCAACACTTTTAGGGCTATGGGATTTAAGAACTGTTCCTTGGCTCTACGGGTGTTAAAAAGTCACAATTCAGTCGATGTAATTCTTCCAGTGAGCAAGTATTTAGTGGCAGCCTGGCGCATACGCTGCCATCTCCAAAAAGCAAAGGTTATTATCCTTTTTTAGAGTTTTATGTGTAATTTGAGCTTTTATTGTTTTAATGATTTCAAACTAATTTATATATGTGTAGATGCTGTATTTTAACAAAGAAAATGATTATTTATTCTTGTACCTTTTGCTAATTCTGTTTTATGTTGCTTTTATGGTCAATTGATCGAATAAAGCTGTTTGAAGTCGAATGCCTGCACATCAGCCAGTCCTGGATGTCTACTGCCTACCTGAAGCTCAACCCAACCAAGTCAGAATTTCTGTTGCTTGTCAAGAACAACAAACAAGAGACAGTACAAACATGGCTCAATAACACAGACCTTCATGGCTTCAAGCCCTAACTCTCACTGAATGCCAAGACACTTGGATTCACCCTGGACACCAATCTCAAGCAACAATGACAAAAAAACAAAGATGGCCTGGTACTACTTCTTTCTTTTAAAGAACGTGAAACTGTTTCTTGAGGAAAGAGACTTCAGAACTGCTGTGAAAACAGCCATACTCTTGCATCTGAATGGTGGTAATGCCCTAATCTATGGCCTCTCAGACTCCACACTGTCATCCCTTAAGGACATACTGCACACCCCAGCACGTCTCATCCAGAGACTGAAAGAATATGAGCAAATCACTCCCATTTTGACAGAACTCTATTGGGTCCCCTAGTCAGCCTGCACCATCTTCAAAATCAAACGTATAATTTACAAAGCCATCACAATCAGCACCCTCTGCTTATCTTGCTGACAAGCGCACCATTTCTGATGGTCCTCAATATACCCACAGCCAGAAAACTAAGAATGTAGACTAAGAAGGCCTTTTTCATGTATGCACTCTGGATCTGAAACAACGTCCCTGTATCAGTTAGGACTGCCCCAAGGGTGTTCCAGTTTAGGAAAGAGTTGAAGATCACCTCTTTAAGGAACAATATATAACTACGCATTACCTGTTTACAAACCAGCTACCTCTCCTATCACTCACTGACTTTATGCAGGTGTTTGACCCTGTAAAGTGCTCCGCTTCCTATTGGCTAAATTTGTACTATAGATATATCACATACATGCAGTGAGAGAGAACATCAAACAACACAGGTCTGGCCTGAGTTATTATAGGAAACGTGCCTATTAAGGAAATTCTGCCAATCTTTGGGGAGGTGAATTCATATGTTGGCTGGCTTTGCACAGGGGTCTAGATGAGTAGCTGTATATGTGAAAAAACCTGCCAATTGGAATTAGAGAAAAATGGGTGGATTCAAAAGGGGTGCTATGTTGCAGAGAATGGGATGTTGGTGTAGGAGGCTGGCTCTCTATGTAGTGTGTAAAGCTAGGCACAATGTGCAGAGAGTCCCAGCAACCAAACGTTGGTTGACAAAGATAAAAATTAGACAACCTAATGCTCTAATTTTTATGGTAGCTTGGTCAAGCAGTTAGGCCAATCATGGAGAAGTGCAAAGCATTTGTTGTACTCACAGTACCAATAAATATGGACACACACTGAAAGGAATAATTCAAGACTAATTTACAAAAATACTTCAGATTTTTATAAACTTTTTAAGACCAAGATCATCAAAATCGGTACTTTTTAAGTTATGAATTTTCAAAGTTTAGAAAATGTCACAGTTCGGTTCGTAATTACGCACCAATGCGATTAAGAAAATCAGGCAATGCATTTACCAGTGTCTCCTTTTGCAGGTATGTTGAGCCCATTGGTGGGCCCTATGGACCAGCTGGAGAAGATTTGACGGCCCCAAGTTTTTGCAGGAGTAGCTGCAGAAAATCGCTGGAGTTGGTGCAAGGTCACTGAGGAGGATACTTGGAAAAGCACTGCACAGGTGGACTTAAAGGTGGGTCCCCGTGGAGTGTTGAGGTTGCAAGGGGGGGGGGGGAGACCCTTATGGCACAGCTGGATCTTCGGTGCAGTGCACAGAGTGGCCGGGAGCAAAGGGAATGGGTGAGCCTGGTGCTATGCGCAAAGGTGCCCTTGGAAGCAGGAGGTAGGTTGTGTTGAGGGTCAGCAAGGGCACTTCGATGGGAGATCTTGGTGGTTTCTGAAGTCAATCAACTGGGGATTCCTCCTGGTCTTTTTTTAGTCTGGGTTGGACTGTCCTTCTGGGTGTCCAATGTGGAGTGACCATTACCTGGGACTTTTGCATGGTTTGGCCACTGGAGGACTTCAGCAGGCCACCATCCCTGTGAGTGCAGGGACTCGCTATGGGGTCGCAAAAAGCGACCCACCTCATTAATGTTAATGAGGTGGGTCTTTGCGACCCCATAGCGAGTCGCAGAAGGTGTCTGAGACACCATTCTGCATATGCTTTTGCGAGTCTGAAATTGCGAGTCGCACCGACTCGCAATTTCAGACTTGCAAAAGCATATCTTGCTACATCTAGCCCTTAGCTTTTATATCCCTACTTCCCTCGGTGATTCCCACTGTCAATTATCCTCCCTTCTTTCTGGCTACTAAATCCCTTCTTTGTACAGTTTCTTAAATTTGCTCTTTCATATAACTTTTAACAATTTCTCTCACCGCTGAGGCTGTCTAATTTGACAGTACTCAAACCCCTCTTTCATGCAGTCTCACTCCATAACATTGATGTGCAAAAATGGAGATATGTTTGTATCTCATTAGGATTTGATGGTAGCAGATAAAAGTTTAATGATGGTCACTCAACATTCCTACCCGCCAGCCAGTCAGTCAATCAACTTTATCTCGGCAATAAGCCATAAAAAGCGAGGTGGTACAAAACACAAACATAAAAAAAGGTCATATAAATAACACCAAAGGACAATAAAACATTTAAAATCATCATCAATAAAATTCCAAAAGATCAGGAGGGAGGTACATCTCTTTCACATTATAATCTCTGGTTAAATTTACAAGCTCATACCGGTCTCTAATTCAAATTGCACTCTTAATAAAAGTTAACACATCATGGCACTTATTAATCGCAGCTAATTTCTGTAAAAATTCCATTGCAGGACGGTATTGTCTGAGCTCCCCTTGATGCAACAATGGAGTCAGAAAAGTCCTTCTTGGATCTGCATGAATTGGACAGAATAAAATAAAGTGACAAGTGCTTTGTTTAGTGACATGATCACAATAACAAGGGGGTAAATTCCACAGCCAAAAACATTGTGACAGGAAAGCTGCTTTAAAATGGATCAGATTAAATTTAAAATATGTTAAAAGAAGCCGATGATCTGGGTTCTCTATACATCTCAAATATGGTTTCAGGGCTTTAACTGTAACAATCTAAAAATAAAGGTCCACCGATTTCATGTCCAAGATGCCTCTTGGCCTCTCCTCCCTGCAGCGGATAACATACCTAGCTTTCACAATCAACTTGGCGTTCCTTGGAAGGCATGTGGGGGGGGTTAAACCAATCAATTAAACCTAAATTCTGAAGGGCTGATTTCATATACATCAACCAGGGTATCTTGTTCACATTATCTAGAGCAAGACAATCTAGCATACAGGCTCTGACTAATTCTGCTTCTGGTTTCTGCCAACACTTAATCCACAATAAGAGTGGCAAAACTTTTATTTGAGCGGTTATATAAGGGAGGCTCACCTCCTCGTGGCATATAACATTTGCTGTATTTTTTGGGACTGCATGCAACCTACAGGTAAAGGTATTCTCAATATATTGGAGATTATCTGATTTTTGGTAACTCCTGCCCCATAAATAGCTGCAGCAAATCATTCAGCGTTATTCAGGGTGATCATCTCTGTCAGAGGTTTGTGGCCTAATAACCTAGCAAAACAAAAAATGCTCTCCACATGTCTTCCAATTGTTGTACTTTCGCAAAGATGTGTGATTTCCATCCTAGGGAAGAGCTAAAAACAATACAGAAATAACTAAAATCCTTTGTACGTTTTAAAATGGTACTCCCCATTCTAAAATGCGTCATTTTTGTGCGGAATGTCCCGCAGGTCATGGTATATGATTTTGAATGGTTTACTTTTAAGTCCAGGCCTTCCATATATTCAGTAAAGAGATCTAATAGATTCTGCAGTGCAATAGGTGTGCGAGCAATCAGAACCGCATCATCCGCATACAAAAGTATTGGCACGGAATGATCCCCCACCTTTGGGACGTCCACACCTGCCCGGGATAAATGAGCTGTAATACCATTATTATAAATTAAGAACAAGAAAGGTGCTAAAATACAACCCTGTCTGACACCTCTCATGGGCTTTTCTGGAGACAATAGTTCCCCTTGTAGGCCGTATCAAACTAATACTTTGAGATCATGATGCAAACCTCTCAATAAAATAACCAAGTCTGAATCCACACCCATTGTCTGCAAGATCTTCCATAATTTATACCTATTAACCAAGTCAAAGGCACTTGACAGGTCAATAAATGCCATATGGATGGAGCTACCCTTTGCCTTTACATATTTACTAGTAATCAAACTTAGAGTTAGTATTTGCTCGACAGTCCCTATACCCAGACTGAAACCAAACAGAAGTTCAAATCTTGTTCTCTTCGTACCATGTCTCAAGTCAGGCAAGGATGACCCTCATCAGGATCTTTGCTGTAGAGTCTATAAAAGATATTGGCCTAGAACAGGCCGGGCCCAATGTATCTCCCTTTTTAAAAATAGGGACAAGGATGGCTGTTTTCCATGACTCAGGGATTTCCTCCACCACACCACTTCTTAAAACATTTGTCACACCTGGAACCCATAAATCTATGTTTGATTTAAAGATATCAACAGGGGCCCCGTCTGGACCTAGGGCTTTATCAGAAGTAGATTTTCCAAGTGCAAAGAGTACCTCACTAATTTCTGTGGGGAAATTCTGGGGTACTGGGGCTGGCTCTGGTTGAGAAAAACAAACAGGGGCCCCATAAAGGGGCCGGCCACTTTCAGTTAGTTGAAAAATACCCTTGAAATGTGTCACCCACAGGGCCTCCAGAATTATAGCTTCTAATTTGGGCATGTCGTCCTTACAAAAATAAAGCTGATTTATGATAGCCCAAAACCTTGGATTATGCCTAAATGATGAGGGCAGGGCCAGCTCTTCCCTAGACCTCTTCCTTTCTTCAACGGCAGACTGATAGTCGCACCTAGCCTTTTTAACGTCCAGGTTTTCACTGGAAATTTTTAAGCACTGCCTTTAGATGCTTGTGCGCCGCTGAACAGGTGGCGTTAAACCAGTGATGCGAAGAAATCCTAGAGCGGGGATTATGAATGACCAAACCTTCAGAAATTGCCCCGCATAAGGTTTTAAATTCCATTAGGATTGAGCTGTTAATACAACTCTCATCCAAACATGGAAAAATGGACTCTATATTATACTGGAAGATTTTCTGTTTAAAACTAATATGGTCGACCTTTGGCCAGTTAAGCTGAAGTCCTTTATTCTTTTAGAGGCCCGTATTGCATTCCGATACTGCAGACTTTTTGAGTATTTTGGACTCCAAGGCAAAGCATACAGGATTATGATCGCTAAAACAGCTTACCATTATAGTAAACTTCAAAGCTAGATGTATAGCAGCTGCAGAAATTAGTATAAAACCAATAGTACTCCCTGTACCCCCCCCCCATGAACTTTGGAATCTGATCAGAGTTATTTGACTGGGCCTCGCCAAGAACTATAAGGTCATATTTCAACATTAGCGTATTCAAAACAGCCCCCAGCTTAGTATGTTTAAAATGAGCCCTATCCTCACATTTGCCCGGTTAAAAAAATGCAAGCATGATTATTACCAACCGAGCACAAGGTGATATTAAAATCTCCTACCCATATTAAAATTATATTTTTCCCATGGTGAGCGAGGAAAGTATTTATATATAAAATCATCAAAGTCACTTAGCCCTTTGTTTACTTCGTGATGGGCAAAGTTGTTATAAAAGTTTATCAACAAAATGTCACATTCGTCTGATCAAGAGATCATTGATACCAAAAACTGTGGAGAGGACCATTTATGAGCAACATATACATTTGAAATTTAAAGAGCAACAAAAATAGCAAAACCACCTCGTGCCTTTCCGGCAAGGAAGCAAGAGCAGGTTGAAACAAAGATGTATAACCATCTATATAAAAGGGATCTAACATCCATGTTTCTTGAACACACAGAATGTCAAAAGATGCAACCAGCTTGTACCCATCTGGGTTCTTTAACTTATTATGAGTGCCTGCAATGTTCCAAGTTGCTACTGTCACCCCTTTTAGCTGAGATGTAGAATCTCTAATTGCCTCTGCCTCCAGGTCCACACTCCCCGCTCCATGAGGGGACAGAGCAGCACCCCACTTGCCATGGTGGCCCGATGCTTGTAACTGGTCTCATTGGTCCCCAGAAGAAGTGGGGGGACTTTTGCCAGGGTTCAAAGGCCCCCCTAGATTCAAGTGATCAGTATAAAGGGGGGTCACGATGAGAGGACCCAGGCACTTCCTAACCTCTGAGGCGATTCTGCCATCCATGGCTCCCAACATATGGACAGGCTCCCTTGATGAGGAGGGCCCACTATTACCCCCATTTTTAAATACCCACCAATAGGAGGACCATCCATATTATTATTGTTACTGTTGGAACACCCTGGGGATACCATATTAGTTAGTCAATCAACCTCATCAAGCATGTCAAAATGGTTAGACACTGGGACATTATATAGCCCAACTGTCTGTGGGGCACCAGTAATTGGAAACAAGAATGTACGGGGAGTTGTACTAGTGGGGTAGGCTGCACGATCCTACCAAGATCATGAGATGGTTTATAAAAATGCCCTTAGGGAGAAAGGCGAATATTAGCATGGCCTTCACATGAATTCTTGGTGACAACCAGTAACTTTTGAACCAGCCTGGGGTCTTTTAAATTAACTATAACACAATCTCCAGGGCAATCCTTTCTACTCCTCCCAATCCACTGTACTCTGCGCATAGGAGTATGTCATGGGTCAGGGAGGGGGGGAAGGTCTTGTAGTTTGTGAACCAGTACAGACACTTATTAACCAAACTGTCTTGTGATTCTAACTGTTCCGCGCCCAGGCCCGGTACTCCTGTCAGCACTATTACATAAGGCCATGATGTGGGGTAAATTGATAACAGGGAGGTGTCTAGTTTCTTGCAACGGTACCCTCCCATTAGCCCCCAACTGAAGGGTTGATACTAAGCCCTCCCCGCTAATTGACTTTGGCCCCCAATCATGGCCTTTATCATGCCCAGCTTCACCCAGCATCTGTGATGGAATGCTGTCATTATTGCTAACATTATTGCTAGTAATCTGTGAAATCTGTGAAGACAGGGTGATCTGCAGTTGAGCTATCTGAGTAGGCTGAATAGTCTGGGAGAGCTGAGTCAGCTGAGTAGGGTGAATAGGTAGAGAGAGTGATGAAATTAACAATGGAAAAGGCTTGCTAATATACTTAAGAGGATGTTCCAATGCTGTCAACCGAACCAAAAAGGGAGCAAGATGCAATTTCAGAATCTCTCCAAACTTACCCACCAGCTCTTCTACCATTAAAGTCACCCAGCTTGGCCTAGCATTTAGTGCATTGTCAGTAATATCAGCTGCACGATTTCCAAGCCGCTGAGGGATAAGTGGGGATTTGATAGGATTGGAATTGTTAGAACCTTGCTTTCACCGAACAGTCTGTTTTATGTCCTGATGCTCCAGCGACCCTCCCCAGTGCAGGGTCAAACCCAAGGTGATTGGTGTTTGATCAGAAGCCAGTTGATCAGGGATCAAAGTCTGTGGGCTGGGAATACAGGGCACAGTGTCTGGCACTGGCCCAGCATTTCCAGCATTACCGCGGGCACTGCCAGATACACTGCCACTCAATATGACAGTAAGATCGCACTTCCCTGGTAATGAGTGCATCAAGTCTAAGGGTCTCATAGAAAGTCTCGTCTCAGTCATCTCAATCTCCATGGTGACCACCCCAATTGCCTGCTGGAGCATCAGATCTATGGATGTTGTCTTAAGGTGCCCAGGGGCGCCCCCTATACATTTGCTCTTAACCATAGTCTCACAAGCAGGTGCCAGTCCCCAGCAGACCTCAACAGACCAACTGGCTGGGTAATCTGCGAAAGTCAATGGTCAATAAGTATAAATGCGAGCACGACCACAGTAAAAGGAAGGCTCTTTTTCTGCAGTTAATGCATAGCCAGCAAAGTAACAAAGTAACACAGCAAAGTACCATGCGGCAATGACACTTACACTAACCTCCCCCTCCTGGTCTTGCCGCCGCCTCCACCACACGCACAGGACTATGCTGGATTACTATAGCAGAGCCTCCTCCAATGTAGCCCCAATGACCTCAATGGCTCCAATGTCTGGCAGCTATGGCTCAACCTGAACAAAAAGTGCCTCCAACACTTTCACTAGCACCCTTCTGGTTGCCCGTAAGCCTGTCTGAGCGCCACAAGCAGGCCTGAAAGCAAAACCAGAAGCGGAACCAGAAACAAGAGTGACAGAAGCAACAAATGGTCAACAGGGCAGGGGGGCAACACAACAGCTTCAGCTCTTAGCAATCAGCTCAGCGCATAGACCGAGCCCAAGCTGGCAATCTTCCCTCTGCGCGCCATCATCCCGAAAAACCTGAACAATCTGTCCCCCGTACACTTTTCATGCAGCTACAGCTGCTCCCTATGGAGTTAGTAATTCTCTGTGAGCCGGAGAGCTGCTGCAGGTATAGCCCCACTCCTGCACCGACTCCTGTGTGGCGACGCACTGCCACGGTGTGAGTGTGGGCGGGCACGAGCATGGCATTGGGGGGGAGTTGATACTCACTTTTCAGACAAATCACAAACATCAGCTAAATTAAGATTTTCTTCTAGGACATGAGACATGTGGAAAATGTCACTTACCCAGTGTACATCTGTTCGTGGCATGAGACGCTGCAGATTCACATGCTGTGCATATCCTGCCATCTAGTATTGGGCTCGGAGTGTTACAAGTTGTTTTTCTTCGAAGAAGTCTTTTCGAGTCACGAGATTGAGGGACTCCTCCCCTTTTCGGCTCCATTGCGCATGGGCGTCGACTCCATCTTAGATTGTTTTCCCCGCAGAGGGTGAGGTAGGAGTTGTGTATATAGTAATAGTGCCCATGCAATGGAGTAAGTATGTATGTACATAATGTGATTAAAAGTGTTATATTTACAAGTTTACAAATGTACAAGTTTATTATTGTCAACTTATAACTGCTACAGGCTCCTGGGGAGGTGGGAGGGCGCATGTGAATCTGCAGCGTCTCATGCCACGAACAGATGTACACTGGGTAAGTGACATTTTCCGTTCGATGGCATGTGTAGCTGCAGGTACACATGCTGTGCATAGACTAGTAAGCAGTTATCTCCCCAAAAGCGGTGGTTTAGTCTGTAGGAGTAGAAGTTGTTTGAAATAATGTTCGTAATACTGCTTGTCCTACTGTGGCTTGTTGTGTTGTTAACACATCCACACAGTAATGTTTAGTGAATGTATGAGGCGTAGACCATGTGGCTGCCTTACAGATTTCTGTCATTGGTATATTTCCTAGAAAGGCCATGGTGGCACCTTTCTTTCTAGTGGAGTGTGCCTTTGGTGAAATAGGCAGTTCTCTCTTTGCTTTAACATAACAGGTTTGAATACACTTAACTATCCATCTGGCAATGCCTTGTTTGGATATTGGATTCCCTGCATGAGGTTTTTGGAAAGCTACAAACAATTGTTTTGTTTTGAGAAATTGTTTGGTTCTATCAATGTAATACATTAGTGCTCTTTTTATGTCTAATGTATGTAATGCTCTTTCAGCTACAGACTCTGGTTCTGGAAAGAACACTGGGAGTTCCACTGTTTGGTTTAAGTGGAACGGTGATATGACTTTTGGCAAAAATTTTGGATTTGTGCGTAGAACCACTTTTTGTTTGTGTATTTGTATAAAGGGTTCCTGTATGGTAAAGGCTTGTATTTCACTTACTCTTCTGAGAGATGTGATAGCTATTAGGAAGGCTACTTTCCATGTTAAGTATTGCATCTCACAAGAGTGCATGGGTTCAAATGGTGGACCCATGAGTCGTGTCAACACAATATTGAGATTCCACGAAGGAACTGGTGGTGTTCTTGGTGGAATGATCCTTTTTAGACCCTCCATAAATGCTTTTATGACTGGGATTCTAAATAGTGAAGTTGAATGTGTAATTTGCAGATAGGCAGAAATTGCTGTAAGATGTATTTTAATGGATGAGAAAGCTAAGTTTGACTTTTGTAAGTGTAGTAAGTAGCTTACAATGTTTTTCGCGGACGCATGTAATGGTTGAATTTGATCATTATGACAGTAATAAATAAATCGTTTCCATTTATTTGCGTAGCAATGTCTTGTAGTAGGTTTTCTAGCTTGTTGATGACCTCCATACATTCTTGTGTTAGGTCTAGATGTCCGAATTCTAAGATTTCAGGAGCCAGATTGCTAGATTGAGCGATGCTGGATTCGGTTGTCTGGTCTGTTGTATGTGTTGAGTTAACAGATCTGGTCTGTTTGGTAGTTTGATATGAGGCACTACTGACAGGTCTAGTAGTGTTGTGTACCAAGGTTGTCGTGCCCAAGTTGGTGCTATTAGTATTAGTTTGAGTTTGTTTTGATTAAATTTGTTTACTAGATACGGAAGGAGTGGGAGGGGGGAAAAGTGTAAGCAAATATCCCTGACCAACTCATCCATAATGCATTGTCCTTGGAGTGAGGCTGTGGGTACCTGGATGCGAAGTTTTGGCATTTTGCGTTTTCTTTTGTTGCAAATAGGTCTATTTGCGGTGTTCCCCAGTTTTGGAAGTAGGTTTGAAGTATCTGGGGATGAATTTCCCATTCGTGGATTTGTTGGTGATCTCGACTGAGATTGTCGGCCAACTGGTTTTGAATCCCTGGGATGTATTGCGCTATTAGGCGAATGTGATTGTGAATCGCCCAATGCCAAAACGTCTGTGCTAAGAGACACAGTTGTGATGAGTATGTCCCTCCCTGTTTGTTTAAGTAGTACATTGTTGTCATGTTGTCTGTTTTGACGAGAATGTGTTTGTGGGCTATTAGTGGTTGAAATGCTTTCAACGCTAGAAACACTGCTAGTAGTTCTAGCTGATTTATATGAAGCTGTTTTTGCTGAGTGTCCCATTGTCCTTGTATGCTGTGTTGGTTGAGGTGTGCTCCCCACCCTACCATGGAAGCATCTGTTGTGATCACGTATTGAGGCACTGGGTCTTGGAAAGGCCGCCCTTGGTTTAAATTTATAGGATTCCACCAATGAAGCGAGGTGTGTGTTTGGCGGTCTATCAACACTAGATCTTGAAGTTGACCCTGTGCTTGTGTCCATTGTGTTGCTAGGCACTGTTGTAAGGGCCGCATGTGCAATCTTGCGTTTGGGACAATGGCTATGCATGAGGACATCATGCCTAGTAGTTTCATCACTAATTTCACTTGATATTTTTGGTTTGGGTGCATGCTTTGTATTACGTTTTGGAAAGCTTGTACCCTTTGTGGACTTGGAGTGGCAATCCCTTTTTTTGTGTAGATTGTTGCACCTAAGTATTGTTGTATTTGACACGGTTGTAAGTGTGATTTTTGGTAGTTTAGTGAGAACCCTAGTTTGTGAAGGGTTTTTATGACGTATTTTGTGTGTTGAAGACACTGTTCCTGAGTGTTGGTTTTGATTAACCAATCGTCTAGATACGGGAATACGTGTATGTGCTGTCTTCTGATATGTGCAGATACTACTGCAAGGCATTTTGTAAATACCCTTGGTGCTGTTGTTATTCCGAATGGTAACACTTTGAATTGGTAATGTACTCCTTGGATTACAAACCTTAAGTATTTCCTGTGGGAAGGATGTATGGGTATATGGAAGTAAGCATCCTTGAGGTCTAATGTTGACATGTAGTCTTGTTGTTTGGGCAAGGGAATCACGTCTTGAAGTGTCACCATGTGAAAGGGATCTGATTTGATGTAGAGATTCAGTGTTCTGAGATCTAATATGGGTCTCAGTGTTTTGTCCTTTTTTGGTATTAGAAAATACAGGGAGTAGACACCTGTTCCTTTCTGATGGTTGGGTACCAGTTCTATTGCCTCTTTTTGTAATAACGCTTGGACTTCTAATTGTAATAGATCCAAGTGCTGTTTGGACATGTTGTGTGTTCTTGGAGGCACATTTGGTGGTAATTGTAGGAATTCTACGCAATAACCATGTTGGATAATGGCTTGGACCCATGAGTCTATTGTTATTTCCTCCCAATTTTTGTAATAATCTGTGAGTCTCCCCCCCACTGGTGTTGTGTTGGGGATTTGTGACATTGAAGTCACTGTTCAGTTTGTGAGGTCTTTGGGCTTTGGAATTTCCCTCTGGTTTTAGGGAACTGTCCACCTCTATATTGTCCCAGAAAGCCTCCTCTTTGATACTGGCCCTGGTATGTGGGTCTGGCTTGTGAGGTTGAAGGTTCTGTGGTTTGGGCTCGAAACCCCCCTCTAAATTGTGGCTTCCTAAAGATGCCTCTGCTCTGTGGGGAGTAGAGCGCGCCCATGGCTTTGGCCGTGTCAGTGTCCTTTTTCAGCTTCTCTATAGCTGTGTCCACCTCCGGCCCAAACAACTGCTGTCCATTAAAAGGCATATTAAGCACAGCCTGTTGGATCTCTGGCTTAAGTCCGGAGGTGCGTAGCCATACGTGTCTCCTAATAGTGACCGCTGTATTCACAGTTCTGGCGGCTGTGTCCGCTGCGTCCATTGCCCATCGTATCTGGTTGTTGGAGATACTTTGGCCCTCCTCCACCACTTGCTGTGCACGCTTTTGAAACTCTTTGGGAAGATGTTCAATGAAATGCTGCATTTCATCCCAATGAGCCCTGTCATATCTTGCCAATAAAGCCTGTGAATTGGCAATGCACCATTGATTTGCTGCCTGTGCTGCAACTCTTTTCCCCGCTGCATCAAACTTTCAACTTTCTTTGTCGGGCGGTGGTGCATCCCCAGAAGTCTGTGAGTTTGCCCTTTTGCGTGCTGCGCCTACTACCACTGAGTCAGGTGTTAGTTGTTGCGTGATGTACACAGGGTCCGTAGGGGGAGGCTTGTACTTTTTTCCCACCCTAGGTGTAATGGCTCTGCCTTTGACGGGGTCTTGAAACACTTGTTTTGCGTGTTTTAACATCCCTGGTAACATTGGTAGACTCTGGTACTGACTGTGTGTTGACGACAAAGTATTAAATAAAAAGTCATCCTCAATTGGTTCAGCATGCAGTGCTACATTGTGAAAAGTAGCTGCTCTGGACACCACCTGCATGTAAGCAGTACTGTCTTCAGGTGGTGACGGTCTTGCCGGGTAGCAGTCTGGACTATTGTCAGATACTGGTGCATCATATAGATCCAATGCATCTGGGTCATCCTGGGTCATCCCTGTGTGCGTTGGAGATTGCATCATAGGGGGTGTTGCAATTGGTGACAGTTGCGGTGAGTGCTGTGGCGATGGTTGTGGCGAAAAACGTGGTGGAGTTTTTTATTTCGCCACCTTTGCTTTTGGTTGTTTCTCTGAGTCTTGGAAAGCAAGTTTCCTTTTCATTTTAATAGGGGGAAGAGTTCTTATTTTCCCTGTATCTTTTTTAATATGGAGCCTTCTTTGTGTATTGTCTGGCTCCCCCATCTCTAATTCTTGTCCAAATTTATGGCCTTGTAGTTGTGCTGAAAGGCCTTGTTCTTCGGAATAAGAACTTTGTTTCGGCTCCGATGATGGGTGTTTCGGCACCAAAACTTTTTCCACAGTCTTTTTCGGGTCCGAAGCCACTTTTTTCGGTTTTGGGGTGCCGATCTCTCGGTGCCGACTTTGTTCGGAGCCGGTATCTCGGTGTCGAGTTTGGTCGGAGCCAGTATCTCGGCCGGAGTCGGATGACTTCGACACGTGTGTGCCCTTTTTCAGTGCCGATGGTTGGTCACCGAGTTTACCGGTTAAGCCATGGCCTGCTGGTGGTGGCGTCCCCTGGGCCTCCATTATTTTGGCGTGAGTTTTGGCCGGGGCAGGTTTACTCACGGTTTTTGTCGGCTGCTCACTTTCGGCCTCGTCCGAGTCGGCAATGGAGAAAGTCTCCTCTTCTTCGACGTCGTGTTGTCCTAACAGTGTCGTTCCATTAGAAGTCTTCGAGCTCTTCGGTCCCGTAGCGTCTTCTTCGACCGAAATGCCCGACAGGCCTCGCAAGTATCCTCTTTGTGTTCGGGAGGCAAACACAAATTACAGACCAAATGTTGATCAATGTAAGGATACTTATTGTGGCATTCGGGGCAGAAGCGGAATGGGGTCCGTTCCATGAGCCTTGAAGACGCACGCGGTCGGGCTGACCAGGCCCCGCCGGGGGATAGAAGCCCCAAAGGAGCTCTTCTTTAATTCGGTGTCGATCTGCTATAACTAACCCGATACCGAGCGCAAACAATACCGTTGAATTCTTCCGATACTTAACTAACTTTCCGAACCGAAACACGGAGCGAAGAGGAACATGTCCGAGCCCGATGGCGGAAAGAAAACAATCTAAGATGGAGTCGACGCCCATGCGCAATGGAGCCGAAAAGGGGAGGAGTCCCTCGATCTCGTGACTCGAAAAGACTTCTTCGAAGAAAAACAACTTGTAACACTCCGAGCCCAACACTGGATGGCGGGATATGCACAGCATTTGTATCTGCAGCTACACATGTCATCGAACATATATATATATATATACACATATATATATATATATATATATATATATATATATATATATATATATATATATAGAGAGAGAGAGAGAGAGAGAGAGCGGGTGCTCAATTTAGTGCCTGTTCCTTGTTTTTATAAACCAAGAATGAACTGGGATAGTAATGTATGAATAATGTCCTGTCCGGGCCTCTCTGTTCTCTAGAAGGTCATAGGGGAGAAGTCTGCTCAGGAATTAATGTGCATACTCTTATCTATTGGGACTTTGGTGTCAGTAAACTGTCACATGAATTAAGTTTATTTTACATTGCTGGGCCACATGTATGGGATTTTGTTTATTTATAAGCCAGCCAAGCATGTGGTCCTTGGCATATCTAAAAGCAGTGCGGAAACAGTGTCCCTACTGGACATGACTTAGAGTTGCACAAGGCACTTTCCCTTTGAGTTCAGTGCACTGCGGACTGTTCTAGTTCATTTTCCATCTTTGGGAAAAGAACAGCTCAATATTCTTCCATTAGAAGCAGTCACAGTAGTTTGTGCCAGCGATGTGCTAAGTGTCAAGCTTGTTACGGCACCATAAGTTCCAAGCTTCATTTTGACATGGAGGCAGTACGAATGAAAATTGAACTTGGTGATCCTGAGGTTGTATTATAAATGCATCCCATGTAATGCATAGGCTTAAAACGGGACATGCACTTGCTTTAGCTGAAATTGTGTTGTCTGCAGCACACGAGAAAATGTAGCTTGTGGTTGCCTCTTCATTTTTCTGAGTAGAAGTGTCTACAGCCCATACACAAATGTGTACATTTTCTGAGTTAATGTATGCACTAAAAGCAGAGCCTTTTAACCTAACTGACACCTGGGCCCCTTCTAGGTTTCCACATGGGTACTGAAAATATTAATCTGATCCCTGATCTTTCTGTATAAGATGTTGCTGCTCCTATAGCCATACTTGTCACATTATCATAGAATAAACCTCAAATGTGTAGGCATCTATATACACAGTGATCGTTCTTGCCACAAACCTGATATCTCAACACCACCCAACTCTCAATGAAGGAGGAGAAAAAATATCATAGAGCTGCACTTTCCCTGGAGTGAGGCAAATCCTGACGTTCAGCTCTGAACCTCCTAGTCACTGTACAGCCCCATGCAGCGAACAGTGAGCTGAGACCTTACAAGATAAGCCATGCTCCCAAAATGAGAGTGGAATTAGGTTCTGAGATGTAGGGACATTGTAGATGGTCACATAGGCATAATATGTTTCCGAAGAGCCATTTTGGAAGTCTGGAAAATAACAGATGCTAAATATCTAAAGTGGTGTGGATTGCAATGCTTCTTTAGATATATTTTATAAGAATGCTCCAAGATCAGACCAGGTGGTGTAACCTGCTTCATAGCTGCTGTGAAAAATAACTTGGACTTGAATACAATACTGGGTATATTGTGAATATGAGGAGATAATGCTCTTGTGATATACACAAAGCTCCTGTGATGTGGGGCTGGTGGTTGTCCAGCACAATATTGGTGATCTCTGGGGCAGCCACTCTACCCCGTGCATACATTTTTGATATAGTAATGCTGATTGGTGCAAGTTAGAAAAAGGCGATGTACATACTAGGAATGCGCTTCAAAATATAAAAAAGTCTGGGGTCCCCAAAAAATGATGGTATCTCATGGCGATTGTTTTTTAAATTTAAGTGCATGAGCTCAAGCGACAAAAATATGAAAGCTGGTCTGGTTGTTCCATTCCTCATCTGCCAATGGAATATGGAAATTATGCAAAATGACCCGATAGTGATGTTAACACTTATTTATTTGGTGAATCCTCCAAAGTGGGGCTTGTTCTGCAGTGCTTCCTGACCTTGTAATGTCCTTTGTTATATTGAAAATGAATAACAATGAACGTGGAAGGCAGCCAAGAACATTGTTGACTATAGAAGAAATAATATGAGATTCTCCTGTGGGCAAGAGAGATGTTACAAGAAGTGTCCAAGCTTAAAGGATTTGTGAAATGGGACTCAATAGGCATGTGAAAACTTGGCAGGTTGGTGGGAGAGAAGAGTCTAAAAACACTTGATGGAGAAGTTCATGGACATTTCCAGGCCCAACATGCCCGGAAAATATCATGTGGGATAATTAGCTAGGCAACTTTTGGTCTGTGTCCAGAGTTCTGACTGATAACTGGTATCATACATCAATCATTCAATCAATCAATCAGTCAGACATTTATAAAGCACTGCAAATCACCCATGAGGGTCTCAAGGCCTCGATAAGATGCTCACAATCTGTTAGTGGACAATCTCACTGGTCTGAAAGAGCATTGGGAGAACAACCTGGAAGTAATGGATGACACTACTTGGGAAGAAGTTCTTTTACACTCTGGAGGGTATGCTTTAAGAAAATAGATGACACTAATCGGGACAAAGCTCTTTTGCACCCCCAAGGGTAGGCCTTAAGAATACTGCCCAGAAAGTACTGCAACCAAAGCAGAATAAATGCAATGAGGCTGATGGCTGACCCAGGTGTAGTAAAGAGGTGGGTATATGTTCAACACAATTTGGGAATGTGGTAAGTGATGGATAGTACAGACCTGTAGTCAGCACTTGATAGTGAGTGGCTGTTGTCAAAACTCAATTGTGATACTTGGTAGCTAGACTGACCTAGACCCATTTAAACAAACAACACTCTTTGCCTTGTGGCAGATAGTAGCAAGAAGTGATATAGACCAACTCAGCATTTGGAAAGTTCAAAAACACCCTAATTGTGGAAGAGGTGTAGGAACTGGATATATATATATATATATATATATATATATATATATATACATACATATATATACATATATATATATATATACACACACATATATGTGTGTGTGTGCGCATTCCCCTATAAATTTGCCAGAATCAAGGAACTTATAGCAATACAACTGTAAATGGACTGAGCAAATCACAATGTGACGGATGCTGTGTGAATACTGAATCACCAACTGACACCAAGTGATATACAATGGTTACCATTGTTTTATTCTGCCTTCTGACCAAAATGCTTTAATGCATGTAATGGCTTAGGTGATTGTTTATTGTAGACTTCAAGAAAACCCAATAATAATTAAAGAGCAAAACCTCTGAGCTGCTCTTTCTTTCTGCCTCGTTTGCGTATCTGTGCTGCTCTCCTCCGCCACCAACATAGTGCAAATAGTTTTTTAGGGTCAAGCGCGCAAGCCCTCTAGCCTCTGTTGTAATTTCTTTGTGGGCTTTTAACCATGCGCATGTCACCCCCCCACTTTCATTGGTTCGTGGGCTTGCCTTTTAAAATTTGCTTGATTTCATTTGTGAAAGGCATGCATACGTCATGCCTTTTCCGATGTTAGCCCTCCTGGAGCCCACCAGCCAATTACTGAAAAAATATGAGGCTCCATGTTTTCAGCATGGATTCTGGACTACTTTTTCTTTTCATTTCCTACACAGCGTGATTTTGCTGGGTTTTAGACAGTGCGCTCGTTTTTTTTAAAACAAAATGTTTTGTAAATTTCCCAGGCCCCATCCACGCCCCGCCCTCCCCTTGAGATTTGCAGCAGCTTTCCCCATTGTCACATAATCTTACTTACTATCCTGCAGGCCTGTTTAAATTGTTCAACTGTAGGTATCGTAGCTGTCTTCTATCTAAAGCTAGCTTTTATCCTTGATTTCAGTAAGACTTGGGTGCCCCCGCATTTACTATTTGAACCATGGTAGACACTAAGCGAAAAGAAGAAAAACACTGTGAGTTACTGCAGCATCGAACCTTTGAAAGTCTACTTAGCAGAGCTCAGGAGTGCCCACCCATTTCAAAATTGTGGCACGTATATTCTGCATGTTAACTAACACGTGCTGTTGTACTGCAGTACACTGACATGTACCCCTCTATTTTATTTTGTTACTAATATTTCTTTTTACACTGGCAATGCTAATATTTAAGTGAAAGCGTGTAGGTGTAGACACTTATTATAAAATCATTCATTTCTGTAATTTTTCCAGAACTTAAATTTCCCTTTTTCACTAGAAATTGGTGGACATCTTGTAAGACTCTGTTAAGCTTTAAGGATTTTGGGGTTAGACCTTTTCCTTCTAAGTGCTCTTGTGCCCCAGGTTTATAATATTGGTAAAAACCTGGTTATCCCTACCTTCCCCCACTTTAAAATCTTTTCTTTAGCTGGCATGAGTTTAAAAGTTCACTTTTTGCTCAATTGAAGGTTTTGAGATTAAGGGTCGTTGTCAAAATCATATTCTTTTTTCCATACATGGATTGTTGTTATTTCACAAGGACAAAGTTAAAAGTTAAAAGTGTCAATCAGCTGAATTTGTACAAGTGACGTATTTTGCTCTTTTCATAAATGCATAACTATGGCAGAACGGGTGACAAATATTTCTGGCTTCCATTCACACTCGGTCTAAATTGTAACACCAATTCTAGTTTTGGCACGTTCTTTAAATGGGATGGTGGTGTAGTTAATTGTATGAAGCTCCATTGTACATACCTCCCAGGGGCGGATCTTTCATTAGGGCGGAGGAGCGTCTCCTTCCCGCCAGCAGCAGAAGCTGCAATGCTTTCACCATAAAGGAATAATAAACCAGGGGTGGGGCATGGGGGATGACAGCCTTGGAGGGGAGTGCACAGAGAACTCTCCACAGAGCACATGTGTTTGGCCAGCCGTCTCGGGCTGACCAAACACACATGTGCTATGGGCTGGAGAGAGCCTGCACAGGGAGCCCCCAACCATGGCGCTCCAAACCAATCCTGACGCTGCTCAGAGCAGCGGCAGGATTGGCGCAGAGCAGGCTGGGAGCCTGTGCCTGCAGTGCTAGTGAGACGGAGGAGAGGAGAGGAGCGGTGCAGCAAGGTAAGTTTTTATTTTATTTTATTTTTTTGTAATTATTTTTTAAACCTGCTCCTGTGCGCTCCCCCCCGTGCGCCACCCCGCCCCCCTCCTCATTAACGGTGCGAACCACAACTGATACCTCCACAAGAAATATTTTCAGTAATTAAGAGCAAACACCTAATCGGATATGGTCGTAAATTAACCAGCACAAATATGTAGCACTAATTATTAAACTGTGTCATGTGATAACAGTGAGTTAATTGTCATTTTTGTACAGCCAATCCGCAACAAGATGTACAGAGGAGTGAGGTTTCCTAAGTTTTGAAACGTGTGCTACTTTAGATAATAAGGGTTGTTTTAAATTGGTTAAGAAATGAATTTGTTTTAACTTATAGCCACACTAGCACAATTTAAAAATGAAATATACATTTATATTTAAAATAGCAGTTTTTGTTCAACACTATTCAGCACAAGGAACCTTGCTGTTATAAAGATGAATCCTTGTGGTTCGTCTTGTAAACTTCCATGCATGTAAAATATAGGAATTAACAACAGGTTGGTCACTATTTCAGTGTAGGACCGTAGGGCCACATGTACAAAGCTTTTTTGTCGTCGCAAACGGCCCGGTTCTGCGAATCGGGTTGTTTGTGACAAGAAAAATGCATTTTGCGATGTACAGACCCTTTTATGCGATTCAGTAATCTGTTTACCGAATTGCAAAAATGGTTTGCGAGTCGCAATTCGGAAGGGGCGTTCCCTTCCTAATTGCGAGTCGCAGTGCGATGTAGGATTATTTTGTGACCGTGAACACGGTCACAAAACTATGGCAGTTAGCACCAATTTCAACACGGTGCTAACCCATTCGCAAACGGGAAACCCCTTCCCCTTTGTGAATAGTAGCTAAAACACTTTTTCAGAGCAGGAAGTGGTCGCACGGACCGCTGCCTGCTCTGAAAAAATGAAAAGAAAACTTTTCATTTTTGTGTTTGAAATGCATCCCGTTTCCCTTCAAGGAAAAAGCCTATATGTCACACAAAAAAAACACTGCTTTCTTTAAAAGCTGTCACAGACATGGTGGTATGCTGTCTCCAGCAGGCCACCATCCCTGTGAGGGCAGCCATACCCAATGGGGTCGCAAATTGCAACCTACCTCATGAATATGAATGAGGTAGGTAATTTGCGACCCCATTGGGAATCGCAAACAGTGTGATGTACACTGTTGTAAATATGGTTTTGCAGCTTGCAATTTGTGACTAGCAAATGAGTCGCAAATTGCGGGTCGCAAAACTCGGGATCGTACATCTGGCCCGTAGTATCTTCGGAAGTTCTTATTTTGTAAGCTCTAAATACAAGGCGGAGGAGTTGTATCCTGTGCCTCATCGTAATTGAACACAGCCGCATTAAGTGTGCTAATGTTTCTCGGCATAATGTACGCTTACAAAAGTCAGAGCTTCACTTAAAGGGAGACCTTTTCCTGTTAAAAATCAGAACCGGGAGAATCCCTTACCTAAATTTTAGGTAAAAACTTCTCATCAGGTGTCACATGATCTAAATACACATCAAAAGTACTTGTATATTTTAAGTTCAGCTAGATCGGTGATAACCTCCTTTTACAAACTGAAGAGAGCTAGTCCTTACAAGTGACTGCACAATAGACTTTTTTAGTTGATGTAGTGCTGAATTTGGACATCGAACAAGGTTTCATCAGTCTTCCAGGCCTATTGCTTCTAATAGTTTTTTAATGTGGGTCAGTCAGTCAATTTTTACTAACCTCGTACAGGTTTGAACATCCTGAGAGCATTTGGATAGATCTTATCACCATGGCTGGTTCAAACTCTGTACATGTAGCGAACAGGCTTTAGTTAAACTTGGTATCACCATCATCGAGCTGCATTTCAAGTCTTAATGCATCCATCCTCATCCCTGGACCCAAGCACAGCATCTGTTGCAAGAACTGGTTCTCAGATTTTTGAAAGTTTGGAGCTCGCCTTTATCATCATATAGCTGGGCTTCCGCTTGGTCTTCCCTTGCTAAATTTTAGTGGCTGAAAGACAATAGGGGTTTATCCCACCCATTTCCTCTTCTAGGGCCAGGTTTCTTGAAAGCAACATATCTGGGCCCTTCTCACATAGGTTTCATCGCCAGACTTCTGTTTGAATCCAGCAATACTCCATATTATTGTGCAGTTTTGTGGTGGAGCCCTGCAGATGGCTTGTTTCTATGGTTGGGGGATTTTAGGTGTTAGGAAGGCGGAAGGAAGGCAACTTCATTCATAGCTACATTACATAGATCGTAATTTGTTTCAGATGTTAGGATTTCCTTTTTCGTGTGCTTATTGGTACCATACCACTTTTAGGTTATACTAGTCACTGTGCATCAAATTGTCGGATGTAGGGCCACTTATGAATCTAAAGGGTGTAGCATAAAAACATATGCACAAGCCTATTTATCTGATTGCTGACCATTAAGTTAAACCGACTGCCATGCCAGATGTCACCTATTGATAAGCTACGACCTAAAAAATCCTATACTCAAACTGGTCACGTTTTTGATAGAAGTCTTGGGGCATGTAACAAATTACATAGCATGTGCGTAATCGCTGCTGTTTAGAAGGTACTTATTTATTTTTCTTGCTCATTCATTGTTTCCATGTTTTCCAGCTGGTGGGGCTTCGCCTCCAGTGTCTCTTGGGCTTTTGCCAGACATTCTGCACTCCACTTTAACGACCGTGTGTGTTATTTTTTGATGCAAAGGTCTGCAGCAGTTTTTTAGGGGTGATAATGAACACATATTCAGTTAAAGATTTCTCTGTTAATTGCGCCTTTTAAGTTGCAAAACCCAGTTTTACAGTTGAATTACTTTTCACTTAATTGATTTCCGATGTTCCTTCATGGTATGGCAGTGAAAATAAGTTTTACCCAATAAGTTATTTAGCACAGTTATAGTAATACACATGCATGGGGACACTTATCACATCAATGTCAAGGTCAAACTCCAGCTTACCGCAGTACAGCATTACTGACACGAGAAAAACCTTTAGGGCTCCACAGATTGCATGTAACTTACTTTACACAAGGAAACAACTCTCCTTGTATTCACCTGGTCTCTTCAACGCTATTCATTCATTTATGTATTCTTTTACCTTACTCTGCTAGCTTGTATGTAAAGAAAACCAGTACATCTTTGGATAAAACGCTATTCATAAAAGATGCCATGGCATAAACTATATGTGCAGATGCTATTTATTGGCATTGTTGAGGGAGGCATAATGACCCACTTGAGCCTTTGCCTCTCTTGAGTCACTGCACCTCCCTCAACAATGATGATAAATTACATATTGTATTCTGAATATCTGCATATTGTAGGAAAATGCCCTTTTTAGGTTGAACGAGCAAGCACTTTGACCCATTGTTAGAATTGTGGTCTGTTAACCATGCCCACCACACGCCCATCCTTTTCACTTGTTCATGGGCTTGCCTTTCAAAAATCCTTTGTTATCATTAGGAAATGTTTTACGTTTGTCCCTCCTTTGGGCAGTTTCGTTACTGCCTTGCTGACTGCCCCGTTACATGGATAATTGCACGATTGTTGATACGTTTGACTGCGAGCGAACTTCTTTTTCCTTTTATGTCTCTCCTTTGCATTCATGCTCATGGGGGCCATGGTACTTTGAATCGGCTTGCTTATGTCAACTGTTTTACTTTTCATTTTCAATTTAAGTGGCAAGAAAAGTCTGGTTAGGAATTTACAACACTAATAGCTCTAACTCGAGCAAATGCGAGACCCAGTGCATTGCAAATACTTGTTTGATACTGCAAAGTGAAAAAACGTTCAGCGATCATCACTACTATAAAGCACAGGTACAGCATGGACTCCTGCAGTGGAAGCTTCCCTCACAGGGCTCCTGGTAGCAGGATACATCCCTGAAAAATGTGTGCAACATTCCATGCGTGTATGAAATGCCGATGTTTTCCACTTGTGAGCGAAAATCTTTTGAACATACAAAGTGTAAAAAAGGGGCCTCGCCAGCGCTTATGCTCGCCGAGTTAGGTGTCAGGATGTTGATCAGTTTCCTTGGTTTATCATCTGCCTCCCTCATCGCAACCATGCACGCCTCTTACTGAAAGTCGGGCGCGTGCGGAAGTTATGGCCCAAACCACAGTTCCATGGCATGCATTAATGGCATGTATTCATGCCAACAGTCATCTCAAACCACAGGCTGATGTTGTTACTATTAGCAACACAAAAGTGTTACTAAACACTACCAACGGATTTGATTCGGGCCAGCTGCGGAGGCATAACACACTAACAGTCAACGAGTGGTTTTGAGGATCTTCAGGAAAAAGGTTAGCTAGTTCAAAGCGTTGTATTTGTGTTCTTATGACCAGTTTAGGGTTTAATAATACCATCATTGCCGATGAGTGTAGCATGTACAACTAAATAAAGGCTAGACGTACTGAATCATTTTGTAGTCGCACCAAATTACACGTTTTGCAACTACAAACTAGGGTTGGGGCGAGCTGCAAACAGCGGTTTGTGAACCACGAATCGCATTTATGTGAGGCCATGGAAAGGGTCTACTCTCCAAATAGCGACGGGCAATGCCATGTATCAATGGCCTGCAATTTACGGACACCTCAGCATTGCAGAGACAGATTTTTTAATCATAAAATATCGAAAAGTCGTACATTGGAAAGACTTCACTAAAAAAATGTTAACTTAGAACCTGTGAGTTATCTGAGCATTAGTGCACATTTTATGAGTACAGTCCTTCTGCAGAATCCATTCTCAGGAACATTTTGAAGACGTTTCTTTTTAATTCTGCCATATAATCCCTGATATTTTCCGGTAATTTGCTGCAAGGCCTGGACGCTTCTTGGTAAACAGCTGCGCGCTTTAATGATTAATGTGCATGGTATGTCCGGCTTTAGCCAATGAGCGCTGATGTTTATTAACAAGTATTTGAATCCACCTCGGCATAAGGAAATGTAGAGATGCTAAAACCACCCGCCTATCTACCTGAGCGGAGTCAGCTCAACTAACAGGATGCTGGTTAAAATGTATGAATTACGTTAATAGGAAAACATTTTTAAACTTTATTTAAGTCTTGATGATTATCCTTCTTATAGCTTTTGTTTTGCGGGACATCGCCTTATGGTGTATTTGTTTAATTTTCAATTCCTACATTGGGCTGCTCCCTCCCCCCTCTCAACCGTGAGGTTGCTGCACTAGTTGTGCGATTAGCAGGTCATCCGTAGACAGGGCCACATTTTCCTTCATGTTCCGGCCCTTGCTGCAGAAGCAGAGCACGCCAAGGTCAAGCCCATCTGCGCCTGTTCCACGACTAGCGCCAGCCACTGAGCCTGTCTTGGAGCAGGTATACCTTTCTTTCCCGATTTTTTAGAAGGCCTCATGAGTAAAGCACCTAACAACTGCCATATCTGGGACCCAACATGCCTAATGGAGCCAGTATCTTGCATCGGCTGCACATGAGAGTTTGGTCTTCCTTACAAACCATCTCCCGCTGCTGTGCACACACTCACCTCTGCGCCCACATCCCTCTCTGGGGTGCTCATAAACATGCGCTCCCAAGTAAATACACGCAAGAAGTCAATAAGCTTAATTACAGGTCAACAGGTAGATGTCCTATGTATTACCAAAGCACTGCTCAAACGCTGGTCAGCCCCGATATAGCCAATGCCCTCCCCACTCGATTCACGATCCTGTGACAAGACAGAATGGAAGGCTGAGGTGGTGGAATAGCCATAATCTTTCATGACAGTTTCCAATGCAGCTCCTTCGAAATAGACTCTCTCAATGAAGCAGAAAGTTCAGTATTGTGCCTTAAGATCAATCCTTCCCAGTCCTTTGCTGGCTGCCTACTCCATTGCCTCTCTGGCCCAGCAACCTCCTTCCTCATCACATTCGAGAGGCCCTTGCCCCTTTTGTGCTCGGTTATGCCAACTTCAACATCCTGGGAGATTTCATCCCTCATTTTGATGATCATAACAACTCAGAAACAACCAATCTTTTAGACACCTTAAAAATAATAGGGCTACCCCAATTGATAACTTTTTCAACTTATTCATTGGGACATACCCTCAATGGGATCTGTACAATCAATCTCCGGTTAGCAACAGGTGATCCCATCATTAGATCATGGTCGGATCAACCTTTAGTCCCTTTCAAACTGTTACTCAACACCCACGACTCCTTTGCACACACCACAGACAACACCCCCATCACCCTGTGTAAATGGGGAGCGATGAAAACAAATTTCAAACTTGGAATCAAACTCTCCACTATTGTCCCAGCACTTATAGGAATGCTAGTCAAATACCTTAATTCCTTTAATACATGGACCAAAAACACGGCCAATGAACTAGCACCCCACAGCCGCACCAACAAATGCAGACCTCTCCAACCCTAGCAGAATATAAGCGTCACTGTAAATGCTTGAACACAAATGGCATCAGACATACAAAGTGGATGACTTGCCCCAATTTACAGCAGCACAAAAATCTTACCAGAAGTTGATCAAAGAAACAAAAAAATCTTATTTCACATCTCCAATCGAAGAGGCCTATTATGAACCTAAATCCATCTCCAACATATTCCTTGAAGGTAAAGCACTCTCAAGAGAAATCCCTCCGTCGCAGGCACTGTGCCATCAGATTGTAGCATCTCCAGCAGCAATTCAAATGTGGGACAGACTGCTTTTCAGGATATCTCCCTACCCCAACCTCGCCAAACCTTTCTGTTGTGCACGTCCGGCTCCCCTAAAGACCCATGCCTGCCGTCCATACTGCATGCAGCCAAAGACACAGTAATTTCACTTATCAATCAGATTCCTAATGTATCCCTGGCCAAAGCAGAAGTCCCCCAGCCTGGAAACTGGCAACTGTAAAAGCTTTAAAAAAAAAAACCTGTAGCAGACCCTACCATCCTGTCCAACTTAAGGCAAATCTCACTTCTCCCAGTCCTAAAGAAATACTGGAAAAACTTGTTAACTACCAACTTATCATTTTCCTTGAAAATTTCAATTCACTCCATATAAGGCAGTCAGGTTTCACACATACACACTCAATGGAGTCAGCCTGACATGAAGTTTCTGAAACCAATGACTCTATATTCTGGTAACAATGCTGTGTTGATACTGCTGGATCTCTCCACAGCATTCAATACCATCTCCCACACCACCCTACTCCAATGGATCCAGGACATAGGGATCACCCACAAAGACTTATCATGGATTAAATAATTTTTAACCTGCAGGAGACAATAAGTAGCCTTAGGACAATTTTCGTCTGTAGAAAGATCAGTCACTATGGGAGTACCACAGGGCTTATTCCTTAATCCTGCCCTTTTTAACATTTATATGGCCACCCTAATCTCATTGATCACCTCATTTGGAATCACCACTACATCATATGCTGATGATACTCAGCTTATTTTTTCTCAAGATAAAAGGTGTTTCACTTCGGAACTCAACTTCCAAAAATGTTTTTCCAACATCATCCTGGGGATGCAAAACAATCACCTCAAATTTACCACTAAGCAGACCGAAATTCTACTCTTTTCTACCCCACAAATTGGTGGCCCAACTCCACCCCTCCACCCTCCGCCTCAGTGAAGGTTGCAAATAACCTTGAGGTCAAATCTGACATCAGTCTCTCTTTCCAATCACAAGCCTCAGCAGTGGCAAACATGTGTGTTGTTTCAATCTGATCAAATCTATAAAAAAAAGTTCTTCCACTTCCTCCCTCTTGCTGCCAGGAAGACCATAGCCTTTACCCTAATAACATTACGATTCTATGAATGCAACAATCTGTATGCAGGCTTTTCCAAACACCTAATTCACAAGCTCCAGACAGTACAACACGCAGCAGCTATACTAGTGTTATAACTTCCAAAAAGGAGCTCTGCATGAGCCGTCCTAAAAAAACTTTGCTGGTTACCTATCCATAAAATAATCCTAGTCAAAATCCTACTGTTGTTCTTCAGAGCCTTCCAGGTCACAAGTCTTAAATATCTTATGGCCCGGTTCTGCCACTACACCACCCAAAGAACATTAAGATCTTACAACGCCAATGTTTTGAGGCCCCCACTTTCAGACCGAAATCCAGAGGGGGGGAAAACATTCAAATTGCTGGGGTCCAAAGCCTGGAACCTATTCCCCAGCTCTAACTGTTTCACTGAAACCGAAGAAATATTAAAAAAAAATCCTTAAAGACATGTCCCTTTCTTGCCCCCAATGCAGTGTCTCACTCCCTTAGCTAACCAAGTGCAAAATTCATTAATTCATTCAGGTTATCCGGACCTTATGTCTACGTCCCCACTCTTTCTTGCAGTTCCTATGGGACCTTAAAAAAACATACCTAAATATGGAACGGCAAGTGTCAAAGAGTTTACTGCACCTGCAGCCACCTCCAAAAACATCTAACCCTGCTCAAAACCTCTGCAAGAATCTATCAGACGTCTTCTGCATCAAGATCATATCCATATACTGCAACGTCTATCCACAACTGGAACCTTTTGACATTGTGGCAAGTCTTCCCATCTCAAACAAAGGATGGACCTCGCCCTCGTAGCCTACTATCACCATAGACAAAACCGCAGCCACTATGAAGTCTATCCACTCAAGAGCCCTGCCAGACTCCTGCCCCTACCATGTCTTCAACAAGTGCCTTGTCCCCATCAGCAAAGCCCTCATCACTATTCTTGACACCCCTATTGACAAACCACTTTCCCGGAAGGCTGGAAACACACCGCAGTCAATACCCTGCTCATGAAACCCTCAGCAGACCCAAACAAGCTCACAATCTACAGACCGATCTCCCTCCTACCTTACTCAACCAAGGTTTTAGAGAATCTTATCAACAGATGCCTCACCGACCACGTCATCAACCACCAGCTCATAGACAACACCATGGGCCTTATTACGACCTTGACGGAGGGGCTTCCTCTATCACAAATGTGGTGGATATCCCATCCGCCGTATTATGATCCCATTATATTCAATGAGGTTCGTAATACAACAGACGGGATATCCGTCACATTTGTGATGGAGGAAACTCCTCCGTCAAGGTTGTAATAAAACCCTAAATCCAGATTTAAATCCAATTACAATATGGGAGCAGCATTCATAGCTACAACAGACAGCATCTACATGATCGTGGGCAGGGGAGAGATTACAGCCCTCATACTTCTGGATCTCTTTACATGGTATCACACCCTACTCTCATTACAAAAGCTCACAGCTGGATCTGCTCCTTTTGGAAGGAAAGAACTCAAACTGTCACACTACACCTCAGAAAGCCCAGAAACTTATCCTCAAAGTGCCTCAAGGTTTATCCCTCAGCCCCAACCCTTTTCAACACGTTAGCCAATGTCACATACATCCACAACTTCAACATCCTCTCATACACTGACAAAGCACAACTCATACTATCCTTTTCGGACAAAACGCCTGACACAAGGAACAAGTTCACTGCCTGCCTCACCGAGGTCACTACCTGGATGAAGCACAGTTGTCTCAAGTTCATCACAGACCAGACAGAAGTAATGATCTTCAAAAGAAACACCTCACCATGGGACTCCATCTGGTGGACGGCCAACTTCTGGCCCACGCCCACTCCTAGCACCCACTAAACGAACCACAGGATCAGCATTGGCAATAAGCTGGGCCACACAAGTCAATGCCAAGTCAATGCAATCATAGCTACCTGCTTCCACACAGAAAGAATGTCACCCATGTCCTCATCACAAACAGGCTGGGATACAGGAAAACCCTCTATGCCTGTGCTGGACTCGGGTCATCCTGAGACTTTTTTGCCTTCACCCTCCTGTTTACTGAACCCATTTCTGTTGGTGTTTGTGAGTCTGTACACGTTACCACTGCTAACCAGTTTTAAGTGCTTGTGCTCTCTCCTCTAAACATGGTAAAATTTGCTTATACCTAATTGAGATCATTGATTTACTTACAAGCTCCTAGCAAAGTATTACTACATGTGCCCTGGGCCCGTAAATTAATGCTGCTAGGGGGCCTGCAGCACTTGCTGTGCCACCCACTTAAGTACACTTTCAAACCTGTCTCAGGCCTGCCATTGCAGCCTGTGTTTGAAGCTTAAACCTGGCTTTTTATTACCTATAAGTCACCCCTAGGGTAGGCTTTAAATAGCCCACTGGGGGGGATGGTGCTATGTATATAAAAAGTATGACTGTTAATTTTAAGTTTTATATGTCCTGATAGTGAAAAACTCTTAATTTGCCTTTTCACTACAGAAAATCCAGCTTCTTTGATAGGTTACATTGAAGTTATGTTATTATATTTAGTAAGCTGTAACTTCCAAATAGGAACAGGTAAACAGTTCATGTTTGGTGTCTTTTGAATTGTAATGAAAAATCCTCTTTTATGGTAAAGCCGGATTTTCAATTCCATTTTTGCCATTTAGTGCTTGCAGCCTGTCTCTGGGGCACATAGCTGGCTGCTGTTTTGTGTATTCCTCCTAGACAGTCACACACAATAGAGGCCTTAGGTAGGCCTGCATTGGCCATCACTGGCAAGATGGAGTTGGACACAGTCCCACTTACAACTGTGTCCTGCTTCGACAAAAGGTTTGCAGACCCCATGTAGTTAGTCTGGAGCCAGGCAGGGGAGGCAGGAAACCTGAGCACTTCAAAGAGAACTTTTAGAAGTTTTTCCCACTTCACAGAAGTCATCAGGTATAAATATTGGACTTTAGACACCAAGGGCCTCATCACGAGTTTGGTGGTCATGAGTCCACCAAACTCGCAGTGGCGGTCTAACCGCCGTGGACCTGGCACATTAGGAGTTGTGCGGTTTGGCCGAAGTCAACCCGCCACAATGCCACCAGTCCCGCCGGTCCGATCGGACCGCAGCAGCTGGCAGTGAGCTCCTCTGGGCCAGCGTCAGGCCTAAGGCTGCCGGCCATGTTAGGAGGCAGCGAACCACCAGGCTTTTTGCAGTGGTCCACACACTTACAAACACCCCCCACCCAACCGCACACATCCATACAAACACCCCCACCTGCTCTCACACTGATATACACACACTCTCACTCGCACTCACACATAAGCACCCCCCTCTGCAATCGTTCAGACCCTCACCTCCCTCCGCATTCATGCACACCCCATCTCCTCGACGCAAGCATACATTCACACACTCCCCCCTCCACTTACGCATACATGCACACACTCCCCCCTCATCCGCACACCTGCACACACACCACTCATCCGAACAATTGCACAGATGCATCCCCTCATCCGCACGCATCCACAGACACCTCAACACACTTGCAGACTTGCACACATGCACCTCCTCATCCGCACGAATCCACACAGACACCCCAACTCACTCGCAGACTTGCGCACATGCACCCCAATTTGCATGCATCCAAATACACACACCTACTCACTCGCACCCGAACACACTCCCCTCCCCATACATGCAGACACACACACACCCTCCATGCACACATACATACACACACCCACACCCATACCACTACACTTACACGCACCCCCCCCTTTCAGACAGTCCACCTACCTGTCTCGGCGAGGCAGTCGTCCAGGAGGGAATGGGTCTCGGCATTTTCCACTGCCAGCATCGCACTACCGTTCAGGTAACCGCTGGGCTGCATTACAGCAGGTGGATGTAGGAAAGTACCATCTTTCTTTGCATGTTACCCCCAATTTCTGTTTGTTTTTCAGTGTGTTTTGCCTATCTCACTGGGATCCTGCTGGCCAGGACCCCAGTGCTCACAGTTTGTGGCCTAAATATGTTGTCAGTCTGCTTGATTGTGTCACTGAAGTTCTGCTAACCAGAACTCCAGTGCTTATGCTCTCTCTACTTACCAAATCTGTCACTACAGTTTAGTGACTCCACATTCCAATTCTGATTTGCACACTGGACCCCCCTGTCTCTAGTATATGGTACCGAGGTACCCAGGGCATTGGGGTTCTAGGAGATCCTTATGGGCTGAAGCATTTCTTTTACCACCCATAAGGAGCTCATACAAACCTTTCATCAGGACTGACACTGCAGCTTGAGTGAAATAGTGCACACACTATTTCACAGCCATGTTACACTGCACTAAGAAACTTATAAGTCACGTAAATGTGTAACCTTCATTTACTGAAGGCTAGGTGCAAAGCTACTGTGTGTGTGGGCATCCTTGCACTGGCAACGGTGCCTCCACGTTGTCCAGGGCCAAATCCCTGAACTTCGTGAGTGCGGGGACACCATTATAAGCGTGCACCACATATAAGCCAGTACATATATGTAGCTGCACAATGGTAACTCAGAATATGGCCATGTGAGGTGTTTAATTTCATGGAATTATCCCCCCAATCCAAATCTTGTATTGGGGGGCAATCCCATGCACTCTGGACACCCCAGTACTGCCAAACCAGCTCTCTGAAGTTTTCACTGCAGCCCCAGCTAATGCCACCTCACAGACAGGTTTCTGCTTTCCTGGGGATTGAGCAGCTCAATCCCAGGAAGGCAGAACAATGCATTTCCTTTAGGAGAGGGGTAAAACACCCTCTCCCATTGGAAATATGTGTTACAGGCTTGGGAGGGGTAGCCTCCCAGAGCCTCTGGAAATGCTTTGAAGGGCACAAACGGTGTCCTCCTTGCATTATCCAGTCTACACCGGTTCAATGACCCCCAGTCCCTGCTCTGGCTGGAAACTGGACAAAGGAAAGTGGAGTGACCACGCCCCTGTCCATCACCACCCCAGGGGTGGTGCCCAGAGCTCCTCCTGAGTGTCCCTGGCATTAGCCATCTTGGATTCCAAGGTGTGGGGACCCTCTGGAGACCTCTGAGTGGCCAGTGCCAGCAGGTGACGTCAAAGACCCCTCCTGGTAGGTGCATACCTGGGTAGGTAGCCAATACCCCTCTCAGGGATATTTAGGGTCTCTCCTTTGGGTGTTTCCTCAGATTCGATTGGCAAGATTCCTCCAGGACTCCTGCATCCTCTGCTTCAGCTTCGGACCATCGGATGAACCGCAGACTGCTCCAGGAACAGCTGTAACTGCAACAAAGTATCCAGGACTACTCCTGTGACCTTCAACTTCAGCTCCAGCCAGCATTTGCAACAGTTTTCAAGGTGTGCAAACTCTGAAGACTGCCTGTCTTCACCCTGCACCAGAAGAACCAAAGGAATCTCCCGTGGAGTGACAGAGTCACTTCCCTGCTTCTGCAGGCACCCTTCTGCAATGACAACTGGTACTCTGGGACTCCTCTCCTAACGACGAGCATGCTCCCTGGAACACAGGTGGTGGACTGAAGTGACACAGACTGTCCAAAGGTCCAGCTGTCCAAATTTGGTACAGGTAAGAGCTTGCTTCCCGATGCTGAGACAGTACTCCTGTGCACCGCGTCTTCTGCAGCTCCTTGGTCTTCTGTGCACTTCTTCCAAATATTCTTTGTGAACAGCGAACCCCAGGTCCCCAGCACTCCATCCTGCGACGCACAGCTCCTTGAGTTGTTCTCCGGCAGTGCAGGACCTTCCAGTGTAGTGCTGCGACAACCACACTTTGCATCATCTTTGTCCCCATGTTCTGGGACTCCCGTGGGTGCTGGCTGGTCTTCTGAGGGCTCTCTGAAGTGCTGAGAGCCCCCTTTGTCTCCTCAGTCTGAGTTGAGACCCCCAGGTCCCTCCTGGGTCCAGGTAGCTCCTTTTTGACCCAAACCGCAAACTTGCTTGAACCAAGGCTTGTTGGCAGAATCCAGCGACACAAACAGCCTGCATCCAACAACTCGACGTGGGACATCTCCTGCACCAAGCAGGAACCCACCGCCATCTTCTTTGGTGCACTTCTGTACCTTTCTTTTGACCGGAAAATCCACTTTTACACCTTCTTCTAGGTTGGCAGGGGCTCCTGTCCTTCCTGGACTCTTCTTCGACTTCTGGACATGGTCTCCTGTCTCCACAGGTCTTCACGTCCAGGAATCCATTGTTTGTTGCTTGCAGTCTTGCTTGGTTCTTGCCAAATCCTTTATCACGACTTGTAGTGTGTCCTGAGGAAACTTGCTATACTTTACTCCTACTTTCCTGGGCTCTGGGGTGGGGTATTTTACTTACCTTATGTGTTTTCCTACACTCCCAGTGCCCCTCTACACACTACACTTGCCAAGGGAGGAATTCGACATTTGCATTCCACTATTTTGGTATATGGTTTGTTTGGCCCCTAGGCCCATTGCAATCTATTGTATTTTCTACTATGTGTACTATTCTATGACTGCTTACTTACCTGATTTTGCTTTCTTGTGTATAATGCTTACCTTTGCCTCTGATATATTTTTGGCCATATGTCACTAAAATAAAGTACCTTTATTTTTAGTAACACTGAGTATTGTCTTTTATTGTGTATAAGTACTGTGTAACTATAGTGGTATTGCAGGAGCTTTGCATGTCTCCTAGTTAAGCATAAGCTGCTCTGCTACAGCTACCTCTAGACAACCCAAGCTGCTAGAACACTGCCTACATTTCACTAATAAGGGATACCTGGTATAAGATGTAAGTACCTTAGGTACACACTACAAACCAGGCCAGCCTCCTACAGCAGAGTCCTTTTGGCGTGGCGGTTGTGGCGGTGGAAACGCCTCTCTTCTGCCATTGGCCAGATCTGCCTCCTGCTGGTCTGCTTGTGAAGAATGAAGATTGACAAGCACCCTTTATCCCCGGCTGAAGTGGTTCCAGTGGTAAGCCAGCTGACCTCCTGTTCTGATTCAGGGACATTACAAGCACCAGAGGCTCCCTGCAACTGCTCAGCAGACCTGCTGCCTGGCCCTGCTGGACTGAGTGCCTGACACCAAGTGGGGCTCCCCAGGACCTGGACCTTTGATGTGGCCTCATTTGAATTCATCTGAAGGTTTTGGGCTCTTCCTGATCACGAATGAGCCTGTTCATAAGATCTTGTTGCCTGCACTGCCAGCCAATGGGAAGTGCTGGCAAACCCAACTCTTCGCAAAGCCAACAGCACTCAGTACTACAGCATCAATAGTCTGCAAAACTGACAGGAACTTTACGCTATATCGACGACCATCCACAAAGACCAGGCTTCTCTTTACGCATATCAAGACCATCCACAATGCTCTCCCTGCTCCTCCTGGTCAATGTTACCACAAATGAAACTTATTGCGCTGGGCTTTGAAGGTAACTCTTTCAGCTGGAATAACTTGGTCCCTGTATCCAGCCTTCTCTCCATCATGGCCGGCCTGATCTTGTGACTTACACCCAGTTTCGCACACCCACATAGCTGTGAGTAGCGCGTTGTGCTTTTTGACCCTATATTCACTTACATCTTTAAAACTGCATATCTCTGGTTCTACTAACTGGATTTTTGCCATTTTCATTTCAAATTACCTAAATTAAATTTTACTCTATTTTTCAAAATTGGTGTAGGATTTTTCCTTTGTTGTGTTTTCACTGTATTACTGTTTGAAGTGCTGCATACATCATTTTCACATTGTCTCTAAGTTCAGCCTGAATGCTCTGTGCCAAGCTACCAGAGGCTGAGCACAGGTTAGTTTGGGGTTTGCTTATGACATCACTCTGACCTGGATTGTGGTCACTACTTGAGCAGGGTTCACCCCCCTCAACCAGAAACCCAATTTTCTACAGCCGGTACAACCACAAAACTCACCAGATGACTGCAAACCATTCAAATCATGCAGCCAGACTCATCCTCAACTTTCCACGCAGAACTCAAATCACACCACACCTTAGGGATCTCCACTGACGCCCAAGACACAAGCTCCTCACCTACCCATTCAAAACACTACACAACACAGGCCTGGACTACCTGAACAACCGAATCTCCTTACACCAACCAGTCAAACACCTCCACTCAGGCAGACTCCTACTCACACTCTTTGCAGGCATACAAAGAAATAGAGCTGGAGGTCAAGCCATCTCATACATCACATCTAAAGTGTGGAACAACCTCCCACAACTCATAACAGCTGCCTCCTCTCTGAGAGAAGCTGTTGACTTGGCTCTCTGAACACCAACCCCTCAAAGACCACAGAACAATGCCAGAACACCTGTTCAATGCCAGGATACTCTCACAGGTGATAGCGTGCTCTTCAAAAACGCATAGCATAACAAGTGTTGCCCGATGCAAAGGAACACCACACAACAATTCAGGAAAAAATGAATACATATTATAGTAATGGGAATGCTAAAATCTCTATTGAAGACAATGAAGTGGCTCTAGGCTAATAATGTTTGGTATAGGCCATCTGCTCCAACACTGTAATGTTTGTGTATTTATGCAACACACAAACCATAATAAAGTGAAAACGCAACATCTAAAAAATCCTAAACCAGTTTAGAAAAATGTAGTAAATGTTAATAAAGAAAGTGATACTAGAATGACAAAAATCAAATCAGTAGAACTGTAGATATTTACTATTACGTTTTAGGTGAAATAGCACCTAAAAGCTCAAAGCACACTTGTGGTCATCTGGTTGCGCTAAACTTGGGGAAAGTTACAAGTTCAGGGCGACCACGGTGGAGCACGGATCGGATGCAGGGGTCAGGTTAGTCCTGTTGCAAAGTTACCTTCTAAGTCCGGCATGAAGAGTTTTGTTTGTGATGGAGCAGGCCACGAGGAGAAGGAGGCTGAGCATTGTGGATGGCTGTGGCTGTAGTGAGAAGAGCAGGTCAGGAGTTGTGGACTTCAGGAAGAGTACAAACTGATGTAAGCCAAGAGTCCAGGACCTGGGAAGGCACCTCTCGTGGATCACAAAGTCACTCCAGTAGAGGACAACAGAGTTCAGGCAGGTCCAGTTGAAGATCCAGTTGCAACAGATTCACTGGGCAGTTGCAGGGAGGCATCTGGAGATTATAGTGTCCCTGTAGCTCTCATAGGAGGTCAGCCAACTGGTCCTTTGAGTCACTCTGGAAACCCTGGGGTGAAGGCAAGCAAGTTGAATCTTCCTTCTTGGACAGCAAGATAGTCCTTCAAGCAGCAGAACAGTCCTTCTTCTATAATATCCACAGGCCCAGGATTCTTCTGATGAGTGGTGCTGGAGTTGCAATATTTATATCTGATGCCAGCCGTTGTGTTTCGGGGGACAACATGTCCTACCACTTCATCTGGTTCTGGGAATCATTTCCCCTTCCCGTGTCAAGGCTCCAAACTGTCAGGGATGACAAAGAACATAGCAGGCCTGGTGTCAGATTCTTCTGTTTGTGTGTGAGACAAAGTCCTTTGAATTTCAACTGTGGCTCGGTGCCGCTCCTGCCACAATGGTCCATCCTGTCCACACCTAGGCCCTCTTTGTGTCACTGTCTGGAAGCAGTACACAAGTCCCTACAGCAGAGCCATTCCCAGTCATGTGACCAAGGACACTGGCAGGAGGCACAAATGATTGGCACAAGAAAATGACAGCTTTCTAAAAGTGCCATTTTCAGAAATGTACCTTAAAATTCAACTTCATAGTTAACCCCTAGGGTGCCCAGGACGAGCTGTCCCAGTGCCGAAGACGAGATCAGCTCATCCTGCTAGGGGCCCCGGGGGGAGCGCTAGGGCTCCCACCAGTGGCCAAGCACCCCCCTCTCCTGGGCAGGGATGGAATGGGAATCGCTTCCCCTTCCAACCCCACCCCCAGCCCCCCTGTGGCATCTGATGACATCAGTGCGCTCTTGCACGCTGACCTCATCAGAGGCCTTCCCCTCCGCGCTGGAAGCTCAGCTTCCAGCGCCAATGGGAAGAGAAAGGCAAAAGCATTTCTCCTCCGATCACGTGGAGGGGCAGAGAGGCATGAAAGGAGAGGAAAGGCCTTTCCTCTCCTTTCATGTCTCTCTGAGCATTTCTGCTGCCCGATCGTGATGCCCACTAGACAGCAGGGATTTTTTTTTGTCTTTATCATCTAAGGGGAGCGGCCCCTTGGGCAAGGGCCACTCCCCAGTGGGGCAATTTATTTTTAGACTATTCCTGCCCTCCGGGGGCTGATTGGCCAATTATAATTAGGCAGATCTGCCCCTGAGGGGGGGGCAGAAACCCTTAGACACCAGTGATTTTTGTTTTTTTTGTTTTTGCTTTTGTTAGTATGTGAGGAGTGACCCCCTTAGGCAGGGGTCTCTACCCTGGGGGCAAAATTAATTTGAGGCCGTTTCTGTCCCCCTTGGGGGCAGATAGGTCTATTTTTATTTGGCCAATCTGCCCCCAAGGGAGGCAGAAATCATTAGACACCAAGGGATTTTTTTTGTGAGTTTCACATGAGGGGAGCGACCCCTTAAGCAAGGGTCGCTCCCCTGGGGGCAAAATTAATTTTAGGCCATTTGTGCCCCCCTTGGGGGCAGATCGGCCTATTGTAATTAGCCTGATCTGCCCCCGGGGGTGGGGGGGGGCAAAAACCTCTAGACACCAGGGATTTTTTTAATTTATTTTTTATTATTTTATATGTGGGGAGCAACCCCTTAGGCAAGGGTCGCTCCCCTGGGAGCAAAATTATCTTTAGGCTATTTCTGCCCCCCTTGGGGGCAGATCAGCCTATTTTTAGTAGGTCAATCTGGCCCCAAGGGGGGCAGAAACCACTAGACACCAGAGATTTTTTTTTGTAATTTTCACATGAGGGGAGCAACCCCTTAGGCAAGGGTCGCTCCACTGGGGGGGCAAATATGTCCGGGGGCAGAAACCTCTAGGCACCAGGGATTTTTTTGTTTTTTTTATATTTTTTTATATGTGAGGAGCGACCCCTTAGGCAAGGGTTGCTCCCCTGGGGGCAAAATTATCCTTAGGCCATTTCTGCCCCCCTTGGAGGCAGATCGGCCTATTTTTATTAGCCCAATCTGCCTCCAAAGGGGGCAGAAACCACTAGACACCAGGGATTTTTTTTTTTGTGTCAAATTCACGCAAGGGGAGCGACCCCTTAGGCAATGGTCATTCCCCCTGGGGTAAAATTTATTTTACGCCATTTCTGCCCCCTTTGGGGGCAGGTCAGCCTATTTTTATTAGGCCGATCTGCCCCCAAGGGGGACAGAAACCACTAGGCACCAGCGATTTTCTTTTTCGACAAATTCACGCTAGGGGAGCGACCCCTTTGGCAAGGGTCGCTCAACTTGGGGGACAAATTTATTTTAGGTCATTTGTGCTCCCCTTGGGGGCAGCTCGGCCTATTTCAGTTAGTCCGATCTGCCCCAGGGGGACAGAAACCACTTAGGCACCAGGGAGTGGTGTGTGTGTATGTGTGTGTTTTGTTTGGGGGGGCCGCCCCTTGGGCAAGGGTCGCTCCCCATGGGGACACATTACTGTTGGCCATATCTGCCCCCCTTGGGGGCAGAACGGCCTATTTTTGGAACCCCATTTTCCCCCAAAGGGGGGGGGGGGTGGGCAGAAAGCCCACCAGAGACCAGGGAACATTTTTTTTTCAAAATAAGAGGGTGGGGGTACGGCCATACCCCCACCCCAAATAAATGTGCCCAAAGATGTTCTGCCCACCAGTGGGCAGATGGGGCAATTACCCCTGATCCACACCCTGGGGAAGCAGAAAGTCCACTAAATGCTGGGGAATTAAAAAAAAAAAAAAATAGTATGGTGGTGGCTACCAACCAGTGCCCCCACCCCAACTGAAGGGGGTAACAGTCTTTCAACTCCCCCCGCATACTAAAACATCTTATCTCACGGCAAGCTAGTGGACATTTGATTATTTGGGGATTTGGTTTTACATTTGTGCCATGAGAGCGTGGCTAACTCTCAAAATCGTCCCACTTGGAATGGTGAGGGCTGCATTTTTTGGACTTTGGGAAGCTGTTATATAGAAAAATCCACAAGTCCTAGACACATCTGAAAATTAAACATCTGGGTTAGTCCAAGGTGGTGTGCTTCACATGCAGCCCGCACCATTTTCTTACCCACAATGCCCTGCAAACCTCCAACTTTGCTGGAAATCACAAATTTTTTACCCATTTTTGTGATGGAACCTTCCGGAATCTGCAGGAATCCACAAAATTCCTACCAACCAACATTGTCTCATCTATACCATTAACAATTCTGCTGCACTTGTCTTCCTAAAAATGTTTTTTTCAAACTGCCCTTTTGGACCCACTTTGGTTCCCCCTCAATTTCGACATGTTTTTGGCTCTTCCCTGTTAGAAGCACTTGGCCCACCTACACAAGTGAGGTATCATTTTTACAGGGAGACTGAGGGGAACGTTGGGTGGTATGAAATTTGTCCTAGTGCGGTGATCCCACACAGAAATGTGGAGAAAATGTGATTTTGTTTAGCTAAATTTGAGGTTTGCTGAGGATTCTGGGTAAGAAAACATTGGGGGGTCCACGCAAGTCACACCTCCCTGGGCTCCCTCAGGTGTCTAGTTTTCAGAAATATCTGGGTTTGGTAGGTTTCCCTAGATGGCTGCTGAGACCAGGGCCAAAAACGCAGGTGCCCCCGCAAAAAAAGGTAGTTTTGTATTTGATAATTTTGATGTGTCCAGATAATGTTTTGGGGCATTTCCTGTTGCGAGCACAAGGCCTACCCACACAAGTGAGGTACCATTTTTATCAGGAGACTTGGGGGAGCGCTTGGTGGAAGGAAATTGGTGGCTCCTCTCAGATTCCAGAATTTTCTGTCACTGAAATGTGAGGAAAAAGTGTTTTTTAGCCAAATGTTGAGGTTTGAAAAGGATTCTGGGTAACAGAACCTGGTGAGAGCCCCACAAGTCACCCCATCATGGATTCCCCTAGGTGTCTAGTTTTCAAACATGCATAGGTTTGGTAGGTTTCCCTAGGTGCCAGCTGAGCTAGAGGCCAAAATCCACAGGTAGGCACTTTGCAAAAAACTCCTCTGTTTTCGCTGGGAAAATGTGATGTGTCCACATTGTGTTTTGGGGCATTTCCTGCTGCGGGCACTAGGCCTAAACACACAAGTGAGTTATAATTTGTATCGGGAGACTTGGGGGAACGCTGGGTGGAAGGAAATTTGTGACTCCTCTCAGATTCCAGAACTTTCTGTCACCGAAATGTGAGGAAAAAGTGTTTTTTTAGCCAAATTTTGAGGTTTGCAAAGGATTCTTGGTAACAGAACCTGGTGAGAGCCCCACAAGTCACCCCATCTTGATTCCCCGAGGTCTCTAGTTTTAAAAAGTCCACAGGTTTGGTAGGTTTCCCTAGGTGCAGACTGACCTATAGGCCAAAATCCACAGGTAGGCACTTTGCAAAAAACACCTCTGTTTTCTTTGGAAGTATGTGATGTGTCCACGTTGTGTTTTAGGGAATTTCCTGTTGTGGGCAGTAGGCATACCCACACAAGTGAATTATCATTTTTATCAGGAGACTTGGGGGAACGCTGGCTGGAAGGAAATATGTGGCTCCTCTCAGATTCCAGAACTTTCTGTCACCGAAATGTGAGGAAAAAGTGTTTTTTTAGCCAAATTGTGAGGTTTGCATAGGATTCTGGGTAACAGAACCTGGTGAGAGCCCCACAAGTCACCCCATCTTGGATTCCCCTAGGTCTCTAGTTTACAAAAATGCACAAGTTTGGTAGGTTTCCCTAGGTGCCGACTGAGCTAGAGGCCAAAATCCACAGGTAGGCACTTTGCAAAAAACAGCTCTGTTTTCTTTGGGGAAAGTGTGATGTGTCCATGTTGTGTTTTGGGGCATTTCCTGTTGCAGGTGCTAGGCCTACCCACACAAGTGAGGTACAGTTTTTAACCAGGGACTTGGGGAATATAGAATAGCAAAACAAGTGTTATTGCCCCTTGTCTTTCTCTACATTTTTTCCTTCCAAATTTGACAGTGTGTTAAAAAGACGCCTATTTGAGAAATGCCCTGTAATTCACATGCTAGTATGGGCACCCCAGATTTCAGAGATGTACAAATAACCATTGCCCCTCAACACCTTATCTTGTGCCCATTTTGGAAATAAAAAGGTTTTCTTGATACCTATTTTTCATTCTTTATATTCCAGCAAATTAATTGCTTTATACCCGGTATAGAATGAAAACCCACTGCAAGGTGCAACTCATTTATTGGCTCTGGGTACCTAGGGTTCTTGATGAATCTACAAGCCCTATATAATCCCCGCAACCAGAAGAGTCCAGCAGACGTAACGGTATATTGCTTTAAAATCTGACATCACAGGAAAAAGTTACAGAGTAAAACGTAGAGAGAAATGGCTGGTTTTTTACCTCAATTTCAGTTGTTATTTTCTGTAAAAAAAAACTTGTAGGATCTACACAAATTACCCATTGCTGAATGTAGAATTTTGGCTACTTTTCGGAAATGTGTAGGTTTTTGGGATCCAGCATTGGTTTCACACTCATTTCTGTCACTGACTGGAAGGAGGCTGAAAGCACAAAAAATAGTAAACATGGGGTATGTCCCAGTAAAATGCCAAAATTGTGTTGAAAAATTGGGTTTTCTGATTCAAGTCTGCCTATTCCTGAAATCTAGGAAGCTGGTGATTTTAGCACCGCAAACCCTTTGTTGATGCCATTTTCAAGGAAAAAAAACACAAGCCTTCTTTTGCAGCCCTTTTTCCAATTTTCTTGAAAAAAACAAAATTCTCACTGTATTTTGGCTAATTTCTTGGTCTCCTTCAGGGGAACCCACAAAGTCTGGGTACCTCTAGAATCCCTAGGATGTTGGAAAAAAGGACGTAAATTTGGTGTGGGTAGGTTATGTAGACAAAAAGTTATGAGGGCCTAAGCACGCCCTGCCCCAAACAGCCAAAAAAGGCCTGGCACCTGAGGGGGAAAAGGCCTGGCAGCGAAGGGGTTAAAGAGGATTTTAATTTACAATTCTTTTGAGTGTAAGCAGTATGGCCCTCATTACAACCCTGGCGGTCGGTGATAAAGTGTCAATAATACCGCCAACAAACTGCCGGTAACTACCGCCAAATTATGACCATGGCAGTGAGAACTCAGGTAGACAGCCACTTTACCACACCGACTGTCAGGGTGGAAATAACAGCCACCACGGCGGTAGCGGCATACAGCCAGGCATAAGTCAATGTTCCCCCCACCATATTACAACAAAACAATCCGCCACCTTTTCCGGGGCGGTACCAATGACATCAAAAGCCTGGCGGAAACACTGCACAGAAGCAAAAGGACTCACCATTGGAGACACAGGGAACAACTACGCCGCCATGGAGCCTGAGCTGCAGATATTTCCAATTATCTTCTACATCCTGCTCCACCACGAACACCAACGACGGCAAAGATTACCACGGTGAGTACAGCCACCTAGCACATGGGGGGGGGAGAAAGAGAGTGACACACACACACGCCCACCCTCAACACCATACACATAATCAGCTGCAGTAATAAAACATATTTACCCCATACCCCTGAGGAATAATGCAAGGACAACAGGAATGTGATAAAGTGAGTATAAAACACAGTAGAAAAACGAAAATGCTATGCAACTGATATATACATATGTACAATTCAAGGGACACTTCCCAGTCCTCATTATGCGTGGGCCACAGGGCCACAGGCCAAAGTCTAAGGCCCCACTCATTACCGGCAACAACACGGAGAGAACACTGCAGGGGCATCCTTTGGCAAATAGGCAGGCACCTCAGAGGGACGGGGAATGGGGGGGCCCCCAGCCGGCAGATGGAACAAGACCACTAGTTCTGGAGGAGGCAACATGCCCCATGCTTGATCCTGGTGAGTGCAAGGCCACAGTCTCTTAAGTGGGTGACTTGCCCACTGCTTGGTCCTGGGGAATGCAAGGCCACAGTATCTCACGTGGGTGACTTGCCCACTGCTTGGTCCTAGGCAGTGCAAGGCTACAGTCTCTCAAGTGGGTGACTTGCCCACTGCTTGGTCCTGGGGAGTGCAAGGCCACAGTCTCTCAAGTGGGTGATTTGCCCACTGCTTGGTCCTGGGGAGGGCAAGGCCACAGTCTCTCAAGTAGGTGATTTGCCCACTGCTTGGCCCTGGGGAGTGCAAGGCTAGAGTCTCTCAAGTGGGTGACTTGCCCACATGCTCTGGAGTGGGCAACATGCCCTGTGCTCTTCATCCTGGTGGAGGCTGGAGTTGGTGGGTGTCTGACCCACTGGTTCTGGAGGGGGCATCGTGCCCTGTGTTTGTCATCCTGGGGAGGCTGGGGTTGGTGGGTGTCTGACCCACTGGTTCTGGAGGGGGCATCGTGCCCTGTGTTTTTCATCCTGGGGAGGCTGTGGTTGGTAGGTGTCTGACCCACTGGTTCTGGAGGGGGCATCATGGCCTGTGCTCTTCATCCTGGGGAGTGCAGGGTCACAGTCTCACAGGTGGGTGTCATACCCACTTGATTTGAAGGTGGCAGTCCACACAGCAGGCCATGGGGGCAGGACTACATACTGTCTGGCGCCGGAGACGTCTGCTCAATGGTTGGGGTGCTGCTGCTGCTGCTGGTGGGGGGGGGGGGCTCCAGCCCATCCCCTGCAGCCTCGGATGGCTGCCCATTGGTGGTGGTGTTGCTGCTGCTGCTGGTGGTGGTGGGGAGGCTCCAGCCCATCCTCTGCAGCCTCGGATGGCTGCCCACTGGTGGTGCTGGTGGTGGTGGGAGGGGAGGCTCCAGCCCATCCCCTGCAGCCTCGGACGGTTGCACAACCATGGTTAATGGTGGGGGCTCCATCTGAGTCCCTGCACCAGGCCCCTTGTCCTTCATGCCAGCTGGTGCTGGCTCCTTGCCCTTCCTGGCAGCAGCTGGGGCTGGCTCCTTGCCCTTCCTGGCAGCAGCTGGGGCTGGCTCTTTGCCCTTCCTGGCAGCAGCTGGGGCTGGCACCCGCCCTTCCTGGCCGCAGCTGGGGCTGGCACCTTGCCCTTCCTGGCAGCAGCTGAGGCTGACTCCTTGATCCTCCAGGCTGCAGCTGGGGCTGGCTCCTCGCCCTTCCGGGCACTAGTTGGGGCTGGCTTCTTGCCCTTTCTGGCAGCAGCTGGGGCTGGCTCCTTCAACCTCTGCACAGGTGTCCTGGATCCTTTCCCACCAGAAGTGAGTGTGGAGACTACTGGGCCCATGGACTGGGTGGCTGAGGTGCTTGCCTGGGTTTTTGCCACCATGGCCATACGTGACGGACAGGGGGGAAAGGGTAGGGAAGAGGTCAATGGAGGAGAGGAAAACATTCTCAGGGACACTGGGGTGGGAAGAGGGAGAAGGTTTGGGAGTGGAAGAAGAGGGAGTGGTTGTAGGTGGTGTCTATCTGCTGTGTTTGGGTGCATAGGCTGGATGCTGTTGTGAAGTGGATGGCTGTTGGATGTCTGAGAGCTTGCGTTTGTGTACTTTAGGAGGGGGTGGGATAGACACAGTGGGAGAGGACACAGGATGTGTGCATGGCTGTTGTGGAGGTGTCTGCCAGTGAGGTGTGTGTTCTGCTAGGTGTGGTGGTGATGCTGGTGGTGGATGAGGATGTAGTGCATGCAGGTGTGAGTGCAGATGCAACTCGGAGGGAGGTGGATGGGGGGGAGACAGTGGAAATTGTGGATGTTGTTATGTCTACATCTGGGTGGTGTTTGTGTGAGTGCCTGTGGGATGATGTGTGGTGCTTCTGTTTGCCTGTGCCACTCTTGTGTGTTGTCTTGTGTGCATGCTCGTCTGCCTGTGTGCTTGGGATAGGTTAAGGTTGAGGGGAATGGGATTGGGAAGAGGAAGTTGGAGGGGGGGGAAGGGTGGAAACAGGGACAATGGTTGCCATCAGAGAGGAGGCCAGAGCCTGGATTGATATCTGTTGGACCGCCAAGCCAGTGTGAATGCCCTCCAGGAATGCATTAGTCTATTGCATCTGGGCTGCCAGTCCCTGGATGGCATTCACAATGGTTCACTCCCCTACAGAGATGGATCTCAGGAGGTCAATAGCCCCCTCACTCAGGGCAGCAGGGCTAACTGGGGCAGGGCCTGAGATGCCTGGGTCGAAGGAGATGCACACCCTCCTGGGTGAGCGGGCACGGGCAACTCGATGAGGGGCTGCTGGGAGGTCAGTGCTGGTACGAGGGTGGTGGCTGTACCTGTAGCTGGGATGGGCATAGAGGTGTCCGAACTGTCCTCTCCAGTCTCTGCCGTGTTGCTGTGTTGCTCCCCTCGCCCTCCGTCCAACTGGTGCCCTCACCGTTGGTGAACTTTGCCTCCTGTGTACTCTGAGATGCAGCTCCCTCTGTTGCTGGTGCAGCTGCTCCTCCTCTAGATGATGCTAATGCACATAAGGACAGGGTGACAAAACAAAAAGGGGGGAGAGAAAAGGATACACTGGGTCAATGGCTGCACCAACACCACCGTTGCGTACACAGCACACTTGCACACAGGAAACAGCCCTACCCACTATGCATTGCACTACCAGTTATAATGCTAGCCACCAAGGCATGGGGATGGGCACACAGTGCCAAATGCAGCACCCCTGGGACCCAGACAGCCCTGACCAGTTGTGGACGCCTACGTACTAGGTAGCAGAATTATCATTTCAGAACCCTGGCCAACATGGGGTCTACTCTGCAATGTCAGGCCTGGCCTAGGGGCACCCACTGACACACATCCCCAACCCGGATACCACCCTACCATGCTTAAGTTGTGATGATGGGCACTGTACTCACCCCCTTGTGGCTACTGTGATGCCCCAAGCACCCATCCAGCTCTGGTTAGGCCACCACCAGTATGCAGGCCATCAGGGGGGTCAGGGTTCGACGGGCACCCCTTCCTCGTTGTGAGGCCAACCCCTGCTGGGCTTCTGCAATCTTCCGTGCCCAGCGTTTAAGGTCCTCCCACCGTTTCTGACAGTGGGTGCTCTGCCTGCCGTAGACCCCCAGGGTCCGCACGTCCTTGGCGATGGCACGCCATATACCCTTCTTTTGATGGGCGCTGACCTGCAGAGGAAATACACATGATATGGTATCAGTCAGACCGTCCGGCCTGTTACACTTATGGCCCACCATACCCATTTCCCTCACCATTTACACACTCATGGCCCAGCATACAAGGTGTGCCGCCCAGGGGACATCCACCCAACCCCCTACACAAGGTCTTCATACACACCACTCCATGCATTCATGCCACATGCATCGTACCCACAGTGTACTCACCTGTTGGTCTGGAGGCCCATACAGCAGTCCGTACTGGGGTAAGACCCCATCCACCAGTCTCTCCAACTCCGCCGAGGTGAAGGCAGGGGATCTTTCCCCAGTCACACAGTCCATGGTAGGTTTTAGACACAGGTCACAGCAGCACATGCAGTGTAGGTCCTCTCCTGTTGAAGGTTAGGTAGCAAGTGAGGAATCAGATAGAAAATGGCGGTCACGTCTGCAGCAGTGCATACCGTCACCACCGGCGTACATCACCATTGGCCACTGTTCCCCATAGGGCCCAATGTTAGCCAATGAAGAGATGCACGGCGGACCACCTACCGCAACGGCACACAACATCAGCGGAATTACCTCACTTCACCTGTCCCTCCACACAGGACAGGCTGACGCCATTTCAAGGGGGGGGGGGCAGGCCCTGGATTATAACTGCTTCACAGTTAAAACTTGGGCATACAGGACAAATCCCACTTACCCATTACTAGTTAACATCATGCATTGTACTGTTGTGTCTCCAATGTACAGTTTGTGACCGGCTCCTCACTCTTTTGTCCCTTAGACTGCAACCGCTGTGAATGAACAGGAGATGGAGACATACCCCAGTGTACAGACCCCTGGTGGACCTGGCAACAATAGAGGACAGGCACATTATCCTGATCTATAGACTTGACAGGGCCACAATAACAGAGCTGTGTGCCCAACTGGAGCCTGACCTGATATCTGCTCTCCGTCACACTACTGGGATCCCCCCTCTTGTGAAAATTCTGTCAGTGCTCCATTTCTTGGCTACAGGTTCTTTCCAATGTTCTCAATAGTGCTGACAATAGTGTTGTCTGCCCTGATTAAACACATGTGCAGCTACATTGTTTTCCCCCAAGTGGAGGATTTAGCAACAGTGAAAGCAAACTTCTATGCAATGGGACATATCCCCAACATAACTGGGGCGATTGATGGAACTCATATTGCATTTGTCCTTCCCTGGCAAAATGAACATGTGTACAGAAATCGTAAGAGTTTTCACTCCGTGAATGTACAGATGGTGTGCTTGGCGGACTAGTAAACTCACATGTCAATGCTAAGTATCCTGGGTCTGTGCATGATGCCTTTACCCTGAGGAATAGCAGCATCCCAAATGTGATGGGCCAACTACAGAGGCACCGGGTGTGGCTAATAAGTGAGCCCTAGTTCCCACCCAGCATATGTTGGTGTATGGGTATGGTGTGGGCCATATAGGATAGTGTGCGGCTAAATGTTGTCCCTCGATATTTGCAGGTGACTCAGGTTACCCCAACATATCATGGCTACTGACCCCTGTGACGAATGCCAGGACAAGGGCAGAAGAACGTTACAATGAGGCACATGGGAGAATAAGAAGGATAATCGAACGTACCTTTCGCCTCCTGAATGGCAGGTTTTGGTGCCTCCATCTAACTGGTGGATCCCTGTGCTACTCACCCAAGAAGGTCAGACAGATAATTGTGGTATGCTGCATGTTGCACAACCTTGCCTTGAGACGCCATGTGCCTTTTCTGCAGGAGGAGGAGGATGGAGATGGCTGTGTGGCAGCAGTGGACCCTGTGGACAGTGAGGATGAGGAGGCAGAGGAACAGAGAACAGCAGTGATACGTCAATATTTCCAGTGGCACACAGGTAAGACAGTGTTACTTCTCATTTCATTGTCATTATTTTGATTAGCTTTAGGCAGTGGCATGCTGGTATTTCCCACTTCTATGCCCACTCACTGTACCCTTTGGTAATTCATTTTGCAGGTGTTGGTGCCCCACTATCGCTCCTGATGTGATCACTGCAGGACACTACAGGTCTTTCCTATGTGAGCATTACTGTACATTTGAACTGCAATGTTTGAACCTGGTTAAACGAATACATACTTAAAAACTCTTACATGCTCCATACTTGTATTTTTCAAGGTGTTTATTGAGGTGCTAAGAAGAAGAGGGGCAAGTGCAAGATGATAGGGTGATGATGGAGGAAAATCCAGGGTATTGTTCCAGTCTGTTTGTAGCACAGGTTCATTGACCAAGGGGACATAGGAAGGGGAGCAATGGCAGTTCAAGGTGGACACAGTGACAGAGTGTGACACAAGGGTGACAATCAGGAGAGTCTCATTTCCTGGCGGGGGTCTTCAGAATAGTCTCCGGCTTCTACCTAGATCGCAGGGAATGTTTGCGGGATGGTTCTCCTTCTGCAGGGGGAGGGGTGCTGGTGGCCTGTGAGTCCTGTGGCGGGGCCTCCTGTCCACTAATGGCAGCGGAGTTTGAAGGCAGTTCAGATGTCTGGCTAGTGGCAGGGGCCCGCTGGTGTGAGACTGCCTCCCTCTTAATGTTGGCCATGACTGCCAGCACCCCTGCTTTGGAGACCAGGGTGTTGTTGATGGCCTGCAAGTCCTTCCTGATCCTCTGGTACTGTCCCTCCTGCAGCTGCCTGTTCTCATGCACGTTGTCCAGGATCTGGCCCAGAGTATCCTGGGAACGTTGGTAGGCTCCCAGGATCTCAGTCAGTGCCTCGTGGAGAGTCCGTTCCTTGGTCCCCCAGCACACAGCACTCCTCCCAGTTTCCCTGGTGGCCTGTGCCTCTGTCCCCTGAACCGCGTGCCCACTACCACAGACAAAAGGTCCCTGATTGTCTTGGGTATGAGGTGTGCCCTGGGGTCCCTGTAGTGGTGGACACACTGCTGAAAGATGTGTCCTGGGGACAGAGGTACGGGTATGCTGGGTGGGTGCTGTGGTGGTGTTTCCAGATGGGGGAGGCTCTGTGGTGGTGTGTGACTGTGGCTGGGTAACTGACTGTCCAGAGGTCCCTGATGGGCCAAGTTGGTCATCCAGATCCAGGGGACCAGAGTTGCTGTCATCATTGTGGGCCTCTTCAGTCGGAGGACTGAATATTACTGGCCGCTCTTTTCCGCTGACATAGGCTGGGATACCTGTGGGGATGTAAGTTCTGTTTTATTGTTTCTATTTGTGGCATATTGTACATCAGTGGGTTGCCCTATTTGGTTGTATTTTCCCTGGCAGCTTTAACTTGTGTAAGTTGGCTTATGGTGGGCTAGCTGATTCTCTCTAGTGTGCATGCTTTGGTGATGGGTGTTCATGCAGGGCTGTGAGTGATGTCCATGCATTGGTGGTGCATGCAGGGCTTGCCATTGCAATGGGTGGGATGTGATGGTGGGGTGTGTGGGAGGTGGTGAAGTAATGGGAGTGAGGGTGAGGGTATGTGATGGCATGCAGGTACTGGGTAGTAGTAGTAGTAGTATAGAGTTGACGTACTAGAATCTAGTCCTCCTGCTACCCTGGCCAGGCCCTCAGGATGCATGATTGCCAAGCCCTGCTCCTCCCATGCTGTTAGTTGTGGGGGAGGAGGCGGCTCCACTGCCAGTCCTCTGTACAGCGAGTTGGTGTCTTGCTGCTATGGAACGCACCTTCCCCCGAAGGTCGTTCTACCTCTTCCTGATGTCATCCCTTGTTCTGGGATGCTGTCCCTCACGTTGACCCTGTCTACGATCCTCCGCCACAGCTCCATCTCCCTAGCAATGGATATCTGCTGCACCTGTGCTCCAAATAGCTGTGGCTCTACCCTGATGATTTCCTCCACCATGACCCTTAGCTCCTCCTCTGAGAATCAGGGGTGTCTTTGTGGTGCCATGGTTATTGTGTGAGGTGTGTAGGTGAGGGTGTGTAGGGTGAAGTGTTGGGGTGTGTGATGAGGGGTGCATGGGTGGTGTATAGGTGTAGGTGGTGTGTGGTTCTGGTTTTGTCTGTAGTCATGGTGTCTGTCTTGTGCCAACGATTTGTAATGGTGAAGGGTTATGGGTAATGTGGGTATGTGTTTTATAGTGGTGTGGGTGTGGTGTGTGTATGGGTGTCAGGTGTGTGTTATTCAAATTGGCCAATGTGATGTTGTTTTGTATGTGTGTGTGTATTTTGAGCACAGCGATACGTACTGCCAATAGTTTACCGCCGTTGAATGTCCTCTGTGGTGATTCATGGGTCATGATGTGATGGGTGTAGTTGTTTTGGTGTAACGGTGTGGGTTTTGATACCGCCAGTTTATCACTGACCTTTGGTGTGGCGGAATTGTGTGTGTGGCTGAATAGTGACAGATTGTTGTGTGTGTCATAATATGGTGAGCAGATATCCCTGGTGGCGGCGGTATGTTGGCGGCAGTCAGCGTGGCGGTAATTAGAATTTACTGCCAATGTCATAATGAGGGCCTATATCTTTACCTGCTCCAAATCAAAACTTATCACTTATTAAATCTAAAAAGGTAACCTAGTGTTAGTCAATAGAAGAGATATGCCACGGAACAGCGAAAAATGTCTTTAGGAGTTTTTCACTGCCAAGACATCTAAAAAATTACCCATATGTCCTATTTTTTAAATATAATGCACCCTGCCCTATGGGCCTTTTGGGACAAGTAGTACCCACTTACTGGGGGCTTACAAGTAAACTAAATTTGCCAATTAGTTGTAGTCTAATTTTACCATGTTTGAAGGAGAGAGCACCGCAACTTCAGCACTGGTTAGAAGTGGTAAAGTGAAGAGAGTCCTAAAAGAAAAAATACTTCAAAACACTTAAGCAAAAAAGGAGGGGTGATGGTAAAATATTTGGGGAATACCACACCAAGGATATCAGGTCTAACACAGTGCATCAGTATTAATCCACCTTTGTTAACGTTAACAGTTACTAGGTGGTGATTTCTATACCATGACTTACAGAGCAAAAAGTGGAGCATGTAATACATTATCAGTTTACCTGTAGAGTTTTAAGTTAACTTGTATTTTTGAAAGTAATAATAATAATAAAACAAGTCTGTAAGGGAGTACGAGGCACCCGAAGCAAAGACTAACCTTTACAGGGCAATATAAGAGCTCCTTGTAATCATTGGTTTTGTTTAAAATAAACACCTGCTTCCTGTATGTTTTAAGTTAATAATGTGCTTATTTATCAGGTGTTTCATACTTTTTTATGAAAGTAAACTGTCAAAAGAAGATAAATAAAATTTTTAACATTTCTCCCAGGGGTACACCTATACTATTTATCCATAGCTGTTGAATGACGTGGCCAAGACAACTCCAAAAAACCACTGTTCACACCGCACTGCTTAGAAAAGAATCACTGTTTACCGCCTCTTCGAGTCAGACTGTTTTTGTTTTGCACTTCAACTAGTTATATAAGTGCTTTACCCTAATCTGGCCACTCGTAGGTCATGGGCTACACGTTGTGAACGTAGCTTTTCACCAACATTCGGGCCTGGGTTGTTATGGTACCTTGGAGCCGCGATACAGCAGTACCCTGGTCCTGAGAGACACCTTCTGAAGCCAGCGGCTGCAGGCAAAGTAAGACACTTACCATGAGCAAGTATAACTGGAGCTTCCGGGGTCCTTGCTACTGCTAAGCGCAGCTGGCTGTCTTTCCAGGTTCTTGAATCTAAGAAGGCAATCACTTGCCTGAAAGTTTGCACGTGGGCTACAAAGGGGCTCCACTGGTAGTCTGGTTCGTGGTTTTCTTTTTCCTTCCTTTGCAATATGGCTGTTTCTTCCTTTAGTTTCTATTAGGTTATCCAATCCATCATGAGGATTGTCACATGGCGTGATTCATACTTTTGTGTTCCTCTTTTCTCCATATAAAGGGGCTCCAGTTTTTTGGAGAGTGCGTCACTATGCAACTGTATTCCATCTGTAGTTCTTTGCTCTCCCCACCTGCTGGTTCCTGTTTCTATTGCTTGTTGTGGAATTCTTCCCTGCATTCCAGAATCCTTCATATGTCGTTTGAATATGTCGTTTGAAGACCTTCATTCTGAAGGGAGGTGTTTTTAATGCCTATGGCTTTTTTTCTTGAGACTGGAACGGGTTATCGTGCGCACCTGTTTATCACACATTGCACTTGTGTGATTATAATGTGGCTTCAGGAAGTAGTTTCATGTACCTCAGACAGTGCAAGTTCCAGCTCCGAAAGATAACTCCGCATCCATCTGCGAACACTATTTTGACATCAGGAGCCCATGATCTGAAAAAATATCGTATGCTGATGGTGTAATAGCTAAACTCTATTTATCAAACATAATGCCTGCATTCACAGCCAAGCACCAATCTTGCAGACTAAGATTCTGATTTCTATACCAGTCCCATTGCTTCTCTTATATTCAGTAGATTTGGCAAACATACAGGGAGTGCAGAATTATTAGGCAAGTTGTATTTTTGAGGATTAATTTTATTATTGAACAACAACCATGTTCTCAATGAACCCAAAAAACTCATTAATATCAAAGCTGAATATTTTTGGAAGTAGTTTTTAGTTTGTTTTTAGTTTTAGCTATGTTAGGGGGATATCTGTGTGTGCAGGTGACTATTACTGTGCATAATTATTAGGCAACTTAACAAAAAAAAATATATACCCATTTCAATTATTTATTATTACCAGTGAAACCAATATAACATCTCAACATTCACAAATATACATTTCTGACATTCAAAAACAAAACAAAAACAAATCAGTGACCAATATAGCCACCTTTCTTTGCAAGAACACTCAAAAGCCTGCCATCCATGGATTCTGTCAGTGTTTTGATCTGTTCACCATCAACATTGCGTGCAGCAGCAACCACAGCCTCCCAGACACTGTTCAGAGAGGTGTACTGTTTTCCCTCCTTGTAAATCTCACATTTCATGATGGACCACAGGTTCTCAATGGGGTTCAGATCAGGTGAACAAGGAGGCCATGTCATTAGATTTCCTTCTTTTATACCCTTTCTTGCCAGCCACGCTGTGGAGTACTTGGACGCGTGTGATGGAGCATTGTCCTGCATGAAAATCATGTTTTTCTTGAAGGATGCAGACTTCTTCCTGTACCACTGCTTGAAGAAGGTGTCTTCCAGGAACTGGCAGTAGGACTGGGAGTTGAGCTTGACTCCATCCTCAACCCGAAAAGGACCCACAAGCTCATCTTTGATGATACCAGCCCAAACCAGTACTCCACCTCCACCTTGCTGGCGTCTGAGTCGGACTGGAGCTCTCTGCCCTTTACCAATCCAGCCACGGGCCCATCCATCTGGCCCATCAAGACTCACTCTCATTTCATCAGTCCATAAAACCTTAGAAAAATCAGTCTTGAGATATTTCTTGGCCCAGTCTTGACGTTTCAGCTTGTGTGTCTTGTTCAGTGGTGGTCGTCTTTCAGCCTTTCTTACCTTGGCCATGTCTCTGAGTATTGCACACCTTGTGCTTTTGGGCACTCCAGTGATGTTGCAGCTCTGAAATATGGCCAAACTGGTGGCAAGTGGCATCGTGGCAGCTGCACGCTTGACTTTTCTCAGTTCATGGGCAGTTATTTTGCGCCTTGGTTTTTCCACACGCTTCTTGCGACCCTGTTGACTATTTTGAATGAAACGCTCGATTGTTCGATGATCACGCTTCAGAAGCTTTGCAATTTTAAGAGTGCTGCATCCCTCTGCAAGATATCTCACTATTTTTGACTTTTCTGAGCCTGTCAAGTCCTTCTTTTGACCCATTTTGCCAAAGGAAAGGAAGTTGCCTAATAATTATGCACACCTGATATAGGGTGTTGATGTCATTAGACCACACCCCTTCTCATTACAGAGATGCACATCACCTAATATGCTTAATTGGTAGTAGGCTTTCGAGCCTATACAGCTTGGAGTAAGACAACATGCATAAAGAGGATAATGTGGTCAAAATACTCATTTGCCTAATAATTCTGCACTCCCTGTATTGCTAGTATGTCATTCAAGCAACCAAACCTAAAATGTTTCTATTGTTTAAATTGAAATACACACCATTCCTCGCCAGAGCAGCTCCTCCGCTACGGAGGAGCAGCGTCGACCCCCACCCCCGCCAGCAGCAGCAGCTGCAAACCCTTTAATACAAAACAATAATAAACTATGTTTATTATCGTTTCATATTAGATGGATGGGCCACGGAATGTGATGCAAACTGAGGGGAGTGCACTGAGCACTCCCCTCAGAGCGCATGTGCTTGGCCGGCCAACTCAAGTCGACCAAACACACATGCGCAGTGTGCTCTATCCAGCCCAGCACTGTGCTAAAAGCACAGGCTCCCACTCTGCCTGGGAGCGCCCAGCCAGGGCGCTCCCAGCCAATCCTGATGCTGGTATAAGCAGCTTCAAGATTAGCCGCAGGGCAGGCTGGGAGCCTGTTTCTGCAGTCGACGGCAGAGGAGTGGAGCAGCGCGGAATTAAGCTACATTAAAAAAAATATATATATTATTTTATTTCTCCCCTCCCTGCACTCCCCCCACCACGCACCGTGCCACCCCACCATTTTCTCTCCCACGAGCTGCCACTGTTCCTCGCACTGATGAATGAGCAGCTTGTGAAAAATGTAAACTATTTTGAGAAACTACTATTCAAACGTTAATACAGACACAAAGCTGTTGCAAGAATGTGCGTCCCAATTCGATATGCTGCTGCATAATAGATAGCTCATGACCAATGTGAACCTACCTATCTGTAATTATGATGACATATTGCTAATTTAGGTACAAATTAAAATGGTTGCCCTTATTCTTTTTTTTCCATGCTGATATACTAGTAGAAAGACGAACCCCATCCAGGTCATTAGAGATAGTGGGCCTCATTACAACTTTGGTGATCGGAATGATCCGACTGCAAAAGCTGTGGGCAGGAGGCTGCCTTCATAGCAAGGGCCTCCCCCTCAGTCGTATTACAATATGTTTACTGGGCTGACTGGCAGAAACATCGTATTAGGACATTTCTACCAGTCAGACAGGCAGAAACAGTGTCACAGCATTGGCCTCAGCTCCCTTAAGGGGGCACAACAGCACAAGCGGAATGAGTACTGCCTGTGCAGCAGATAGTGTGCATCCTAAGGGTGCTGGCAGGGGGCCCTCCTGTGGCACCCAGCACTGGCTTTCCACTTTTTCATGATGGAGCCCCTGCCATGAAAAAGCGAAAGAGGACTCATGATCAGCATGGCAGCACTGAACCCAGCGCCTGACCATGACTACCGCCACCCCCCCACCTGTCCCAGGGATCCATGAGCCTGGTGGTGGCAGCGGTCTCCTGGCGGTCTGACCACCAGGCCTGTAATCTGGCAGTCAGACCACCAGGAGTGCAAGGTCTGACCGCCCAAACCCGTAATGGGGGCCACTGTTTCCAGCAATGGTTTTCATAGATAGTCTAATGTATTCAGAAGTTCATGTCTTTTACTTCCATTGAACTAACTAGATTAAGAGACCTAGAAAAAAATCATTTTTTGTGAAATGCTCCATCCTTAAGACAGTATCAGAAATGACCTCGAGTGAGGTGGTCACTCTATATTTTGTTCTCTCTGTTAAAAACAAATTTCAGATGTTGTGTGCTCACTCCGAGGGGAAGCTGCACAGTATTATGTGAAACAATTTTTATATATAGGTAAGCACTTTCTGGGAGGCTGTTGTAGTAAAGAGTCTTTTACTTAAATAGTCCATACCAGTGCACTACATATGTTTAAGGAAATATAAAAGTATAGGAAAATGTGTGCTTACTTTCTGCGAAACATTTCAGCAAATATGCATCCCACACTCCAGAGATCAACTGGTGTGGCATAACTGGACTGAAGTAAAACTTCTGGGGCTCTGTACCACAAAGTGACCACCTGCAAAAATCGGAGGAACGTTATCAGATAAATCTGCTTTACAATAGTTTGTATTCTGTATTCCAGATCAGTAAATACAGTGACAACAGATCACTGTTATTTTAAAAGAACTCCTAAATTAATTGATCATTATATCATCATTTCAAAATGGTTTTCTGGGACAAGCGCAACTGCAAATGAGAGCATGGAACATAGGAAAATAGCTTTAGGCTTCTATTGGGCAAGGAGAAGGCAAATGTGAAGCATATAACAGAAAGGACAGCAAAGAAACAGATGTTCAAAAATGTAATTCAATAAGGGAGTAAAGACTTGAGTGACAGCCACTGTAAAACAAGAGACTAAGGGGGTTATTCTAACTTTGGAGGAGTGTTAATCCGTCCCAAAAGTGACGGTAAAGTGACGGATAAACCACCAGCCGTATTACGAGTTCCATAGGATATAATGGACTCGTAATACGGCTGGTGGTAAATCCGTCACTTTTCAGTCACTTTTGGGACGGATTAACACCTCCTCCAAAGTTAGAATAACCCCCTAAGTATCTCATTTGGAAGTGGGCAGTAACAAGACATTCATAGCTGCCAAGGCTTCAGATTGCTATGTGTGACATTTTCATAATTTCAGTGTAATTATGAGTGACATTTCAACGGTTATGAGTGACGCTTTCTTGAGAGCAAAATCAAGCAATTAAGACAAGGGAAACATATAAATATATGAAATTACACCAATTTGAGCAAAGAGAAACTCTTAAGAAGATCTTCAAACTGCTGCAAGGCATTAGAAACAGAAGCACTGAGTGCCCTTGTAGCCTGATCGTACTCATTGCACCGCAGTCACACCCAGGCAGGAGGCTGTATTCAAAAAGTCACCGCTCACTTCATTATTAAAAAATAAGCCTTTTCATAAATTGCTTAGCTCAGTCACACTAATCATATTAATCATTATTAGCTGAGAGTGTCAGCGATCCGCTAGTACCGTGACTCCACTTCAGTTCAAGATGCAAATGCATGACAGTGGCTAAAGTCTACCACGCACCCCCCCCCCAAAAAAAAAAAAAAATGTACGCTAAATGCACTAGCTGAAAATTACACAGTACTCGCATGTTCACAAATCACTTATGTACATGCCAGTGAGGAGATGAAACGAAACAAAAAAAGTTCACTCATCTCCTCGCTTGCATGTACTTAAGTGATTTATCTATATGCGAGCGAGGAGATGAGTGAACTCTTTTCATTTCAGTTTTTATGGCCGAGCGCAAAGCGCTCTGTCCATAAAGTAATCTCTCTTTGGGCTTCAAACCACACCCAGGTCACGTCAGTCTCTTTCATTGGTTCCTGGGCTTGCTCTTTAAAATCTGCTTGCTTTCATTTGTGAAAGGCATGCATACGTCATGCCTTTTCCGATGTTTAGCCCGCCTACACAGCCCCAGTAAACTACTAGAAACATACGAGGCACGATGTTTTGAGCCTGGTTTCTGGACTACTTTATCTGATAATTTTCCCTGCAGCGAGATCGCGCTGGGGTTTAAATAGCGTGATCGTGCTCCGTTTTTTCGTTTTCAATTTCAGCACGATCTCGCTGCATTTTGCATGGCGAGATGGCGCTGTGTTTTTTTTTCTTTTAATTTGTGTGGCAAGAAAAGTTAGGTTAGGAGTTTACCACGCAAATAGCTCCAACTCGAGCAAATGCGAGCCCCGTTGCATTGAAAATGCTTGTTACTTATCTGCCGGAGGTCACAATTATCTGGCTGCAGCAGCGCCGAGCACTGATTACCACCTTAGCAGTTCCCCCAATCTGCTTGCGCCTGTTGTCATCTGCAATGAGATTTCAGAGGCGCACACATCTTTAATATTTCCTCCAATACCTTGAAGTCGAGTATGCGCTAAATAAAACTGCAATAAAATAAAGAGCCTAGTATCCAGCAGTTTTTAAAAACATAGGGGGTCATTACAACCCTGGCGGACGGTGTTAAAGCGGCGGTAAGACCGCCAACAGGCTGGCGGTCTTTTTTTTAGTATCATAACCATGGCGGTTACCGCCATGATCATCCGCCGCTTCACCGTTCCGCCCGCCGGGGCGGAGACGACCGCTGGGCTGGAGACCTGGGTCTCCAGCCCGGCGGCCGTCACAATACCGCCGCCGGTATTTCGATCCGGCTTACCGCCGTGGATTTCCAGCAGTAGGAACCGCCATGAAATCCAAGGCGGTAAGCCCTATCAGTGCCAGGGAATTCCTTCCCTGGCACTGATAGGAGTCTCCCCCACCCCCCACCCCCACCCCGACTCCCTCCCCTACACCCCCCCACCACCACTGCCACCCCCCAAAGGTGGCAGGGCCCCCATCCCCACCCCGACCCCCAACATCACATAACTCACACACACACGACACGCATGCAGGCACCACCAGCACACATACACGCACACATCCATACAGCCATACACTCACTCCCAACACACGCAACACACCCGCAAGCATACACGCACTCACACCCCCCCTCTACATACACAGACGCACACCCCCATGCACCCACACAACACCCCCCAACCCCCTCCCCTAACGGACGATCGACTTACCTTGTCCGTCGATCCTCCGGGAGGGGACGGGAGCCATGTGGACTGCTCCGCCGACATCACACCGCCAACAGAACACCGCCACGGCGAATCACAAGATGTGATTGGCTGGGCGGTGTTCTGTTGGCGTGACGGTGGAGGTGGAGCAACCTCCACTTCCCCGCCGCCCGCCAGTATGGCTGTTGGCGGCTCTCCGTCGTTAAAAGGACAGAGAGCAGCCAACAGTCATAATATGCCGAGTGGCAAACCGCCACTACTGGCGGTCTTCCACACGGCGGTCCCTCGACGGTCTTGTTAAAAGACCGCCGAGGTTGTAATGACCACCATAATCTTTCCCAGGGAAAGCCAACAGCTACAGGAGGGAAGGCGGAATGCATTTTTTGTGACAAACACGAGTCTGATGGCCCCAAGATTCCTAAAACTTTCTACAAGCACAGAACATCCACAAGACAAAAATAATGGATTGTGTTAGGAACCAGATCATGGCCTCATGTGTAATTTGACTGCTGTGCTATTCAGAGGCACACACCACACCAGGGCACTGTTGGGCTAATTCGCAGGTGTCAGACTACAACCCGGTACTGGTTTAAGAGTAGCTGTTTCAACTTGGTGGTTCCACTCTCTTCAAGTCCTGCATGTTGAGTTTCAGGTTTATTGGTATCTAGTCTCCAGAACAGTAAGGAACTAACATAGTTTGTGGTCTGGATGCAGTTGGTTTGGTAGACCTACTGCCTCTGTCACAGTAGCATTTTGCCAGCGAGACACCCAACCACCTAAATGAGGCCTCAAGTTGAGTTCTACTCTCTACCTAGGTACAATAATGCGCAGAGAAACACTGTGGTCTTTTTATACATTATATGCATCAGACTAGCAGCAAAATAAAGGCAATGGGAGACAAAAACAAATTTAAAAAAGCTGAGGTCGAGAGATGCAAGTAATAGATGACAGACCGAATAATTAGATTATTAGTGAATTAGAGGCAAAGGAAAGGGGATTTGTGTTACAAGTTTGACATGTATAAGGTGGAGCAGGTAAACAGGTAGGATATAATTTATATGAGACAAGTTATTAACACTAACATTTAAAATTGTAGGCAGCTGTCAAATAGGGGGATGTCTTCATTTCAGCTTTCCAACGGATACCATAAATACCAAATGTGAAGCTTATGCTGTTTATGATGTCACTCAGAGCCTGAAGGTGAAAAACATCCTCCTTGTTGATGGGCCGATACATATGTAAATGTATTTCTCAGTAATCTTTATGTAGTCTTATACCTATGCACACAGTATTACATGAAGTAACTTTTTATAACCCCAACTCCGCCTCTTTTTGCTTCAATCCTACATCAAGCCCTACTTCTACACCAATTTGTAGGACTAGGCATTGTAGTAAACTTAATAGAAAGTCACATTAAAATTAAACAATATTCACCAGTGGTGATCACATTTTACTAAACGTTTTAGATTTCCACCAAAAGTATATGCCAGTCTCACCATGTCTAATAAATATCGACGCCTACTTAACCAGTCAATTACTGCAAGACTTCTACCCGAAACTGGTAGTGTTAAAATCATCTGTTTGGCTGTCCCTCTAAAATCATAACCTTAAAAGTGTTTGATCATTGAAGCATTCTTTCCTTTTATATCTATGCCCATCCAGGGCAGACCGAATCTCAGCTGTGATGCCCCTCCCTTAGATACCTCACACTTTTCTTAGGGGTACGTTCCCCTCCCCTAACCAAATAAAGCTGTTATAATTCTGGAATTCCTTGAGTAAGTTTGTTTCAAAGTAACGCTTAGAAAAGTGAAATGGCTTTGTGTGGACTGACCTCTTAATGCCAGCGATTCTTCCAATTTATAAAATGGAGAACTTTTGCCATTTTTAAAGGTATTGAAAGAAACTTGCCAACAGCTCAGGCTAGTTCGTCCACAAAATGCCCTGGATGGTTGGTGGTTGCACATATTCCCAATTACCTGATCTATTTCTTGCTGCACTGGAAAGGAACCTTCTATGTAGGTTTTTAATCCTGGTGGGATAAAGGGTCAGAGGTAAAGCTTCTACATTTAGTATCATATTCTTGAAATACAACACCAACTAGAAGCACTGCACCACCTTAATGTGAGCAGGTGCTGACATTTCCAGAATGTCATTCGCAAACATAGTAACTTTGAAGATGTCTTTTCTCAACATGACCCTCGGCATAGCTTGAGGAGTCCTTACTCTGTGATTCCAAGTTTCAATTGAGAGGGCAAAAAAATGAGAGACAGCAGGTATCTTGAACACTTGAGACCACAGATGAGAATAGCCCAATTACACGAATTTGAGCTGTACAGAGGTTTTTACCCAATTCAGAAAATGACATTGGGTAAAGTAGTATGGATTTCTTCCTGTGCTGTCTTGCTATGTCCACTATGTTAAAGGCCTTAATATTGTTACTGCCTACAGTTTATAGAAATGCCCTGATCTGGGCTATTATTGGTATCCCACAGCCTGCTTTGGGTGAGCCTTCTGTAGTATTATCTGCTCCAATCTTTCGTCTAACATTTTCCCAAAGATTATTTAATTAATATTAAGTTGGGGCATTGTTCTAGGTAAGCCACGGCTCACTGACTACACTTTGGCTTCAGAATCACTGATGCATGATTACCTGCATATATGTTCGTCACTGAAGATGTTCACTGGGATTCCCACTAGCATGGTGCAAAAATATAGAAGGCACCAGGTCTGGTACTTTCATAATTTTCAAGACTTTTATCATAAGGATTAGCTCTGCCTTTGAAATGGGGGCTTTTACCTCAAATCTTTATTTCTTGTCACCTCTATGGAGCACAGTTTGCTGTAGGTTTTCCATCAGCTTTTGTGGTTCTACCTGCTCAAGTGTGTACCCCTCCTGATAGAAGCTATGGGACATTTTAAACTTATCCTCCTATGTCTGTAACTAGTCACTATTTGATAAATTGAATTCAGAACTGAAGATACATAAATGGTGTGCCCTCAGTTCATTGTTCATTTGCTAGAAGCCTACCCAGCTTATGACTAAGATGCGAGCAACAGAGAAAGTAGCCATACTACAGACATTCATGCTGTATAATGGACATGTTGCCACTCTTCAGGGATACACAAAAAGAGTGAGGCATATGAACTTTCAAATTACATATATAGGCCTTGATGAAGTGAAATGTACAGTGAAATGAGTTAGCTAAAGAAGGTGTCTCTCTTCATTGCTTTAATGTTGGGAAATCATATAAATGAAACACTAAGAATTTAAATAAATGTAAAGAAGAAATAAAACTTAAAGTGTTCTATCCTTTAATTTTCTCTCCGGTGGCTCAACCAAAGAAATTAGTTGGAGCTCCTTAACTGCTGATCCTAAGTTTTCATCCATTGCTGCCTTGTTAGGGTATCTTTAAGATACTGGGAAAAGCACAGCTACTCATTACAACAAGTTTGTCTAAATATCTTACAGGAAGCAGGGTACTGTCTAAGTGAAAGTACAGGTAATACTATGGAAAGAGAAAGCAATACAAATAAACAGAAATGTTTGTGACCAATATTTTTGAATGTGAAAGGGGCATGAAACAACAGTCTTCCGGATGATGAGGCACATTGACACTCCAAAGATATCTTGGTGTCAGATGCCCACCAAGAGGGTTAAGAATAGGCATTTGTTGGGTTGTTGAAAATCTGGATGTAACCAAAGGAAATACATTGGAAAATAAATTTGAAGAAACATCAACTGATTTTATTCACATGCTGCCTTTACAAGCAGAGTTTAAAATTGAGAAACTTCAAACTGAGACTGGGGAAATCAAAATTGAAACCGTAAAATAGAGGAGACAGACAAAACGTTTTATGAAATATTTCATGAAATTATGAGCAAGTAATAATAACAAATACCTAAGGAAAGTGTAAAGATTGGGAGGTGTGAGAGACTTAAGGCTTGGTAGAGTAAATACATATGCAAATAATGATGAAACAATAAGAGAACCAAAGCTATAATAAGAGAGAAATCACCTTAAAATGAAAGCACCAGTAGTGTAATCGATACTCATATTAGTATGGAAGAAGTTAACAGATTTTCCAATAGGAAGATTATCTTTTAAGAAGAGCTGAAAAGCATGAGATTTTCCAAATTATGGACCTCATTACGACTTCGGGGGTCTTTTAAGCAGACCGCCAAAGCCGCTGCAGCCAACAGACCACCAATGCTGGTGGTCTGCTGACTGCCATATTAGGAGTCCTGTTTGGACTTCCACCCATAAATGGGTGGAAGTCCGACTTCGTCGGCCTGGCCGACAGAGTTGAAGAAGCAGTTGCATCACCAGCACCGCCATGCCAGCAAGACTCCGCACGCCATATTACGACATGTAATACGGCTAGGCGGAGTTTTTAACAGCGGTGCGGTGCAAAACACCAGGACCCATCCCCTCCCGGACGAACAGCTCACCGGAAAAGGTAAGTTGATTGTCCGAAGGGGGGGGTGGAGGGGTGTTGAGTGCATGTGTGTGGTGTGTGCGTGTATGTGTGCCTGAATGGGTGTGCATGAGTGCATGTGTGTGCATGTGGGTGTGCATGAGTGTGGACTGAGAGGGGTGTGTGGATTGAGAGGGGATGTGTGTGTGTGTCGATGATGGGGTTGTGCATTAATGTGAATTTGGAAGGGATTGCGTGTATGAGTGGGGGGTGCATGGAGGTGTGGGGATATGTGTGCATGTGTGTGCTGGCGACAGGAATGGGGATTCCTGTCGCTGGGTAATGACTGCCACTGCCAGAGGCCTGCTGCCGGCCCGGAGGAGCTCACTGCCGACCGCATAGGTGTGACCACACCGGTGGGCCAGGCAGCGTTGTGGCGATTTGGCTTCAGCCAAACCCCACAACTTGTAATGCGGCAGTCATTACCACCTGGTCTGCGGCAGTAGGACCGCTGCTGCAAGGCTGGAGGTCTGATGACCACCAGCCTTGTAGTGAGGGCCTATGTTGACTGGCAAAGAGCAAACAATGGCAACAGAACGTAGCGAGAGACAGAGAATAAAAACAGGTGATAGAGCAAGGAGTACTTGAAAAGGATAACAGGAGAGAAGAAATTAGTACTAGCTCATGAATTCAAGTAAAAATCACAAAAATATAGCACTGATATGTCAAAAAGAATGTTGAATATTAATGAACTACTAATGGAGTAGTTAACAAAGGTCACTCTTCTACTTTAAGCTGCCACCAAGATAAATCAGAAACAAAAGCTGGTTTGTTAAGATTGACAAAGAAACCAAAATGTAAGACTTTTTTCATGAACTGTAAGCCGAATTAAGGCGAAACAACATGTCGCCTGGAAGATGCTGAACAACTGTTAGGGATCTAGAAAATGTACAAAAAATATTAGGTTTGGACTCTAATGTAATTGCAGATTTAGAGTAACTGGTAAAAGACAGGCATATTTATACTGCGCTTTTTGAAGGACATTGACTAAGAAACAAATAAAATATTACCCCTCTCTTTCCAACTCACAATGTAGTGGATGTATTTGATCAATTAGGGCCTCATTATGAAGCTCGCGGTCTTCAGACCGCCAGCCCCATGGTGGCGGTTATGACCGGCCCTGCTGTGGCAGTCTGAATGCCGCATAAAGATCCATGATCCCGATGGCCTGGCAGTGGCAGAAATAGTAATCCACCAGGGCAGCACTGCTTTTCATCGCCATGAAAAGGCTGGCGGAGAACAGGTGTGGGAGGCAACAGGGGGGGCCCTGCACTGCCCATGCACTTGGCAGGGGCAGTGCAGGGATCCCCCTGCCCAGCACCGTCACAATGTTCACTGTCTACTGTGCAGACAGTAAACATAGCAAGGGTGCTGGTGCATCCTGCAGGCGACAGCATTGCTGCCGGCTTGATTACGAGCCAGAGACAATGCTGCCACCTCTTTCCTGCTAGGCCGGCAGGCAGAAACCAAAGTTTCCGCCTGCTGGCCTAGCAGGAAACACCTTATAGGTCTCATCGGGTTGTCGCTATAAGGGCGGCGGCCACCCTGTTGGGAGTTCGACGGACAGGCTTTGCCATCCGTCAAATTCATAATGAGGGCCTTAGTGTTGAAAGAAAGTGATATGGTAGAAAATGTTAAGACCTTTGAATAAAGAATGGCCAGCACTGATTAGCTTGAAAGCAAATGCATCAAATATTATCAGACCAGCAGATATAGGGTATAATAAAGCTGTAATGAATTTGGCGGACTAATAACGGCACGCAAGATAATAACGGCAAGCAAGAAAACAACTAGAGGTTATATCTAATGATTAGCTTGTGCAAAGAGAGGAAATACACACAACATAAAAGAAAGTATGTGGTATGTTGACTGATTTACTTTTTCTCCAAAATGTATAAGTTGTAACATCCAGTGCCAGGTTTAATGACTGGCCAGGTCTCTGGAACAAGGCTACGGCTGAAAAGCGTTGGGAGGAAGTCATTCGTGTTATTGCTAATACATTTTTGCAACTGTCCGAAGGTGTCTTGACTTTTCCTTAAAAATGGGATAAGGAAATACTGGATTTATATTTATGGGATTCCCGATCCCATGTCAGACCGCCATTATAGAGCCTTGTTATTTCTGGAGAAAAAGTTGATGAATATATATATATATATATATATAGCCAATAAGCCAAATCGTGCAATCCTCCGCCGCAACACAGCAGGCCAAGGCGGGGCAGCGATCCCCTAATGTTCAAAACAGCCGTCTACCCCGCCCAGGCGTTCTACTTCCAACACACACAGGACAAAGGAAAACAGCCCTGGCCATCCCGTCTTGCAAAAGTGAAGTTTATTTGGCATTGGATGGTGCCCACTACCAAGGTGTGGCCTATGCTCAAACTATGCAGCCTGGCAAATGCTAAGCAGAGCCTTGTATAGGGACATAAAAGACCTCATGAAGAGATTATTTGGCTCTCCAGTATACCAATATCCTCATATAAGAGCAGCAAGTTATTTTAGTCACTCTCAGTTAAATTTAGGCCTAAGAGAATATGTACTACATATCTTTTTTCTTATATCAAGACTCTATGAACCTGATTAAGAGCTTGGAGTATCGGATGGCGTTCCTCCATTACTGAGGAACTGATCCATTAGTCATACTAATGGGGAATGGCCTGCTGTATTTAAAGTTTGTACTGAAGGACTGCCATCAGTCATGACAGAGTAGGCTCTGTCAGCGAATCCTCAGTGCTCTGTCACTGGTTCTGCAGTCCGCTGTCGCTAGATAAAACTCTATCAGCATTGCTAGGCTGTACATCTGCGTACCATATTTACAGTTATATATCTTTAGAGTGGGGCCAGGAAAACCACACAACAAAGTACGGCAATGTCAGAAGTGTTTTTAGATGGTGGATGCGTCCATCAACACACATAGCTGCTCTTCATCAAGTTATCAATCACACCTGTACCTCACACTACAAATCTACTATTCTAACACCACAACCATTTACCACTCTCAGTTCACACCAGCACCAGGAGCACAAGCACGTCAGTAACGTTTTTTTTTTTTTACATAAATGCCTGGGAGAAGAAGCAAATGTGTGACAGAATAGTAGATAAGGTGAATGCTGTCTCCAGTATCAAATGCTCACAGGAGGACTTCCACAAGTGATAGAATAATCTGCTGGAAAGAGTACCATCTCTCTCTTCCCTTGCAAACCGAGACGCCCTGGCAACTGGTGGTGGTGGTTCTCAATGGCCCCTCAAACTCATGCCCTAGGAAGAGAAGGTATAGTCCATACTCCACACTGAAGGTACCAGAGGAATGCCTTAACCAATTCACCTTCTCTCCACCGTGGTGCTTCTATTCTCCAACTCAAACCCTCCACTAATGGCAATCTATTAGCACAGTTTTCAAGCATGTTGTCCGTCACTACTACATAACTTAGCTATTCACTGTATGGAAGTTAATTATTGTTTGGGGTGGATGGCAACCCACCACAAGTACTAAAGTTAATAAACTGTTAGGTGTAGTGAGAGGTTTCAACAATGTAAGCCAGAGCTCAACACCTGCTAGCCATCACAGAGAGCACACAGGCTTAACTTAATCAAAATGTGTAAACCACTTAGAAGTACAAAAAGAGTTAAAAAGTCAAAAACACAGCACAGTGAAAACACTACTTACATTTTGCGAAATAGAGTAAAATATAACATGTAAATTACACTAAAAGTACTACAATTCAGGAAGGGGAACCAGAGATATGAATTTTTAAAGATTTTGGTGTAAAAAGCTCTAAAAAGTCCAAAGCACAAACAATAGCTGATTGGATGGGGAGACTAGGACCTACATGACATATAAGTTCGTATGTGATGGAGCCTTGTTCAGACATAACAAGTGGACTGGTCCTGGTGAAATTCTGAAAGTCACAAAGTTAAAGAAAAATCTATATTCAAATGCAGAAAGGGGTTTTGAAGTAATTTCAGCAAAAAGTAAAATGTCCCTTCTTCACTAGTAATAAGATACTCAAAAACAACAATAACTCCAGAGCAAAAAAGTATCTGGCTGGTGGGACTATACAGCATCAGATTAAATTTCAGATTCACCCTGCTCAAAGATCCCCACATCCTGGAAAAAAGACAAGTCCCTTTCTGCATTGGTAGTTAGAAACATTTTTATCAAAATCCTTACCAGAGCTTCAGTGGGGACCGATTTACTTTGTGTATACTAATAATAATAATGTAGAATGAATTTTATTGGTTTGATTATTTATAATCTTTACAGTAAATACATACAATACAAAATGGCCATAATAAAACAATAAAAATCATATTTCAATGTTAAATGATTTACTGTTTAAAAATGCAATATATTGTGCTCTTCATCAGTACGTTTTGGTTGTTGGTTGCCATACCTTATATTACCTTAAGGCAGAATGAGATAATGCTTAGTTCAATTTGGTATTGACAAGAGTTCTTAACTTGTCAAACTCTGCATGTTCTGAGGTATCATTGTAGTGGAGCAGAGAACTAACTCACCTTTGCAAGTTCTAACTGCTGTTGAGAGGACCTCTTGGACCTGTGTTGGTTCCCCCTGTTTTTAGTTTCATTTTATATTTCATATTTTATTTGTTTTAGTTAGTCTGCTTTTAGCAACGACTTTTTACATATTTCATCTGCTTGCTTTTAATCTTGAAATACAGAGATTGTGCTGCTTGTTTAGTTAGCCTTTGCAGGACATGTAGTAAGAACTTTCTGTCCAAGGCTAACAACACTGTATACAATATGCTAGTTTGTGTTACTCGTTCAGGCGAGAGCTTCTATCACCTAGACACAGAATTATATCAGGACTGTGCTTCCAATACAGTATGGGGGTCATTACAACATTGGCGGTAAAAGGCGCTTACCGCCGTGCAGAAGACCGCCAACACACCGCCGCAGGTGCGGCATTCCGCCACGGTCATTATGACCCACAGCCCGGAATCTGCCAAAATCCAGACACCCACACAAGTCCGCCACACCAGAGGTCAGTGATAAACTGGCAAAAACAAAACCTCCACCGTCACACACTATCACGACCCACGAATCCACGCGGCGGTCTTTCAACCGCGGTATTCCATTGGCGGTACACACCGACGCTCTCAAAATACACACACATTTACAAAACACAGCCACATTATAAAATTCTAAATACACACACCTGATACACATACATACACCCCTCCCACACATCCAATACAATATAAAACACACACCCACATCACCCACAAACCCCTAAGACCAAAAATTGAGAATGAAGCACAGAGAGAGACACTACAATCTACAAACAAGCATCCGCAGGCACAAAACACCATCATCCACATAACATCCACGCACCCCACACAACACACCACTAAATATCACCCCACATATCACAACACACACCACCCCACACATCACCCACACCACCCCATTGCACGGCAGAGACACCCCAGGTTCTCTGAGGAGGACCTCAGGGTCATGGTGGAGGAAATCATCCGGGTAGAGCCACAGCTATTCGGATCACAGGTGCAGCACACATCCATAGCTAGGAAGATGGAGCTATGGCGAAGAATAGTGGACAGGGTCAACGTAGTGGGACAGCACCCAAGAAATAGGGATGACATCAGGAAGAGGTGGAACAACCTACGGGGGAAGGTGCGTTCCGTGGTATCCAGACACCACCTTGTGGTACAGAGGACTGCGGCGGACCCCCACCTCCTCCCCCACAACTAACAACATGGGAGGAGCAAGTCTTGGCGATTCTGCATCCTGAGGGCCTCGAAGGAGTAGCTGGAGGAATGGACTCTGGTAAGTAAAACTTTAACTACTATATCCCCCACCCTACCTGCATGCCATCACATACCCCCACCCTCGCCCTCACCCCCATCACTCCTACTCCTCACAAATGTCCCAATATCACAAACCACACATCCCAACACCAAGCCCTGCATGCAACACCAAAGCATGGACACACATTACCAATGCATGGCCACTGCACATATCCATACACCCCCCTAAACCATCATCACACAAGGTCCCACACAGGAATGCAAGCACTGGGGTACACGGTCACCCACCAATTGCACACCATGGCACATACAGATGCAATAATCATGCTTTATTACCCCTGCAGGACTCCTACCCAACATCACCGCACAGGAGGGTCCACACCACCAACAGAACAGGCCCACAGTGATGACAGCAGCTCTGTCCAACTGGATCTAGATGATCAGCCCGGCCCATCTGGGACCTCGGGACAGTCAGTTCCCCTCACACAGTCCCAGGCCACTACAGAGCTTTCCCCCACTGGAAACACCAGCACAGCACCCACCCAGTGGGCCCATACCTCTGTCCCCAGGACACGTCAATCAGCAGTGTGTCTACCACTACAGGGAACCCAGGCTAACCCACCACCCCAACAACAACAGGGACCTGGGGGCAGTGGTAGTGGGCACACCGTTCAGGGGACAGAGGCACAGGAACACAGGGGAACTGGGAGGGCTGCTGTGCGACAGGGGGAGGACAGGCGCAGGGAACCCACTCTCCACGAGGCCATCTCCAACATCATGGGAGCATACCACAATTCCCAGGAGACGATGGCAACGGTACTGGCCAAGTTTCAGGAGACCCAGCGGCTGCAGGAGGAACAGTATTTGGGCTTCAGGGAGGAACTCAGATCCATCAATTCCACCCTGGGCACCATCGTAGGGATGCTGAAGGAAGTCCTCAACACCAGGAGGGACAATGTGGCACAACAAGGGGCCCCTGACACTAGCCTGGATGATGAACTGCCCACCACCTCCGCCGGCGCTAGTGGACAGGAGGCACCGCCACAGGACCACCACACCAGCACCCCACCCCCTGCAGAGGGAGAACCACCCCGCAAACGGTCCCTGAGATCCAGGACAAAGACAGAGACCCCCGCCAAGAAATGAGACTGCCATGAATGTCATCCTTTTGTCCCACCTTGTCACCCTGTCTATCCTCAAACTGCCCCAGCTCCACTTCCTATGCCCCTTTGGCCAATGCACCTGTGAAACAAATAGACTGGACTCTGCCATGGACATTCCTCCACCATCACCCCTCACCATTTTACCGCATTCTCCAATATTGAGCACTAAAATAAACACCCATAAAGCACAAAACAATCTGGAGTCTGTCTGTGATTTCCAAATAGTGTATTAGAAATTACAGTGACAAAATGCTCTTTCAATTGTAACGTCAACATACCTATGTCACACAGCTCTAGTCCATGAGGAAACAAAGCAGATGTCACACAGTGGGACCCACATCTGTGAAATCATAAGGGAATGTGAAAACTCAGTGACCATACACTGGGTGAAAAGGACAGACAGTAGAGAAGAAGTAGTGTTAAATTACATGTAGTAGGCACGTTTGTCTTCTTACCTGTGTCTCACTAGAAGTATTGCAGTATAACCGAGTTCCTGTTGTCGATGTCCTCTTCTTCTGTTTCCTCGTCTTCACTGTCCACAGGCTCCACAGCTGCCACAACACCTCCATCTGGACCATCCTCCTGCAGAAAAGGCACCTGTCGTCGCAAAGCTAAGTTGTGAAGCATACAGCAGGCCACGATGGTCTGGCACACCTTCTTTGGTGAGTAGAATAGGGAACCACCTGTCATATGGAGGCACCGGAACCTGGCCTTCAGGAGGCCGAAGGTCCGCTCTATAATCCTCCTAGTTCGCCCACGGGCCTCATTGTAGCATTCCTCTGCCCTTGTCCTGGGATTCCTCACTGGGGTCAGTAGCCATGACAGGTTGGGGTAACCAGAGTCACCTGAAAAAGGCGAGAGACAACTGTGAGACACACACTAACCTGTATAGATATCCCCAGACCCAGACAACTATTCCCACAGATTTGGTTCCAGGTGCTCACCTAATAGCCACACACGGTGCCTCTGGAGTTGCCCCATCACCTAAGGGATGCTGCTATTCCGCAGGATGTAAGCGTCATGCACTGAGCCAGGGAATTTGGCAGTGATATGGGAGATGTACTGGTCTGCCAAACACACCATCTGCACATTCATTGAATGATGACTCTTCCGGTTTCTGTATACCTGTTCACTCCTGCGGGGGGGACCAAGGCCACATGTGTCCCATTAATGGCACCTATGATGTTGGGGATATGTCCCAGGGCATAGAAATCACCTTTCACTGTAGGTAAATCCTCCACCTGAGGGAAAACGATGTAGCTCCGCATGTGTTTCAGCAGGGCAGACAACACTCTGGACAACACGTTGGAAAACATAGGCTGGGACATCCCTGATGCTATGGCCACTGTTGTTTGAAAAGACCCACTTGCAAGGAAATTGAGTACTGACAGCACCTGCACTCGAGGGGGTATCCCTGTGGGATGGCGGATAGCTGACATCAGGTCTGACTCCAACTGGGCACACAGTTCCAGGATTGTGGCACAATCAAGCCTGTAGGTGATGATTACATGTCTTTCCTCCATTGTTGACCGGTCCACCAGCGGTCTGTACACCGGAGGATGCCGCCATCTCCTCACATGTCCCAGCGGACGGTGCCTATGAAGGACAACAGCGAGCACAGAGTCAACCAACTCAGAGGTACGTACACACAGCTTACACAGAACACGATTCATAATCCGAAATTAGCATGTATGACTGTTGAGGCAAGGCCTAGGTATGTGTGACGCAGTTAAAAATAGAGCCATGTGGGCCCCTGAAATGGCGGCTGCCTGACCTGTATAGTGGGACAGGGGGATATGAGGTAACTGCGCTGGCGTTGTACACCGTCGCGGTAGGCGGTCGAAGACCGTGGTGCAATTCTGCATTGGTTAACATTGGAACCTATGGGTCCCAGGAGCCAATGACGATGTACCCCGGTGGTGACGGTACGCACCGCTGCGGACGTGACCACCATTTTCTATCTGTTCAATCACTCGATACCTGATCTTCGACAGGAGAGGACCTACACTGCAAGTGCTGCTGTGACCTCAGTCTGGAAGAGACAATGGCTCGGGCGTCTGGGGAAAGGGCCCTTGCCTTCACATCGGGGGAGTTGGAGAAACTCGTGGATGGGGTCCTCCCCAGTACACACTACTCTACGGTCCTCCAGACAAACAGGTAAGTACACTGGGAGCATGATGTATGGGCTATGCCTGTGTGGAGTGGGGTGGATGAAAGATGGGGGGGGTGGAGAATGAGGATGGCATGAAACAACAGTGAGTGCACGTGCCACATGGAAAGGGTAGGGACGGGGGCCAATGACTGTGATGGTGCAGTTGGTAATAACTTCTCTTTTTCCTCTGTACAATTCCTGTAGGTCAGCGCCCACCAGAAGAAGGATATTTGGCGTGCCATCGCCAAGGACGTCCGGACCCTGGGGGTCTATCACAGACGGAGCACCCACGGCCTTAAGAGATGGGAGGACATTCGCCGCTGCAGCACGAAGACGGCGGAGGCCCAGCTGGGGATGGCCTCCCAACGTGGGAGGGGTGCCCGTCGCACCATGACCCCCCTGATGTTCAGGATCCTGGCGGTGGCGTACCCGGAGTTGGATGGGCGCTTGAGGGCATCACAGCAGCAACAAGGGGGTGAGTACACTCTCATTCTGCTGATTCAGCATGCAGTGGAGGTGTCTGGGTGGGGGATGTGGGCTGTGGGTTCCCCTAGGCCAGGGCGAGCGTGCTAGTTAGGTCCCCTTTTTCAGGCAGGCCCTGTGGCACCCCACCCCACCTGGGTACAGTGCCAACTACACCTAGTCAGGCTCCTGTAACATCCATGTGTGCAGATGTCGGCCATAGCCTTGTAGGCCATGTCCCAGGGATTGCATAGTAGACCCCAAGTGCGCGGCGTAGTGCTGGGTGCTTCTGTGTCTGTGGTGTCCGCCAACGGTAGCGGTAATGCATGCACTCAACATGTCTTTCTTCTGTAGTCCCCCCCCCTTTTTGTGGTCATCCACCTCACGACAGCCTCCAGCGCATGCACCTTCAACCAATGTCACCAAACGTACACCTCCTACAACCACAACCTCTTCCTCCACTCCCAAACCCCCTCCAGCTACCCGTCCCAGTGTTCCCAAGAAACTTTTCCTGTCCACCCTTGACCTCTTTCCCTCACCTCCCCCACCTCGTCAGTCTCCTAGGGCCCGACTCTCCAGGTCCCAACCTAGCACCTCAGCCACGACATCGGCGGAATCAGTAGTGCCAGTAGTCACCAGATTTTGGAGTGCACCAGGCAGTAGGGTAGCCAGTGTGGCAAGGAGCCACAGCACGGACAGTCCCCCTCCTGTCAAGCATCAAAAGTTGGCCAGTGCCCCGCGGGACAGGGGGAAGACACCAGCCACCAAAGCTGCTCCCAGGGGTACAGGTGGGAGTGTGGAGTCAGCTGCAACACCTTCCAAGGTGGGGAAGGGGCACAAGAAACCCGGCAAGTCTGGGAAGATCGGCACGGCGGAGAAGACCGCCATCAGCCCCGCTGCCCATGAGGCGACCGCCATCAGCCCCGCTGCCCAGGAGGTGACCGCCATCAGCCCGCTGCTCAGGAGGTGACTGCCATCAACCCCACTGCCCAGGAGGCGACCGACATCAGCCCCGCTGGCCAGGAGGTGACCGCCATCAGCCCCGCTGGCCAGGAGGTGACCGCCATCAGCCCCGCTGCCCAGGAGGTGACCGCCATCAGCCCCGCTGCCCAGGAGGCGACCGCCATCAGCCCGCTGGCCAGGAGGTGACCGCCATCAGCCCCGCTGGCCAGGAGGTGACCGCCATCAGCCCCGCTGGCCAGGAGGTGACCGCCATCAGCCCCGCTGCCCAGGAGGCAACCGCCATCAGCCCCGCTGGCCCAGACAGGACCGCCAGCACCAGCCCCGCAGGCCCAGACAGGACCACCAGCACCAGCCCTGCTGGCCCAGACAGGACCGCCAGCACCAGCCCCGCTGCCCAGGAGGTGACCGCCATCAGCCCCGCTGGCCAGGAGGTGACCGCCATCAGCCCCGCTGCCCAGGAGGAGACCGCCATCAGCCCCGCTGGCCCAGACAGCACCAGCCACGCAGGCCCAGACAGGACCGCCAGCACCAGCCCCGCTGGCCAGGAGGTGACCGTCATCAGCCCCGCTGCCCAGGAGGTGACCGCCATCAGCCCGCTGCCCAGGAGGTGACCGCCATCAGCCCACTGCCCAGGAGCTGACCGCCATCAGCCCCGCTGGCCAGGAGGTGACTGCCATCAGCTCCGCTGGCCAGGAGGTGACTGCCATCAGCCCCACTGGCCGTGGGGGGGCCGCCATCAGCCCCGCTGCCCAGGAGATGACCGCCTTCAGCCCCGCTGGCCCAGACAGGACCGCCAGCACCAGCCCGCAGGCCCAGACAGGACTGCCAGCACCAGCCCCGCTGGCCCAGACAGGACCGCCAGCACCAGCCCCGCTGGCCCAGGCAGGACCACCAGCACCAGCCCCGCTGCCCAGGAGGTGACCGCCATCAGCCCGCTGGCCAGGAGGTGACCGTCATCAGCCCCGCTGCCCAGGAGGTGACCGCCATCAGCCCCGCTGCCCAGGAGGTGACCGCCATCAGCCCCGCTGCCCAGGAGGCGACCGCCATCAGCCCCGCTGCCCAGGAGGCGACCGCCATCAGCCCCGCTGCCCAGGAGGTGACCGCCATCAGCCCCGCTGCTCAGGAGGTGACCGCCATCAACACCGCTGCATAGGAGTTGACCGCCATCAGCCCCGCTGGCCAGGAGGTGACCGCCATTAGCCCCGCTGCCCAGGAGGCGGCCGCCATCAGCCCCGCTGGCCAGGAGGTGACCGCCATCAGTCCCGCTGCCCAGGAGGTGACCGCCATCTGCCCAGGAGGCGACCGCCATCAGCCCCGCTGCCCAGGAGGTGACTGCCATCAGCCCGCTGGCCAGGAGGTGACCGCCATCAGCTCCGCTGCCCAGGAGGTGACCGCCATCAGCCCGCTGGCCAGGAGGTGACCGCCATCAGCCCGCTGTCCAGGAGGCGACCGCCATCAGCCCCGCTGCCCAGGAGGTGACCGCCATCAGCCCCGATGCTCAGGAGGTGACCGCCATCAACCCCGCTGCCCAGGAGGTGACGCCATCAGCCCGCTGCCCAGGAGGTGACCGCCATTAGCCCCGCTGCCCAGGAGGCGACCGCCATCAGCCCCGCTGGCCAGGAGGTGACCGCCATCAGCCCCGCAGCCAAGGAGGTGACCGCCATCAGCCCAGCTGCCCAGGAGGTGACCACCATCAGCCCCGCTGCCTAGGAGGTGACCGCCATCAGCCCCGCTGGCCAGGAGGTGACCGCCATCAGCCCCGCTGCCCAGGAGGCAACCGCCATCAGCCCCGCTGGCCCAGACAGGACCGCCAGCACCAGCCCCGCTGGCCCAGACAGGACCGCCAGCACCAGCCCCGCAGGTCCAGCCAGGACTGCCAGCACCAGCCGCTGGCCCAGACAGGACCGCCAGCACCAGCCCCGCTGCCCAGGAGGTGACCGCCATCAGCCCCGCTGCCCAGGAGGCGACCGCCATCAGCCCCGCTCGCCCAGACAGGACCGCCAGCACCAGCCCCCCAGGCCCAGACAGGACCGCCAGCACCAGCCCTGCTGGCCAGGAGGTGACGGCCATCAGTCCCGCTGCCCAGGAGGCGACCGCCATCAGCCCCGCTGGCCCAGACAGGACCGCCAGCACCAGCCCCGCAGGCCCAGACAGTACCGCCAGCACCAGCCCAGCTGGCCAGGAGGTGACCGCCATCAGCCCCGCTGCCCAGGAGGTGACCGCCATCAGCCCCGCTGCCCAGGAGGCGACCATCAGCCCCACTGGCCAGGAGGTGACCGCCATCAGCCCCGCTGCCCAGGAGGTGACAGCCATCAGCCCTGCTGGCCAGGAGGTGACCGCCATCAGCCCCGCTGCCCAAGAGGCGACCACCATCAGCCCCGCTGGCCCAGACAGGACCGCCAGCACCAGCCCCGCTGGCCCAGACAGGACCGCCAGCACCAGCCCCGCTGCCCAGGAGGTGACCGCCATCAACCCCGCTGGCCAAGAGGTGACCAGCACCAGCCCTGCTGCCCAGGAGGTGACCGCCATCAGCCCCGCTGCCCAGGAGGCGACCGCCATCAGCCCCGCTGGCCCAGACAGGACCGCCAGCACCAGCCCGCAGGCCCAGACAGGACCGCCAGCACCAGCCCTGCTGGCCCAGATAGGACCGCCAGCACCAGCCCTGCTGCCCAGGAGGTGACGGCCATCAGCCCCGCTGCCCAGGAGGCGACCGCCATCAGCCCCGCTGGCCCAGACAGGACCGCCAGCACTAGCCCCGCAGGCCCAGACAGGACCGCCAGCACCAGCCCAGCTGGCCAGGAGGTGACCGCCATCAGCCCCGCTGCCCAGGAGGTGACTGCCATCAGCCCCACTGCCCAGGAGGCGACCGCCATCAGCCCCACTGGCCAGGAGGTGACCGCCATCAGCCCCGCTGCCCAGGAGGTGACAGCCATCAGCCCCGCTGGCCAGGAGGTGACCGCCATCAGTCCCGCTGCCCAAGAGGCGACCACCATCAGCCCCGCTGGCCCAGACAGGACCACCAGCACCAGCCCCGCAGGCCCAGACAGGACCGCCAGCACCAGCCCCGCTGGCCCAGACAGGACCGCCAGCACCAGCCCCGCTGCCCAGGAGGTGACCGCCGTCAACCCCGCTGGCCAAGAGGTGACCACCATCAGCCCCGCTGCCCAGGAGGCGACCGCCATCAGCCCCGCTGGCCCAGACAGGACCGCTAGCACCAGCCCCGCAGGCCCAGACAGGACCGCCAGCACCACCCCCGCTGGCCCAGACAGGACCGCCAGCACCAGCCCCGCAGGCCCAGACAGGACCGCCAGCACTAGCCCCGCAGGCCCAGACAGGACCGCCAGCAGCTGAGTCGTTGCCAAGGACACCGCCGCCACAATCACCGCTGCAAAGGACACCGCCGCCTCAAGCACTGCTGGCCCAAGAGCGCCAAGAGCACTGACGGTACTGACTCCGCCAAGAGCAGGATGAAGCACTCTGGGCACCAAGCCCCCTCCAGAACCAGTGGAGTATCACATCCACTACCTCTGTCCTTGGCAGGATGAAGCACTCTAGGCACCATGCCCCCTCCAGAACCAGTGGAGTATCACATCCACTACCTCTGTCCTTGACAGGATGAAGCACTCTGGGCACAAAGCCCCCTCCAGAACCAGTGGAGAAAGGCATCCACTACCTCTGTCCTTGGCAGGATGAAGCACTCTGGGCACAAAGCCCCCTCCAGAATGAGTGGAGAAAGGCATCCAGTCACCCTATCCTTGGCAGGATGAAGCACACTGGGCACCAAGCCTCCTCCAGAACCAGTGGGGTATCATATCCACTACCTCTGTCCTTGGCAGGACGAAGCACACTGGGCACCAAGCCCCCTCCGGAACCAGTGGAGTATCACATCCACTACCTCTGTCCTTGGCAGGATGAAGCACTCTGGGCACAAAGCCCCCTCCAGAACCAGTGGAGAAAGGCATCCACTACCTCTGTCCTTGGCAGGATGAAGCACACTGGGCACCAAGCCCCCTCCAAAACCAGTGGAGACTGTTATCGACTTGAAAGACTGTGGCTTTGCACTCCCCAGGATTGAACAGTGGGCAAACCACCCACTGTAGAGACTTGAGAGACTGTTGGTTTGCACTCCCCAGGATTGTTCAGTGGGCAACCCACCCACTGTAGAGACTTGAGAGACTGTGGCTTTGCACTCCCCAGGATTGAACAGTGGGCATGGGGCCCCCTCGTGGATTTGGCGTTGTGCACTCAACCAGCTGAGGTGCCCCCTTTCCCTCCCCCTGAGGTGCCTGTTTTATTTCTATCTGATGCCCCTGCAGTGTTCTCTCCGTCATGTTCGGGTACCATGTGTGGGCCTCGACCATGCAGTGAGGGCCCAGTGTTCCACTGACTTAAATGGAGCAATACCTGGACTTCTATTCTTGGTGTATATATTTGTTAATAGTGTATATATATTTTTGCGTACTGGATTTTAATAGATTACAATGGTTACACTCATTTCCTTTTGTCTTTGCATTCTTCCGGGGAGGGTTTGGGCGTGTAACTGTAATGTATCAACATGTACTTGTGTGTGTGTTGTAGTGGGTGAGGGTGGGGGTGGGGGTGTTGCGTTGCATGTGTGTGTCCCTGTTTTTCCCCTCCCCCTCCCCTGCGTCGTAGGTGCAGTACTCACCTTGGTCTTCGCCGCCAGCGTTCATGCTCCTGGTAGAGGAGCAAGAAGATAATGGCTGGAAAAATGTGAAGCTCTGGCTCCATGGCGTCCTGGTTCCTCATGGGGTGTGTAGAGGTGAGCGTTTTCCCTTCGAAGTCCTGTTTCTGCTGTGTTTTTGTTCGCGGTGAATCCGCCCCGGAAAAGGAGGCGGATTGGTAGGTTGTGATACTGTGGGCGGTACATTGTCCTCCGCCTGTCTGTTGGCGGTGACCGCCAAGCTGTTTGTTTGTACCGCCGTGGCGGTCGGAGTGTTAAAGTGGCTGTCTTTGTTGGCGGTTTCCACCACGGTCGCAATTCCAATTTTTTTTTACCGCCGGACTGTTGGCGGTCTTACTGCTGCTTTAACACCGACCGCCAGGGTTGTAATGACCACCTATGACTTTGTTATACAAGTGATGCACTTGTCCGGGAGGGGAAGAAGGCATTCTGTCCACGACTGTCCTGGGACGAATGCTGTTTGACTTGCTGTTCAGCTGGCACTAACCTACCTACCTCCCCCCATAGGATTGTCACTTACACCAAAGACCGATTCCTGACACTATCCTCAGGTATGGGGCTTTGGCTAATCCCTTACATCGGGCCAGGCAGAAGGGTACAACTGCTACGCTATTGAGTATAGTCTTATGTTTAGTAAAGAAATTCTAGAACCTCTAGAATCACCTTATGGTTGATTTGTTTATACTCTTCATCATGTTCATAATGCTGATTACTATGCTTTGTTTCATCTGCCTAATTATTGCAACTCATTTGCTTTATACTAGATTGCAATTGTGTCAATAAATGTATTGAAAAATTATCTTGCATTTCTTTGTGTCTCGCCTTTGCATGCATGAGTAATACAACAAAAGGGTAAGATCTGTTTCCACAACCTCCCTGGGGAGTCAGAGTGTCGTGTTTAGGTTACCATAATCACCTTCCAGCCTGGTTGGTTTGGGGTTTCAGGTGAGGCACTGTGAGCTAGCCAGGATGTGGGCCAACTGTTTCAGATGGAGTGGACAAACTCAGGCTCCCACATTCAGAGGTTCTGTTGTCCTAATGCACAGTATTATTATCATAGTAGGAACCACATAACACTGCATTTCTTAGAACACTGGCCTAATTAGAGCACAGCAAACTTACAAATTCGAGGCAGCAGCAAAGTATGTGAACTATTGATTCTCTAACATAGTTGCAAAATCTGCAGCCCTTGTTGTCAGATTGTTTCTTTTGCCAGGCTGATATATATTAATTAATCGGCAAAACCATGAATCTTGCAGGCAAAATTTGGTTTCTGCATTGCCTGTTCAAAGCCTTTTTCAAGTAAGGCTGCATCTGGCATTTTTGCATGGTTTGCTAATTATTTCCAATTGAGGTCTATTGTGTATTTCTGTTAGGTGTGCTTCCCATTATAGTCACCATATATTCTTTTTAATAAAGATTCAAATGTCACATATGTTGCAGCATAAAATTTGGCCCCACTCCTGACGTCACAGTTTCAACTTATAGGCTGACCTAGCATTTCATATAATGTGTGTTTTAGTGATATTAATGTAAAATGTTGCACTTGAATTCAGAAACAAAGTGCATTCACTGTTGAACTAGGGGATCATCTATACTGTGTGCCTTAACATTATTAAATGTAAACATAGTCATTTGAAATGGTTTCAAAACCATCCTCATGTTATTGCAATGTATTAACTTCATAAACAAGAAGTAATTATGAAAATGTGTGCACTAATGTTCACTCTGGTTTTAAATTGTAGTTCCTGGCTGCATTTATACTCATATACTCAAAAAGTTCACTGCTTTTACTTAAAGATATAGCCTTAAACGACAACCACGATGACTCAAACACCAAAACCCTCTTGGACATCCTCACAACCCTCGGTCTCAAGCAACTAGTCAACCTCCACACTCACGCAGTAGGTGACACCCTCGACCCCGTTTTCTCGGCAGGAAACAACATCACCATCTCTCACACTGCCAAACACCAGTGGACCAGCAACTGATGCATCCATTTCACCTTCATAAAGTCCACTGCACACCATCACGTCCCCCATCCCCCTGGCAGAAGCTGTGGCAAAGTCACCGAAGCACAGCTTACTGACGCACTCAGACACTCCATCCCACCGGATGCCACAAAAGCTCACAGCTCACAATGCAACCTGCACCGCTGGATCACAGAATGCGTTAACAGAATAGCCCCCCTCGGAAAACCCACCAGAAACCAGCACCACAAGAAACCAAGCTGGTTCATGACTGAACTTCAAGAGTCTAAACACACCTGCAAAAGACTGGAATGAAAGTGAAGAAACAGCAAAACAATTGAAGACCACACAGCCTACAAAAGTGCAGTCACCAGGCGCCACCAGCTCATCAGAGCCTCCAAGAAAGCTGCCATTCAAGAACACATCAGCACCATCACACACAACAGCAAGGAGCTCTTCAAATAGTCAACTCACAACCCACAGAACTGATACCTCAGATATCCCCCTCTCAAGAACTCTGCAATGACCTTGCCACCTTTTTTTCACCAGAAAATCCAGGACATATACAAAGGATTCAAAAACCAAAGTCCACCCCCAATGCCCACCAGCACCACCACAGACACTGCATAAAAACAGAGCCCAAAGGAGGACAAAACATAAACAGATCATTTAATAGGCGAAAAACCCTGACACACTACAAAAGGAAGAAGATGAAAGACTGCTGTGAGAACGGTAGCTAGAAAAGTCAAAAGACATGGAAAGAACAAAAGGATGAAAGTGGAGCTAAAACAAGCAAAAAAAACAATATTGAACCAGACTGTGGGCAGAAAAGACAAAATAAATATTGCCCAATGGACCCATCTATTCTCCTTGATGGGGCAAAACAATCAGGTGATATTTTGGGACTACATTAATACGCTAAAAAAATAATTTGAAGAAGCAAATGGAGTGACATAGGCGCTGTTAGAAATGGGGTCTTTGGGTGGCAGTCAGGTTACCCCCTGTCCAAGCAAGGACCCTCACTCTAGTCCGGGTAAGTCACACAGAATCCAAATGATCCTGTGCCCACCCTCTGGTAGCTTGGCACTGAGCAGTCAGGCTTAACTTAGAAGGCAATGTGTAAAGTATTTGTGCATAATATTTATCTGGACATTTGCAGGTCAAAACAATAAAAGATGCAATAAGTAAATGTAGAGATATCACTGAAAAGTGATATAAAGGCCCTCATTATGACCCTGGCGGTCAGTGGTAAAGCGGCGGTAAGACCGCAAACAGGCCTGCGGAAAAAAAAATGGAATTATGACTGCCCAACCGCCACTACACCATTCCGACCGCCATGACGGTGAAGACCGATGGGCTGGAGATTGTGGTCTCCAGCCCGGCGGTCATCACTAGACCGCCGAGGGTATGAGGACCCTGCATACCGCCATGGATTTCGGGTGGTTGGGAACCGCCATGAGATCCATGGCGGTAGGCAGGCACTATCAGTGCCAGGGAATTCCTTCCCTGGCACTGATAGGGGTCTCCCCCATCCCCCGCTACCACCACAAATCCTCCCCCCACTCCCTTGCCACCCCCAAAGGTGACAAAACCCCCCTCCCCACCCCGAACATGCACATATACACACCCCTACACGCACACACCCTGAACATGCACATATACACACCCATACACGCACACACCCCGAACATGCACATATACATACCCCTACACGCGCACACATACACCCCAACAACACATATCCGCACACATACACACAGACATGCACGACCCTCACACATTTCCCATACACACAACCCCCCCCGCACGCATACACTCACTCACTCACCCCCTCTACACTCCCACATGCACACCCCCATGCACGCAGACAACACACAACACCCCCCACCCCCTTCCCTAACGGACGATCAACTTACCTTGTCCGTTGATCCTCCGGGAAGGGAGGGGATCCATGGGGCAGCTCCGCCACCAGAACACCGCCACACCGAATCATGGGACGTGATTCAGTGGGCGATGTTCTGTTGACGTGGCGGTGGAGGTTGAGCAACCTCCACTTTCCCGCCGTCCGCCAGTATGGCTGCTGGCGGCTTTCCGTACGAAAAAGGACGGCGGGATGCCAGCGGTCATAATACGCGGCGCGGAAGACCGCCGCCCGCCAAGTTGTAACTGCTGTGTGGCTGCACTCCCACGGTGGCCATTAAGACATCCCCGCTGGGCCGGCGGCTGGAAACCGAGTTTCCGCCTGCCGGCCCAGTGGGGATGTCGGCCGCAACATGGGAGCCGGCTCCAAATGGAGCCAGCAGTGTTGCGGCCGTGCGACGGGTGCAGTTGCACACGTTGCACTTTTCACTGTCTGCTGTGCAGACAGTGAAAAGCTTTATGGGGCTGAGCCAGGGGGCCCTGCGACTCCCCTTTCCACCAGCCTTTCCATGGCGGTTCCTACCGCCATGAAAAGGCTGGCGGGAAGGGGACTCGTAATCCCCTGGGCAGCGCTGCCCTAGCGGATAACAAACCGCCAGGACCGCTGTGGCAGAAAGCCACTGGTCCCAGCGGTGCGACCGCGGCGCTTCAGCCACGGTCGAAATAGGCAAGATTGCACTGCGCGCCTGTTGGCGGTGCAATCGACAAAACAGCCCTAGCGGTCTTTGGCCGCCAGGGTTGTAATGAGGGCCAAAGTCTCTTTCAAGCACAAAGTACCTGGTTTGCGTGAAAAATCTCTGCAAAGGGCCGCAGAGGAGGAGAAGCGTGGAAACAAAGGGGTGTGCGTTGATTTCTCGGTCCGCACATGGTCGATGCGTCATTTAGTTTCCACGCAGGGACGGCTGTGCGTCGATTTCTGGCACTCGGTTGTGGATCCTCTTTGGGTTACAGGGTTTTCAGACGCCCCGGGGTCTGTGCGTGGAATCCTGGGCTTGTGGAGCGAAGTCACAAGCTCTGCGTCGCTCCGGTGGGCATTGCGGGGAAATTTCTACTGCACAGCAGGCGCTGCGTCGATTTTCCCTCTGAAAGTCGGGCTGCATCGTTCCAGGTCGGCTGTGCGTCGATCCTGTGGGCCATGCATCGAAGTTCCGGTCGCAACGCAAGCGCTGCGTCGATCTTTTCCTTGCGAATTCGGGCTGCATCGTTCCGGTTCAGCTTGCAGTGAATTTCTCACTGCGGGACAGGCTGTGCATCGGTTTTAGCAACCTGTGCATCGAATGTTCACCGCACAAGGAGTCCAGTTGCAAGAGAGAAGTCTTTTTGGTCCTGAGACTTCAGGGAACAGGAGGCAAGCTCTAGTTAAGCCCTTGGAGAGCACTTCTTCACCACAGCCAGAGAGCAGCAAGGCAGCTGGGCAACAGCAAGGCAGCAGTCCTTCTCAGAAAGCAGTCAGGTGAGTCCTTTGGGCAGCCAGGCAGTTCTTCTTGGCAGGATGCAGGTTCCTTCTCCAGGAAGTGTCTGAGTTGGAAGGGGCAGAGGCCCTGTTTATATACCCAAATGTGCCTTTGAAGTGGGGGAGACTTCAAAGAGTGGCTTAGAAGTGCACCAGGTCCCCTTTCAGTTCAATCATGTCTTCCGGGGTCCCAGTAGGGGTGTGGCAGTCCTTTGTGTGAGAGCAGGCCCTCCACCCTCCCAGCCCAGGAAGACCCATTCAAAAGGCAGATGTATGCAAGTGAGGCTGAGTATCCTGTGTTTGGGATGTGTCTGAGTGAATGCACAAGGAGCTGTCATCTAAACCCAGCCAGACATGGATTGTAAGGCACAGAAAGATTTAAGTACAGAGAAATGCTCACTTTCTAAAAGTGATATTGCTAAAATAGTAATATTAAATCCAACTTCACCAGGATTTTATATCAGCATTCTGGCCATACTAAATATGACCTTCCTACTCCTTTCAGATCAACAGCTACCACTCAAACAATATATGAGGACAGCCCCAATGTTAGCCTATGAAGGGAGCAGGCCTCACAGCAGTGTAAAAACAATTTTGGCAGTTTTACACTACCAGGACATGTAAACTACATACCTGTGCCTTTTGCCTACACAGCACCCTGCCCAATGGGTTACCTAGGGCATATCTTAGGGGTGTCTTATATGTAGGAAAAGGGGAGTTTTAGGCCTGGCTGGTACTTTTAAATACCAAGTCAAAGTGGCAGTGAAACTGCACACACAGGCCTTGCAATGGCAGGCCTGAGACAAGGTTACGGGGCTACTGAAGTAGGTGGCACAACCAGTGCTGCAGGCCCACTAGTAGCATTTAATCTACAGTCCCTGGGCACATATAGTGCACCGTACTAGGAACTTATAAGTAAATTGAATAGTCCAATTGAGTATGATCCAATGTTACCATGTTTAAAGGGAGAGAGTATATTGACCTTTAGCACTGGTTAGCAGTGGTAAAGTGCGCAGAGTCTAAAAACCAGCAAAAACAGTGTCCAAAAAGTGGAGGGAGGCAGGCAAAAAGTTAGGGGTGACCACCCTAAGGCTGTCAGGTCTAACAGGCGCATTACCCGTGTGTAGGGCCTGTATGTAGATGAAATGATGCAAAATACTCAGAAGACATAATTAAACAAAAGAACAGTGGATGAATCAATTATTACTGAAGACAAAGTGAAAAAGGCATTACAATCAATGAGAAAAGATGGCTCACCAGGACCAAATGTTCTCCCAGGTTTGCTATTCAAAGCAGACATTGCGTTTTGGAGTATGTGGTTAACTCCACTCTATATTTCATCATTTATCAATGCACTGGTACCAGAATGATGGCGAGGGTCCATCCAATTTTTAAAAAAGGCGCCAAAACAGATCCAGCCATTCACAGCTTGATTGCTTTGCTGGAAATGGAATCAAAAGCTTATGCCAAAATACTACTGGCGGAACTTAAAAAATAGAGCAAGGCGGATACAATAATGCCATTCTATCAGACAGGATTCAGAGAAAATTCTTCTACCCAGGATAACATTATAGCTCCGCCATAAATGATAGATAGTTCAGTGCTGCCATCTAGACCCCCGTTGTTAGCCTTCTTCATGGGCTATTCTGCTGCTTTCTTAGAGTGGAACACTATCTCTTAGGGTCTAAGCTTAAGAATTGGGGTATTTCACAATCTTTACTCACAGAAATATTTTCCCTGCACTCAAATAACTAGGTACGAATTAAGTTAGGAGTTGGTGAAAAAGAGACCATAAAATTGATAAACATGAAGGCTTTGCCCCAACTTTATTTAACCTATATACAGTGGATATGTTGACTGCAATATCGAAATCTAAAAGCTTCCCAAAAAAAATTGGTACTTATGTGATTCAACTCATCCAGTATGCGATGATCTGGTTATTCTTGACCAAACCAAAATAGGTGTGCAACGCACCTTGGACAAAATACACAAATAAAATGTAGATAATAAACTACAATTAAATGAAGGTAAAACCAAGGTGATGATTTTTGTAAAATTGAAGACTAAGTCAATACAGCACTGGAACACAGGACAGTTAAAAATAGGACATGCTGTAACTTACAACTTCTTGGGCATGTGGTTTTCAACAGAAAGCACATTGTCCACCCACAAGAGAAACATGAAAAAAAAGCCAGCAAGTTACCTTTCATCCTCTGCAAACTCAAATCACAGCTACACAGTCCAACAGCAGAAGCCATACTTAAGAGTAACAAAAGCAAAACTTATCTCAATGGTCTATTGTGGTCATTTGGCATTAATGAGTAAACCTTCTCAATTGATGGACAATATCTAGTGTACAACCTATCAGCATATGTTTTGCCTGCCACAAAATACACAGATACATCTAGAATTTAGGTCCTGATTTAGATCTTGGCGGTAACAGACCCGCCACTAGTTTTCAGTCAGAAAGCCAGTCCGTCACCCTGTCGGTCCACTCCTCCCTACCCTTCCCCCCCATCCCGATACAGATGTTGGTGAGACCATAGGCAAAAGAGTGACCAAGTCCCACTGACTCCAACAAGATTCTACAGCTGCATCAACATCGGCATCTGTAATAGGGTCTGATGGTGGGACTTCAGCTTCCTTTACTGCTGAGTAGATTTGGATGTGCCTTACCACCAAGCCAAATGTGGTGGTCCGACCGCCACACCTGATTTGGCGGATTGGAGGAGAAATGAGGTAAAACCGTACCTTTTTTTCCCCCTTTGGACTGTACCACTCGATGTCTAGGGGATAATGGATAAAATTGATCTGTGAGAAAACTAGTTAACACCAAATATTTCTGTTAAGTAATACCCCTCATCACGCCTGTAGTGAGGATATTATGTTGAACCACATCCCTGGGAATTGATGTTCTTTATTTAAAAGGTCTAACAAATTAATTCTGAGTGTTTTTTTTCCTATGGAGGGGTCGAGTCTGAGAGAAAACATTCCACTTCCCCCTTTTCACTAACTGGGCGGTCTTTAATCCTCGAGTCACCTCAGATTTTACAAGCTCCTCAAACGTTTGACGTTCCACCGACAGATATACAATTAGTGGATAGTGGTTGCTCTCATTACGCTGTATGATTTCTGATTGCTCAAAGCGAGTCTGGTATAACTGTATTTTCAACTGTTGTAATCCCTCTATCTGAGCTTGGAATAGCCTGTTTTTTATTTTTGGCGTCATGTCACGTTTGCAGTGATGTCAGATATGCTCCTGCCAATGTGATGTTAAATTGCTTAGCTAATGGGTCCATTCCAGCTAATGGACACTGTTGGTTACTGTGGAAGTAATAATCCAAATGATGTAAGTTAAAGTCCCCTGTTAGAATCACTTCTCTATCTGCATAGGTGTGAAGGAAAACGTTTAGGCTTCCACAAAAGTCTGACATTACTGTCCCTATGTCTCCTCTATGTAAATGCAAGTATCTAATAATGAGTAACGCTTTCTTGTACCGGACTCCTACTTTTAGATGTCCAAGAGTTATCACTTAAAGAGGAACATTTCAGGTTGTCTCAACAGCTAGGGCAGCTCCTCTGTTAGGGCAGAGGAGCTTCGCCCCCCACCAGCAGCAGCAGGAGCTACAAACCTTTAGAAACAAAACGACAATAAACACTGTTTATCGTTGTTTTATCTCTAAAGGAGAGGGGCCATGGGGGTGACGAGTAGTGAGGGGAGTGCACAGAGCACTACCCTCTGTGCGCATGTATGTTTGGCCGGCCGTCTCGGACCGGCCAAACACACATGCGCACAAAAACTCTCTGCAACCCTGCACTGTGGCACAGGGCAGACCAAGAGACTATGCCTGTAGTGTGAAGGCGGCAGCGCGGCAACAAGGTAAGTAGAATTTATATATATGTATGTGTATATATATATATATATTTTTTTTTAAGCCTGTTTGCTCTGTGCCTTCCATGTCAGTGAGTTGAGCTTAGGTTATTTTATTGACTTTGAGGGGTCTGCTTGAGAAGAGTTGTTATTATTTCTTGTGGTGGGCAGTCACCCACCTGAAATAATATTTCAAATTCTTACATTATTTAAAAAAAAAAATGTTTTCATTTTCAGGACAATAGACCTTACTGTCTTATGGTGTGGAATGGCCCTTAAGAAATACATGTTCATCAAGGATGGGTTACAAATATTAATTCTAACAAATACATTTTTAGGGATTTTACTTTAAAGACGTTTGCTATGGCATAGTCTGGGACAGGAGACAAAATGGGCTTTTTGAATTTTGCACACACCCTTGCAGCGCCAAACTGAATCCACATTTCAAAACAAAACACTCACCAGGGACCACATTTAGGCCCGGAGTATGTTGAACAGCTTTGTCTGAGCAGACATGAGAGGATGTCCCTTCTTCCTTATTATCGATGCATTTAATCCTATGTCTCTTGTAAAAATGTGGACAGGATATTTATCACATTAGTGAAGGAGTACCCTCTAAATAGCTGGAAATCAAGTCTTATCAATTCATCGTAAACACAAGAATAATAACAATAGTAATGATAATAATAATCAATAAAACAACAGTAAAGATCCTCAATTTTATCAGTTGTGTATAAATGTTATGCTGAAGACGGTCTAAAAAGTCTGCCAATCTAAATTAGGCCACAAATGTTATAAATTATTGAACATCTTTTTGATCTATATTAATGTATGATTTGAACTGTTTTTTGTTTTATGTCAACCTTTCAGAACGCAAACAACAACTGTTGTTTACTGTTTATTTCTGTAGTTCTTCTTTTCCTCACCAGCATGGGGAGCCTGTTTGCTAGCACTCGTTAAACTTGTTTTAAGGCCTGAACTGGAAGGGGTCACCACGATACGTTGAGATAGGAAGAGTGGTACCTGTTATATACGTCCATGTTCGAACACTAGGATAATATTGCTATACGTATGCTGGTATGATGAGTTGTTGATCTGTGCCAAGGTCAAACATATGGACATTGTGAACATTATGTCACTCTACTTACGGTTATACATACAACTGCAATAATCAACCATATGAAACCTTCAATGAAAGAGGCTCTCCTGCCAATGAATATCTGGAGGAGCAGTTGGGACTAGCAGGTTTGGGTGGCCAATGCCCTTTGTCTACCCTCCTGCATCAAGACTCTAGACAAAGGAAGAAAAGTCCTATCCCCATTAGAACCACCTGTGCCCCCGCCAATATCCCTGTATCCTCACAACACGATTGACTGTGGCCACCCTTGTCTTGATTCCAGTGACAACCATAGCCATTTCAACTGATGTGCACCCAGGAAAGGCAACACCTGCGGCCACCCAGTCAAGGTAACAGGGCTGTTTTGGAAAGGCTTGGCAGGAAGGCTCCGAGTGCAGCCACAAATATTAGCAGCATGGGCCAAAACCTGGTGGATGCTGCTACGTGACAGGAGGAACAACTGGGACAGATTATAGAACTTCCAAGGGCCCAAAATATTCTCTGGAGTACCCAAATAAGATCCAGAGAGCCCAAATGATCTGCTGGAGTTTACACTATGGAGTGGTGCAATGACTATAGATCATTATCTGCAGCAGTGGCAAATTTAGCTGTCCCTTTCCACGGTCATGCATTATCTGGTGCAGGCTTGGTCCCAGAAACATCTCCAGCTGGCAGCTTGATGGACAGGGGGCATGGTTTCCCATGGAAACACCCATCACCACCTCCTCAGTAGACACTTAGGCTGCTTCAGTGCCCCTAAGGAAGAGTCGTACATCTGGCTTGGCTGAGGACAACACCTAACAACCCACCACCAAGAGACAAACAAAATGAACCTCTGTGAGCGTCTTTTCGATTATTCATCCTATCCACCTTCTGCCCCCATATTTGCCATTCTTTCATGGACAGTTGCCCGGAAAAGCACTCTAACCGATCGGATGCTCATCTTCATTTCTCATGTACCATACCTGTTAACTAATTTTCTTAAAATCTGATATTTTTGTATTATCTTTTGTAATTATTACAAAAAAGCATACAAATAATATTTTGAGACAGTAATACAATATCATTGTGTCTGCAATAATATTTAACGCATACCAAATGTGAAATAAAGTTTCCCTTTGTAGCACACTGTTATTGGCTACACACAATATTCTTTTCACCACAAATAACACAAGAAATTAATTACATCTTATATGTTAGATGTTCAGCTATGTAGATTTATTCAATTTATATGAACAGAATACTTTTTGTGGTACAAGTTACATCAGGAAGGGAGAAGAATCCATCGTCTAAGACTACAAACAAAATATAAATAACACCTAGAACGCATAAACATTATTTTTTTTACAGTGCTTATTAAAAAGCATTATTTATGAAAAAGATGAAGTTAAAAATGTAATAAGAAAACAAATACTAGATTAACAATATATTTAATCAATGTAAAAAGTATGTCCTCAGCAAACATAGTGCACACACACACGATGATCATCCTGAACAGCAATCGATAGCAAACATGTTTTGGGGGCTCATTACGTCATGAGACTGCCAAACCTGCAGATAGAAGTCGGACCACTGCACTCCTGGCGGTCTGATCACCATGTTATGACTCTGGAGATCGGACCGCCTCCACCGCCAGGATCATGGATCCCGACGGGTTGACGCAGTCAAAGTCGTGGTCAGCCACGGCAGCGCAGAGTCCACTGCGCTGATCACGACTTCACTTTCTGACAACTTTTTCATGGCTGGGTCCCCTTCATGAAAAGGCTGGCAGAAAGGCAGTGCTAGGGGCCAGAGGTGGGGGGGGCTGCACTGCCCACGAATATGTTGTGGGCAGTGCAGCCGGGGAATACACACTGTCTGCTACTGCAGCCAATGTTCATTACGACGGTGCTGAGGGCACCGTCTGTGTGACGGCATTAGACTCAGCTCCCTGAGGAGCCAAGGCCAATGTTGCCCCCATGTTCCACTGTGCTGACTGGCAGAAACCTCCTGGTAAGGAGGTTTCTGTCGGTCAGTCTGGTGGAAACCTTGTAATATGGCAGAGAGAGAGACCTCCAGCTCCACGGTGGTCTCCTCCCCACGGGTCTGGCAGGCTGACAGTCGGCCCGCCAAACGCGTAATGAGGCCCTTGGTCATGCACATGTAGTACATTCCAAAACATTTGTTTAAAATAGCAACGTTTACAGGTGAAAACACATGTATTAGACAGCAGCCACCATTTTGTTGCCACTCATCAGGCAACCATTGAGGTGACAGGACAAAAGATGGAAGAGTGAAAACAGTGCCATCTACCATAATACCAAGGTAAGTGCAAGTGTAAATAAGCTAAAATGCTGGCAATAATACACAATATATATTTAGATATCATAAAAGTCAGCACATTGTACACTTAAGGTTTTTATTCTTTTTGTTGTCTATTTACTCTCAGTTCTATAGAGAAATATATCCATACACTCTAACAAACATAGGGGGTCATTACGGATTTGGTGGTCTTTTGGGAAGACCGCCGCGGTGGCGGCTGCCAAAAGACTGCCATGTTGGCAGTAATCCAATCGCTGTATTAAGAGTCACACTGTAAAGTCTGCCAAAAAACAGCCAAACTGCCAGGACACTGGAGGACAGCAAAGAGGCTTTTTCTTTGAACACTACCACACCATCTTCACCACCACCACCATGTCCCCACACAAACACCCACGTTTCACGGATGACGAGTTGAGGGCCATGGTGGTCGAAATGGTCAGGGTAGAGCCACACCTGTTCAGAGCACAGGTCCAGCAAACATCAATTACCAGGGAAATGCAGTTTTGGCAAAGAATAGTCAACAGGGTCAATTCTGTAGGCAGCTATCCATATACAAGGGAGGACATCGGGAAGAGGTGGAATGACTTCAGGGGGAAGGGAAGGTCCCTGGCATCCAAGCACCAACTGGCAGTTATGAAGAAGGTCTTGGACATACTGCATTATGAGGGTCTGATAGGAATACCAGGGGGAGTGGAGTCGGGTAAGTCCCCACAACATTCATGTCACCCAACTGTCATGTAATGCATGCTCCTTCACCACCTTAACCCAACCCAATTAACATACCTCCCACTACACCTCTGTCCAAATGTCCTAATACCCCTCTCTGGAATGCCACGTGTCCAGTAAACTCACCTGGCCTTTGGAAATGCACATGAAGTACTGGAAACTCATAGCACTACAACTCCCAGAATGCAATATCCTACCATTGTGAAAACCTGAGCAGTGCACCAATTGTGGGATGTCATGCATGTGAAACTAACTACAAATCTAACCCACCTTGAATGTTCAAGTGTGAAACAGTTAATGCCAACTACAGCAATGTAATGGCCTACTACCATCACAAGCAAAACACGGCTATTGCGGGGTGCCCATTCCTAATGCCCTTAGAACAGAGATTCCTAAGACTGAAATGTACTCACATGGAGTGGAAACCTAGATGCCAAAGTGGATGCACATGCAGTACATCCAGTACAGGTAAATGTATTTTGTTTACTCCCATACTCTGTCCCTACTCTGACACTATTGTGCATTGTTAAGGTCTTTTTTGTGCATCTACCATGTCGGACACTTCACTAGGCAAAAAAGATGAACACCCATGTCAATAATCAGACAACATAAGATGGTATCAGCAGTCCAATCACTAGCAGCATACTTTAAGAGCTTGAAGCATGGTGTACGGTATTGAAAGTACAGGTTCTCATATTGTACTAAGAAAGATACAGCAGCAGCTGTCATTGTCATTTCTGGGGATCATAATAAGGCACTGTCTGCATCTTATACAACATCAATAATACCCTAAATGTAACAGCAACTCTGTGTTCCACTTCTCTCACAGGTAACCTTGCCGTTGTCACCATGGACAGGATACCCGAGACTGTCACAACCCCTCTGGCTGAAGACTGAGGACAACACCCCTGGATGTGTGAACACTGAGGGCGAAGCTGGCCCATCAGGGACACCTGGTCAGTCAACAACTGTCAGCCTCATCCTGCCCCCATCGACTCCTCCCAGCCCTGTTGCATCTATATCACAGGCAACCATTAGCCCCCAAACCTGTGTCCAAAGGACTGTCTCATCCTCACTCCTGACAATGATGATCCTGCCACCACTGGGAGAGGGCACACTGTGCCAGGGGCACAAGCAACTGGGGGTAGGGTTCGTCGGAGGGATGCTGTGGGCCAGAGGATGGGGTCTCAAAAGGACAATACTGACCAGGAAACCATCTCCCAGGTCTTGGAAGTCTACCAATATTACTAAGGCATGATGGTCCAGGTAATCACCATAATGGAGGAAATCCAAAAGCTGCAGAGGGACTACCACCAAGAAGTCATGCAGCAGTGGCAGGCAAAAATGCCATCCTGGCTTCCATTGCTGGGGTGCTGAGGGACATCAACACTACCCTGAGTAGGTCTGCCACACAACATCAGCCCTCTTCCACTAGTAATGCGTCATAAGGCCCTTACACATCGGTGGCTCCTAGTGGAATTGAGGCCCTGCCAGGGGAAGGACATGCCTCAGACACCCCACCCTCTGTAACAGAGGAACCCCCTGCAAACATGGACATCCACCCAGACATCAGGAGGAGCAGATGCCAAGACCAAACTCACTGTCAGGAAGTGAACCTCTCCTGGCTGGTTCTCCTTCTGTACCACAGAAACACCCAATTGACTGTTCTGAAATCTATCTCCATTTTCCTATGGTGCAAGGACACTGGACTTGTGCTTTCTAATGTTGTATCAGCTACCTGGATGATTTCAGCCACCGTGACTGAACCCTTCACTGTTTACTTTGTGTTTTCTTAGTTACTAATATCACCTATGGTTTTACTGTCCACAATAAATTACACTTAAATGCAGGTCCCGTGTAAGCGTAATTTATCAACCATGTACATCTGACAACTTTAGTATCAATATGTCCCTCTGTTTTGTACAATCTTTGTTATGGACATCACACATGGACTCTATCAGCAGGAGACTCATTACATTGAGACTGTAACATGGACAGATTCCAAAACAGGTGTATATTACATCTACACACATTTATTGCTAGATAGGCAAACATCACCTAGAGTGTAACTGATAGTAATATCAGGATGTTTGCTAAGGTGTCATACACTACTAAACCACAGGATACAGATGTTAGGAACATGTCTGTCTTCCTACAAGCCAAGGGGCAAACAAATTAGTCCTTTGTATCACCAGGTAAAGCCTTATCACATATCCATACCTTAGCTTCCTAATAATCATACCCCATGGTACAGACCGAGATCAGTACTGATGTCCCTAGTGCAGGGATCTTTCACTTACATTGGTCACGTACCTGTGGGCTTGCCACTCACCTATGTCAGTCCTTGAGAGACAGGCACTTTAGTCTGCAAAGTAGGAACACACTGACAGCTATATACTAGGTAGATTGGTAGATTACATACAACAGAAACCATTGTGATGGTAGAGGCTATAGTTCCATATTTTCACGTGTCAGCCATATTTGGACACACAAATGACACCATTTGACCACCTCAAGTACCCTACAGGTTATCTTGATGGGAAAACCCAATTCCACGGCAGTGTCCTGACAGTCTGGCCATGTTAGTTACACTACACCTACTCATGGCAATTAGTACCTGCTTTCAGCCATGTCCACTTCTCATGTCTGCTTGCAATTCCCATCTGCTTCTGACACTGTCTGTGACTTGCCAAGGATGAAGAACCAAACTGGAACTTGGCACATCTGTGACTGACAGAGATAAGGGATAGGACACAGCAGAAAACATTCATCAATTCTGACACGTCATGTTCACAAGTGCCACTTTGCATGTGCATTAACAAATCATGATACTTTAGACCACTCTGTTCTATATATTGAGGACATTCAAAATTGTGAGAGCAGTAGATAACTTGCAAACACGCAAGTCAAATCTGACTTACCAACCAGCCAGGCCCTTTCTGTGTAGAGTCGTGTCATCAGCAGTGGGATATTGGTGTTCTGCATGATGAAGGAATCATGGACTGATCCTGGATACTTTGCACTGACTTGTGAAATGTGCTGGTCTGCCAAACACACCACTTGAACATTGACGGAGTGGTAGTTTTTCATGTTCCTATATACTTGTTCATTGGCACTGGGGGGAACCAAAGCTACATGGGTACCATCTATGGCTCCAACCACATGTGGAATGTGTCCCATTGCATAAAACTCTTCTTTCACATAGGCCAAATCTGCAAGTTGGGGAAACCTGATCTAACTGTCCAGGTGTTTTAACAATGCACACAGTACATCGTTCAAAACCAGAATGAACATGGGCTGAGACATCCCTGCAGTTAGGGCCACTGTGTTCTTAAAGGACCGAATGACCGGCAAGTGTAGAACTGACATGACTTGAATGATGGAAGGTATGCTATAGAGATTGTGAATGGCAGGTATCCCATCTGACTCCAACTGATCACAAAGATCCATGATAGTAAGCCTATTCAGGTGTTATGTCTGTATAGTATGTCTCTCCTCCATGGTGTGTAGGTCTACTAGTGGGAAGTACACTGGAGGTTGTCTTCCTCTCCTCATGCCCAGGTAACTATGTGAAAACAAAAATATTGTATGTGACATGAACAATAAAAACACATGATGGATATGTCCCTATAGAAGTCACATATATCGGCAGTCAAGGTCAGTTACAACATCTGACATCTGGAGTACAGCATATTGCTATGCTCCCCTTGGTGCGCATTCGCTAAATTATCTAATGTACTATACATGCATATCTATCAGTGACTGTCAGTGTTTGATAGGCCAACCGAGTTTACATGTGAAACACATTTTGGAGCACCTATTCAACATTACTGACACACACAGGATGTTGAGAATAGGTGTACATTTCTATCACCATTAATCCCTATTACACAGCCTTAACTACTCACATGTACCAATAGACTACTAAACCTGAAGGCAGTACTTAGTGATATTTAGCAGAATATAGGGAATCGTTAATAACGCAGATTCCAAAACTTTCCCATAATAGGAATGTGCTCAAAATGGCAGCCTCCTGGCCTACTGTCCTGGACATCTGGAAGTGACCTAACTCCGTCAGCAGATGTTGTCATGGTAGTTGGTGGTCACAACCGTGGTGGAAATTGCCATTGGAACACATTGCTACCTTTGGCAGCTTCGGCCAATAGCAATGTCCGCCATCAGTGATGGTCCTGTATGTGACGGATGTGACCGCCATCTTCTGCAGTATTGCTCACATGACTCATGACACTGCTGCCAGCAAGACTTCCACTACCTGAGCTACTGTCTACTGCCTCTGGGAGCTATCATGCCATTTCCTGCAAGTGATAGGGCTCCAGTCTTCACCCAGAAGAGCTGGAGATGCTTGTGGAGGAGGTCCTACCCCTGAATGAACAGCTATATGGTGCACCAGAGGAGCAGGTGAGTCCAATGGTATACCAATGTGTTAAAGGTGGGATGTATGATAGTGTACCTAAAATGTAAAGTAGTGAATGTTTTGCTGCCTGCAGATGCTAAATTGTGCATGAGTGTGAACCTAGTGGATGGGAATGTTTGCATGCTTGCTGTAACTGAAGTGTCCTGTCCACTTGTGTTGGTATGGTGCATGTGGACATAACTTTTTCCTTTGGTCTGTGTCATCCATGCAGGTCAAAACCCATAAAAAAAGGGAATCTGTTGTGTAATTGCCAAGCAAGTGTGGACCATGGGGATCCACAGCCAGTGGAGCAACCACTGTAGAAAGCAGTGTGAATGCTTGAGACACTGGGCCCGGAAGACCGCAGAGCCCCAGCTGGGGATGTCCTCCCAACGAGGGAGGGGTGCCCGTCGGACCTTGACCTCCCCCCCCAATGGCCCGCATTTTGGTGGTGGCCTACCCTAAGCTGGATGGGCGTTTGAGGGCAGCACATCAGCCAAAAGGGGGTAAGTATTGACTACACACATGTACATTCCTCTGCAAGTGTATGATGACTAAGTATTTCAGCTGTGACAATGTGGTAAGTGCATGGAACTGAGAAGGTAAGTGTCTAGCCTGCTGATCCCTTAGGCCATGTATTGTGTCCATGCTACATAGGGCATGACCTATATGAGTGCAAAATACAATGTTTTTTGCCTACATCATGTGTCAATTGGTACTTTGTGCTGTTTTCATGTGGGGGCTGTACTTTGCCATACTTACCTTTGTGTTTGTTTAGTGTTGCACGTGTTCTAGTTGACATTCACATGTCGGTGGAATGGCACATGTTGTCAGTCAATGTGTGGGTCTCTAGGTGTATGTATTAAACATGGTTACATTAGAAGTGGCTTATGTCAGTGTTAACTTTAGCCCTAACATATTAGGTTACACATGTCTGGACAGTTGGTAGTGATGTAGGTATTTTGATGTTATCATATAGAGGATTCTACTCGGCATGAATAGTGGAATGGTATGTGGCCTTTGTGCACATTGTTAGTGTCCATTTTTTTTAAGGTGTTGATATGCTCCCTATGGTTGTCTGTGGGTGTATGTTGTGTGCTAAGTTGCCCCATATTGCTGGACATAACTTTGTTGTCTATGTGTCTATATATCAATGAGTAAGATACATGGGTCCAGAAAATCTATCTAAACCTTTACTAAACACTTTTGATAGATGTTTTGCTGACATGGTATGTAAATGCATGAGTTTCACAATTTGGGTATGCCATATGTAGTGATTTCTTCTGAGGTATTTGACATTGAGAATGTTATGGGCAGAGTCACATGTTAGGTATGTGATTGCAAAGCAACATGCTGGGTTGTAGTTGAAGTGAGATGAGTTTACCCTAATGGAACTTGTCTACTGGTGATGGACTGGGCAAGTGTGGATTAGGGTAGGCATGATCTTGTGATGTCAGTTAACTGCATTTTTTAAGGATGATCTGTTGATACACAGTGAAGATCTGTATAGTGATAGACTTCTGGTGTTGCCAAATAATCTTGTGCTTGGACTGTTAGTGTTACAGTTGAATTAATGGAATGGTGATGTAGTGGTCAGATGGTTGGCTTATGTTGTGTGTGAGACTGTTGTCATATAAGATTGTTGGATGTATGTAGTCGTGACATGATGTAGGCTCTAAATGTTTCCTACCTGGGGCTTTCTTAGACATTGATGTGATGTTACTGTTGTGTATGGTGTAATGTTTGTGTATGTTAAGAATGTGATGACCCTACCCCCTCTCGGTTTCTCAGCATCAGGATGCAAAAGAGATGCGGCACAGCCGAGTAGGAAAGCTGCTGGACACAGGACCCCAGGTCAAGATACCACTGACACTAAGGGACTCAGTGGCCCAGAGGGTGAGGGGAATGCCACGGGGAGACAGGATACAGTTCATCATCTTTGGAACCCTCTTCCAGTGGACACTCCCTGGTGGTGGCGGACCCATCTGGAACCACCCCAGCACCATCTAACTCTGCCACCCCCCTTAGTACGACCACCCTCCCTGTAGCTCCACACCCAGTTGGCCACACCCACTCACCCAAGAGGGTGGGCGTCTCCTTTGCCACCGGCACCTCTGCCCCTGTCAGCCCTGCCGCCCTCTGTGAGGAGGCTATTGACCTCCTGAGGTCCATCTCTGTGGGTCAGTCGACCTTTCTGAAAGCCATCCAGGGACCTGCAACTCAGATCCAACAGAGTAATGCGTTCTTGAAGGGCAGTCACAGTGCACTTTGCTGGCCACCAGAGATCCTTTCAGGCTCTGGCCTCCACACACCCCCACCACCCCCAGCATCACTGACAGTACACCTGACACCTGCAGACACCACACCAGCATTCACAGATCCAGCCACTACACCTATCCTACCCACAGACAGCACCAAAGCAGGAACTCAGACATTTACCCCAGTCACCACACCTGTAGAATCCACAACCACAGACACATCTACATGCAGCAAATCCACCATACCTGCAGTCACCACCCCAACCCACCCACCACGGCATCCCCCAGCACCTCCACCCCCCTCCCAAGACACATAAATGCCCTCACTCACCCACCACCCACAAACATACCTTGCACAAACATGCACCCAAGACATCCACACCAAGACCTCAGACAACCACTCCCTCTCCCTCCACACCTAAAACCTTTTGCTATGACTGTCCCTGTGTGTGTAAGAAAGCTTTCCTTTCAGAGTTTGCCCTTTTCCCAACTCCTCTCTCACCCTGCGATACCCCTAAATGGCCTGTGAACCGCCCCAATTCAGGCTCTTCTACCTCCAAGGCCACCCCTGCCCTCACAAGTACCCATGCCCCTCCCTCTGCCAAGATGTCAACCCCTCCACAAAAAAGCCAACCCTCTCCTAAACCTAAGATCAAGCCCAGACCCCCCCCAAGAAAGATCCCAAAGGCCCCCCTCCAAAACCTACCCCTAATCCTCCTCTGCCCCCCCCCACCAGATAATCCCTGTGGAGGTTACATGGCAGTCAGGAGTCAAGTGTGGGGCATACATCTGTGCACTGTGTCCATATAGACTTTTACATTATAGTCTGGCCTATGGCCTTTGTTGTTGACAATGATTTAAACAAAAAAATCAAACCAACAAGTAGTTGGTTTCCTAGTTACATCTTTGTCATGCATTTCTTTCCCTAGTATGGAGGGATTTCAGACTGACATTAGTTGTGTGTCTGTATGTGTGTGTTCTACTTGGGCAACATGTGTTGTTTAGGCAGTATGTAAGGTTGTTTGCAGTGCTTTTGTCTAAAAGTGGTAGGGTGTGTGTTGTATGATGGACATTTGTGTGTTCAGGTGTTTTTGTTGTGCTGGTATTGTGTGTTGTTTGTGTTGAGATATGTTTGTTGGTGTGTTGTGTGGCTTTGTGTGCTTTGTGTGTGCCAATTATGTGCATGAAATGTTAGATACAATGTTCTGTGTTTGATCGCTAAGTAGTATGATTGTGTATTTGTAAGTATTTTTTGCCTGTAGGTGTTACGTTGTGATGTGAGGGTCCATGCCTAGAGACTGGATAGTGTGCGGTTGTGTTGTGGTTGTGGGGTACTGTGTGAGTGTGGGCCTGTGCAGTGTTTCTGTGCATACCTGTGTTAGTTTGTGACATGTATATGCAAGTGTGTGTATGGCTGTATTTGAGTATGCGTGTTAGTGTGCTGTTACGTGTGTGTGTGTCACCCTTACACCCCCTTCCCGAATGTATGTTGTGTGAGTGTACAAAAATTGACAATCTATAATAGTAACAGTTAAGCATGTGTGTACTTACGGTTGCTGTCGTCGTCGCAGATTCCGAAGTCATTGGGCGAGCAGGAGCAGCGGGAAGACGTCTAGTGCAGGTTCAATCGCGGCTCCAGACAAGTATGGCTACCTAAAGGTGGGTGACTCCTTTTATGGAATTGGTTTCCGGCTGAGTTTCCGTGGTGATGCGACCGCTGCGCAAACCTTGGCTGTGTGCAACCTCGTAATATGTCCAGGGAAAACATGGTCTCCATCGGCCTGCATGTGGCTACCATTGTCTGTAGCGGCCAGACCACAGTGAGGGTGCCGGCGGTGCTTTGACTGTATTCCTGAGACCGCCAAAGTCAGAATGAGGCCCATAATCTCCAAAAGACACAAAATATTTCACAAAGATAAATAAATATGAAACCAAACAATTTAATATGAATTTAACAATTTCGTTTGAACCCTATCAATGTAATAATTAATCATTTTATTTACCTCTGTAAAAATCTTAACAAGACATTAACATTTTCTGGGTACTAAGATGAGGAAACCAAAATTAATAATCAAAAATAATTTTCATATTTTTTCACAGATTAAAATATTTGTTCTGAAAATGATTACTTCCTTTGAAGAATAACTAATACAAAACAGGAGAACACTACATTAAAAACAATACGAAGGCAAAAATCACATTATAAAATAAGTAAGCCAAATATGTTTTTTTAAAAAATGAAACTAATAACTTCTGGTGCAGTACTGAGGGAAGTATACAGAAACAACCCTATGCACGTGTTAGGAGACATGCTTGCCAATTTCAACTTAAAAAGAACAATAGTAGAAAAAGAAGGGAAAGTGGAGTTCATGCTCCTCAACTAAAAATGTTTAGTGACATGGACATACCTGAATATCTAACACAAACCTATAATCATGAATCATTTCTTCTTTGTGATACTCACAAAACTCAAAAGAATAATAATATTTGGAATGTTCCAAAATATAGTCATCTTGGAAAATGGTGAGGTTTGTAAGATGAATGGGGCATTTAAAACAACACTCCATCCATTTGCTTAAGGTTACACTAATCACTTAAAAATACTATCTTGTAGCTACTGTATATTTTACTGCCAGATAAGCTGTCTCTCACCTACACAGAATAGAATGTTTAACATGTATACAAAGCAATAACAAAAGATCTGAGAAAATGATAGCATTGATTTCAGTTATTACAAAATTATCACCTGAAACACAAATTTGAGGATTGTTTTAACTGTATTAGCTTTTTGTACCTCCTCAACATGTTAATCTCTACACAGCAAATAAAATATGCAATCTGAATATTTTTCACAAAATGAGGAAAACATTTCTCCCTTTATTACATTATTTTGAGGAAATACAGATTGGATATCTGCAGAAGAGATTCAAGATTTCTAATTGAGTGGTGGATTTGCCTCCTGACTTGTGTGGAGGGAGCAACAAAAACTAATAATGCTGTAGAGAGTTGGCATAACCTGTACTCTAGCTCTATAGAATACGTATATTTACTTTCTACAATTTCTAGGTAATTTTGAAAAAATAGTAATATTTCCAGGAAATGTGACACGGGCAGTCTTTTACAAGTATTCTGCAGCCCAGAATCACTAAAAAATACAAATGAAGTGGATGAAAGATTCCTAAACAGGTTGGCATATTTGGGAGAACTACCTGGGAAACATAGCCCATAAACTAAAATACAAACAATAATCTAACATAATGAAAATACAGTTATTTTCCTCCCGTCATAAAATACATATAGTAGTGCACACATTTAAAAAAAATGTAAATAATGAAATAAAAAATTGCCAAATAGCCTAAAAACATTCTAGCACCACAAATAAAATATTAATTCTACAAATCCTAAGTATATTAACCCCCCCAAAAAGTAGTATGCCCCCAAAAATAAATACCTAAAAGTAAAATAAACATAAAATGTTAATCTCAGCCCCATAAAAAAAAACCTTAGCAGCTTCATTTTAGGAGAGTAACCCCCCTACCTTCTCTTTTTTAACCCTTACTCCACAACCCTAGAAATGCCCAAACAACTCAAACCTAAATTTAAAAACACTTAACATCTTCTTTTGGAGGAGGTAAAACCCCCAACCACCCTTTTTAACCAAGACTTGCACTGTAAAACTATGTGCTGTGATGACTTGCATTACAATGGAAGTGATATGTAGTAATTACATTGTAGTAAATGTACCATGATGAAATTATTGCATTGCAAAGTTTACATACTTGAAAGCATGGTCGCTCTGCAAGTGAGTCCTTCCACTACTTGCACGAAACCCAATGTGTTCATATTTGTGATGAGGCCTTCAGAAGGATTTCTATCCATATGGACTGCTCCTCATAGACTGTTGTCACCCATGATAATGTTTTTCAGGACAAGGCCAGTTCTGGTGAAGAAGCTGTTTGGTGGGATAACAAAGCATGTGAGAACACACTCGAGAAGTACATATTTTGTATTTCTTTGGAGGTCAGGCATTTGGCATTGATCAGTGTAACCCCATACCCTGTGTTGGAATCTTGTTGTTGAAGACAGTATTGGAATATATACTAGACATTTTTTAGTTGGACAGGAAAAAATTCAAATGACTGAATGAAGGAGGTTCATTTGTATATGGCTTCTCAATTGTAAAAGATGTCCTGTGATAAAACAAAATTGATACGGGGATAATAAATTTTGCTTAATATGACTGTTTTTTTAGGTCTGAACGAGGATCTTAGACACTTTCACTAGTGTACAATATATTGTAAGTGTACCATGTGCCATTGCCTTTCTTAGCATGGACATGCTTGTTTGCTGACATGTATGTGTGGGGGCGATCTTGTATCACGCCTACATTGCAAAAGACATGACAATACTGGAGAACAAAAAAATACGATCTTTATGTTGTACAGGACTCAGTGCACATTTTGGTCATCTGTGAATGAATAGAAGTGTTCACTTAATTAAACAATGCCTTGCCTAGGCAGGCAACTTTTGTATTATGCCATCACTTAAATATTGTTAGATTTGCCTTGGCTTACTTGAAATTCTAACAATGGCCTAATAGAGTCTTTGTGTGCTACCTCTTTGTGTATTATGTTGATACTAGGCATACTAGAGCCTTAAATATAGTACAGTTTCCGCAATAGAATGATTGGTTGAAGTTAAATGAACCCTGAATCATTAAGCATAAAAAAGATTTAGTCATCAATATTTTTTTTACCACTGATTCTAATTCTGGCTGATGAAACACTGCTCGAACTTTGTCGACCGTTGAGAAACATGAACCATTGTTGACATACGATATAATAACTTGATAGGTGTGTTCAATATAATCTTCCAAAACATTCAATGAATGTTTAATGTGATCTATATCACTACATATTTACCAAAGGAAAGTTTAATGTAAGACTAAAGTAATTAATCTGCTCATGTATACTAATTAATTATTTGTGTGATCTAAATTAAAGACATTAACAAAGCTACCATCCCAAAAGCCCAATTAGTTACTTAAAAGACACATTATTAAAGCATATGTTAAGGATAATTTGTCTGGTCTGTGGAACTTTGGGGACCTTTGTATATGTATATTTGATACTGGGATGCCTATGATCTACCTATGTTTGGTTTGACATATGGTAATTTAAGCATTTTCTTGGTAAGTGACATTGTGAAAATAATACCCAAAAACACATGTATGCCTTGTTAGAATTAATTACAGGTGGATCTATATATTTTAGTGATTCACTGCCAAACGTCAGTCTTTTGGCATATACTGAACAAGTTGACAAGCACTGATATATCTAAGATTCCTTGTTGATTAATACTGCATATGTCAATGTTTGGGGCTAAACTTGATTAAGGCTTTTTTCATAATATATCATATTTTGAATTTGATCCTGTGCTGTAATCTGAGCCAATGGAGAGTTATTAGTGCTGATGAGGTTGATTCAAATGATCTACGGAGAAGGTAGATTCTGACTGCTTGGTTTTGAATTTGATACTTTTTTCATGCCTACATAGTTCTGTTTCCAAAAATCCAGTTTGAAGAGGATGAATGTACTTGTAACTTCAAGAGATGCAAGGATCCATTTTTCTCAACATGGACAACTGGCAGCAATGAAAATGCATCGGGAGCATATGTATATATATATATATATATATATATATATATATATATATATATATATATATATACACACACACATATATACTTGAAACATAAAAGGGTAGCTCAAGTCCTTTTCGGTTATCAGTAGTTCTTTAAATGGTTAAAGATTTGCAAGGGTGCCTCAGTTCTGATCTTCTTGTCTCTTCTTCATAAGTTTCTGCACCGGAAACCACCAAGATCCTTAGAAGAACTGGAGAAAGGAGGGGTAAGTAGTACAAAAAATGTAATTCTTTGAGTATTCAAAAAAATAAAAAAAAAGGACATGTCAACAGTGAGGAGGGAAGGAATATTGGAGAGAAAGAACCCTCTCCCTTGTGAAGAATGCAGTTGTGTTTAATAAGCTTTCCTTTCTATGAGCACTGATGCAAAAATAAAAAATAATTCTTATGTACATAGATAGGGCAAAGTCGGGGAAGTCTCTACCGGACGTGCCCTGTTTCACCAATAAAGTCCCCTTATAAGGTTCTGTTTTTGTCCACCACTTTTCAGTAGAAAAGGCTTAAAGTAGTGGCAGGATAGGAAAGAGTACCCAAACATAATAAAGAACCCCAACAGAAGGATTAGAACGTAAAATGTTAGTCCTCAGAAAAGGACCGGAGTATTTTTAGGGCCCAAGTAGATTAAAATTACTCACCCGAGCAGACGCAACTCCCCAGCGTTGTGGCGGGTGAGTAGACCAGGGCTGGCAGCATCCACCAGTCTTCACTCCACTTGTCTAGGTCCGGCCTGATTTCTCCCTCATCTTCGACCAATTCGATAGCCAGCTTTCCATGGGTCACGGGCTTGGTCCCTCGCTCGAGTTTCTCCTGCTGTCCAGCATCTGTCTCCCTTGCTCCTATCTCCTGCGGTTGAGTGTCAGTCTTCCTTACTCCTCTTCTCCTGCGGTTTTTTGCTTTGGTCAACATTTTCCTGCTGGAAAGGGACCACCGCTTCTATGGTGTTCTGCCATTTTATTGATGAACTCTCTTCCTGAAAGACAGAGTCCATCTCCACTGTTGTTGGTATTTGGCATGACATCAGTCCCGCCTCCTGCTTATGCATTGTTTGCTTTCTAGGTAATGTCAGCATGGTGAGCGGTTGTCAGTAGTCTGGTGGTCCCTGGTTCAAGTAAGTCCAAGGAAGTGTTGGTTCGTCTACTACATTCTTCTCCACTTAAGTTCTTCCTTGGAAGAACTGTTTGTTGTGGGTATCGATATAGAAAATCTGTATTTATTTGTTCACTTCCCTTTTGATGATAGGTTGTAAATTTAAAGGGTTGGATGCCAAAAACCATCACAGCTCCTGAGCATTGTTTCCTTTGTTCCTAGACATCCATTCCAATGGAGCATGATCAGTTTAAAGATCAAATTTCCTTTCTTCTAAGTAGTACTTGAGGGTTTCTAGTGCACATTTTAAAGCTAGTCCTTCTTCCTCTATGGTGGCATACTTTTCTCATGTGAGCAGCTTACGACTGATTTACAGAATGTGCCTTTTTATGCCTCTCAAATCTATTTGGGACAGAACAGCCCCAGCCCTACTCCTGAAGCATCTGTTTGTAGTATAAAGTGCTTGGAATGGTCTGAGGGTCACAAGAACAGGATTAGTGGAAAGTATGGTCTGAAGATGTCTAAAGGAATCCAGTAATTCGGGGGTAGGGTTCTTTACTTCTCAGACGGCTTTTCTTTTGGCTTTGAGTAAATCTTTAAGGGAGGTGGCTACCTGGGAAAATCTGGGAAGGAATCAACGATAATAGCCTACTAACCCAAGGAATTTTTGTCTGATATTTTTTGTCTTAGGAAAAGGGACTTGTAGAATAGCTGTGACTTTTTCCTCCTTTGGTTGAATCATTTCTTTTCCTAAGAGGTAATCCAAGTATTTAAAATGTTTAGCAGCCAAATCACTTTTCGCCAAGTTTGCCCTAAGCCCTTCCTGGTCTAAGGGCTGTAGGACGGCTTTTAGATGTTCTATATGTTCATCCCATATATTATTATGTCATCAATGTAATCTGCAGCGTATTCAACATGGGGTTGTAAAATTATATTCATCGTTAGTTGAAAGATGGGTGGTGCCCTGTGTATCTGAAGGTAAGACAGTAAAGTGGCATAGACCCCCCCACCCCCGGGGTGGAGCAAGCTGTCTTTTCTCTGTTTTTAGGATCGAGCGGTATTTGCAAGTCCCCTTTACAAAAATCAAAGGTACTGATATATTAAGCTTGTTCCAGTTTTTCTAGCATCTCGACAATGTGAGGTAATGGGTATGTGTTAAACTTAGAAATTGTAACTTCCCTGAAGTCTATGCAAAATGGGATGGTGCCATCCAGTTTTGGGACTATTATTATTGGCAATTTCCACTTGCTTCTGGATGGTTCTGTAGCTCCTAATTGGAGCATTTTGTGTATTTCTTTCTCAATAGCTTGCCTCCGGGCTTCAGGTATGCAATATGATTTAAGACCCACCTGTTTTCCCGGTTCAGTTGTTTTAGAATGTTGTATCCTATGGCTTTGTTCTGGGACTGTAGAGCAAGGGTCTTCAAACTGGGGGGCGGGCCCCTCTAGGGGGGCCTCAAGTGATCCGGGAGGGGGCACCAGGCTCTGGTCAAAAGAAAGATTATGCAGGTAATAGTGCTTTGTTTAAAGCAAAAGCATGTTTATTGCATTTGTAAAAAGGTAAAAGAACTTAACTGCAATGTTTAAATAAGTCTAGGCTTATTTAAACATTGCCAACTTAATAGAATGTTATGAAAATTCAGAGAGGGGGGCCCGATTAATTATTTTTTCCCACTGGGGGGGCGCAGCATTAGCAAGTTTGAGGACCACTGCTGTAGAGAATGTTCTCAGTATGGATCTGAGCTGTTCTTTAAACCTTGTCTTTTTATGGCATCAAGTTCAGGATGTATGCAGTTCCATTCTTGGTTCGTTCTCCTCATTAATCCTTAAGGCTGAAAAACAGGCAAAGGACCCTCCCACTTCATTAACATATTTATAAAAGGGCCTTGCCACTGGCTCAAAAATTTTTTTATCAGACGAGGGAAGTAGAAGTAGTACATAATGACCCTTTGAAAATCCTCTAGGATTGGTCGTTTTGTTATATTCTTTCTTTTGTTTTTGTTGTTCTTGTTCTACATGATGTTTCATTATTTCCCAAATTCCACTAATACAGGTCTTCAAATCATACACATATTCTAGGAAGGTTTTAGAGTTGTCCTTTTCCTGTCCCCACACCTCTCGGTCCATGTCTAAGAAAGTATGTGGTTTGCTGCCAAAATTGTAATGGGGGAGAAGCTAGTACTGGTTTGTTCCTTACATCTAATGCAGATAGGGCTAAAAGCAACAATTGGTCTCATTGTCTAGCTCCTGAGTCTAGAAGATTCTGTAAGGTGATTTTGAGGGTGTAATTATAGCGCTCCACCAAACCATCAGTTTCGAGATGATATGCAGCAGTTCTTATTTGGTGATACCCTGTCCTTCACAGACTTGCTTCATGAGTATGAACATAAAGGGTGTACCCTGATCTGTTAATATCTCCTGTTGAAACCCAACTCGAGAGAAGATTTCAATCATGACATTCGTTATTGAGGGGCATTGGGATGTCTAAGGGGAACAGTTTCAGGATAAGAGGTGGCTTAGTCCACCATAGCTAAAACATATCTATACCCCCTACAAGAGGGTAGTAATGGACCAATAATATCCATTGCTACCTGACAAAAATGTCCTTCTATGATAGGAAGCAGTCTTAAAGGGGCTTTTGGGGTTGATATCTGCTTTTTATATGACACACAAGGAACTCTTGGCAATATTGATTAACCTGTTTATATATACACCAGGCCAATAACATTTTTTAAAGATAGCCCTTTCTGTTTTTTCTCTTCCTAAGTGCCCCTCCCCCCCAGTAAATGCCTATGGGCTAGATATAAATCCTTACCTCAAAACGGTTCAGCGACTAACAGCTGACTTGGTTGGTTCTTCCCTTTTTTCCAATGTAATAACATGTTTTGTTTAAAAAATTGGGGACCTACTGCCTGGGGGTCCTCACCCTCCTTTGCTTGGGGCCAGGCTTCTCAGAGAATGGGGTCTTCTTGTTGTGCAGCTCTAAAACGTCTGTCAGATTCCCAAATACAGCCATTCTTATGCAAGGACAAAACGTTCAAAACTTGGAGCTTATCTTCCCGCTTTTGTCTTTTGCTTTTCTTAGGTTTAGAGGCCGAGTCATTCTTCATCCAGCATCTCCCTGTAATTGCCGTCTTCCCACCAGGAATCTTGTTCCTTTCTGGGTTCTTTAATCAGACTTTCTAAGTCAGGATGATCTGTACCCACAATAACGGATTCCAATAAGGTAGGAACTAATCCTATGTAAAGGGTTATGGGGTCCCTACCTTTAGGCTGGAGTTCCACTTTCACCCCAGGGTGAGTTTTCTTGTCCCCATGAACACATTGTTTATTGACCACCCCGTTTGTTCCGTGTTTTCTTTAGAAAGGATATTAGGTCTCATCACACTCTGTTTACACCCTGTATCTAGTAAGGCTGATACTGGCTGGCCATAACTTTCACCACACTACGAGACTGGGAACCCTGGTTCACATACATAGAGGGTTTAGCTAGCCCTATAATCATAGCTTCCACCTTCTGTGGACAGTGGCAGGTGATGTGACCTATTCCACCACAATTGAAGCATTGAGGTCCAGGGATTCCCCCTTTGACACTTAGGGGAAGCGGGACAGCATTGATTTTCCTAGCCTCCTCTACTTTAGTGGGTTTCTCTGTGTTCTTGTTTCTTCCTCTGAAGAGTGTCTACTCCCGACCTTTCCGAAACCTAGGACTTGACTAGAGGTGCTAGTAATTTCCATGGTTTTCTTGATAGTCAATTGACTCTCTTACACACTATTGTTCAGGGGGTGTACAGGGGGAATAACAAGACTAGAAACTTTTCTAAATAAATGTTCTCCAGAATCTCTTCTTTAGTAGCTTCCTCTGATTTTAACCATTGGTTGGCCATATATTTTACTCTATCATACAAGGCCGATCGGGGCTCATGAGGTCCTTCCTTAATCAGTTTTAACCTTATCTGGTAGGTTTCGTCTTCTATTGTTAAGCCCTCTAAGATACTTTTCCTGATGTCTCTATATAGAGTGCTCCCTACTGGGGTTAACAGCTTGGTAAGTGGCCTGTAGATTACCAGTTAACAACGGCCCTAAATATTGTCCCCCCTGCTTCTCTGTCCATTCTGCTGCTCAAGCCAAATGCTTATAATTGTTGAAGCAGAAATCAGGGTTCCCTCCTGTTACATACTTCTGGAAAACAACTGAGAGTAAAGAGCTTGGACCTCTTTAGTGCACGACTGCTACAGCCAGCTTATTAGGGATGGGAGATCTGAGGTTGGGAGACCTTGTCAATATGCTTCATGGTTCTGAATTGCCTGCTGAAAGGTCTCCTGATCTTCAGTGACGATATTCGTAACCTTTTTCAAAGCAGAACCTTTCCTGTCCCTCAACCAGTTTAGTGACAAACGTCTCCATTTCCTCCTGTCCCACTTCTCACACCACTCTGTGGAGGGTCAGGTGGAAATATGGTGTTGGATGCTTTTCTGATTTCTAAATGGTGACGTTTATTAATAAAAATAAATGTATAAATGTTCAAAACATAAAAGGGTAGCTCCAGTTTTGTTGAATAAGTTTTCCTTTCCATGAGTGTCAATGCAAAAAGAAAAAAATATTAATTCTTAAATACAGAGATAGGAGACGTCTCTACCAGACTTGCCCAATTTCATCAACAAGGTCCCCTTATGATGTTCTGTTTTTGTCCTTCGCCATTCAGCAGAAATGGCTTAAAGTAGTAGCAGGGTAGGAAAGAGCACCCAAACAAACCAAAACAGACAATAATAAACAAAAACCCCGACCAAAGGGTAAGCATGTAAAATGATTGTGCTCAGAAAAGCACTGGAGTGTTTTAAGGGCCCCAGTAGATTTGAGTTACTCAATGAGCAGGAACAACTCTCCAGAATTGTGGCAGGTGAGTAAACCAGGGCTGGCGGCATCCACCAGTATTCACTTCACTCTTCCAGGTCTGGCCCAATTTCCTCTTTGTCTTCAGCTGATTCGCTTTCCATGGTCACAGGTGTGTTCTCTTCCTCGAGTTTCTCCTGCTGTCCAGTGTCGGTCTCCCTCACTCCGCACTCTTGTGGTTCAGCGTCGACTCCCTTGCTCCCCGCTCCTGAGGTCCTTCACTTTGTTTGGGGTCTTCCTGCTGGAAAGGGACTGCTGTTTCTATGGCGTTCTGTCCTTTTATTGGTGAACTCTCTTCCTGCAATGCAGAGTCCATCTTCACTGTTGTTGGCATTTTTCATGGCGTCAGTTTCTCCTCCAAGCTGACGTATTGTTTCCTTTTTCTTTCTAGGTAATATCGGCATGGTGACCGTTCTTCTGTAGACTGATGGTCTCCGGTTCAGCAAAGTCCAAGTAAGGATCAACTGGTCTATTACAGCATCACACCAAATGCTGCTACACTCATCCATTTCACCTCCTCTTCACCTGAGAGGGCCAGGCCCATGCACTCACCACCCTGGCGGAGGCGACTCGCATGTTGGGGATGCCACTGGAGCTGATAGAGACAGAGGCTTGAACATCCAAGGTGCAGCCACGGGCGTTGACTTATGGGTCGTGGGCAATCTCGAGCTGGAATGGATGACTATGCCCTAGCCCCAATAAAATTGTTTCCAGCAGATCTCAGCTCCTGGAACAGCTCCCCCAGTCCACTGATGATGCAGCCCTTAACGGTGACTGAAATGAGGCCCCCCTGGTTCTAGCACAAAGGGTAGGCTCCTTCTAGAAACACCCACTTGCTAACCCTGGCACCGAGTGGGGGACCCGGCTCTTGATCGACACAGCCACTGACCCCCTCCTTCCTGTCTCACTCTCGATAGTGACATAGTGTGCTGTACCTTCTCAGGACTTTGTTTCTTTTTGTTCATGGACATAATTGTAGTTATTGATTGGAGTTTGAGAGGGAAGACAAGGTGAGATACACCAAAGTCTACAGCTGCCCTATTCACTCTTCAGCTCACCATAGGACCCCATAGCACACAACCCTTGCCTCCATAGGCCACTGCTAACCCCCTCACTCTATGGTTGTCGTGTACAACATCAGGGGTCTTAAAAATCCCCCTAAATGGCTCACTAATCTGGGAGAGCTCCAGGTGGCTGAAGCGTCCATTTCCTGCTCCCAGAAACCCATCTTCTATGCAACAATACCCGCAAATTCTACTCTTGCAAGTTCCCACTCCAGTACCACGACTCATCCAAGGCCAAAAAGGCAGGAGTGGCGAGTCTTATCTCCCAACCTATACACTTCACGGAACACAACATAAATCTGGCAAAGAGGATAGATGGGTTGCACTCAACTTCACCTGGGACAGCCAACCCCTATGTATAGCCTCTGTATATGCCCCTAATCCCGGCCAAAAGGCCTTCCTCTGCTCCACGTTGAAACATACTTTTTGTACTAGTAGCTGGGAGGCAAATTGTTTCTTTTAGGAACCAGAAAGTTTTTATTTGGGGAAGTCACAGCACTGAAAACACACTTTGGTCCATCAGTAAAGTGATATCATAGCATATAATCCCAGGATTTTTATAAGTGTGCTGTTGGTAATACCCCAGGCTCTTACCAGTCACTTAGCATCCCAGTCTTCTAAATCCCAATCCTAACCAGTTGAGGTTTGCGTCAAAATACATAGCTCTAGTAGATAGTCATCACTCTTTCTCTCTCAGAATGCCATACAACGGGCCACAACACATCATGTACTACTATGAAATGTCTACCATTCACATGATTGACCCAAAAGAGGCCTTAGAATTTGGCAACCAGGATTGGGACAAAGAAGATTAAGGGCCTGATTATGACTTCGGCGGAGGGGATTACTCCGTCCCAAATGTGACGGATATCCTGCCCACCGTATTGCGCGTTCCATAGGATATAATGAACTCATAATTCGGCCGGCGGAATATCGGTCACATTTGGGACGGAGTAATCCCCTCTGCTGAAGTCGTAATCAGACCCAAAGTGTCAAGGTCATCAAATGTATCCATAAGTAATCAGGACATCACCTCCTCGTCTGTCTTAGCTTACACACAGCCTGGTGTCCCAGTAAAATGCTATGACTGAGGTGAATAAAGAAAAGAGCTGTTGGCATCCAAAGAGTCCTGGGACAAAGAATGCATTTACTTTGCTGACAGAAAATGTCAAGTATGATTCATGATGGCGTTAAGACCCACATTCAATGATGCACCAAATGGAGTAGATGATCACCAAGGACACAACCTTGATCAGGTATAGAATCCTCTGTATAGAGCATGGCAGACACTGAACCAACATAGCACAATTCCCGGAGAAGCAATGAATTTTAAAGCTACTATAAACGGTGAGAAATGTAACAGCCAATCGCAAATAGGTAGTTTAATGGAAGAAGAGGAAAACAATCTGAAAGTAATCCAATAACTAGAAAGGATCACAGTTTAAATGGTGCAGCCCTTTTGAGACAAACCAACCTGAGAACCTAATCAACATAATTCATCAAGGCAGAGGGCCACAAACACTACAACAGCAAGTTCTCTAGCGAGCAATTTTAACTGGTGATTTCTCCACTCCCAACAAACAAAATGAAGCAAATAGAATACACTGAAAGACGGGGTCCAATAATTATTAATTGATCAAATTTCAGCAACCAGTCAGGGGAACAACCTTGAGGACATGTCCCCCTACTTTCTAAATGCTACCAAATACCTTTGAAATGATAGAAAACATACAAAATCATTATGAATACGTCTTGGATATGAGAAAGACAGAGTAACAAACCCCAGGTCTGAAAGCCAAAAAAGTACCTTTTTCAAAACTTTTGTCCAAAGCTTCAAGGGGAACGACTGCAAAAATCTGCAGTCCATGGCATTAGACTGAATATCGGGTTTGTCCCATGTGGAGAAGAGTTTTCTCTAGTAGAGCCAATGTACTTGGTGTATCTGACCCACACTAAATGCGGTCGACCTCAAACAAACCGTCCCTAGGTCCCGATCTCCTCAAAACCACTGACTACCATTGGCACTTTGTGCTTTTTGCCGATATTGTCCCTTAAATCTTTTTTAAAAATATAGATCGCTGGTTCCTCTTTTTCGGATATTTTTAGAAATTGGGGTGGGATATTTATTGCATTGTGTTTTTGGTACATTTAAATGCGTTACACATTTTTTAAAGTTAAGCCTGTCTTCTCTGTGCCATAGCTACTACGGGCTGAGATCAGGTTTACATTACTGAAACACTGGACTGGACCTAACAAGTTAGTGACTTTGTTACTTGTGGTGGACTACTATCCACTCTAAATAATAATTCACTTTCTCACATTATTATTCTACCCTTACAACCATATGGTGATAATTAGTAGAAACTGGTGCCAGTAGCACTGGGATTTTTTTTTACAAAACTGTAGAGAACATAACTGCAATTATGCACGAGGCTTAAGTTCTTTCTGAAGTAATCTTTAGAGAATCATGTGGCAAATGCAGCATTTCTAGCAACACCTTTCCAGCAACTATTGATAATAACCAATTTGGTTTCAAAGTTGGTTCTAAACATATTGGCGCAGTTATGAGTACACAGACATGGTCACTGTTAGAAATGGGGTCTGTGTTTGGCAGTCAGGTTACCCCCTGTCCAAGCAAGGACCCTCACTCTAGTCAGGGTAAGTTACACACAATCCAAATTTTCCTGTGCCCACCCTATGGTAGCTTGGCACTGAGCAGTCAGGCTTAACTTAGAAGGCAATGTGTAAAGTATTTGTGCAATAAATCATGCAATAACACAGTATGAACACCACAAACATACACCACACAGGTTTAGAAAAATATAGATCATTTATCTGGATAAAGTAAGGTGAAAACGATCAAGATTTGATAAGTACACGTTGAAATATCACTTTAGAGAATGATAAAAAGAGCCTTAAGTTCTTAAAAGCAATAAGTGTCTCTTGCAAGCACAATGTACCTGATTTGCGTCTAAAATATCCGAAAGGGGCCATAGAGGAGGAGATGTGTGGAAAACGGGAAGGTGTGCGTCGGTTTCTTCGGGCGCAAACCGATGATGCGTTGATGTTTTTCCACGCAGGAAAGGCTTTGGGTTGATTTCTGACGTGTAGACTTGGATCCTCTTCGTGTTGCGGGGTATATGGAGGCCCCAGGGACGATGCAGAAAAATCCTGGGAATGCAGAACGAAGTCACAGGAGCTGCATCGATCCGGTGGGCGATGCGGGAAAATTTCTCTTGCATGGCAGACACTGCGTTGATTCTTCTTCTCAGGAAGTCGTGCTGCGTCGTTCCAGCTTGGCTATGCATCGATCAAGTGGGCTGTACGTCAAAGTTCCATTCACTAAGCTGGCGCTGCGTCGATTTCCACTCGGGGAGCCGGACTGCATTGTTTTGCTTCAGCGTGCAGTGATTTTCTCACCACGATGCGGGCTGTGCGCCGATTCTGGCAGGCTGTGAGTCAATTTTCACCGCATAAGGAGTTCTTTGCAGAGTTGAAGTCTTTTTGGTTGTGAGACTTCAAGAAACAGGAGGCAAGCTCAATCCAAGCCCTTGGACAGCACTTCTCAGCAGAGCCAGAGGGCGGCAAGGCAGCAGGACAACAGCAAGGCAGCAGTCCTTTTCAGCAAAGCATTCAGGTGAGTCTTCTGGGCAGCCATGCAGCTTCTCTTGGCAGATTGCAGGTTCTGGTTCAGAGTTTCTTCACCAGAGGTATCTTGTCCAGAAGTGTCTGAGTTGGTAGGGTCAGAGGCCCTGTTTAAATACCCAAGTATGCCTTTGAAGTGGGGGAGACTTCAAAGAGTGGCTTAGAAGTGCACAAGGCCTCCTTTCAGTTTCATCCTGTCCGCCAGGGTCCAGTAGGGGGTGTGGCAGTCCATTGGGCGAGGGCAGGCCACTGTGCTTTGACATGTAAGTGTCAGGCCCTCAACCTTTCCAGCCAAGGAAGACCCATTCAGTATGCAGATGTGTGTAGGTGTGACTGAGCATCCTGTGTTTGGGGTTGTCTGAGTGAAATGCACAAGGGAGCTGTCAACTAACCCAGCGAGGCGTGGATTGTAAGGCACAGAAGGATTTAAGTGCAGAGAAATGCTCACCTTCTAAAAAGGGCATTTCTAAAATAGCAATATTAAATCCAACTTCACCAGTCAGCATGATTTTGTATGACCATTCTGGCCATACTAAATATGGCCTTGTTATTCCTTTCAGATCAGAATCTACCACTCAAACAGTATATGGGGGTAGCCCTAATGTTAGCCTATGAAAGGAGCAGGCCTCACAGTAGTGGAAAAACACATTTAGGAGGTTTACACTACCAGGCCATAAAAACTACATATGTATATGTCCTGCCTATTACCTACATAGCACCCTGCCCATGGGTTACCTAGGGCATACCTTAGAGGTGACTTATATGTAGAAAAAGGAGTTGGCAAGTACTTTTAAATGCAGTCGAAGTGGCAGTGAAACTGCACACACAGGCCTTGCAATGGCAGGCCTGAGGCATGGTTAAGGGGCTACTTATGTGGGTGGCACAATCAGTGCTGCAGGCCCACTAGTAGCATTGAATCTACAGGCCATGGGCACATGTAGTGCACTTTACTGGGGTCTTACAAGTAGATTAAATAAGCCAACTGGGTTTGAACCAATATCACCATGTTTTAAGGGAGAGAGCATATGCACTTTAGCACTGGCTAGCAGTGGTAAAGTGTGCAGAGTCCTAAAACCAGCAAAAACAGTGTCCAACAAAATGGAGGGAGGCAGGCAAAAAGTTAGGGGTGACCACACTAAGGCTGTCAGGTCACACAAAGGCATGGTCTGTCAGTCATCACTCTACTGATTGGACCTTGTTCCTGTAGGAGAGACCTCAATCTATCTCAGATAGACATGTTAGGCTTACTTAGCATGTTGGGAGAGCATGGGCACAGCTCAGGAAGTTAGTGTGGCCATAGGTCCATTTCCACTAGTCACAAGAGCAAGAACTAGCCATGAACTAACCAACAACCACCCATCCATTATTAGTCTTGACCTCCGCGTGTAATTTGTGCATGTGGTTGAAGGGAGTGGGTTGTGCCTCTCATTTCTGGGCCATGGACTTACTTTTTATGATCGAACTGACTCAGGCCAAAACAGGGAACGGCAGAAAAGGGACAAAGGAGCAAGAGAAAGATAGGGAAACAGTGACAAAGGGGGAAAGCAGTGCTTACAAAATCTGAAAAAAGAGTAAGAAAAAGAGAAAGGAAGAATGGGGAGATGGACGAGACATGAAGGGAAATCAAAACTAGGCAGTCTTGGTATGCACCACCCTCCACATGCAGCAGGTCTAGCCTGATTAAAGCCTCTCTTTTCTGCACTGTGACAGCAGAATGCATATGGCCTTCTTCTAGTGCCAGAAACTGGGAACTATCACCAGCTGTTGAGGGAGTTGTTTTTTTTATTAGCAAGGGATGGGGAGTTATTTTGTGGATGCTGAGGGACAGCTTTATTACCTCAAGAATAATGAATAGTAAATATTGCCTACCAGCAGCATTTGCAAGTGTTATACCCTCTTGGTGCTGCAGGCCATTAATAAACATTATTACTTATTTGGATCATGGAGTTGCTTGTACCTATGTTTATGTCTGGTTGCCAGTGGTTGCCCAATCTGTCTCACTGTCCTACACTTTGTGCTCACACTTTAGTGGTACTGTTTTCACCTGTCCCGGTTTCAGTGACCTTTTGTAAGCTCAGTGCCCATACCAGTGGTCTGTGTCCCTGAACTCCTAAGGCCCAGTATCAATGTTGCAGTGTAGGTTTCCTAATTTCAGTTTCAGTCACGTTTGTTAGTCAATGCTCCCATGCCAGTGTTGGTACCCCATGTTCTCATGAGTCCCTGAGCCAGTTTTAGTGTCCCTTTGTCAATGTCCCAGTGCCAATATCCCCACCTAAGTGTGTGTGTCATATTTTGATTGGCATTATTCCAGTGTCTTAGTTCTCATGTAGCTTTAACTCAGCAGCAGCAGCCACAAATCTCAAGGGGAGGGGCGGGCTGGTAGGGAATGGGAACATGGGAGGTGAAAGAAAAAAATAATAAGAAGAATGTTTTAAAAAACGTACCTTTCCGATGTCTGCTGCCTCGCTCCTGTTCCCTCTTGATGGTTTTGGTGTCCCAGCAGTCCCAGAGACACCAACCCAGGCTCCCCCCATGCAATCCTGGTGCTGCTCTCATGCTAAACCTAGCATGAGAGCAGTGCCAGGATTGGTCTGCTGCTCAGACACTGCATGGGAGTCTGCGCAGTTTCTTCAACACAGCTGTGTAATCCAGCCGGGTTGGAGAAACCTAAGTGTGCACGTGTGTTTGGCCGGTTCAAGACAGCCGGCCATACACACATGTGCATTTAAGTGCACTCTACTTCCCCTCCCATTTACCTTCCCATGGCCCAACCGACCCCTCCGTGCACATGCTGCTGGCTGGGCCAGGAGCTGAAAAATAACATTATAGTAAGCTATTGTTTTATTTTTCAGCTGCTGGTTTAGCCAAGGAGCAATGCTCCTTCACCATTACGAAGGAGCCCCCTCCCCTGCTTTAACTGCCTCTATGTCAGGGTCCCACAGTTTCTGTGGCTGTGTCCTAGTGGCAGCAATGGATTTCCCAATGTCCATTATAGTGCTGTAGTGTCAGCATCACATTATTGATTTGTTGACGTTACCTGCCAACACCCAAAACATGTTAAAGTTTGAGAATGCAAATGGCACCCTCCACTCTGGATCTTCTTGCATGCTTCATTGATTTCCTCGAAGCATTCAGCACATTAGACAGGAACAAACTATGGCAGAAACTAAAGGGAATTAATTAATCCCTTCTGAGAGGAATCCATGCACACTATACGGGAACATGTGTAACAATGAACTTGTGTGATGGTTTCTTTATAAGTAGCAACATCCACACCCCAAAAGGCCTAAAATAAGGGTGCTTACTTGCCCCAAAACTTTTTAATCTGTATGTGGCAGACATAGTGACCTCCCTGTCCAACGAAAGAGCCTGTCCTCCAAAATTAGGTGTGAGTCCTTTAAAACTTTTAATGATATGCGGACAACACTGCTGTCTCCGACCACACAAATAAAGGACTCCAAAATGATCTAAATAAATTAGCTTCTTATTGTTAAATTCAACAGCCTGTATTTTGGCAGCAAACACAGCAGGAAAGGTAGATGATACACATTTTAGCCCTAGATTGTTGAAATGAGCCCATCGGGACCTGCTACATGTGGTCATCACAAGGGTGGTTTTATAACTTAAAATGGGAGAGGGGCATGTGTGAAGCCTCCCTCCCCTCTTTATATTCGATTTGAGCTCCAATGGGCACCCATTTTCCTTGGGGGGCGAGCAACGCAATGTGGTAGCCAATATCGTCTGACCAAACAAGTCCTGGCACCTAGAAGCCAAAGGACTGCCTGCCTGGGGGGACACTCACTCGCCCCTCCTCCAGGCCCAAGTCTGGAGAGGTGGGTGTATCCCGTTCTGAGCTTCCAACCCAGATGCGGTACCTGCCCCCTGGAGTCAGTGCAAGCAGGAATGCAAAGGATGCCAACTCCCATCCTGGGGGCTAGCGGGGGCAGGGAGCTTTGGTCTTCCTTCATGGGGCCCCAACATCCCTGGCCATGTGCAAGTGTCTTCGGTGGGACCAGGCGTCAGTGAGAAGATCTTCCAAAAAAGATACAAATTACGAATGTGGCTCAGGGCCGCAAACTCTTCTCCCGGTCATGCTCATAAAATATTCATGCTACCAGAGAGGAGCGCTCCATAATACCCTGCAGGGCTGGATACAGCCTCTGGTTTTTGCCTTGTGGTTGCGCCTAAGCAGGCGGTGATACCACCAACCTACACAAGGAAATGTTTGGATGCTTCAGAGATGCAGCAGCCCCTCCACTCCCCTTTGAACAATTATTAAAAAATTAAACCTAAGTCTCCCAGGCCCTAGAATGCATGACATAGGGAGTCTTTTCCTTATTTAAATACTTCTTAAGGCTCGACCATTTGTTCTACAGACTCAGACTGCAGTGACCTCTAGTGTTCTACATTTTGTGTAGCCCAAAGGTCTTAAAGAAAGATTCAGACACATGCAATGTCGATTCTAAATGCTTTATTGACAGAATACTGTTGATATTGATTTTTTATAAACATTGTAATGCTTCATTGACTCTGAGTGCATTTATACATAGTTATTGATTCCAATGACTATAATAGTGATTTTTTACATATGCTTATTAGTCTTTTCATATTGTGAACCTTTGACACAGTTACTACATTTGTCTTATATATTAATGCAGTGACTTGATAAATAGTCTTGCCTTATATATTGGTGTGGTAACCCCTTGAGAAAGCCAGTAGATTTACCTTATATTTTGATGTGATTACGTTGACAATGCCAACAGTCCTGCTTTATTTAAAGTTATACTACCCTACCTTGCATAGATGGGGAAGGGTGCTACTGTGATCTCGGGGGAATGACCCAGTAACGGTCAAATGTGAGTTCAGAATGTCACCAAAAGTATTTCCACCTACCTTCTGTATATATTTGTAAATTAATGTATAGTATTTACTAGTGTATGTAATAAACATACTTATCCTTCTTCAAAAAAAGCTGTGACTGAAAAATAATGTATTTAATGTTATTATTGCAAGGCAGCGGATGGCGATCACTAGCTTACATTATCTCCCCTCACTAGGTCTTGGATTGCACTACTTTACTACCCTAAGAGAGTGAAGTGATACAATGGGGTGCATGGTTCCCATGGAGACAACTGTGGATTTATTACTTGTGGAGGCCTCACATCCTGCACAGCCAATAACCAAATATCTTACAGTACCTATAACAACAAACCAGTCGAATCAGCAAACATCTACATTTATCTATGGACATGGCTCAACAACAATGGCACCTTTGACAGACAAGCATAGGAAATTAAAATCAAAGTACGCAATCAGATGTACACCTTCTTGAAGTTAGCAAACGATGTAACAGGTTCTTAATAAAAAAACATTATTTCAAATCATAAACACCAAATATATGTGATCTCTGTATTATGGCTCCAAAATATTCTCAGCCATTTTGATAAAACAGATACATCTGACACAGTGTAATCTGTTTGTACACCTCTTCAAATTCAATCAACAGCCCAGGTCCAAATCAGGCTAGAATTTAATCTTATCAATCAGTTAACATATCAGGCCGGTCAGATTGCTTGTTTTTTGGCAAGGCTGTAAGGGAGCTTGGCTGGGAAAGTTAAGGTCTCTTCTTTGAAAGGGAATCTGGACAAGCTTTGAACAAACAAACACACCTGGAGACTCTAACAAATTAAAATAAAGCTCTTCAGCTGTCAGACCAATAGACTTCACTCATAACATGACTGCAATGTAAAACGCAAGTGAAAAAAACATATTGGATTATGATTTTTGCACTAAATAATTTGAACAGTTGTGAGAGCTGTTTTCCCTGCATATTAAACGCATCATAAATTGGCCTTACACTAAGCCAGGTTGTGATTACCCTGTCCTCCATCTTTCACCGACGTCATAATTACATGTTAACTGTTGTCGTTCTTCTCAATCTAAATAAAGAATTACGAGACTCTTATTAATGAGCAGAGAATGTTTCCAGAGACTTTTCTCCCTCTGTACCTAACGAGAGAAATTCCAACTGTCCCAGGCTCCTGGTACACAATGTATCAATTGAATTGCCGAGTAAACTGTGAGAAAGCCTGCAGACACAATGTATCACCTGAGAGAAACTAAGAATGTATTCTGTAGTAAAACGTTTATTCTTGCTCACTTCCTACTGGTGCATATAATGAGAACGTGTGAATGCCTCTAAGGACATGTAGATTTTTTTATGTACAGGAGTACCTTCCTCTCCCCATCCCCACCTTTAGAGGCAGATCTATGCCAGATTTCGATTTCACTTGGTACTGTACAGAGTTCTTTGTACTTATGATTTATATGCTTAGCTACTAAAAGTCGCCTTTTGCGTACTCTATGTAATCTACCTATTGATTCTTTATATAAAGCAATATAACAATAACAACCTTTGTCTCTCATCTGTACAGTAATGTTTATCACTTGCTACTGAACCTTATTGATTTAACAGAAGTGACGGCTCCAGTCGGAGAGCACCAGAGAGCACCAAAGTCCGGATCAGGACAACACTGTTCCTGGTCATAGTAGTTGAAACACCCCATGAGTTGTATCTAAGGATTCTCTTTTCTGCACTGGCACTATTTTTCACTAGAACACACTGTTGATTTATTAAACCTCTACATTCAAAGTTCAGTGCCAATGTATCTGCTAGAATCAACATCGCTCCAATTAAAATAAAATATTTCCAGACTGAGATCTGGCCTTTTTGACACTGGTGAGACACAGCAGAAATGGAAATTCCCCCGTCCCTCCGGGAGATGCTGTTCCTGTCAGTACTGGAAGGAATCTCTGTCTCGGGTAATTTGTTGCTGCCAAGGCCTCTGAGCTTAGTGTCCCAGATGTTCACTCCCTTCTTTTAGGCTAAATATCCAGCCATGTTAGTAAGTGATAAAGGAATGTTTTAATCCAACAAACATGCAACTGCCTAGTGGAACTGAAAAAGTTTTTAAAGCGGTTTTTACAAAATTGTCAGCAAATAGAAATCAATTTGCATTGTCATGTCTATTTACCTCTTTCTGGTAGTAATGAGATATAAAATGGTTTTATTGGTGATAAGGTCTTAATTTTGTATTTTGTAACAGTTTTAATTAACCATGGAGTAAAGCTTTCCACCTTCCCACCCTGGAAATGGTCAAGAATGTACTTCTTTCTAGGGGACAAGTATGTCAGAATATCCCATATGTTGGCAGTCCTTTATGGCACCGCATTGCCTGCTTTCTGACACACCATGGCAGCAGTTAATTTTAAATCTGAAATGTCTCCAGTTATGTGAGTTGCCCTGAAAGCGACACCATTAAATTCATATATACAAAATGCACATGAACAGCCTGGTATTGAAGTCCAAAGTCATGAGGTTTCATACTCAAATCAAACGATATTTAAACTTGCTGATTAGTCTTGTCCAAAATGTCTCTTTTGCCAAATAAACATGATGTATGTATGGGTGTGGAACACCTGGCTGCTCCTGAATGATACAAAGGCAGTTTCTTCTCTCCTGTTTACTGTAATCAGGGCTCATTACACCTTTTAGCTCTAAATTAATCTATCGAGTTCCACTGTAGCACAGGCAACAAGCATTGGGGAAAGGCAATGAATCTTACTCATGAAACCTACTGGTGTGGCTAATGCTTCTTTTTTTCGCCTAGACGTCTCCTGCAGATGCACATGCATCTATGGCAAACCTCTCTGAGTGGAGTTCCATAAATTATAAGAAAGTAGGGTGACCTCCGAGGATGCTTCTGCATCTGTGGCTTTCATCTATGAATGGATTTGCTTAAATAATAAGAACATCCATTCCAGAATGACCGCATTGAATGCATGGGCAGTCGCAATAGACAACTTTAAATAGATTCTTTAAAAGCATCTGAAAACCCAATCAAAGCATACCACAGCGGATACCCTTACATGCGCACGCAGAGGAGACCGTCTTGGAATGGTTAAAAAGAACATTTTAAGATAGCCGCCTGCTAATACAGCTGCAGTCAGAGCTCAGATTGCCAGTTGGGTAGGTGTGCAAGAAGAAACTGGGAGGTTACCTTTTAATAAACAGAGGGAGGAGGAGGATACAGGGGAAGCAAGGAGAGATAGAAAGGGAGAGAAAACGATCCTTCATTTCCATTACCCTGCAAGGAGGACACATACAAAATTAGGAGCGAAGCCACTAAACCAGGAGAAAAGAAGTGAAACAAACAGGAAAGCCATATAGTCATAAATAAGGCGCTGACTCCATCCCACTCTCCATATTGCGCAACAGACCTTCGAGAACAAACAGCTGTGTGTAGATAGGACCTAAAAATTTGAGGTCCACCTGAAACTAATATCAACTCGTTTTCTTTTCATCTGAAATCATTTTGGAGGATTGTTTCCTTTCTGTTCCAGGAGAATTTTTTCAATGTTACGTTATAGTAATTTAAAGTAGCAATACACAGAGAAAGGTTTAAAGCGCTTTATTAGTGCATAGAGCGAGTCATGCAATCGTTCAATTAAATCAACATTCCACATGGAACCTACTTGCCACTAACAGGACCTTGAAGGCTAAGCGTTCTGAAGTTACCAAGGTGACTGCCAGGGCTGCGGTGGCAGTCGGACCACCACCAACATGGGGGTCCGGCAGCCACATTATGACCGTGGCGGTGGCGCCATGGTCAGTCTGCCACTTTTAGGCCACCTGACGGCCTGGCGGTGCTGGCAGTCCCAATCTGCCAGGGCAATGCTGCAAGCAGCGATGCCCTGGGAATTACGACCCCCCCTCTCTGCCAGCATTTACATGCCAGTTGCCCGACCATGTAAAGGCTGGCAGAGATGGCATGGTCATTGCAGTGACCTCAATGGCCAGCCCTGTCATGCTACTGTCTGGGGCACCCTACGCACCACAACATTGCCGCCGGCTGACTTATGAGCTGGCATCAATGTTGTAGGCTGTTTCCCGCTGACCCAGCAGGAAACTCGTAATGGGGCCCGCAGGAAGGGGACCGCACTGGTGGTAACCTGACCGCAGGAGTTTGGTAGAAAGACTTTTCCATCTGCCTAACTCTTATTGACCTCCACTGTGTCCTAAACATAGTTCACAATAATATTATCCACTGGAGTTAATAAAAATTCATACCCACTGGGATGATATTTTTATGAACAATATTTAGGACACCGTATTTATATCACTCGCTATTTCTTTCAATAAGATTCTGAAATGGAACCATCCCAAGACTCCTTGTATCTTTTACAGATGATCCGTGGATTTCCAGGATTGCTCTGAAACCTCTGGCAATTTGTTGACCCATTGGGTTCAGATTTATTTAGTAGATTAAGTTTGCCGCTTTGGACTTGACCCATTAAAGTCATATTTACGTTATAGCCACTTGATTTCCTTTCAGGAGTCACCAGACACTAGTTTACAAACTAGTTTAAATTGATTTACACTGACATAATTGTTTTCTCTGTGCCTGATCTGTTTTTCCTCTGCATTACCTAAGGTGCTTTTCAAACATTACAATTGACTTCGAGATTTTTGTTATAAGTGTGAATTCTTAGCAGCCAAGCATTTAATACTTCTTAAGTAGAGTGTTGGACCTCCACATCAGTGTTTTGTACAGTATATTTGCCAACATCTTGCTAAGACGACGTTATTTTAATACAAACGTCTGTAAGATTAAGTGGCAACCGCAGGCGCTCAGTCATGATGATAACGGATATATCAAGGCATCCTTTATAGAGTTGACAACCTGCCAGGTGGTGTGGTTCTTCCTAGAATTATATGGCGTGTTTTTAGGTGATATATTAATGACGAGGGGGACGAGGGAGGGAGTATTTGGGCAAATGCTTGATCTCTGTCACAGTGTGTAACTTTTATCAGTAGGCGAGTTGCCGCATTTACTAAAACAACATTTTAAGAGATTTCACAGCTCTTCAAGGTTTAAGTGTGCATGTTTTTAATACAAATGTGAGCAAGATAAAGCGATACAATTAATTTATGAATTCTATATACTGAATACGAAGGTGTAACCCCATACGTGAGTAGTTCATTAATACAATCCTAATAATAGTATACAGAAGAATGGCAAGTCCTTTGTCAGAATTCAAAAGAAGCTATGCCCCCTCTTGTCCAGGTCCCACTCCTTTGTCCTAATGCTACTCCCTGACCTTATTCTGACTGGAATAAGCCACGCCTGATTGTCCCACGTAGACCATGCCCTAACCAATGGCAGCTAGTGACCTGTAATAGTGGTGGGGCATACTCTTTGGATCGAATTCCAATAACCGAGACAGACTTCTCAGTGAGTTGGGGGGAGGGGGGGAGCAAAGAGCTTTCTCACTCGGTCTCATTTTCACTCTGAGTCACTCAATTAGTCTCACTCATTCTCAGTCCGTCTACCTCAGCATCACTCAATCTCATTTATTCTCACTCATTCACACTCAATGAATCCCACTCTGACTCACCTATCACTCAAACTCATTCTGACTCCTCTAGTCTCACTCAGTATCACAAGTTCTCTGACTCACTGAGTCTCACTCTTTCTGTGACTCAGACTGTTTCACTCATTCTCAGTCAGTCTCACTTAATAAGACTTAGTTTCACTCATTCTCAGTCAGTCTTACTCTGATTCATTCAATCTCACTGACTCAATCATTCTCACTCATTCTCCCTCACAGTAACACTAATTATTGTCCCTCACTGTCATACTCCCTCACTATCGTTCATTCACACCCACATCCACTCATTCCATAACTCCTTCTCACTGACTGACTCACTTATGATTCTGTTTTACTCATACACACACACACAACCTCTCTCCCACAGACACACACTTATCCACAAAAACACACACTTACCCATATGTATGCGCACACAACATTTAACAGCTTTGCAGCTTTTTTTGTTTTTATTAGTGCAGGTCTTGTTTGAACTCTTGATCTTTTTATCTTCTGGCACTAGGGCATGAAACTGAAACCTCAAACCTGTGCAGTTACCAAGAGTGAACAGCAGATTAATACTCACCTGGCATAATAAAAACAAACGAGCCAGAAAACAAGGAAGGGGGTAGCCCCTGAGCCCACTAAGAGGAGCTGCATCTGAGCACAACCACAGCCCTGAAAAAATATGACACAAATTGACAACACAATTTTAGGGGAGCCAAACCCAACTGTCCCACACCATCTTTGGCATCAACTGCTTTGACCATGGCATTTGAGGTTTCAAAATGAGGTCACAAAGGCTCCATTCCTTTGGAGTCAAAGTTCAGACTCCAAAGAAGCTCTGTTGGTGGGTCTGTACCTCTGTCAAAAGTGCATCCCATATTACTAATTAACCAACTAAATTACACTGTTGTTTAAGGGTATAAGCTGTATCTCGAACCCTTCAGAAGTTCCAAGCTTATTGACTCATTACAGTACATGCACCACAATCCAACAGACTGAAGTCCAATGGTTCTCGGTCTTGCTCAAAGTAGAACACTGACACAGTGCCTCTCCTTTGCGGCCAAGAATGTGAGATAAGTCCGTTTTTGTCACCTAATAGGGTTCTAAACCGTAGGTCAAATTTGAGTCAATATGTATGGACTTTTCTCCATTCCCTTTATCACTACTCTTTCCTCAATCTCTATGCATTCTTTTTCACTGTTGTTTTGCTATCTTACCTGTCTTTACTTCTGTACATTTAATCTTCATTGATACAAACCTGTCTGCCTTCTCTGCTTTTCTATATTTTCTTTATCGCCTCCATTCACCTCTATCTGTGCTCTGTCGCTTTGTCTGTTTTATCTTCATTTTCTAATCCCAAATCACCTTTAGTCACCCATTCCTGTCAGGCCCCCTTTGTTCCCCCGGCACAACCTACTCGGGTGCCACAAACCTACTATTTCAGCAGTGCCATTCTCTCTCCTGCACTACGTTCCCCTGCATCACCTATCCCTTGTGCCAGCACATCATTCTCCTCTTCTCTGCACCATCCTCCCGGTGCCAGTACAACATTCTTCCCCATGAAGTACCCTCTCCATTTGCAAGAGATCCATCACCTCTGATAGCCCACTTAATCAGTATCATCTTTTCACAGCCAGCACTGCACCCTCTCCTTGAACTACTCTTTCTTTAATGCCACCTTCTCAAATGCTCTAGATACCCCCCAAGTTCAGCACCACCTCGGCTTTGTTGTTTCTACTCAACCTACCGCCCATTTGCCCAATGACTACTTAGAATGTCCACCTGGCAATTTATGAGTTGGCTGGCCATGTTAATTTAATTCATGCTTAACCGTAAATTCTGTTGTTATGTCCAGGTCCATTCATCATCATCCCACAGCAAATTTAGGACAGTACAGTACTGGACAGTTGAAAGTGTGTATTGAAATATTGTATCTCAAAAGAACTAGATGGTATTGCAAAGGATAACTTTTGGCTACCAACACTAAGTTAAGTTGCACACTGAATTGAAATAGCCCTCTGTTCAATCCAGAAAACAAAACTGATTAAAGACATTTCAACAGCATTATTCAACCATCATCTTTACTGTGACAGACCCCCTACAGACCTTGCTCCTTATAATTCTCATCTCTAGTTGCGATGTCTCCCCACCGCCATGGTCCCCACTCACTGCAGTAGAATGATGTGCCCCTCTATCTCTACAACAATACCTTTCCACCATTCCTGCAAAAACATACCACCTGCCGTCTTTGTGATAAGATGCACTTCAGCGGCAGAAAGTGGTGAAGGCATAGTCTAGGATTTAAAATACTTAGGCTGTTATATCTTAAATGCATTGCCATGTTTCAAAACTCAAGGCATCCTATGGCACCTATCACTGTTTCTGTAAATGAGACCTTACATTTCTGCACACTGCCGGTGTAATGTTCATTGTTATGGCACAGTATTTCTTTAACGGTTTGGGTGCACCAGTCACTGAAGGTATATTGCCACTTTAAAGCAGCTATATTTTATAGGCCACCTATACAAGGAGGCCACTTCCTGCACTTGCTGACCATCTGATTCCAAAGCACAAGCTCTACTGGCACCTTCTCCTGGACCTCCGGAGAGACCTCTCTTCAGCACCAACACAGAATATAATATGCCTTAACCAGGACCGTAGTCGATCCTCAACCTTCAGAAGCAGCAGTCCTCTGTGCTCCGCCTCAGGTGGGCTTCTTGTCTCTGTGGGTACAGGTCATTGCCAGCCAAGGTTTATCCAATAGACAACCTCTAGGGGTCTCCAAAGGGTATATCACGAGCTACCAGAAGCTTGCTGCCCGTCTTGTAGTAGCTCTGGAGTTTGGAGCATTCTGCTGTCTCCCTGCTGATGCTGCATTTTAAAACTCTGCGTACCAGTCTTGTGAGGAAGAGAAAGGTGACAGAAGCAGACAGCTCTTCTTGGATAAACAATGCCATGCTGCTGCGTGGGAAGAAGGCTGGTCATTAAACAATGTCTTTCGATAACAGCACATGTTTTTAAAGCCTTCTACTGAAACATATTCCCTCCATGAACTTCAGTTTCATTTAGCTCAAGATAAAATATTTGGAGGATTATTAGATTACATCCGAAGATGCACTTTTCAGAGCTGCATTTCATTTAAGTGTGTTCCTTTCTGTTTTTCTATCTTTTTAGCTACTTTACTTTCTTTTCTTTTTCTTTCCCTCTTTTATCTGTCTGGTCTTCTTTTTCATTTATGTTTTTCTACTGTTATCTCCCCCTTTTGTCTTCTACTTTCTCTCCTTTCTGGTTCGCCTTCTGGTTGTCTTTGTCTCTGCTTCTATCTTTCTTTTTTTTACCTCCCCTCGTTTCTTGATCTCCTTTCTGTGTCTTTTTTAACTCTCATTTTCATGTTTCTTTCTTTCTCATCTTTATAAATTCTCTTTGTTTCCTTTTACTTCTTTCCTGCATTCTTTCTTCCCTTTCTATCTTTCCTTCTCCCCTGCCTGTTCATTGCCTCCATATCACATCTTCTCTGTTTCTTCTTGGCTCCTTCTTTCCTTTCATCCTTCCTTCTTTTCTTTGTTCCTCTTTTCCTTATCCTTGTTTTCTCCTTTATTCCTGGTTTCCTTTTCTTCTTGCCATCAGTTCTTCTCTCCTTTCTAACTGTTCACTAATCTGTGCCCCTCCCTCTCTTCCATCCTTTCACTTTTCCTTTCTTCCTTTCCTTTCTTTTTTCTTTCTTTCTCACACTCAGTTCAAACGTTCTTAAGTTATTATCAGGCTGTAACAGACGATGGATTCAATGATCAGCAGCAGCTCCCAGTGTTGCTGCAAATCTCAAGGAGAGGGGTGGGAGGAAACGGGGGGAGCAGGGTAGGGGGAGACGTAAACGGAGGGGGGAAAAATAAATTTTAAAAAAATGTACCTTACCGCCATCTCTGCCTCCTGCAGCCTCACTCTCCTCTTCCTTCCTCACCAGGACAGGCTCCCCAGCAATTCTGACGCTGCTTACATGCTAAACATAGCATGTAAGCAGTGTCAGGATTGGTCTGAGCAGCAGTCACTGCCGCTCAGACACAAGCCTGGGGTCTGTTCTGTTTCTCCAGCCTGAATGTGTATGCAGCCAGGTTGGAGAAACCTAAGTGTGCATATGTATTTGGCTGGGCTCAGACGGCAGGCGAAATACAAATGCGCACTTAGTTCACTCCCCCCTCCTCACCCCTTCAACCTCGTGGCCCAGCCCCACCCTTCACCTGTGCTGCTGGATGAGCCAGCAGATGAAAAATGAAACAATAGAAGGCTATTGTTTCATTTTTCATCTCCTGGCTCTTAGCCAAGGGGGCGAAGCTGCTTCGCCATAGTGAAGGAGCCGCCCCTGACTGCAAGTTTCAAGTCTTCCAAACTTTCAACTGGCTTGTTCTAGATTCTGTCTACTGCAAATGTTAACTTAAGCCTACAATATAACAAAAAGTATGCCCTTAGGGTGATAGTTTATAATCTATGTTTTATATGCTTTATTATGGCACTCGGTGTGCTTTAGTGTCAGTTTAAAGTATATATTGCTTAACCAAGAGATATTAAGTGAGGTTGTCAGTGCTGTTTGTAACATAGATAATTAAGCTTTAGATACTCTGCTTTTTTTTTAACTTCTTTTTATTGGCTTTTTTCAGACAAGCCAAAAAGGAACAACTGCGTACAGTCCACTACAAAGTCAGTGTGCTTCTTGTAATGGTCCCAACAAATTACAGGTCTGAAACTGTACTTCATTCTAACACAACTGGGGGAGAAGGGAAACCAATGAAAATGCAACTCAGCAAGGGGAGATAGGTGCCAGACACCGCAAAAAGATTTGCATGCAGTGCGCCTAGGTGAACGCCAGTGGTCACAGCACACAGTGATCACAGTGAGGTGCCTAAAGAACATGACTCAGATCAGCATGTACCACCAGGCCCGTGGCGGCGTCAACTTTCTCCTCCCCATCTTGGGCACTAAGAAACATCTTCAAGGGGAACCATATATGTTTGGGGTGGGATCTCGCAAGCATTAACTCCCAATATGCGGTTAGTTGTTCCTGACAGTAAGCCGCATCCATAAGCCACCCAGCCCTCTGGGGCGTCAGTTTTTGACTCAAAAGCATCACCACCTGGCGCTTAGCAAGCAAAAGTAGGGCTGCTGTCAATATACACATGCCCGGGTAACCTACTTCACGTACTCTAAAACCACAACCTGCGGTAAGTGCTCTGGAGTAAACCCAGTGATTTCATCAATAGCACCTAAACCCTTGCACCAAAAGTGCTGCACTGCAAACAGTCCCACGGCAAGTGTAAGAAAAGCCAGAACAGGGCACAGCGCACGCAATGCTCATCCTCAATCAGGTCCCTCCTATTCATCTTCTCCAGGGTACAACCTATGTAGATATTTGAGGTGCACTAAGCACAGCCTATAGTTGGGGGACGAGCCCTAGGTTGTATGCAGCAAACGTATATTGATCGTCAGTGATGGGGATCGTAAGGTCTGCAGTCCACACCTGCTGAGCGCTGGCAACCCACACTGGTGCTTTCTACTGCATTCTAGCATACAGCCTTGTGACCAGCTTGTGTGAGAAAGGCCATGTGAAACGAATCATTCTGATGGCGGCTCATAGCTGATAGTACGTAAATTAGTCCAGTAACATATTATCTGGACCCTGCAGGGCCTTATGCAGCGTGATAAACATGCTCTCTGGATATACAGTCCCTATAGATGTCAGCTGCAGCCAACGCATCTAATTGAGGGTGCCGGCATCAAGTGTAATAGTAAAGGAGGGAAGGCCAATGATCGGTATCGAAGGAGCGAATGGGCAGCTGAGGGGGGCCTGTCGCCCTAGCTCATTCCAGGCCCATAGCATGCAGGCCACAGTGTCCATCCTCACCCTCAGCCACCTTGAGGCCAAGTATAGTGCCATCTGGAGAGGGCACAGAGCAGTGTGGTGATGCTCAGGCACCATGGGCACCTGAAACTGTGTAGGATAAAGCCAATAAGGCACATTTTACACCAGGGCATTAAATAATACAAGCCCATATCAGGAGTTCCCAGTCCTCCCCGCTCGAAACATAGCATCATTATCTCCCTAGCAATTTTTTGCAGTCCACCTGTCTAATACATCGGCCGCTGGACCAGCAAGTTCATAAACAAATAAAGGAACTTCGGGAGAACCACCATCTTAGTGATGGTCAAACACCTAGTCAGTGATGATGGGAGTTTCAGCCAGCTTTCCACCCACCCACCCAGCCAGGACATCAGGCGTCCATATTAAGCCTTCCATAACTCGTCTAAGTCCCAGATTAGCCAGATCACCAAGTAACACACAGACTCTTGCACCCACTGCAGCAGAAATTCAGAGATAAATTACTCAGTTGCATCAGTCAACAAGAAAAGAACCGATTTAGCCCAGCTAATATTAACACTTGTAATGCCACTAACTGTGGTAAATTCTCTGATTAGTGGGTCCAAATGATCCCAAGGGTCCTTCACGTGCAAAGTAACATCATTAGCAGACATGGATATTAGAACCCTATGGTGTTGCCTCAGCTGAGCTGCCACTGGCTCTGTAGCTAAGGTGAATAATATGGGTGATAAGGGGAATCCCTGATGGGTGCCTCTTGATATGGGGAATTGACTTATCCACAAGCGAGTAAGTGGCTAGGGGTAGAGGAGGCTAATTAATCGTATAAACTTGGGGCTTACTCCAAGGCGAAACAGGAGTGAGAAGAGGTAAGACCATTCAAGTGAATCGAACGCCTTGGTGGCATTCAAGGAAACTACAGCAGCACTAAGGTCAGTGTCAATAGTGTGCACAGGGGCAAAAAAGGTGCACAGATTGTGGGAAGTCGACCTCTAGGGTACAAGCCCAATTGGTACAGTCTTGTGCTACCATCGCCAAAATCGGGAGTAGTCGCATAGATATCAGTGTTGCTAGGATTTTATTGTCCATGTTAATGATGGATAAAGGTCTGTATGATTCAGGGCACTGGAGGCCCTTGTCTGGTTTTAGTATAGTCACAGTCAGTACCTTGTGCAGGGTAGGGGGGAGAATTGCAGTAGCCAGAGATTCCTTGTACATGGTGAGGAGATGTGGGGCCAGAATCTGGGCATATTCCTTATAGAAGAAAGCGGTAAGGCTGTCCATGCCAGAACCCTTATAACCAGGCATCACATTAATGCCCTGAATAACCTCAAGGCTCTAGATACTCTGCTCAGTTACCTAATCATTTGAGTAGTTCATCAGGGTGGAGACTGGACCTTGTGAAACTCTGTGTAAACAAAAATTGTCAAAACCAATAGGACCAGCTTTAATGAGAAAACAGTCATGCACAAAAGTGATATGTATGTATGTGTTATTACATTAATGCCAATCCTATTACATTTGCCAGGGTTAGGTGTCCCAAGAGTGATCATGACAAGCCTGTAGTATTACAGGCTGTTACTAGGCGCCCCAAGAGTGAGAAGCACAAGCCTGTAGTATCAAAAGCTGCTACTAGTTGTCTTTAGAGTGAACAACAGAAGCAGGCTATTACAAGGTGTCTCAAGAATGAGCAGACCAAGCTTCAGTACCATATCGTTCACTTACGGTGGACAGGGAAACATGGGTGAATAAAAGGCACAAGGGCTAAAGTGAAGTGCTCAAGAAGGTTTAATGAGAAGTACCTTTGCCACAGATACAACTTACTGCCTATGGAATTCTACAGCCAGTCAATCATACACACACATACTCTGAATCAAAATCCTTGAACTGGGAAGTTCCAGGATACCACACACCTTTTGCCTTAACAACCAACATAACAAAGGGCAATGCCGTTCAGAAGGAGTAATATATTTACAAAACACAAAAGTTTTGCCAGGTTTGCCTGGTACAATATAAAACAGTCTACGAAAACATCAGGCAAGGAGAATATTCCGATCCAGCCAGCAGATTGGCAAACATAATCCCTAAGGTATTCTAGTTTCTTAATCATCCTTATGGGGGCACTCTAAAGGAACTTTCACCACCTTCTGCCAAGGACCGCCTATCCAACTTTTTCTCAATGTCTTCGTCTTCCTTCACTGCTCGCCTCCTCCAGGATGTAATCTTGTTCAATTTCCAAACTTTCATCAGCAGTCTTAATAACACTGGTAAACAATTTGATAGTTTTCAGTGATTCATGAACTTAAAGAACAGAAGCAGTCATAGTGGGAGCACTTACCTTCACCACATCCTCACCTCTACACCAACATGTTTTACATACTTTCTTCCGTCATAATTCTCTCCATGGCCAACTACACATCATGCCCCTTGACAAGCCCACTGCTATCGTCCCTGTCACACCATTTCTTCCACAAACTCATCCAGCCAGCCACCAGCTTGCAATTGAGATTCATTTATCTAAAGAGCTCAAAGAGGGTTTTGCCTGTAGTCTGGTGCAAAGAGAGATTCTAGGTGTTAGAGGCGGCATGCTCTGGTTGTCTGAGGCAAGGCGTTAGCAGGGCAGAACCTACCATTCCTGTCAGAGGTGGTGATTACACTCACTGTATAACCTGCCCTCACTCTTGGGTAGCTTGGCACTGAGCAGTCAGGCTTATCACAGGGGCAATGTGTAAAGCATTGGTGCAGCACTTTCACAAAACAAATCCACTGAGCATCACAAAAGAGACTTCACACAAGGTTTATGTAAATAAAGTGTGTATGCAACACACATTAGTTAACACAACATGAACATCATTACTCTGGGCATAAATCACATTTATAACTATCACTAGTAGTACTAGGCCCAACAGAGTTAAAATGACATCAGTAATATATACACTTTGAGAAGGATCCTACTTTACTCCCAGTACCTTCATGCAGAGCAAAACGCTGTCAGCACAAGACCCACCAGAACAATTATTCTAATTCAATCCCACACAGATATAGGGTGTACACTGGTTTGCAACGATAGCCGTAATGCGTACACATAGGTAATTATAACACTGTTAAATTGCCTCATGGGTGGGAGTCTGCATGTCAAAAACCAATGTCACACTTAATACACAATTGGCAAGAATCAATGTGTAGGGCAACACAGCCGGGCAATGTTGGTAATCACAGGCAGTCACTCCCACACACTCACTCTGCACTGATACCTGGTGCTACAGCAGGTTCATACAGCACGCACTTGCACACACATGTGCACACAGCACTCTGATGCGGTGCACTGATATCCAGCGGGTCACTAGATAGTGTACTCGCAGACCCCGTGGCCCAAACCCTCCTTCACTCCTCAGCCAACATTGACTACCCCATCCCCCACAGACCAGAGTTGAAAAAAACCTTTCCCCACCCCGGACACTAGGCTGATCCCGGCCAGATTTACACTTATTCAGGATCCCGGGGAAAAATGTTGGAAAGATAGATAATGGTCTGTTTCATGCGGTAGTCAACAATTGAGATTTCGCCACCTCTAGGGAAGTTCAATCATAGGTCACCCCAGTGTGCCGCCAAGCACTTGCCTAGTTCTGCAAGGTACAAGGTGGGGGGGGTGGGGTCAGCACATCATGTGACCTGCTCCTGATTCCTCTCAGAAGCGTTCTGTAGCCCATTCACTTACTCTCACCACCCAGGACCGTTCCGTCAATACAACCTGATAACAAGGAGTTGCCAGGGCCAGGTGAGGAGATAGCAGTTGGCCTGCCGCATTGAGGGCAGCGAAAGGAGCAATTGATGAGTGAGATATGAAGCAGGGGAGCCTCTCTGAAGGGGAAGGCACCCGGAAGGAGATACGCTGAACAAAGCCAGGCTTTCTGGAACATGAATTCGATCCCCCGCCCCTCCCTGGAAATTAGGCACAACATCTAGTGTGTAATGAGCCACACTCGACAATTCCGATCACACACAGTGCAAAGCAGCTAATTCAGCACCTCCCTGGAAAATGAGGCACAACATCAGGTGCATGATGACTTGCATTGCACCAAATAGTTTTTTGTTGTGTTCTCACTGTGTGACGGTCACACACACAGGTGCAAGTTCAACAATGGCACACGTGGAAGAATGCAGGACTGCTACGAGTACGCACACCAAGGGTCACAATCTGTGAATCGGACACTGCACGCAATGAGCATACAGTCAGCATGTTGCATGGGAGGACACACTCATGCAGCACTTAGCATGAAACCCTTTCCTTGCCCATTTATTACATATCATCTTAATCCCAGGATACTCTTTGCTGATGGCCATGTGCCCCACCATGCTGCATGTGAAGCACTCTCCTTTGAATCTTCCTCCTTGTTCTTCTACTTTATCACCTTTTATGGTCATGACTATACTGCTGCCATTGACTGCCTACCTCCTTCACGTTGCACTTCATTCACACGCTTCATCATGTGATCCACTTTTTTACCACTGACCAAACCTCACTCATAACTGGCTCATCCTTGAGACACAGCTCTTTTCACACTTTTTATGTCTTTAAATTTAGTGAAAACTAATCAAAAATTAATTAATCTGTGTGTTGTCCAAACTTTAACATGGAGGTTAGTTTCCTCAACGCAGGCTCATGTATCTTCAACCGACTTATGATCTAGTTAAGTAGATCTTCCCAAGTGTATCTTTCCAAAAGTTTTAAAACCCTTGAAAAAATATGCACATCTAATGTCTTAAGACACACTTCAATGATCCCCCCTTCACCATCTCCCTGTCCAGATGAGGCAAACCCTCCAGGTACTCCTGACTCTCTGCATTTAAGCACCAAAGTAGCATGGCCAACTTCCTGTCAAGCCCATGTTGGACAAGCATACCCCAGCATAGTTCTCAAAAACGTTCTTCTATTTTATCCACTGCATGGGAGCTCCACTTGAATTACAAAGAAGGGAGGAGAAATTATATTCCCCATGTCTTGCTCGAATTATTATAAATTCAAGATAGTGTACAATCACTCAGATAGTTAGATGGTGAAGTTTATGCCATATTATTTACCTTTGTGTTTACCAACTGTGAGTGCAAAAAGAGTTAGACAGTTGAGGAGCTATTCCTAACACAGAGATTCACAGGCTACCAAGAAAAGCATTTCCACCCTCCAAATGGCACACAGCAGCACGGTTTTAGAAGTCATACAATTGCTTGGAGCACAAGCTAACAACTGCTAGAAGCAATAAAACAATTGCTAGACTATCCTTGTCATTAGCACCTACATTATACAGGGTGTGCCCATTAACGACTGAATTTGCCCAGGTATTAAGACTCTTAAATGTGAGAACAACAGTTATGATAGTTACACATTGTTTATTATTAGTCTCCAACACCATTGATATCCTAAAGGCTTTCCCGACTAGTGTGTCTGTGACTGACAAGTGCTCCACATCACATGAGCTTCACTGGGAGTGTGTGTCCCAAAGCAGGGTGCATGTCACTGACAGGCTGTGTTCACACACAGATCCACTTGTTGCGCCTCAATCACGCTTCTGCTTGCAATTCCTTGTTTGTCACGTCAGTCACCTGTCACGAGTGAAGAGACAAAGCATCCTTCTTCAATGTCAGTTGAACGCCACTGCTGCATGAGGAAGTCAGATCAACATCTCCATGTTGGCACCTTGGGTCAAATGCTACACAGGCCATTGTTGTTCCAATACATGTTTCAGGCCAGTCCATCCAATCTATAAATCCACTCTCTCCAGACACTGACCTAATTCACCTAAGTATTGGGAAGCTTTACTGGTAGTAAATTCATTTAGCTTAGCAACTTGACTTCAGCTCTCCTCCGCTCTTCCTTTCTGGCTGATGCACAAAGTCACTCTCTGATCCAGGAGCAACTTGGAACAACATTTTGAGATGCAACATTGCTGCCATAAAGGGAACTACTAACCAGAACAAAAATGCTGTGCAACACACACACACACACACACTCTGTAACAGAATCCCAGTACAGGGGACTTCCTAGATACCAAACAGATGCTGTGACTAAGTGTCCCAGGAGTAAGGAGCATTAGCCTGAAGTGCCATAGGCTGTTATTAAGTGCACGGAGATTAAAAAGGAGCAGTTACAATTTATTACAGTGACAGTGTGAGGTAACTGGGATATGTGGAATAAAGTGCCCCTTGGCATGCATTATAAGGATATTGCAATCACTGAGGAGTTTCATTACCATATAGAAGAACAAAGATGAATTCCTTTATAAGGTTATGGAACACAGAGCAAACTTGCTATAACCTTATCATGTATGGCAGGGGGTACTTTATTCCATTTAATATATGGACACACCATCACCTTTCCCGCAGACCACTTAAGTACTTGGTGCATAGTTGTTTCATATTAAAGAAAGTACATGTTTGCAAATATGAAGATTAAAAATAGGTTCTTGTACAAAATTAAAAACATCAAAAAAAGCTGTTAGATATTTGTTGCAAAAATATATTAGACTCAGTTCAATACAAGTCAGTTAAAAAAAAGCCTAAGTAGCTCAAATTGTGTAGAAACATGTGGAAAGTTTCTAACTTTTCTATAATTACCTAAGGAGTGAAAAAAATAAACATGCTGACATAAATACCTCCTCTAGACAGGGATGTAAGAATCCCATATATCATTTGTAATTTTGAAAATAACTAATAAGTTAATACTTGTTTTAATGAGAATGAATTCTTTTGTTCCATAACAGTAGTATATTAATAACAATTGGATGTAACATACAGTTGGAGGACTTTCTGCAAAAACATACATTGGAAGAGTTAAACATGTTTGATTCCACACCAATTCAATTTCAGAAGAAAACGCCATGTAAACGTTTCATAAAAAACATATTCCATTCTAAGGTGGCACCTAGTTGTTGGAAATTGCAGAGCATGTCTAAGTCTGTCTGATGACAAATTAAGCATTTAGCATTTCATAAATGCTCTGTTTTGTTAATCTTTTATATGAGGCAATCTTTTACTTGTACAACAGGAACAGGTGGAACGACCTATGGGGGAAGGTGCATTCCATAGCAGCAAGACACCAACTCACTGTACAGAGGACTGGCGGTGGACACCCTCCTCCACCCCCACAACTAACAACATGGGAGGAGCAAGTCTTGGCAATACTGAATTCTAAGGGCCTGGCAGAAGTAGCAGGAGGACTGGACTTTGGTAAGTCAATTCCCTACTACCATCACCACCCTACCTGCATGCCATCACATACCTCGACCCTCACCCCCACACCCATCCCACCACCACCTCCCACACACCCTACAATCACAACCCACTCATCCCAATGCCAAGCCCTGCATGCAACACCAATGCATGGACACCCCTCACAGACCTGCTTGGACACCTATCACCACAGCATGCACACTAGAGACAATCAGCTAGACCACCAAATATCAACTTACACAAGGCAAAGCTGCCAGGGCAATCACAACCATAGAGGCCAACCCACCCATGCACAATATGTCACACACTGAAACGATAACACTGCATTTACATCCCCACAGGTAACCCAGCCAATGTCATCGGTGAAGAGGTGCCAGCAACATCTAGTCCCCCCACAGAACTGGCCCACAATGATGACAGCAGTTCTCCTCGCCTGGATCTCGATGACCAACCAGGCCCATCAGGGACCTCCGAACAGTCGGTTACCCAGGCACACTGTCCCACCACCACAGAGCCTTCCCCCTCAGAAAACACCACCACAGCACCCACCCAGCGGGCCCATACCTCTGTCCCCAGGACACGTCAATCAGCAGTGTGTCCACCACTACAGGGAGCCCAGGCCACCCCACAAACACAGGACAATCAGGGACCTGGGGCCAGTGGGCACACGGTTCAGGGGACAGAGGCACAGGACAACAGGGAAACTGGGAGGACTGCTGTACAACAGGGGGAGGACAGGCACAGGGAACTGACCCTCCAGGAGGCACTCACTGCGATCCTGGGAGCATACTAACATACCCAGGATACACTGGGCCAGATCCTGGACAAGTTGCAGGAGAACATGCGGCTGCAGGAGGGACAGTACCTGGGGATCAGGGAGGACTTGAGGGCCATCAACACCACCCTGGTCTCCATTGCATGGGTGCTGGCAGACATGGCCAACAGTATGAGGGAGGCAGTGGCACACCACTGGGGCCCCTGACACTAGCCAAACCACTGAACAGCCCTCCACCTCTGCTGCCGCTAGTGGACAGGAGGCCCCGCCACAGGACCAACAGGCCACCAGCACCCCTCCCCCTGCAAAAGGAGAATCACCCCGCAAATGTTCCCTGCGATCCAGGCAGAAGCCACACACTGTTGCCGAGACCCCGTCAGGCAATAAGACTGTCCTGATTGTCACGCTTGTGTCCCACTCTGTCACCCTGTCCACCTTGAACTGCGATTGCTCCACTTAATTTGTCCCCTCGGACAATGCACCAGTGAAACAAATAGACTGGACTGTAACCTGGACTTTCCTCCATCATCACCCCAGCCCATTGCACTACCCCCTCTTCTTCAGAGCACTGCAATAAACACACTTTGAGAAAATACAAGTATAGTGTACGTCAAATGTTTTCAAATTGTATTTGTTTCACCAGGTTCAAACATTGCAATTCAACTGTACAGTAATGTTTACAGAGGAAAGACCTGTAGTAGGCTGCACTGAACACACCAGGAGCAATAGTGGGGCACCAACATCTGCAAAAAGAGATGCCAAAGGGTACAGTGAGTAGGCATAGAAGTAGGAATACACAACCTTGCCAGTGACAATGTCACACAAACTGTCAATTATATGTGTATTAACACTGTCTTACCTGTGTCTTATTGGAAGTATTGATGAATAATTGCACTTCTGTTGCCCTCATCCTCTGCCTCATCTTCACTCGCCACAGGATCCACTGCTGCCAAACGGCCATCTCCAGCCTCCTACTCCTGCAGAAAAGGCACATCGCGGCGCAATGCAAGGCTGTGTAACGTACCGCATGCGACAATGATCTGGCAGACCTTCTTGGGTGAGTAGCACAGGGATCCACCTGTTAGATGGAGGCACCGAAACCTGATCCTTTCTATAATCCTTCTTGTACGCCCATGTGCCTCATTGTAACATTCCCCTGCCCTTGTCCTGGCATTTCTCACAGGAGTCAGTAGCCATGAGAGGTTGGGGTAACCAGAGTCACCTGCAAATATTGAGGGACAACTGTTAGCTACACACTCACTCTTAGGACCCCCACCATAACCATACACCAACATCCACTGGGTGGGAACCAGGGCTCACCTATTAGCCACACCCTGTGCCTCTGGAGTTGGGCCATCACATTTGGGATGCTGCTATTCCTCAGGATAAAGGCATCATGCACAGACCCAGGATACTTAGCATTGATGTGGGAGATGTACTGGTCCGCCAGGCACACCATCTGGACATTCGTGAAGTGAAAGCTCTTTCAATTTCTGAACACCTGTTCATTCCGCCAGGAGAACAAATGCAATATGTGTTCCATCTATTGCCCTAGTGATGTTGGGGATATGTCCCATTTCATAGAAGTCAGCTTTCACTATGGCCAAATCCTCCACCTGTGGGAAAACGATGTAGCTGCACATGTGTTTAATCAGGGCACACAACACTCTGGTCAGCACTACTGAGAACATTGGCTGTGACATTCCTGCTGCCAAGTCCTCTGTCACTTGAAAGAACCAGTTGCCAAAAAATGGAGCACTGATAGCACTTGCACAAGAGGGGGGATACCAGTGGGGTGACGGATAGCAGATATTAGGTCAGGCTCCAATTGGGCACACAGCTCTGTGATTGTGTCCCTGTCAAGTCTATAGGTGAGGATAATGTGCCTGTCCTCCATTGTTGCCAAGTCCACCAGGGGTCTGTACACGGGGCTATGTCTCCATCTCCTATTCATCCGCAGCGGTTGCAATCTATGGGGTGAAAGAGTGAGCAGCTGGTCATTATCTGTACAATCCACCCACTACAGTTCAATGCATACTGTGATTGTAACATTATTTTGGTGGAATATGTCCAAATAGTGAATTTGTGTACTGTGAGATAGTTAGGATCCATGGCTTGAACCTCCCCCCCCCCCCGAAATGGCATCCGCCTGTCCTGTATGGAGGGACAGGTAGAAATGAAGTAATACCACTGATGCTGTGCGCCGTTGCGGGATGCGGTCGAGAACCGCCGTTCACCTCCTCATTAGTTATCATTGGGCCCTATGGGGTACAGTGGCCAATGGTGATGTGAGCTGGCGTTGACGGTTCGCACTGCCGCTATTACGTGACCGCCATTTTCTATCTGTTCACTCACATACTACCTGACCTTCAACAGGAGAGGACCTACACTGCAAGTGCTGCTGTGACCTGTGTCTGGAACTGACCATGGCTAGTGTTACTAAGGAAAGGTCCCCTGCCTTCACCTCGGCGGAGTTGGAGAGACTGGTGGATGGGGTCCTACCCCAGTACCAACTGCTGTATGGGCCTCCAGACCAACAGGTCTGCACAATGCATGGGGCATGAATGCATGGAGTGCTGTGTGTGAAGGCCTCATGTGGGGGGTTGGTGGACGGGCCCTGGGCAGCGTGCAGCATGTATGCTGGGCCATGTCTGTGTGTATGGGGATGGGAAGGGGCATGGTGGGCCATAGGTGTAACAGGCAGGACAGTCAGACTAATATCTTTCCCTGTGTCTATTTTCCTGCAGGTCAGCGCCCATCAAAAGAAGGGTATAATGCGTGCCATCGCCAAGGACATGCGGACCCTTGGGGTCTACAGCAGGCAGCGCACCCACTGTTGGAAATAGTGGGAGGACCTGAGAGGCTGGGCACGGAAGACGACGGAGGCCCAGCTGGGGATGGCCTCCCAACAAGGAAGGGGTGCCTGTTGAACCCTGACCCCCCGATGCCCGCATGCTGGTGGTGGCCTATCCGGAGCTAGATGGGCGCTTGGGGGCATTACAGCAGCCACAATGGGGTGAGTACAGTGCCCTAATTTACAACTTACGCCTGGTGGGGTGGTATCCGGGTGGGGGGTGTAAGCCCAGTGGGTGCCCCTAGGCTAGGCCTGGCATTGCAGATTAGGTCTCATGTTGGGCAGGGTTCTGATGTGAAATTCCTCTAAATAAGCTAGTAGGCATCCACTACTGGGCAGGGGTCTGTTGGTCCCAGGTATGCTGCAATTTGTGTTAGGTGTCCCTATCCATGGGCTGGTGACTAGCATTGTGACTGGTAGTGCCTTGCCTAATGCGTAGGGCTGTTCCCTGTGTGTGAGTGTGCTGTGTATGGCAACGGTGGTGTTGTTGCTGCCATTGACCAAGTGTATCCTTTGTCTCCCCCCCCCTTTTTGTTTTGTCACCCTGTCCTTATGTGCATTAGCATCATCTGGCGGAAGAGCAGAGGCACCGGTGATGGAGGGAGCTGCATCCCATAGGACCCAGGAGGCCAAATCTACTGACGGTGAGGGCACCATAGGAATGGAGGGCGAGGGGAGCACCACAACAGAGACTGGGGGGGACAGTTCGGACACGGATACCTCCTCCGATGGAAGCTCCCTGGTGGTGGTGGACACCTCTGTGCCCACCCCAGCTACAGGTACAGACACCAACCCTGTACCAGCACCGCCCTACCAGCAGCCCCTAAGCGAGTTTCCTGTGCTCGCTCACCCAGGAAGGTGGGCATCTCCTTTGCCAAGGCACCTCAGGCCCTGCCCCAGTTAGCCCTGCTGCCCTGAGTGAGGAGGCTATTGACCTCCTGCGATCCATCTCTGTTGGCCAGTCAACCATTGTGAATGACATCCAGGGGCTAGCAGCCCAATGTAACAGTCCAATGCATTTCTGGAGGGCATTCACACTGGATAGGCGGCCCAACAGAGATCAATCCAGGCTATGACCTCCTCTCTGATGGCAGCCATTGTCCCTGTTTCCACCCTCCCCCCTCCAACTTCCTCTTCCCAATCCCATTCCCCTCAACCCAAACCTATCCCAAGCACACAGTCAGACAAGCAGACACCCAGGACAACACACAAGAGGGGACATGGCAAACACAAGCACCACACTTCATCCCACAGGCACTCACACAAACACCATTCAGAAGCAGACATTACAACATCAACTGCCTCGACTGTGGCCCTCTCTTCTTCGTTGCCCACCTCCCTCCCAGTTGCGTCTCCACTCACACCTGCATGCACTACATCCTCATCCACTACCACCATCACCAGCACACCTATCAGTACACACCCCTCACTGGCAGGTACCACCCCCACATCCATTCACATGTCCCCTGTGTCCTCTCCATTGTGTCTGTGCCCCCTCCTCCCAAGGTACACAAACGAAAGCACTCAGACACCCAACATCCATCCACCTCACAACAGCATCCAGCCCATGCACCTGCACCCAAACACAGCAGACTGACACCTCCTACCTCTTCCTCCACTCCCAAACCATCTCCCTCTTCTGGCCCCAATGTGCCTAAGAAGCTTTACCTCTACACCATTGACCTCTTCCCTAGCACCAACACTGCCACCATGGAGCAGCCGTCACCACCAGTGGACAGTATGTAGTCCTGCTTCCATGGGCTGTTGTGCGGCCTGGCCCCTGCAAACCCTGTGGGTCTGACACCCAGCTGAGAGACTGTGACCATGCACTCCCCAATATCTGCATCACTGGGCACGATGCCCCCTCCAGAACCAGTGAAGACATTCACTAACCCCATCCTCCCCAGGATGAAGCTCACTGGATACAATGCCCCCTCCAGAGCCAGTGGGCAAGTCACCCACTTAAGAGACTGTGGCCTTGCATGCCCCAGAACCAAGCACAGGGCACAATGCCCTCTCCAGAGCCAGTGGGAAAGTCATCCACTTGAGAGAGTGTGGCCTTGCACTCCCCAGGACCAAGCACAGGGCACGATGCCCCCTCCAGAGAATGTGGGCAAGTCACCCACTTGGGAGACTGTGGCCTTGCACTCCCCAGGACCAATCACAGGGCATGTTGCCCCCTCCAGAGCCAGTGGGCAAGTCACCCACTTGTGAGACTGTTGCCTTGCACTCCCCAGGACAGAGCACAGGGCATGTTGTCCCCTCCAGGACCAGTGGTGTTGTACCATCTTCTGACTGAGGTGCCCCCCTATTCCCCGTCCCCCTGAGGTTCCTGGCTAATTTCGACCTGATGCCCCTGCAGTGTTCTCTCCGTTTTGTTGCAGGAGTGAGGTGGGGCCTTGGACTTTGTGATGTGGCCCACTGGCTCACGAACATTGAGGACTGGGCAGTGTCTCTTGATTTGTGAATATGTATATACTTTTTGATTTGGATGCACGTATTCATACCATATTTATCTTATTACACTAGTTTTACTCTATTGTAGTTGTCCTTGCATTATTCCTGAGGGGTACGCGGTGAATATGTTATGTTACTACATCTGCCTGTGTGTATGGTGTTGGGGGTGGGTGTGTTGCGTGTGTGTGTCACTCTCTTTTTCCACCCCCCTTCCCCTGTGTGTATTAGGCGGTAGTACTCACTGTGGTCGCCTTCGCCAGTGTTGATGTTCGTAGTGGAGCAGCACGTAGAACCAGCATGGGGAATGCATGCATTTCGGGCTCCATGGCATCGTGGTTGTTCCCGGAGTCTCCAGAGGTGAGTTGTTTCCCTTCTGTGCAGTGTTTCCGCCCGGCTTTTGATTTCGTTGGTACCGCCCCGGAAAAGGTGGCGGATTGGTGTCTCATAATACAGTGGGCGGGACATTGTCTTCCGCCTGGCTGTAGGCAGTTACCGCTGTGGTGCCGGTTGATTCTGCCCTGGCGGTCGGTGTGTTAAAGTGGCTGTCTGCCTGAGCGGTTTCCGCCGTGGTCATAATTTTGCAGTTGTTACCGCTGGCCTGTTGGCGGTATTACCGCCACTTTATCACCGACCGCCAGGGTTGTAACGAGGGCCTAAATGTTCCTACACAACCAGCCAAATCCTGCACATCGTTTTAAAGTTGAAGGGACAAACCACCATTTACCTCAGTCTAAAGTGGTATAAACAACACTGATCCAGAGCATTAGCCATTTAAGACAACAGTCAGGCCAACACTGTAGCAGAGACCCATCTTAAAATTAGCAATTCCAGTGCTCACTTTATGTGATAAGGCATCTTGTCTTTTGAAGTTTAGCACTGTAGCTAATATAACCAGTGGTCGAAGTGGGCGGGATCGAGGAGTACAACATACCCATACTTTTATGATTTATGAAATACTGTTCCCCTACTTTTTACAAAAATACAACCGCCCCAGGATGGTTAATCTGACAATTTAACCCCTTTGCTGCCAGGCCTTTTCCCTCTCAGGTGCGAGGCCTTTTATTTGGCTATTTGGGGCAGTTCGCGCTTAGGCCCTTATAACTTTTTGTCCACATAAGCTAAACATGCCAAATGTGCATCCTTTTTTTCCAACAAATCCAGAAATTCTAGAGGTACCCAGAGTTTGTGGGTTCCCCTGGAGGAAACCACGAAATTAGACAAAATATAGCAAACATTTCGTTTTTTATTTTTTTTAAATGGGATAAAAGGGCTGCAGAAGAAGGCTTGTGATTTTTCCCTGAAAATGGCATCAACAAAGGATTTGTGGTGCTAAAATCACCATCTACCCAGCTTTCATGAACAGGCAGACTAGAATCAGAAAACCATATTTTTCAACACAATTTTGGCATTTTACCGGGACATACCCCATTTTAAAAAACATTTGTGATTTTAGCCTCCTTCCAGTTGGTGACAGAAATGGGTGGGAAGCCAATGCTGGATCCCGGACAGCTAAACATTTCTGAAACACAGACAAAATTCTGAATTCAGCAAAGGCCCATTTTTGTAGATCCCACAACATTTTCCTACAGAAAATAACAGCAGAAATAAAAAAATCTTGAAATTGAGGTGAAAAAAATAGACATTTCTCGCCACGTTTTACTCTGTAACGTTTTCCTGCGATGTCAGATTTTTAAAAGCAATATATTGTTACGTCTGCTGGACTCCTCTGGTTGCGGTGATATATAGGGCTTGTAGGTTCATCAAGAAGGAATAGTTTCTTACCTGTAACTCCAGTTCTCTCGTAGGGGTATTTCCATGATAGTCATAAGCGGTGAACCCGGAGCACTTTTTCCAAAATAACTTCTTAAGTGTTCTTGTTCGCCTTACTTCAGGAAGGCCTGTAAAGTCACTTAAGAATTTCCATATGCAGCCTAGAGGAAAGGCTACAGTGTCCAAAATTATTCATCTAGTTTGCTTTAAAAAGGACAAAGTTAAGGCACATGCATTCAAATGCATGAATAAGTTGAAAATTGAGGAGAAAAAGCCTTTCACAAACCTTTTTATAATGTAAAACAATGATGAAGGAGTGCAGGGCAGTGTAGCCCATAGGCTGCCATTATCAATGAAGAAAAAGCAGACTGTGACTTTAGGACCAGCCAGTCCTCCAGTATCCCATCATGCCTAGAGTGAGGCTGTTACCTCAGTTCTTTTTGTAGGCAGTTATCACTGAGAGTCTTGGTACACCTGAGATATTATTCTTTTTACTCCATCAGGGAGGAGGGAGGGTTGCTTATGAATATCATGGAAATACCCCTACGAGAGAACTGGAGTTACAGGTAAGAAACTATTCCTTCTCTCGTAGGGGATTTCCATGTATAGTCATAAGTGGTGAATAGAATAGCAAGACCAACCCATAAACCGCGGAGGAGTAGACAGAGCAATACTGAAATACACTGTCAAGCAAAGAGGTCCCTGAGAGAAGCCTGTCCAACTTGAGCATCTGTCCTGGCATCACAGTCAAGACAGTAATGTTTAGTGCACGTGTGAACACACTTCCAGGTCGCAGCCCTGCAGATATCTGCCAGGGGAACATTCCTCAAAAAAGCAGCTGTGGCTGACTTGCCTCTGGTAGAATGCGCTCTTGGTTGACCAGCTAGATATTTGTTAGCTAGCTGGCAGCAGTAAAGAATACAGGAGACAATCCACTGAGAGATTGACTGTTTTTAGGTGGCCAGATCGGTACGAACCGGCCCATAATTGACAAATAAGTGTTGTGATTTTCTAATAAATTTGGTTTTATCTAAATAGAATTTTAAAACCCTCTTTATGTCTAGAGAGTGTAGTCCCCTCTTAGCTGGAGTGGAAGGGTTTTGAAAGAAAGTTGGTAAGGAAATCGTCTAGTTGACATGAAAGTCAGAGATAACCTTGGGTAAGAATTTAGGATCTGTACGCATCACTACTTTGGAGGAGTGGAACACTGTGTAGGGCTCATGAGCACAGAGAGCCTGAATCTCGCTAACTCTGCGTGTTGATGTCACTGCCACAAGGGAAGCTGTTTTCCAAGTGAGGTGTTGGAGAGATGATTTTTGTATGCGATCAAATGGATGCAGGAGACGTGAAAAAACCACGTTCAGTTCCCATGGTGGAGAAGGACTCCTCAGTGGTGGGAAAACTTTTTTTAGTCTCTTTAGAAAATCTTTTATGACTGGCAACTGAAAGAAAGAGGTTTGTGAAGGACCTTTTCTGTATGCAGTCAAAGCTGCAAGATGGACTGTAATAGAAGAGAATTGTAAACCAGATTTTTATAAGTGTAAAAAAATATGGCAGGGTGACATCCTCCTGGCAAGATGCAGGGTCTATCTTCTTATAGGAACACCAGATGCAAAATCTCTCCCATTTGGAGGCATAAGCAGCTCGGGTGGAAGGCCGTTTTGCCTCTTTCAGAATTTCCATACAGTCCTGTGGAAGATGTAAGTTCCCAAACTGCACTAGCTCAGGAGCAATGCTGGCAAACTTAAGGAGGAGAGATTGGCGTGTCTCATCTAACCTTCAAATTTCGTCAGGAGGTCTGGTCTGCATAGAAGTCTGAGATGTGGTCGGAGGGACTGGTGAAGGAGGTCCAGGAACCACCATTGCCTCGGCCATCCCGGGGCAATGAGGATCCTTCTGGCTAAGGTCATTGAGAGTTTGATTAGGACTGCTGGGATCAGGGGAATTGGTGGAAAGGCGTACAGAAATTTGTTGGACCAATCTATCCACAGAGCATTTTTTTGTTGTCCGCTGTGGCAAAAAGGTCGATAGGAGGTGTGCCCCACAAGAGGAATATATCTTGAATGACGTCTTCGTTCAGAACCCACTCGTGGTTCTCCTCTAAAACCCTGCTGAGGGTATCTGCTTGTACGTTCTGAACCCCTGGAAGGAGAGTTGCTATTATCTTTATATTCCTGGCCAGGAGCCAGTGCCATATTGTCTGGGCCTCTTGAGACAAGACTCTGGATTTGGTTCCCCCCTGCTTGTTCAGGTAATACGCGGTGGTTGTACTGTTCGTCTGGACAAGCAGGGTGTCGGTGTTGAACGAAGGGAGAAAGGCTTTAAAAGCAAGGTGAACCGCCTGTAGCTCAAGGAGATTGATGTCTTAAGACTTTTCCCTCGGAGACCAGAGACCTTGTATTCGAATGTGATCCATATGAGCTCCCCACCCGAGGAGAGAAGCATCCGTCATGATGGTCTGAGACGGAGCATGTGGATGAAAAGGCATTCCTTGTTGCAGATTGGTTGGAGAGCACCACCAACTGAGGATTTGGAGTGCATGGGTGGATAGACTGATTCTGTCTTCCCAGTTTCGCGTCCGTTGATTCCATTGGTCCTCTAGGCACTCCTGGAGAGGTCGCATGTGGAGGTGAGCGTTGGGAGTTAGGCAAATGCAAGAGGCCATGGAGCCTAGAAGTGAGGAAACTGTGCAAATTGTGGGGCAATGGATAGTCTTGAGCATGTGGCACTTCTGTAGTATCAATAAGCGTTGTTCCTCTGAAGGATACACTTTTCCCTGCAGCGTGTCTATGGTAGTTCCTAAGTAGTGCAGTCTCTGGACAGGTTTTGTCGTGGACTTGGAAAAATTGACATGAAGACCTAGGCAATACAGAAGATCGCATGTCCAACTGAAGTGCTGCTGGGCTTCTGGAAAGGTGGCTGCCTTGATAAGCCAGTCATCCAGATATGGATAGACAAATATTTTGTGCTTTCTAAGATGTGCTGCCACGACAGCCATGCATTTGGAGAAAGATTTGGGTGCTGATTTGAGACCAAATGGAAAGACAGTATATTGGTAGTGTTGTTTCCCCACCACAAATCACAGGTACTTTAAATGTTTTTTTGCAACGTGGATATGAAAGTAGGAGTTGTGTAGCTCGACTGAGCAAAGCCAGTCCCCTTGTTGAATTTGGGGATATAGTTGGTGTAGGGCCAGCATCCTGAACATTTCCTTTTTGATCCAATGGTTGGCAACCTTCAGGTCTAGAATGGGTCTGAATTCCCTTTTGCCCTTTTTTGGGACAAGAAAGTATCTTGAATAAATGCATTTTCCTCTCTAGGTGAGAGAACTGTTTTTATCGCTTTCTTTTCTAGCAATATGGAAACTTCCGCCTTTAGGAGGGTGAGATGAGAAGTGGTTTCCCTTAGAGGTGGAGTGGAAAATCTGAGACAATACCCATTCTGCACAATGTTTAAGACCCAAGTGTCTGCTGTAATTCTTTGCTACTCTGTCAAGTGATCGGTGATGCTTCCCCCCACAGGAGGGGGTAATGACCTTGGGGGGAAAAAAACTTTGACGGTTTTGCGGCTGGCTGTTGACGAGTACCCTGAGTAGACTGGTGTGCCGCTCATCCTCTATGTTGTTTCCTTTGAGGCTGACAGGCACTTTGGAACTGTCGCTGAGATCTACTAGACAGCCACTGAGGGGTTTGAACCTCTGAGAAGTGTAGCGGCGCTGGAAGGGATGGAAGGATCTTCGGTCTTTTTATTTTTCAAGACCTACCACTTTCAAAGTGTCCAGTTCTACCTTCATTCTTGCCATTTCATCATCGGCATGAGAGCCAAACAGTGTGGATTCTGAAAATGGCAAGTTTTGAATGCGTTGTTGAGCGTCTGGTTTCAGGGACGTTAGATGCAGCCAGCTATGCCTCCTTAAGGATATCCCATGGCAGTATGCATGTGCTGAGAGCAAGGATGAGTCCGCAGCTGCGCTAATGACCTGGTTGGAGACCATAGCACCGTCTTTCACAATGTCTAAACAAATTCTCTTTCTGATCCCTCGGGAGATGGTCAGCAAATTGTAGCAGGGAGTCCCACAAGGGCCTATCATATCTTCCCAAAAGGGCTGTTGCGCTTGCTACTTTTATGGATGTTGCCGCCGAACTACATACTTTACGGCCTGCCAAATCCACCTTTCTACTCTCTTTGTCTGGCGGAGAGGTAGCCGATGGAGAAGTGCCGAGAAATTTATGGGCCACAAGGATCACCACTGAATCAGGTGGAGGGTCGGAGCGCAGAAACAAAGGGTCATGTTCCGGAGGACGGTACATTTTTAGTAGTCTGGAAGGAGCAGACTTTGTTGTGGCCGGTGTAAGGAAGACCTCCATGGCGGGTTCTCAAAGACCCGGCACAAGAGGAAGTAAAGGTCTTGAGGCCAAACGTTGCTGTAGAGTTTAAAAAATGAGTGAAGTAGTTGGCGTCGGGACAGCCATTGGAATTGTACATTTTGCTGCGCCTCGAACTAAGTCTTCCTGAAAGGTATTAACGTCGGCCACTGGTGACGTTCAAGGTTGAGGTGAGTCAGATAGAGTAGGTGAAAAGTCTCTGGAAGTTGATGAGGAGTCTCTGTGGTAGCGTGGGGAAGAACGTCACCTTGACCTTTGTCACGATCTGTGATGAGAGTGCCTTGACCTCGTTGTAGAATGGCCAGATGCATGATAGCTATGGTGTGAACAGTGGAGCGATCTTGAGTGCGGTCTGGGAGCTGGAGTGACGCTCGATGCTTGAGGCACTGGAAGTGGTGTAGGTGTCTGGAGCAGCGGAGAAGCTGGCAATGGGGCAGGCAGATCTTGAGGATGCGGAGTTACAGCTGAAGGTGGAAAGGTAGTGGGAGGTGGAGACGGAGATGAAGGAAGGAGAAACAGCAAGGAGAAACTTCCCTGGAATGCTGTGACTCAGACGAGGAATAAATCCTTCTCCATTTAGAAGTTTTCTGTCTCCTCGACGTCGAGGTACTCTTCGACGTCGGCCTTTCCCTTCGTCATCAATGTACCGACGGCAACCTAGACCTCGACGTCGGACTGTGATGGCGAAGTTTCCTTCGTCTCGAAGTTGAACCCACCGACGTCAACACACTCCTCGAATTCATGCGCCAAGCATCCGGAGTCCTCAACGTCATACTGTGGTGTCTTGACGTCGTGCAGTCTCTTGACAGAAGTGCGACGACGTTTGTGTGACGTCGATCCAGACTTCGACATCAAACATGTGGGCGCCATAACTGCTCTTGACGGTCTCCTCGACGGGGACCGAAAGCATTTTGTGCCCAAAAAACGCCTCTCAGACATTTCACGTCCACTGGAGGCTGAGGGAAGAGCTCTGGTGGAAGACTGACCTGCACCTTGCTCAGAGGTCCCACTGGCTTCTTGCTGGCATCGCCTTTCTGCTTTTCCTTGGAGACGAATCTCCTCCCTGTTGCGCAGGTATGTCTGGAAAATGTCTTGCATATATTACATGATGCAGGAAGGTGTGAGGATGCTAGGCAGATAAGACAGACATCATGAGGGTCTATTTTGGATTTTTTCCTGCCACATCTTGGGCATTTGTCGAATAGATAGGGCATTTTTTCTTAGAAAAAAAGCCTTATTCAGTCGGAAAAAAGAGCAAGTTGAAGAAAGAAAGTCAAAAGACGTCGAGTGAAACAGTTGTCACTAAAAATGTCACTGATTTTTGGGAGAAAAAAACTAAAAAGGTTGAGCTCAATGCTCCAGGGTCCTGTCAACAGGTGCTGCAAAAAAGAACTGAGGTAACTGCCTCTCTCTAGGCATGATGGGATACTGGAGGACTGGCTATTCTTAAATTCACAATCTCCTTTTTCTTCATAGATAATGGCAGGCTATGGGCTATACTGCCCTGCACTCCTTCATCATTGTTTTACATTATAAAAAGGTTTGTGAAAGTCTTTTTTTCCTGACTTTTCAACGTATTCATGGTTTTGAATGCATGTGCCTTAACTTTGCCCTTCTTTAAAGACAAATGGATGAAGAATTTTGGACACTGTAGCCTTTCCTCTAGGCTGCATATGGACACTGTTAAGTGACTTTGCATGCCTTCCTGAAGGAAGGCGAACATGAACAATTAAGAAGCTATATTGGAAAAAGTGCTCTGGGGTCCCAGCAGGCAGGCAGAACTATTCACCACTTATAACTAGCTTGGAAATCCCCTGCGAGAGAACCCTAGGTACCCAGAGCCAATTAAAAAGCTGCATTGTGCAGTTGGTTGTCAGTGTATACCGGGTACACAGAAATTCATCTGGTGAAATATGAAGAGTGAAAAATAGGTATCAAGGAACCTTTGTATTTCCAAAATGGGCACAAGATAAGGTGTTGAGAAGAAGTGTTTTTTTTGCACATCTCTGAATTCTGGGGTCCCCATACTAGCATGAGAATTACAGGGCATTTCTCAAATAGTCGTCTTTTTTTGCACACTGTCTTACATTTGGAATGAAAAAATGTAATGAAAGACAAGGGGCAATACCACTTGTTCTTCTTTTCTGTGTTTCCCCCAAGTCTCCCGGAAAAAATGGTACCTCACTTGCGTGGGTAAGCCTAATGCTCGCAACAGGAAACGCAACATGGACACATCACATTTTTACATTGAAATCCGACGGGTTTTTTGGAAAGTGCCTAGCTGTGAATTTTGGCCTCTAGCCCATCCGGCACCTAGGGAAACATACCAAACCTGTGCATTTGTCAAAACTAAACAGCTAGGGGAATCCAGTATGGGGTGACCTGTGTGGCTCTCATCTGTTTCTGTTACCCAGAATCCTTTGCAAACCTCAAAATATGGCAAAAAACACTTTTTCCTCATATTTCAGTGACAGAAAGTTCTGGAATCTGAGAGGAACCACACATTTCCTTCCACCCAGCATTCCCCCAAATCGTCTGATAAAAATTATACCTCACTTGTGTAAGTAGGCCTAGTGCCCGTGACAGAAAACACCCCAAAACACAACATGGACACATCATATTTTTCCCAAAGAAAACTTACCTATTTTTTTTAAAAGTGCCTAGCTGTGGATTTTGGCCTCTGGCTCAGCCGGCACCTAGGGAAAGTTACCAAACCTGTGCATTTTCAAAATTAGACATCCAGGTGAATCCAGGATGGGGTGATGTGTGGGGCTCTCACCAGGTTTTGTCACCCAGAATCCTGTGCAAACTTCAAAATTTGGCAAAAAATACCCACTTTTTCCACACATTTCGATGATAGTACGTTCTGGAATCTGAGAGGAGCCACAAATTTTCTTCCACCCAGCAGTCTCCCAAGTCTCCCAATAAAAAATGGTACCTCACTTGTGTGGATAGGCCTAGTGCCCGCAACAGGAATTGCCCGAAAACACAACATGGACACATCACATTTTCCCAAAGAAAAATTACCTGTTTTTTGCAAAGCGCCTAGCTGTGGATTTTGGCCTCTAGCACATCCGGCATCTAGGAAAACCTAGCAAACCTAGACATTTCTGAAAACTAGACACATTGGGGCATCAAGGGGAACCCAGGATGGGGTAACTTGAGGCGCTCTCACCAGGTTCTGTTACCCAGAATCCTTAGCAAACCTCAAAATTTTGGGAAAAAACACTTTTTCCTCACATCTCGGTGATAAAAAATTCTGGAATCTGAGAGGGGCCACAAATTTCCTTCCACCCAGCATTCCCCCAAGTCTCCCGATAAAAATGGTACCTCACTTGTGTGGGCAGGCCTAGTGCCCGCGACAGGAAATGCCCCAAAACACAACATGGACACATCACATTTTTCCAAAGAAAACTGACCTGTTTTTTGCAAAGTGCCTAGCTGGGGATTTTGTCCTCTAGCTCATCCGGCATCTAGGAAAACTGAACAAACCTGGATATTTCTGAAAACTAGACACCTAGGGGAACCCAGGATGGGGTAACTTGTGGTGCTCTCAACAGGTTTTGTTACCCAGAATACTTAGCAAACCTCAAAATTTGGCAAAAAAAACACTTTTTCCTCACATTTCGGTGATAGAAAGTTCTGGACTCCGAGGAGAACAACAAACGTCCTTCCACTGAGCATTCCCCGAGGTCTCCCGACAGAAATGGTACCTCACTTGTGTGTGTAGGCCTAGTGCCCGTGCCAGGAAATGCCCAAAAACACTACGTTGACACATCAAAATTATCAAATACAAAACTACCTGTTGTTGCGGGGGCAGGCACCTGCCTTTTTGGTCCTGGGCTCAGCAGCCATCTAGGGAAACCTACCAAATAAGACATTTTTGAAAATAAGATACCTGAGGGAGTCTAAGGAGGGGTGACATGCGTGGATCCCCCAGTGTTTTCTTACCCAGAATCCTCAGCAAACCTCAAATTTTGCTACAAAAATTTCATTTTTCCCACATTTCTGTGAGGAATCCCCGCACCTGCACAAATTTCCTACCACCCAACATTCCCCTCAGTCTCCTGATAAAAATGATACCTCACTTGTGTAGGTGGGCCAAGTGCCTGTGACAGGTAAGAGCCAAAAACATGTCAAAATTGAGGGGGGAACCAAAGCGGGTCCAAAAGGGCAGATTGAAAAAAAATGTTTTTAGGCTGACAAGTGAGGCACAATTTGTATTGATATAGATGCGACAATACTGTCTGGTAGGAATTTTGTGGATTCCTGCAGATTCCGGAAGGTTCCATCACAAAGATGTGGGGAAAATGTGTGATTTCAAGCAAAGTTGGAGGTTTGGAGGGCATTGTGGGTAAGAAAATGGTGTGGGGTGCATGTGAAGCACACCACCCTGGACTCACCCAGATGTTTAGTTTTCAGATGTGTCTAGGTCTCGTAGATTTTTTTACATGGAAGCGTCCCAAAGTCCAAAAAGTGCGGCCCACACCATACCAAGTGGGACTATTTTGAGAGTTAGCCAAGATCTCATGGCCCAAATGTGAAATCAAAACCCAAAGTAATCAAATGTCCTCTTGCTTGCCGTTGGAATAAGATCTTTTAGTGTACGGGGGAGAGCTGAAAGACTGTTACCCCCTTCAGTTGGGGTGGGGGCATAACCATGCCCATTCTGGTTGGTAGCCACCACCCCATTAGTTTCTTTTTTTGTTTTAATTCCCTGACATCTAGTAGGCTTTCTGCTCCCCTGGGGAGTGGATTAGGGGTAATTGCCCCATCTGCCCACCGGTGGGCAGAACAACTTTGTCTCCATTTATTTGGGGCAGGGGTATTGCCATACCACCACCTTCTTTTTTTGGAAAAAATCTTCCCTGGTGTCTGGTCAGCTTTCTACCCCCCTTGGGGGCAGATTGGCCTTACAAAAATAGGCCGATCTGCCCCCAAGGGGGCAGAATTGGCCAACACTAATGTGCCCCCATTGGGAGCGACCCTTGCCCAAGGGGCTGCCCCCCCAAACAAAATACACACACCTATCCCTGGGCCGACCTGCCCCAAGGGGGGCAGAAATGGCCTAAAATAAATTTGCTCCCCAGGAGATATCAACCCTAGCCTAAAGGGTCACTCCTCATCTGTAAAAAAATAAAAAAAATAAAAAAATCCTTTGTGCCTAGTGGTTTTTGCCTCTCTTGGGGGCAGATCGGCCTAATTAAAATAGGCCGATTTGCCCCCAAGGAGGGCTGAAATGGCCTAAAATAAATGTGCCCTCCCTAGGGGAGCAACCTATGCCTAAAGGGTTGCTCCCCTTACGTGAAATTGGCACAAAATAAAAATCCCTGGTGTCTAGTGGTTTCTGCCCCCCTTGGGGGAAGATTGGCATAAGATAAATAAGCCGATCTACACCCAAGGTGGACAGAAATGGCCTAAAATACAATTGCCCCCCAGGGGAGCAACCCTGGCATAAGGGATCGCTCCCCATCTGTAAAAATTTTTAAAAAATCTCTGGTGTCTAGTGGTTTCTACCCCCCTTGGGGGCAGATCAGCCTAATTAAAATAAGCCGATCTGCCCCCAAAGGGGGCAGACATGGGCTAAAAACAATTTGCTCCCAACATGTAAAAAGGTTTTTTTTTTTTAATGATCAGACAGACATGAAAGGAAAGGCTGTTCTTTCCTTTTCATGTCCTTTGCCTGCCCCCATCCCCAATCAGAAGAGAAAAGCATTTCTCTTCCAATTGATGAGGTGAGTGTGCGATTCCGCGCTGTCATCAGTCGTCATGGGGGGCAGAGGTGGAAGCGATTCCTCTTCCATCCCTGCCCTTAGGCTCATGGGGGGAGCGCTAGCACTCCTCACATGAGCTGATCGCAGGACGTAACGGTTACGTCCTTGGTGCCTCAGCGCTGCAGCCAAGAACGTAACCGTTATGTCCATGTCGACCAAGGGGTTAAATGCCTCAGTTGAAGTGTCATTCATTGAGTCTCCAGTGCGGTGAAACTTAAGCTGTCTGCTGCCTGAAACAAATGCAAATGTGAACTACAATTTAATCTGCAAGTGTAAAGGATGCTTGGGAGCTGGCACTGGCTTTATTTGACCTAATCACTCACAGCTTTGTGCTGACGAAGATTTATCCTTTTTGAGTTGGAGTGGAACGAGTTAACAACTGGGCTGTGAAGTGTATGCTTTTAATTCTAATTGTATTTTATGGCGCTTACAACACCTGGAGGTGTTGAAAGGACAGCATGTAAAAAAAAATGCATTACCTACACTCTGGGTATTACTAAAATCTATATTTTGGAAGCGTGCTTTTATCTTAAACATCTTGCACATTTTGTAGCAGTCTATCTTATACTGTGTGTAATGCAAGTTTAAAATAATGAATTACATATTCACAGCGCTTGCTGTCACGGCTGTGACCTGGTACCACTGAAAATACACAAGTCACTTTTCTCCACTGCACCAACCAAGACTTAATGCAGTGGCTTTCTGATTACCCACAGGCCTCTGAAGTGCGTCAACTAATAGAGGTTTCATATTGTACTATAGTGCATTTCCCAATGAGTAACAACTTAAAAAAAATGTTTTTAATATAAGCTGCTTGTTATGTTACATGTAGCTAGCTACCTGACGGTGAAAGACCAAAAAATCTTACAGAATAGTTCCTTTTTTTATAGCCACGCCTTTGACCCCTCCCTCATGCTCACTGACCACACCCTGCAGCATAACAGTTCCCATGATTTTTTAATGCACTTCAACCGCTGAATTTAACCACTCCCACTTACCCACCCCTCACATCAAATTTATCTTCCCTTTAACTTCAGTTTTTTTCGGGAGCCATGTGGAGTCATGCAATGGACACATGCAATGGACACTTGCAATGGACACTTGCAATGGGCATTTGCCCAACAATTGAGTGGACAACATGAGCACAGAACGAGTAAAGAAAGCATCATGCCCGGTCACTTGCTCTATAAAGCAGGGTGCTGGGCAATGGTGTAACAACGACCCCAGCAGCCCCTGCGCTGCGATGGCTCCCGAGCTCCAGGGGGCCCCCTCAACACCGTAACCGGGCCGGAGAGCTCCTGAATAGGTCCGGAGGGGCCACCCTCCATGCAGTTTGTATGGGGTCCCCCTCAAGGTTCATTACACCACCGGTGCTAGCTAGGGAGTTAGATGCAGTTGTCCTCGTCTATATATATATGCTCATTCTTAGCGCACAGCTGGCTAAGAGCCACACAGTGCGACCCAGACATCCATACAGAGGAGGAGGAAAGACATCTGAACTGTAAATCCTATAAAGTGTACTGGAAAAAGTACAAAAATTGCACCATGTGGCTGGAATGTGTAAGCTAACGATGCGCGGATGTGGCGGTGGGATAGGGCAGAGGGAGCCTAACTGAGCCTGCTTTGTTCGGTGCCAGAGGCCCCTGCAATGTTGCTTTAAGCGGTGAATACTTCCCCTTCAGTCGTGCAGTGTAACTAAATACTGCAACGGCAGGCCACGTTTGTTACCCTATTTAGTTGAACATTTCATGGGAAGCCTGTATGTAAAGAAAGATAAGAAACTTCAAATGTTACGTTTTCTATAAGTGCCGGCTGTTCACGGCTGAAGTGAAACTGAAGGGCCCTGTAGCATGTGCTCGAGGAGGGACGTAGAAAAAACTAATGGCGACGTGCATCGCTTTACAAAACGCCTTAATAAAGGAAAGAATAAATAAATATATACATAAATAACGCATAATAATACTTATACCTCCACCATAACAAAACAACAATGATAATAATAATAATGTGTGTGTGTTTTCTTCCTAAATCTTTTTTATTGGCATAGACAGTACGGATATCTTTTATCATTCAATAAAGAAATACATTTGAAAGTATTTCCTTTTCCTTATCAAATTCAACAAAGGTAAATGCACTTATGCTGTAAAACATATACAAATACATTAACATTCTTATTTGTATTGGTTTACATCTAAGGTTATACAAAAGTTAACTAGGCTGAAAATCAAGTAATAAAATGACCCCTAAAAAACAATCAAATAAATCTCATGTGACAGAGGGAAAAAGTGGGCGACAATAGGCCACTCGGTTATGCAGTGAGCCACCCAGGACCCTCCCTCTCGAGCCCTCACCCGGATAAACATTCTTTACATTCTCTGGCCAGAGGCTTTAAAATAAAGGGGCATAGATCGCAAGTGGTCTTCCGCCCGCACCTGATCACTGTGTGAGTGGGCGTTTATTTTGGGGCTCCAGGGTAGGCAGCACTTACCAGCAGGGACCTCATAGAGGAGGTAGCCCTCCTACCCCCTGCCTGCCAGAGCACCACCTGCAACCCGCTGCTGTTACAGCCCCACCTTGACGCACACACAGCCCAAGCCACAATCCTAGACTGACCTAACGCCAGCACAAGAGGCCACGGACGGGGCTTTGAGGAGCGGGCCTGACTCCTGCTACAGTACCCGTCACCACGAGGGACTGCCCTGCAGGCCTAGCAGATGCGCTGCTGAAAAAAAAAAAGAGACAAAAGGCATAAGTCGGTCCTCCGGACTGGCTGTTCTTCCACATCAGCCCTGGAGAAACGACAAGAAGGCAGAGTGGAAGCCAGGGTTAGTCCCAGCACAAACCTGCCCAGGCCACACGCCTGCCCTGTCTGTCCTCACATCTACGCATCAGACCTGTTACCCTTCATGACACATTTCTCCCCCTGATTGGGATTTCATGCATAACCGGAAGCAGTGCCTGCTATTTGGGGACATTACCAATCACACACATTAATAGACCCACGGCCCATGACGCAAATGCTGCACCACCTGCAGTGCAACCTCAGAGAGGCCTTCCACAGCCGCATATGCTTGCTGGAGTCCCGCAGCCATTCAGCAAGTTTGCTGATTTTGCGACGCGTTGCCTCGCTGGAAAACCTGGATTGGGAGGTTGATGAATTACTTTGTGGTCACCCGAGAAACAGATGGGACCATCAAACGCTCTCTCCCACTTCATTAAGCGTGGGAGGATATAAACCGTTAGAGCACCTCCCCAGCACTGCCCCTTCCTCAGACTATGAAGCTGCTGTGAGAGCACTCAATGCTCATTTTGATCCCCAACTAAACCCCAACTTTGAGCGGTTCAAACTACGTCAGGCACACCAATGCAAAGGAGAGTTGACTGACATATCTTTTGCACACCTGCACGAGTTGGCCAGCACATGTACTGCGGACGACCAAGGGAAAGAAATAAGGGCTCATATAATTCAAGGATGACAGGTCTCATCCTGAGGCAACTCAACATTAATCTTGACGATCTCATGGTCTTAGCCTGGACTCAAGACGTGTTCCCTGCAAGGGCGAACGAAATGGACATTGCCATCATGCAAGTACCAGAAATAGCCCCTTCCTTCGAACTGGAGCAAGTTGACGCCATCTGCACAAGAAGAACAATGGCGAAAATTGCATCACATGCTCCCCGTTGTCAAAGCCTTGTAACTACTGTGGCGGTGAAGAGCATCTTCTAGACGATTGCCAGTACAAGGCTGCACATGCTCCAGCTGTGGAAAAACAACCATTTAGCCTCAGTGTGCTGAGGAGGACCCAGTGGAAGAGGTACCAGAGGAGAAATAACACTCTCCAAAGCTTTACAACCACTATCCCTAAATGAGCCAACTTTCCCAGACACTGCCAGCATTTCGCAACTGCAAAACTGTTGGCTCCACGACTCATCCACCTACAAAGATGAAGAGGAAGCCTCCCTCATCTTGTTCACGAGCGATCTGAATCATCGCCAAAGAGAGCAGCCCACATGTCTGCTCGAAATCGCAGGATCTGAAGTAAAAGCTTTCATTTACAAAGGCGCATGAGTAAATGTCATTTGGATTCAACAGTACAAGTGCCTCCGACCCAAGACAGCACTTATCCAGTCACTTTCTAAGATCTTTATGTATGGCAGTCAGTACCCACTACTACCCCTGCGAGGCCGCATGTCCGTGAGTTCCAATGACCAGAAAGTCGTGACAACAATCCATGTAGTCGACAAGGAAGCTGACACCCTCCTAGGGATCCTTACAGTGGAAGACTTAGGGCTGGTGTTGTTTACCCAAAATGGGAAAACCCTTCAAGTTGATGAATTGCTGAACCACTTCCCTGGTATGTTCAGTGCCCTAGGATGCCTGAAAGCCCCACTAGTCAAACTACACATTGACTGGTCCATCAAGCTTGTGGCCGTCCACCACTGCTGCGTACCATTCCACCTAAGACCATTTGCAGAACAGAAGCTGGACAAGTTGGAACAACAAGGAGTGATTGAAAAAGTTTCAGGAACGATGCCCTGGGTATCCATAATGGTCATACCAGAGAAGTCGAAGCAGCCAGAGAAAATACGTCTCCGCATTGACATGCACCTCCTGAATCGTGCCATCAGGGAGGAATGCCACATCATGCCTTAAATGAACCACATCTTGGCAAACCCAAATGGCTGAAGGGGGTTCTCAAAACTAGACTTGAACGCAGGTTACCACCAGCTACTCCTCGCAGAAGACAGTAGCGATAGGACTAAACTGCGGCATATCATCAGCGACAGCGGTCTTTCACGATACGAAAAGAGGAACCCAATCTGAACTCCAAGGTGTCATGAATGTGAGTGATGACATTCTCGTCCATCCAGTCACTGCCGAAGAACATCATTGGCACTTATGAGCTACTGTGAAACGCCTCTTGGAGCACAGAGTCACATTACACAAGGAGAAGTGCTTGTTCTTTCAGACCTCAGTCAAATTCTTGGGCTACATATTCAATCAAGACGGAGTGCAAATCGACCCACGGAAATCACAAGCCATCAAACAAGTCTAGGCACCGACTACTGTCTCCAGAGTGCGCAGTTTCCTGGGCATGGCCATATACTGTGGCAGGTTTATTTAGAATTTGGCAGCCATTGCTGAGCCACTGAGAGCCTTGACCAAGGTTGACAACAGCTGGACATGGAGCCAGAGAGAAAACAACACTTTTCAGAAGGTGATGGAGGCCCTCCTAAGCAAGAAAACCATGGCCTACTTCAATCCAAAGAAGCAGACGGAGGCTTGTCAATGCGAGCCCTGTAGGCCTCAGAATCATTCTTACCCAGGAAGTGTAACTGGGGAGGTGGGCCCCACTAGCATTCACCAGCATGGTGTTAACACCAACTGAAGCACACTATGTGCAAATCGAATGAGAGGTCTTGGCGATTATGTGAGCATGCAGACATTTTCATTTGTGCCTAAGCAGGGGGCCTTTCAAAGTGGTCATGGACCACCAACCATTCGTTCCATTGTTCCGAGGCTCAGCCCCCCCATGACCCTGCCATTGATCGAAAGATGGCCATCCAGTTGCCGCACTACTGCATGGAGGGAGTGTACTGACTGTGGGGACTTCCTCTCACACCACCCGCCGCAAACATGAAAAACCTAAAAAGAAAAAGATGAAAGGGAAAAAGGAAATGAAAGATGAAACAAAATCAATTACTGATACTGTTCAGTTCAGTTCAGTTCATAATCTTTATTTGGCTATACCAACAGTAAGCCATAAAAGCACATAAACAATAAAAGAACAACAGTAACCATAAAACAGTAAATCCCCTCCCCCCGAAAAAACTCATAAATATTTAAAGTCATAAAAATATAAAAATCATCATTCTGCAATTTGGCACCAATTGCAATAATACAATAGTTACTTTTAATCAGGTTTTCTAGAGTGTGATAAGGTTTTTCCTAAGTTGTATGGCTTTTAGAATATAATGTGCCACCCTATCACACACATTCGGTGAGTTTAAGGCTAACAGGAATTCCACTGCATCCTGGTGTGTTCTTATATTACGTTCATTAAAAAGCGGTTTGAGGTATAAGGTTCTAAGATGTTCATAGAATTTACAAAATAAAACAAAATGTAATGTACTTTGTTTGCTAACTCCATCACAGGGGCATTTTACTGTCTCTTGCGGGCAATACCTAGTTTGGGGAAATGCTACTAGGAAGTGCGCAATACCCAGTCTTAGTCTAGTTAAAACAAACTGGTGCTGCATGTTGGTGACTATAGAGAGATGGCCATGCCTACTTGCATCCAATGAGTAGGACATGCAAATGCCAACAGTGTTTTTAGTAGATTCGGTTGACTTTCTATTGTCCGCCCTATATTGCATAAATGTGTCCTTACAGCATTTTTTTAGATAATGACAGCACGTCCTCTGGATTAGGCTTTATAGATCTATTAAAAACAGATTTAAAAGAGGAATCAATAAAAGCTAGCCACAGTATACACATGGCATTATCCAATTTCATGCAGTCTAAAATGAGTTCCTTAGAAAAAGCAGTGGCTTCCTTAGACCATATGCTGTGCCATAAAGGCAAAGGTCACACCTGTAGCACATCTTCCAAATATTGTAAGCCCATCTCTAGATGTGTAATCCAGTTAGAGGCTGAGGTGGGTAAACATAAAATACGTTTTAGATAACAGATCTCCTCTAGTTGCAGAGGGGTGCTTTTTGTATATCCCCACACACCTGCACCATATGCTAGCATGGAAACAACTCTAGCCCTGTAGATGTTCAGCATAGTGCCTATGGGGCGACTCCCCAGTTTACTGGCAAATCTAAATATAGCTCCTGAATTTCTTCTTAGCTTGTTCCTACCTGAACAGACCAGCTGATCACACTGGCCATTGCTGGAGAACAATACACCCAGGTAATTGAAGCAATTGACAGTACTAATTTCCATGTTCTGAATGTGAAAACCCCTACATCTCTTTACTTTCTTACCACATGCCATAGTAAATGTTTTAGATGTATTAATTATCATATTCCTTGATGACATGAACTGTTCAAAGCCGCACATTAACTTCTGGAGCCCCATGGGTGTTCTGGAAATCAGGACAACATCATCTGCATAAAGTAGTGCAGGTACAGGGATTCCTGCCACGTGAAGGGGATCGGCCTGTAGTCCCTGCAAGTGTTTATCTACCCCATTAATAAATAGGGAGAATATTAACGGGGCAAGGACACAACCTCGTTGAATACTTCTTCCTATCTTGAAAGGGTGGTGCATTCTCCCAATTGGCCAAAGCAAACTTTGCATGTCATATCTCTATATAGCAGAGCCAAAAAATTGATGATATACCTTGGGGCACCCATGTCTAATAGTGTAGGCCATAGAAGGGCATGTTCTACTAGGTTGGAGGCTCTACTAAGGTCTGCAAAACATAGATATAGAGCACCTTTTTTGGCCTAGGTGTACTTTCCATTATGAAGTCTAAATGAACACATTGCTCTATGGTACCTAATTCTTTCCTAAAACCAAACTGAACAGGGGTCAGGAAGTTATTTTCCAGGACCCAATCATTTAATCTTACAAGAATGATTCTACCGAATGTTTTCAGGGAGGAATCCAACAAAGATATTGGGCGATAATTTTTAGGGTCGGCCTTATCTCCCTTTTTGTATATCGGTATGATAATGGAGGTGTACCAAGACATCAGAATATCCCCAGATACAGCCAAATTGAATAGTCTGGTCAGAATTGGTACCCAAAAATTGGTGTTATGTTTGTAGACGTCCACTAGTACCCCATCAGGTCCTGGGGCCTTAACCTCAGCACTGGTAAGGATGGCAGAATAAACCTCATCCATGGTAATCTGTGGATAGTTGGGGGGCCCCAGCTCGAACTGCCCAATTAGATCTACAGTCCCAGTCCCTGCCTTAAAGACTTCTGAATAGTGGGCCACCAATGTTGCACAAGCTACACTAGATCCTAGATCTGGTGGTGCCCATTCTGAGAGGAAGGGGGCATTAATTGTTTTTCAAAACAATTTGCCATTGTTAATTTCCGTCGCCAAGGCTAGTTTAGACCATGCCTCTTCCCTTAGTTCTTTCTTCCTTTGCTCCTGAGCCTTCTTATATTCTTCTCAGAGTGACTTAATTACCACTGAGTCTCTGGGTGTTATCTGAAGGGCTAATTTGAGATTCCGCTGGCTTCGGTGCAGGCATGGTTGAACCATCCCTAATTATACTTAGGCCGCCTATGTTGAGGGTTATGGGTCAGGAGCCCCTGTATATATGCAGCAATTATACTAAAGCACCTTAGTAGCCATGGTTCTTCGATATCCTCATGTAAGCAATAATTAATTTCTTGCGAGCAGCAATGTATGACATTCCGCAGAAAGTCAACAGGCTCGATATCTTCTCATTTCTGTCTCACCCCATTGGTTCTATGTGCCTCAACCTGATTAGGGGTTGTATAAAACACATCCCTTAACCCCCAAAAAATAGTTGGGAGAATAATCGGATCATGATCACTAAGTAGGGTCAACCCCGTATTGGGTGTATCACAACCGTTTTGTGCAAAGGATGACACAATAATATGATCTATAACAGAGGATGAGTTGGCACCTCTATGAGTTAGAATTATCTTGCCATTATCTCCTGGCTTACGTTCCATAAGCGTTAAATCAAATGTGGACACATCAGGTTAAGGGCCTCCCATACTCATTGTGGCAAAAATGGTCAAACCCTGCCCCATCATGGGTGGTAAGCCCACATGACCGAGATAGGATCCGGAAGCAAGACTGGATATTAAAATCCCGGCCAATTATCTGGTGGGCATGGTCCATTGAGAATAACCTTTTCTACACTAGCCCCCTGATGTTCACTCTGATCAGGCCGTAGAGGAGGAACATTGGCCATACTAATAACATAAGGGCAACACTCTGGTGGTAAATTAACAGTATGCAGTTCTTCTCTCAAATGTAGGTGGGCAGACCCAATCTTCTGGGGGTTCAGGATGAACCATTCAGATGCTGCAGGATTTTGTATCGGTTGTAGGCCATCTGAAACGAGTCCCAGTGGTCTCTTCTTAGAAACTGTATGCCACCCGCTAGGTTGGTCTATTTTTGGGGCTCCCTTACTTGCCCTTGTATAGGGGCCCTATATCCAGTGCTCAATACAGTTCCTGTCAGATCTATTATGTCTGTGCCCTGTGATATATTTGTAGGACCTATCTCGTTATGGGTAGTATTCTGTGCCACAGAAATCTCGGGGTTGGAGTACACCATAAGCAGAGAGAGCTTCTGACAATTTGCCAGTATTTTCCCCATCTCCCTCTCCAATTTATCCAATTTATCATTGATTGGCTTAAGCAAGTTATCAAGGAGGGATGTGAAATCCTTCAAATCTGTAGATACCGTATTTTCAAACAAAATAGGGCCCAGGTTACTATCAGCCCCCCTTCTGCACAGTTTTTTCCTTTTTACAATAGGCTTGCTGGTGTAACATTTATGCTGGGTGGGGTCCTAGGCTCTATCTGGGCATCCCCATTCCTCGTGACCGCTGAATCAGTAGTGTGATGAATATCGGGTACAAATTCAGGGGGTATAAGAGTACCCTCTAATTCTTCTCCCAGTCCTGCTACCCCCAAAGATAAACGCCGAGGTTAATTTCCTTTGAGATGACCCCTACTGCTGTAACTAAAAAGGAATCAATTGTGGTATGGCAGGGTTCCATTTCTGCCTTCTGACCCCCTGCCTTCCGCTTGCCCATAATTAGGAGTTTGTGTTACCACCTCCTTGGATAGGCAACTTCTATCTGGGGGGAATTTCCCAATAACCTTGGCCAATGGGGCCGAAACTACCCAGATTTCAAACCTATACTTGTTAAAAGATAACAAAACTTCCAGATAGGTGACTAAAAATATCTCTAAAAAGTCAATAAATATATGAAAGAGAAATGCGTAAAGGAAGATAAGACACAAAACCAAGAAAGCAGGCCCAGCCCAGCCTCTGTTGGCCGCCGCTGGACGCATACGAGCCCACTTTTTGCCCGGTCTTTGCCCGGTCGCGTCCCATGCATGTCCCGCACAGCGGTAGCGTGACTCTCAATTAAAGCACCTTGAGTGCGGTAGTGCGATGTGCGGGGCCTCCTCCCTCAGGTCTCCTGGGAGATGTGGTTCAGCCCAGCCTTCTTCCCCATGTGAAAAACAGAGTGATGCATGCAGCGGAAGCGCAAGTCTCAATTAAAGCACCTTGGATGCCGCAGAGCGCCGTGTGCGGCCTCCTCCCTCAGTTCTCCTGGGAGGTGTGATTCGGCCCAGCCTTCCGCCCCAGTGTCAAAAGTAGAGTGATCTGATACTGATTCTGGAGTTGATATATTAGATGAACTATTGTGTCCATGTCTGTTAGACCTGACAGTCTTAGGGTGGTCACCCCGAACTTTCTGCCTGTCTCCCTCCACTTTTTGACACTGTTTTTGCTGGTTTCAGGACTCTGCTCACTTTACCACTGCTAACCAGTGCTAAAGTGCATATGCTCCCTCCCTTGAAACATGGTGGCACTGGCTCATACCCAATTGGCTTATTTAATTTACTTATAAGCCCTTAGTAAAGTGCATTACATGTGCCCAGGGCCTGCCATTGCATGGCCTGTGTGTGCAGTTTATCTGCCAATTGGACTTGGCATTTAAAAGTACTTGCCAAGCCTTAAAACTCCCCTTTTTCTACATATAAGTCACCCCTAAGGTAGGCCCTAGGTAACCCATAGGGCAGGGTGCTATGTAGAGAAAAGGCAGGACATGTACCTGTGTAGTTTATACGCCCTGGTAGTGTAAAACTCCTAAATTCGTTTTACACTGCTGTGAGGCCTGCTTCTTTCATAGGCTAGCATTAGGGCTACTCTCATATACTGTTTGAGTGGTAGATTCTGAAAGGAAAGAAGTAACACGGTTGTATTTAGTATGGCCAGAATGGTAATACAAAATCCTGCTGACTGGTGAAGTTGGATTTAATATTACTATTTGAGAAATGCCACTTTTAGAAAGTGAACATTTCTTTTCACTTAAATCCTTCTGTGCCTTACAATCCACTTATGGCTGGGTTAGTTGACAGCTCTTTTGCGCATTTCACTCAGACAACCCCAAACACAGGATGCTCAGTCACGCCTGCAAACATCTGCATATTGAATGGGTCTTCCTGGGCTAGGAGGGTGGAGGGCCTGACACTTACATGTCAAAGGACAGTGGCCTGCCCTCACACAATTGACTGCCAAACCCCCTACTGGGACCCTGGAAGACAGGATGGAACTGAAAGGGGACCCTGTGCACTTCTAAGCCACTCTTTGAAGTCTCCCCCACTTCAAAGGCACATTTGGGTATATTAAACTGGGTCCCTGACCCTACCAACTTAGAAGAAACTCTGAACCAGAACCTGCAACCTGCCAAGAAAAGCTGCCTGGCTGCCCAAAGGACTCTCCTGGACTGGTTTGCTGTAAAGGACTGCTGCCTTGCTGTTGCCCTGCTGCCTTTTTGGCATCTGGCTCTGCTGAGAAGTGCTCTCCAAGGGCTTGGATTGAGCTTGCCTCCTGTTGCTGAACTCACAGGGCCAAAAAGACTTCACTTTCTGCAAAGAAATCCTTGTGCGCTGAAAATTCGACGCACCGCCTGCACCACAACGAGAAAATCGCCACACAGCCGAACTGGAACGACGCAGCCTGACTTCCCAGGTTAAGATCGACGCAGCGCCTGCGTTGCAACCAGAATTTCACCACACAGCCTACTGAATCGACGCATAGCCAAGCCGGAACAACACAGCACGACTTCTCGGACAGAGAATCGAAGCAGCGCCTGCCATGCAACAGAAAATCTGACGCATCACGTTACTGGAACGACGCAAGCCTGTGACTTCACCTTGCACGCCCAGGATTTCCCTGCATCGTCCCTGGGTGCAACGAAGATCCCCTCACCACAGTTAGGAACCCAGACCACACGCCTAAGAAACAACGCAAGTCCTGTGTTGTAGGAAAAGAAACATCGCATCATCTGTGGATGCCGGAAAATCAGATGCAAACCATCTCTTTTTCCATGCAACCTCCTCCTCTGCGATCTCCGTGCGTGTAATTTTTTACGCCCACCAGGTACTTTGAAAACCCAAGCATCAACTGTTTATTTCTTATCTAAAAACTATTTTACAACTCTTGAAATTCATATTTCAACTTGTGGTTATTGCAAATCTTGCTAATTTTTTACCTTACTTTAATCAGATAAATATTCCATATTTTTCTAAACCTGTGCGGTGTATTTTTGTGGTGTTTATACTGTGTTAATGAATGATTTATTGCACAAATACTTTACTAATTCCCTTCTAAGTTAAGCTTGACTGCTCAGTGCCAAGCTACCTGAGGGTGGGCACAGGATAATTTGGATTGTGTGTGACTTACCCTGACTAGAGTGAGGGTCCTTGCTTGGATGGGGGTAACCTGACTGCCAACCAAATACCCCATTACTAACAACGTCCAACACGTTATGTGGGTCCTGGACGAGTATTGATGCAACACCAAGGGCTAGTGTGACAGTGGCTACAGCCCCTGTTGATCCAAATGCATATCAAAACAAAATACCATTAATAGTGTTTCAGCTTGTTGGAGCACAGCCAATTTTAGCTCAGCCTGATATAGCTCAACCTGTGATAGCAAATCCTGTTGTGGCACAGCCTGATGCTCAACCCATGTGGCTGTTCTAGTTTAACCTGTATAAGCAGTAATGCCTACAAATGTGAATGCTTCCATTGTGACTGTACCAGCAGCTGTTAATTGTAACTGCACAACCAGTAAATGTGTGCACATCTATTATCCCAAATGCTGTAACTCAAGGAGTTGAGCGACTGTGACTGGATTTATTCCAGCATCACAAAATTCTCAGTTTGTTGTGTGGACACCACCACAGACTATTCAAGCATTTGAAGGAGGGAGAATTGTCTTTACAACACAAACAATGCAAGGTGGGAAAAACTTGATTGAAGGTGGGGCTTTATCATCAGAGCTTGAGGAAACTGCCAGGAGAAATGCCACGATCAAGAGCACAGAGAGCCCGGTTGCAGAAAAGGAAAAATTCTTAAATGTCTCGAGACTAAAAATAGAATTGGAAGAAATAACTAGAGGATGCTTGGAATTTGGATCATGTGAATCACTATCAAGAAAGAGAATTAATCTATGTGTGTAAAGAAGTTACAAGATGAGCAGCAACTGTACATGATAAATTGACTAAGTTAGCAAATAAATCTGATGTTGATTTTTCAAAAAAGCATCCCATTGCAGAAACGTTTCAGGACAAAGGTAGATGAGGAATCAGTTGAAATGATGCGTTCTTCAGGAATGCAATTGCAAATTGGTAAAATGTGTCCATAGATGGAGCAATTTTGAAAAATTTGAAAGCAAATGAACAAAGAAACACAAGAATAAAAAAGAAACCAACAGAGGCGGCTGAAGGAAAAAGAAAACCACCTTGAGAGATTTTTGATGAGGGAGAAGCTTCAGCATATCCGCTAAAAGAAAAACGCGGTGGAGGATATGTTCATGTTCCTTGGAGTAGAGGAGATCTCAAAGCATTTACGAACAATTTTTCTAAATTGAGAGAAAATCTGATGCAGTAGTATTAGCAGGTTGAAAGATTTGTGAAGATTTTAAAAGTGTTGTGGATTGATCTGAGTACGTTCTTTGACATTGTTGGTCCGAATGAGTTGTGGTCTTAATTTAAAATTGCTGTTCATTGTCCAGATATAGAGCCACTAAGGATTCTTGTACTGGTGCACCATCACCAACTGTAATCAAGAAATAAAATCAGGTGATTACTTTCCTAAAAGGCAGAGTTTCTCCAAAGGATTTGGATTATGTGCAGTTAAACAGAATTCAACAGAAGTGAAAGCGTTTGTGCATGAGTATTAAGAGAAGTTGTTGAAAGTGTTATAGCAGCAAATTGGTCAAATGCATCTTGAGCATGTGATTCTTTATTTTGCAGTTTGTTCTTGAATTGAGACCTGAGATTAGTCAGCATACACAGCAGAATGTGATTGTCGGCAGACCAAGTAGTTGGATGAGATTCTGAAGTATGCTAAGTATTGTAGCGATGAACAGGAGATACAAAGAAAAGGTTTAAGGAAATGTTCATGATGGCACAGACAAAGATGGCTCTCAGAGGTGTCCAGAATCAGTGGTTTGCAGTAAATGGTGGTGCAATGCAAGGTGTCAGTCTTCAAAATAGAGTCCAAGCTGTACAGGGAGGCGTGGTTGCCTCACAGGGTAGAGTTTGAGGAGTTCTGATAAATCCAAGTACAGGTGTAGGTGCTCTAACATTGAAGATGGTGACTCCTTGTCATTTTTGTAACAAAATCGGACATTGGAAGCGCAAGTGTAGGTTCAATCCAGATAGAATGAATAAGAATCAAATGCAGAGAGGAGACCAGATACAAATGCAGAACGGGTCTAAACAGAAAATGCAAATGTCAGAACAAAATCAGGTTCAAATGATTCCAAGCCCGTGTGGTTCAAAAGAATGTGGGTAATTCTACAATGAGTGTGAACCTGATGTCCCGAGTAAATAAAAATGCATTCCAGGTTCGGAATCAGAATGAGAGTCAGCAGTTTCCAGTGATCGATAATGAGAGTTTTGACTCAGACAGCTCTCAATGACAGAGGCAGAGAGGGAGGCAGATTGCGTACTTGGCTCAGTCTTAGAGGTACACCACAGTGGACCATATGTAGAAGGTGAGGTGAATGGCCACCAAGTGGAAGTTTTCATCGAGACTGGTCTACCCATTCCACAGTTAGAACAGCGCAAGTGGGAAACAGCACTAATAACGGGGTCAATGCAGCGATATGCATTGACCACGCTGCCATTACCACGCATATGAGTTTACTATGCATGCGTTTACCACGCATATGCGTGGTAACGGTTGAGAGAGCAGTCGGGTGGAAGGAAGGAAGCAAGCACAAAGGAGCAGCGACCAGAGGAGAGAGTTAAGGGGGGAAGGAGGGTTGTGGTACTTTTTAGGACAGGGAGGGGTAGGTTTTAGGACTGGGTAGGTTTTAGGGTTTAGAGCAGAGGTCGGGTAGTTTTTAGGACAGAACGGGGTAGGTTTTTATGACAGGGGAAGGGTTTAGGTTTAGGGTTTAGGTTTTAGGGCCTAGGGTGAAGTGGGGGTCGCGTTTTTTTAGGAAAGGGTGAGGTAGGTTTTAGGGTTTAGAGCAGGTCGGGTAGTTTTTAGGACAGAGCGGGGTAGGTTTTAGGGTAGGGTAGGGTTTAGGGTGGGGTGGGGGCTCGGGGTAGTTTTTAGGACAGGACAGTGTAGGTTTCAGGGTTTAGGGCAGGGGGTCAGGTAGTTTTTAGGACAGGGCGGGGTAGGTTTCAGGACAGGGTAGGTTTTAGGGTTTGCAGCAGGGAGTCAGGGTAGTTTTTAGGACAGCACGGGGTAGGTTTTATGAAAGGAGTAAGGTAGGTTTTAGGGTGAAGGTGGGGGTCGGGTTATTTCTTAGGACAGGGTGGGGTAGGTTTTAGGACAGGGTAGGTTTTAGGGTTTAGAACGGGGTCGGGTAGTTTTTAGGACAGCGCCAGATAGTTTTTAGGACAGGAGTAGGGTATGTTTTAGGGTGAAGGTGGGGTCGGGTAGCTTTAAGGACAGGCTAGGTTTTAGGGTTTAGAGCGGGGGTCAGGTAGTTTTTAGGACAGACGGGATAGGTTTTAGGACGGGGAAGGGTAGGTTTTAGGGTTTAGGCTGAAGGCAGGGTCGGGGTAGTTTTTAGGACAGGATGGGGTAGGTTTTAGGACAGGGTAGGTTTTAAGGCTTAGGGCTGGGGTGGGGTAGCTTTGAAGGTTGGGGGGTTAGGTAGATTTTAGGACAGGGCAGGTTAGGTTTTAGAGTTTAAAGCAGAGGTCTGTTAGTTTTTAGGACAGAACGGGGTAAGTTTTTATGACAGGGGAAGGCTAGGTTTTAGGGCTTAGGGTGAAGCGGGTCGTTTTTTTTTTTTTTTAAGGACAGGGTGAGGTAGGTTGTAGGGTTTAGAGTGTGGGTTTTAGGGTAGGGGTTGGGTAGTTTTTAGGACGGGGTGGGGTAGGTTTTAGGGTTCAGGATGGGGGCTCGGGTAGTTTTTAGGAAAAGGTGGGGTAGTTTTTAGGACAGGGTAGGTTTTAAGGCTTAGGGCTGGGGTTGCGGAGCTGGGTAGTTTTTAGGACAGGGCAGAGTTTAGGACAGGGTAGCTTTGAGGGTTGGGGGAGTTGTAGTTTTTAGGACAGGGCAGGTTAGGTTTTAGGGTTTAGGGCAGGGGGTCGGGGTAGTTTTTAGGACAGGGTAACAGTAGGTTTTAGGTTTGGAGGTGAGGGTGGGATTAGTTTTTAGGGCAGGGAAGGGTAGTTTTTAGGCCAGGGTAGGTTTTACAGCTTAGAGCAGGGTTGGGTAGTTTTTAGGACAGGTTGGGTCATTTTTGGGCCAGGGTAGGTTTTAGAGTTTAGGGCAGGTTGGGGGGGGGGGGGGGGCAGGTCGTTTTTAGGAAAGTATGGGACAGGTTTTAGGACAGGGCAGGGTAGGCCTCGTGGTTACGGCTCTGGGCAGGGGTTGGAAGGGGCAGTTTTAAGGGTTTGGGCAGGTGGCTATGATTTCAGGTTTAGGGGGCAGGAGGGGAGAATTTACCATGCATGCTACTTTAACAAACATGCTTTCACAACTAAATTTGTTGTAAAGGCATGCGTGGTAAAGGCATGCATGGAGAAGACACGGTCGTTGTAAAGACCGCATTGTAAAGGTATGCGTTGTAAATGCCTTTATTGTTCCATCAAAAATCTGCGCAAGTCCCAGATCTACTCCTCTTCGGAAAAAAGATCCAAGTTGTAGCAGTTACAAATAAACAGATTACAAATCCAGATTCAAAAGAAGTACCAGTAAAAATAGGGTGATTTGAAGAAAATCACCAGTTTGTTGTGTCTCGAGTCCTGTAAATCTGCAAGGATGTGACTTACTGTGCTAATTAAATTGCACAATTTATTGTACTTCAAATGGAGTTGAATTTCACACCCATAATGAAGATGATGAGTTTTAATTGGCTCAGCAAGACACTGTAGGGCTTTATCCACTGAGAACAGCAGCAGAACTGCCACTTGAATAAAAGATAATGTGAATCTGTAAGTGTGGGATTTCACAGGGAAAGATGTCAGAGAAATTAAAGGTGTAGAACAAGTTCGAATCACGGCCAGCCTACTGCAGTTTTCCTGAGAACACCACCATATTACATGACTCCAGAAGTAACGGCATGGATAAAATCAATCATTGAGGATATGTTAAAAAAAAAAAAGGGATTCTGAGAGAAATAATAGTGAGTCCATGCAACTCACCAATTATGGGATTACAAGAGCTCAATGGCAAGTTTAGGATTGTGTCCAAGATTTACAAAAGGTGAACATAATTGTTATCCCATGTTGTCTAGTGGTACCGAATCCAGCCATCATTCTTCATCAAATTCCATGCACAGCAGAATGGTTCACTGTTGTGGATCTCGTCAATCCTTCTTCTCGATTAAATTCCATGAGGATTGCCAATTCCCATTCTCAATCGTGTTTTGAGAGAAAGTTTTAACATGGTTTTAAGTCCCACAAGGGTATACTGAAAGTCCTTCAATCTTTAATCAGATCTTAAAGAAAAATCTGGAGACATTAACCATGCCATGTAATTCGGCCCAGGTGAAATACATTGATGACCTTCTTGTAGCATGAGGCACAAGAGATGCTTGCAAACAAGACAGCATTGCTCTGTTAAATCCATTGGCTGAAAATGGATATAAAGTGTCCCCAAGCAAGTCACAGTACTGTCAAAAAGAAGTCCAATATTTGGGACACATCATTGAAAAGGGAACAAGAAAAAAGTCATGTGAAAGGGTCAAGGCCATTGAAGACTGCATGACAAGGTGTCCCCAAAACTGCAAACACAACATGGCACTCAGCCTGGGTGCCTTGTCTCCTAACATTGCATGCAATATAGATAAGTCACCCCTCTAGCAGGCCTTACAGCCCCTAGGCAGGGTTAACTATATTACATGTGAGGGCATATGTGCATGAGCGAATATGCCCCTATTGTGTTCTTGTCAAATCTTAGACATTGTAAGTGTACAGGGAAGATATATTAAGTGCATGTGCTGGACACTGGTCACTACGAGTTCCCCAGCTACATGATGGCTTCTCTGAACACTAGGCGGTTTGGTATTAAACAACTCAGCATAATAAATCCTCACTGGTGCCAGTCTTCAATTTATCATAAAATGTACCTAGATGGCACCTTAGAGGAGCCCCCCTGAAAACCTAACAGCCCTGGCATGGTTGCTGACTGGTCTGAGCCAGCCTGCCATCATCAGATATGATTCTGGACCCCTGAGGTGAGAGCCAATGCTCTCTGGGGGCCCGAAGACAAAGCTTTTCCTCAGTGGAGAGGGCCCCCCTCCTCCCCCAACAGGCACCCTGCTAAGGTAAAATAGGCAATTACAATCAGGCCTGTGTCTTCCTCCCAAGGGAGGTGGTCACTCTGTGAGTGTAGCCCCCCTAAGGTAGTAGCCTATTGGCTACTACCAGGTACTCCCCCTAACTAACGCCCCTAAATATAGTATTTGGGTGGCATCCCCTGACCAGAACTTTAGATTCCTGATGACCTAAGAAGAGCCGGACACCACAGAAATCGCACCAGCAGATAAGACTGCAGACCCCAGCTGACTTGGCTCCAGTCCTACCGGTCTGTCTGCAGCCCTTAAAGAACTTGCCCCAAAATACAACTTGTCCTGCAGCTCAGCAACACCCAAAGCCTTGGGAGGACTGCCTTCCTTTGATAAAGACCAGGATCTGCTGTGGACAGCGGACCTGTCCAAAAGAAACCAACTGCAAAGATGAAGTCTGCCAGAGGAGCCACAAAACTGTCTCCGGAACCACCTCTGCACCAGGCCTGAGACCAACTGGCCCACCAGTTTTGTGAAGGTGCCCCAGCACTTCTGAGCAACAGTCCACCATGGACTGACCCCTAATAGACTCCATACGATGCATACAGCTTCAATCTGAAGACTCCCCCTGACCGCAACCTGCACAGTAAGCTGTTTCTGATGCCAAAAGACACCCTTGCACCCGGAGCCCCAGGGCCTTGAGGAGTTGGACCGTAAGTGTCTCTACAATCTCTGGCATCTCTACTTATTTGGGCAGCTGTGGATTGTTTTCACCTGGACACCATTCCAGAGCCTACAGCCTGTTTCTTAAACCAATCTCCTCCATTGGATAACATTGAGCGCCTGATGCAGTGTTGGCATTCTGCACCAAGCCGCCCCTGTCCCGCTGAGGGTGTAAGCTTGGTGCTGCCTTGTGCCCCTCCCCCGGTGCTTACCTTGAACTTTGGAGACCAACTTCTGATGCAGCTTTTACTCACCTGTGAGCAGCTCGTCTTCAGTCACCCCAGTCTCCTTTGGTTATCATGGGCACCCGACATTGAATTCGACCTCTGCTCCTGGCCACCCCTGTGCCGCTGGAGGTGCACTCTTAGTGCTGACTTGAACCTTACCTGGTGTTGACCTAAAAGCCCGAAGACTGGATCTGCAAGTTGTGTATTTACCTGTAAAACTACATTCTTCTTTTCTTTCCATAGGTTAACATTGAAGACTCTGAAAATACCACTAAGGCACTCATCATGACATTGGCAGTAAATCCCGCTTACCGCCGCGGTGACGGCCACCAACATACTGCTGCAGTGGTGGATATCCGTTCACCATATAATGACACACACACACCAATCTGTCAGAATACTGCCACATTCACAAATCTGCCAGCCCAAAGGTCAGTGCTAAAGTGGGGGTACCAACACCCATACCATTACGCCAACAAAACAACGCCCACCACATCATGACCCAAAAATCAACACAGCGGACATTCAATGGCGGTAAACCATTTGCGGTACACCGGCGCGCTCAGAATGGCCACCCAAATACTAAACTACACAACATTGGCCAATACCAAATACACACACCTGACACTCATACACACACCACACACACCCACCCACAGCACTATAAAACACCCACCCACATCACCCACAACCCTTTACGAATACAAATTATTGCCACCAGACTGACATCAAGACCACTGCGACAACTAGACACACACCCATACATCCCTCACGCACCCCACTTTGCACACCCAGCCACAGTACCCAACACCCACACACTTACACACACCACACAACACCCATGTCCCCACAAAGGCACCCCTGTTTCACAGATGAGGAGTTGCAGCTCATGGTGGAGGAAATAGTCAGGATAGAGACACACCTGTTTGGAGCACAGGTACAACAAATATCCATTGCCAGGAAGATGGAGCTATGGCGGAGAATCGTGGACAGGGTAAACGCCATGGGATAACATCCACATACAAGGGACGACATCAGGAATGGGTGGAACAACCTACGGGGGAAGGTCCTTCCGTGGCAGCAAGGCACCAGCTCGCCATACAGAGGACTGGCAGTGGACCTCCACCTCCTCCCCCACAGCTCACAGCGTGGGAGGAGCAAGTCTTGGCATTACTGCACCCTGAGGGACTCACTGGAGTTGCCGGAGGACTGGACACTGGTGAGTCAACATTTACTATGTATCACCCCCCATACCTGCATGCCATCTCACACCCTCACCCTCACTCCCATCATTCCACTACATCCCAAACAGTGCACCTACACATATGACTAACCCCAATGCCAAGCCTGCATGCTATACCAATGCGTGGACAGCCCTCCCAGCCCTGCATGTACATCCATCACCAAAGCATGCACAGCATGGAAAACTAACAATCCCACAACACATCACCATACACAAACAAAGGTGGCAGGGCAACAGCAACGATAGAGGGGAAGATAGTGATGTACAATATGTCACAGACATGACGCATAATACATCTCAGCAGAGAGGGGGTGCCATGACTAACCAGTCCCCCAACAGAAGTTGCTCCCAGTGATGACAGTAACTCTGGACTTCAGGATCTGGATGAACTACCTGGCCCATCAGGGACCACTGGTCAGTCGGTCACCCCAGCCCACTCCCAGTCAACCACAGAGCCTCCCCCATCAGGAACCAACACCACGGCACCCACCCACTGTCCCCACACCTCTGTTCCCAAGACACGTCAATCAGCAGTGTGCCCACCTGTACAGTGACCCCAGTCCACACCTCACACCCAAGACAATCAGGGACCTGGGGGTCAGTGGCACTGGGCACACTGTTCAGGGGACACAGGCAGAGAGCAACAGGGACACTAGGAGGACCTCTGTTCACCAGGGGGAGGACAGGCCCAGGGAACCGACTCTCCAGGAGGCACTCACCAATGTCCTGGGGGCCTAACAACAATCCCAGGACACAATGGGCCAGATCCTTAACAACGTGCAGGAGAACAAGCGGCTGCAGAAGGAACACAATCAGGAGATCGGGGAGGACGTGCAGGTTCTCAACACCACCATGATCTCCATAGCAGGGGTGCTGGCAGACATGGCCAACATCATGAGGGAATGGTATATTGACCAGCCCTCCACTTCCGCTGCAGCTAGTGGGCACGAGGCCTCGTCACAGGACCAACAGGCCACCAGCACCCCTCCCCCTGGAGAAGGTGAACCACCCCGCAAACGTTACCTGTGACCCAAACAGAAGCCAGAGACACTTGCCAAGACCATGGCCACCGCCAGGAAATTAGACTCTCCTGATTGTCCCCCTTGTGTCCCACCCTGTCACCTTGTTCACTTTGAACTGTCTTTGCTCCCCTTCCTATGCCCCCTTGGACACTGTACCTGTGCTACAAACAGACTGGAACAATACCCTGGACTTTCCTCTACCATCACCCCATTCCATTGCACTTTTCATTCAATTATTTGCGCTACAATAAACACCCTTGAACACAATTTGAGTGACACCGTTTTATGTGTTGAAAATGTGCATTTATGGGAACAGTCACATCTAGTGCAAATGGTCTGAACACTGTGATGGCAGACAAATAATGACCTGTAGCTGTCTGCAGTAAACACATCAGGACACTGTTGTCATATCACCAACATCTGTAGATTGACAAGCCATAGGTGACAGTAAGTTGAGATGCAAAGGACCTGAATGCCTTCATGCTACAGCCACACAGAAAACATCAATAGACAGAGTAATGGTCAGTTGCACTGTCTCACCTGTGTGTCATTGGAAGTATTGACGTATAACTGATGTTCTGTTGTCCACATCCTCATCCTCTGCCTCCTCATCCTAACTGTCCTCAGGGTCCACTGCTGCGGCAGGGGCATCTCCAGTCCCCTCGTCCTGCAGAAAAGGCACATGTCATCTGAAGTCCAGGTTGTGCAATATGCAGCATGCCACTACTATCTGGTGGACCTTCTCAGGTGAGTAGCACCTGTCAGATGCAGGCATCTAAACCTGGTCTTCAGGAGGCCGAAGGTCCCCTCAATTATTCTCCTAGTTTGCCCATGTGCATCATTATAATGGTTCTCAGCCCCTGTCCTGGCATTCCTCACAAGGGTCAGGAGCCAAGATAGGTTTGGGTAGCCAGAGTCATCTGCAAATAATGAGGGACACAATTTAGACTTACACAATCCTATGGGGATAACACTTGAAGGCATACACTGACATACAGTGAATGGGGACTCTGGCTCACCTATTAGCCACACCCTGTGCCTCTGTAGTTGGGCCATCACATTTGGGATGCTGCTATTTCTCAGAACGAAGGCGTCATGCACCGACCCAGGATACTTGGCAGTGACATGGGAGATGTACTGGTCCGCCAGGCACACTATTTGCACATTCAGTGAGTGGAAACTCTTGCGATTCCTGAGCACCTGTTCATTCTGGCAGGGGAGGGACAAATGCAATATATGTGTACCATCAATCGCCCCAATAATATTGGGTATATGTCCCATTGCATAGAATCCGGCCTTCACAGTGGCCAAATCTTCCACCTGGGGAAAGAAATGTAGCTGCACATGTGTTTCACCAAGGCAGACAATACCCTTGCCAGCACGATTGAGAACATTGGCTGTGACATTCCTGCAGCTGTTATGTAGCCATTTTAATTATAGCTCCATGCACGTTAGTTTAATACACTAGGCCGCTGTGCACCTTGACCTAGATATATTTTATTCAGCTTTGCATTGTTATTTTTACAATAACCAGTTTTACGGTCTTGTTTTAATTTCTTCTATCTAACTGTTTTGCTTAGTTCAGCACTGTGTTCTCAAACAACGCATTCTTGATCACTCTGTGCTTCAGTCAAGGCTACAGTCTGGTACATTGCAGGTAAACGTGGTAGAAGTTTATTCTCCAACATTCGTAGAAAATACACATCCTTACGTGGGGACATTTTCTTAGAACATCTGCTGTGTTAATTATAAAAACACTTTCTAGTACCATTACACATCAAGAGGGAGATTCCAGCCAGGGAACCACAATTGTATGCTGAATGCTTCGCTGCAGATGCTGATGCAGATTACAGGCCTTTGCTCAGGTATGAGGGTTGATGTCCTCCCAGGGGAACCTGAAAGGCAGGATTAGAGCTTAACATGTTGTGCTCAAAATATGATTTAGATAGGAAATAGTCCATCAATTCTAGTGGCAATATGATAGCATTATTCTGATGCTTCACTCTCATAGTCACCATTTTAATATTGCTGTGTTGTGTCGTTCTGGTTATTGCAGCTCACGCTTTGCTATAAAAAATGCAGTCATTTTATTAAACCAGTCTTTAAAACTTATACTGCTTTTATTTTCATTTATATATGAGACCGAATTGTGAGTGAGAGAACCGGATGTGACCTGAGTGACCACGACTTCCCTGAGCAGTACGATATGTCATGCGCTCGGCTGCCCAATCATCTCTACCTTTCGGGAGAGATGAGGCACTGCTAGTTAGCCGGAGCAAAGCCCAGATTTGGAGCGACAAGTGTCACCCGCCGTGGGTCAGACTCAGTCCCCCACACTGTGGACGATCTTGCTGCTCAAAATCCAGTAGTCTCATTAGAATAATGAGAGCCTACATGACATGGCTCCACCAACGTTTGGTCAGGCTCTAATTTTCAGGTCCTCCGGAGTCTCATTATATATAATGACACCTCAGCGCCGTACGCGGAGACGTCCGTGGTACTGAGGATTTCCACCACAGCTGTGTAGGTAATCCTATCACAGCTGGCGGTTGTTGAAGCTTGAACTTTAAAAGGAAACCTCATTTTGGCGTGCCTTCCTGAACTCATAGTATTACTATCGTGGCAAATCCCCAAAATGTACAAATAGCTGTTAACATGAGACAACCTCTCACAGCACACTTATTAGCAAATGGCCTAACGGCCCAGGGAGGTCCAGCCACATTCGTGGTGGACGCCCATGCAGCTTATAGAACAGAACTTTTTTTAATCTTGGGTCACATTTCCAGCAGTTGATGGGAACTCAAATACATTTCACACATATACAGTTGCGAACGCGCCTGGACAATACAGAGCGTACGCATATTTAGAGATACCTTTATCTTATCAAGAACATAATAATTGGCTTGATGGCGCCCTACCCCATACAATATTACCAGTTAGGTTAGGTCCACTAAGTAATGACGGTCCTACCTGGCCTTTATTGGCCACTTATACACCACATCCTGCGGTTGGGAATTTAGCAGTAGCTGAGGTTCGTCGCTTATACATTGAGTTAATAGCAATATACAGACGATTAGAACAATTTGTGATGCAAACATTAAATACAAACCCAGCACGTGCTGCTCCAGCACACCCACATGCAGTAACACCAGGTATAAATCCTGCGACTGTACATTCGATTATGGGTAAAGTACCCGCCAAACAAGAGGAAACTCCATTTTGGTTAGCACAAAAAAACAATACGCTGGAGGCAGTATTACCCCATACAGGACCTCAGGATAAACATAGAATATTAACGATGTGCTTGCCCTTTGGGATGGTCCCTAAAGTAGAAAACTGTAATACATGGGACACAGTATTTGCCGCGCTGTATACAACCGCACACAGTACACTGTCACTTGTCAACTTACCAGAAGTGCTGGAACAAATTCAAGATGAATATGGGGCTGCCCCAGCCCTAGATTTGGGGATCAACTGATGGGCAACTTTCCCCACAGTATCCTCAATTATTTTAAGTAACCTTAAAGAGGAAGCAGTTGCACTTGCAGTGCGCATGCAGCTCCGTGACGTTCTGCCACAAGATCAAGAACGAGAGCTGCCTAAAATAATAGCGGAAACATATTCAAGTATCTGTCGAGGTAGCCTAGGGGCCAGACCACAAAAACCTAAATTCCAGGGTAAATCAAATAAAGATAACTCCAAACAACAACCTGAGGGTAATAATAAACGCTGGGATAAAAAGCAACAAACGCCTAAAAAAGAAAGGGGAGAATCTCCACGCACGGAGACCCCACAGAATAGGTATAATCTGAGAAATAGAGATAATATCAAAACGCCTGATAGATATCAATATTCTGATACACGCCAATCTCGTTCCTTTCAGGACTAATCGCAAAAAAGAGAAATGAGAGAGGTGGGCGTTCAGAGCAAAGAACAGAGAACGTGAAACAGAGACAGGAATCACAACGCTCTTCGGAGGTTTCTGTTAAACAGGAAGAGAAACCTGTCCAACAAAAACAACAATTTAAAAAGAAAAAGGTAGCAGCAGGCGCAGTTCGACATGCCACACAGGAAGAGGGTCCTCTTGAAGAACAAGAACTGGGCTCTAGCATTGCTACACAGCGCGGCAAAGGTCACAATAGTTCGCTGGAATCTTCTAGAGCATCTGGAGGTGAAAGCAACTGATGACTTTATACAAGTAGAAACAGCGGACATGCATGTCTCCAAGCCTGATAGGGTGTACAAAGTAACGCTACAATTAGAAGGAGACATTGAACGCACAATAAAAGCAATCTTTTGGGATTGCATAGTAAAAGTGTATGGTGTCTTGTTGGCCAAACAAAATTGGCCGCTTGACTTTGTCCGTATCTGCCCATATGGAGAAGATGTCATTAAGCCTTCCTTCTCGCCCCTTGTTCCAGAGGAACTTGCTGAATGCTATTCCATTGAATGGGCTCTAGCACAAGCACCTGAATTATACAGAAATCACGTAGGGTGGGATAAAGACTACCCCTACCATGTAATTCCCATTAAAAGTTAACCTCAGCCACTACCGCAGTATCCTATAAAACATGAAGCAAGAGCACCAGTGAGAGAAATACTCACACAATTACCAGGGTGTAATTGAACCCTGTGTCTCGCCGATGAATAACCATTTTTTTTCTGTAGCTAAACCGGACCACTCATATAGAATTGTCTTAGACTACAGACATTTAAACAGTCATACACGCACATATGCTATACAAAATTCACATAGCACTGCACTAATGAGCAACATAGTGCATAAAAAATATAAAACAACATTAGACATTTCAAGTGGGTTTTTCTGCCAGAATATAGCGCCTGAAAGCAGGGCATTAACAAGCTTTAGCGCACTAGGCTCTCAGCAAAAAAATTCTGTCGTTTACCTCAGGGGTATAAGAACAGCCCAGGACTGTTCGCGGCCCGTGTTACTGCCATTTTACACGAGATTGACCCTGAAGCATTGTCCTATGTAGATGATATATATCTCACGGATGACAAGTTACTTCAACATTTAAGACGGGTAGCCTCCATTGTTGTAGGGTTTGCCGAATTTGGCTACAAATTTAACTTTAAAAAAACAAAAATTGGCTTCCTCAGTGTCCTGTTTCTAGGATATGAGCAGTCAAGTGAAGGGAAGAGCCTAGCGCCACAATTTTGTGAAAAATGAGCACAGTTCCAACCACCAAATGCGATTAAAATCCTCCAATCATTATTGGGTTTCTTAAATTTTGGCATCTACATTCCCGATTATGCCACTTGCATAAAACCTTTATATGACAAATTACGTCCCGATTTTTCAAGTAAATTCTGGACAACTGCACATACATGCATACTTAGAGAATTGCAGACAGACATGCTTGCAGCACAACATTTACACACAAGGGACAACAAAACACATTTGGTCATCAGGGTAATAACTGGGGCCATCGGTTTCACCTATGTGACATTTAATGAGGGTGCAACAGTCCCAATAGCATACAAATCACATTTGTATTCAGCAGCTGAACAACGCTTTGCTCCCACAGAGAAAATTCTCACTGCTGTGCAGATGGCTGTTATTAAAGAAAGACCTCTTGCCCAGGGAAAACACATTATTGTCTTTTCTCCAACCCCAGCCCTAGAGGCTGTTACAAAAGCTAGCGTTCCGAACGCAAAAGCACTACATCCACGTTGGGTACAATCGGCTACGTCTTTAACAGCCACTGATGTAGACTACATTTTTTACCCAAAGTTACAAACTCTGGAATTCCTGCAATATGAAGTAGAATATCCAGTTCCAGCAAATACCTTGCCTATTGATCAGTATCATAGAGTCATGTACACCGATGGCTCTGCACAACCTGCAATTGGAACTAAACATCAATATTCTGCTGCTTGCGCAGTCATAAGTGGCTATATGGAAGAGGATAAATTCTGTCCTCAACATACGTTTACACAGACCCTAGGGGATTGTACAGCACAATTGGCTGAGCTAAAAGCTCTGCTGATGGCACTAGAACATACGGATCCGGCACAGCCTACGCTGAATGTTTGTGAATCATATTATTGTGTCCAGTCCTTTAATGAATATTTGCATTATTGGCGCCAGAATGGGTTCAGAGACCCCAAAGGCAACACCATTAAACACAGACTACTGTGGGGGAAGGTAGCGGATCTGAAAGAGACGCTACAGAAGGTCCATGTTGTGCATACACTTGGATACCAGCGCGTTGGAATACACGTTGCTGGAAATACATTGGCTGATTAAGCAGCAAAGTCAGCAGTGGCAGTAGCCACTGTAGCTGCAGTGATTCACTTGAGTTCCAAACCAGACGCAGACATTTGGGCTGCCAATGAAAGCTACGGCTGATGGTACGCTGCATCCTAAATGATTCCCTAACAAATATCAATACTATATGGGAAGTATGCTGAATGCTGAAGTTAAGATACCAGGCGTAGGCGTACGGGACGTCCCTAACAAAGATATAAGACCACAATTGATCAAAGCAGCGCATGAGGGGGTGGCATCTGCACATGCTGGTGTGGCGGCTACAATTTCAATCTTACAGGCCCGTTATTGGTGGCCCGGTCTCTATAAAGAAACTAAGCAGTATATCCTTTGTTGTGACATCTGTCAACAAATTACATTTTCCACGGCCAAGCGCCCGCCGCAGACACACCTCTTCATTTCTAACAAACCGTTACAGTGTGTGTAATGGGACCACTGCGGTCCACTAACACCTGACAGTGCATACAAATATATATTAGTCGCTGTTGATTCATGCTCCAGATTTGTATGGGTGTGGCCACAACACTCGGCTGACGCTCGAACTGTTAGTAAAGATTTGCAAGTCTTTATCAGTACCTATGCAGTTGCGGCGTTCCATTCGGACCAGGGCCCTGCTTTCGCCTCAAGGGCATTCTGAGACACCATTGCTTCGTTGGGGGTCCAACTACAGTACTCGTCTCCATTTCATCCCGAGAGAAATAGTGTTGTGGAGCGATTAAACCACGATTTAAAGCAATCCTTAACAGCCAGAGTCTTAGGTACGGGTCGTAGTTGGCTTATTCACCTGTATGGAGTACAGAGAGCACTAAATAACCTGCCTAGAAGGTCGCTGGGGGGTCGTACTTCATATGAGTGCCTGTTCGGAACTCAAATGTTTGTTCCAGATCTTGATGGTCCTGGCGTGGAGGCAGCAGATACACCTTTTGACATAAATGAACGTGTCAATGTTTTACAGGAATTACAACAGTTCTGTGATGATATTTCTTCTAAAAGTGCTGCCTCCACAGGAATTAAGGATGTGCCAGTAACATCTACCAGCTGGATTCCCAGAGTTGGGAATCTTGTATGTGAAAAAGTCACAGTGAAAAAGGTATTTGGCCCTTTTTTAATCGAGCGCCAGTCCCTGAATTAGGGATACACGGTACCAGAACTGTTATTCTACCACCGTTGGCAGGTGCCAAAGAAAATCGCTTTGTTTCAATTGACAATGCCAAATTACACCATGTGGCCGATCCTGCACAGCCAATCAAAAGGAACATCCAGTAGTTCCTGAATCCCTCTCACTACTGGCGAAGAAGTTCCACTACAAGTTGTTTATACCAACACTGATACCTCTCCGAGCTTGGGGAGGGTGGATGATGATCTTGCATTAGTTCCACTAACATCGAATAATTTAGAAACATTTGACCAAGTCAACTCGACTACAAGCCAAACAGATGGTGCTGTTTATAGTGTGCCACCAAAGGAAACACCAAATCCACCACTGACAACGGCTATGCCATTTGCACAAACTGCCTCTGGTTATTTTGCCAAATTCAACGACAGTTTATCAGACTCACTTGCCTCTTCGACAGCTGATCTGTCAAGTGCACGTAAGCTAATACACTGGCTTAAAGAAACATACTTCATTTTTCCATGGAACTATGTATGGCTTTCTTTGACTATCCTAGCCTTTCTACTTTGGATTGGTTTTGTTATTACCTTTTTCTTATTTATACATGGTCATTTTCTTCCTGAAAGATCAGCGGTTGAACAGGTGGAGGAGGTTTTGAAACCACATTTTTCATCACATTAGGTCCGAAGAGACTTATCTTTTGTGAACATTTCTGCAGTGCCAATTCCTGATGGGACTGTTTGGGACAAAGTAATGTTTGATATATATGGTCCCAAGGAAATTATTCAAATACGGTATGTGTTAAAATTATCAATGAATGATATAGTCATACCAGGCATTGTATCTGATGATTGGGATGTGAAAACAGTTGATTCTATGATGGCAGAGTTGCAATATTATACTGTCTTTGAAAACGAAGATGTTTACCAATTCAAAGAAAATTATGGTGATATGTTTTGCTATAATTATTATGGGCACCACTTCATACATAGAGCGAGTAGTCCCAAAACGATATTTAATTACACGCAATGGGAACATTGTCCAACTCCACCGCAAGGGAGTTCTAAAACTTATACTGAAAAGTTTGCGTATTTTTCTGGGCATAATGAAAAGAATGCTGAGTCATATTATTTTAAAGTAACTCCTACTAAGGATATACATATGTTATTGACCAATAAGAAATGTATATATTCAGAATCGTTTGTTTCCCGGTTATCAATAGAAGGTTATAAATATTTGTCCAAATCTATTGATTTGAAAAGTTTTGGGGGAACAAAAAATTGGCAGATCAAGGGAAAGGAAACATTGTTTAGAGCATGTCTCATCCCTGTTCAAATGATCTTTTTAAATGAAATAGTGCAACAAACTAGTTGTTTAGGCTTAGCAACAATCAGAGAATTAAACATGCCCAGTATACCTGCCCCTGCAAAATTTGACAACTGGCAAAAGTACACAAATGCAACTAAAGATGAGCTCAATGAGTGGGTCCAGAATGGTACTTTTAATGCTTCACTGACATGCCCAGGCGGGTGGTTATTGTGGCCCATAGATACCAACGGGTGTCATCAACGTTTTATTAACTTCTCGGGGGTTTTAGGACGAGTAGGCCGGACCCTTGCTATATATCACCAGAACATGCAGATATTATTACAACATATAGGGGGTCATTAGGACCTCAGCGGTCTTTTTGCAAGACCGCCGAGGGACCGCCGTACGGAAGACCGCCTGTGCAGGCGGTTTGCCGCTCGGCGTATTATGACTGTTGGCTGCTCTCCGTCGTTCTTCAGACGGCGAGCCGCCAACAGCCATACTTGCGGTCGGCGGGGAAGTGGAGGTTGCTCCACCTCCACCGCCACGCCAACAGAACACTTCCCAGCGAATCACGTCCTGTGATTCGCCGTGGCGGTGTTCTGTTGGCGGTGTGGTGTCGGCGGAGCTGCCCCCATGGCTCCCGTCCCCTCCCGGAGGATTGACGGACCAGGTAAGTCGATTGTTCGTTAGGGGAGGGCGGTGGGTGTTGTGTGTTGTGTGCGTGCATGGGTGTGTGTAGAGGGGGTGTGTGGGTGCGTGTATGCTTGCGGGGGTGTTGTGTGTATGGGGATGAGTGCATGTATGGCTGTGGGTATGTCTGTATGAATGTGTGCGTGTATGTTTGAATGTGGGTGTGCGTGTCTGACTGTGTGTGGATGTAGGCTTGTATGTCGGGGTGTGTGTGTGTGTGTGTGTGTTGGTGGTGCTTGCATGCGTGTCGGGTGTGTGTGAGTAATGTTATGTTGGGGGTCAGGGTGGGGAGGGGGGCCCTGCCACCTTTGGGGGGTGGCAGGGGTGGTGGGGGGTGTAGAGGAAGGAGTCGCAGTGGGGGTGTGGCGTGGGGGAGACCCCTATCAGTGCCAGGGAAGGAATTCACTGGCACTGATAGTGCTTACTGCCATGGATTTCATGGCGGTTGAAACCGCTGGAAATCCACGGCGGTAAGCCAGGTCCAAATACCGCTGGTGGTATACTGACGGCCGCCGGGCTGGAGACCCAGGTCTCCAGCCCGGCGGTCGTCTCCGCCCTGGTGGGTTGGACGGAGAACCTGCGGATGACCATGGCGGTAACCGCCATGGTCATAGTTCACCAAGGTAAGACTGCCAGCCTGTTGGCGGTCTTACCGCCGGTTCTCCGTCATCCGCCAGGGTTGTAATGATCCCCATAGTGTAGGAAAATTGTGCCTACAGTGGCTAAAATCATCCTCACTAAACGCGGTTAAAGCTCACCTCAATCTCTTGTCTAACACCACTGACTTACAAGATTTCTTGTCAGGCCCCAGAATACCACGTAGGAAGAGTTTCTTATATGCAGTATAATAATTCAGTTTAATGAAATATGGAAACTTTCCCAACAAGATGCTGCAGCCCGGTTAAGGCAAAGAGATCAGGAAAATTTGAAAAAGGCATTAACTGTTGTAGATAATGGGATCAACACCTTGTCCAACCGGATAAACACAATAAACAACATTGTATCTTCTGCTATAGACATTATACGATCTGATATGTCTTCTATATACCATGGGCAGAGTCAGACCAGGTCAATTATGCAGCTGGGATGGGCGCTTCAAACATTGAAGGCTGGTCGCTTTCCGTGGCAGCACGTCAGTGCCAGGGAAATATTTGTTTCCTTTAATTTAACACGGCAACAACAACTAATGGCTAAGAAAGAAGTGACTTATGTCATGCTTAACATCGAGAAAATAGAAAGATTGCCTTTCACCGTCAACGGCAGAGTGGTTAATACACAGGGTTATTAATCTGCCTATTTCAACATTACAGTTCACCTCCTGTTTAAAACACATTCCAGTAGGCAGATATGAAAAGCTGGGAGATAGTTACATCCATGAAGTGTGTTCTCGTACAAATGCTTCAATGGCATGAAAGAGGTCTTTCTTAGCAGTAGTGAATGCAAGACTTCTGTCAGCCATTCGGTGATTTGTAAAAAGTTGTCCTTGCACGAGGCGTGTAACGCCTCGGTTGCAAATTTGGCCTGTTACCTTAAGGGAGTTCCAGTCCCCTTGATTAGACCTACGTTCCAGGTGCTTTCAAACCGCAGCTACGTCCTTCTCAATAGTGAAGACTGTTGTGGCATGCGTGCCGGGATAGTTTACGTTGTTTCGGTCTCTAAGGTCGTTACATGCTGCGGGAATGTATTATTTCCTCCCACTAAACTGAAGGAGGTAGCTGATATCTGGCCTCGCATTGCTACTTCAAACGTAAATTTTGACAAGTTATGTAGATTCAAGGCTTTATTGTTTCAGAAGCATGTGGCCCTTACATCTGCACGTAAGACCTACGCACTTCAAGTGGCAAGGTCATCAGCTGAAATACAGTCCCTGTTAAATACAAACTTTCTGAGACACTTTGTTGAACTCGTGGGACGAATATTTAATGCGTCCAGCACGACTAGATTAGCACATTTTTTCAAAGCTGTCGGTTCTGGTTTTGTTCACACCTTCTCCTCCATATTCGGTTTGATATCTTCAGCTATCCACTCAATTTTCTGTAGTATTTTTGGGGGATTTCCGATAACTTTGGATTTATTAGCCGGTATCCTGCTGTTGCTGTTGTTTATGCGCAATGGCTGTCCCGCCGCAACAAGGACAATCAGCAAAGCTGTGTGGTGAACATATGATGCAGCATTTCGGAGCAACACTCCTGGAACATTTGGAGTGTGACTGGTCTTTGTCATTCAGACTGGTTTTGTATTGTGTGCAGCCCGTGTTCTGGGGCCTTTGGTGCTCTTTTGAACATGCACTGGAAGTCTGTCTTTCACAGCAGCGCCCCCCAGCAATAGATGCTGATCTGTTGATGTTCTCGTTGAGGGTTCATTACCAGACGTGCACTGAGGCTGCGTTTGCTACGTGAAGCTAATTATTAGCTACCCTTCCTGGAGGAAGTTGCCATCAACTCATCAATGGCCACTGCACAGGATGCTGCCTTGGTTGATACTGGGGCTATGGAACACACCTGCTCCTTAGTCGTTTTTGGTGTGGACTTTCCGGTTTTGTCATCTGCCGAAGTGGACAGTCAATTCAGATGCTGTCTTGAAAGTTCTGGGATGATCTGTCAAGCGGGGGCTGAGAAAAAAGTGGGGGTCTCAAAACACGTTTTCCCCATGCATTTTCCTATTGGGATTTTGAAAACAACTACAACCAGGACCGCAGATTTGACAGAAAGATAGCTCTTGGTCCAGAAAGCGTGGTTTTGTGAATTTGTGTAAATCCGTTCAGTAGTTTTAAAGCTATTAATGAATACTAAAGAAAAAGAAAAATAGATATCAAGGGACGTGGAGGATCCGCGGATCCAACTGTCTCCGTGGTGATATTTGATTGGCTGCTAACACTTCAACCAGTGCTGACAGCCATTTTGGGATCCATCAAAATTTGCAGTCTCAAACTCTCTTAATTTATTTGGCCGCCAGGTGGGCACGCCCCCCAGGACTTTTAGAAGCCCTAGGGGCCACCACCTCCCCGGGGCTATGTTTTATAACTATGCAGGAGTCCCCTCCTCCTCCGCACCCCAATGGACCACCACTTCCCCGGGATGGCATGTTTAAAAAAATAATAGGAGGGTCCAGTGGACCCCCCGGTGACCACCACCTTCCCAGGGCATCATATTAACAAATTATAAGGGGAGGTCCTGCAGACCCTCCCTTAGGTCCCAGGGACCGCCACCTCCCTGGGGCTACAAAATGATTTAAGAATGGGGTCTGCATGGACCCCCGGCGTCAGGGACCACCACCTCTTCAGGGCCAAATAGAAAAGAATGAGGGGGGCCATGCAGCCATGCTCTTAGAGCAATACGTGGCCCTGCTAACCACCACCCGCCAGGGCTGGCTACTGCTACCTCCCAAGTTACCCACCCTTGGGACGTAGCTGCTTGCTTTTGCTTGGCGGGAGCTGTCCCAGCTCCAGCCAAGCAAAAGCAAATACTCCACTTTCAGTAAGCAGGAGCTTTAAATATGCTCCCTCTCGCTGAAAGCAGAGTGTTCATCTCTTTCCCTGCCCGCTAGCATGTGAACAGGGAAATAAATGAAGACATTGCTCCTATATGCAGGGAGCTGCTCTTTCTAGCAGCTCCCTGTCTGCAGGAACAATGTCGGCTCCCGCAGAAGACAGGAGATGGCTGGGACCGGAGGGACACTGAGGTTCTACGCGTGGTCCTTATAAGTTTTAATGGGCGCACTGGGCACCCAGGAACATGTGGCCAGGCCCCAGGTGAGGTGGTGGTACCTGGGGTCCTATTTTGTAGCCCCGGTGAGGTGGTGGTACCTGGGGTCCTGGGGGGTCCGTGCGTCCCCCATATATTTATTTACTGTAGCCCCAGGGAGGTGGTGGTCCATGGGGCCTTATGGTGGTTAATGTTGCCCCCTTTAAGCTCCAACCCACTTTGGCCGTGCGTAGCGCAGGGTTTATAACTTGAAATGTATTGACTGCGGCCGGCCCTGCAGCCAACCTCCGCTCCACATGACCAAAGGCCATGCGTTGCACGGGGTAGGGTGGAAACAGGAGTCTGGCCAGAGGCCGGGCCCTGCAGCCAACCCCCACAGTGCAAGCCCAAAGGCAGCGCGTGGCACAGGGTTGAACGGCTACCGGGGGTTGGCTACAGGGCTTGGCTACATCCCGCCACACATGGTCTGAAGGCCATGCACAGCGGTGGTTGGATTAACGTAACATAAAAAATCATAGAAATTCACTGAAACAAACGAAGGTTACAGGGATATTATAGTTAGGGGACAGAATGAAAAAAAATAGAAATTCACGTAAAAACAAAAAGGTTACGGGGATGTTATAATTAGGCTCACATTTTAAACATACAAAACAACAGAATTTCACCAGTTACAGCTATCTTCAGTAACTATAACTTTTACCCTCAGGTAACTATTTCAGTGCCTTTGTTAGTTTAAAACAGTATTGTAAGAACTTGCGTTGTTGGTTGACTGGGGTGTGAGCCCTAGTCAAGGAACAGCCGCAATCCCTTGCAAGGTGAACCACAAAAAGTCACTATATTAAGCTGTGCTTGACCGATTGTAGCTTGGCACCAAAGCAATCAGCCTTATCCTAGAGAAAATGTGTTAAGTATTTATGCAGCACTTAAACAGTATTAAAGTGATAACACAAGAAAAATCTCTCACCAATTTAAAAATATAGTGTAAAATGTAATATATTATTTGACACCAAAATAACAAAAATGCAATGAGTAGAACCATAGTTGTGAATTATTATTTTTTTAGTAAAAAGGATTGCCTAAATATCAAAGCGCCAACTGTGGACATATAGTACTGCAAGTCAACGTTGAAAAGTGTGGCCGACCGCAAGGGATTTCAGTTTGGATAAAAGAAGTGGATTGAGCCCAGTTAGTGCTTACCACAGACCTAGAGGAGATTCTGAGTGGAAGTGTCTGAGAAGGTAAAGTTCAGCAGGGCAAAGCTGCAGGAGGTGTCCAAGGAGAGAGAGTCATCATCAGATGACCTTGGATCTCAGCCACTGTGAAGAGTTCTACAATATGACTTAGCTGCTCAAATGAAAGTTTACAATATCCAATGGGATGAGGCAGAGGGCTGTGGCTGAAGACAGTTCCACAAGATCAGATATCCCTTTGGCAAAGGACCGCTGAAAGGATTTGTTAGTGTGAAAAGAACATAGCGGGAGAAGCTGCAAAGTGGATCCGACCAGTAATGCATCTTGGACAAATAGACAAGCAGATTGATCCTGATCCCTTACTGGTTCACAGAAAACTACTGGGCCGAAATTTGTCCACGTTCTCAGTTTTGGTTTTTGGCCATCAGGGCACATTTAGCACCACAACTAAGGGTCCTCGACTGGTAGGAAACCTCTGGGGGGATTCAGGACTCACTCAGACTGGGTCTAGGTACAGATTTTCCAATGGTGCTAGCCTCTTATGTCTCTGTGGCCCGGAACAGGAGGCCAGCGTACTAGCCCTTGGAATCACTTCTGGCCACCAGGTCAAGATGCAGGACTCAACAGCAGGACTGGCATCTGAGGGCTGAAGGTAGGCTACAGGCAGCAAAGCTGTTCTTCCAGTTACAGCAGCAGTGTGGCAGAGAGCACAGCAGGTCACAGCAGCAGGTGGTTGTCACAGAGTTCTTCTTCAGGTCCAGTAGCGAACTGAAGAGTTGGTCTGAGTTTCTTAATTTTATACCATGGGTCTTTTTTATGGAAGGTGGGAGAAGCCTCTGCAAAGGTTCTCTGAAGTGCATTGGATTTCCTGACTCCCCTGCCCTGGTTCCAAGCTGGCTGCAGAAACAATGTAAGGTCGTTAGAGCCTTTGTGTGAAGGCAGAACACAGGCTATTTAGTTGTAAGTGGGTCTGTGCTTAGCTCTGCCCCCACCCCATCCTGACACCAGATGGACTACTGAGGCACACCTAAAACCTGTGTGTGACTGTAAGGGAGGAATTCACAAATTCACAAAATAGTCAGCTACACCAAATCATGCGAGCCAGGACAGGCTACAGGCATGAAGGGCTAAGGGCAGAAAAATGTCAACTTCCTAAAAGTGGTGTTTTCAAAACTGTAATGAAATATCTGGCTTTACTTTAGAGGGGGTTTATCATTAAAATATTATAGGTACCAAATATGGTGTATCTATCTGCTCTCAATTAGGAAAATACAGCCTATTAAGTTTAATAAGGAGGTAGGCCTCACAGTAGTGAAAAACAAATTATGAGTTTTTCACTACTAGGACATGTAAAACTTAAAAGTATATGTCCAGGTATCTGTCCAACCTTTTAATTACACAGCATCGGTCCCTATGGGCTACCTAGGTCCTACCTGGGGATGTCTTATGTGTAATAAAAGGGGAGTTTAAGGCTTGGCAAGGGGGTTTAAATGCCAAGTCGACATGGCAGTTTAAAACTGCACTCAGGCTGCAATGGCAGGCGCAGGACATGTGTCAACATACTATGTAAGTAGGTTTGCGCATTAGTTGTTCAGGTCCACTAGTAGCATGTAATTTAAAGGCTCAGCGTATATGTTATACTACTATACAAGGAACCTATTAGTACATTAAATATGCCAATCAGGTCTGTACCAACCAAAGAATGTTTAGAGGGGGGTGAGCACAAGCACTTTAGCACTGGTAAGCTGTGGTAAAGAACACAGACTCTTTAGGCCAACAAAAATAAATTCAGCAAAAAATACACAAAGTAAATTGTAATAAATTATTTGACACCAAAACGACAAGCATCCAATCAGTAGATCCGGAGTTATGAATTTCTAAAGTGTTTAGTAAAAATTACTGCCCAGAGCCAAATCACAGACATTTAGTTGTGCGAGACCAGGTCAAAGTCAAAAATATGGCTGACCGCGAAGGAGCACAGTTTGGATATAAGAAGTGTATTAGGCCCAGTCAGTCCCCATCTTCGGACTTAGAAGAAATTCTGAGAGAAAGTATCTGAGAAGGTAAAGGTCAACAGGGAAAGGCTGCTGGAGGTGCCGGAGGAGGGAGCATCATCGTTGGTAGCCTTGAGTCAAAGATCTGGTAAAGATTTCTACATTCAGACTTACTCGATGAAAACGAGACAAGGCAGAGGGCTGTAGCCAAAGACAGTTCTGTGAGGTTGGATACCCCTTTGGGGAAGGGCTGCTGAAAAGGATTTGGTAAAGTCGAGAAGACCGCAGAGGGAGACGATGCAAAGTCAATCTGACCGGCATTGAGCCTCGGCTGCATAGGCAAGCAGATTGGTCTCGGTCTCCTCCTGGTTCTCAAAGTACTTTTGGAACAAATTTTATCTGAATCCTCAATTTTGGTTTTTGGCCATCTGGGCAACTTTAGCACCACAACCAAGGGTCCAGGACAGGCAGGATATATCTTGTGGGTTCAAGAATCACTCAGGCTGAATCCAGGTGCAGGTTCAAGATGGTGGGAGCCTATTAAGGCCTGGCGGCTCTGAACAGGAGGCCAGCAAACTAGTCAATGGAGTCGTTTCTGGTAGTCCTGGGAACAGGTGAAGATGCAAGGCTCAACAGCAGGGCTGGCCTCTGAGGGCTCAAGGAAGGCTCCATGCAGCAAACCAGTCTGTTGTAGTGGAGTCAGAATTATAGTTCAATTTACAATAAATGTAAACACCCTTGTGTCCCTTCCAAAAGGAATTCCCCTTGTTCTTCCTTCAACATAACTGGTCCACTGAAGGCAATTCAGAATGCTGACTCTGACAAGATATTGTGGAGAGCTTGTGACTGGAATAAAGCCATGTTTTACCTCTTTTACACTTCCGTGTTTGATTGAATACAGTCCTTCTAAGTGCAGCAGCAGTCTGACAGGGTCCACAGCGAGTCACAGCAGCAGGCAGTCCTCCAAGAGCCCTCCTGCAGGTCCAACAGAACTAAAGAGTGGCTCTGATGGTCCTATTTCTATACCCCAGTGCCCTTGTCCTAAAAGGTAGGAGAAGCTTCTGGAAAGGAAGATTATGAATTTCCCAACTCCCCTGCCCTGGCTCCAACCTGACTGAGGTGACAATGTAGGGTTGTTATGCCCTTTGTGTGATGGTAGAGCACAGGCTACTCGGTTGTAAGTGGGGCTGTGCTCGTCTCCACCCCCATCCTGCCAGGAGATTGGCCATTAAGGTATGCCTAATCCCTTAATTGTGTGACTGTCGGGGAGGAATTTCTGACATCTACACCCAATCCTGTGACCCAAGACAGGCTGCAGGCATGAAGGACTATGGGGAAGAAAATGACAATTATCTCAAAGTGGCATTTTTAAAGTTGTAATGACAAATCTGCCTTACCATTCAAGTGGGTGTATCATTTCAATTTCATTGGTGCCAAAGAAGGTATAGCTCCATGCACCCAATTAGGAATTGCAGCTTTTTAAGTTGAATACAGAATCCCCAATGTTATCCAATGAGAGAAGTAGGCCTCAAAGTAATGAAAAATGACTTTCAAATGTATATAAGATTGCCCAACAAGGGCTATCCAACTTTGGTACTTGATGACTCGCTGAAAAGAGCCATAATGAGGAAGAGAAAGAACTTCTGGTAGTAAAACAGAAAGTTCCAAAAGATGTAACGAACCAGGAGGAAGTAAGACACATTATGGAATACATATAATATGTCTTATGAATATGAAGGAACTTTGAAAGAACAACTAGAAAATTCTAAAAATGGATGTACCTTTAAAGGACATGTTGCCAGACGTACTCATTGTCACATATAAAAGAACTGCCTCACTAGTGGACCATCTGACAAGCAGTTTCATGATGGGTTCAAAATCAGAATTACTGAGTTAGTTGAAAACAATAAAGAAAAGTTTCTGGAAGTGCTCAAGACAAGATTGTCTGCATGTGTTAAATAAAACAAACTTTGAGCTTCAACATGACCAGAGAAAGGAGATCAATGAATAGATCACCTGTGAGACCACATATGTAGCCTATGTGCTCGAATGTCGATATGGAATGAAATATGTCAGCAGCACTGTCAATTAGTTAAAATTACGTATCTTACAACACCTACCTGCCATCAAGAATAACACAGACAATCACAGATCCACAAAACCACTACCGCATCCCCCACAGACCCACAAAACCACTCACACACCCACTCGCACACCACTACAGCTACTCACAGACCCACAAAACCACTCACACAACCCCCTCACAGACCCGCACAGGAACTCACACACCCATAAAGCCACTCACATATCCACTCGCAGCCCCACAAAACCACTCACACAACCCCCTAACATACCCACACAGCAACTCACACACCCACTCACAGACCTACACAACTATTCACACATCCATACAGCCACTCTCACATTGAATCACAGACCAACCAAACCAATACCACACCCACTCACAGATCCAGACACCCACTCACACACCCATTCACATAGTCACACATCTACTCACAGATCCCCAAAACCACTACCACACCAAATCACAGACCACACACACCCATTCTCATATAAAAACCCACTCACAGATACACAAAACCAATACCACACCTACTCACAGACCCACACACCTATTCACACACTCATACACCCATACAGCCACTCACACACCCACTTACAGACTGTAGTACAATTTATATAAAAAAAACTGTGAAATTCACTAAAAAAAAAACAAAATGTACAGGGATTTTTTAGTTAGGAAACAGCATTAAAAAAACATAGAAATCGTGGAAATCCACTGAAAAGAAAGGTTACAGAAATATTATAGTTAGGAAATAGAATTAAAAAACCCTTAGAAATTTACTGAAAAAAACAAAGGTTACAGGTATGTTATAGTTAGGTTCAGCTGTTAAAAACAGAAAAACACAGAAAATCACCATTTAAAGTACATCACACTCATGACATGTTCTATCACATATCACTGATTCTATCATTGCAACATCTGCAGTGAAATTATTGATGAGGAAACCGTGCAAGGCAGGGCCGGAGTTCCAGATAACTCTAACTATAACTGTGGTTTTGAGTGTGTAAAATCTTAAAATCTGAACCTAACTATTAAACCCCTATAATGTGTGTTTTTTCAGTAGTTTATGTTACAGAAACACGGACCAAGTGTATTGGAGAGCTTTACATGAGCACCAGATTATATTATATAAAGTCAGAATAATTCAATTTATTTTTACCACAAACGTTAAGTGATTTGCCCAGAGCCAACATCAGGACTCAAACCTAGTTCCCTAAACCCATAGTCCGCATCTCAGGCCATTATGTAACATCTTCTTAAGTTATGTGTGAAAGTCATACACAAGTCGGAAGATTGTGTATGATTACATATAGTGAGCCCTTAGGCCCTCATTATGACATTGGGGGTAAATCCCACTTACCGCCACGCTGACTGCCGCCAACTTACCGCCGCTGCGACGGATATCCGTCCACCATATTATGACACACACACACCAATCCGTCACTATTCAGCCATATACACAATTCCACCATGTTGGAAAATGGGTTATTGGTAGGGCAGGTAGGTACCTACACCTAGCAACAAGCCACTAACCTCCACATAGGTACAGTTAGGTCTCAGTAAATTAATCCCAGCTCAACCCTTGGTAGCTTGGCAACGAGCATCAAGGCTTAACTTAGGAGACAAAGTGTAAAGCATTCAAATATCACAAAACAGTAATTAAATAAAACACAGGAAACAGTTTAAAAATCCAAAACCAATTTATAAAAATAGTTTATATTTTTATCTTTAAAATGACACAAAAACAATTAAAATCGGTTCAGGGGAACCGGAGATATGAATTTTTAAAGAATTATTACTTTTCTAGCGCTTAGAAACAAAAAGCGCCAATCGGGTCATCTGGTTGCACCTCGACCGGGGCAAAGTCAAACTTTCAGGCCGACCGCGATGGAGCCCTGCTCGGCTACAGGTCGCGGGAGGCCTCGGTTAAAAAGTTACCTTCTGACTTAGTCTTTATTTTGAAGTTTTTCTTCACCGGGACGAACCTGCCAGTTGAATCCGACCTCCTGGAGCCCTTGTCCGGATACGCGATGTGGGTTTCCTCGGTGGAGACTTTTACCTTCGGACTTAGTCGTTTTTTCGAGATGAAAATCCTTCGACCGGGGTAAACCTGGATCTTGATCCGACGTCCATGGAGCCCTTCTCGGATACGATGGCTGGGAGGTCCCGGTCAACTTTTTACGTTCGGACTTAGGGGGTGATTTTAATCTTGGCGGACGGCGGAGGCCGTCCGCCAAGGTACCGCCGTGAAATGACCGCACCGCGGTCAAAAGACCGCGGCGGCCATTTAAACATTTCCTCTGGGCCGGCGGGCGCTCTCCGAAAGAGCGCCCGCCGGCCCAGAGGAAATGCCCCTGCAACGAGGACGCCGGCTCAGAATTGAGCCGGCGTAGTTGCAGGGGTGCGACGGGTGCAGTTGCACCCGTCGCGTATTTCAGTGTCTGCAAGGCAGACACTGAAATACTTTGCGGGGGCCCCTGCCGTGCCCATGCCATTGGCATGGGCACGGCAGGGGCCCCCAGGGGCCCCGCGGCACCCCCTACCGCCATCCTGTTCATGGCGGGTTTCCCGCCATGAACAGGATGGCGGTAGGGGCTGTCAGAATCCTCATGGCGGCGGAGCGCGCTCCGCCGCCATGAAGGATTCCCCCGAGCAGCGGTAAGTCGGCGGGAGCCCGCCGACTTGCCGCTTCTGACCGCGGCTGAACCGCCGCGGTCAGAATGCTCGTGGGAGCACCGCCAGCCTGTTGGCGGTGCTCCCGTGGTCGGTGGCCCTGGCGGCCACCGGCCGCCAGGGTCAGAATGACCCCCTTAGTCTCTTTTTTGGATGTTTTTCTTTACCGGGACGAACCACGAAGTCAGGCCGGGTCGCGGTTGAGGCAAGCCGGCTAGAATTTCCGCGGCGGGTCGGTCCCTCTCTGGAGCTTTTTTCCAAAAATTCTCAAATCTTTTCCAAACTTCTGGGGCTTCACCCAGATGTTCTTTTAAGGTTCTTTTGGGGTCCACAGCTCACCCCAAGGGTCCAGAAGTTCTGTGATGGTCCTTGGGGGGTGCGGACTTCAACTCCCAGAATGCACCTGGCGCAAACTCCTTTTTGGCCACTGGACAGTGGTCAGCTGGTCGCTTTCTTCAGGAGTTGGTGCAGGGGACTCTGGTTTAGCAATTTTTCACCTGTAGCAAACAGGGAGTCCCTCCTTGAACCAGTTGAAGCCAGGCAAAGTCCTTCTTGTGGTGAAGCCCAAGTGTGCAGCTGGTGCAGCCCTTCTGAGTGCAGGGTCCAGGTGCAGGCCAGGGGTCCAGCAGGGCAGTCCTTCTTCTTCTTTAGTTCCTTTCTTGTTGAATTCTGGAGGGGATCTGAGGTGTGGGTGCAGGTCTGCCAGTTTTATCCTTGCTCCTGGGAGAAAAGCAGGGGGGCCCTGGTTCTCCAATCAGGGACAGGGTCGTCCCCCTGTGATGACCACTTCCTGGGAAGTGTGGCAAAAATCCATCCCAGAAGGCAACAGTCTCTAAAAATCCAACATGGATGAATCTGATTTTTGGAGGTTACATCTGGCTGAGCCCACCCACTGGTGTGGCTAAAAATCATAAACACACCCCTCTCCTGCCCTCTCCTAATCTAATCAAGGGGGCACCTAGCTGTCTGGGGTTGCAGGATGTGGGGGTGTTGCTGGGTGCTGCAAATGTCCTTCTCTGCCTTTGAAGACCAGTTTGGCAGCCCTCCCCCTTCCTGCTTCACCATCTGCTGAGGGGAGATTCTCTCCCCCAAGCACATTCCTTTGTGTGAAGCCTGGCCACTTCACACCTCATCAAGGCAGCCTGGCAGAAGCTGCTGCAGGCTGGCCAATCAGAGCAGAGCAGCAAAAAAAATGCAGAGCTGAAATTGGCAACTTTTTAGGTAAAGTCTAAACTTTTTACCTGAACTAGTTATATTAAATCCAACAACTGGAAGTTGTAGGATTTATTACAACAATTAATTTGATACCAAATTCTTGGTATGCAACATTTAAGGAGACTTTAAAATTTAAAATAAAGTCTGCCCATTCTAGCCTATGAAGGCCATTTACTTCAATGAGGGAAAAACGAATTTGGCTGTTTTTACCTCACCAGGGCTTATAAATCTATTTTTATAAAGTCCCTGCTTATAGTTACATGGCACCCAGCCCTAGGGGCACATAGGGCACACCTTAGGGGTGACTTATATGTAAAAATAAGGTAGTTTAAGACTTTGGAAGTACCTTTAATTCCAAAGTCGAATTTGCATATAACTTTAATTTAAAAGCAGCCAGCAAGGCAGGCTTGCTTTTAAAATGACACTGGGCACCTCAGCAATGCACCTAGGTGTGCACCACCTATGCTGTGGTCCCTAAACCTACATGCCCTACCATATACTAGGGACTTATAGGTAGGTTAACTTAGCCACTTATAATTAGCCTAATTTGCATATCCATTTTACACAGAGCACAGGCCCTGGGACTGGTTAGCAGTACCCAGGGCACCTTTAAAGTCAGGAAAACACCAGCAAAAAGTGGAAAATAGGGGCAAAAAGTTATGGGGCCTCTGCAATCAGCCCTGTTTTCTCACACACCATACCAAAGGTCAGTCAAACTGCCGGTATCAAAACCCACACCGTTACGCCAACAGAACAATGCCCATCACATTATGACCCACGAATCACCACGGCGGACATTCAACAGCGGTAAACTATTGGTGGTATATACCACGTGCTCAAAATACACACACACACACACACACACACACAAACAAAACACCACCACATTGGACAATTCAAACAAGACACACCTGACACCCATACACACACCACACCCACACACCCACATTACCCACGACCCTTTACCATTACAAACAATTGCCACCAGAGAGACAGTAAGACCACGGACACAACCAGAGCCACACACTACCTACACCTATACACCATCCATGCACACTACATCACACACCACATCACATTACCCTACACCCCCTCACCTACACACCTCACACAACACACATGGCACCACAAAGACACCCCCGATTCTCCGAGGAGGAGCTAAGGCTCATGGTGGAGGAAATCATCAGGGTAGAGCATCAGATATTTGGAGCACAGGTGCAGCAGATATCGATAGCTAGGAAGATGAAGCTATGGTAAAGAATCGTGGACAGGGTCAATGCTGTGGGACAGCACCCAAGAACAAGGGATGACATCAGGAAGAGGTGGAACGAGCTACGGGGGAAGGTACGTTCCATTGCAGCAAGACACCAACTCGCTGTACAGAGGACTGACGGTGGATCCCCACCTCCTCCCCCACTACTAACAACATGGGAGGAGCAAGTCTTGGCAATCATGCATCCTGAGGGCCTTGCCAGAGTAGGAGGAGGAGGACTGGACTCTGGTAAGTCAGCTCTCTACTACTACTACTACTACCCCCCTACCTTCATGCCACCACATACCCCTACCCTCACCCACACTCCCATCACACCACTACATCCCACACACCCCACCATCACATCTCACTCATCCCAATGCCAATCCCTGCATGCCATACCAATTCATGGACACCACTCACAGCCCTGCATGGACACCTACCACTAAAGCATGCACACTAGAGAGAATCAGCTATCCCACCACATACCAACTTACACAAGTGAAAGCTGCCAGGGCAAATATAACCGAGGGCAAGCCACGGATGCACAATATGTCAGACACAGAAACAATAAAACATCATTTACATCCCAACAGGTACCCCAGCCAATGTCACCGCAGAGGAGGTGCCAGCAATATCCAATCCCCCAAATGAAGAGGCCCACAGTGATGACAGCAACTCTGGTCTCCAGGATCTGGATGGCCAACCTGGCCCATAAGGGACCTCTGGACAGCCCAGGCCCAGTCACACACCACCACAGAGCTTGCCCCATCAGAAAACACCACCACAGCACCCACCCAGCGTACCCACACCTCTGTCCCCAGGACACGCCAATCAGCAGTGTGTTCACCTCTATAGGGACCCCATGCCACACCCCATACCCAAGACAATCAGGGACCTGGTGTTAGTGGCAGTGGACACACCGTTCAGGGGACAGAGGCACAAGGCAACAGGGAAACTGGGAGGAGTGCTGTGTGCCAGGGGGAGGACAGGCCCAGGGAACTGACTCCAGGAGGCACGTGCAGAGATCCTGGGAGCATATCAACATTCCCAGGACATGATGGGCCAGATCCTGGACAATGTGCAGGAGAACAGGTGGCTGCAGGAGGGTCAGTACCAGGGGATCAGGGAGAACTTACAGGCCATCAACAGCACCCTGGTCTCCATAGCAGGGGTGCTGGCAGACATGGCCAATATTATGAGGGAGGCAGTCACCCAACAGCAGGCCCCTGTCACTAGCCAGACATCTGAACTGCCTTCCACCTCTGCTGCCGCTAGTGGCAAGGAGGCCCCGCCACGGGACTCAGAGGCCACCAGCACCCCTCCCCCTGTAGAAGGAGAACCACCCTGCAAATGTTCCCTGTGATCCAGACAGAAGCCAGAGACACTTGCCAAGACCCCCTCCTGGAAATTAGACTCTCCTGATTGTCACCCTTTTGTCCCACCCTGTCACCCTGTCCACCTTGAACTGCCACTGCTCCCCTTCCTATGTCCCCTTGGATAATGCACCTGTGCTACAGACTGGAACAATACTGTTCCTCCATCATCATCACATCCCATTGCACTTGCCCCCATTTTCTTAGCACTTCAATACCGTTGGAAAGAATAGATGTATGAAGTATGTCAAATTTTTCAAGTATGTATTCATTTAACCAGGTTCAAACATTGCAATTCAACTGTACAGTAAACGAGCATATGTTAACGCCCTGTAGCTGGCTGCAGTGATTACACTAGGAACTATGGTGTGGCACCAACATCTGTAAAATGAATTGCCAAAGGGTACAGTAAGTGGGCATAGAAGTGGGAAATACCACCATGCCAATGCCACAGAAATTCTAAACAATTACAACGAAATGTGAATTAACACTGTCTTACCTGTGTGTCATTGGAAGTATTGTCTGATGACTGCTGTTCTGTTGTCCTCATCCTCTGCCTCCTCATCCTCACTGTCCACAGGGTCCACTGCTGCCACAGAGGCATCTCCAGTCTCCTCCTCCTGCAGGAAAGGCACATGGCATCTCAGGGCAAGATTGTGCAACATGCAGCATGCCACTATTATCTGGCAGACCTTTTTGGGTGAGTAGCACAGGGATCCACCTGTTAGATGGAGGTACCTGAACCTGGCCTTCAGGAGGCCAAAGGTCCATTCTATAATCCTTCTGGTTCACCCATGTGCCTCATTGTAACGTTCTTCTACCCCTGTCGTGGCATTCCTCACAAAGGTCAGCAGCCAAGATAGGTTGGGGTAACCAGAGTCACCTGCAATATTGAGAGACAACATTTAACCACACACTATCCCATATGGCCCACACCATACCCATACACCAACATATACTGGGTGGGGACCAGGGCTCACATATTAGCCACACCCTGTGCCTCTGTAGTTGGGCCATCACATTTGGAATGCTGCTATTCCTCAGGATAAAGGCATCATGCACCGACCCAGGATACTTAGCATTGACGTGGGATATGAACTGGTCCACCAAGCACACCATCTGAACATTCATAGAGTGCAAACTCTTACAATTTCTGAACACCTGTTCATTTTGACGGGGGACAAATGCAATATGTGTTCCATCAGTCGCCCCAATTATGTTGGGGATATGTCCCATTGCATAGAAGTCGGCCTTCACTGTGGCCAAATTATCCACCTGGGGAAATACAATGTAGCTGCACATGTGTTTAATCAGGGCAGACAACACTCTTGTCAGCACATTTGAGAACATTGGCTGCAACATTCCTGCTGCCAAGCCCACTGTCACTTGGAAAGAACTAGTTGCCAGTAAATGACGCACTGATAGAACTTGCACTAGAGGGGGATCCCAGTGGGGTGACGGATACAAGATAACAGGTCAGCCTACAATTGGGCACACAGCTCTGGCTCTGTTATTGTGGCCCTGTCAAGTCTGTAGGTGAGTATTATGTGCCTGTCCTCCATTGTTGCCAAGTCCACCAGGGATCTGTACACGGTGGTATGTCTCTATCTCCTATTCATCCGCAGCGCTAGCAAGCTATGGGACAAAAGAGTGAGGAGCCAGTCACAAACTGAACAATGGGGCTACAACAGAACATTGCATGCTGTTAACTTGTAATGGGTCAGTGTGGATTGTAAAGTATGTCCAAATTTAAACAGGGATGCAGCAATTATCCAGGGCTTGCCCCCCCCCACTGAAATTGCGTCTGCCTGTCCTGTGTGGAGGGACAGTTGGAAGTGAGGTAATTCCGCTGACGACGTGCGCCATTGCGGGAGGTGGTCGGGAACCGCCTGCAACTCCTCATTGGTTATAATTGGGCCCTATGGGGTACAGTGGCCAATGGTGATCTACACCGGCAGTGACAGTATGCACCGCCGCAGACGTGACCGCCATTTTCTATCTCAGTCCTAACTTGCTACCTGATCTTCAACAGGAGAGAACCTACACTGCATGTGCTGCTGTGACCTGTGTCTGGAACCTACCATGGCCTGTGTGACTGGGGAAAGGGCCCCTGCCTTCACTTCAGTGGAGTTGGAGAGACCGATGGATGGGGTCCTACCCCAATACAGACTGTTGTATGGGTCTCCAGACCAGCAGGTGAGTGCACTGTGGGCACGATGCATGTGGCATGAATGTATGGAGTGGTGTGTTTGAGGGCCTTGTGTAAGGGGGAGTAGGTGGATGTCCTCTGGGCGGCATATTGGTTGTGTGCTGGGCCAAGTGTGTGCAAATGGTGACGTGAAGGGGTATGGTGGGCTATAAGTGTAAGAGGCTGGACTGTCTGACTAATTCTATTTTCCTGTGTGTATTTCCCATGCAGGTCAGCACCCATCAAAAGAATGGTACATGGCGTGCCAGCACCAAGGGCGTGCGGACCCTGGGGGTCTACGGCAGGGGGAGCACCCACTGTCGGAAATGGTGGGAGGACCCGAGACGCTGGACACAGAAGACCGCGGAGGCCCAGCTGGGGAAGGAGTGCCTGTCAAATCCTGACCCCACTGATGGCCCGCATACTGGTGGTGGCCTATCCGGAGCTGGATGGGCGCTTGAGGGCATCACAGAGGCCACAAGGGGGTGAGTACAGTGGGTTTCATTACTAGTAACGCCTGGTATCAGGGTGGGAGATATGTGTCAGTGGGTGCCCCTAAGCCAGGCCTGACATTGCAGCGTAGGTCCCTTAGTGACTCGGGTTCTGAAGGGATATTCCTGCTACCTAGCTCGTAGGCATCCACTACTGGTCAGGGCTGGGTGGGTCCCATGTGTGCTGCATTTGCCGGTGTGTGCCCCTCCCCATGCCCTGGTGGCTAGCAATATCACTGGTAATGCAATGCATAGTACGTAGGCCTGTTCCCTGTGTGTGAGTGGGCTGTGTACGCCAACGGTGATGTTGGTGCAGCCATTGACCAAGTGTATCCTTTGTCTCTTCCCCGCCTTCTTGTTTTGTTACCCAGTCCTTATGTGAATTCCCATCATCTGGCGGAGGAACAGAGGCCCCGGCGACGGAGGAAGCTGCATCTCACAGGACCGAGGAGGCAGAGTCCACCAATGCTGAGGGCACCAGTGGGACGGAGGGTGAGAGGAGCACCACGGCGGAGACTGGAGGGGACAGTTCTGACATAGATACCTCCTCCAATGGAAGCTCCCTGGTAGTGACAGGCACCTCTGTGACCACCCCAGCTACAGGTACAGCTGCCACCCTCGTATCAGCACTGCCCTCCCAGCAGCCCCTCATCGAGTTGCACATGCCCGCTCACCCAGGAGGGTGGGCATCTTGTTCACCCCAGGCACCTCAGGCCCCGCCCCAGTGAGCCCTGCTGCCCTGAGTGAGGAGGCTATTGACCTCCTGAGATCCGTCTCTGTAGGTGCAGTCAAACATTGTGAATGCCACCCAGGGGCTGCAGCCCAGATGCAACAGACTAATGCATTCCTGGAGGGCATTCACACTGGCTTGGCAGCCCAACAGAGATCAATCCATTCTCCTCAATCCCAACCTATCCCAAGCAAACAGGCAGACGAGCATGCACACAAGACAACACACAAGAGTGGTTCAGGTAAACACAAGAACCACACTTCATCCCACAGGCACTCACACAAACACCATCCAGATGCAAACACACCAACATCCACTATTGCCACTGTATCCACCTCCACCTCCCTCCCAGTCCGTCCACACTCACACCTTCATGCACTATATCATCTTCCACTATCAGCATCACCACCACACATAGCAGAACACACACCTCACTGGCAGACACCTCCACAACAACCATGCACATGTCCCCTGTGTCCTCTCCCACTGTGTATGTCCCCCCCCTAAAGTACACAAACGCAAGCACTCAGACTCCCAACAGACATCCACCTCACAAAAGCATCCAGCCCATGCACCTGCACCCAAAATCAGCAGACACCTCCTACAACCACTCCCAAACCTTCTCCCTCTTCCCGCCCCAAAGTCCTGAAAAAAACCTTTCCTATGTACCATTGACCTCTTCCCTACCCCTACCCCTCCCCCCCATCCTGCACGTCTGGCCAGGGTGGCAAAAACCCTGCCAAGCACTTCAGCCACCGTGTTCACGGTCCCAGTCGTCACCATACCCACTCATGATGGAAAAGGATCCAGGGCACATGTTCTGAGGGTGAAGGAGCCTGCACCAGGCAGCCTAAAGGGAAAGGAGCCTGCCCCAGCTGCTGCCAGGAAGAGCAAGGAGCCTGCCCCAGCTGCTGCCAGGAAGAGCAAGGAGCCTACCCCAGCAGGCAGGATGGGCAAGGGGCCTGGGGCTGGAACTGTGATGGAGCTCCAACCACCAACCATGGTTGTGCAGCCATCCGAGGCTGCAGAGGATGGGCAGAAGCCTCCCCCACCAGCAGCAGAAGCAGCACCGCCACCATCATTGAGCAGCCATCCGAGGCTGCAGGGGATGGGCAGGAGCCTCCCCCCCCACCAGCAGCACCACCACCTCGAGTGGCAGCAGTCCGAGGCTGCAGGGGTGGGCAGGGGCCTCCCTCCACCAGCAGCAGCACCACCACCATTAAGCATCCGTCACTGCCGGCGGACAGTATGTAATCCCGCCTCCATGGGCTGCTGTGCGGCTTGCCCCTGAAAATCCAGTGGGTATGACACCCACCTGACATACCGTGACCTTGCACTCCCAAGGATCAAGAGCACAGAGCAGGATGCCCCCTCCAGAACCAGTGGGTAAGACACCCACATACTCCAGACTCCCCAGGATCAAGAGCACAGGGCTTGATGCCCCCTCCAGGACCAGTGGGTAATACACCCACCTACCCCAGACTCCCTAGGATCAAGAGCACAGGGAATGTTGCCCCCTCCTGAACGAGTGGTTAAGTCACCTACCTACCCCAGACTCCCCAGGATCAAGAGCACAGGGCACGATGCCCCCTCCAGAACCAGTGGGCAAGACACCCACCTACCCCAGCCTCCCCAGGATCAAGAGCTCAGGGCACGATGCCCCCTCTAGAACCAGTGGGTAAGACACCCACCTACCCAGACTCCCCAGGATCAAGGGCACAGGGCATGTTGCCCCCACCACAGCATGTCAGCAAGTCACCCATTTGAGAGACTGTGGCCTTGCACTCCCCAGGACCAGGCACAGGGCATGCTGCCCTCTCCAGAGCATGTGGGCAAGTCACCCATTTGAGACTGTGGCCTTGCACTCCCCAGGACCGAGCACATGGCACGTTGCCCCCTCCAGAACCAGTGGTCTTGTTCCATCTGCTGGCTGAGGTGCCCGTCTCCCGTCTCCCTGAGGTGCCTACCTATTTCTCAACTGATGCCGCTGCAGTGTTCTCTCCATGTTGAGGCAAGTGCCATATGTGTCCTTTGAATTTGGCCTGTGGCCATGTGGACAACGTACATTGTGGACTGGGCTGTGTCGCTTTTTTATGTACATATGTATATATCTATTATCTTGCCTCACTTTTTTTTATCTTGATAGGTTGCTCTTATTAAATTCACTTTTTCTAAAACGTTTTGTCCTTGCATTATTCATCTGAGGTACTGGGTAAATATGTTTTCGTGATGCAGCTGGTTGTGAGAATGGTGTTGGGAGGAGGGGGTGGTGCGTGTGTGCGTCACTCTCTTTTTCCTCCATCCCTCCCTCCCTTGTGTGCTAGGCGTCTGTACTCACCGTCGTCATCTTCGCCGGCGCTGGTGTCTGTGGTGGAGCAGCACGTAGAAGAGCGTGGGGAAGACATTCAGTTCAGGCTCCATGGCGGTGTGGTTGACATGATGGATATCCCGTCTGCCGTATTAAAGGTTTCATTATATCCTTTTGACTTCTGTGGACCCCCACGTTATCAATGCTAGAACCCATGGACCCCCACTGAATCATTATTGAAATCTGGGGACCCCCCCACTGAGTCATTACTGAAAACTGTTGACCTAATCTGTTAAAATTATAAAATTTTCTAAGCAGTCGCAGACCCCTTGAGGAGGCTTCGAGGACCCCCGGGGGTCCCCGGACCACAGGTTGGGAACCACTGTCTTAGATGAGTACCTCATCCGCCAAGGTCATAATCAGGCCCTTAGTTTCCATCACTCTTCAGAATTACAAAAATTACAAAAAATTTATAAATTTCTCTTTCCTAACGGCTGACATGTTCTGAAATATGTGTACAGTTTATATACTGATAATTAGATTTTATTGTGTTACAAAACAAATTACATTTTACAGTATTTCCTTTCTCAATCCATGTACCCAGGCAAGATTGTCAGATAGTTTACTTTTAAAACTCCTCTCACTTTGCCAGAGAAAGAAAAGCAAACACCAATCCCCATGTTAAGAGAATGCGTAGGAATTTCTCAGAAGACAGCCTGACATTTGAAATTTGTCTTTGAAGCATATCAAATGTGACAAGATAAATACAAAATGTAAAGGCACCTTTATTTATTATTCTTTCGAGACCCACCAGAAATTGGCTGATGACCCACATTCTGGGAAATACTGGACTAAAATCCTCAGAAGAATGCACAGATGTTCTGGAATATTTTACTGGAAGCTTACTGGACTGGGCTTAGATGTCTGTCATCTATGTAGCAAACTTATGAATGTGAAGGACAGGGTGCAAAAAAACAATGAGGGCTTTTGAGGAGTACCAGAGGGCCTGGAGACAGGAAAGACGGAAGAGTAACTCTCTGTGTTCCTCTCCTGCTTTCTCAAAGTTTAATTTCCCCTAGCCCTAGAGTTCTGAGAGCCTACCAAATCTGGCCATGGCATATGGATAAGCCTAACTGTTCAATGCCCATTTTTGTTTGCTTTAGCCGCTACACAGAACGTAGACCAGACAGCATAGAAAATAGTGTATATTCCTACGAAGGACACACTATAAACGTTTTGGTCGATTTTTCCTTCAAAGTAATTTGAAAAGACAAAGGGCCGTCACATTTGGACTCCTTGATTCAGCATTTATGCTTTTTGCCCAGCGACAGAGCCATGGATCAACCACTACATCGCCCACATAACCATTAAGGGACTGCCTGAAGCCCCAACGAGATCCCTCACCCTCACCCTCCCCTGCCGCAACTGGAGCAAAGTCGCTTAAACTCCCTGGATCGTCATCCTCAAAGAAGCTAGACCCGTCCCCGTGGACACCCTCGAACGCCAGATCTCCAACTGGATCTCCTCAGCTGCCGACACTATCGCCCCTCCAAAGAGCACCACCAGAAACAAGCCCATCAAGCAAGCCAAATGGTTCACCCCAGAACTCCTGACCTTCAAACATCAATACAGCAATCTAGAGAGACACTGGCACTCCAACAAGACCCCTGCCAACCTCGACTCCTTCAAGGGTGCCCTCAAAAGAACATCACCTCAGGACCAAGAAAGAAGCATTCTCCACCTGCACCGAGGCAAGCACCACCATTATCAGAGAATTCTCCTGCCCCTCTGCCACAGAGAACACGATCCACCCCTCCAAGGCCCTCTGTGACACGCTATTGAATTACTATCACCACAAGATTGCTGACATTTACAGCAGCTTCGATCCCCAACCCACCGACCTCGACCACCCCCGTGCCCTAACTTACCACTCCCCCCTACCTGATCACCGAATTGAAGCAGCTATCTACCGAAGACACCATCTCCATCATGACCTCTATCAGCTCCAATCCCCCGTGGACCCTTGCCCACAACGCTTCTACAACCAAAGAGGAGAAATAATATGAGCCTTCCTCACAGAACTACTTAACACCTCCATCTCCACAGCCACCGTCCCCGGTGCCTGGAAGCATGCCAACATCAAGCCCCTCTGGAAGAAAGCCTCAGCCGACCCAAGCGAGCTCAAAAACTACCTGCCCATCTCGCTCCTCCCATTCCCTGCCAAAGTCTTGGAAAAGGCCATCAACTGCCAGCTAATCGACTACCTTGAACACAACAACATGCTCAACCCTTCCAAAATGGCTTCCTGCCCAATCACTGCACCGAAATGCCTTGATCACAGCAACCAATGACATCAGATGCCTCAACAACCGAGGGGTAACAGTGGCCCTCATCCTCCTTGAATTATTGTCAGCCTTCGACAACATCTCCCACCACACTCATCACCAGACTCCAAAGCACCCTCTTCAACACAGACATGACTCCACTGGCAGACATTGCATGCACCCACTGAATTAACATCGCCTTCTAGGCGAACGACACCCAGATCGTCCTATCCCTCACAGACGACACCACCACTACACAAACCAACTTCCAAAACACCATGACCGACATCGCCACCTGGATGAGGACCAACCGCCTCAGGCTAAATTCAGACAAAATGGAGATCCTCATCTTCAGGAACAAGCCCTCCTCCTAGGATGGCACGTCGTGGCCCACCGCCCTCAGTCCCCTCACCCACCAACCATACACGGAACCTCTGGATTATCCTGCACACCCAACTGACCATGAAGCAACAGATCAACACTGTCTCATTTACCTGCTTCCACATCCTCCACATGCTCCGCAAGATCTTCCCATGGCTTCCCCATCTCTACCAGGAAGACAGTCACCCAGGACCCCATCTCCAGCAGACTCAACTATATCCATACGCTCTATGCCGGAACCACAAAACAGCTTATGAACCGCCTCCAGATCATCCAGAATGCGGCTGTCGCGCCGCTGCGCGTGGCACGAGCCGAACATTCGGCTCGGGCCGCAGCATGCGGTCATAAGACGCGCTGCGCCCCCAGCCTGTGCTGTACCTTACGAGGCCCCAAATTGGGCATGGGGCCTCGATCTTTTTTAGCGCACCGCGTGTCTAGGCAGGTCTGACCCCCCATTCACCTGTTCTTTTCTTTTCTTCTTTTTTCTGGACATCTGGTTGTGCCTTCTTTTATGTTTTTCCCCTTTTCCCATAGTACCCTTCTCTTCCCAGCATTCCTTGTTCCCTACTCTCTATGGTTCCTAGTCCATTCTGTTCTATGTGCTTTTCCCTATCTAAGATGGTGTCCTTTTACTTCCTGTTGGTCGTTTCCTGTTTGTTGGTATTTAAGGGCTGTGTTTCTTTCTCTCCTTGCACTGCAACACTTTCTGTTTGGATTGTGTCTTCGCTCCCGCTTCCTTGTATTCCTGTGCTGGTTCTCATCGGTTCCAGTGTATTTTCCTGTATTTTGTTCCTGCTGTTACCTATTATTTTTGTTCCTGTTGGAGGATTCTATCTTTTTGGAGGTTTTTCCCCCTTTCAGGTTTTTTTTCCCTCTGGCACTACTTCTGAGGGACACGGCCTGCTCTTGGCGTACGCATTGCCTGCAGCACCGTGGCTACCAGAAAGAGTCGCCCCTACTTGGGCCAAGGCCGAACATTCCAGAACAGGATCCACGCCACTCGCTCTGCGGCCTCCAGGGTAAAGCAGCACGTAAGTCGTGACAGATTGCAGCGCCCAATACTCCTGACGTCGTCTAACATCATGGATGATACAGTGGCGGCTGCTGCAGATCCTGACCAATCTCTTCTGGCAACCATTCAGCAACAAGCTCAGGAACTGCAACAATTACGCAATGAGAATGCTGCTTTACGACAAGGTTTGGCCTTTCGCAGTGCGGATGTTCCGGCCGTCTCCACCTCTACTCCTCGTTTCCCCGGTGAACCAACTAAGCGGCAAGAGTTCCTCGATGCATTGACGGTGTATTTCGCCTTCCGACCAACCCAATTCTCCCAAAACAAGACAAAGGTGGGATATCTTACTAGTGCGTTATCCGGTCCTGCCTTGGCCTGGGCAACCCCGATGGTATCCTCCAATGACCCAGTATTATCGGACTATTCCACTTTTGTGAATCGGTTTAAACAGATGTTCAGTCGTCCAGGATTGGAGGCCTCTGTGGAAGAAGCCTTATGTGACATCCAACAAGGCTCACAAGATGTCCTCTGATATATTACCCGCTTTCGACAGCTAGCGGCTGAGACCACTTGGGTGGAACGAACTCTGGTGACTTTGTTCCGTTGAGGACTTAAAGAGGAGATTAAAGATGAGTTAGTACACTCCACCCGAGTTGAAGATCTTCGTGGTCTGATGGATCAGGCTCTTTCCATTGAATACCGTCTCCAAGAACGACGCATGGAGAAGAGAAAGGGTAGAGGATCTTCTCAGCCAAGCACTTCACGTGTCTTTATGCATCGTCCCGAGGAACCTCGTCCTCCCGCCAGAGACACCGAAGGCGAACCTATGCAAGTGGATACCACTCGAGGCCCACCTTCCGTTAGCGAGCGGGAAGACAGACGTAGGAAAGGATTGTGCCTATATTGAGGTGCTGCCGGCCACATTCTTCGTACCTGCCCCGTTCGTCCTCAAAGGCCATCGGGAAACGCCACATCCCGTCCTCTGTAAGAAGGGAGGGGACGGGATCATCGGCTATACCTTCCATCAGTTCATTCAAGGACAATGCCACGACTTTGTTTATGTTACCTGTGACGCTACATTTAGCGGACGGCCGTCAAGAGAGAACAATGGCGTTACTGGACTGTGGGTCCAGTGGCATATATATGGATAAAACTTGGGCCACGACTCAACAAATACCAACACGACCCAAAGTAACCCCAGAACAAGTTCACACAGTGGATGGGTCCTTAATATCCTCTGGTCCAGTTGATACCACCACCACGACACTGAGTTTACAATTCGGAAACCACCAAGGACACATCTCATTTGATTTAATATCATCCCCCAATCATAATATCATTTTGGGAATTCCGTGGTTCATAAGACATAACCCTTATGTAAATTGGGAAACCCGGACTATTTCCTTGTCCTCACAGTTTTGTCATGAGAACTGCTTTGCTTCAGACACTTATTGGTCACCCAAGAGGTTGGAGCCTACTACCTTTTGCGTATTAAAGAAGGAGACGAGTGGAAGACTGCCTTCCGGACCCCTTTTGGTCATTATGAGTACAGAGCTATGCCTTTTGGCCTCACTAATGCCCCCTCCATTTTCCAAAGATTTATGGACTCTGTGTTCTCTGATCTCTTGAACCATACGGTTGTCATCTATTTAGACGATATCCTTATTTATTCTAGACGTCCTGAACCTCATTCCTCTCACGTGAAACAAGTCCTCCAAAGACTCTGGGAACATCAACTGTCCTGTAAACCGGAAAAGTGTGAGTTTGACAAGAACAAAGTCAAATATTTGGGATATCACCTTAGTACCACTGGAATAGCAATGGACCAGAAAAAGGTACAAGCCATCCTACACTGGTCATCTCCTTCCTCTATTAAGGAAACGCAATGTTTTCTAGGATTGGCTAACTTTTATTGGCAGTTCATCTTAGACTTTGCAGAACAAACCAGCCACATAATTCAAACATTAAAAAAGGAAAATTTAAAGAAAGGCTTTGTCTGGACAATGGCGGCTGAAAAGGCTTTTCAGAGTATAAAAAAGGTCTTCATTCAAGCACCGATACTGAGACACCCAGATACTAACAAACAATTTATTGTTGTTACTGATGCGTCCGAAAGAGCCATCGGAGCTGCCTTACTCCAACAACAAGAAGATGACGGTCTTGAACATCCTGTGTTCTATTTGTCCCATGTACTCTCTGCATCGGAACAACATTACTCAGTACTTGAAAGGGAGTTGTTAGCTCTGAAAATAGCCTGCCTAGAGTGGAGACAGTTTCTTATGGGTTCCAAAGACCCGTTCGAGGTGAGAACAGACCATCGTAATCTACAATGTTTACGTAATTTTTTATGCCAGAACAGTCGTCAGGCTCGTTGGGCCTTTTTCTTCAGTCAGTATGACTTTTATGTCACCTATATTCCTGGATCCCAAAACATTCTGGCTGAGGCTCTGTCTCGCCGTTATCCAGATTGTACTTCTACCCCATTTCAGTATCTACTTGAGCCCAGTAAAATCATCAGAGTAGCTCAGTATTTCCTGGATGAGGTACAGCTGGAATATTCTAACCTGACTGATCAAGAATTAAAGAAACTGAACATATGTAAAATGCAAGGGTATTATTATTATAAGAACTTGTTGTTTCTCCCTACTAATGGAGTAAGAGAAAAGGCACTACAAATGTGCCATGATTCGCCGGTCGCTGGTCATAGATGCATTAAGGCCACACAAGAACTACTCTTGCGATCTTTCTGGTGGCCTACCTGGAAATCGGATGTCGAAAAATACATGGAGGCTTGTCCCATATGTGCTCAAGTAAAGATCCCCCGTACCAGACCTGCAGGATTACTACAACCATTACCTGTTCCACCGGCTCCCTGGCACAACATTTCTACTGATTTTATGTGTTCATTACCTCCATCAGCAGGAAACTGGGTTATCATGGTCACCATAGATTCCTTTACTAAGATGGCTCACTTCACTGCCCTGAAAAAACTACCTACATCCCAAGAACTAGGTCAGATATTTATCCATCATATTTTCCATCTCCATGGACTTCTACACAGCATTGTATCTGACAGGGGACCTCAGTACATCTCCCGGTTTTGGAAACATTTTTGTAGGACACTGAATATCAACATAGCACTATCATCGGGTTTCCATCCTCAAACCAATGGACAGTCTGAGCATCTCAACCAAGGATTGGAGCAGTACCTTTGCTGCTTTTGTAATTCAACCCAGAGCAACTGGAACACTTACCTTCCTATCGCTGAATTCTCTTACAATAACACTGTCCATAGTGCCTCCAAGGTCACTCCTTTTTTCTGTTCTTATGGCTATCATCCTACCTCTTCTCTTCCTGCTATTACTTCATTCTCCAGATTACTTTTACAGATCCATAAATTGATTCGAGCTAACTTGTTGAACACCAAGAGATACATGAAGAGAATAGCAGACAAGAAGTGTAGGGATGCTCCAGAATATCACCTTCAGGATAAAGTCTAGCTTTCGTCAAAATGTTTACCTTTATGCCTTTCTCAAAATAAGTTCACACCTCGTTATGATGGTCCTTTCCATATCCTTCAGCTGATTAATCCTGTCACTGTCCGTCTTCACCTGCCTCGTACCTGGAGGATTCATCCGGTCTTTCATGTTTCTCAGCTCAAACCCTATGTCCCTGATCCGTACTCTCGGCAGTTTCCCTGTCCTCCTCCTGTGTTAGTGGATGATGTACCTGAATATGAGGTACAAGAGATTCATGACTCTCGTATCTTTCACAAACGTCTTCAGTATTTGATTCATTGGAAGGATTACCCTCTCAGTGAATGCTCTTGGGAAGATGCATCTTCTGTTCACGCACCTCTTCTGATTCGCCATTTTCACTGCTTGTTTCCGCACAAACCTGGGCCTTCGGGGGGGGGGGGGACCTACTGTTGCGCCGCTGGGCGTGGCACAAGCCGAACATTAGGCTCGGGCCGCTGCACGCGGTCCCAGCCTGCTCTGTACCTTACGAGGCCCCAAATTGGGCATGGGGCCTCGTTCTTTTTTTAGTGCACCGCGTGTCTAGGCAGGTCTGACCCCCCACTCACCTGCTGTTTTCTTTTCTCCTTTTATCTGGACATCTGGTTGTGCCTTCTTTTATGTTTTCCCCCCTTTCCCATAGTACCCTTCTCTTCCCAGCATTCCTTGTTCCCTACTCTCTATGGTTCCTAGTCCATCCTGTTCTATGTGCTTTTCCCTATCTAAGATGGTGTCCTTTTACTTCCTGTTGGTCGTTTCCTGTTTGTTGGTATTTAAGGGCTGTGTTTCTTTCTCTCATTGCTCTGCAACACTTTCTGTTTGGATGGTGTCTTCGCTCCTGCTTCCTTGTATTCCTGTGCTGGTTCTCGTCAGTTCCAGTGTATTTTCCTGTATTTTGTTCCTGCTGTTACCTATTCTTTTTGTTCCTGTTGCAGGATTCTATCTTTTTGGAGGTTTTTATCCCCTTTCAGTTTTTTTTCCCCTCTGGCACTACTTCTGAGGGATACGGCCTGCTCTTGGCATATCCATTGCCTGCAGCACCGTGGCTACCAGAAAGAGTCGCCCCTACTTGGGCCAAGGCCGAACATTCCAGAACAGGATCCACTCCACTTGCTCTGCAGCCTCCAGGGTAAAGCAGCACGTAAGTCGTGACAGCGTGAGCAACTCGTTCTCGACCTCCCCAGAAGAACCACCATCACTCGCACCTCAGGGCCCTCTATTGGCTCCCGTCCAGCAAAGATGTCTCTTCAAGCTCCTCACACATGCATACAAGGCCCTCCACAACACTGGACCTGCCAACATCAACAACCACCTCACTCCGCTGAGCCTTCCTCGCCCAGGCTCATGTCCCCCGCATCCGCCGTGAATGCTATGGAGGTCACTCCTTCTCCCACCTCACCACCAGATCTTGGAACGACCTCCCCCTCCACCTCTGCACCTCCCCTTCTCCAAAGGACTTCAGAAAGCAGCTCAAGACTTGGCTCTTCGACTGCCATCACCAGCCAGACGAGGCTTGCAGCACCTGGAGACCCACCAGGGTGACAATTTAGCGCTCTATAAGACCCTTATGATTGACTGAAATGGGACTCCTTGATGGGGTTCAGACAGTAGCCGCCTTTGATCTGGCCATAATAGAGATATGGGCCCCTCTAAAAAAGGTATGTGGAATGGCTGTGTATTTTAGGAAATCCTTGGTATAGAGTGCTAAAGACTTGGCAGGATCAACAAGGATATATACCTTTAATAGGATGAATGTCTCAGAGGAAACTTTATTGATAGGCTCAATATTTGTCAATAACCACTTGCACAAATTGGCCCTTAATAGATTATTTCTACATTTTGGAAATCCGAGAGTAGGAAAGATTGGAATTTTCATCTAGACCTTATCTTGGACAGGTTTGGCTCACCAGACAAGTTGAATTTCGAAGATAGGGCCCTTTTGAGGAATATCATACAGGATCATGCCCTTGTGGATGTCTGCAGACATTTTACTATAGTGTGTATATGGCTCCAACTTCCACATAGAATATTTTGGACATCCAGCATGCTACTCATGATAATGGTCTTATGTGAAACACCGGAAGGAAGCATTTCAAATCATGCACCTGTATCACATGACTAAGCCACAAACAAGGTCTCCCCACTGTTGAAAACCTGTTTTAATACGTTCAAATTTAAACTGCAGGAGGAAAAGGATGAACTCAGGTCTCACCTTAAGGAGCTCCTAGATGACAATAAGGGCTCTGTTACATCCTGTCAGCCTCTGCGAGATGCGAGTAAGGCCACCTGGCAATTGGTGTTGATGAGAGGTAGCACTGTGGCCTGCTGGAAAACTAATGACACAGAGACATACCTAGAACACTCAAATCAATATAATACTTATCATTCAGAACAACCTCTAAGAGAAACGGAGAATGAAAAATTCACTGAATTCTTTGTTCACAAACAAAGCAGAGTATCACTATCATAGCCATGATGCTATAGAGGCTGAAACTACATCCTGAGATAGGTACTCATTTCTAACCTATGGGACACAGTGAGGAATCTCTGCAGGGGAATCACAATATAAGCAATAGGGCAGCGATCAACAATATCTCAAACAACAAATCAAAGAGAAGACAGTTTCTCTAAGGTTTTTTAGGAAATGTGGAAATCACTGCTGGATAAACTTCTATACCTACGTTCGTGGAGGTTTTAGAAGCAGGTTCTTTAAAATAATTTTCCAATTATGCCTAGATATCAGTAATCCCTTAACCAGGTGAAGGCGCCATGCAGAGCACCAGCTATCACTGGAACTCAGTGATCAATACTGACATGCAAATCTAATCAAAAGTGATGGCTAATAAATTGGGTGAGTCACTCCCTCTTTAATACACTGATCTTAAGAAAGCTTTGTCCTGGGGAGATCCTCCAGACATCACCTCAGGAATCTGGTGTACCTTTTGCAGTTGTCCAGGGAATCCACTGAGGAAACTGTTGCCCTGTTCTTTGATGCACAGAACGTCTGATTAGGTGGAGTGTGCCTCCCTATCCCAGAGATTTCAGAGATTTGGCTGGGACACCACTTCAAAGGAACGCTGGCTGTGTAAGTGCAAGGCTTTTCAATTGACCATCCTGGTAGCAACTCTGGGCCATAATATCTGGTGGCCGACAAGTACCTCCGCATCCTGGTAAACACAGTGCTCGTTGACATGGTCTCAGATAACCTAAACCCATTAATTAAAAATAGGTGATCGGCAGATCAACCTTCACTGTTGAGAAGAGCTGAGGTAATCAAAATGTTGATAGTCTCCTAATTGAAATATGTAGGATGAATATTCCCTATTTGAGTCTGTTGCCATTTACTGAGGAGGATTGACTGCAGTTTAACATTTTTAATCTGGAATAGAGACAGACCCTCGGTGAAGAACAAGTTACTTACCTTTGGTAAAAATGATCTGGTAGAGACATATTCTAGTTGCAGATTCCTTGCCTGTGGAATTCCCTCAGGCATCAATCTGGATCTGGAGATTTTTCTTCGAGTAGTACGGCTGCGCTCTGTTAGGTGACGTCAGTCGATTCTCGTCAGTCATCGGGTTTGCTGGATATGATGTCACGGGTCCCATATAGGTACCACCCTGGCACACTGACATCAGTTTCTTTTCATGACTTTTCACGCCAGAAGCACAGAGTCATGAAAAACACTGACCCTGGTACGTCAGAACTATGGCCCTGAAAGGGAAGTCCCTGTCCCTAGAAATCAGTTTGCAGAGCCAGGAGGATGGTTGGGCCGTTAAGGAATGCAACTTGAATATGCCTCTACAAGATCATTTGTTACCAAAGGTAAGTAACTTGTTCATCTAATAGAGACTTCTAGTTGCAGATTCCTTACCTGTGGAATAGATACCCAAGCAATACCATCCCCGGAGGTGGGTCTGAAAACCAAGATCATACTATGAAGTTCTGCAGAACCGAACGGGCAAAGTACCCGTCCCTCAGGACTTGACTGTCCAGGCAGTAGTGGTTGGTGAACGTGGGCAAGGATGCCCACGTTGCTACCTGGCAGATATCTAGAACTGGAACTCTATGTGCTAACACAATGGTTGCAGCTGTTGCTCGAGTGGAGTGAGCACGCAAACCCTCCGGGTGTTGTTTCTAGCCAATGCATAGCACATTTTAATGCAGAGAACAACCCACCTGGAGATGGTTCTCTTTTGCACTGCCCAACCTTTCTTCGCATCCACCTAACCCACAAAGAGTTGATCATCCACCCGGCACACTCTGGTTTGATCAAAATCTAACGGAATACTCTTTTTGGGTCCAGGTGGTGGAGTCTCTCCGCTTCCTTAGGAGGATGTGGGGGCTCATAAAAAGTAGGCAAACTGATGGACTGGCTTACATGAAAGGGCATGGCCACTTTTGGTTAAAAAAATTATCTCTGGGACGAAGCACCACCTTGTCAGGATGGAAATGAAGGGTGGCTTCAGAGAAAGAGCCTGCAGCTCACTGATCCTGCAGGCAGAAGTGATGGCTATGAGGAAGGCTGTCTTTAGAGTAAGAAGCCTAGAGGGACAGTTATGAAGGGGGTCAAAAGGAGCACACATCAGAAAAGTAAGAACCAAGTTCAAATACCCTTGGAGCATTATGAACAGAGAAGGAGGAATTATATGGGTAAGGCCCTACAAAAATCTATCCACAATAGGAGATTTAAACAAGGATGGTTGATCAGGTAATCTAAGGAAAGCAGAGATAGTGGATAAGTGACCTTTCAGGGTGCCCAAAGCAGAGCTATGCTGAGCTAAAGAAAGAACAAACAAGAGAATCTCAGATAAAGGGACAGAGAGCGGGTCAACAGACTTGTCTGTGCACATGCCACAAATTTGCTCCAACAACAGGCGTATACCGTTACAGACTTCTGGAGGAAGGTCAAACTGTCAACTGCCACTGCTCAATCTCCATGCAAGAAGGTAGAGACTGGAACGGTTCAGGTGGAGAACTGTCCCCTGCTGCTGCGACAGAAGATCCTCCCAAAGCGGCAGTCTGATTGGAGGATCGATGGCCATGCCCAAGAGCTCGGAATACCAGACTATTTGTGCCCAGTCCAGAGCCACAAGAATTAATTGGGCCCATTCGTTCATGATCTTCTTCAGAACTCTGGGCGGAAGTGGTATTGGTAGATAGGCATAAAGGAGGTTTGAGATCCACTCAAGACAAAAAGCATTGCAGAGCGACTGCCGCATTGGAAACTCCGACATGCAAAACAGCTGACATTGTGCATTTTCTGCGGAGGCAAACAGATCTAAGCAAGGCTCTCCCCACTGCTGAAAGAGTCCTTGCGCCCCCTTTAATAGCTATGTCACTCGTGATCGAGTAGGCACTGACGACCAAGTCTGTCCGCTCTGGTGTTTAGAGAGCCTGCCAGATGTTAAACCACCAGGGATATGCTCTGATGTTCCAGTCATGTCCAGAGAAGCAGAGCCTCCTAACAAAGGGTCCACAACCCAGTCCACTCTGCTTGTTGCAGTACCACATAGCGGTGGTGCTGTTCGTTAACACCTGCAACTTTCCCTTTGAAAGAGGGGAGGAATGGTTGCAATGCTAGACTGATCACCCTGAGCTCCAAAAGATTGATATGGAGCCCAGACTCGGACCAGAGACCAGACTCCACTGATCTCTGCCTCTCCCATGTGGTCACCTCATCCCAAGAGTGATGCATCTGTCACTACTGTAAGATCTGTTTGGGGAATGGAGAGGGACCTGCCTCTGATCCAATTGCAGATCAAAAGTCACCATGGCACATCAGTTCCCTCCAAGATCTGGACCACGTCAGTGAGATTCCCCTGATGCGGCGCCCCCTCGAACTTCAGGTTCCACTGCAGAGCCCGTGTATGCCATCTGGCATGTGTCACCAGCAGGATGCAGGAGGCCATGAGGCCCAGCAGCCTCAGAGTCATTTTGACTGAAATCCAGGGTAGAGGCTGAAACATCTGTATCATAGCCTGAATAACTTGGACTCGCTGCTCAGGGGGATAGGCCCAAAACTGCACTGTGTTAAGAACAGTTCAGATGAAGGGAAGCATCCAAGAGGGAGTCAGGTGTGACTTTAACATGTTTATAGTGAACCCCTGTGAACTCAGGAGGCCTGCCATAGTGGGAAGACGACAGCCTGGGGCGAGCCCGCCTTCAACAGCCAGTCTTCAAGGCAGGGGAAAACTGAAACTCTGGACTTGCCCAGATGAGCTGCAACCACTGCCATCACTTTGGTGAACACCTAGGGGGCACTGGTGATTCCAAAGGGGAGCATGGTAAACTGAAAATGTGCGCGGCCCCCATGAAACGCAAGTAACGTCTGTGGGCAGGCAGGACAGGAATATAGAAATACGTGTCCTGCAAGTCCAATGCTACCATCCAGTCTCCTAGGTCCAGGGCAGATAGCACCTTAGCCAGATCATTTTGAACTTCTCCTTCCTGAGGAAGGGATTGAGGGACCAGATGTCTACGATAGGGCGGAGGATCTAGTCCTTTTTAGGCTCCAGACAGTAGCGGAAATAACAAACACAACCTACTTCTGGCACAGGGACCCTCTCTATGGCTCCCTTGGCTAAGAGAACCTTAACTTCCTTGCGGAGAAGCGCCAGGTGATCCTCCGTCATCCGATCGCAGATTGGTGTCGTGGATGGAGAGGTAGTTTTGAAGAGGAGGGAGTAGCCCATTCAGACTATTTGCAAAACTCACCTGTCTGACATGATGGATTGCCAGTGGGCAGGTGATAGCGAATCCTGCTTCAACTGGTTCCTAATGGGGAAGAATCAAACTAGGCAGGTTTGGAGGCTGCAGCCGGGGGAGTGGACTGGCTAGACCTCTTCCCCACTGATCCACGACGACGTTAGATCCCACGTCCCCAGCCAGGCAGAGGCTAAGCAGCATGTGGGGCACAGTGGCTGGAGGGAAGGGGACATGGTTAGGCACCCCTTCCCTAGCCACGAAAGGGGTGAAAAGTATACTGAGGGGGTTGAAGAGCAGAGGTGACACCCAGGCACTGGGCCATAGCCCAGGACTCCTTAAAGCACTCGAGTGCCAAATCTACTTTGTCTCTGAAGAGACTGGTGCCATCGAAGGGCATGTCCACAAGTGCAGCCTGGACATCCCCTGAAAAGCCAGATGTCCTCAACCAAGCGTGTTGCCTCAAGGCAACCAATCTACCTAGCAAGTCCGTTGTATCCTGCCCACATCGTTTTGAACTTCGCTGCATCTCTCCTGTCAGCAACAGCTTGAGAGAGAATGACCCGGGCATTCTCTGGGACCTGTGGCAGCACCTGGGAAACAGTTTCCAACAGGTTATAGGTATATCAGCCCAAAAGGCATGCAGTGTTCCCAAACTGCAATGCTAGACTGGAGTAGGAAAACAATCTCTTCACAAGCTGATCCAGTCTTTTGGAATCCCTAACCGAGGGAGCGGAAGGGAAGGTGCCTGAGGATGTAGAGGCCTGGATAACAAAACTCTCCTGGGTGGGATGTTGTGTTAGGAACCCTGGGTCACTAGGCCCTGGCCTATGGTGGCGGGCAATTGTCCTATTAACAGGAGCCCCTGTGCTAGGTTTGGAGCAAGTCCTCAGCAGGACATAATTGAGGGCTTCATTAAAGGGTTAAAATAAACTGTAAACTTTGCACTTGTATAGCGCACTACTCACCCGTTAGGGTCTCAAGGCGCTGTACTCATACCGCTATGGAACCCCTCCTGGCTTTTCCCTGTGAAGTGCCCACTCCTGGGCACCCCCAGGGTGAAGCCAGGCATGCAAGCGCTGTTGGGGCCGTTGTGGAGATTAAGCAAGCTATTGCCCAGAGTTGCAGAGTGGGACTCATTAATTAGATTAGGCACCGAGGCGAGAATTATCTGGTACAAGGGAATTGAGCCCAAGACCTGCCGAAGCGGGACTTGAACCCTGGTCTTGAGCCAGATCTCTGCTTCAGGGTCTGCCGCTCTAACCATTGCGCCACACTTCTCCACAGTTCTGAAGGGCAAGCCCCAGACTGAAGCACCACAGTCAGGAGGTTAGTCCTGATGTACCCCAAAAGCAACACAATGCCCAGGACCGCTAATGCTCTCCTCACCACCATTGAATAAGAAGCTCCCTTCTTCATAGCCACGGTAGGGGGAGAAAGCATACCAGGGTCAGGGAGATGTCCAGAGCACTGGCTTCACCCAGGTCCTGAGCCCAGTCCATGGGGTCATCAAGCTGATATTCTAAAGAATCCAGTGACCCCTCCATTCTCTCATCTTACCAGTATCCATAAGAATAAGGGACAGGATCCGACCAAGGGAGCAAGGTCCCCGGCCCAGTCAGAACTGGCGGCGAGTGATGCCAGTACAGCTCTTAGTCAGAGTCGGTGATGAGGATGGGATTGAGGCAGACTGCAGACCCAGGCAGCGTAGGGAGCGTCGATGTCTGAACCATTGTTGGGGAAGGTCGTAATGGCACAGCAGACGCCGGTTCAAATCCCGAAACAGATCCCTGGGTGCCCTCCGGAGCCAAGGCTAACTCTGCCAGAGCAGAACCCGAGAGGGCCCCTGCAGGGCCCAAAGGTGTTCTGGCAGGGTCAGATTGGCCGATGGAGAGGCCTTCATTGAGGACTCCCTATGCTAGGTGCGAAGATTCATCTGAGCACTGATCAGGCCGGAGCCCGTGTGCAATACTGTTTTCGGTGACCCCTGTAAGCCAGGAAAGGGCCATGGTAAACTGATCTTTGAGCACTGTATGGGTCTCGCTAAGCCTGTACCATCATACAGCAGTGACCCCATATGCCAGACAAACCCACTGGTGAAAGTTACTACTTCGAGGAGTGCTAAGACTTGTAACTGTCTGGGCCAGGGCACCAGCACTGCAAGACCCTCACCTGTGTTACCACATACTACAGCAACCCAGGGCTGCTGGTACCCACGTTGCCACAAGATTCGGGCTATTGCCCAAAAGATAGTTTGAGGATACGAACGGCTTGTTGGACCCGCACTGCGAGGGACCTGCCAAAGACTCACTGCTGAGGACTGCCGGAGACACTGTGGATAAACTTGCACCTTTGCTGGCTCTAGTCGAGAGTTAAAGAAAGGATTCCTCCTGTCCCTCCCGCAAAGTGTGAAAGCCAACTTACAGCGTCTTTGTGAACAGGAAGCTGCTCTGACAACTGAGTGACCTACACCTGTGCCACTCAGGAGAGTGAGCCTTTGCTGCCATGTGCTGCCACATGGGCTGCCCACAGTCCAATGTCTCCAAACTGAACAGGACTTGTGGGCATGCATTAAAGGCAAGCGCTGCACTACTAAACTCTTCTGTGCTGTGATAGCGGGTAAGATTTTAATTGGGACAGTTGGGCCCTGGGAGACTGGCTGCTAATGGTGCTGTTGCACCGTAGACACTTTTCACCGAAATCTTGAAGAGTCTAATAGTGAGAATTCAGAGGATGCAGTCACCAATGATTGGAGAATACCCCTGCACATGTTATATGAAGGAGGGTGGGATAGGGATTTGCCTGACAACTAATAGAGCCCCAACTTCAAAGGGACTGTGTTATTGCTTCTCAATGTTTTATTAGTTTGCCTGTGTAGATTCAGAAATAAAATAATACTTTTACTTATAAAAGTACATTTTTTGCTGGACACTGATTTACTGTTCGCACTATTTGTATTTTGAGTTATGAGTCCTGTTCACTGACCTCTTTCTACATCCCCCTATGAGGGAACCTTGACTGCTCAACCATGGCTGCCACAGAGAGTTAAATGCACAAGGGATTCTTGGACCTGCTGAGTGGGATCCATAGTAAGTCGGGTGCCGGAATTCAGAAGTAAAAGGTCTCAACCACCATTGTTGAGACCAGTAACCCCTGCATGCCCAATGGCCCTCTGAAAAGGGTTCTGACAAGAACTATTTTCTAACCCTAATTCAGCAGAGACATGTGAACTGGAAGACTGGTCTCTCTCAGAAGCACACTGATGCTGAGTGATCCAACCTCCTGGAAATACATAATTGAGGACTGTGAGATCAATACTAAACTCACATACTACAAAATTCTGCACAATTGGTACTTGACCCGAGTTAAGTGGTTGTGGGTAGGACTGGATCAGGACCCTCTGTGGTGGGGTTGTAAACTAGCAGAAGGTGATAAATTTCATACACTGTGGATCTGCGCAACTGTTGAAATATACTAGTCTGCAATATGGGCAGACATGTAGCACCATACCTTTCCAACTGACAATGAAACTGGCACTCCTACAGGACATCCCAGACAAATCCTCTCACTGAAAGCATTGGCTATCAACATTGTTGGCAGTTGCCAATGTGTGCCTCCTTTGCCACTGGAAAAAGCAAAAGGCACCTACGCACATGGAACAGCTGATACACCCGTACTGCCTAGCTTCCTATGAAAGGCTTATTTACAGAGCACAGGACATGGTAGAAATGTACGCTAAGAAAAGGGCACATCTGGTGGGCGATTTTGGCATTTTGTTTTTTTCTATCGAAGAGGGACCTAGTGAAACCCATGCCACCTTGATTTAACCTCCCGATGTTCACAACATTATATCCCAGCCATCTCTTGAGTGACTGTTCTGCAGAAACACATGTCCTCTGCTCAGTGGCAGTACAGGTGGCAGGGACGAGCTGGGACATCCTTGCTAGACATAAGGTCAGAAATTAATTGAAATAGAAAATTTGTCCTTAAATGGCATTTAAATACATACTAGTATCCCTTTCCTCAGTCTACTTCCGCCACTACACCCGCCGGCTCGAACCCTGACCTCACAGCCATCATATTCTAGATGGTTTCTGTAGAGGGCTATGCTATGCTATGAACTGTACACTGAACTGTTGCCACTGTTATTTTACTTTGCTGTTTCACGTAACCCTGATAAATCATGTCTGGAAGTGGAGATGAGGTTGGTAATAAGCAACTAATTCTAATAAAATAGTTTTAAGAAAGAGAAGCACACATTTGTACTAAATAAGGTGGGTTTCTCCCTTATACAGATGAATCCCTGCCTTTTGCCTTGGAGAACTCAACAATGTGTCCAGCAGGTTCAAACTTAACCCAGTCACACTTACGGATACTTTTAGTGATCTCATGCTGTTCCACCTCGCCACTTTCATAAATATTGTAAGTTATCCTCACTACTGTGAAATCAGCTTGGACCCCACAGGTCTACACCACATGCAAGAAACCAGAGACATGTTTGTGAGTAAGTATTGATAGGCCTCCACAAGATCTCCAACAGCATCCTCAAAAATTCAAAACACTTTTCACAGCCCTTTCCAGCCAGCCCGTTCCACTAGCCGTTCAATTGGAGATTGTATAACAATATCCTAATATTTTTTACACCTACTCCCTCCAAATAGTCTCTCATCTCACAAGAGGCAAGCTGAGTTCCATTGTTGGTGACTATGCAAGAGGGAACACTCTCCCTATAATGAAAGTCCCTTAGCATTTTAATGGTGCTAGTAGTGCGTACAAAATCTAAGAAAATACCTTCCAATCACTTGAAATGAACTTCAATCAACACAGCAGCGTAATGCAGATGTTCTGTCAAACTCATGAGAGGTCTAATAAATCCATACATATCTTAATTAACGGTGCCCGAGATCCGGCAAACGCTGAGGACACACCCCTCCTCCAACTTGGAGTCTCTTTTGACCATCCTTACAGACCTTACATCACTCTCTCGATGATTGGGCATCCAACCCTGGCCACCAAATGTCTCTTATAGCCACTTCTTGGCATGGTTTGAACGAGGAAGCTCTCATGATTACATAAACCTTTTCCCAGACATTACAACAAAACTAGTGCAAACTTTTAGCTCACCTAAAATATTAGTTTGCTCTTAGGCAAGCCAGAATACAACTTTCTCTTTTAGCACCTCTTTGTAAAAATCAACTACCACTTTCAGAACCTCATCCTTCTTTATGGCAGCAACCCAACTTTCTCTGGAAATGAGGTCAGTTAACTCTTCCATAACATCGGATACAGTGGCAACCATGTCTTCCGTTTGAAGTCGTTCTGTACCTCCATGGCAAGAGTCTGCCACACGATTTCGCCAAACTGGAATTTAATTAATTTCCTAAGTAAAACTCTGAAACCCAGCCACAAACCTAGCTACCTGGTAGATATGTGTCAGCCTCACCAGCTTTCCTGATCTTGGTTAAAGGTGTGTGGTCAATGTGCAGATAATTCTTGGCATCCCAAATGTATGTCTTGAAATTCTTAGCATCCCATGCTGGACAAATGCAATTATTTGAATATAAGCTGCACTGCATTTCATTAACTTTGTAATCTCTGTGAAATTATTTCTTAAGGAGTCATAGTTTTTTCCATATATGTACCCAGTCTCTTGAGGGATTATTGGCTTGCCATATTGTGTGTTACTAGTCTCGATAATAGTACTCTCCATCTTCACTGGAGAGCAAGAGGAAAAGGTAACAATTTTCTTTTGGCTACCATGGCACTGAGAATGCAATGATTCACTACCACACATACTAGCGTGAATGGTAATGAACGTTTTCCTGTTGACATGAAAAGGAGCTAAAATGCTCACCTTTACCTTCTTGATGGTATCAACTGCTTTCTGTTGAACATCCTGGGAAGAAAACAAACCTCCTTACCCCAATAACAGTCTTCAATGCTTGGTCTTCTCCTCAAAGTCTTCTACAAACTTAGCATAGTGTTTAATCAGGCCCATGAAAGACCTGAGCTGATCAATGGCACTGACCAAACCAGCTTTCGGTTTGACTCCTGCTGCTGAGATGACATACCCTAAAGTAGTCTACCTCCTCCTCCAAAAATCTAATTATTCTTGCATAATCTCATTCTTGCTCTTGATTACCTTTCCAAGGTCTCTTTTACTACCACATTGTGCTTATCAATGGTACTTCCAAATACCATAATGCCGTTTTGGAAGAATACAATGTTCCCCAAATTGTTCTGCACCTCGTTCATTGTATGCTGAAAGGTAATTGCTTCTTAATCTAAGCTAAGGAGAAAGCAATTAAACTGAACAACCAGTGCTAATGAACCATGTAAGTGCTCTGGAGTCAGGATGCGTTAAATCTCATGGTAAACACTTCTCAAATCCAATTTGGAGAAGTACTTACCATTTACGACAGCACTATCTCATTGATGTTGAGAAGAGGAAAACAATCCATGATGATATTCTGGTTGAGACACTGCAAGTCAACACAATCTCAAGCTCCCTGCTATTATTGTAGTGAACACAATGGGAGAGAGACATTCCACCACCACATACCCATCTACAACCATCTGTTTCAACATAGACTTTACCTCCTGACTAATCAGCAGCAGCACCCTCCTAGCCTTGTGCTTCACTAGGAACACCTCCTTCCTTACTTTCAACATGGTTGCTTTTTTATATAGGGCTACTCTTCTTCCCAACAAGAATATATCACTTTGTTTGTTTTCAGTGACAGTCATGTCCTGCACCATTCACCCTTCATCCAGGTCTCTGATTACTTCATAATTTTTGCAATGTATATAGCTGTCTTGAGCGCGGAGATGCAGACAGCCCAGAGATGCTATTGCAGCATCTTACTAGCTCAATGGACAATGAGCTGATATTTGAATAATTCATCAGTCATTTGTCCAAATTGGCATTTTATGGTGAATTCTCGCAACCTTGCCACAAGCGTGTCAAATGTCTCACCGATTTTCTGTGATGCCATGTAAAACGTATCTGGTCATAGCATCCAGCAGGTGGCATTATGAGTAATTTGAAGCAACAGTGTGCCATCACTTTATTTGGGAATTGAGGTTATAGCTGCTTGTGGAGAACTTGAAGTGAATTGTGATGAGAAATCGGAGTCATTATGGAACCATAGTGCTAGCCATGACAGTGGGACTTCGAAATGGTAAGTGCTGGACTGCGAATACACCGGAGGCCTTTGGTGGGTGAGTGCAAGTGGGACAGTGTGCGCTCTGATTCTCTCAGGATTGTGTGGCACAATATGATATTACACTCATGACATGAAATAAATGCGCATAAAGGGCTAGATTCACAAAGGTAAACAGGACAAAAGTCTAAGTTTAAAACTTTTGGTATTCACAATGGTTATGTTACGAGTAGTATCTTTACATTCACACTCAGGTGGAGTTTCCGCACTCAGGCAGAATCTCTGCACTCTGGGAGGAGACTGCACACTCAGGGTGGAATCTCTGCACTTGGGGGCGGAGACTCCCAGAACTAAAAAAATCTCGAGATATACAACCAAAATACCATTACATACATCACTGAAAATATGAAATAGCTACATGTAGGCACTCAGCAGTGAATGACTACGGTGTGTATTGCAGTGGTAAATGTTCTGTCGAAAACACACAGCACTACAAGAATATTGAAAATCATCACAAATTCAATATAACATCTTTTCTACAGTTTCACATTCAACCCACAGTCATGGGTCATGTAAAGTCTTCCACAAACAGTCAAATTGTGAATGTAGTATACCACTCTAAGGGCCAGATGTACAAAGCCTTTTGCATGTCGCAAACTGCGAAAAACGCAGTTTGCGGCATGCAAAAGGCCGAACGCGATGCTCATCCCCAAATTGCGAGTCGGTACCGACTCGCAATTTGGGAATGCGACTCGCAAATAGGAAGGGGTGTTCCCTTCCTATTTGCGACCCCATCGCCATTCAGAGTTGCTTTGTGACCGCGAATGCGGTTGCAACCAACTCGCAGTTACAACCAGTGTCACACTGGTGGTAACTCATTCGCAAAAGAGAAGGGGTCCCCGTGGGACCCCTTCCCCTTTGTGAATGCCGAAAAAAATATTTTTTCAGAGCAGGCAGTGGTCCTATGGACCACTGCCTACTCTGAAAAAAACAAAACCAAATGGTTTCGGTTTAGTTTTCATTTTGCAGCTCGTTTTCCTTTAAGGAAAACAGGCTGCAAAATGAAAAAAAAAACTGCTCTATTGACAAAGCAGTCACAGACATGGAGGTCTGCTGACTACAGCAGGCCACCATCCCAGTGAGTGCAGGGACTCGCTATGGGGTCGCAAACTGCGACCCACCTCATGAATATTGATGAGGTGGGTCTTTGCGACCCCATAGCGAGTCGCAGAAGGTGTCTGAGACACCTTTCTGCATCCAATTTTGCGAGTTGCAAATTGCGAGTCGGTCAGACTCGCAATTTGCAAGTCGCAAAATTGGAGTTTACTACATCTGGCCTTAAATCTTTAAACAAACATCAGATTCCAGTTTACCCCAATCACAACACACACCTGTGTTAGTGCCTACCACCCCCCCACCCAGCTGGAAAATGTTAGCCAATCACAGCCTGGCTGCAGGCATAAATTCTGAGTTGCCACACACAAACCCTTTCAGATGTTACAACATGTTGCTAAAAACGTTTGCAGTGTTGCCCCTGGTCATGCAACAGAATGATGTGAGAAAGAGAAGAGCAGAGAAGCTCTTCAGACAAAGGATTAACCTCTTCAGGATGTCCAGCTAAGATGTCCCCCTTATCTCATCTTGGAGATGGTTTCTGAGTGTGAGCAGGATCTTGATTCTGTGACCTACCGCTCCCATGCCATCCCAGCCTATGTTAAGATCCTTGCAGCTCTCCATTTCTTTGCCAGGGCTCATGCCAGAAGGTGTCCATTGTCATTGTGGCGATATCTAAGGCAAGCCAGTCCCAATGCTTGTGTCCGGTTCTGAGCCTTATAAATAGGAGAATGCATCAGTACATATGTATGCCCCATACACTGGCAGGAAGGCACAGGGTTCCTAGGAATCTTTACATTTCATCCCGCTTCAGACATGTGGTTGGAGCAATCAGTTGCAATCATGTGGCACTTCAGTCACCTCACCACATTGCCCACATCTTCCGCAACAGACATGGCTGGCACTCCATCAATGGGTAGGGTGTTTTGATGCCAGTGGCTTCTTTATGGATGTGCATGCAGTGTTCTACACACAACAGCTACATATTCCGCAGGTCATCTCTTGCCCAGCGGATGGCAGCTGGAGAAATTTGAAACATGTGTGTTCAACAGGGACATGCACCAAAATCTGTACTTTTTCTTGCTCTGGTGATGCTGCATATGCACTCTCCCCTCATCTCACACCATACAGACATACAATCACTGTACCTCAGCAGAGGTGCAATAAGGTACACATCTGGACATGAGTCATCATTGAGCGTACTTTTGGACTCTTTAAGTCGTGTTTCAGATGTCTTGAACATAAAGGGGGCGCGCTGCTGTACTCCCCTGAAGTTGTGTGCAAGATAATAGTAGATTGTTGTGTCTTACACAACATTGCAGTATTTCAGGACTTAAACATACCTCCAATCTCTCACCTAGGTCTGAATTCAGACAACAGGACCATTGTACCTAACAGAGAGCAGAGTAGGGAGCTGTGTGACCAGTTGGTGGGCCCTTTTTTCTCGTGAGCGACTAGTTGTGTTACGGACCTTATGTGGTTGCACATTATGATGTCAATGATGACTGGTGGACATTTAACACTCTGTCCATAAATTCCATCCTGAAACTACTCTGTAAGCCATACATGTAGTTTGTCAACAAGACATTTACAAGAGTCAAAAGGTAGGCCCTGCTACAGATGTTGTGCCCATGTCAGTGTATAGTGTTGACAAAGTCGCAAATGACTCCATTGCCTAACTGGAGTACGTGTCAATGCATGGGGGCGTGGCCACGGAGCCGAGCATGGCGCACGCTTAACTGTTCGGCTCCGGAGGGGCCGACTTTAAACCAGAGCCTGGACGCGCTGGAGCAGGCGGTCTTACACCCAAAGAAGAGTGTGACGACCGCCGCGGACGGGGGGGGGGGACTGCGGAGGTGCGGTCTCGACCCTGGTGCAGGCTCCCCGGGGGCTAGGGCTGCCTGCGACTGACGAGAGCCTGCGGCCCTCTCGGCGAACGGGGCCGGGACGCGCCAGACTGGGAGGCTCCCTGTTTTAGGGCGGAGGCGGTGAGCGGCTGGTGCGGGCGGGACCACTCGAGCGCGGCCGTGACCCCGGGGGTGGCCTCCGGTGGACTCGGGCGCCCCGGCGCGGAACGGGACCCGCAAAATCGCCGTCGGATTAAGGCCGCGATCCCAGCTCGGACCACGCGCTGCGCCCGGCGCTGGATGCGGACGCGGGCCCACCCTGAGGGGGAAGGTGCAGACCGGAGCGGCTGGTGAGGACACCTACCGGTGACGGATCGGCCTCCTGCTCGGGGGGCAGGGCCTGATGCCCCCTGGCTGCGGGACTACCTGCGCTGCGGAGACGCAGGGATGAGGGGCCCCCCGGGGCTGCCCGGTGAGGAGTCCGCTTTGGGCACACCCCCTGGGGAACGCACAATCGGCGTGCCTGTGACTGCTGCCCGGGAGCCGCCGGATGCCGACGACGGGACTTTCTACACCCGGGGCAACACAGAATGAACATTGATTGCCCTTTGTGGGGCGGGGCAGTGCGGGATCGCCCTGCGCCGGCCGCCATCGTCTACCGGGGTTGGAGGCCGCCCAGGTGCGGGCCCCCTTTGGTTGACCGGACCAACGCCGAGCTGAAGGTCTACTGCACCCACCCCATCTACGCACAACAGCGCAAATCTATGAAAACCCACCAACCCCGGTTTAGCCCAAACTGTTTTCTCATCTAAAGAGTGGATGGGACGCGACCGGGGCGCTGAGCACAGCACACGCATGATCGTTTGGTCTGTGAAGGGCCACCAGCGGACCCAGGCCTGAGCGCACTGGACCGGGTGACCCTCTGGCGAGGGACGGACGCGGTGATCCGCGCGAACGAGAGGGGCCGCTGGGACCCGACCGTAGCGCCGGCACAGATCCTCAGCGGAGCCAGACTGCACAACGTTGGTGGAGACCCTCAACCCGGCCGCTTGCCGCCACTTATCGCGCTGGGAGCAGCTAGCGGAGCGCCTGAGGCTCACCCTGGAGCACCCGGGCCCAGAGACTGCGACAACAGTGGCCTGGATTAGTGGATAAATCGAAAGCGAACAGCATAAGCGCCTGAACTGTGCGCCAGACCCACTGAGAAGCCCCTCCCTGCCTGGCCAATGCCCCCCAAGGGCAGACATAGGAACAAAGCCATGGACCCCCTGACTCCGACACCACCGGGGGACAATGAGCCGACCATACAGAGCCAGTCACAAATCAAAGTACAAGACACCCTAGACAAGATACTGGGTGCCATTGAAGACACCAAATCCACATTACAGCGCGACATCAATCAGGTGGCGATAGAGGTGGGCCTCCTGAGAGCCGATCATCACAAATTGGCCGACAGAGTAAAAGAAGCGGAAGCAATGCTAGCGGTAGTTGTCCCAAAACAAGAAGACGTATCAGCGGAGGTGACCTCCTTGGCTGGCAGAGTGGCGAAGCTCGAACAGCGAGCTGAAGACGCAGAAGGTAGAAACAGGAGGAACAATATTCGCGTGGTGGGCCTCCCTGAGGGGGCCGAGGGGACGAACATAGTGGAATTTCTGGAGAAATGGCTAAGCACAGTTGTTGCGCCAGGATGTCTGACCCCCTTTTACTCACTGGAGCGAGCACATCGTGTGCCAGCTAGACCATTTTCTCCTGGCAGGCCACCACGGGCTGTAATTGCTAAACTCCTGCACTACAGAGACAGAGACATCCTCTTACAGAAAGACAGGGAAACGGGCCCGTTTAAAGTAGCCAATGGTGAAGCGACATTGTTCCCTGACTTCACCTTGGAAGTCCAAAACAAGCGCGCCTCCTTCTTAGCCGTTAAAAGAACCTTGCGAGAAGAGGGGATACAGTACTCGCTGCTCTACCCAGCAAGACTGCGAGTGATTGCGGAGGGAAAAACCACGTTCTTCCAAACTCCAGAGGAGGCATGGGAATGGCTCGAAAGATTTGGGGCACGGCCGACGCGACCTGCACCGGAGAATCGCGCGGCGGGCGGGACCCGCCGGGCCCCGAAGGGGAAAAGGCCCAGAGACCACCAACGACTGGCGCCAATGCGAACACAGAGGGAAACTAGCAAGAGAGAGGCCCTGGAGGCGGCGGCAAATGTGGGTGGAGAGACATCGCCCCGGGAAGTCTCTGAAGAAGAATTGGACGATACGGTGGTGTCCTCGCCCGATGGCTCTGGGGACTCAACTTACACACCAAGAGTGACCCCACAGACCGCTGACGAACTCGCATAGATCGAACCCGCACCGGCGCTGAAAGGAGAGACAAGCTAAGTAGTGAAATGGCACCTCCGGACCTGGCCGCCCCCCCGGACCTGACTCTCGCCTGTCAGTCTTGGCTGGCGAGTATTGCATTGATGTGTTTGAATAATTTGCAGTGTTGCATAACTTATTGGACAGCCTACAGTTCCGGAGGTGCCCTGGGGATGGGGAGTTGGGGTTTGCTGCTACTAGTTATATCTGCTACATGTGTGAAATGGACTGAACACAATGAAGGTACAAGCTTGTGGGGGAATCGGTCGGGGCCATGGGCGTGCCGAGCCTACACACAGCAGGCTTTGAGAATAGGATGGTGAACTACAATATCATAACCTGAAATGTTAGGGGGGTGGGTACTCCTGCTAAGAGACATAGAATTCTTTCCTTCCTAAAAAGGAGGGGGGTGCAGATAGCTATGTTACAAGAGACCCATCTGGCACCCGGAGAGGGGAGAAGCTAAGACGGAGATGGAGGGGACAGGTGTTTGCCACAGAATATTCAGCTTACGCAAGAGGAGTTCTGATTTGGATTAGGGCGGGGGTCCCCTTCACGATTGATTCCTCCAACATAGACAGAGAGGGAAGGTTTGTCATACTAGAAGGGAAATTACAGGGGCTCCAGTTGATCCTGAGTTGTATATACGCCCCCAACCAGGACCAAACCTCATTCATGACGGGCCTGTCTAGACACCTCACTCGTCAACACATGGGGGAAGTACTAATAGGAGGAGACTTTAACGCAGTGCTTGACATTGACTTAGACAGATCTACCCCCCCACTACAGGGAGCAACATCAACCAAAACAGGAAAAAAACTAGTTGAGTGGCTAGACGCCTGGGGGCTGGTAGATGCTTGGCGGTTTCAACACCCAGCGACCAGGGATTACTCGTTTTACTCGGGCCTCCACCAGGTACACACTAGAATTGATAGGATAGTTTGCACTGCGGGATTGGCTCGAAGTATCGCCCATGCTGAGTACGTTGCTCGCACAATATCAGATCACAACCCTCTATTACTGACATTGAGGGTATCACAGGACAGACCCCCCATACCGTCATGGAGAATGCTCCTGACAGCGCTAGAAGACCAGGCATACAGGGAGGAATTACGATGCTACCTAACAGAACACATAGAAGCTAATAAGGGATCCACTTCCGCCAGAGGCATAGAGTGAGAGGCACTCAATGTGGGGACGAGGGGTCACTGCCTTGGACAGTCTGTGGGGATAAAACGTACGCTTGAGAGAGAATTAAACGCATTGGAGAGGGTCATTCATGAGGGGGAACTGAGACAGGGCCCTGCAGGGCAAGTGGACGAAGAGTACAAACGTGCACGTAGACAGCACTCCCAAGCTGAAGAGCGACTTAGATGCCACAGTATGTAAAGATATTTGACATCCATACAATCAGAGGAGGGGAGATCCGGTAGACTTTTGGCATGGCTAGTGCGCCCGAACGGAGATAGTGACCCCATTGCAAGTGTACTGGACAGGGGGGGAACACGCAGACTCAGCCCAGAATCCATTAACGACGCATTTAGAGATTACTATACACACTTATACAGGAAGCCCACAGACTTGGGGACGGGAACTCTTGACAACCTCCTGACTCGGATACCCCTACCGGTATTGAGCCCAGAGGACAGTGTCGGCCTGGGGGGGCCAGTGACCACAGATGAGACAACTGAAGCAATTGCACAGCTGGCTCCTGGGAAGAGCCCCTGGTACAGATGGTCTTCCTATGGACTTTTATAAAAAGTATAAATCTTTACTAGTCCCCAGACTGATAGAAATGTATACGGAATCGGCAAAGAATAGTGAACTCCCATGCACACTGCGTGAGGCATTGGTAATGCCTCTCCCTAAAACAAATAGCAGGGAGGCATCAGTAACAGACTTTCGCCCACTATCAATGCTAAATAGCGACTTTAAGATCCTCAGTAAGATCCTGGCCAACCGGCTATTACCTCATATGCCCACCCTGATACATCCTGACCAGAACGTTTTCATACCTGGTCGCAGCACCTCTCTGAATCTTAGGCGTATTTTCTCTATCATACATATGCCCAGTGAATCGAGGCCGCCAACCGGGACCATGCTAGCGGTGGACTTCGAAAAGGCCTTCTACTCAATCAGATGGGACTACCTGAGGGCGACAATGTTAAAAATGGGATTGGGCGAGGGCTGGGTCGGATGGGTGGACCTATTATACTCATCCCCACTAGCAAGGGTCAAGACGGGTAGGACAATCTCTGGTGCTTATCCAGTGCTCCGGGGAACTAGACAGGGATGCCCCCTATCTCCATTGTTGTTCGCCCTGGCGATGGAGCCCCTTGCGGCCTGGATGCGCGGCGAAGGAGCGGGCAGAGGGATTCAGTGGGGGCCAACTGATCACATTATCTCGCTATATGCAGATGATATCTTGATCTATCTTAGAGGCGGGGCGAGTGGTCTCCCCTGGGCCCTGAAGACCCTGGATGAGTTCAGAGAGGTGTCAGGATTAAGACTTAACCGTAACAAAACATATGTGTTCCCCCTGACGCCTGGATATAGATGTCCGGCAACGTGCCCAACAGACCTGAAATGGGCCTCACGGACATTTAGATACCTGGGGATCCAGATCTACCATGACCTGGGAGACTTAAGAGAGGGCAACCTTGGTAGAGCGCTCCGATCCCTGAGATCCTCGGTAGAATTTTGGCGTTCTCTGAAACTGTCAGTGATGGCCAGAGTGGCACTCTCCAAGATGATCATGCTCCCCCGACTTCTCTACTACTTCACCAACTTGCCACTGTTGATACCCCAGGCATGGTTCCGCGATCTGAACACATTACTCAGAGAACTAATATGGGACAATGGACGCAGACGAACTACACTTATGACTATCTGCAGACCACCCCACGTGGGAGGACTGGGAGCCCCCGACTTTGAGGCTTACTACCTGGCAGCCCAATTACAGTGGATACCCGGTTGGCTTACGGGCCGGGGCCAATTGGATTTATATACAGCCCAAGGAGTAATGGACGCGGCATGGATTGCGGCATGTATGACAAACAGAAAGATAACCCCCCCTGGGAACAATATAATGATAAAAGTGGCAGTGGTATGCTGGAAAAGATGCACGAAAAGGGTGGGAGTGGGCCCTCCATATTCCCCAGCTTTGCCACTGGCGGTGCTCGCCCTAGAACCTAGGGGGAGGGGACCGGGAAACACGGGACTTGGCCCCTGGCTGTCAGCTGGAATAGAAGCAGTGGGAGGGCTCTTTAAGGAGGGAGTGATGAGGGGATTTGCTGAATTAACGGAAGAGGGTGTTCCCAGGGGGCAGTTCCTGCTTTATGGGAGGCTAGTACACACTCTTAAAGCTCACTGGGTCACAGTGAATGCAGAACCCGCCACCCATGAGGTCCTGCATTTACTGTTGACATTAGGGGAGGAATAACATCTGATCACTAAAATATATCGGGCCCAAGTCGAGGCAGCCTTAGACCCCTTACGGTCGCTGAGAGGGTGGTGGGAGAACACAGTTGGGTGGGAACTAACTGACTCAGAGTGGAAGAGAATACTGTCCTACCCCCGGAAGATATCACGTAATACGCGGTTAAGATACATTCAATACAATTATTTGCACAGAACGTACCTCACGCCTCACAGACTGTTCCGTATATACGGTGGGGCCCCGGGGACTTGCCCGAGATGCAGAGGAGGAGGGGCGGATTTTGACCACATGGTTTGGACCTGCCCAGCGATCCAGACTGGCTGGAGGGAAATATTGCCCACCCTAACTGAATTGTTTGAGTTTGAGTTGAGACCCACCCCTGAACTGTGCCTGCTGGGCCTCAGACCAGCTGCGCTTTGCGGTAAAGTGAAGGGGCGCTTTCTGGACCTATCCCTGGCCCTTTATAAGAGACTAATCTCGAGGGGCTGGAAGGCCCTAGATCACCCTCTGCTGTCTGACTGGACAAGGGATATATCAACATGGTCTAGAGCTGAACTACAGGTCCTAAAAGCAGAAGAAGCCAAGAATATTCACCAGGTTCCTATAGCTCCGGGGTGGGAGAATTTAATGACGAACTGGGAGAGTATAAATAAGAGGCTGGCAAGTCCAGTAGGAGAAACAAGTGAAATCCAGCCCACACCGAGGATAGAACCAAATGGTGGAAGCACATAGGCAGGCACCCAAAACAGGCCCAAACCACACATAGATCACATCAAGAGCAAGGGTGCGAAGACAGTTGGCTCTCTGACCCCCACTCCACTGACAGAAATAGCAAGCAGCGTGAGTGACCCGCCACCCCCGCTGTGTGCCGGTGCGCCCTGGGTTGACATCTTCCCTCGCCCAAAAATTGATATACTATCGTACCTTAAAAGTTAACAACTACAAAAGCCATTCACACAAAGCCGTAAAGTTGACCTCCTGGGGTCTTTTTCTTTTTTCTCCCCTTCTTCCTTTCCCTACCTCCAATTAGGCCAACATGACTGTCACCTGAAATTGTATACCACATACCTCGTGTTCTCCCTCCCCTCCTCCTCCCTCCCCCCCCCTTCACTACCCTTGTCCTCCCGCACCTAACCCCCACACCACCCTCCCAAGTTACAAGGAAGAAGGGGTTGAAGTTTGTTGATCGATTGTTGATTATACAGAACAGTGAAACGAAGAAAGGAAATACGCTTTAACAAGTAAACGAGCACAATTTATTAAATAAGGAACAAAAAGACTAACGATAATAAAAGTAGCAAACAATGAGTAAAAAGCAAAATAAAGCATTAAAAACAAAAAGTGCAAAAAATGAGGAAATGTAAAATGAATAAGTATGTAACTGTGTAACAACAAAATGTTAATAAAAATATATTTAAAAAAAAAAAGAGTACGTGTCAATGCATTTATGTGATGTTCCTGGACAATGGACATCTTAAACTTTGTCCACACGAAGTGTGACAAGGATTCCTGCCTATGCATAGAGTCAGTGACGTTTGGCACTGTGTAAAAGAAGAAAACCTACAGGTATATGCAAAACTGAAAACTGTACAAGTACTTGTCAACCTTAGATTTTTGAGATACAAATATTCCAAACAAGCACACCTAGTCCATTGGTTATAGGAGGCTTGCTGTGTGGCAGACTGCACATTGGACAATGGCTCTTACACACATGAGTGTCAGGCAGTGTTATGAGCTTGGGGGCCTAATTAATAAAAAGTGGTGCAGTGCTGCGCAGTAAGTTACCTTGCTGCGCTGCACTGCGTCACTGGGAAATGGCTGTAATGCACTCTATCTAAGGCATATGGTGCATTTCTGTCCTTTTCCCCTGCACTAGCGCACAATGGGTTGCCTAGTACTAGCACAGGCATCCTTGGCATGGTGCAAGGGTGCCTGTGCTGCATGCAGGTTTGTATTTGTGCAGAAAGAGGAACCTTCCTGCACTAAAGCAAACCTAGAAGGCGTTTCCCTCTTTCTATGTGTGCTGTATTAAGCAGTACACATAGAGAGAGGACAAATCTAGGAGAAATTTTTAATTTTATACTCATTTCTCCTCCCCTGGGGACTGTAAGGTTTTGGCAAATTCCCAGGTTTATATGGCCTTCTAAACTTGATGATATGTCAAAATCCATGGGTGTTGCATGGGACTAACCACTGTAACGCAGGACAGAGTAGTGTAACGCAGGGACTTGTGCCCTGCAGCACTACTTCTTATTTATGAGGCCACTCAAAGCCATGCATTAGCTTTGCGTGGGTTCATAAATCTGACATTGAGCCATACGTCATAAAGGTACCACTTTGCATGGTGTAAACGTGATGCAATGCTCTTGTAAATATGCCCCCTTAAAGTTTGCCCTGCTTAATTCAGCTGCAGGATGACAGAGCTTCTTTGTTGGTGGTGAGGATGGCTCAAGGAAACCTTAAAATGGCTGCCTGCAATCTTAGATACTGCATTTCTTGCTTTTTTGTTGCCTTGTGTCATTTTCTTCAGTACATCTTTTTTTTCAGGCTGGAGTCTCCACCCCAAGTGCCTATGAGCACACAGAGCAAAGACTCCGCAGTCAGGTCTGAAACAAACAATATTATACCGAAAATAAACAGCAGGACGTTCATCACAAGAAGTTGCTGGCAGCCATTTTACATTCTTTTGAGCCATCGTCACCTCCAAGCAATCTCCTCTGCTATCCTGCTGCTCTGTGTACCGAACAGGCTGAGGGATTTGATGACAAAGACACCCCCTTTCAACGAAACAGAATTGAGCAACTTAGCTGAGAGGGGCTTGCTAAGTACCCTGAGCTTTATCGGGATCCAGAGGATGAGTACGGAGTATTGTTACGTAATAGACTCTGTGAAGACATCGCAGTGCGCTGCAGTGCAGTGGGTGTATACCGTTGGTGGGTCCAAATGTGTAGGAAGCGTTGGGTAAACCTGCAGCATTAGGCCCGTATAAAGGCCCAGGACCTAATGGGCCTGTCCTTCCAGCCACACATACATAGGCCCCGCCTCAGCACTGTACCAGAGGGTCCTGAGAACATCCTGACCAACCCTTCATGCTCAGCTGTAGGAGTATGAGCAGCAGTGATCTGGTAAGCAAATGAACTGCTTTATGTGTCTGGCAGTATGATGTGAGCGGCGAAAGAGAGGTTACATCAAGTTTTATTGTCACCTTTCACCCTGTCCACATAATATTTACAGTACTTATAGGGTCTTTGTCTCCTTGGAGCAATTGGAATGCTGTTTTATGAGGCCATCCTGGGACTGTAGGGTAGTAAACACAACTGGGGTACATTTCCCTTATAGCTGCATTTTAATTAATAAATGCACTTACAATATCATGACTAGTCAACAAAAGACCTTATAACTGTTGTATCCAATGGTGAAGGAATGGCTTGCACAATGTCTAGTGTTAGTTTGTGAGGGGTTTGGGTGCTGGATACTGTATCACGCATGCCTTTTGTGTGTATTTGTTTTTAGGTTGGATATCATATTTTTAGATAAGGAAGTAAAGACTGACTTTGTGATACGTCTCACTCAAAATGATACAAAGCTATCAGATAGGGACGACATACACATCTTCTCTGCAGTGGCATGTATGTCATTTCTAATATTTAGGTTGAAGTCCAATCTATGCACTTGTGATTACCAGCATACAGCATAGACGAAGCTGCCTCGACATGCAAAATGAGGCACTTGCCATGTAGACTGTCAGGTGTTCTCAAGGGATATTCAAATATTTTGAATCACATCTTTGCAAAGGTCTTTGCCAAGGCCTTGTTTGTATCTGTACATACTGTTTTGCAGGTATGTAGTGTTTCTGTATCCTATATAACATATGACAGCTAATTGTAAGCCTAAGAGTGTTGAGACTGCACATTACAGGATACTCCTTGATCCACTTTTAGCTGTGGATATATCGATCCAGAGTGTGTCCCATCTCCACTTGTAAACTTTTACATTAGAAGATAACTATGTTTCAATGTCCATAAACTCACATTGCACCAATGCTTAAGGTGAGGGTTAGTAACTAGAGAAGAAGATACATAGCAAACTTGAGACAGATGTTATTGTGTGTGTAATTTCAGAACATTACAGTGATAATACACATACTTTTGGGTTCCAAAAACATGACATTGGCTAGTGAGCTTGAAGGATTACAAAGACAGCACTTGCTTAATGTTGTTATGAGCTTGTTTATGAATTGTACACCAACTACATAATTGTTTGCCTTCTATTTCAGTGGACCCAGCTGGCCAAGGGACATCCACCCAGGAGCGGGAGATTGGAACCTCAGCTCATTGACAGGTACGACCTCTCAATACCGCCAACAGGGAGGAGGAAGATGAAGACCAAGGCAGGGGTAATGTGCACTCCCAGATCAAACCTACACCACTGACACCATCCGCACGGGTGGAGGCTGCAGACACTGAAGGGTGGTCATTGAGAGGGACACCACCAGCGAAGAATGTGGGTCTTCCCCTGGCCGAGAAGAATTGGATTTTGAAGTGCTGTCTCCAGGGCAGGCCCAATCACCATCGGTGCCAGTCATTGACCCCTACTTAACTCCTAAGGCCCTCCTTCCATCGGAGCCTCCAGCTGCACCCCCTGATACTACTCTCCCTTCACATGCTCGCCTGAAGAGGCATCTGCCCCTGACACCCGACATCCCTCTTGATCTATCCAAATCCCTCAATGTACTGTCTTTCCTGTGGCTGCATCCCAAGAAGTGGTGCTGGCATCTGAGGTTAAGGGGAGTTACAGGAGATTCGCGATGAACTCCATAAGTACTAAGAGGCACAATCATGAGATATGGTTCACCTAAGGGCCTCCATCACTTCCTAGGGTGCAGCCATATTGTCTGCATTGGTCCACTGCCCCCAAGAAACCACTGTAGTCATGTCTCCCAATTCATTTTCCCACTCTGTTTCCCCGGCTATCCTTCGTACCCCTCCTGTTGCCTGCTCCTGTGGGTGTCTGGTATTGCACCAGCCCCCCAAAAGGAGTCCACAGGAGCAGAGGACTTGAACATTATTGTCAAAGACAGTGAGGATGGCCAATGACTGGACATTGTTTGATTTTAAGATTTTCTTTTAACCCCCTTGTACACAGACTGGTTCCTATGATGCTCCCTAAACCGTTATATTTATTTTGCCCAACCTCTCCAAGTCCCCTTGCCCAATCTGATTTAAGATTCTTTTTGACTTCCTCTTTCCCTTGTCAATGGACAGTTTCTTTTTCTTTACTTTATTCATTATCTCAGATAAAACTTAAAAAATAAACATCTCTTTGTAGTGCATTTCATTATATTTGCTGTATTCTACTTATTGAAGTCTGTAGGTGTTTATCTACGATTTCAACATGATACTTTGGTACAAAGAGAGTTCTACAAATATACTTGTCTTACACATGTTTTATCAGCATATATGTGGTCTACAACCAGAGTAACCAATTGTCCATCATCAACTTTAATCAACTCAATTGAAATGTGGAAGGTATCTTTTATTTTTATTTTTACAAAGCATAGTGCAGTGATCTCTTCCAACGTCACAATAGTGGTGGTGAGGATCTCTGTGAGTAAGTGCATTTACTGTGTCAGTGCTGATGTAGGTGTAGTGCATCTGCTTGTACAGGTGGTGGAGGTGGCTGTACAGGGGGTGAGGGTGGCTGAACAGGTGGTGGAGGTTGCTTACAGGGGGGTGAGGATACCTGTACAGGTGGTGGGGTGCTTGTACAGGTGTGTGAGGGTGTCTGTACAGGTGGTGGAGGTGCGTGTACAGGGGGTGAAGGTGCCTACACAGGGGGTGGGGTGCCTGTACAGGTAGTGGAGGGGGCCTGTACAGAGGATGGAGGTGCCTGTACAGGGGTTGAGGGTGCCTGTACAGGTGGGGAGATGTGACCGGGCAAGAGGGGCATGTGCGGGGGAGAAGAGGTGAGTGTGGATAATGGGAGGTGCCTGTGCAGATAGTGGTACAGGTTGGTGGGTGGGTGTTTCGTGTGCAGCTAGGTGTGTTGGGTCCCCTCCAAGCACTGACCGTGAAGAAAGTCTTTGGAACAGTTCCGTCATCTTCATGGCAAATGCATGCTGTCTTGCGCTCTCTTCCCTATAGATAGCTAAGATGTCATTTTCTCTCCTTGCCATGTCTTGGCAAGTTTTCTCATTGGTGTCCAAGACATGGGTCTGTCTGCCATGCATCTGATGGATTTGACATATTTCCTGCAGTGAGCCTGGCATGTCAGACAATGTATCCACTTTGGCACAAACGTCCTGCCTCACTCAGCCTGCTATCAGAAAAAACTAATTCTCCCACTGGCCAACAAGAGCATCTGCCAGCCCCCTTTGCATGGGACAGACTCTATTTCGACTGTCAGGTCTACCAGCACAGGAAGGGGTGGCATGTGGGAGGCTGTGGGGGGAGATTGGTGCCTAGGGGATACCTGCTCCTCACCAGGGGTATCAGGTCCCTCAGATGCTTGAGAGAAGGCATGGAGGCAGTGTCATCGGAGGAGTGTGTAGGGGAACCAACACATCTATCTTGGATGTGAGGGCTGTGAAGAGGTGATGGTTGTCTTAGGGTAGGTGAAAACTGTGGCTGGTTGGCTGACTGCTGAGAATTGACAATCCACAGGGGTAAAGTGAGAGGTGCAATGCTGGCCGGGCCTGGTGTAGGCTTAGATTTTTTGCCTTGTGGGCCAACAATACACTCCTGAGACTCCGCCTCCTCCTCCTCGAACAGCACCAGATCTTCTTCCTCCTCTACTTCCTCCTCCTCTTCTATTGCAGGGCTGGCCACAGACATAGTTACTTAGAGGAGAATTTAGTTATGTCCTTCAGTTGCCTGCCGCCCTCTACTGGTAGATGGTTCAGCTTCCCTAGAGACTCTTCGTCCTCGGCACCTGAAATGCAGAGGATGCAACAAGATAAGTATTTGCCTTAGAGTATCATGAGCCTCAATACAAGGGCTGGGTCAAACAATCTTCATATCAATATGATGTTCCACATGTGACCTTGTTTGTGTAAACCTACATGTGACAGCTCACACTCTAGCACTGAGGTGTTCATTGCAGATGTGCAATGCAAAATCAAACTCACCAGCTCCACCCACAGCTCTGTGTGGTCTTGAGATTCCCCATGTCAGCTGCTGAACATGGCTCCTCAAATGTGTTGCAGAAGATGTGGTCCTTAATTAAGCAGCTTCAGGAAGAAGTGACACCAAAATTAATGTTTGGTACGGCTGATATGTATCCATGCAAATAAAACACAGGCATTGCTAATTATGTAGGTAACATATTACACACCAACTTCAGATGCTATAAAAAGTGGCAAAACCTGCTGATATCCTTTCACAAGAAGTTGGTTTATTGACACAATTTGGGAATCAATAGTTCACAATATGGCACACTTACCAGACAGGCCGATGGTAGTGGATCTGACTGCTGCAGCCTGGATGTCTCCCAAAGCCCTGGATGGTGTTGTCTGGATCACAGAGGAGGTCCTGACAGCAGTATGCATTTCCATTTGCATTTTAATACAATGGAAGATGGTAATCATTTTACATTTGTGTGTCATAGGTATAGACCAGTCATACTTAAAATACAGCCCAGGGAGCACAAGCCGCTCTCCTGACCCTTACATCCAGCCACCCTGGTCAAAAGCAGAGATGGTCTGCTGTTAACTTAACATCTTAATATTGAAAAGATGTGAAAAGCAAAGGGAAACATGTATCTGAAGGTAAATGTAGGTTAAAGAAAGGAGGTAACTTAGTTGCCCTGCATCGCTTAATGTTAGAAACAGTTTCAACTGTAGAGATATTTTGCAGCATATGTGCAAAAGTATGGAAAAGTATCAATATTCTAACAAGGAACGTCATTGATATGCAAAACAGTTTCACGTTAGTACATCAGATTATATCGGTGCATTGCAGAGTAGATTTTAAAAGGGATAGTTTTCTGAGATTAATTTGTTCAACTCCCCCACCCCGACAACATTGCCAGTAGTGAAGAAAGAGGTAAATCAGTTGTAATGTGCACTCTTTGGGTGGCCTGTGTTCCTATTAAACATAAACAACACCATAGTTTTTCATATCCAACACTGGAGGTGGTTTTGGACAGCATACATTCTGAAGCCATGTATTTAAAGGTTCTCTGATATGTAATCATGATGAAAGAGGAGGGAAATTTTAATGAAATAATTGCCTAGTATCACAAAATTTGGCTACGTGAGGAAACAGAGATGAATCACACATGTTCAGGTTTCACATTGTGCAGTCCAGTTACCAGATGTATATGATTTGCATCACCTACACCATACCACCAACCACCTCCACCCCCTAAAACACCAACCACCACCCTGTTGGCATTACTGTGGACCTTGGCCACATCTCTGACCATACATATTTGCCCCTGGGAAAATGGATGAAAGAATCCATAGCATAGCCTTTAAGGCTAGTTGTGGCTACTCCTCTTTAGATGAGACAAGTTAGGCAATTTGGTACATACTATATTAATTTGGTATACATTTAGTCATCCTTCCATTACACAACATGTTATAAAGAAGTATACTACTGTGAGCCATATCTAAGCTTATGGATATGAGCGATAACAGGGATATGAGACCGCCACCACATACTACTAACATATCCTCTGATATTTAAGAGCTTCACCTTATTGTGCATTCCTTATTCAGTGTGCTTACCAGGGTCTGCCATCCGCCCAGTGTGGCACCTGACCAGCTGTCACACCCGTCCGTGGAGCAGAGATCACTGTAGTCAATGTTTTTCTGGCCAACATCACAGTGCCTAAAATTATATGAGTGCATTTAGGTAACATTCAAGTTGACACATGTAATGCACTACATTTCCTAGTTCACTTCACATGTTTGAGATTATTGATGGAATCTATGTAAGATATCTACGGTTTGTTGGATCACACTGTAGTAGAAGGGATCCTCTTCAGGCCATATGTATGTACCAGTTTGTGCTGGTGGACTGGGTTAATGTGTCCCATGACGTTGCCTACCTGCAAGTGCAGGAACCTCTGCTTCAGTGGGTGAATCTCTTTTGACTGTATGTGGCAGTGAAAAAAAGAAGTCAAAGGATAATACCAACAAATGATGATTATGTACAACAATTCACATATTTACTCAATCGCATTTACAAGACAACAGTGATGGTTACTATCTCAGGCATATGTGCAAGTGCCATTTACCAGTGTGAAATGATTCACTAGCATTGATGGGCCATTGTTTGTGAATGAGAATCTGGATATTGTAATTTCTGTCACAAAGGATTCTGGGACTTGTAGTGCAATAGACAAAAATGAGACACATGAGAGTCCAACTCACTATGAATATTTGCACAAACTAGGACTGACTTCCATAGCCACATTTGCAGTGTATGATACAAATTTTACATTATTGTGTAATTCTTCACATATTACATAGTGCCACATTCTGTTCATCAGTCTCAAACACCCCATGTAGCAGTTGGGGGTGATTAGTGGAAAGGAAGTCCCTCTCAAGTGGGGTGAGTCAGAAATTGGGCCACCAGGGAGATCTCTGGCCACCTCTATCCTGGTGAACTTCTCCTTCACCCGCCTCCTCTCACCCTGCCACTTCTTCTTTACATCAGTGGCAGTGCAGACGTCCTCCTCCAGTGCATTAAATGAAGTTGCCAACGTCTGCCATAGGGCTGACTTCTGTGTTGCACTGCTGTAGTGGAGTGGAAGCCCATGCAAGTTTTTGTAGTTTCTGACTACATATCAGGCTATCATTGTAGTCTCCTCCATATAATTTATCTTCCTCTGAAAAGGTAGCATATTAAATGGGTTTCCAGGCACAATGCAGGCAGGAGCAGTGCTGTGTGGAAAGACCAAAGCCTTGAATGTGTGCTGCTTTTATGTGGTTTGTAGTGCAGGGTTGCAGGTGATATTAATTGTTTGCAGGTGGTTGTAATTAAAATTACTCCACTCTGAGTGCAGAATCTCCACCCCAAGTGCCGAGATTCTGCCCGAGTGTGAAGATTCTGCCCCGAGTGCGTAAACTCCACCCTGAGTGTGGACGTGAAGATACTACTCGTAAATCACCTTTGTGAATACCAAAGGCCGTAAAGTTTACCTTTGTGAATCGGGCCCAAAGTTCCAGAGTTCACAAATAAAGTTGCAGACTGTATGAGGTAAAAGACAATGGCCCTCATTACAACACTGGCAGTAAATCCCGCTTACCGCCGTGCAGAAGACCGCCAACACACCACTGGGGTGGTGGAATACCGCTACAGCTATTACGACCCACAGCCTGGAACCCGCCAAAATCCAGACAGCCACACAAGTCCACCACACCAAAGGTCAGTGATAAACTGGCGATAAAAAAAAAACTCCACCGTCACACCAACAGGAATACGCCCACACTATGACGACCCACGAATCCACGTGGCGGTCTTTCAACCGCGGTAAACCATTGGCGGTACACACCGCCACGCTCAAAATACACACACATTTACAAAACACAACCACATTGGACAATTCGAAATACACACACCTGATACACATACACACACCACTCCCACACACCCAATCCAATATAAAACACACACCCACATCAACCACAAACCCTTACGACCAAAACTGAGAAAGAAGCCCAGAGAGAGACACCACCAGAGACAACACTAGCATCCACAGGCACACAACACCATCACTCACACAACATCCACGCACCTCAGACAACACACACAAACACATTCCCTCACACATCACAACCAACACCACCTCACACGTCACCCACACCACATCATGGCACCTCAAAGATACCCCAGGTTCTCTGAGGAGGAGCTCAGGGTCATGGTGGAGGAAATCGTCCGGGTAGAGCCACAGCTATTCGGATCACAGGTGCAGCACACCTCCATAGCTAGGAAGATAGAGCTATGGCGCAGAATCGTAGACAGGGTCAACGCAGTGGGACAGCATCCAAGAACTAGGGATGACATCAGGAAGAGGTGGACCCCCAAATCCTCCCCCACAACTAACAACATGGGAGGAACAAGTCTTGGCTATACTGCATCCTGAGGGCCTCGCAGGAGTAGCAGGAAGAATGGACTCTGGTAAGTCAAATCTTAACTATTACATCCCCCACCCTACCTGCATGCTATCACATACCCCACCCTCACCCCCATCACTCCAACACCTCACAAATGTCCCACTATCACAACCCACCCATCCCAACACCAAGCCCTGCATGCAACACCAAAGCAGGGACACCCATCACCAAAGCATGTCCACTGCAGATACCCACACAGACCCCAAACCAAGTATCACACAAGGTCCTAGACATGAATGCAAGCACTGGAGTACAGGGTCACCCACCCATTGCACACAATGGCACACACAGATGCAATAATCATGCCTTTACAACCCTGCAGGACCTCTACCCAACATCACCAGACAGGAGGTTCCAGACATGTCCACTCCCCCCACAGAAGAGTCCCACAGTGATGACAGCAGCTCTGTCCAACTGGATCAAGATGACCAGCCCGGCCCATCTGGGACCTCAGGACAGTTGGTTCCCCTGACACTGGCACATGCCACTACAAAGCCTCCTCCCTCAGGAAGCACCAGCACACCACCCACCCAGCGGGCCCATCCCTCTGTCCCCAGGACACGTCAACCAGCAGTGTGTCAATCACCACAGGGAACCCAGACAAACCCACCACCCCAAGAAAATCAGGGACCTGGGGGCAGTGGCAGTGGGCACACGGTTCAGGGGACAGAGGCACAGGAAAACAGGGGAACTGGGAGGACTGCTGTGCGACAGGGGGAGGACAGGCCCAGGGAACCCACTCTGCACGAGGCCCTCTCCAACATCATGGGAGCGTACCATCATTCCCAGGAGACGATGGCAACGGTACTGGCCAAGTTTCAGGAGATCGAGCGGCTGCAGGAGGAACAGTATCTGGGGATCAGGGAGGAACTCAAGTCCATCAACACCAACCTGGTCACCATTGTAGGGGTGCTGAAGGACCTTGTCAACACCAGGTGGGGCACTGTGGCACAACAAGGGGCCCCTGACACTAGCCTGGATGATGAACAGCCCACCACCTCCGCCGGCGCTAGTGGACAGGAGGCACCGCCACAGGACCACGACACCAGAACCCCACCCCCTGCAGATGGAGAACCACCCTGCAAACGGTCCCTGAGATCCTGGACAAAGACAGAGAACAATGCCAAGACCCCCGCCAGGAAATGAAACCCCCCCCTGAATGTCATCCTTCTGTCACGCTTCGTCACCCTGTCCATCCATCAACTGCCCTAGCTCCACTTCCCATGCCCCTTTGGACAATGCACCTGTGAAACAAATAGACTGGACTCTGCCATAGACAATCCTCCACCATCACCCCTGCCCATTTTACAACCCCCTCCACTAATTTGCACTGAAATAAACACCCTTGAATCACAAAACAATCTGGAGTCAGTCTGTGCTTTCACAAATGTGTATTTGCAATAACTATGGAAAATAGCAATGTCGATTGTATTGTCAACATACCGATGTAACACAGCTCTAGTCCATGAGGTAATATAGCAGAGGTCACACAGTGGGACCCACATCAGTGAAATGGAAAGGCAAAGTGACAAGTCAGGGTCCATACACTGGGTGAAAGTGACAGACATATGATAGGTCTAACAATTGTATGAGATGTGTGAGGCAGTGACATCTTCTTACCTGTGTCTCACTGGAAGTATTTCTGGATAACGCTGTTTCTGTTTTCGATATCCTCTTCTTCTGCCTCCTCTTCTTCACTGTCCACAGGCTTCACAGCTGCCACAAGACCACCTTCTGGACCATCCTCCTGCAGAAAAGGCACCTGTCGTCGCAAAGCCAGGTTGTGCAGCATACAGCATGCCACGATGATCTGGCACACCTTCTTTGGTGAGTAGTAGAGAGAACCACCTGTCATATGGAGGCACCGGAAACTGGCCTTCAGGAGGCCGAAGGTCCTTTCAATCACTCTCCTAGTTCGCCCATGTGCCTCATTGTAGCGTTCCTCTGCCCTTGTCCTGGGATTTCTCACTGGGGTCAGTAGCCATGACAGGTTGGGGTACCCAGAGTCACCTGCAAATGTCGAGGGACAACTGTTAGACACACACTAACCCTTAGGGACGACCCCAGGCAACTATTCACAGGGTATAGGGTCCTTGTCCTCATCTATTAGCCACACACGGTGCCTCTGGTGTTGCCCCATCACATAAGGGATGCTGCTATTCCTCAGAATGTAAGCGTCATGCACTGACCCAGGAAACTTGCCATTCACATGAGAGATGTACTGGTCGGTCAAACACACCGTCTGCACATTCATTGAATGGTAGCTCTTCCGGTTTCTGTACACCTGTTCACTCCTGCGGGGGAGTAGCAAGGCCACATGTCCCATCAACGGGCCTATGATGTTCACATCCATCTGACTCTGCGCGCATTACGAGGTGCTGGGTGGGGGAGGTGGGCAGTGGGTTACCCCAGGCCAGGGCAAGCTTTGTATGCAAGGACCCTTTGTGAGGCAGGCTATGAGGCACCCCAACCCCACCAGTGGTAAGAGCCATCTACACCTAGTCAGGCTCCTGTGACTTCCATGTGTGCAGCAATCGGGCATAGGCCTTGTACCCCATGTCCCTGTGAATAATCTAGGAACTATAAGTGCATGGTGTAGAGCAGAGGGCTGCTGTGTCTGTAGTGTCCGCCAATGGTAGTGGTATTGCATGCACTGAACATGTCTTTCTTCTGTCTCACCCCCCCCCTTTTTGTGGTCTCCCTGTTCTTGTGTGCAATAGCATAATCAGACGGAGGAGCAGTGGCACCGGAGCAGGAGGGAGCTGCATCCCACTTGACTCTGGAGGGCGAGACAACGGAGTCTGAAGCCACCAGTGGGACGGAGGGCGAGGGGAGCTCCACAGCGGGGACAGGAGGTGACATCAGGGACAGCCCCTCTGTGCCCCCCGCATCAACAGGTACAGCCGCCACCCCCCCACCAGCACCGCCCTCCCAGCAGCCCCTCAGCATGTTTCCCGTGGCCGCTCACCCAGGAGGGTGGGCATCTCCTTCGCCCCAGGCACCTCAGGCCCTGCCCCAGTCAGCCCTGCTGCCCTCAGTGAGGAGGCTTTTGACCTCCTGAGATCCCTCACTGTTGGGCAATCTACCATTGTGAATGCAAAACAGGGTGTCCAGAGGCATTTGCAACAAACAAATGCATATCTGGAGGGGCATTCCATCTGGCCAGGCAGCCCAACAGAGAGCATATCAGGCTCTGGCCTCAGCACTGATGGCAGCCATTGTCCCTGTGTCCAGCCTCCCCCCTCCAACTTCCTCCACCCAGACCCAATCCCCTGTACCTCAGCCTATCCCAAGCACACCATCAGACCAGCATGCACACACCTCAACACACAAGGGTGGCTCTGGCAAACATAAGCACCACACATCCCACAGGCACTCACACAAGCATCACACCCATGCACACATACCAACATCCACTGCCTCCACTGTGTCCCCCTCCTCCACGTCTCCCTCCTCCCTCCCTGCCTCATCTCCACTCACACCTGCATGCACTACATCTTCAGCCACTACCTCCATCACCAGCACGCCCATCAACACACACCGCTCACGTGCACTCACCACCCCACACTACCATTCACACATCCCCTGTGTCCTCTACCAGTGTGTCTGTGAGCCCTCCTCCCAAAGTACACAAACGCAGCCACACACACACCGAACAGCCATCCACCTCACAACAGCCTCCAGCCCATGCATCTTCACCCAAATTCAGCAAACGTACACCTCCTACAACCACTACCTCTTCCTCCACTCCCAAACCCCCTCCATCTACCCATGAGTAGCGCGCTTTGTAAATGTTAATGATTTGATTTGATTTGATCCCAGTGTGTTGAAAAAACTTTTCCTAGCTAATATTGACCTCTTCCCTACACCTCCCCCCGTCCGTCCCATAGGGCCAGGCTTTCTTGGTCCCAACCCAGCACCTCAGCCAACACATCACCGGGCACAGTGGTGCCAGCAACTGCGGGGTTTTGGAGTGCGCCAAGCATCAGGGCTGCCAGTGTGCCACGGAGCGAGGGCAAGGACATTCCGTCACCTGCAAAAGTAAAAAAGTTGCCCACATCCTGGAGAGAGAAGGTGAAAACAGCTGCCACCAAGGGCTCAGGGAAAACAAAAGGGGATAGTGGCAAGACAGCTTCGCCACCATACAAGGTGGGGAAGGGCCAAAAAATCAAGGGCAGGTCAGGAGAGGGCATGGTGGCACCAACAATGGGACCAGTGTCACACCTTCTGTCCACGTAGACGCCAACCAGTACTGCGGACAAGACCGCCACCTGCACCGCCACATGCACCGCCACCAGCACCGCAGTCACTGAGCCCGCCACCAGCACCGCAGTCACTGAGGCCGTCACCAGCACCGCTGTCACAGAGCCCTCCGCCACAAAGCCCGCCACCAGCACGGCTGCCACAGAGTCCGCCGCCAGCACTGATGCCACAGAGCCTGCCGCCAGCACCGCCGCAGGATGAAGCACTCTGGGCACAGAGCCCCCTCCGGAACCATGTGGAGAAAGGCATCCACTACCTCTGTCCTTGGCAGGATGAAGCACTCTGGGCACAAAGCCCCTTTTAGAGCCAGTGGAGAAAGGCATCCACCTGAGAGACTGTGGCTTTGCACTCCCCAGGATACAGCAGTGGGCAAACTACTCACTGGAAAGACTTGAGAGACTGTGGCTTTGCACTCCCCAGGATACAGCAGTGGGCAAACAACCCACTGGAAAGACTTGAGAGACTGTGGCTTTGTACTCCCCAGGATACAGCAATGAGCAAACCACCTACTGGAAAGGCTTGAGAGACTGTGGCTTTGCATTCCCCAGGATACAGCAGTGAGCAACCCACCCACTGGAAAGACTTGAGAGACTGTGGCTTTGCACTCCCCAGGATACAGCAGTGGGCATGGAGCCCCCTCGTGGAACAGTGGCGTTGTGCATTCATCCGGCTGAGGTGCAGCCCCCTCCCCTTCCCCCTGAGGTGCCTGTTTCATTTCGATCTGATGCCCCTGCAGTGTTCTCTCCATTTGAAGTCTGGTATTGATTGTGGGCCTCGCCCATGCATTTTGGGTCCAGTGGTCAACGGACAATAATTGGTGCACTATCCGGACTTGTGTAGTTGGTGTACGTAATTGTATATACTGTATTTCGATTTTTGACTACTGTTTTTTTCATGATTACAATCGTTCAACTCATTTCCTTTTGTCCTTGCGTTCTTCCAGGGGGGACGTGGGGGTGTAAATGTAATGTTGCAGCATGTATTTGTGTGTATGTTGTTGTGGGTAAGGGTGGGGGTGGGGTTTTTGCCTGTTGCGTGTGTGTGTCACTCTCTTTTCCCTCCCCCATCCCCTGTGTTGTAGGTGATGGGGGAGCCACCGTCTTTGGTCCTCCTGATAGAGGAGCAGGAATACCATCGCAGGGAGTATTTGGAGTTCTGGCTCCATGGCATCCTGGTTCCTCGTGGGGTGTGGAGTAGTGAGTGTTTTCCCTTCCAAGTCCTGTTTCCGCCATGTTTTTGTTTGCGTTGGTTCCACCCTGGAAAAGGTGGCGGATTGGCCTCTCATAATAGTGTGGGCGGCACATTGTTTTCCGCCTGTCTGTTGGCGGTGACCGCCGCACTGTTTGTTTCTACCACTGTGGTGGTCGGAGTGTTAAAGTGGCTGTCTATGTTGGCGTTTTCCGCCACGGTTGTGATTCCATTTTTTTTTTCGTCGGCCTGTTGGCGGTATTACCGCTGCTTTGACACCGACCGCCAGGGTTGTAATGAGGGCCAATGTCCTTGCTGTGTCAACTATAATCTCAAGGATTGTCTGAAGAGGGAGGGCACAAAGCAAGTGAAATGTTCAGAAAATGCACTATCACTGTCTTGTCTCGAAGAAATGCTGGCCTCAAGCCATTGCCAAAATGTTGGTCGCCACCAAGACAAAACCTGAGTTGGAAGAAAAGGTGAATTATTTAGCAAGATCCCTGTGGTGTTTGCCTGAGGCCAGCAGCATACCAATTGCCACTACTGGAACACTCTCACAGGAAGGTAGCACAGAACACAGTGTGAGAAAATGCCCCTTTCTGCATAGTCACCTCCATTTTTTGCTGAATTTTATTACTGTTTTTTCAACTCTGCATACAGGGGAGCTGCCAGATTTGACACAAAGCTGTGTATGGTTTCCTAAGCAGTAGAGCAGAATTTGTGACCAAATAACTTTAAGGCATAGCACACCTTCATATAGGCCACGCATTTTTGATAACTCGTAAACTGTTAACTCTTGGTAAGTCTGTTTTTAATCATCTTTCCAGCCTCAACAGTGCAAATATGAGCATAGTGCACGCCCTTAAAGCAAGCTGCACTTCTTGAACCATCTTACACTAGACCCCCAATACTCTCCAGCATTTGTTGTAAAATCAGGGGAGATTCCAGAGTATAAAAGTGGAGAGGTTCTTTTGTGTAGGTAAGCATGTTTGGTGTCAAAACTCCCAGAAGTACACATATATGGGTCTACCTCCACTATTGAGACGTTGCTGCATGAGAGAAGCAGATGGGGAATTCTTCAGGACAAATCTCAGGAGAGTCGTATCCCTTTTTTTAATTTTTACACAAAGGGGCACATAGTCTGGTTTCTTTGGGGCTTCAGCGTAGAAGTGATGGCCCACTGAAGTGGCAGAGGAGACTGCCTGAAGGTATCATTGGTGCTGTGGGTGGAATTGTGATGGGGTCCAAGAGAATGAAGGGCCAGCTAAACCTCAATTAGGGCTTTTTTACTATCTTTCCTTGCTTGCATTATTTCCCAGTGCGCTCTTGTAGTGCCACTGTTGCTGAGCCTCAGAGAAGTAGTCCAAGGGAGGAGAAAACTGAAACAGAGGAGAAACCATATTTGGGTCTCAGAGAAATAGAGGGAAAGTGGATGGAGCAAGATGGGGGCACAAGCGTTTAATAAAGGGTTAAGAAGACGACAGTGTGCATGCTAGGAAATAGCAAGTAGATTTACTTAGTCAAGCAAGAGCAGTGGCACTAGGCTACAGGGGTGTGGGTAGCCATTGCATCACAATTACGACAGTCTTATTTTACAAAAGTGGGATTGAGGCTCATATTCCTTGCTAGCTAGAAGCAAGGGCATCATTGCTGCAAAGAGTGAGGAACACATGGGTGCTAATTTTTTACTGAACGGGACAGAGAGCCTTTATCAAGACTGGAGTGAGGGCCAGGCATAGTTGGGAAGGGATCAAAGAGGCATAGGAGACAGCCTACTACTCTGAGCTGCAGCGATTATTAGTGCTACACACTGATGTACACAAAAATGTTATGGATGGAATACTTTAATTAATCTCAGTCACTGGTAATCACACAGGGGCCGCAACCCATTCCATCACTATTTTGCACTCCACGCCACCTCAGTTTGAACCAAGCCATATGGAAGTCAGTCTTTACCCTACTTCAATGGGAACAGTCCAGCCTGAAGTTCTAAGCCAGGTCCTCCCTGATCTGGGACACAAGTAACCCAAAACCGGTTTTGCCCTTATTAGGGATCATCAGTCAGGTATAGCTTGGGTCCAGTTGCAGGGAGTGCCCAGGACCCACCTCTGGGCATGACTGTCACACTTAAGGCATCACACTGTTGTATACAAAAATGTGATGGATGGAATGCTTGAAGTAATCTCAGCCATTGGTAATTACTTGTGCTGCATCATAGTCGTTATTTTGCACACTATTCCACCTCTGTTTGGAACCACATGTGTCCCGGGTCAAGGAGGATCAGTTCTGGCCCTGCTCCAATGGGAACAGTCCAGCCCAAACTGCCAAGCCAGGTCCTCCTTGACCAGGAATACAAGCAGCCCTGGACCTATTCAATGCTTGACATATGCAACATTCACAAACTACCACAAGAGCAACAGTACCTCCTGCAGACCCCCATCACAACAGAAGAGATTAAGCAGGTCAGAGCAGACCTAAATACTGCACAAGTACCGGAACCAGATGGCTGTCTGGCCAAAAGGTACCAGGCACACAGAACCAAATTAGATGATAATAATACCAGGTGTATGGGGAATCAATGGACCAAGGGTTGTTGCCCAGACGATGAGGGAGGCCAGTATAATCGGACTGCTCAAATCTGGGAAATATCCGATGGACTGCCACTCCTGTAGACCTTTATCCATGTTAAACACAGATTCCAAAATCCTGGGGAAGCTGCAGGCCACAAGACTGGGCAAAGTAGTCACTACACTGCTATACACTGTCCAGAAAGGGTGCATTCCAACTAGGTGCACAGCACTGAACATCAGGCAACTGGCCAGTGTTATAGGAGAAGCAGAGGGCAGTAGAGAGGAAGTGTTTTAGCATTATTAGACACAGAAAAGTCCTTTGGTACTGTGGCTGGCATTTCTTATTTGCAATACTTACATTAATGAACATTGGGTGGTAGTAAACAAAACTGATCTCCCTACTTTACACAAAACCACTCGCCAGAGCAAAAGCAATGATTTTACATAGGAAGAGTGGGAACTACAAAAGTGGCACCAGACAGAGATGTCCTTTCTCATCGCTGCTGTTTGCACAGGTGATCGAACTGCTGGAGTGAAAACTGCCTAATGTAATGTCAAACTGGGCCATACCCATGTGGAAGTAAAAAATGTAGTATCCTTATACGCTGACAACATGTCGCTGTACCTGACTCGCCCAGGCCACTGCACAGAAATACTAATGTGGTTGCTGGATAGCTTTAGTGCACCGTCAGGACTGAAAGTGAATAAGAAGAAATCAGTTTTGTTCCTGATGGAAGCTCTTTGACTGAACTCACACAGCAACCTACTACCTACAGCTATACCTGGTGCCAACCCAGGTCAAAATGGATTACTTAAGAAGCCATCCTAAAGTCAGTGGATGATAATCCAACTACTTTAGAAGTCATTTTCTCATCAACCGATGTCATCAAACTCTTAAAGTTGTTAGCAGTGATTAGGAACTTGAGCCTGATGATTTGTGGATGACTTGAAAATGACTATTTGATTACTTTACTGGGTTGAATTATTCCCGACGACACAAGGATCATTTCAAAATGACTTCCTGATACTTCACAAAATGAGATTGTTCCTGATGATCTGAGGATGATTATCTGATTACTTCGGTAGCACCACTATTTTCAAACAAATTAAAATATTAATAATGAGAAGAACTGTAGATTACTTCTACAGCATGTCCGCTACTTAGTTATCAGTTTTGTCATTTTTCACATGATTTAATCAGTTGATAAATTGTACTACATCTCTATTTAATTCGTATTGGGTTTACTAAGGCCTCTGTGCTATGCAGATTCAAAAAACATTAGGCAAGGCAGCAATTATTTCACTCTGTGCTTTTCTTGTGCTTTTTTCACATAGATTTTTATGTTGAGAGTAAACTTAAATATAAAACTACAAGTCCCAGAATGCAATGAGTGATAGGAAAGAAAACCTGTTGGAGGTGCTTCCAAGTAACCATCAAATGTGCTGCACCAATCAGACATTTAGAAGTTGGACATTTCGGGCTCATTTACATATTTAGGAATACAGATAACCCCTATGGAACGTAGATGGCTTGAACAGAACCCAGATAAATAACCAGGTGCGGCTCCTCCGCTAGGGCTGAGGAGCGTCGCACCCCACCTCCCCCCAGCAGCAGCAGCTGCAAACCTTTTACTATAAAATGATAATAAACTACATTTATTATAGTTTTGTAGTAAAAAGGGTAGGCCACAGTCTGTGACTGTGCACTCCCCCTCATTGTGCCTGTATGTTTGGCCAGCCGTTTCGGGCCGGCCAACACCCGTTTGCATTGTGCTCTCTCCAGCCCGGCACTGTGCTGCCAGGCTGGAGAGAGCCGGCACAGGCTTCCAGTTTGTCTCCCAGCTAATCCTAACACAGCACTGAGCAGCGCCAGGATTGGCTGCAGGGCAGGCTGGGAGCCTGTGCCTGCAGCGTGCCTGTAGCACAGAAGTGGCACGGTGATGGCGGCAGCAGGAGTGATGTAGGTACGTTAAAAAAATAAATAAAAAAATCCCTGCGCACTGTTCCACCCCTATTAAGCACCATGACCGCTCCTGTAAATAGCTAGCAAACATGCAGCACAGGTAAGATAATTGGGTGGTCCTGCCTCTGTCCATGGCTGGTTGAATAGCACTAGTAAAGGTGCTAGTGCTTCCAGACTGTCTAAATTTATGTTAAAGCTGCATGTATCCTATCCCTGGAAAGTATTTCAAAGAACTGAACTCTGTGATAATAAGTCTTATCTGGGCCAAGAAATGAAGAGTACGTACTGATACACCGCTGTGCACATATGAACTGGAAGGACTCCTATTTCCAGATATGGAACACTTCTATCAGATGATACAGATGCAGTTTGCAGCTGAGTTGTAAGACACAGAACTCAGCATGAATGGCAGACTACTGATGGGCGCACCGATCAGAGAAAGGCTCACACAGAAGCTGCATGATAGGAGACAGACACTAATAGAAGTCCCCCGCATAGCGAGTGTCACAGTAGGAGCATGGCCTATGTACTAAACAAAATAGGGCAAGAGTCTACCGTACTCATGCGACCAACAAATCCAAGTAGTGGAATCAGATCTGAACATGTGCAGATGGACAGATGGAGGTTGCACGACAGTACCAGGTCACTATGACTCGGGACCCCTTATTAGGTGAGAACTGGCGACTGAGAGATTCAAATTGGGAATGGGTCAATATCTCCACTATTTTGTAATATGAAGCACATGCAGGGAACTCGGGGGCACAATTACTAACACCCCAGCAGATCACCCATGCTAAACTTAGTACAACAGACAGATGATGGTAGGGGGTGATAACGAGAATCTACACAGAGGTAAGACCAGTTGTAAAGAAACCCACGCTGAAAGTGAGGGAGATGGGAGGTGGATTGCGGAAGAGGCTTCACTGACAAGCAACAGGACATAGTAGCCCTGTCGGTCAAACCCACCGCCACTAGCAACACCGGTTTCCGCTTGATACATTTTAACTTTTTCCACAGGACATATATCACACCTGCTGTCCTACACAAGATAGACCCCACTAAGACGAGAGACTGCCCCAAATGCAAAAGAATGGCAGCAACATACCTACATATTACATTGGAGCGCCCTGTGTTGCAGACCTATTGGACACAAATCACAGACCACTACAAAGTAGGTATACAAATGTATATACTGTAGGCACCCTAGATGTACCTTCTTGGCATCCTGGGAGAACGCATTGAAAACATGAGGAACTAATTTACTTCACTGTGCTACTGGCCAAAAGGAGGATAGTGATACACTAGATGAGTAACAAACCTCCAACATTTGACAATTGGCTGAGAGAAGTAGGTGGATGGGGGACGGTGGAGGAACTCCAGATGATGCACACTAGATAAGGTAACAAATTACCAGATGATTTGGAAACATGGCGAGCCCTGATACAAAGACTGCAGACCCTCTTCCCCCTCGGATTATAGACCACCCTGAACCTTTAGCCTTCCCTTACAACGCCATTGAGCACCTATGTCAAGACCACACACAGGGTTAATAAACCTAAGTGAAGCTCTCTGACAGTCCTTCATGTGAAAATGCTTAGGGAATGTAAATGCAAATGTATGTACTGTTAGAACTGTCCAACCGTACCCTACATCACATGAATGCCACAGTTGTTTTTTTACTATTATTGCTATTACAAATTATTTGCTTGAGAGAGATTAAAAAAAAAAAAAAATGCTCAGACCAGTACCAGATTGAACACTGAGTGTAAGACATAGACATTTTAACGTAACCTTGTACTCCACTTTTTACCCCTGGTCTCTGGCGTGAGTCTCTGTAACATGGTCTGTTTCTCTGACCTCATGAGGAGTCCAACCACAAAACTAGGTGCAATCTGTAATTAAACCTCTTGATGATCTCCAGGCTGTTGGAGGGTAACCGATATAGAACTATTCAAACTTGAATAACTGAAATCGGGGCTACACACCAACATTGCAGAAGGGGCAGTGGCACTAAAACACAGAGGTCTGAGGGGCCCATTGCACCCCAATTAAAGCCGTTTTTTTACTGGCAATCAACCAGAGGATGAGGACCCGTTTGCCTTGCCTGTATTAGGGGCCATGGCAGCTTTGCTATGCCACTGTTTGAAACGGTAGATTTTCTGCTACTTCTGCATGGTGGTCAAGGTATTGCAATGTCTAGAAGAGTCGGCCACTGCTATTAAATGTTCGGTGTCGTGAGAGCATCATTGGTATTGGTATTGTAGTATGGTAGCCCTCTCTGCTCGATCGTCTATAATAATGGGCAGTTATAGATGTTGATTTAGAAACACGATAAAAGGGCTACTTCGCAATATCTAAGATGGTGGCAAGGATGGGATTGCAACTGCCAATCACCGTAGCTCCTCACGCTAGTATGGGGGGGAAGAGGTAAGCATCTAAAGAGGCACTAAGCCTGCCGTGCTGTCAGCGTCGAAGGTGTCACTGCATTTTTACAAGGAGGTACAATGTCTAACGTTGGGACAGCAGGGGTGGCTCCTTTGTTAGGGGGAGGAGAGTCGCCACCCCACCTGAGCAGCGTCAGGATTAGCCGCAGGCCAGGAGCCTGTGTCTGCCTGATGAAGGTAAGTGGTTTTTTTTATTTTTTATTTAATAAATGTAATGTTTATTTCACCCTCCCTCCACCTCTCCCACCCTGCGATCTCGCTATAAGTTTGGTTATGGGTACAGTATTCCATGTATTGGAAATACACACAAAGCTGCCAAAATCCTAAAGAAATTTCGTAGACTGGCAAAAATTTGTTTTCTGTCACTTGGTAATCCTAAAAGCTGTGGTCCCTTTCCAAGGTCAGACTATTTACTCTTCGCCGCATTCTTTCCCACTGAAAAAAGGTACTTTTGAACACCACATTCCAGTGGCAATGCCAGCGAGGCACTGAAGCAGACTTTCCCACAAGAACTGAGACGGTGTGTGAGTTCTACCCGTATCAAAGATTCTAGTATATACACGGGGAACACGCATGTTTACTTAGACATTAGTTACCATCTCATTCACTTTCAAGTATTGTGTTTACACACCATAATTATAGACCTTGCTAAATGAAACAAACACCTTCATGCACCGTTCAATGTCTGTATAGCCATCTAAAAGGCTCTGCCGACGCTGCAATATTTAAAACAAGTACAAAACTCAACCAAATACAGTTTATTCATGTGCATTTAACAATTTGACAGACTTAAGTGTTATTCAATTGGAAACAATCTCCATTTCGTGATGCCTTTCCATATTGAAAAGTATGAAGGCAGTTCCTACATTACGAAGGCATTAGCTTCTACGGACAGCTGGCCTTGCTAAATATGTTTTTTCACATTTTATTCTTCTTTCTGGTACCGTGTGTACTGCCTGTATGCTGCCTCAGAAGTGTATAGTGGTGGGTCAAAGTAAATGCACGAGATGCAGCCAGATGAACGATTTACTTACCTTTGATAATACTCTTTAATGTGGATACTGTATCTCACTGCAGATTCCTCACCTTTAGAATATTCTACAGGTGTCAGACTGAATGTAAAGATTTTCTGTAGTAGTGGTCCCACGCACCGCTAGGTGGCACCGTTTGGCCCCATACTGGCTTCATTCTACCCCAGAAGAAATGGAGGGCAGCTGCATATAAGCGCCAATCCTGCATGCCAGTATTTATTTCTTCATTCTTTCTGAGCCCTCAGACCAGGAGTACAAAATAATTTGAGCTACCGTTGTGCAGCTCTCCAAGTTGAGACCTCTTTAATTGGTAAATAGAGGCCACTCTACCGAACAGTGAGGTGGGAGGGTAGTGAGGAATCTGGTTAGAGTATCCACCAGAAAGAGCATCACAACAGGTGATTTAAACACAAAAGGTTGGTTCGCAAAATGTAGGAAGGCCAAAAGGGAAGAAAAATAATCCTTAATAGTGCCCACCGCAAGGCTTTACTGGGCCAAAGGAAAAAATATATATATATATATATATTCAACAGCTTGGCTTGCAAAAGCTCTGTCCTGCGGACTCCACACAAGGTCACAAATTTGTCCTAGTGCCTGGCGTAAATCAACTTTGTGGAAAGACACAAGGCAGCAATGATGATATCCACAGCTTTGGCTGGCAAATCAAACGCCTTCAACTGCTGCCACTCAGTCTCCACACCAAGAGGTGTGAATTGCGCAGATTCAGGTAGAAAAACCAGCACTACTGCTTCAACAGAAAATCCTTCCGAAGTGGATACCTGATCAGAAGGCAGTCACACGTGCTCATAAGTTGTGGGTATCACACTCTCCAGGCCCAATCTGTGGCCACCAAGATGAACTGGAGGCGGTCACTCCTTATTTCCTTCAGAATCTTCAGGATGCAGCCACCACTCATGGTCTGCTAGGTACAGCGAGTGAAATTGTCCACCCTGGAGTTTGAAAATCTCATCATGTGGTTCATAATCAGGCAGATGCCCTGACATTCTCAATCAAACCAATCAAACCCTTACAGAGCATGGCAAATCACCCATGAGGGTCTCAAGTAGCTCTGTGGAGGAATGATCATTCAAACATCCAGGTCTTTAGTTCTCATCTGAATCGCTGGAGAAACGGTGTGGTCCTACAGGGCAAGGGGCAGTTGTTCCAAGCCTTGGGTGCCAGAAGCGACAAAGATTGTCCTCCGCTGTTGGCTTGACATATCCGTGGGGTGTCTGCGAGGGAGAGGGAATCTGACTGGAGGTGTCTGGTCGGTTTGTGGAAGGTCTGACGTTTGTTGATGTATGCTGGTCCTTTGCTGTGCAGGGCCCAAGAGGCTTGGGACAGCATCTTCGACTAGCATCTCTTCTGAATCGAGAGCCAGTATAGTTTTTTTGAGATGGGATGTGATGTGGGTCCTTCTGTGGAGGTCAAGTACGAGTCTTGCCACTGAGTTCTGTATTGACTGGACATTCTAACTACCTCCAAAGGCGTAGAGCCTACTGGCACAGGATCCAGGACCGCACTATGCCCTGCTTGTTGCAGTACCATATGATCGTTGTGTTGTCTGTGAGAGTCTGTTCCAATGTCTCCTTGATTGATGGTAGGAAAGCCTTCAATGCCATGCGAACTGCCCACAAATCCAACAGGCTGATATGGAGTCAGGCTTTTGCTGAGAACTAGAGTTCTCCGATCTCAATCTATCCCTGATGACATCTCCAACCAAGCAGTGACACCTCCATTATACCATCAGTTTTGGGTGTGGAAGGCAGAGGGGTTTGCTGCTGGTCAGGTTGAGGGGCCACAACTGTAAATCTTTTGCAGTCTTTCCCAAAACCTGGATGACATTTGACCAGGTTTCTTGGTGCTGGGCCCACTGAGACTTCAGGTACCACCACAGAACCTGCATATGCCACATGGGGAAGTAGACCAGAAGGATGCATGAAGCTAACAGGCCAAGGATCCTCAGTTCTCACCGAGATCCAGGACCAATGCTGAAACATCAGGATCAGAGCCCAAAAGACCTTAACTCTTGAAGAAAACCCTTGAACTACACCATTTCCAAGACAGCTCTTATAAAAGAAATTCTCTTTGAAGGAGCCACGAGATTCACTGTCATCTGAAAGTAGTACATGACTGACTGTGGCAAGCACACCCTAAAACAGCCAGTCATTGAGGCAGGGGAAAATCTGGTATTTGCAACCTCTAAAGAGGAGCAGCGACCACCGCCATCACTTTTGTAAACAGCTGAGGGGCGCACTGCAAACTGAAAATGGTATTTGCCAACCTTGAACCACAGACTATGTCAGTGAGACTGTAGGAGGGGCACATTAAAGTTATCCTTAAGAGAAGACGCGCTGCAGTTTTTTGCACCACCTGCTATCTATACAATACATATTGAGGACATACTAGACACAGTGCAATCCCAAAGTCCAGATAAGAGAGAACTAAAGCCTGGACAGTGGTCCTCTGAGTGAAATTTGGTGAAGTTTCTAAAATCTTTCTAAGCATTTTCAAAATGCCAAAGCAGCTGGCTGCACCATCCTTCTTTGTTATGAGGTAATACTGAGCTTAACAACATGTACCAATTTCCTACTCTGGAACCTGTTCCATAGTCCCTTTGGAAGTTAGTTCTTGCACCCTCTGCAGTAAAGTTGATAAGTGCTCATCTAAAAGCTGCTCTGATGTGTGAAGAAGGCACGTCAGGTCAGAAGTAAATGAAAGGGCATAGCCCTGCTAGACGATCTGGAGTACCCTTCTGTCAGATGTGATAGATTGACACCCTAGGAGAAAATGTTGAATCACACCTCCAACAAGGAGGTTTGTCTGCCGCTAAGGCTGAACTTAAGCCATTCTAATGCTGATGCCACAGGGGAAGAGGACTGCGAGTCTGCCTTTTCAGTGAATAGGCAGGATCCTTCAAAAGACATGCTCATTTGAGATGTGTGCACATCACCTAAAAACCTGTGGATCACATCCACGCATGGAGATGAAGCACTACACTAGTACTGACTTCTCGCACCAAGCAATCAGTAGTATGCAGATCAGCACAAAACCCATATTTGGCTGCATTCTGACCATTTTGAATGGTTTGAGCAAAGGACGCCCTAAACTCTTCGGGGACTGCCATCAAGAGGTAAGTCTCGGTGGCATAAACTGCAGGATCTACTCCTCAATCAGGGAATGGGAGCAAGATCAAGTGGCACCTTGATCCCCTCATGACTTCTCTTTGTATAGAGAGTGGCGGGGTGGGATTGAGCCCTGATGTGCCATCTTATGTGACCTCTTCGATTTGGACTTCGACTGCAAAGAGGAACTGTTTCACAATCGATCTCAAGAGTGGGAGCAGGTCAGTACCTTGACTTGTAGCAAGAGCGGGTCTTACTCGAGTTGCATGACTTCTTTTGATGTTTAGTGATTGACAGCTTCACTTAACAGTCCTGACTTCCCTTTGGGTGAGTGAGGGAACGCTCATTACATGACTTGGAATCATGACCCAAGTCCAAACATCGAAGGCACACCTTGTGTATGTCCGTTACCAAAACTTGTTTTTGATAGTTGAGGTATGTTTTGAGCCCTGTAGTTTTAGGTGAGGATGTTGTTCCCTTGCACACTGCATTGTGATTTTAAAAATTGTCAATACAGACGAAACAGGGAGTAGAGCTCTGGATCTGCATTTCATGGCACAGAAAGAAAGAAACAGATATTAGCGTGCTGTAGTGGCACTAATATACGACTCTGCGCCCATCATTTCTGGGGCGTAACAAAGCCAATACAGTCACACGGTACCATATAAGTAGGGCGGGAGTGCTGCTATGGAAAATTTCCAGATCCAGCCTAGCGCCAGGGGAATATTCTACAGGTAAGGAATCTGCAGTTCTAAGTATCCATCAGAAACACACTAAATCAAGACCATAATGCGAGCAGGCAGAGTGAGCTCTGGGACATCCAAGTTAAGACCCAGGGCCATATCATGGCCATATTACATACAGTGAGCACTGGGAGCACTAACTTAAGACCCGGGGCCGGTATCACATCACATACAGTGAGCACCAGGATCTTTAAATTAAAACAGACCTAGTGGTATTTTAAGCAGATAAAAGCTCAAGTAGCACTCTTGTAACCCATTACACAGTGGTAAATAGTTACCTGTTAAAAGAACTTTTAGGCATGTGCTGCTTTTGGCTGGATTTATAACAGCGTTTGTTCACATATCTGGTTAACAACTGAACATTAATTAATAAATAACACAAAACTACACATAGCAAATATGACAAGGCACATCACAACAAAACAGTAAAAATAAAACGCTACACAAAATAAATAAGACCTAGTACATGTGCTCACACCTTAAAAGCTGGTAATATTGGCTTATCCCCAATTGCCATATTGAATTTACGTGTAAGTCCCTAGTAAAGTTCAGTATCGGTTTCCGCAGCCTGTAAATTAAATGCTGCTATTATTCCTGCAACACTGATTGTGCCACCCACAGCAGTTCTTTAAAACATGTCACTAGCCTCCCACTGCAGCCTTTGTATGCAGTTTTTAACTACTATGTTGACCTGGCAAATAAAATCTTTTGCCTGGCCCAAACCTTCCTTTCAATAGATATAAGCCACCCCTTAGGAAGGCCCTAAACAGCCCTGAGGGCAGGGTGCAATGTATTTAAAGCCAGATGTATGTAGCTTTAGGTTTGCAATTTCCTAATAGCAAACCTTTACGATTTGCTATTAGGAAATCGCAAACTTCCACGTACAACCTTGTGTTTACTGTGCCCAATGCTAACATGCATGTGCTCTCTGCTTAAAACATGGTAGAATAGGCTTATCCACAGTTGACATATTTAATTTACTTATAAGTCCATAGTAAAGTGCACTATAGGTGCTCAGGGCCTGTAAATTAAATGGTACTAGTGGGCCTGCTGTGCTGATTTTGCCACCCACTACAGTACCACGTCAAACAATCTTCAGGCTGCCACTGCAGAGCCTGTGTGTGTAGTTGCAAACTGCCAGTTTGCACATTTACTTGCCAGGCCAAAACCTTCCTTTTTATTACATTTAAGTCACCCCTAAGGTAGGCCCTAGTTAGCCCCAATGGCATGGTGCAATGTATTTAAAAAAGTTGGACATGTATTTTTTAAGTTTAACATGTCAAGGTAGTGAAAAACTGCTAATTTTAGTTTTTCACTATTGCAAGGCCTATCTCTCCCATACGACAATATTGGGATTACCTAAAAACATCTTTTAAGTGTGACTCCCAACTGGGAAAAAAAAGAAATATGGAGTGTGGTGTCTCTGGATTCACAATTTAAAACACAACTTATGGTGAAGTCGGATTTTAAATTGTAAGTCTGAAAATGCCACTTTTCGAAAGATGGCATTTTCTTACTTTAGCCATTCTGTGCCTCTGCCTGCCTCTGATTACACATGTAGGTTGGGTGACAGCTAGACTCTGCATTCCCCCTGGATAGCCACACACAATGGGAGATTACGTATGACTTAATGGGCCTTAATGGGGAATTAATTGGCTTGACGGGGGCAGAGCTTAGCACTACCTCACTTACACCTGAATAGACTTGCCCGGTCCTCCACAATAGGCCCTAACTACCTGTATTGTCACTCCAGCCAGCTTGGAGCCAGGACAGGAGAGACTGGCATCTGTACATTTCAAAGGCCTGCTTCTGATAGCTTCTACCACCTTCCAGTAACCATGGCACCAAAGTATAAATAAAGGACTGCAAACCCCACTAAATCAGATTTCTACTGGAACCAATGATACTCTGCCAGGAAGAAGGACTGCTGTGCTGCCAGGAGGGACTGCCACTCTGCAACTGCATTGCTATGTTGACCTACTGCTGCTGGAAGAGGAAGTGCCAATTTACTACTTCCTCTGCTGTGGTGGCCTACTGCTGCTCTTGTAGGAGGGACTGCCATTTTGATGCTTGCTCTGCTGTGTTGGGCTGCTGCCTGCTGCTTCTGTCCTGCAGTGATAAGGATTGAAATTACACTCTATATCTGTGTAACCAAGACTCTACCAGGGCTTGCTGGCTTGCCTCCTGTTCTTTGCAGTCACAGGGACATCAAAGACTGCCTGCAACTCACCTGCTAAGGAACCTGGACTCTGCCATCCGTAAGTCTACTCTGTCAAGTGGTGCCACTCCATTCCTGGATCCATGGAAGTGGGCCTAAGGTGCTCTACCTTCTGTGGTTTTCATCGGAACTGCCGTGAAGAAACGCAAAGCCTCGCCACACAGCTCCTCAGAACTGATGCGGATGGCGTGAAGCCCTGCAAAGCAACGCCACACAGAACGCGCATCAGGAATTAGGGTACTGTGTTCAGCTGACCCGCGCTCCATCATGGTTATCCTGAACTTGTGACTTTTTCCCGGTCCAGCACAACCAGATAGCCACAGTTGGTGCTTTGCACTTCTATGCACTATTTTCACCTAAATATTTAAAATTGAATATCTCACAATCTGCTTCTTGGATTTTTGTAGTTTTGGTCTTGTTTTAATTAGATACATATTATCTGTTTTTCTAAACTGGTGTTGAGTCTCTTTGTGGTGTCTTTCACTGTGTAACTGTAATTAAGTGTTGCACAAATACTTTACACAGTGCCTCTTAAGTTAAGCCTGAATGCTCTGTGCCATGCTACCAGGGTGAGAGCACAGGTTAATTTAAGATGTGTATCTGATTTACCCTGACTAGGATTGCGGTCCCAACTTGGACAGGGTGCAAACCTCTGACAACTAGAAACCCAATTTCTAACAATTGGGTTGGATTTTAAATTACAGTTTTGAAAATGTAACTTTTAGAAAGTTAGCATTTTCCTGCCTTAGCCATTTAATGCCTGTACCTGGGTCACATGACTGGGTGTAGCTGACAGTTGAACTTGGTGTATTCCTCCCAGACAGCCAAACAAAATAGGAAGCTTAGGTGTACCTGCACAGGCCATCACTGCAGCATGAGAGGGAGAAGCTGGGCACAGTCTCACTCACATCAGAATAGACTGTGTCCTTCCTCCACACAAAGGGCTGCATACCTCCTGTAGTTCGTCTGAAGCCAGGACAGGGAAGGTAGGATGCTTGGGCACTTCAAAGGGTAACCTCTAGAAGCTTCTCCCCCACTTCAAAGGCACAAGCAGGTATAAATAATGAACCTCAGACCCCAACTCTTCATTATACTTGTGGGCCTGTGGAAACTCTGCCAGGAAGAAGCATTTCTGAGTTGCTAAAGAACAGTCAACCGTATGGAATGCTGCCCTGCTGGACTATTTTCTTGCTGTGCTGCTGCCTTGCTGTGCTGACCTGCTCCCTGCTACCATTTGGCCTGGGTGAGAAGAACTGGACCTGCATCCCTTGAAGCTAGGACTCCCAGAATAACTTCAAGGGCTAGTCTGCTGGCCTTCTGTTCTGAGCCACAGGGACATAACTGGCTCCCAACCATCTGCACTAGCACCCAGACCCAGCTAAAGCAAGCCTCTGTCCCCCGAGTGGCCCCTCAGCTCCTAGACACTTGTTGTGGCCTCAGAGAGGCTACATTCCAGTTTATGGGCTCCTACCCTATGGCACTGAATCCTTAGTATCTGCACAGCCTAGCAACTTGAAGTTGTCAGCTCGCCCTTCTAGCTACACCATCAACCACACGCATTGAGTGACACCGCAAAGCACCAGTCTGACTATTCGCGATGACAACTGGATCTTCATGCTACAGCGATGACCACCTGTAACACCAGGCCTGCACTTCGCGCCACACCAATGACCGACTGCAATGCTTTGCTGCCCCTCTCCACCATGAACGGGACTCTTGGCGCTGGGCTGAGAAGGTAAATTTTCAGTGGGACTAACCTTGTATGAGTATCCAACCAGCGCTCCAATGTAGTCAGTCTGAACGTGTGACTTTCTGCCGGTCTCACACAACTAGATTGCCGGGATTGGCGCTTTGTGGTTTTAAGTGCTATTTTACGCAAAAACCCTGACAAAATGTATTACTCCGGTTCTAATGATTGGAGTGTTGTCATTTTGGTATTGTTTTAGTTATCAAAAATTGCTTTGTTTGACTAATATTGTTGTGGGCTCCTTTTGTGGTGTGTTGTGACTGCAGTACTGTTTAAAGTGTTGCACAAGTACTTTACACATTACCTCTGAGTTAAGCCTTACTGCTCTGTACCAAGCTACACAAGGGTTGAGCACAGGCTTGAGGTTTGCTTGTGAAGTCACCCTGACAGGGATTGTGGTTGCTGCTTGAGAAGGGTTTGACCCAGCCTCAACCAGTAACCCAATATGTTACAGCCAATCGCTGTGCAACTTTATTTTGAAGCCACACAGTGACGGGTATTGTCCCTAATAATTATCTGCCCTCTTTCTCGGCTTTGTCTCTTCTCCTTCTCTGATCACTTTCTCTCTACCTTTCTCCTTACTCCCTCTCTTTCTCCCAAAGCCTCTGAGTTCCTGTTGCAATTAACCTGGGTGAGCTAGAAAAAGTGACATAGTTACTAGGAATAGCCCTGGGCTTTCAAAACTGGCATCCAAGGGTTCCAGCACTGTGGAAACATTCAGTGGAATATTAGGCCTGTTCAGCCCTGGAAGCCAGGTTCATCTCAGGTTTTCTGGTTTCACATTCTGTACATCAGCCACTATATCAGTATATATTTCTCTTCATTGTTTTACATTTAAAAAAATGAATGCTTTGTCTTTAATTCTCTGCACATTAGGTTTGAGTGTGGCTGCCAGACAAAATCCATACAAAGGCTTGGTTCCTTTTGGACTCTATTATCCAACAGAACCTCAAGTTCAGCCAGCCAGAGCCAGGCACCTGGCCCAAGCTCGGTTCAAGCCATCAATGGCTCACCCACCTCTATCAAGTAACGTTAATTAAGGGGGCATAGGAAGGACATGATAAAATAATTTGTTGAAGAAGAAGTACAAACCCCACAGTACCGGACTCCTTGTTGCTCAGTCTGTAACTTTCTCAATACAGCACATTTTAGTAGGTGAACTATGAGACATAACTTTTTCTCCCACATGGGTAAAATGAAATGATTGTTGGGTTACAGCCATGGATTTTTATCAAACACTTACAACCAATGGGGAGTTTGATTTACGGTCTGCTGTCGCAACACAAACAATACACTTTGGCCCTTGGGAAAATATTTGCGAGTCCATGGTCTAGAGCAGGAGTATTCAAACTGGGGGACAGGGCCCCATGGTGGGGCCTCAAGAGATCCCAAGGGAGGTGCCAGGCTCTCTCCAAAAGAAGCAATATGCTGGTAACAGGGTTTTGTTCTAAGCTGGAAGTACTTTTACACATTAGTAAGGCCTGCCTGACAGGAAATGTATGTTTGGCATCATGTATTTGATTCCATTTTTAAAACCAAAACAGAAATGAACTGCAATGTTTAAATAAGTCTACACATATTTAAACATTGCCAATCTAATAGAATAATTGGGAAAAATTGTTAGGGGGCCCGATAATTTTTTTTCCAGTGGGGGGCCCGGCGTTAAAAAGTTTGAAGAACGCTTGTCTAGAGTGACAGTAAGCTACATGGATGGAGTGAGTAGGAGCCAGATATCTAAATATACTTTGTGTCCCGTTCCGGAGTGGTAGTTCAAACTCAACTCTCAGTTATGGTGAATGGAAGGCAAAGAAGTCAAACACAGCATTAGTGTTGTGGAACACAAGCCCTCACCCACCAATTGGTGGCATCCTTCATCAGCGGGCTGTGCTCCTTGTCGGGCTGGTGCTGCAATGCCAATGACTCAGTCAAGGGGGCTTTTTGCCAGAAATAGTTTCAAAATCAGACTTCGTGTCCAAAATTTCAGACTTGATGTATATGCAGAGTGGCCAAAGAGGTAAATGAAGGGGAATATAAACTTAACTAAACGATGCCCCTATATACCTATGCCGCTATAGTGCAGGAGCGTCACCCCCGGCCAGCCAGCAGCTTCATAATGTTTACAGTAAAAACATAATAAACTATGTTTATTATATTTTTTCTGTAAAAGGGGCCTGGGCCACAGGCGTTACAGGGACAGAGGGGGAGTGCACAGAACTCCAGCTCAGTGTGCATGTATGTTTGGCCGGCTATCTGGGGCTGGCAAAACATACATGCGCACTAGGCTCTCTCTAAATTGCCAACGCAGTGCTGGGTTGGAGAGAGCAGGCAGAGGCTCCTACTGGCTGGCTGGGCCTTGGCTGGGCATTCCACCCAATCCTAACACTGCTTTCATGCTACCAGCGTTAGGATTGGATACAGGGTAGGCTAGGAGCCTGTGCCTGCAATGCAGGACCGGAGTGGATCGGTATGGCGAAAAAGGTATGTTTTTAAAAATAATCATTTTTTTTTTTTTGTCACTCCCCACCACTCCGGCCTCACCGCCCACCTCTTTTCCCCCGACGCGCCACGACTGTGGTAGGCCTTTGTTAAGGTTAAAAACACTGAAGACCTCGGGGAAATAATGTTCCATGAGAACTAATCTGGGGAGCCCGCTATGTCAGCATGATCCAATCCCTTTACCCAAGTTACCAATAAAAGTGCCATTGGCATTCAAGGAAGATAAATACTTAAAGACACATATATTTTAAGGAACTAAGGGCCAGATGTATGCAAAATGCCATTTCAGAATGTATGAAATATATTCTGAACACAATTATAAGGAATCGCTAAAATAGCGATTCCTTAAAATTGCGACCCTGTTTAGAGAGTCGCAAATTGCGACTCTCTAAATTAGAAATTGCAAATAAGGATTCCTTATTTGCGATTCTTTAGCACATGTATGAAGCAATTCCTAAATGCGATTTTGGCATTTAGGAATCGCTAATTCCCACCAAGTTGAACTTGGTGGTAACCATGTGCAAAATAAAAAAATGCATTTAAAATGCATTTTTAAATTGTACATGTAAAGCACACATGCCCTTTTGGTATGTGTGCACCTTACATGTCCCCCCAAAATTTTTTGGGGTGCAGCAGAGGGGGCCTTAGGCCCCCAGCACCCTGGGGTTTTGCATTTCCAAAATTGCGATTTCTGGTTCAGGAATCGCAATTTTGGAAATGCAAAGAATTCGCAGATATGGGCCAACAGGACCATAGGTGCGAATGGGGCCGGTATCGCAATTTGCGATTCGGTAATAGCATTTGCGATTTTTAAGAAATCACTATTACCGATTCGCAAATGTGATACATGGCACTTTGCAAGTCAGAAATAGCGATTTCTTAAAAATCGCTATTTCCGAATCGCAAAAGACCTTGATGATACATCTGGCCCTAAATTACACTTAACGCCATGCGAGGGGGTAGAAATGTAATTCTGTACTGCACAGTTCATGGTTTAAAAAACAATGGCGAACATGAAGCTTGCAATGCTTGTAAAGGTATGTTTCTGTCCCCTGTCAGCACTGTGCAATGCTTACGTGCCTGCCTTTTACCTAAAGAGGAAATGGGATGCGTGACAAGCTAACATCTCATCTCATTCTTTTATCAGTCAGGAATTCTGGCGCTAATACAGTTGGTACACTCTGGGGTCCGCCTCTAATAGCATATTTTGCTCTAAGGGCACCGGCAACTTAAAACAAATTGCAGAAATGCACCATCCTTTCTGCTTGTGCAGCAGGTTCATTTTGTCGATTTCTGCATATTCAACATACACTTTTCCTCCCTTTGAACTTCTGCAAATGGAAAGCAGTCTTTTTAAGTCTGACTCTTGAGGACGATGGCTGACACAGACAAAGTGCTGTAGGCATTTAATCCAGAGTGATAAATCGTAAACAATTTATAAAGTATATTTTCTAATTTTTTATATTTTAAACATAAATTATTTTTGTTTATGAGCATAGAAAGTGTAAATCGTTCCATTTTTCAGATGCATTGAGAGGAAAGCGTTGACGTGGCATAAGTGTTACATAGAAAATGTATTTTAAATGATGCAACCTGGATTAAATGCTTAATTTTTTTATTAAAATATTTCTCTGTCAACAGACATTGCTTACTCTCCAATGTTATTAAACAATGTTGTTTATCTTCTTTCTTTGTGCAAACCACAAGATGTGATTCTAAGAATATAACCAGTTTTCTCGACGTTGTGACCACAAAATGGTATCTCCGGTACCTAGACTGTTGGAGCAGGAAGTGGGAGACACCAGCTGCAAAGTGTTGTTTGTGAGACTAGTACCAAGGCCAACCACATGCAAAAGGGTAAGACGAAATGTCAGCACCTGAGTTCCTTCAGCACAGCAGTGAGGGGAATTACTCACATGCACATGGTATGTTTGAGCTAAGGGATCTTTTGATGGCCATCAAGCATCAGACAATCTAGTATGATCTATTTACTGAACTGGGTTTTAAACCTTCCCATATGGAGATTGATAGCAACATAAGAGACAATTTAAATTTGTCTTCCAAACAAGACAACCTAATTTCTGCATAATGTGAGCAGCTAGAAGGTAGCGTCTACAAAATCTATACTGAGTTTGTAAATTACTTTTATTTGCAAAACCTCAGACTCTGGCACCAAATCTTAAAACACATGCACTTCTACAGATCTCAATCATAGGCTTTAAAGACGCATGCCCCAGATTCTAGTTGCAAAACCAAAACTGTGCCAAATGATTAAGAAATCGGTGCCTTCTCAAAGATAACATGGTAGACCAGTGCCCGAAGTGCCAAACGAGACTCCAAGATAAGAAGAAGTCTTGTACCTTAGTGGCAACCTTATTTTTGATTATATACGTGTGCACCATAGCAAATCTGCAAATTTAGGACCTATTGTTGATACAGCACACTCTGAACACTCTTCCCACCCACTTGCGACAGACACAGGACCTACTTACCATCAGGAGACATCTCAAGGCACGGCTGTTCGAGCAGTAGCAGCCCCCCCCCGCTCAGCGCCTTGAGACCCTCACAGGTGAGTAGTGTGCTTCACAAATACTCTGATTGATTGATTGATTGATACAAAAGGTTTAGAAAAGAAAGGTTTTTCACAAAAAAAGACAAAAACTCCAATCCGTTTTTAAGGTAATTAGCTAAACTTGCAATTAATATAACATCATCCGCATACAGTAAAGGCAGGGATGGGACAAAAATCCAGCTGGGGCATATGCTTGCCCTGTGCTACGACGGTGTTTTTCAAGTTGCTTATGTACATAATGGAGAGAAGTTGCCAGGACACAGCCCTGGTACACACCTCCCTCCTGATTGATTTACTCATTAACACTATATCTTACAGTAGGAGAGAACCGTCATAAAGATGACACCGGAAATTTATGTTAGTTTCAGCCCGTACTGAAGCAAGGAGAGACTATAATTTGGACCATTTACACAATCAAAAGCTGAACTAAGGTCCATAAAGGGCAAATGCATACATCCCTGACTGGCAATGTTATATTTATTGATGTGCCCAAACCAGTTCGTACCTTGCTATCAGAGGCCCAGGTTAAACGTCTTTAAAAAAGTGACTTTAACTGCTCCTTGTGCTACCAGGTCTATAAATGAAGTGGGTTAAGAACAACAGGGGTAACCTTTGCCTCCTTTCTCATAGACAGGTTCAACAGTAGACTGGGACCAGGATCTTGGAAGGGAAGAACAAAGGGTCTTATATTTCACAGTTCAGTTGTACTTTTATACAAGTCCGTTGGAACCCCAGCAAGCCCCAGTGCCTTACCAGCCAGACTTTTATTAAAAAGTAAACCCTCTCTGTGAGAAAATTCCTCTTGTGGCACAATAACTCCCATTTTTTGGTCGAGGGCACAAGCGCTCTGGCTTGTTGTAATCTATCTGAGGGCTTTTAACCAAGCACACCGCACTCCCACCATCATCACTCGTTCATGGGCTTGCCTTTCAAAAATCCTTTGTTATCATTGGTAAATGCTTTACGTTTGTCCCTCCTTGGGGCAGTCTTGTTACTGCCCTTGGTATCGCCCTTGTTACATGGATAATTGCACTTTTGCTGATACGTCTGGCTGCGCAGAACATATTTTTCCTTTTGCATCTCTCCTTCGCACTCATACTCATGGTGGCAGTGGTGCATTGAACTGGCTTGTTTATGCCAACTGTATTGCCTTTCATTTTCAATTCATGTGGCAAGAAAAGTCCAGTTAGGAATTTACAACGCTAGTAGTAACTAACTCGAGCAAACACGAGACCCATTGCATTGCAAATGCTTGTTTCCTGACTGGTATTGCTGGTTTTTGAACTCTGCATACTTGGACACTGCTGTCCAGTCCCCAGTTCAGGGGCTCTGACCCATAAAACATGATGAAATTGGCTAATCCCCAATTGGGATATTTAACTTCCCACTAAGGCGATAGTATATAGTGCAGAAAAACACACCAATGGCTTGGAGAGTTAAATGTCACTTGTGGACTGCAACACAGGTTGCACCATCCACTAGATTGACAAAGGAAACACACCATCAGGCTAAATGTTTAGCCTGACTCCAGCAGCTTTAAAACATGCAGAAAAAACTGCCAAAATAACTATTTGTGATAGGAACGAACACTGCTTCTAAATATGAAATAAGTCTCCCCTAAGCCCTCAGGTACAGTGTATAATATTTAAAAATTAGACATGCACAAATTTAGTGGTGGCATGTACCTACAGTGACCAGCCTACAGAAGCTATTGTCATTGTAAAGGGCTGTAACTGTTCTATGAGAAAAAATAAAGTTTAGAATAAAGTGATATTTATGCTAACATAGGTTTGAGACAAGCTACGGGAATTATTAAACTACTATTTTTTTAAATATTCCATAAAATCCTATTCATTGGTGAGGTTGAATTTCAATAAGTATTTAGGAAAATTAACTTTTAAAAAGTTAGACTTTGTCTGCCTAAGCCTCCAGTAGATTAACATGCATTACCCTGCTAGCAGCTGGCCTTTGTCAGTGCTTCCCCATTATGAGGTGTGAAAACAGTTTGCAGAGCAGAAACAGTGGCTTATGTCTTTTTGCAGATGTGAGGTATGCAACTCCTCTCGGCTTGGGAACGGCAGCTGAGGAGAGTGCAGGAACTTCATTAACTTGAAAGAGACCAGGGCGAGGCCTGCCCATTCATAGTTAAGTGCAAAGGCAAATCTGCGGAAGAGATGCATTTGCAAGGCCAAATGTAGCCAGCTTGGTACCAATCTAGTGGGAGGGAGAAATTATCACAGAATTAGTTTGAAGGGGTTCGAGGAGGACTCTCTTCAGGTCACTAAACACCACCTCACTGGCACATCAGAACCCACCAAGGGAAGAAGGGTACTGCCATGATGTATTTTACTCAGAATAGTGCACTGTGTGATTGTTAGCAGCAAGACAACCATGATGGGCTGAAAAAATGAAAAGAGGTCCCCCTGGAATTTGTTTTCTCATTAGTAAGGGAATGTCCAGGAGTCACCCACCAACTGACTTGTCAATTCTAAAAAAAAAAAAAGGCACCTCACCTACAGCTCATCACAACCCATCTGGACATGCGGAAGAACAGAAGAGGACTTATCACCCTGTCAGTGTTCTACATGAATCCCTGAAGGACTGGGTCTGCTACAACTTCTAATGAGGATTAGAAGTAGTCTCCATTAATCAGTTGGCTGATTCTCTGCGTATCTAAAAGGACACAGCGAGTTAGAGGAGTTTTTTTTCCTGAAATGGCCAGCTGACCAGTGACAATTGGAACTGGACTGGACTCTGCTGGAGGCATCTGCCGGGCCCCTAAGTGCTGTCCCTGAAGTCTTGGGAGACTTAGAATTGACCAAGACAAGCTGCTCCAGAAAACCTGAAAAGTTGTACATAAGAAAGCTTTTGAATTTCCAAGACCTCCTGACAATCTTACGGCAAAGCTGTCTGATTTTAAGAGGACTTCATCAGCTACACCTTCAGGCTTGCCCCGCTGGCAGATTTTACTCTCCAAAAAAGGGACTTAGGGCCTGATTTAGAGTTTGCTGGAAGGGGTACTCCGTCACAAATGTGACGTGTATCCCATCCACTGTATTACAAGTTCCTTAGGCTATAATGGAATCGTAATACAGTTAAAGGATATCCATCACGTTTGTGACGGAGTAACCTCCTTTGCCAAACTCTAAATCAGGTCCTAAGTCTGAAGGTAGGGCAAAGGCATGAAGAATATCTATCAGACAAGAAGACTTTGGTGGCTCAAATTTTTTATTTTCCCACCAAAACTAGCAGCATGAGCTGTACTTCAGAGGACTGTGCCACATACAGCCTGAAACCACGCCCTGTTGGAGGATCAGACTGTTGGCCCCATTACGACCTTGGCGGAGGGGATCACTCATGACATAATGGATATCCCGCCCGCCGAATTACAAGTTCCATTATATTCTATGGAACTTGTAAAACAGAGGATGGGATATCTGTCACTTTTGGGACGGAGTAATCCCCTCTACCAAGGTCGCATTCAGGCCCTAAGTCAGAACGACCTCGGCTCCATTGCGACTGGCCTCAAAAACGCACCTACGTCCTGTTCAAACATGAACAATTATTTCTGAATTATAGTTTATACGTTCTTATCCCGGGTTCCCTTTATTTATTTTTTGTTGTTTTGGTGTCATTTTTCTTATTCTTTTTTTCTTAGAAATTAGTTGCAGGATTTTTATTGTGTTGCGTTTTGACTTTTTAGCTATTTTTGTACCGCTAAATACTTTACATACTTTTCTTTAGGTTAATTTTGTCTTCTCTGTGTAATGGCTACGAGTGGTTTAGCCCCGGTTTATTTATTTAATTTGTGAACTTGACCTGCAAGATTATAGACTTATTGTTTTGAAAGCGTTCACATCATTCCCAAATAATAATTAATTTTCATATACTCCTGATATGAGGATTGCGAGGCAGAGGGTTGTAAATGATGGCCTCTGTTGAAAAATGAGGCCTCTAGAGAAGAATCATGGTACATCTTTGTAAAATGAGAGACCCATAGATTAGGTTGCATATACACTTATAATAAGGATTTTATTGCTACTGAAAAATGTTCACGTTCCAAAAGGCACTATTATCCTTTAAAGTACAGGTCATTTGTAAATTTACACAGTATTTTCTAAAAGCTTCCTTTCTGGGATCGAGGGGGAGGAGAAAGATGGCGGCCGTGTGAGGTGGCTGCAATGCAGTTCTCTGACCAGCTCCCAGCCTAAACATATGGTGTAGAAAAACCCCAAAAGTATGTTCTCGGAAGTCGTGGCAGAGCTCCAGCGCACTGTGAATCAGCAACTAAAACTAGTGCACTAAGACGAAGAAAGTTTCTGCTTGTCTCTGAGCACCTGGCTGTTGCAGCAGTGAGCCACGATGACTGCAGTCATTGTTACAGACGCTGTTTGGTGTTTGGAATGGGTCCCAAAGCGCCCGGCGCAGGACTTGGTGGGCAGAAAGGTAAGGATACCTCCTTAAATGCTGGAACGCCTCAACCTGCGGAGGACTTAACAGCGTTAGAGTCGAGCATATTACCAGGTCAGAGTGGACAGCGTCTCCCATCGGTTGGGAAGGTGGAATCGACCAGGGAGAAGAAGAGGAAGGACGGGCCTCTTCTCAACGTACCGCAAGCACAACAGTTCTGGAGCTTCTACATGGCTCGGCAGTCTCAACAGGCAATTTGAGACAGCTGGCAAGGGCAGAAGGAAGCCTGGTTACTGGTGAGGTACCTCTGTCTACAATAGAATTACTTTCAACGGATCTGATTCAGCATGAAACTGAGGGAGGTGCTACAGCGGGGAAACACCCGTACGACCTGCAGACTTTGGAAAATAAGGTAAATGGCATTTTATTACCGCTTGAGGCAAACGTCGGTGGTTCTGAAATGCTTGCACAAGAACTTCTAGATCTGATATCTGACTACACATGGCCATGAAGGTGGGTGCAGATCTGGAAGAGCCATCAGTAAGGGATGGGGGTGATTGTGTCCCTCATTCTAAGGATTTGCAGTTTATGAGCACCACCTCGAATACCGTGGCTCCCCAAAACCTGTCTCTCCTGGGAAGCTCCCATAGGCATAAGAAAATCTCACAAATGGGAGCATATCTAGCTGGCTCAGACCTTGATACCAATGATTGTTTCTGATACTTTTTGGATGGGACAGAGTGGTTGGTAGATGGTTCAGGGTCCCATATCAAGTCCAGCAATAGTGCACCTGAGGACTCCACTAGTTGTGCTCCTTTTACAACAGCTCGGAAGGTGGTTAAAAAGGCTGGGGAGCAACTGGCAGATGGAAAGTAAGGTAGGTCTATTCACCAACCAATCAATTGGTGGGTGGAAGGTCTGAAGCTTCTCAAGAGGCACCCAGCTCAAACCCCCTACTTTAGAGTCTATTTTTCAGTATCATGGGGCACCAGGAGGACACTTGATTGGATGGTCGCAGATCTCAGGCAGCAGTACGTAAGCTACAGGGGGTGGTTTGAAAGGTGGCCAAGTCATGTAATGTTATTGTGGAGTGCTTAACAGATCTTGAGACCAGATCTGCTGCTCTTGAATCTGACGTTGCTGGAGCACGGGCCGAGTGGAAGCTCATGAATATCAGCTAATCGACATCCAGTGGAAGTTAGAGGACCAGGACAATTGGCAACACCGTAATAACCAGTGGGTGCTTTGTGTTCTGGAGAGTAAAGAGGGGTTGGATGTCCGTTTATTTATGGTGGATTTGTCTTGCCAGGTGTTTCCAGACCTAGAGGGATGGAACTGGGCCCAGGAGATCCAACACACCATAGGGTCCCTATTGTGCAGAGACACTCAGGCAGGGAAGATGGGAAGCCACTGGCTATCCTGGTATACATTGTGAATTTTCTTTTGAGACAGTCAATTTTTGAGAAAAACAGAAGCCAAGCGCTCAGTGGGGAACTGTGTCTTCTTCCATAAGCCATATTTTTGTCATATAACTGTGGAAAGGCGATGCCATCTACATCAACTAATTAAACCACTTCAAGATAAAGGGGCCCAGGCGTTTTAATGAACCCAGCACGTCTGAAGACTGTTTGGAAAGCAAAGGAATTTTTGTCTGAATTAAGTACATACATCTTTGCAGACTTCTGGAAGCTTTATTTTAGGGTTATGTTCTAGGACTCTGGTTTGATAAAGCTACAAGGTGGAATGGAGGTTTGTGTATTTTCTTTTTCTCAGGGCTTGGTTGGTTGGGGGTAGGTGGGATGGATGGTGGTCGGGTTAGGGGAATTGGTGAGGGTGTCCTTAGGGAGGGATAGGGGTGGCTGGGGGGTTGGGGAGGTTTTGAGGGTCAGCATTGGGGAGGCAGATGTTTAGGGAATGGTATACAAACACCCAAAGAATGAGCAAGGCAAAAAAAGGGCGAGGAGGTAGAACACTGGATTTTATTGTGGAATGTTGGGGAATAAGGATGCAAAGAGCAAGCATAGGGAGATCCCTTTGGAAATCAAGCAAATTATATGTTCAGTTAATGTGGGGGCCTAAATGACAAGGTCAAAAGGCTGAGGGTGGCAGAGATATTCAGGTCTTTGGGTCCTGAGATTATATGTCAACAGAAAACACATATTCACTGGGGAAGCAGGGAACTGTTGGCAATTAGGGGGTATACTTTGTTACCATGTACAACTCAAAGCTGTATGGTTACGGGTGGGACCATTTTCATACAAAAATAGTATCAGACTTGCTAACCAGAAGCTGGTGGATAAAAGGGGTAGGTGGGTGATTGTAGAGCTACTGGTTGGGATCACGGTCTGCTCTAGTTATGGCTCTAAACAGGATGATCCTAAAGTTCTGGAGGAGCTTGAGGTAGAGTTAGCATTCCGGCCAGCCCCACTGATAATCTGTGGGGATTGAAATTTACACCTTGAGGTGGGAAGGAATCAAACGACTAATTATCATGGGAGGAAACCCCACGTTTATAGGGCCTTGGCATCACTTATGGATAGTCATGGGCTTGTTGGCATTTGGGATGTTAAAAAAGCACCTGATTCTGGATTTACGTATTCTTCTTCTCCAAACAGAAAGTATGTCCACTAGACAACTTCTTGGCTACTGCCAGACTAAAGGATAAGAGTGATATCAAGAAACTACCAAGGCTTTTGTCAGACTATAATCTGTTAGATTTGGAAAACTCGGGGTTGGGCAATATCAAGTCTCTGACTAAGTGGACCATTTACAGGAAACTGCTTTTAAATAATTATTTGTTGAACACATGAAGAAGTGGGTGGTTGAGTTTTGTTATATGAACAGATATAGTGCTTCATGGGGAATGGTATGGGATGCCTTCAAGGTAGGGCTGAGAGGGGAGAACATTAGCTTTGTTGCATATAGAAGGAAGCTATACGAGGCTGAGATTAGGGAAATGTATGAAAAATTAGCCACACTAGAAAAGATCCATACAGAGAGGATTATGCAGGGGCAGGAGTATGTGCAAATCCAATTAGAAATTACGATGCTAAGGGCTGAGATCAATAGCTATTATTCTAAGGGAGTGGCAGAAAGGTTTCAGGTATATAAAAGGGACAGTTGGAAGACTTTTAGCTCTGTGCACCAGACAAAGGGAAGTCATGAAAAATATTGAGAATATCAAATTGAGTGATGGGTTGCTTGCCACAAACCCTACTTATATAATTGATAATGTATTTGAGGATTTTTATAGAACGCTATATTTTGAAGATACTCCATATAATAGTCCTTGGAAAGGAGCAATAGGGCTAGAAGAAGGTCAGGGTTGGATAGATCTAGGGCTGTATAGGGAATTGGAAGCAGCTATTACTCTAGAGGAAGTTGTTAATGCATTACACTCCCTGGCTCCATGTACAGCTGCTGGCCCTGATAGAATCCCCCTTGAACTGTACAAGGCATTACATCTAGAATTAGGCCAGTTTCTATTAGACTTATTCACCGAGGTATAGCGGAACAGGATACCTCCTCCTCACCACGGCAACATGGATTTATACCTGGCAGAGGAAAAGCTGGCGGAGAACTGGTGCAGGGGGCCCTGCACTGCTCAAGCACTTGGCCCATGCACCTGGCCCATGCCCCTGACCAGCACCATCGCCAAGTTCACTGTCTGCTTTGTAGACAGTGAACATTGCAAGGGTGCTGATGCACCCTGCAGGCTATAGCATTGATTACGAGCCGGAGACAATGATGTAGCCTTTTTCCCGCGAGGCCAGCGAGCGGATACTCAGGTTTCTAGAAAGAGACTCTGAATAACTCCGGCGGGGAAGTAGGTGCGTAGGCGGCAGCCACCCTGTCGGGAGCTTGGCGAATGGGCTTTCCCATCCATCAAACTCATAAATGGGACCTTTATTTGTTTCGCACTATCCCCCTTGAAGTTAATGGTTCTTTGCTCAGAAAGATGGACTCCATATGTATAAACTTTAAATGGCAATATAAGAAGACTAGGTGAGCCCTTAGATTTTTAACTCTTCCTCGAGGAGGGTGGGCAGCTTGGGCAGCCCTATTACATCAGACGGGAGTTTTGTATGCTGCTGAAAGGGGTGACATGGACGATCAAGGATATGGTTTGGCCACTCCTACAATACATGAGCGTGTACCTGGAAAATCTGCCTGGGGCTGTTTCCTCAGACAAGTAGAGCAGAGTTATTTTAAAAAAGTGGGGTTTCAAGATTGTGTGATCGCTGTGTGGAGAGTCTGGCGCAGGGTCAGTAAATTGCTGAAGATTAGAGGTTATAGCAGGTATACCTCTCTGGGGCGATCTTTGCACTTTCTGATTAACTTTTATATTATGGGACAATAGTGGGAACAATCTGGTCTCAATAAGATAGGGAACATATACCCAGCTGATCAATTATATTCATTTATGGAAATACAACAAGAATTTGGGTTAGTGGCCAGTTCTTTCTTCAAGTGCCTTCAGGTAAGAGAATTTTGTAGTAAACTCAGTGCAGGTAAATTTTCAATGGAAAGAATTCCCCTTTTTGATGCAATAATCCAGCCAGACCGTAAGATAGGACAGGTGTATAACCTTTTAATGGATACAGCACCGGACGATCTTGAGGAGGTCGAAGCTAGCTGGGCAAGGAAGTTAGTGGAGAGGGATATAGATTTATACATCTCCTGCACTAGGAATTAAGTTTCTCCTTCCATCTAATTTGAGAGCACATCACTGCAAAACGTTTTTTAGACTTTATTTATCTCCAGCAGAGCTGTTTAAATGTGGTAAAAGGGAAGATAAGTGTCCTAGGTGTGGAGAACGTCCGGCAGATTTGATACATGTGAGGTGTTGAGAAATTCTAGAGGAAGCGGTTTGTGAAAGATTTTACGCATGATGTTTTTCTGATCGACTGATGACCTGAGGACGAAGACTGATTCTGTTTGCTGAACCATACCGTGGATAGGTAGATATGACAATGTGAGTGAATTGCATTTTTATGCCTTTTCTTTTTAGGAACCAACTGTGCTGTCTTTACAGTTTTCCTTAGCTAGATGTTTTCCAAATTTGTGTTCTAAATTGTTTTTCATGAAGCCCCACATGATGATGCTAATAATGATGATGATATAAATTGCAGGGACAAATGTTTGACAAGCTATCTTACTGAATTCAATGCATGTGATTACTTCATCGTAACAGACTTTGCTGTTGATTTGTACCGTTGCTTTAGAATGTATTGTGATTCAAGCCTTGATTAGATTGCGTTTCTTTCGTCTCTTTGGTCAACCAATATTGTTCTTATATGTGTTTCATTTGATTTTGAGATTAATCTTCATGACTTTAGCATTGTTAATATAAGGGAAATAAATGTACTTAACTTTTACTAAAGGTGTGGTTATTCGTGGCTGAAAGGCCATGGTGCGTGACAATTACTGACTCCATTGATTATTGATTAGACTAACGATTATTGATTATTGTGTACTGATTATTGTTTCTGTTCTGGAACTATGGTAAGAACAACCTGAATGAGTCAAAAGGTTCATCAACCTATACGTGTCCCCTTGTAAGTTTACTTATTAAGGTCCGACGCGCTAACAGTACCATTAGATGCTTTATTGTCTGACATGGACAAGGATACAGTGGTAGTCTACGTGCTTGAGTTAGTGAATGACAAGCATGGTATCCAATAATGTGCATCAGGATAACAGGCAGAAGCCTCAGTTATTAAGAACCTGGTGCAACCCTTAAATATGATTTCAATTAACAATCAAGGTCAGGTTCAACAGTTTAGAAGTGACTTCTGACTGATGATTCTCAGGCTACTAATAGGATTATTCCTTCTGCTATTTGGATGTTTAGATTGCAATCAAAGAGTTTATATAAAAATAAAAGCTACGTATAAGTTTCTAGGGTGCTCCCAGAGAGGGAGACATTGAAAATTCAGAGTGGGAATGGGAAAAGGAAGAGGGGTCCTGTTAGTAATTGCAGGTGGATGAAAGCAAGATGTTGTACCTAGTAATTAAAAAAACATTCCGAAGTTGAGCCAAGCGCACCAAGTCTTTCCTTATCCAACATTATGTCAGCCATAAAAAAAAACTCAAAGCTTGATGGAAGTAAATGCTCAAAAACATTTGTCTCAACAGAACATGAGAGATCAGATACAAAAGGTGCACAGCATGCTAACTACACAGGATTCTTAGATTTCATCTCTCCAGGAGGCCACCAAAACAACTAATTTTGAATTAAAAGTCACAGAACACATTCTGACTCAGAACTAAGAAAATATTAATAAGCTTAGTTGGAAACTAAAGTTCTAGGGATAGATTAAAACATTTAGGAATCATTCCAGCAGAAGTAATGTGACAATTAATGGAGTACCAGAATCTGGTGAGTTAGATAAAAATCCAAAAGGAACAATGTTATGAATATTTCCCACCAATATGAACCTAAAACAAGACTGACTTCTTGAAGGATATTAAAAAGGTCCAGAGCCAGTTTCAGCCAGGAGATGTCTTCCAGGCAAGCCCCCATAAGATTCACGTCTAACTTCTCAAGTATACTTCCAAAGAGAAGATTCTATGTGACGTTGGCAACCCCATCCCTTGAAAAATTATCTAATAATATTAAAATCAGAGTTATCCAAAGAACTGATCAAGGAGATGATTGCTTAAACAATTCAATGACAATTTGTAAAGCTAAAGGATTTGTCGCCTACTGGCAACCTCCTTTAGTAACAAAGATGGTGCTGACAGATGCTCCAAAATGTTTACTTTTTAGGCAGTAGAGAAAGAAAAATGCTAGCTCAGATTTAGTGGAAATGCGGTGATAGGGACAGGAAGTATAATTACAAACATTGTGCTTAGTTAAAAAGCCCCTTATTTTGTGTGTGTGCATTTTTTACACACTCTAATATAAAAACAGAGAAAAAAGTCAATGTATCCTCTTGAAGGGATAGTCTATGGGCCTTCGGGCATGAACAGGGTTAAGGGGCCCCAACGGAGATGGGGTTAGTATTAGGAATGGGATATACTAGCAATAGTTGCAACCACTAGAGGTTAGGGAGGTTCATAGAAGGAAAAGGGTGACAGGAGCACAATTGTCTGTAGAGGAGAAATGGGGAAAAAAGATACATTGAATCTGTTATGTGTTTTTGTGCTGAATGGGAGGCCAATAAGCTTAGCTGGGCTCTGGAAAGAACGAAGTGTTGTTACTTAGTATTTATCGCCATATAAGAATTAAAAATTAGCAACAGAAGGAGGTCTTGCCCAGCCTAATGTAAAATAATATTTTGCCTGTTTTACAAATTTTTCATACCAATTATGTAACCCCAAAGGTCCTGATAAATCAATTGACATCGACATTTTTTTTTAAATCTAATCATGCAGGAATGCAAAATTGGTAATTTTTTACATCTGACTAAATCACTGAAAAAAGTTTGCCACATTTCGAGGTCAATCTGTTTACTAAAGCCAGGCTGAAATGGCAGTCAACAGAGGGCATGCTGATTTTGGTTAAGGTTTGATACAAGATTAATATGTTCAACCTCCCTTTGCTGAAGGGTGCCGGCCTCCACCGGATATTTTTATGCCATGTGGCTGCTATATAAAACACTGGATTTTCTACAGCAGATTAACCCCTAGATACAGCTGAAATGCTTCAGATGTGTAAAAGAAGTGATGGTAAGTAGCAGCATATAATCTGGGACTGTCCAAAGATTGCAGGGTATTGGGTCTCTATTTTTGAGTACTTTATATGTACATTAAATATCAATTTTTCTCAGGATGTTCAAACAATCTTATTGGTGTATTCCTCTGATGTTGGTATCAATATGAAAGATAATAAGATTTTTTTTTTTGGTTACTTTGATTGATTGGTCCATAATCTTACAAAAAACAGAAGTCTGAAGCACTGCCTACCTTGGAACACTGGCAGATTAAAATGTCGAAGATAGAGGCTTGTTATGCATTGCGGGCATGCTCATATACCAAATTTCTTACAGTGTGGAAAGGTTTATGAGCACAGAGATGCTGTCTAAGTGGAATTTTGTTTTCCCATGTGTAGGATGAAAAGATTTTGAAACCTTAGGCTTTTTAAAGGGCTGTGTAGGGGAGGAAGTATGGGGGTGCTAATGTGTAGAGGCTCTCGTTTATCTGTTTTTTCTCTTTCTGTTTTCATATCATAAATTTGTATGAACTCTTCCAATAAAGAATAAAAATAGAAAACATGTGGAAAGGTGTTGGCATGGCAAAGAAATAAAGCTAGAAGGCTTTTAAACATCATATACCTCAAATATTGGCAGAGGAAAATGTATATCAGCAAATACAATTAAAAAAAATACAATATAAGATTAGTTTGTTGATAATGTGGCTCGAAGGTAGATCATCCAGGGAGCTTTAACTCAGAGCATTGAGGCATGTTCTTTAAAATACATTTCCTTACCAAGGTTGTCTTCAGAGAACTGGGACAGCCTAGATCAACCTAAAAAAATATTGGACTGTATTACACGGACTAAACTTTCAAAATACCCTGGGCTGGGTGGATTACAAGAGCTCTGGAGCATACTGACTCCTGAAAGTTTACCTTCAATTCATCATCTTTATCAAAAGATCAACTCAGGAGGGGACAACCCACCATTATGACAGGCAGCTAACACTGCACTTTTGTTAAAACTAATGAAAGGTTCCAATATTCTCTCATCATTTTGCCACAATTCCCTGTTGAATGAAGACTGTAAAACACTAGCCAGAAACATTGCTAAAAGGCTGCAGAAGTCAGTAAAGGACATAGGGCCATATGTAGGAAAGCTTTTTCCCCATAGACACAGAATGGGTAAAATCCTTTCGTACATCTGGCCCATAATTCATCAAGTTCATTAAAGCTTTATGTAGTAACGGAATTTAGAGAAAAATATTACAGCCTTTTTACTGGCATGGACAGTGCTATTATGAAGTCCTGTTCGTTATTTGCCCTGTTAAAAGTTGCAGAGAATGCATTCGACAGGGTTAACTGTGACTTTGTTTGGTATATGTTTGAAAAATACCTCTTTCCCCTAGCTCCATCAAAACTGGACAAGCTTTTTTATTTCCATCCATGCAGATGACGGGTTATTAATTGGCACCCGAGTAATTACCTCTAGGCTCATAAAGGCATCTCTCAGGGGTGCTCAATGTCATCTTTGTTGTTTATGCTATATATCGAACCTTTGGCTATTAAACTCAGATTCAGATGCTACCCTGATATTTTACCATATCTGTTAGGCAGTTTAAACTGAACCACAGTCATACACAGATGATTTACTTATTCTATTGGCAGTGAAACACCTTATGGTCAAATCTGAAGGACCATGAGGAATCTGGCTCTTTTTTCAGTTTATGAAGTAAACCAAAACAACACCAAGGTTATGGCATGGAGCCCTGACCATAGTAAACATAGATAGGCCATGGCTGTGAAAATGGAGATAACTCTGGACTCCAACTTGACTATGCAGGACCACATCAAGAAGAACGCTAACAACGCTTTCCACAGCCTTAAACTTCTGAACAAAATCAAATCCTTCATTCCTCATGATGATCTCAAACAGGCCACACAAGCACTGGTACTCTCGGAACTAGACTATGGAATCTCCATCCTTACCGGCACGGCCAAATCCCAACTTGCCCCTATGAGGGCCACTCTTCATACAGCTACCAGACTGGTGACTGGAATTAAAAAATATGGCCACATCTCCCCTGCCCTAAAGAGTCTTAAATGGCTCCCAATTGAGGCTCGCTGCTTGTTCCGCACTGCCTGCCTAACACACAAAGCCCTTCACACTGGGAAACAAGAATACCTTGCCCAAAAACTCTTGAAAGCAGGTCAAACAAGATCACTAAGAAGCTCTAACACCTTCTTCCTCATCCTGCCAAAAACCAAGAAGCAAAAAACTCGGACATGCTCCTTCTCAAACAATGCACAGAGAATCTGTAACTCCATACCTATTCACATCAGATCTAACCCTTCCCATCAGATCTTCAAGAAGCTACTTAACCAACCTCCACGCCAAAAAGAATCTCTCACCGCCCACCCCACCACTGCCGGATCGCTATCTTCTTGTCCATGAGAATCCCACTCCATAACCATTCTGTAATGGGATTCATGTGGTTTTTATGTGTTTATTATCTATACTGTTGTAAAGCATTCTGATACCCTCGGGGTCTTGCCAGCGTTATAGAAAACTTTCTAAATAAAATAAAATAAAAAGCTATCTAGGGTTTCAAATAATACAAGATATGGGAAATTTAGTTATAACAATTGTTTTTAAACATGGAATGTTCAGACCCAATTACATGTTAAGCAATCTTTTCCTCTCTCAATTATAGGCAGGGTCAACTATATCTCGATGTTAATTTAGCCTAAATCACTATTTCTAGTTCAGTACTTATCAGTGTATGTCCCATACTCCTTTTTCCATAAAGTTGAGAATAGATGCCTTTACGTAGGCTACTAAGAACTCTCATATTTCAAAACAAATCTGAGTAGAAGAAAAGGCAGGTGTCGCCAGACCAGATTTGGTTGTTTATTATTTGGAAGCAAGGCTATATCTGATCTGATTTCTTTCGATCCCTGACAGGTGCCTGGAGTTTAATGGATGATTTTCAGAAGCCTTACTTTCTCCAGGGGGGCTATTGAGGAAGTGTAACCAATGTTTAAAAAAAGTAAGATACAAGTTAATTTGGGACACTGCACTTATTTGGTGGGACAATGATTACTTGGTTCTTCCCCATACTCACTTTTTTAAAACTCTTATGTCATTCTAGCCTCCCCCTTACTCAGATCTCTAAGAACTATTCGACATGTAATACAATATGTGCAATTGTAGATAAGGCTGATAATATTAAATCCTTTCAGGAGTTAAAGGGGGTACATAATGTGACAGTCCTATTTTATGGATAAATTAAAGCAACTATGGGCAAGAAAGAAAGTAAAGAAGTAAAGATGAGTTAAGGAAGCAATCACATCCTCTTTTCCAAGCTATATTTAACTCTGAATATTCAGTCAATATGGCTTCTCAGGTGTATGTTAAACTACTGATTGTAAAGCTAGGAAGAGATGAGAGAAAGAAGATATTGCTACTACCCAGATTCTTTGGGCCAATGTAATTTATTTAAATCTCTATACTTTTTCTTTTTAGTGAAGTATGGAGGAGTTTTCTTCCAACTAAAACACCATTCTTATATAACATCTTCAAAACGTATTGACTTATTCACTCTCAATAACAGTCAAAGCCCACAATGTGGGGTAAAGAATGTGGATTACGTACATGTGTTTATTTGTTGTCCAGTATTATGCTTAGATTGTAATTAAGCAGTTCATTAGCGATAAATTCAATAGAAATGTATCCTTGTTAGGCAAGTAGTGTTATTTGAGTCAAATGAAGATTGGCCAGATTATTCACTTATTTCCTTATGTTTACTGTGTTTACAAGTACATTTAAATAAAAAATCACTAAACAGTGGGAATCAGCAGCTCCTCTCAATTTTCGTCTTTGCTTGAAATAAATTAAAACAAGTGGTGGAGAGAGATTGTTTTCAGGCAGCTTGCATAATAACATGGGAAATGTCACTGTATGCCTAAATATAAGCAATGATCAGGCACCAATGATCACTAATGATCATGGGTGGATCATTGCTAGACTAATCCAACAGTGCAGAGTACTAAAATATACTATCAGTTAATTGAGTAATTTGAATTCCAAATTGAAGGATGCACAGCAAGTCTGGTTGTTTTTCCCCATTTTGAAGCACAAAGATTAAAAATCAGAATTACGGCTGAAAACTTCCAAATTCCAATGCTGTCACATATGAGTATTCCCCCAAACTATATGAGGATTCCAGCAAAAAGAAAAAAGAAAATACGAACACATCCTCTTCCAGCATAGGTGAAGTTCCTTAAAGAATCGGGTGATTCTTTCAGAGCAATGCAATTCCCTGCCAACATAATGGACCCTTGATGAGCCCTAGTTTTAAAATCTTGTAAAACATTTGACAACATGTTCAGATAAAAATGGAGGGGATACATTGATCAAAAGAAGTTTGTAAGCATTCCTCATATAAACTAGCAATGTATACATATCAACATAGGCGTGTGCGAAGTTCACATAATTTCCTTTGCAGAAATTATGTCAAATTCGAAAATGATTCCACCGTATTATGACAAGGGAAACCACCACCTTTTCTGGGTCAGTACCAACGCCATCAAAAGCCTGGCGGAAACATCACTGAAGAGAAAAGACTCACCATCGAAGACACAGGGAATCCAAACTGCAAGTTTTCCCGATGATCTTCTACGTTATGCTCCACCTGGAACACCAACGCCGACGAAGACGATGACGGTAAGTACAGCCACCTAGCACACAAGGGAGGGGGGGAGGAAAACAAGAGTGACACACACACACGACACACACCATCCATACACACACCATAAACATGTCCAGCTGCACACGAAAAACAATTTGCACCAGATACATGGCAGAATAATGCAAGGACAACAGGAATGCACGAAAGTGAATGTATTAATATCAACAGCTAATACATTATCAAATTGTCAGCGAAACCGATATGTACACAAAGGGGCACTACCCAGTCCAGTGTTCAAAGGGCCCACATGGCCACAGTCCAAGGCCTAACTCGAATCCTGACTTCATCCGGATAGAACTCTGCAGGGGCATCAGTATGCAAGTGGGCAGGCACCTCAGGGGGAGGAGGCTCCTCAGCTGGAGTCTGGAACAAGCCACCTGGTTGTGGAGAGGGCAACATGCCCATTGCTCTATCCTGGGGAGTGCAAAGCCACAGTCTCTCAGGTGGGTGACTTTCCCACTGGTTCTGGGGGGGGGGGGGCAATATGCCCATTGCTCTGTCCTGGGGTGTGCAAGGCCACAATCTCTCAGGTGGGTGACTTTCCCACTGGTTCTGGAGGGGGACCCTCATACAGCGGCCCCTGGAGGGTGGCCTACAAGGCATCCGCTGGTGGTGATGGCTACATGTTGGTGGCAGATGGAGGGGTCTCCTGGGGAGCCTCTGCAGTTGGTGATGGCTGCAGTGTGGTGGTAGATGGAGGTGCCTCCTGGGCAGCCTTTGCAGGTGGTGATGGCTGCAGTGTGGTGGAAGATGGAGGTGCCTACTGGGCAGCCTCTGCAGGTGGTGATGGCTGCAGTGTGGTGGCAGACAGAGGTGCCTCCTGGGCAGCCTCTGCAGGTGGTGATGGCTGTACGTCCTCAGCTGGTGGTGGGGGCCCCGTGACTGCTGGCAGAGGAGTCACCCTGACAGTCTCTGCTGGAGTAGAGGGCTTCGTCCCCTCCATGACATGTGGTATGGATTCCTTACCCCTCCTGGCAGAGGTTGATGACTTCTTCCCCTTCTTGGCTGGAGGTGCAGGCTCCTTCACCTTCTTGGCTGGAGGTGTAGGCTCTTTCCCATTCTTGCCTGGAGGTGCAGGCTCCTTCCACTTCTAGTCTGGAGGTGCAGGATGGGATGGGTTGGGGTTGAGGAGAATGGGACTGGGAAGTGGTAGTTGGAGGAGGGATGGTAGAAACAGGGACAGTGGCTGCCATCAGAGTGGAGGCCAGAGTCTGGATTGGTCTCTGTTGGGCCGCAAATCCACTGTGAATGCCCGCTACGAATGCATTGCATTGTTGCATCTGGGATGCCAGATCCCTGGATGACATTCACAATGGCTGACTGTCCTACTGTGATGGATCTCAGGAGGTCAATAGCCTCCTCACTCATGGCAGCAGGGGTCACTGGGGCAGGGCCTGAGGTGCCTGGGGTGAAGGAGATGCCCACCCTCCAGGGTGAGCAGGCACGGACAACTCGCTGAGGGGCTACTGGGAGGGCAGTGCTGGTACGGGGGTGGCGGCTGTACCTGCAGCTAGGGTAGTCACAGAGGTGTCTGCCACCACCAGGGAGCTTCCATCGGAGAAGGTATCCGAGTCTGTGCTGTTACCTCCTGTCTCCGCCTTGGTGCTCCCCTCGGCCTCTGTCCCACTGGTTCCCTCGGCATCGGTGGACTCTGCCTCCCTCTGTCACCGATGACCCTGCTCCTCCACCAGATGATGCTAATGTACACAAGGACAGGATGACAGAACAAAAAAGGGGGGGGGAGATACAAAGGAAACACTGGGTCAATTACTGTACCAACACCACAGTTGCCATACACAGAACCATCACACACAGGGAACAGGCTTAAGCACTATGCATTGCACTGCCAGTGACATGGCTAGATGCTAAGGCAAGAAGAGGGCCACACACCGCCAACTGCGCCCTCCTGGGACCCACGATGCCTTGCCTGAAATGGACTGCAAAAAAGCTAGGTTACCCGTATTTGATATACACCCATTACCCTAGAAGTCCCACGCTGCAATGTCTGGCCTGGTCTTAGGAGCACCCACTAACTCACATCCACCACCCGGATCCCACCCCACCTGCCAACATTTGTAATGATATCCATTGTACTCACCCCCTTGTGGCTGCTGTGATTCCCTCAAGTGCCCATCCAGCTCAGGATTGGCCACCGCTAGTATGCGAGCCATCAGGGGGGTCAGGATCTGACAGGCATCCCTTCCTCGACGGGAGGCCATCCCCAGCTGGGCCTCCACGGTCTTCCGCGCCCAGCGTCTCAGGTCCTCCCATTTCTGACAGTGGGTGCTCCGCCTGCCATAGACCCCTAGGGTCCGCACGTCCTTGGTGATGGCACACCATAATCCCTTCTTTTGATGGGCGCTGACCTGCAGAGGCAATACAGACAGGAGCACACCAAACAGTCCAGCCTGTCAAACAAATGGCCCACCATACCCGTTTCCAGCTCCATTAGCACACACATCGCCCGGCGCACACCATGTACACCACCACAAGACACTCACCCCAAACCCCCCTCACAATGCCTGAACACACATCTCCATGCATCCTTCCAAAATGCATCGTGCCCAAAGTGTACTCACCTGTTGTTCTGGAGGCCCATACAGCAGTCCGTACTGGGGTAGGACCCCATCCGCCAGTAGTTCCAACTCCTCCGAAGTGAAGGCGGGGCCCTTTCCCCGGTCACACAGGCCATGGTATGTTCCGGACACAGGTCAAAGCATCACACACAGTGTAGGTGTTCTCCTGTTGAAGGTCAGGAAACAAGTGAGGAATCAGATAGAAAATGGCAGTCACATCCGCGGCGGTGTACACCGTGACCGCCGGCGCTGATCCCCATTAGCCACTGTACTCCATAGAGCCCCATATTATCCAATATGGAATTGCATGGCGGTGCAAAACTGCCTTCCGCCACAACCCCCAACGTCGGTGGAATTACCTCACTTCCACCTGTCTCTACATATAGAACAGGCGGTTGTCATTTCAGAGGGTGGGGAACAGTCATATCGACATTAACTGCGTCACAGATTAGATCGGCACATACCTCGCCATTAACACTGTTCCATTACATAAGTGCACCAAGTAGACTGCAGTCGTGGTTCCATTGTTCCTATTGTGACAGCCTACTCACTCTTGTGTCCCTTAGATACCTACTGCTGCGGATGAATAGGAGGTGGAGACATACCCCCATGTACAGACCCCTGATGGACTTAGCTACACTGGAGGACAGGCACATTATCCTCACCTATAGACTGGACAGGGCCACAATCACAGAGGTGTGTGCCCAAATAGAGTCAGACCTGATCTCATCTATCCGTCATTTAACTGGGATCTCCCCTCTTATGCAAGTGCTATCAGTGTTCCATTTCTTGGCAATTGGTTCCTTCCAAGTGACAGTGGGCTTGGCAGCAGGAATGTCACAGCCAATGTTCTCAATCGTGCTGGCAAGAGTGTTGTCTGCCCTGGTAAAACACATGTGCAGCTACATTTCTATCCCCTAGGTGGAAGAATTGGCCACTGTGAAGTCCAGATTCTATGGAATGGGACATATCCCCAATATTATTGGGGGGAATGATGGTACACATATTGCGTTTGCCCCCTCCCCCTGCCAGAATGAACGGGTGTTCAGGAATCGGAAGAGTTTTCCCTCATTGAATGTGCAGATGGTGTGCCTGGAGGACCAATACATCTCCCACGTCAATGCTAAGTATCCTGGGTCGGTGCACGATGCCTTTGTTCTGAGGAATAGCAGCATGCCAAATGTGATGGCCCAACTACAGAGGCACAGAGTGTGGCTAATAGGTGAACCTTGGTCCCCACCCACTGTATGTTAGTGTATGCCTTCTGGTGTTAACCCCATAGGATTGTGTGAGGCTAAATGTTTGTCTCTCAATACTTGCAGGTGACTCTGGCTACCCAAACCTATTGTGGCTGCTAACCCCTGAGAGGAATGCCAGGACAGGGGCTGAGGAACGGTATAATGAGGCACATGGGCGAACCAGACGGGACATTAAGAGGACCTTTGGCCCCCGAAGGCCAGGTTTAGGTGCCTCCATCTGACAGGTGGATCCCTGTGCTACTCGCCCGAGAAGTGTCTGCCAGATAGTAGTGGCATGCTGCATGTTGCACAACCTGGCCCTCGAAGAGACTGGAGATGCCCCTGTGGCAGCAGTAGACCCTGAGGACAGTGAGGATTAAGAGGGTGAGGATGAGGACAACAGAACATCAGTTATCTGTAAGTACTTACAACGACACACAGGTGAGATAGTGCAACTGCACACTCCTATGACTATTGGTGTATTCTGTGTGGCTGTAGCATGATGGCATTAACTCCCTTTGCATCTCAACTTACTGTCACCTATGGTTTGTCATTTTACAGATGCTGGTGATATAACAACTGTCTACTGATGTGCTGACTACAGCCAGCTACAGGTCATTATTTCTATGCTCTTACAGTGTACAGTTAATTTGCACTAGATGTGACTGTTTAATACACATTTTCAATCCATAAAATACTAGTAGTCAAGTTGTGATCAAGGGTGTTTATTGTAGTGCTAAGAAATTGAGGGGAAAGTGCAATGGAAGGGGGTAATGATGGAGGAAAGTCCAGGGTATTGTTCCATTGTTTGTAGCACAGGTGCAGTGTCCAAGGGGCCAAAGGAAGGGGAGCTACGACAGTTTAAAGTGGACAAGGTGACTGAGTGGGACACAAGGGGGACAATCAGGAGAGTGTAATTTCCTGGCGGGGTCTTGGCAAGTGTCTCTGGCTTTTGTCTGGGTCGCAGGGAACATTTGCGGGGTGGTTCACCTTCTGCAGGGTGAGGGGTGCTGGTGGCCTGTGGGTCCTGTGGTGGGGCCTCCTGCCCACTAGCTGCAGCAGAAGAGTAGGGCTGGTCAATGGATTGGCTAGTGGTAGGGCCCCGCTGGTGTGCTGTTGCCTCCCTTATGATGTTGGCCATGTCTGCCTGCTATGGAGATCAGGGTGGTGTTAATGGCCTGCAAGTCCTCCCTGTACCCCTGATACTGTTGCTCCTGCAGCCGCGCCTGTTCTCCTGTACATTGTCAAGGATCTGGCTCATCGTGTCCTGGGAATGTTGGTAGGCTCGCAGGATCTCGGAGAGTGCCTCCTGGAGAGTCAGTTCCCTGGTCCTGTCCTCATCTTGGCGCACAGCAGGCATCCCAGTGTCCCTGTTGGCCTGTGCCTCTGTCCTCTAAAAGGTGTGCCCATTGCCACTGACCCCAGGTCCCTGATTGTCTTGGGTATAAAGTGTGTCCTGGGGTCCCTGTACAGTTGGGCACACTGCTGAATGACGTGTCCTGGGGACAGAGGTGTGGGTACGCTGGGCGGGTGCTGTGGTGATGGATACTGAAGAGGGAGGCTCTGTGGTGGACTGTGAGTGGGCTTGGGTGACCGGCTGTCCAGTGGTCCCTGATGGGCCAGGTAGGGCATCCAGATGTCCAGAGTTACTGTCCTCACTGGGGGCATCTTCTGTTGGGGGGCTGGATAGTCGTGGCACCTCCTCTCCACTGACATTGGCTGGGGTACTTGTGGGGATGTAAGTGAAGTATTATGCTTCATGTGTGTGACATATTGTACATCCCTGGCTTCCCCTCTATCGTTGGTGTTGCCCTGCCACCTTTTGCTTGTGTATGGTGATGTATTGTGGGATTGTTAGTTTCTCTATGCTGTGCATGCTTTGTGATGGGTGTCCATGCAGGGCTGGGGGGGCTGTCCATGCATTGGTATAACATTCAGGGCTTGGCAGTGGGGTTAGTCAGATGTATAGGTGTAGGATGTGGGATGGAATGGAGTGATGGGAGTGAGGCTGAGGGTGTGAGATGGTATGCAGTTATGGGAGGTGATAAGTGGTAATTGTTGATGTACCAGGGTCCAGTCCTCCAGCTACTCCAGTGAGTCCGTCAGGATGCAGAAATGCCAAGACTTGCTCCTCCCATGCTGTGAGGAAGGATGTGGGGGTCCACTGCCAGTCCGCTGTATGGAGAGCTGGTGCCTTGCTGCTATGGAACGTACCTTCCCCAATAGGTCGTTTCACCTCTTCGTGAAGTCGTCCCTTGTTCTTGAATGCTATCCCACAGTGTTCACCCTGTCCACGATTCTCCGCAATAGCTCCATCTTCTTTGCCATGGATATCTGATGTACCTGTGCTCCAAGCAGCTGTGGCTCTACCCTGACAATTTCCTCCACCATGACCCTTAACTCCTAATCAGTGAAACGGGGGTGCCTTTGTGGGGACATGGGTGTTGTGTGGTGTGTGTTGGTGAGAGTGTGTTGAGTAATGCAGTGGGGTGTGTGATGTGGGGTGTGTGAGGGATGTATGGGTGTAAGTGGTGTGTGTCTAGTTGTTGCAGTGGTCTTGGTGTCAGTCTCGTGGCAATGATTTGTATTCGTAAAGGGTTGTGGGTAATGTGGGTGTGTATTTTATAGTTGTGTGGGTGTGGTATGTGTATGAATGTCAGGTGTGTGTTTTTCGAACTGGCCAATGTAGTGTTGTTTTGTATGTGGGTGTCCATTCTGAGCGCGGTGGTATGTACCGCCAATGGTTTACCGCCATTGAATGTCCACAGTGGTGATTTGTGGTTCATAATGTGATGGGTGTTGTTTTGTTGGTGTAACAGTATGGGTGTTGGTACCGGCACTTTAGCACTGACCTTTGGGCTGGTGGATTTGTATAGGTGGCTCTATTCTGTTGGATTGGTGTGTGTGTGCCATAATATGGCGAATGGATATTCACCACTGCACGCAGTGATATGTTGGCGGCTGTAACTGTGGTGGTCAGCAGCATTTATCGCCAATGTCATAATGAGGGCCTATGGCCTAGTCTAGATTTGAGTTGTATCTGAGCCCTCACAGCTTAAAAGGAAGATTCCACATAGGTCAAAATTAGGTCTAAGTAAAGAAAAATGAAAGGGGATGAGTGCAAAGAGGTACCTTGTTGAAATTCAAATCAGCAAAACTATCCAAGTGTCCTCCATAGGGCCAACCTAGACCTATGCACTTCAAATGTTAGACCCTCAGTTGTCCGCAGTTGGACTGAAGAAGGCGGACGATGAGTTCAGCCAAGATTTGCACCTTTGGAAATAACTTAGGAGTAAGTGATATTAAGATGGACAAACCTGGAGGCAGTTTCTGAGAGGACTCTAAAGGGCAGAAGTGAGAGCATTTGGTGGCGGATAGAAAAAGCTCAGAGAGGAACAAGGAGGATAGGCCAGCCAAAAATCATTGTACTTGGGGGTAGCAGCACTGGGAAGAAAAAGTAGTAAAATTTAAATAGAGTCCACTTAAATGATGCATGTTCAGCTGGCCTCAGTCCAAACCAGAGGGAATTACAAATGCAGACATAAAATAGGTTAAATGTCATGAACTGTCATTGAAAGTCCTTACAATGAGCCTAATAAAAATATAAAAACAGACACATATGTATTTGCCTACCTTTATCTATCTTGAGACGAATTCCCAAATTATTGGGTGGGTAAGGTTTTCAGGAAGGAATTAAAAACAGCTAGAGGAAGGGAACATTGTAAATTCTTAGAGTAATTTTAGTGGGAAGGTTTGAGCTTTAAAGAACTTGGGTTTATTTCTAAAAGACAAAGCACTGTGAAAGGCACTATCATGTCACTTTATCTTTTTTTGCTTCTAATACATCCTCTTTTTTGTAACTGCATAGCAGTGCTTCAATTCAGGCAAACAAACATTTATATTACCCTTTGTTGTACTTGCATTGCTTCCACAAATCAATTTAAGGATTTCACCATAATGTTTTGTCTCCAGTTTCAAATTCGTCCATTCACTTTTACAAAGCGGGTTAAAATGTTCAGTTTCACATTCTGCTTTTTTATGTTTTAATGTTATGTAATTAGCTAAATAGTTGTGACCTGGTTCCCATTTTACCATTCCATGCAGCAGATTAGGTTGCAAATGTTAAAATACTGTTAAAATATTGAGGCGAAAATGTTTACCCTAAAAAGGGAATTTAATTTAAATATATTAATTAATAAACTTTTAGAATAAGTTATTCACATTTTCATCCCTACTGTATCGTTTTCCAATGGTCCAGCAGGAACGTTTATTTGAAAATTTGTCCAAAACAGTTTTTCACAGGGTGGATCCAGATGGAAATCAGTTACGAGAAACAGACCGAAAATGTTATTTGAAGCAGTTTTTAATATTTGAAAAACAAGCCGTAGCCTTAATTTGCTCTTGTTTCTGCCGCAGTAGAGTCTTGCTTTTATATTATGCAGGCGGTGATCTATCTGTAGGAATTTACTATGATGCTAGTTTGTAGAATACCATTTCTTGTAGAAAATTGTTACTTCATATTTGTTTATTTATGACTTAGAAAAAACATGTGAACAATAATAAACGTTAAAATCTATTTCATTGAATTAAGTGTTTACAAAATATTCAGAAACTCAATCTGATTTGTTTTAATATTCATAAGTGTGTCCAATTACCATGATCACAATGTGCCAAATCCAGCTAAGAGCTACCTGAAGCCTTGCATAACAGCAAAATAGCAATATCTGTTGAAAAATCAAATGCCGATTCAGAGAGACTGTAACTCCTAAGAAACGAAATAATAGACAGCACAACAAAATGATGACGGTATTAAAAACAAAACTTGTCAATGAGCACAGGCTACTCTATAGCACATTCAGCATAATTGAAGGTTCGGAGACTTACCACTGAGGTAAGAGCCATCTGGAAACTGTAGATTCTTGCAAGGCCAAAGTCTGCCAACTTTATTTGTCCACTGCTGGTGACAAGTATATTCTGTGGCTTTAGATCTCGATGTACCACTCTGTGTGAATGGAGGAAGTCCAGACCTTGGAGCAGCTGGAACATCATGTCCTGGACACAGGCAAGAAGTGAAAGGTAAAAATTATACATCGTAAAGAAAATTACTTTTTTCTAGAAACAGTTTTTTTTTTTTTTTTAATTATAAAACTTAAAATAAGGTCTTTTTAAAATGATAATGCAGTTAAATATTTTCGAAGTGTCTGAAAAAATAAGCACTCTGCGCCCCTTGCTACTGGAGGGAAAAGACAATCTTGAATAAAATAGTTGCACTTAACCAGAATGTGCACTAAAATGTCAGGTTTGAGTTTGACAAAAGGACAAAGTAAGGAACCATGTGGGAAATCCCCCTCTTCACTGATGTTATCCAGTGCTGGAATATGGCCAAAACCAATATGCATTAAAAACATCTCTTTTAGGCAATCAAGCAAATCACTGTGAAGCTCAATAGGCAGTGAATTATGTTAGGTTTGGTCAATATACATTGAAGCCAGGATGAAAGTGAGCTAGGTTCTGCAAGAAAAATTGAATATTACCAAATAAAATTACCTTTGAGAGCAAAGGCCAAAGCACATTCGCCAGGTTGGGTGCTCTACAGAATGAACTGGAAAATTAGAAAGCAGCTTAGTCGGCCAAAGATTACTAGTGAAGTACATTTAACTACGTACAAGGTTTCAGGGAGCAATGAATAGCCACAATGCTAAAATGAGATTTACTAAACGTTCTTTACTTGCCACTATGTGGTCAGATTAGATCTGACTCAGCAGTGTAGCCATCTCTACACTTTCTTGAATCAACAGAAAAAGAGCTTTCAGAAATAATACTGATAGAAGGGTTTAGGCTCAAACCCAAAGGGGTTCCATTGAATACAACATTTGATTGGGCCACAAATGTGTGCTTCCAATGTAATCGTCTGTATTGCAATTTTTGGCTTGTGGGAAAGCTTATACTCAGTACAGCATGTATGTGTTGACTAGGGTGGCAAGTCACTGATCAAGGCAATAGGCCTGATCTGTTTATTATGAAAAATTACTATAAAGGCTATAGTCCTGTCATATTTATTGTGAAAAGCACTTGTTAACGTCAATAGGCATTTAAGCATGGATTGCCATTGCTCAGTCTGCATGAAGGTGTGCAGAGAGGTATTATGATACATACATTCTTACAGTTTACCATAGTAGGAAGGGTTTTAGCAGTGGTGTAACGAAACTTGTGCCACCTCCCCCCTCTGCAAATTCAATGTAAGGGCCTTCTTCAGAGCTCACTCAAGAGCTTGCAAGCCAGGGTATTGTGCTGAGGGGACCCCCTGAGCTCAGCCCCCCCACACTGTGGGGACTGCGAGGGCCTTTGTTACGCCACTGGGTTTTAGTGCTGGTGTCCCACTGCCGGGAGAGAACATTTGCACTATGATAATCCTTATCAAAATGTCTTAGAAGGGATTACATATTGTTTTGACAACTGTAATTTTCTACATATTTATAAATCTATTACAATGTACCTGATGGTTACCTTGAGTGACAGCCTATGATTAATACATCACGTTGGTTCTGGTTCTGGTGCACAGCAATGATAAAAGTTATAGGTCTGATTGGTTCATTGGGAAAAAGTATTTCAGATGCAGTATGTTTGATTTGTTTATAATGTTATAATGAAAAGTTATGACAAAGGCAGTAGGCTTGATTTAGTTATGAAATACATATGTTAAGCCAGTGGTTCCCAGTCAGTGGGTTGATGCACCCCTGTGCACCGTAAAAACTAGCCATGGGTGCCGCGAAAAGCACACTGAAAACATCTGCTCTGTTTGTTCATCATTAATATGTTCCTTTCTTTTGATGAAACCACTGACTAGGTAGACGGGAAAGAAAAACTGAAGGCTGAATGTGCTAGATTAAAGCCTCCACTTTACCCCAAAGGAGAAAACAGACAAATTATTTGATCTTATGAGATAATTATGTCAGTGGTCATTCTGTTTTCTGTGTAGGTTTTATGAGCCTCTGCTAATTCAGTGTACTAGCATTAGGATTTCCTCTATATGGCGTTTTTTATTTTCTTAGAGCAGCACATTATGTTAGAGTCTTTCAAACTCACTGAGCCCGCCTGCTTAACAACCACAGGCCAAAAGTCAAAGGCAAAAGATACTTATCACAGCAGCTGTAGCGCATTTGTCTGGCTAAAACAAATCTTTGACACTGATATTAATGGCTGGTTCCCCTCAGGGTAGGATTGTTTGATTCTGATCTGTTTCAGGCCTCCCTTTCCCTACTTTGGCTCATTTTAAAATCTCTGTGGTCTGTTCAGAATGAAAAAACAGCAAATCAGAATCCACAGGGCTTTGGGCTCAGTTGAAAGGACATTCCCACATTGGCACTCATTTAAATCTTCTGGTACCCTGTCATCAGACACCTCGCTGCAACCTTCAAACCCTTGCCTTCTCCTAGTTTAAAATTAGAAAATGCAAGAAGTAATGGAGTATGGGGGAGTGAAGCTTGAAGAAGCCACCACTCAATTTAAAAAGCATACATCTCTGGAGCATGAGAGAAGCAACGCGCATTAAAACAAGCACTAGAGGGGGCGTGGTCTGGCCACGAACGGAGATGGCCGCCTAGTAGCTGAGCTCTGCTAGGCGGCGGGCTGCGGGCCGGGGACGGCGGTGCTGTGGGGGCATCGCGAGCCCCCCAAACCATCAATAATATCGAGCGCCGAGGACCGGCGCTGGGGGACGAGTGGATGACGCTCCGACTGCGGAGGGGGCGCGCTCTCTCCCTCCGTGCGCACAAGGAGCTAGGAAGATGGCGCTGAGGCCTGCAGCGGAGTGCTGAGCCGCGGCCTCAGGTAGTTGGCTGACCCGGGTCGGGGACCGCGCCTCCCCCCTTTGCTCACCGGAGGAGGTGGGAGCCTGGAGGCTTCCACCGCTCGCCTCGCTCCTCTCGCCCCGCCCCTCTCCTGAGGACGAGGGCCCCCCGCAGGCACGCCGGAGACCTGGGCGGCCCGTGGAGAGAGAAAACGACAGCAACACTGCATGACCCTCCCTCCCCCCCTCCACTGCAGAACCCGGGGAGTCCCTTTCTCTCCTCCACCATGAACAACTGCAATTCCAGGGCTGCTGCTGCTTCTGAGAGAGTGGGGGGCATTGCGAGTGGCACCCCGCTTGTTACCCCCCCACCCCACCAACTGCGCAAAGACAGTGGCCCCAACAGGGGCGGGGCGGACCGGGAGGGACGGAAGAGGAAGGAGGGGGAAAAGGAACAATAAAAAATAAAAAGGAGAAGGAGCACTAGCAACGAAACACATCTGGCCCTGCAACAACAAAAAGTTAACAGAGAGGTGAACTCTTTCTTTTCTTCCCCACACCTAACTACGTCAAACGCCTGCCGGACCCCCTGACTGACAGGGGGCAGGTAGCGCAACCCCCACCCCCCAGACGGGTGAACGGTGAGGGGTGAAGAGCACTGCACGGGCCCCAAAACTGCACGGAGCACCACAGGAGCTATCCTACTGGGACACTTGTTCACTCGGCTACACCCCCAACCGCCATTGGGACCAGAGATGAGAGGGCCAGCCGCGGCCTCAAGCATCCAGGAGAGCGGACGCTTCATAATTTTCTTTACGGTCTCACGTGCCACCCCCTCGCCTGGCGCGTCGTAGCGGACCCCTCTCTCAATGACCACAGAGCTGGCGCCTGGACGGCATACGGGGAGCAGAGACAGAACTGGGGACCCCCCTCTCTCACTCTCCCAGCCAGGAACACAGGACCACGGGGCTTCTGCCCCCCCACCCCCAGTGACCACGTATGCTCTGAGACCTCCGGGTGAGCAGGGAGACCACTGGTGCCTACGTGGAGAATCCCTATGACCCCCACACTTACAACCAACACCCACCCGGACCTACCGCTGCATCGACCCCCTCCCTCCATACCTCGGACAAGTGGGGGAACACCAGGGTCTGTACCCGTGCCTGGATCTGCACGCTGCCCAGACGCCCAGAGGTTCGACTTTTGAGACTTTGTCCCAAGCACCAACCGCATCACAGTCCAAAATCCTTTGGCGCCCTACCTGAACGGGGGAACCCGCAATGCCCAGGGGCAAGACGACGAGCAAAGTAACGGGTAAACCAGCCCGCCAACTACTATTCTCTGAAGCCCTTCGACAGCAGGAACACCCCTCAGTAGAGAACTCTCCACCCCTTCCTCGTGCCAACACGGCGGATGACACACAACGTGCGACAATGGACCATATATTGCAGGAGATATCGGCGGTGAGCCGTAAGCTGGAGGGCGTGGATAATGCCATGGTGGCGCTGACAGCGGAGACGAGATCTGTACGGCTGGACATAGCCGGTTTTCAATCGCAGATGTCCGGCTCGATCAACAAGTGACAACGGTGGAAACTCAAGTAGCCTCCTGGACCGACAGAGACGTAGAACTCTCACACCTTCAAAGCAAGCTGACGGACTTGGAGGACAGGAGTTGCAGGAACAATGTTCATCTCCTTGGATTCCCGGAAGGTGTGGAGGGCTCAGACATATTCTCCTACTTGCGTGACATATTACCCAAGCTAACCGATATAACATTTGATCCCCCGTTAGAGTTCCAGAGGGCACACAGGTTGGGCCCCAAGAGACAGGATGGAAATGGCCGCCCCCGCCCAATTATAGTCTGCATGCTGCGACATTTGCAGGCCCGCCAACTACTACAGACGGCTCGCACACAAGGGTCGTTTCGATCGGGTAACCTGGAGATCCGGATGTCAGCTGCCTTTTCCAAGGAGACCGCTGATCGGAGGAAAGTATTCCTGTCCTTCCGCACCCAACTCTGTCGCCTAGAAGTGAAATTTGGTCTATTTGAGCTGGCCATGGTGTGGATCACCAAACATGGGGAATCACAGAACTTCTACGACCCGGAGGACTTGAGAACATTCTTGGAAGAACTGCAAGATCAAACCCAGTCCATGGAAATGACCGCCCAATTCCCCCAGACCATGCGGAGCCCACTCCAGGGTACTAGCCACCTGATACCCGCACCTGAACCTGAAATGCGCCCTACCACAGATCCCCAAAGCAGGGGAAGAGACTTTGAGAGGCTTGCAAAAAGCTACGACGACAGGGGCCGAGTACTCCAAGCGGTGGTGATGCACACACAACTATCAGAAAGAGACAAATCCCGCTCCCCCCTCGAAGCACACGATGGACCCCCCCCGAGGACAAAAAGAACAGTACACCCATCAGGACCCTCCCTACAACCAATCAAAAGCCGACACAGCCGAATCGATGAGCCCTGGCTGCAGAGAAGACAAAAAGGAGAGATGAGTACCTGTTTTTTTTTGTGAACTCAAGACATATTGTCGTAAGGGGCTAAAGCCTCTGCTTGTTCTAGATAGTGTTTGAATACTCTTGCTTATTACTATATGCTTTAGCGTATCCTCCTTTGTTCTCCCTCTTTTTAGAGACCCGGTAAAATGTCCTCTTCCAATAGCATAACCCCTGTTTATTGTTCAAATAGATTTTGAGCATTTCCTCAGAACTGTTACGCTGTTTTCATCCATTAATAATTTGTTTTAGTTTAGATTACCTTCAATAACGGTTGGTAAGTGTTTACTAAGATGGACAAAGCATCATTGAGTTTGTGTTGAGTGATTTACAACAGTAGCGTGGCACCCCTCTTTTCCACAACAACAACCCAACCGTACCTCTAACTCCACGCCTCCCCCCACCCCCCTCGGCTCCGACAAAACTCGAAAAAACCGACAAAATTGGCTTACGCTTACGGGCGGCTCCCTCCCCCTGGATGCAAACAAGGTACAGATACTGCCTCCCAAAACTGCCACGGACCCATACAGCGCTGGCCACCCCCCTTGTCCTCCGCACCCCACATAACACATTGCGTAAGCCACACGCATCCCACACACGGCCCTTCTCCCCCCCTCTGCTCCCCTCCCCCTGCCCCCCCTTCCCACACCCACCCCTCCACCTCCACCCCTACACGCCACCTGGATCTACAGGTGGATGGGAAAACCAGATTATGGGGGCCGAGACACCGTGCGCCGCCTCCCCCGGTCCGGGGCCCACTGGTCGGGCAAAGGAGCTCGATAGGCCTGAGTTCTAGACCCGCAGGTTACAGTCTTAGATTGTCGGGACTGGTGTCCCGTTTTCTCTTCCTTTTCTTATCCTTTCTTAATTCTCCTTCTCTCCTTCAGCTCCGTTTACCTGTCTTATTCTTTAGAAGTTAATCCCTTTCCTCCTCCCTCTCCCACTTCCCACTTGTTTCCCGTCCTTTCCCTCCCCTCCCCCCCATCACTCATCCTCCCCAGCTTTAGAGTCTCCGTCAAGTCCCTTCCCCTTCTCTACCCAACCCTCCTCTGGCACCTCCTCTCTGTCCTGTCCCAACTGCCCCTACACCCGGGCAGACCTCAATAAGGCGCAGGGATGTCCGACACAAGCAGAGGACCAGCACCACCCCTGCAAATCATATCTTGGAACGTAAATGGCCTTACCCACTTCATACAGTGGAAAAAGGTTATTTCCTATTTCAATTCCAAACAGACTGACATTGCCCTCTTACAAGAGACACACCTAGATGGTCCGGAATCCGATAAATTGAGACCCGACTGGGTGGGCACCTCCCTGTTTAGTTGTAACCCCCCCTCCCCCAGCACAGAGACCACCCCAAGAAAATGCGGCGTGGCGTTACTAATACGCAAAACCCTCCTGCATACCGTTCTTAAGTCATGGACCGACCCCGAGGGCCGTTACGTGTTTGCTAAATTAAAGATGGGTGATTCCTCGCTGTGTGTGGGTTCGATCTACGCACCAACGGGCCCGAAACGCCTCTTTTTCTTACAAATCAATCGACTCTTGACTGAGATAGGGGCATCCTGCTACGTAATAGGAGGGGACTGGAACAAAGCCAGAGACCCAATACTCGACAGAACGGGCCCCATAGATGTTAGTAACAATGCAGATAGAGCCCTACAAACCGATATATTATCGGACAATGACCTAGTGGACCATTGGAGGCTGACCCACCCCGCAGAGCGAGAATTCACTTTCATCTCACCGGTACATGGCACCCAATCCCGACTAGACTACTTTCTCCTATCCCACAACCTCGTGGCCCGCACCCACGATACTCGCATATTGGAGGGCGGCCTCTCGGACCACTCCCCGATTTGCATAGCCATCCACCTGGGCCTTGTATCTCCGGTCCATAAACCTTTGGAGATTCGCGGTCCACCGGTACCGTTCGCCCCAGGGTAAACTGCAGTTACAGGACCACGCTACCTCCTTCGCTCAAAAAAACTTAGGCTCCGTGGATTCTAGCCGAATTATGTGGCCTGCAGCCAAGGCCTCGGTGCAGGGGCAACTTATGCGAGACGCAGCACTGACAAATAGAGACAGAAGAGAGAAACAGGCAGCTCTGGAACTTGACATACGCTGGTTCACTAGACAATACACCGCACACCCCTCCCTCCCGGGGCGCCGAAACTTAGAGCATGCTCAAATGGCCCTCAACGAGCTGTATACCTCTCAGGCAGAGTATGCTCTACAGAGATTACAAGGAAGACACTACGAACGGGGAGAGAAGATAGGGTGCCTGCTGGCAACCCAACTTCGACAGAGGACAGCTGCCCTTGCCATCCCAGCCCTCCGCGCCTCCTCTGGAGAAATACTAACACACCCACAAGCCATCGCTAACAAATTTGCATCCTTCTACAAACATCTTTATACATCGAAGAATACATCCAGCCCAGCGCGGTGTACAGCTTTCCTGGCGGGCATTGACCTACCCTCCTTGTCCGAGGAGGGACGCAACCTCCTAGAAGGGGAAATAAGCAGGCAGGAAGTAGAAAAAGTAATCTCCGACCTCCCTTACCACAAATCACCGGGGGAGGATGGATTCCTGGCGGAGTTTTATAAATGGATAGGGAGGGACGCAATTGACATACTACACAAGGCCCTGAACGAAGCTTGCTCAGCACAGACCCTGGGGGCCATATCCAACAACTCCATGATAGCCGTCATACCAGAACCCGGGAGAGACCCCCTGCTGTGTGGCAGCTATCGACCCATATCTCTTTTAAACAGTGACATCAAAATCCTAGTGAGTATCCTGGCCAATAGATTACGCAAAGTCATACCGTCTCTGATCCACCACACACAAGAGGGGTTCGTACCAGGTCGCACCTCAAGGAACTACTTGCGCACCCTATGCCAATACCCTTTGGGCCTCTAGAGACCTGCAAGAGGAGGCACTGGCCCTGTCTCTGGACGCGGAAGAGGCATTTGATCGCATAGAGTGGCCTTATCTGTATACAACACTGGAGAGATTTGGTCTGGGAGACAATTTTATCTCAATGGCACGGCTACTCTACGGCCAACCCGCGGCAAGTCAATTGCGGAGGCTTCCTCTCAAACCCTTCCCTATCAGCAGAGGCACACGACAGGGCTGCCCCTTCTCACCACTCCTGTTCTTGTTAGCAATGGAGCCCCTTGCTGCGGCTATTCGCTCCTCCCCCTCCATCACGGGTCTCACACTACCGGTCGGCAATTCTAAAATCTATCTATATGCTGATGATGTCCTACTAACTCTCACGGATCTAGAAAGATCCATACCAGCCGTGCTGGAGATTATCGATGGATTTGCAATCCTCTCTTGCTACAGCATTAACTGGGATAAGAGCGAGGCGCTCCCCCTCTCGCGGATGACTACAAGAGCAGCTCTTCTAGGCTTCACGTTCCGTTGGACACCAAAACGCCTTAAATACCTGTGAGTGCTAGTCAACCCAGGCCTAGCGTGCATGGTGGCGGACAATATTGACCCCCTCATAGCGCGGACGAAGCTTGATTTTGCAAAATGGATCCAACTGGGCCTGTCCATGTGGGGTAGAGTACAAGCGGTAAGGATGGTCACAGTGCCCAGTTTCCCCTATATTGTAGGGCTTCTCCCCCAACAGGTGCCTCTCCATACAATGAGAAACATAGATACACTCATCAGATCATTCGTATGGGGTTCAATGCGACCACGCTTATCACCCGCTAAACTCCTAGCCCGACGCTCCCACGAGGGCATGGGACTACCGTCGGTAGAACACTATTCACTTGTGCTACACCTATCTCAGCTGTTGCACACTTTGTCCGGAGTGCTGGACCCACCCCAATGGGTCGTTGCTATCCGCAAAGGAGGGACTCGGAGGGCCTTACCCCGACGACCTTCCATCTATCAGTTCGGTGAACCCCGTCTTGAATGCGACACGAGCGGCCTGGCGTAGGGTCCATTGCCTGCTCGGGGTCCACCCTCTTCTTCATACCCAAGCACCTCTATGGCGCAATAGCGGACTCCGGATAGGCGGTGAAGTGCTGGACTGGCCACAGTGGAGGAAGGCTGGTATCCATACCATTTCCCAGATTCTGGAAAACGACACACTTAAATCCTTCCCCAGGCTACGGGAGGAATTCAATCTCCAACCGAGCCAAGAGTGGCGATATCTGCAACTCAAACACTGCATCTGTCGGGGGACCGAGGTTATCCAATGGGGATCCCGGTCTTCACCCATAGTGGCCTACTTACAACAGTGGGGGCAACATATGGGAGCCATGGCGGGTCTCTATGACCTAATTACCCGACAGCTCTACTCCCAACCCCTCTCAGACATGCTACGTTTAAAATGGCAAACTCGACTACAACAGACATTAGACCCGGAAAACTGGGAAGACATCCTAGAGGCGTTGGACAGAGGTACCCGAGAAGCACATTTAAAGTTCTGCCTCTTTAAGGTCCTACATGATTGGTATTGGTCCCCAGCAAAACTGCACAGGACAGGACTCCTCCCACACGCGAAGTGCTGGCGATGCCCAGAGTCATACAGCGATCTCAAACATATCTTAATAGATTGCCCAACCGTCCGATCACTGTGGGATACGGTGGGCTCTATCTTGGCTGAATCCATGGTACTCCCGGCATCACATCCCCCTTCCCTCATACTTCTGCACGACACGACCTCTCTCCCAGACTTAACCAGACCGCACAAGAGGCTGCTTCACACAGCATTAGCCACTGCAAAAATCTGCATACTACGCCACTGGCGATCGACCGCTCCTCCAACCCCGAAAGAATGGATCATAGCTATGACCCGCATCGCCACGCATGAAAGAATCATCTATAACCTGCAAGACCAAGCCCAAATATTCAGCCGGATGTGGGCCCCCTTCCTCACTGGGGGATGTCCGTAGGTCGCTTGAAACCACCTACCACTCCCTCTTCCCTCTCCATTTTCACTTTCATTCTCCCCCCCTCCCTTTCCCATCTCCCACCCTCCGCTCCTCGTTTTTCCCCGTGACAGATTACCTTTCTCCCTCTCTTCTCATTAGCTTTTTCTTTCTTTTCTCTTTTCTCTTCTCTCTCTCTGTCCTCTTTCTCCCCCTCTCTCTTCCTCAGCTCCTCCAGGGGCATGACCCAGGCCGCCTATACTCTTATCAGTAACCTTTGGTCGCAGACCCATACATCAGAGTCGGCATAAGAACATTAAGTAACAAACATGAGCGGTGCCGAGAGAAGCTAAGGAACTCAGACCACCATATCCAGATTGACCTGTTATCCCGGCAATTCACCATCCAGACGCACACTACCATTCCGATAGGCCGCTCCCCCCCAACCGTAAAGATGCCTGACCACAATCTGATAACACACTGTATGCAGGCGCTGCGACTTGCCTACAAGCCGGATACCGGCTCAGCGAGGAGCGAACTCCCCACCCCGAGGGGTTAGACGACATTCTAACCTAGCTCCCACCACCCTATATAAGGGCCTATCCCCCCCACCCCTCTTCTTCTACCCCCGTACAAGGATGTCTTATAGCACGAAGTACTGCTTATCCCCCAGCCCCGACCCATATGTCCTCTCCCCCTCTACTCTCCGCTCTCTCTCCTGCTTTTTCTGATGGCTGTTATCATTATGACTACTGTGATCATTACGGCAACGGTTTCGAAGAACAACTGAAAATGTATCATTGCACCATCTGTTGCCTATATACTTTGACTGATTATGTATTATTGTTTATAAATGTTGGGACCTTGGTCCTTCTTGGATTGTGTACCATCTTGCAGTGCTTACAATAAAACAATTAAAGAAAAATTAAAAAAATTTTTAAAAAAAAAACAAGCACTAGAAAGCCTATAAGTCTTGCATTGGCGAGGTAGTAAAATGGTTAAACTTTCTAATATTTTTATTGAATGCATATCCCCCTAAAAAGAAGAAAACAAGCTGCCACTTAAACTTGACAACCATATATGCTTGAATAAAAAAAACTGAACTAAAAAACATTTGTTGATGAGTCCATTTTAGTTTTTTTTTTTAAATGTGAACCCTTTTAGCTGTGCCATGCATTGTGTTATTATTTGTGAAGGAGACAGTAATAAATGACCGCACTATCAAGCACCTCCATTGCAGTCAGCAGGAATGTTACAAAGCTAGTTAAACAAATCTGATTAGTAAGTGCAGGCAAAATAAATAGCTAGGATTTATGCTATTATTAAAAAAATAAATCACTACTCACTTTGAACCAGCTTTATCACTGATGAAAAAGGAACTATTTTATGTGCATGTGAACAATGTGCTCTTTGACTGATAGTTCATAGTGAGTTGTGGAAATGTATTGGTTTTAGTAATTCATTTGTGCTAGTGTGGACTTGCTGCTATGCCTGTTCTTTCATTAGACATACGGAAGCATTATGTCATGATAAAGATTGTCTTGACATTGCAGCTAGTATTTTGGTCTTCTGCATTGGTGTAGTTGATGTCCCACTACAGCTAGAGGCAACTTTTAAAACAAAAAACTATATTAAAAATTCATTATACAGACCCCAATGCTGAAGAGTATTGTTTCTGACTTAACCAATTAAAGTTATTTTTATTAAACAACTGTTAAGTTTGTATTTTGTTACATCTATGATTAGAACACCTTCATTGGCTTCATCCCAATTATTTTCAGGTAGGAAAATGGAAGTACTCGCAAGGACAGGCTTTAACCCCCACCCCTCACCCGCCAATATGTCAAGGGAGCCACGGGTCAAAAAAGTTTGGGAACCACTGTGTTAAGTCAATAGGCCTTTATGGGTTGATTTTTTGCACCATGTAAAAGATTGCAGACTTGTATTTTGTTACATGAAATCTCAAATTACCTATGTAGGCAAGAACTGTAGTGTTGATTACCTCCTTCGACAAGCACCATGGGGAAAAAGGTTTGCACTGTAATAACTTGTTACAATCTCTACAAAAAACCTGATGGTCTTTCTTGTCTGCCAGGATCTTGTAATACAAAATATGAACTACTACATATATACATAAACATACATGCAGATGAGTAGAGGAGTTTTGGGTCAGTATTCTTTTGCCACTGGTCTGTAGCCCCTTCTGTAATACCAAAGTGCACCAGGGGTAGACATGTCTGTACCACCCCTTCACCCCCCCCCAGGACTTTCTGTAATACGGCCCTGGGTAGAATATTGCAAATAGTTTTTCTTCTGTTTTTGGCCCACTGGTACTTCATGATAATGTTGAAAACTATATTAATAAATAGGGAAGAAGATGAAGCTTTAGTGATATTATGTAAGAATAAAAATTATATGTATTTGTTGATTATATTTACAATGTTATTATTGCGGAATCCCATTCACATATATGAGCTGTTGCCATACTCTTACAATGTTTTCAATGGGGAAACACGACCAAGTGTTAAATATCCATTTCCCTGTGAGTCGCTCTTCCCAAAACAGACAAGGTGCTTGTAATAAAAATGTAGTGGAAAATACATGAAGATAAAAAGACTATACAATATAATTCAAACACCAGGGGCTATATTACAGTTAGGACACAGCGGCATACGTTTAACTAGGTTTGCTGGGCACAATCAGGGACAGTGCACAATGTTATGCAGCAAACTTGAGCTGCCCTGTGGACACAGCATCAGTGGTAGACAGAGCGTTCTCTTGAAACAGCTGTTCTGTCTTTCACTGTGCGGGTGGTACCGGCTTGCACTTCCTGCGGCGGGTTAAGTAAGTGACTGCACCCACTCGAGGGATGTCTGGGTGGGGCTCAGGATACCCTCTTTCTACCCTCCAGTGGGGCATCCTCAGTGAAACACTGACTGTGTGCCATCTCTTTGTGGGGCACTGAGAGACACTTTGCCTCTGCGCCCATGTCCAAAATACAGCATGGGTGCAGGGACAAAGTGTTTCCCTCATTTGGCATGAGGCAATGCCGTCATGCAAACAATGGAATGTACTCTTATAGTAGGACCAGCCATATCAGTATAGCAGAATAGTAAGCACAAGCATCTACAGCCATTTCTGTAATACAGCAGTGGTGCAAGGGTGCACCGAAAATGGATACACACCCCACTGTACCCCCCGTCTGTAATAAGGCCCCAGAAATATTAGCTTCCTTGTGTTCCAATGGTGGAATGGTATCCTTATGTAGGCAATACAAATTGACAAAAATCCAACCAGTAGAACCGGACATATTCAATTTTAAAGTTTCAAGTAACAATAGATCCAAAAGGTGCAAAACAACAGCTGAAGGCATCCGGTCGTGCTGGACAGGGATAACGCCAGAATCTCAAGACAAACACAATGGAGCGCAGGTCAGGCACAGGACCAAATTGGGCCAGCTAGGAGTTGTGCCTTATGTCCTTAGTGCAAGGTCTGAGTATTGTTGCTTAGCGGGCATTGTGTCACTTGCCATCGGTTCTTGTAAAACATTTTGCTGTGCGGCGTGGCTTTGGGGGCTTTGTGTTGATTCCAATGAAGCTTTCAGCTTTGCCAAAAGGCTTTGTGTCACTCGTCGTCAGTTCCGATTAAGCTTTCAGCCGTACAGCAATGTTTTGCAGTGCTTTGTCTTTTGGCATCGGTTCCGATTAAACTCTCAGTTATGTGGCAAGGTTTTTCAGGACTTTGCAATGGTTTGTGCTGGATTTGATGCAATCTTCAGTTAGGCAAGGAAGAGTTTTCACTGATGCCAGCCAAGGCTCAAGGACCTGGGGAGGCACATCTGGGGGATCTGGAACTCACTCCAGCAAGTCCAGTTGCAGTCCAGTGCAGCAGGTCAGCTAGGCTGTTGCAGGTAGGCCTCTGTAGCAGCCTGTTGTGTCCCTGTAAGTCAGAGACAGGAGTCAGCCAACCTACCCATGGAGTGGCGAGTGTAGAAAAGTGGAGTATTATGCAGTGAGACGGGTTAAGCTTCACTATGTAACTCTCTCACAGTACCCCAAACTAGGTTCTTTGGATTTACAATAATAAATCAATAGCTCAGTCCTGGTAGTGGGGCGCAGAGCAGTCAGGCTTTACTAGAGGAACATGTGTTAAGCATTTCAGAGTACCAACTTGGACGATAAGTAAAAGACACACCTCAAAAGAAATCCAACACCAATTTATAAAAATAGGGCAACATTAGATATAATTTTAGACACCAAAATGAAGTCATTCAGATGTGTATAACTTGAGTTTTTGAATGAAAAATAAATTAGTGCATTTCCCATCTGTCATACTTTAATATTGCGGTCAATGGAGAAAACAGCTAGTGACAATCGCTGACTTGCAGGTCAAGTCCAGTGGAAACCACTAGGGGTTAGGGTGATGCGGGTCAGAGGGTCAGGGTTCAGCAGTCAGTACAATTTTACCTGGCTTGAAGGGCCCAGGTGCAGAATTGTCTTGGCTGTCCTTGGTGCTGAAGAAGGGAGCTGTGGTTGCTGGAAAAACACACTCTTGACACTTAGGGGGTGATTCTGACCCCGGCGGTCCTTGACCGCCGGGGTCGGCGGGAGCACCGCCAACAGGCTGGCGGTGCTCCGCAGGGCATTCTGACCGCGGCGGTACAGCCGCGTCCAGAAACGGAAAGTCGGCGGTGTACCGCCGACTTTCCGCTGCCCATGGGAATCCTCCATGGCGGCGCAGCTTGCTGCGCCGCCATGGGGATTACGACCCCCTCACCGCCATCCTGTTCCTGGCGGTTTCGACCGCCAGGAACAGGATGGCGGTGAGGGGTGTCGTGGGCCCCCGTAAGATGGCCCCACTTTGAATTTCAGTGTCTGCTCAGCAGACACTGAAATTCGCGACGGGTGCTACTGCACCCGTCGCACACCTTCCACTCCGCCGGCTCCATTCGGAGCCGGCTTCATCGTGGAAGGGTGTTTCCCACTGGGCTGGCTGGCGGCCTTTTGGCGGTCGCCCGCCAGCCCAGTGGGAAACCCAGAATGACCGCCGCGGTCTTTTGACCGCGGTACGGTCTTCTGGCAGTCCCAGCCAGGCCGGCGGCTACTGCCGCCGGCCGGGGTCAGAATGACCCCCTTAGTCACTTGCAGGTCGAGTTCAGGGGAACCCACTGGAGGTTAAGCTGGTGCGGGACCCTGAGCCAAGGTTTATTATGCAGTACAACTTTACCTGTCTCGTACAGCCTGGGAGTAGTGTGGTCCTGGTTGTCCTAGGTGCTGAACGCAGGAGCTGCAGATGCTGGTTTTACCACTTAGACAGTTTGGATGCCAAAACTCGAAAACTGAACCAATGAGATGGGTGGCTGAAGGTAATGCAGGGTTCCCTTTAGGTGCAGCATCAAATTAGGGTAGTGAGCTGCAAACACATTATGCGATTAATTTGACGTCCTGGAATCTGGGGTGAAACAGTAGCCACCTGAAACTTGCTGGAGGTCCTGACAACATTTCCAACAATGGACTATACCATTTACGTTTTGGTGATAGCTCTGCAAGTTCGATGGCCACTGATTCTTTGGCTCTGGGAGCATGATTTTACCTGTGGCCAGCATAGTACTAGGATCTCGAGTTCAAGGGAGTTCTAGAGTTTCCTTTGGTGCTCAGAGAAATTGCTCTTGCCTTCGGAACCGGTCTGTTGCCCAGGACAAGTCGCAGTTCTCCAGCTGCCACAGGTGCAGAGTATTGTGCATTTGCTTTGTGCAGGTCTTGAAGTCACAGACCTGTGTCTCTTCTTTGTCTTTGGTTGCAATTCGAAACAGATCTGAGGTTCTGGTGGCAGAGGTGTCCCTTTAATACTAGATTTAGAGGTGTGTGGGCTGTGGGTGCAAGTGGCCAATGGACTATTAGTCCCAGCAGCTAATAGGCCCCTGAGGTGACCACATCCCAGGGTGTTTGTCACCTTTTCTACCCAGAATCCTCTAATTTGCCACTTTTCAAAATGGCAGAAACCATCATCTGCAGTACAGACACAGTATCCCATCCTAGGGGTATGGCTAGCCTTCTGTGGGTGAATGCCACCGGACTACCTTATTTTCCCACCTGCTCGGGTAAAAATGTTACTAGGGGCACGAGCAAAGCCATAATGGAGCTGGCAACCTCGGGATGGCCAGGTGCCAGCCCTTGTAAGCCTATGGCCCCCTGATCACTTACTGTAGTCCCGAATGGAAAGAGGCTACTAAAGGGACATATATGTTTGCACTTATATGTCCACACCTTTAACATAACGCACCTTGCCTCATGGGCTTAGGAGGCCTATCTTAGGGGTGACTGGCATATATTAAACATAGAGCTTCGACCTTGCCACACATGGTGAGGGCAAAGTTGAGTTGGAGCAGTATGCACTGCTCCTGCAGTTTGTAACGGCAGACCTGGCTGGTGTCATCTGGTTACTTCGGTCACTCAGGGTGGCACAATCAATGCCTCTGGCCCTGGTGACCCTTTTTAATCTCATGCTCGGGGTACCACTGATACCATCTACCAAGGACTTATAAGGGGCTTAATGTCCTTGCCAACTCGGGATACTGATTCACATTCATCAGTTTTAAGGAGAGAGTCCTGGCACTGGGGCCTCTTAGCAGGCTTTAGTGACCTGTCAGGGTGAAGAACAAGTAGTGCAAATGGGGGCAAAAGTGGGGAGACCCTGCAAAAAGTCTGTTTTCCTACACTCAGGTAGTCTGGGATAAAGGGAGAAAGCCCAATCTTCCTTTGCAGGGAATAGGGCAGGCCTTAAGCAGTAGGGTAGCCCTCTGGGGATCAAGGCATTCCTTATGCAGCAGGGCAGTCCTATGGTAGCAGCAGGGCAGTCCTCTGGGGAACAAGACAGGCCTGTGGCAGCTAGGCGGTTCTCTGGGGAAAGGCAGTCCTTCTTCTGTAATGTGCACAGGTCCAGATGTGTACTGTAGTGTTGCTCTGAGGGTCCAACATTTATACCTAGTGAGAGCCGTTGAAGTGGGACAACATTTTGAATTTTATGTGGGGCAGGGAAAAAGCACTATCCCAGCAATCTAGGCATGAGGGCCCATCCTGTCAACACCTAGTCCCCGTTGCCTCACTGGCTGTGAGGAATACACAAACCCCAACAGCTAAGCTATTCACAGTCATGTGACCCAGGACACTGTCAGCAGGCAACAAATGGTCAGGCAGGAAAATGCCAACTTTCTATAAGTGAAAACAGTGAAAATGCGAAAAAGGGATTTATTTCAACATAAACTTTTGAATCAATTTGTTAAATATTTAACATGTCAAAAAGTGGCATTCAAACTGAATTGAGTACTTATTCAAAAAGAGGAAAGCAAAAATGGCAATGCAGGAGTATATGTTAGCAAACATGTATTTCAAAAGAAAAAATATTTCGCACAGTGTAAAAGCTGTTGTCTGCAGAGACGTTCTTCGATACCAAGGAGTTCAATTCTAATTGCTGTGCTGGTGTTCGGTCCTCGCTGTGGTGCTAGCCATCAGAAAGATGCGGACTGCCCTTCAACATCACACACTCAGTCACTTTGTTTAGATTTGCCTTTGTGTAGACCCAATCTTTTTTTAATGCTCTCATTCAGACACACAGTGATGCAAGTGTGAGTTACAGGTCATCAGCACATGTCTTGCATCAAACATGAGTGCCAACTGCACTAACTAAAACATGATAAGGTTTAGGGGCTATGACCTGCACAAAGTGTTAGAGATTACCCACACAGCATTGTGGTGGCCTTCACAATCCACAGTACCACATATTTAAACCACTTAACAATGAGACCGTCACTCGAAAGGGTCTAAAATATGGGCGTAAATAGGTTGAGGATACATGCCAATTACACCAAAGCCCACCTGTCACTTCCCTGTGACAGAAGTTAGATGTGTAATTAGCAATAACATCACAACCCTAACAATCAGAGCCACATGGGAAGCATAGACCTAGAAATGGAGAAGGTCAGACTTATAACCATCAGGACGTGTCTGAAAAAAGGTGTCTTTCAATTAGTCACACCAACAGCAAGCCTTTGCCAATTCAACATTTTCCCTTTCTATAGTCTATAACTGCCCAACTAACAAAAGACAGCTAATATTCTGCATTAATGTAAATAAGATCAGACCAGAGAAGCAAGTGACTTTTACGAATCTGTTGTACAGGTTTTGACCTTAAGTTTCTTTGATACATTTTTTGATAGAGCAATCCTAAATATGCCCTGGATAAAAGTTAAAATAAACAACTGTCTGAATGATTCTTTGTACCTTTATAGTTTCTGCGGGCACTCCGGGCTCTGGAACTTTCTCCAAGTACGTGGTCAGGTCTTGGTCCACATGTTCAAATACAAGAGTTAGTTTTGTCTCTCTGTCAGTTCGTGAAACCGTGCACACATCAAACAGCCTAGAAAGAACAGATGAGAGAAAATAAATAAGGGGGAATATGTGACACTAAAATCATTCTATTATAGCTAGTTTGGTCAATGTACTAAGAAAGACGCAATCATCTGAAACAGCACAAGGTATTGTTGTTACAGGGAAACTTCATTACATCTGGGTCTACCGTCTTTGTCCACATACTTGCAGCGTGCAATTTTTCAATATACAAAAACATTCTGTACTTTTTCCTTTTTCCTCATAATCTGTTGCCCACTGCTCTCCGCAGAGCAGGAAAGGGTCTAGAAGTCATGCCCCCAGTCCAAAAGCCGTAACTGACAGCTACAGCAATGACTTTACTTTGGGTGGAAGGAATATCTCTTCAGCAGGAAACAAGTAAGGTGGACTCAGATGGACCATTTTCTCATCAACTTCAATACGAAATAAGTAAGTCTAAAAGCAACAGTATTAAGACTGGACCCTCTTTGAAGAAAGCCAGGACTCAAAATAATGTAAAAACAACAGATCTGAAAAAAAAAGAAGCCAAAAAAGTTACACAATAGTTGTACTCTCTCTGATAACTCACATGGACACTTAAGAAAAAAGAAAACAGATCACGTTGCTGGCTTAAAGATTTCTCCAACTGAAACTCATTGGGCCACATCTCAGCAGGCACTGATATTTCTAGAAGACTTACACTGAATGAAAGACAGGCTCTACAAGTCCAGTAGGAAATATCTTATGTAGCAACTGGGGGAATAACTGTAGGCCAGAGATGTCTCTTGGTAGCCTCAAAATCTACAAAAAGGAAATCAGAGCAATGTAAATCAGTTGTCATTAAAAGTTAGATTCAAGTGTCTCTCTGAACACCCATAATCTCCTCCGCAAGAGGAAGGCTCTGGAAAAAAAAGGAGGAGACAACAATTTTCTGGTCCAGACTGACAGAGGAAGTCACCTAGGGAAGGAGGATAGACCCCAATTTAAAAGTAAAGTCTAGAAAAATGTTGACATGGGGGAAATCAAACCAGTGACTCTGGTTTCCTAAGACACATAGGGCCAGAAGCATGTCCATTTCATTTTGAAAGTCTCTAATTGTGACTTATTGCAAGTTGCAATTAGAGACTCACAAAATGAAATGTACAAATGTGTCTCAGACACATTTAGCAATTCCCAATAGGGTCACAAAGACCTTCCATCATTATTCATGAGGTAGTTCGCAATTTGCCACCCCATTGGGAATGGCTGCACTCACAGGAATGGTGGACTGACGGGGACAGCAGACCACCATGTCTGTGACTGATTTAAAATAAAGCAGTTTTTCTTTGAAATGCAGCCCATTTTCCTCCTGGATGCATTTCAAACAAAAAAATGGAAAAAAAAGTTTCTAATTTTGTTCCATGTAGGCAGTGGTCCGTAGGACCACTACCTGCTCTGAAAAAATATTTACCATTCCATTCACAAAAAGGAAGTGGACCCTGCGGACCCCTTCCCATTTGCAAATGGATTACCACCAACTTGAAGTTGTTGGTTACAGCAAATGTTTTACAACCTCATTCACGGCCACAAAACATTTCTACATGCCAGTGCGATTTGGTATTAGGAAGGAATGCCCTAAACATGCCCCTTCCTAATACCGAATCGCAAAATCAAAATGTGATTCGGTAAACAAGTTACTGAGTCGAATTTTGCTTTGGTACATTGAAAAAAGCATTTTTCCGGTTGCAAACGGCCCGATCGTACATCTGGCCCTAAGTTGTCACTTATTAGTATAAAAAATAACACTTTCAAAGAGAGGAATTTCAGAGAGACAGACACCAAAAGGCTCAAAAAGGGCCCTGTTCACAATCCGAGACACAAGGGTGATTTCTATGAAGGGACCAGAGAATGGGACTAATGTCTGAACAATGCCAAACCCGTAAGTAGATGAGAGGCATATAATTATAAGGGAAAGATATGACTGCATAAATCTCCAAAGATATTTGCTGCACCAACTAAATCCCTAAAGATAGAAATGCTAGACCCTTAGAAAACCTTTACTGAGGGAAATGGAGGTTCGAAACTCCCTCTCAATTACAAGACAGTAGATCCCTACCAATACACCATTTCTAAACAGAAGCTTAATGATGGGCCTATACACTTGAAGTGAAAGCTCTAGTGGAAAGCAGACTTTCTGAGGCAAGTTTCTTGGGGAATCTCTTTTGGTTGGGAAAGTTTTATGGAAAATATTTCCTTCATTTGGCTAAGCAAAGGTGATGCTCTTGACAGAAGGACAGAAGTTTTACATGAGAGAGCCTGCTACGTTTATCTTACATGAACCCTTGATCAGTTAAGTAGGGACTCCTACTTAGTTTGTAAAAGAACCCTCACACACTAACAATGGTTAGTGGCATGTTCCATCATACGGTTCGCAGCCAAGATGCTTGGTGCATCTGGGTGTGCTTTGACGTCTGATTTGCAGTGAAGCATTTTGATTTTTGTTTGTCAGGGATCTGGATAATTAAAATTACCTTAAGGTCTCCCTATCAGGAGAGGTGATTTTTAATGATAGAACATTAGGTAAGGTTAAAACAGGATTTGATGTGAAACAAGACTTATGATCTCTCACATCTTTTGGTACATGTTTCAGCCTTGGTTTTAGCTGCCCCTCAGGGTCAAATGGTTTCATCTTGCTTTGTGGTGGAGAGTGCCCACTGTGCCTTGGTAGCAAGGCCCTAGCAGGGTCACCCCTTCACATCTATCATTATGTGCCCCCCAACCACAAATACTGTGACAATCCTTCTGAAAGAACAGCAACTGGGCCCCATACATTACCAAAATCATAAGATTATGATTTTTCCAGATTACACAAGGGTTGTGCAACAACAGAGATGCTATTTCACTGTGGTCAATTAGAAATTGCATAAAATGCAGTTGGACTACATACTGCTGTTCCCCGCATGACTTAAGCGTTGTCTTTTCTGGTAAAACCTTTTTCTTTGACACCCCTGAGTCTTCCTGGGAGTGGGTTGAGGACAGGAAGAGCTCTGCATGTACCCCAGGGGCGCCAAGGCAGTGACTGTGAAGGGCCGGGATTGCCCTGGTTAAGGAAGAAAGAGATCAGCAGATGGCGAGGTCTGTTCAACATGATCACATGAGGGAGGTAAATGATGGTGAACTTAGCGACTTCGTCGAGCAAGCTTTTCACCTCAATGACACTCAGATCCCACTTAATGAGCTAAGGATGGGGCCTTTCCTGTTTACTGTGACCCATGGATGCAATTATTTTGGTTGCTTCTTACAACCTGAGGCACGGAGGCTCTAAATGCTGTCTTGACTTGCGACCCTCATGGGATCCCCTTCGCCAGTTTGCACTACCATCATTCACACTCTTTAGTGGGGGCAGCTGGAAGTCAGAACACATATATTCATTGGATGTTTGTGGGGTTGGAAGGCACACCAGTGGTCATTCCCTCCCTACTTTGATTGTTTAATTTGTAGAATTTGGTTTATATAGGGTGACAGATGCTTCTTGGGGGGATTGTAGGGAGGAGGGAGTTGGAAGGGTTTGGGAAGTTTACGGTTTTAATGTTTATTGTGTTGTTTGTTCTTTTCCACTTGAAAACATACACAGGCTCCTGGTGCACAGATGCTAAGACTAGAATACCTTGCCTTGATGCACTCCTTGAGAAGAGTGTGACACCACCATTCACCACACTACATACCTCCCTTCTCCAGCCACTTGTGCGACACGAAGCAATACAGGTGGCTCCGACTGGGGATGACTTGCCCATCTTTAAGAGGGCACTCTAAGCACCTAATGCAATCCCAACATAGCCCCAAACACTAGTGTTACGGCACACAGCCAATTTTGCATTCTAACTTGGAAGGCCTAAATGATAAAATCAAGAGAGGAGCTGTGATGCTGTTAGTGTAAACTCCTGTACCACGAAGGCTAAACAGGGATGTTTCACTTGGGATTTTCCCAAAGCTCCTGAGGAGTAACTATCCTGCTACATAAGGTTTTCACACTTACAGTGATGAGCACACGACTCGACCCACTGGGCAGCTATGTTATAGGTCAGGTGTCTCCAACCAGTCATTCGTGAGCTAGCAGTAGCTCCCAAACCACCATAGAAGCCTTGAGTTCACTTTTTAAATAGACACAATGTCATAAATTCCTTTTAAAGTAAAGGGGAGACTGTGTTACATTATGATCATCAGGCTGCAGATAGCAGGGACTGATAATGACCAGTGCTAACTCAGATTTATGACCCAGACTGGGACTGGGGTACAGAGGTGACAAACTACTTAAGTACTGAGGTATTCAACTCCTAAATAAAAGTCCTTGTAAACTCAATATTGGAGCTGTGAACAAAATTATGTTTCTGAGTGCTTTTAAATAGGAGAAAATTAAAATTAAAAGTTACCTTATTGATTACACTAACTCTTCAATTTAATTTTATCCCATTTCAAAGTGTGACAGACAACAGGTCTCTTGCCTCCAGTAGCCAGTAGACACTGTGTCATAACTGAAAAATACAACCATTTTCTTTAAATGAGAGAAACTGAAGGCACAAAAAAACTTTTATATATTATGAATATTTTTTGCATAACATTTCTCCACATGTTAAATTTCTCCCATTTAAAAAAATGATTGTATGTATGTTTTATACATGTAACAGTGCCACATATGACTAAAGGTATGTCCTGTGCTGCAAGTACATATGACACAGGCTCTCAGTCACCCATATAAATATATCCCCTTCATATGCACACATGTTCATACATCCCAAGGACCACGCTCTCACTGACACACATGTCAGCCCTGTTATAGTGCCCCAAGTTAAAGTATTTTGTTCAAACCATAGTATCTGGTTCTTCAACAGTAGGCCTAAAGTCAATGAAGCTGTGCTTGCTGGTTTCTGCTACCAATGCACAAGTTGTTTAGCCTTCATTAGCGCACTATGATTTTGACTGATTAGAAGTAGCTCTCACTACAGAAAAGGTTAGAGACCTCTGTTATAGGTGCTGGACTGCTGGAGGGCCACCCCTAGACTTTCATCAGTGTCCATCTTCCCCTAGGTCTTCAAGATACTACCCTGAAGTTTATAATAGAACACTTGCTTACATAATCTCCCCATATTACGCTGGTGGGGGGGCAGTTTCATTTAGTGATGAACCCTCTTTGGATGTCTACAGTGCCACGACCCTGTCTAGGCTGTTGACGCTGTCCAGATGGGTCTCCTCGCTAGGCGTGGTGGATACATGGAGACGCTGGCATGGTGACACTACCAAATACACTTAATTGTCTAACACACACTGTTCCCACTCATGTGCTGAATTTCTAATCATTCCCTGGTGGAGATGTGCCTATGGGGAAATGAAAAGAGCCCAAGTGGGATCTAGGGATTAAATGCTTGGTGGCTAATGAATGAGCAACATTCTGCCCGCCAACAAAACACAGTGATGGAATTTTTTTACCATAATGTTGTCAGTTCCCAAATGTGCTACATTGTAGGAAGCCACACAGGTGGCCCTGACTTGGGATGACTTGCCCATCTTTAAGAGGACACTTATTTTCAGTGGCCTCGGGCAACAAAGATAGGATCTCCTTATGTACCAATGATCTTTTGATATGTATACAGTGCTCTGCCCCATCCCTACTGCATGTGCCGCACATCCTGGAGGTGTTTGGAGAAGTTTCTGGGCTCCAAACGAATTGGTCTAAAACAATTTACTTTCCAATCAAGGGAGCCACCACCAGAGACAGTAGTGACCACTGACCTGTGAGTGGCCAATGGCTCACTTCAATTACCTTAGTGTGATGATCAACCACAATAAATAGAAAAATTAGGAACTTAAGACTGTTGGTATAGGCACAAGATATGTTTAGATGGGTAAGGAAAGTAGGGTTCTGGTTGAGGGGGTGAAGCCCTACTCACAAGCAGCAACCTCAATCTCTGTCACAGTGAAACACAAGCAAACCCCAAATTAACCTGTGCTCAATCCTCTGGTAGACTGGCACAAAAGCAGTCAGGCTTAACTTAGAGGCAATGTGTAAAGTATTTATGCAGCACTTCAAACAGTAATAAAGTGAAAACAAAACACGCCAGCACCAATTTAGTAAAATGTAATAATTATTTGAGAGCAAAATGACGAAAATCCAATCAGTAGAACTGAAGATTTGCAATTTATAAATTTTAAGTAAGAATAGTGCCTAGAAGCACGAAGCGCCAGCTGTAGTCATCTGATTGTGCCTGACTGGGACAAAGTCACAAGGTCAGGCCGACAGTGATGGAGGGCAGTCTGGATACTGGGATTGAGTTTGGCCAGATAAACAGAGTAGCATAAATCCTGCGTAGTGATGCGAGATCCTGCGTCTACAGTGTGCTGTGCAGCAGCAGTTCCAAGGAAGCTCCAAGGCTGAAATGTGGAGTCATGCATTGTCACTGAGGATGCAGTTGACGAGGAGCCTGCGATGCAAAGTCCTGCGTTGAAGATGCGGTGCAACCCGCCAGTTCCGAAGAAGCTGCTGGGCTGCAATGTGATGTCCTGCATCATGATAAAGAATGCCATCAATGAGGGGCTTGCGGTTCAAAGGCCGGCATTGAGGATGTGTTACAAAGCAGCAGTTCTGAGGAGACTGTGCACTGCGAAGCAAGGTCCGCGTTGGAGATAGGTCATGCTGTGGCATTTCCAAAGCTGAGCTCTGAGGAGATGCATCACACTGCATCAGTACTGCCTGCAGGTTCCCAGCCAGGCTGACAGAGAACTTTCCTCCACTTACAAGGGTCCTGGACTGGGCTGGCCCCACTTGGGGGATAGGACTCACAGCAGAGAGAGTCTATGTGCTGGGTTCAAGGTGGTTGGAGCCTTTTCTGTCCCTGATGCTCTGATCAGGAGGCCAGCCAACTAGCCCTTGAGGTCACTCTGGTGGTCTTGGGTTCACGATGCAGGTCCAGTCCTTCTCACTCAAATAACATGGCAACAAAGTAGCAGTCCTTCTTGTAGAGCAGCACAGCAGTCCTTCCAAGCCTTCCACAAATCTAGAGGTGTACTGAAGAGCTGGGTCTGAGGGTCCATTAGTTATATCTGGTGCCCACTTTGATGTAGGTGAAGTTTCTAGAGGCTTCCAACCAAAGAGGTGCTTGGAATTTCCTGCCTCGGCTCCAACTTGTGAGCGGTCACAAAAGACTAATGTCAAACTCTTTGTGAGTGTGCTTAGGCAGAGTCTTTGTGTTATGAAAGTATGGTAGGTGCGAGCTCCTCCCCCTCATCAAGTCAGAGATGGCCCATCCTGCCACACATTGTCGCATTTGTCTCACTGTCTGGGAGCAATACACAAAGACCAACTGCCAGCTACAACTAGTCATGTGACCCAGGATACAGGCTGCAGGCGCCAAACGGTTGGGATAGTTTTCAAAAGGAGGCATTTTCTGAAATGGAACTTAAAATCCAACTTCACCATAAAGAGAGCTTTAAATTACAATTCTTGAGACACCAAACACAACATTCCTACTTACTCCCACGTGAAATATAACACGTAAGAAATGTGATAAGGTAACTGTGGTATTCTTCCTTAAGTAATTGGGTTTTTCCCCATGTATTATTGTTGGTTCTACATGTAATTAAAATGCAGGGTGTGAGGTTCCTGAAAAAAATGTTATTAAGGAGAGGAAGCTGAAGGAAGGAGGCTGAGGTGTATAATGTATCCTAATTACATATCCTTACATATCAAGCTAAAGTGTACTGTACTTCTTTACATTGGCGACAAGTGGAAACTACTCTCAACACCTCAACTTCATGAAACAGTTTTTCTACATCTCCTCTTAACTAAGTGGGAGATCTGGGATAAAAATATTAAGTAAGGAACTGTCTAATCTGATACGGGAATGAGTAATGTAGGACTTCCCAGCGCCTTCAGTTAGTTTGTCATTGCCTCTTCTTTACAGAATATTGACGTTTATTGCAGAAGGAGCAATTTTTAAGTATGTGTGCTTGTGAAACATTTCAGCATTAACTCTGGGGCAGAACGGGTGGAGACAGCATTTTACTCGACAGCAGAACGAGTGAAGGTGGGGGCCATGATTATGAGTGCTGCAAGGTGTTTTAAGATGTGCTGTCATGTGGTGAAGCACGCTCAAGTGTTTAAAAAGGTGCAGGGGCAGAGTCAACATGAAACGCGGGGAGTTGTGACAACTTACATTGTCACCACAGCATCCGAACTCCCACTGATAAATTGGCGAGATCAAGGCATGCACAAAGGAAAGGAGATGCACGCAAGGAGCCAGGCCAACATTCGCTATTCCCGCTAACCCCTGAAGGAAACACGCGCAAGGATTCAAGTTGCCACGCACTACTTGAAAGAGCAGCGTGCTCTACACAAGTCCTGCAGTTCACTGGCAGTGTGTTACCTCAAAAGAAAGACAAGTCCAAATCTCTTGTTGCGCAAATGTGGTGAACACTTACCTCAATTTTGTTGCTTCCATTTGTTAATTTTCCCAATTGTCCTTTAATCGGAAGAAGTTCTTTTGCCATTGTTTACGGTATTGCCTCCAGCTATTGGCTGGGTGATGCCTCCTGCAATTGGCTGACTAAGTCTTTCAACCCTATTCACCACCACATTACTTTAGCAGCCTTAAACAACAGCACAGAGACATTAGCAGCCATACTGTAGTGCACTAATCAAACTTTTCTTGCAGGTATTTTCTTGGATATTAGAGTCGGATACTGGTGTTTCTGTATTGCAAGGTGTCAAATTACATTTTTTTTTGTGGTTTTGCTTTGTGTTTCTTCAGGTGAATTTGACTATCATAAAAAAGAGGAAGAAATATTGAAAACATTTCTCCTCCTCCATTTTTTCTTATGCATCCAGGTGAACCACCTATACAATGGAAAAAAATGAAAAATGTATTCACGCATCATGTATGTGTTTGTGGAATCTTAATACAGAACAGAAAACTTCTCTACTTTTGCATTGTTTAGGCCCAGAGGTCAGCAGATCTTTGAACACTTACATGATTTATCACCAGAAGAAATGGATAGTTTGAATGATTATGAAATCTACCTAAAAAAATAGATTTGCATTTATTGCCAAGAGTTTCCACAGTATTAGAGAGATATCACTTTAAAAAGTCTATGCAAAAAAAAGGAGAAAGCATAGAAGAGTATATAACAATTCTAGGAAAGCTGGTTTCAACATTCAACTTTGGAGGAAATTGCAAAGAGCCCAAAACATGTTGGGGTGAAACGTTGATAAAGCCAAAGAACCCCATTGACAGAAGGATAACCGAACTCTAAAAGAGGTACTCACAATAGGGAAAACATGCAAGCACAGTTGAGCATGTGAGGAAGATTAAAAAAAATTAGAAGTGGATTGCAATAAAGAAGAAAATGTACATGTAGTTTAGTCTCATAAGAAAAAGAAACTCAAAAAAAGGACATTGTTAACAGTAAATATGATAAGCAACCCAAAGGCACATGTTTTAGGTGTGGTGACTATGGATATGTAGCTAGTAATAGAAAGTGTATTGGGTGGAAAGTCAAGTATATAAAGTATGGACGTAAGAGTCATGTCTCAAAATGTTGAAGAAGTGGGAATTTTAAAAAGGAAAGTTCAAAGTGATGAAGAGGAAACTGTCTTACAAGTCATGGAGGAAGGCGATAGTGGTCCATTCAAGGCATTTCAATTAGAGAATGTACCAGTGCGGATGGTGTTTGACTTTGGAGCAAAGATCACACTTATTCCCAGTGAGGTGTATTTGAACAATTTTAAAGACAAAGTTGTTTTACACAAAGCAGACATTTGTCCAAAAGGATGTGGAGGTGAATCAATCAAACTGACAGGTTATTTTGTAGGTTGCATCAACTTTAATGATAGATATGTAACAGGGAAAATTTATGCTTTGGAAGGGATCTTTCTCTGATAAGCAGGATGCATAAAAAGGATCTTAAGGTCTACCTGGATCCCAATAAGTCTCCTGCTGTAAGGCTTAAAGAAATCAAAATTGTTGAGGAAAATGAACATTTGTGCCAAGTAAACGCAGAAAGGCCCTGCTACAAGAAGGAATTCTTAGAGGTATTTAGCGAGCAGTTGGGCTGCTTAACAGGGTATGTCCACAAAATAAAGTTAAAAAAAGAACAATTCCTGTAGTTAGCAAAATTAGGAGAGTTTCCATCAAAGTGAAAGAAAAAATGCAGGAACCTACAGGACCCTGTAGAGATGGCCATTTCCAAAAATCGTATTGACGAGTAATGACATATACCTTTAAAGCCAACAGAATCGAGAAAATCATTCAATCAAATTAGAAACTCTTGTCTACTTTCAATCTACCAGTTACAGTTTTCTCATTTAAAATGGCAAGAACATCCACCACCATTTTGTGAAGATGTCCAGAACACCTGACAAGAAAGACCTAACCAATCTGCTAGGAAATTCTCTGGTACAAGAACATCATTTATACAGATGGTACAGGGTGAGCCAATTTACCAACAATTCCAAAAAACATACACAGAATTGAGCCAAGAAAGAGAATTAGTTCTCTAATTGGTGCACCAAAAATATTGTGTATTGCTTATCATGTCTATGTGAAGACTGCCAGATTTCGAGTGTGGTGTTTTGACTTGTGCCAAACCGCCACTTACCCGTTCCTACTGCCAGGGCAGTTGGACCCGGCGGGTCGGAGATGAGCATCTCCGACGCGGCGGTCCACCCAGTACCGCTGGCGGTATCATGAGTCCCCTTTTTGCCAGGGATTTCGTTGTGGTAGCCACAGAATCCATGGTGGAAAGGCTACAGGCAACACACATTCCTGTCACCAGTAGACGATTCCCCACCCCCCCCATCGAACCAACAGCCCCCACCCCCTTCCCTCACAACATTCCCACCGCCCACCTCCCCAAACCCACCAGTAACCCAACCCGCTCCCAGTGGTGACCCTCCCACCCCCTGCTACCAGTAGTGACCCCCCAGCCCCCAATCCCCGTACTTACCCCCACCCGATCCCCGTACCTACCCCCATCCCCCTGCACACATGCATGCTCAGACATGCACACTCTGACACACACAACACCCTTACACACATGCAACAAACCCACAAATCCATACACACATACACGTGCACAACACCCCCTCACACAAGCTCTCACTCCACTCATCCCCATTGACACGCATACACTCCATCCCCCACCTCCTCATTTTCTCAACATACATGCACACACAACCCCCACCCCTGTCTACATGAATGCACACACGCCCCCCTACTCAGCATTCACATTCACCCACGCATCACCATCACTATCACCACATTTACACACAGATATACACGCACACATGCACAAACACTCACCTCCCACCCACCACATTCAATACACGCATACACACACTCACACACCCATTCACACAACCCAGCCCCCTCCCCTTGCGAAGGACACTTACCTTGTCCGACGAGGTGCTCCTCCCTGAGGGGAACGGAATCTGGCGCTTCCACCACCGGCAGCGCCCTGCCATCAGGACACCACCAGCCGTATTACAGGTCATAATATGGCTGGTGGAGTCTTTTTGGCAGGGCGGGATCGGCGGGGGAACGGCCTCTGTGCCTCCAACAGCCAAAATAGTGCTGTAAATCCTTCAGTACTCGTAATATGGCAGTCGGAAGACCGCCAACACTGGTGGTCTTCTGGCGCCCGCAGCTTTTGCGGTCTAAGGAAAAGACCGCCGAAGTCAGAATGACCCCTATAATGATTTTCAACCCTGTCAGAGTTAAATAATTCTTGTAATTTTTTGTTGACTCTGCCCCCTTGGGCTATCAATGGTTTGTTATAATACCTCCTTACATGATGTGTTGCTCATGTTAAGAATATTCTTGCAAGTCCTTTGATAAATGGCATATATACTTTAATAAGGAGCTTGCAGTTCCTGTACATAATCATGTGTAGAGTTTACGGATATGTTATTTTTAATGCTGTAAATGAAATGTACCAGTCAGTGCACTGCCACCTGTAATTGTTGGTTTATCAACCATAAGGTATGCTGTACATACTGTTGCATGACACTTCATTTGACCAAACTTCGATACATTGGCCAGTGGTCATCCGCACGATGGTAGGATTAATGTCTGAGCTGTATTTTTCAAAATCTGCCTTTCGAATGGAGCTCGGCGCAAGCTCACAAGGCTTGTTTATTACTACAGTCGCTCTAGCACAACCAAATTCTAATATGCAAGTACTCAGCGGTCCATGTAGAATGATCTTGAGGTTACTGTATGCAAATCACTCTGTGCATAAGCTTTGGTAAGCAAGTTTTAAAGGTAATGGGCTGCAAACTTATATCACGAGCATGGTGCTGTAGTTTCTTTCCCTTACCTGTTTATAACTCTGACACATTCTTGATCCTGAGCCGCCTTTCTTTGCCCGCCAGTTCATCTCCATTTGGAGGGTCCTTTGACCGGCTCAGTCCTCCCAACTGGTTCTGTCTACACCCAGACTGCACTCACCATCCTTACTGATATTTTGTATACACTGCGGAGGTGAAGTCACTTGTGGTATGCAGCTACTTCATGGTTCTGCCTGATCGTGACTACCTTGTTTGGTCCTAAGGAGGCCCCGCATTAATTGGCTAGGTCGACCTTGTCCTGTAAGGAGTTCATCACTAAGGGCCAGATGTAGCAAAACTAGGTTTTGCGACTCAGAAACTGCGAGTCGGAGCGAAACCATATGCAGAATGGTGTCTCAGACACCTTCTGCGAGTCGCTATAGGGTCGCAAAGACCCACCTCAATAATATTAATGAGGTGGGTCGCATTTTGCGACCCCATAGCGAGTCCCTGCACTCACAGGGATGGTGGCCTGCTGAAGTCAGCAGACCTCCATGTCTGTGACTGCTTTTTAAATAAAGCAGTTTTTATTTTTTTATTTTGTAGCCCGTTTTCCTTAAAGGAAAACGAGTTGCAAAATAAAAAAATATCGAAACCTTTTGGTTTTGGTTTTTCAGAGTAGGCAGTGGTCCATTGGACCACAGCCTGCTCTGCAAAACCCTTTTTGGCAACATTCAGAAAGGGGAAGGGGTCCCATGGGGACCCCTTCCCTTTTGCGAATGGGTTACCACCACTGGTGGTAACTGCGCGTTCACGGTCACAAAGCAATTTAGCATAGCGTTGCGAGTCGCAAATAGGAAGGGAACACCCCTTCCTATTTGCGAGTCGCATTCACAATTTGCGAGTCGGTACCGACTCGCAAATTGTGAATGTGCATCGCAAACGGCATTTTGCATAGCACAAACTGCGATTTTGCAGTTTGCGCCATGCAAAATGCTTTCTACATCTGGCCGTAAATAACAAATTCTACATTGCAAGGAGGTCAGTAAGGAGAATGCAAATAAATGTGGGTTTATCTCGCCAGAGTGTTGAACTACCTCTAGGTGTACCACCGACTATTCACAAGACTGGACACCTTATTTATTTGAATACTACACTGACAAGGACATTGTGATAATGATGGACTATATAATAATGAAGCACTTTTGAAGCACAAATAAATGCATCTAAGTGACTATGAGCAAGGGTGTGTGTTTTTGTTGATGTATCTCTCATGAGGATATCTACTTGATTATATCTGCACAAACTGAGTTAGGAACTTTGGATTTGAAAGTAAGTAAGGAATCCAAAATTGGTTCCAAGTTAAGCGGAATGCCCAAAAATAAGTGACTGTAATATTTGGTAGACTAAGTACCCCGGATTTAATCGATACCTAGAGAGAACCCAGTCCTGATCATGTGCCAGATTTCCTCCAGTTGTGGCCTTATTCCAACTGTGTGTAGACAATGTGAAAAACCTGCCAACCATTAAACCGCACAGCTGAATAATCTGCCCAATTATCATAGGGGCAGAGACAGATTAAGTAAAATAAATAAATTTGTAACAATAATCAAGAAATAATAAACCTAATCCTCAGTATTTTATGCAACAATAACATACCCAAATATAAAATACTATATAGAAACTATTTTTTAGACATTAAATAAAACAATAGAGATATTACATTTGATATAATTAAATAATCAATAACAAAAGATTTTCACTACACACACATTCTCTCTCTCTCTCTCAAAACACAGAACAGTTTCTCAACAGGTCATTCCTGTTACATTATAGTCATAGGTACAGTAGCCAAAAGTTCAACGCATCAACATATGTTTCAGTGGTACGTTTATAATATCAAACCACCTTCTTCAGGAAAACAAGCATATCTCAAACATTTAAAGTGGAGACAAAAAGTTAAAAAGATTAAAAACTGAAATAAAAAATATATATATATATCACAACCAAAATAAAAAATACTACAAAATGATGTACGTCTAAATTACTTGCAACCAGTGGGAAAAAGGAACTCATCACTACCATGTAAACGAAACAAAGACAGTAAAGTTACAACAAAACACCACAGTGTGGAAAGAATAGGTATGCTAAAGTGTAAAAACCATTTCAACGTATAAAAACAGATGTACCCAAATAACCTTATTATAAATTCAAGGAAATGTCCTCAAATAAAAATAAAGCAGAAAGTCTTTCTAATTCTAAAATCGACTATGCCCAAGAAACGTGTAAACATCAGACCAGGGACCTACAACAATAAAACAAAGACAATGATTTATTATCAAAAAAACATATCTCTCATAAAAAGCCCTAAATTGGAGATAGTCAGGCCAAAGTTAGGCGTAACATCTGTACAGTCATGTCAACTGTATACCCACTAAGGCCCATATTACAGATATGGCCCACCATCCCTGTTTGCATCAGGGTGCACCTTTAAACAGGTCATCTGGGTGCAATCAGGGACAGTGTGCCGAATCACAATTTGTGCGCTACCCTCAGGGCAGACCATTCAGTGAGACGAAGCAGCTGTTTACAAGCCAATCTGTTTTTCACAGTACAGGTGACATTCTGCTTGTACTTAAATGAGAGGGTCAGATCCCATTGCAGGCAGGCTCAGAGAGTTACTGCACCTACCTGCATCGAAATGTCTGGGGGAGGTCATTGGGACCTCCTTTTCCCCATCTAGAGGCTCAGCTTGAGAAAGCACACTGACAGTGAGCAAGCTTTTTGTGGTGCATTGTTGGTGTGCCTCTTAAGGGGCTGCTTGCCTCTGCACCGACGTCGATAATACAGTGCGGTGGCAGAGGCAAAGTGATTCTCTCATGTGCATTGGGCCAAGCCCCATGCAACTGAGGAAGTGCCCTCTGAAGGTAGCGCTGGTGCTATATGTTCTCCAGCACTATCAATATTACAGAAGGGGCTGCAGAAGCATCTGTGGCCCCTTCTGTAATACAATTGTGCCCTGTGGGCACACATGCATGTTGCTCCCCACCGGGGCAATATATGTAATACAGCTGTAAGTGTTAATGAGAACAGATACGTATTTGTCACAAACCGTGTAGCCTGCGAAACTCCAGTATCCCACCCACAGGCACAGGAAAAAATACCCCCAAACTTCTAGATTTCCATGATCTGTCTCACAATTTTTTTTCAAATGTTAGCCAATATAGCAGCTATTGTCTGTTATATCACACAAATGACCTCAACAAAGGTCCATGATGCAACAATATCACTCTCCTAAGGAAGACAGAAATGGATTCTGCTTCAAATTATAACTTTACTACAAAGAACTAGGAATGTATGTCCACTGAAAGCAGATTAAAACAACATCATTTACACTTAATAAACTCAATTCCATCGACATGCTGGCATGGAAAGGGATAATACCACCTCATCATTTTCTGCATATAAAGAATACATATCCGAATTTAAGACGATTACACAAAACAGCATGATTAAAAATGTCTAATAGTTCCTAACATATACACAAGATTCTTTCCTCAGATCTGAAAAGTACACATATCAAGATAAAATAAGTCAAACACAATTGTAAACAATACCCTTGTTGTTTAGAAAAGGTAGCTGAAGTACAACAAAGGGTCCTTCAACCGCGTACCACACCAGAAAGGGAGGCGTGACAACAAGTTACAGCATGCTCACATAGGTCAACAGCATCGAATTACACATCAACAGTAAGGCACTCGTATCACAGCATAACGGAATGCGAGCTCGAGAGGTTTGAAAGGCTTGAGGATGGCAGCAGCATCTGATTACACCCCCAAGTGTAGACCGGAAGAGAAAGTGAGCTTCCACGTCTCTCTTAAATATTACATCAACGATGTCCAAATACAAACTACCCTGGAAATAAAGAAAGGACTTCCTTAATAGCTAGCCAAATTAATTAAAAGATCTGCTATTATGTAGTGGATAGCAGGAATATTATTGTGTATAGACAGTATGGCAGTTGCAAAAAATCCTCACACACCACAGGAAAAAGAGAAAACAAATATACTAAAATGAAAAGAATAAACTTAGTGGATTTTGTATGCCTATGAAGCAGCTTCAGTTATGCACCCCAAACGTAGCATGGATAGCAAAAGGATGTCATATGATCAAAATTACAATAGGACCAGAAAGGCACAGAAGCTGGGTGATCTTAAAAGATATTAGATACTCATCACTGCAAGATATCATACATTTTACCAATAACCATAAACTAAAAAATATGCAAAACCACATAGTGAAAGAATGCTAATCCAAATATACTTACAAATCCTGAGAAAGCATAGCTAAATGCTAAAAGTCCAATACTAGTGGTGTTGGAAGGTGCTTAATCAATACTCCCAAAAGATCAGAGGGCACACATTCAATAATTCTGAATAACGATGAAGTAACAATCATATAAGAGAATATCTAATGCAAATAATCATTCACAGCTACCCAGAAAGCAGGAAATAACAAAAATGAATGGCAAGTGTCCGATATTATCAGTATTAGAGAGTATTTTCCTACAGGGTGCTCCCCCCTCAGTCCTGAAACACGAGACCTAAAACTAAATACTGAAAACAACTATCTCAGTTTCCTTCTGGATGTCAAATCTCCTCCTTACACATTGTCCAGTGCTCTAGACTTGGTTTTACTCCAGCTTTTTCGTCAGCTCCAGTTATGCTCTAATCCTGATCCTACTCTAGCTCTGCTCCAGTCCTGGTCCTTCCAAGATCGAACATTTCAGCTTTGCAACAACTGTCCCATTATCGGGAACAATCAGAGTGAAGGCTATTAGTGCCTTTGGCTTTTTCCATATTCTGCCTTCAGGTCTACTTTCCAGAGGACATCCTCCCTGTAATCCGTGATACATACCTCCAGGATAAACAGAGTGGTTTCCAAAATAGGCCGTTCCTCCTCAGAGCTTTTAAGAAACAGGTAAGGATCGACCCCTATATCTTCTGAGCCTTTCTGTTTGTTTTACACAAGCATACACCCAAAGCAAGACTGAGTTTGTATAAAACAATCAATGCCCCTGATAGAGCCTATTGACAGGTTTACCTGCCCTTCCCTGTGGCGGTTCTCAGCAAGAACGTCTAGTGACAGGATAATGTTACTAGGACTTTGCAGCCCAGTGGCAGATGAGCCACCAGGTCAAGGATTTCCAACAGCAGAGCCACCTAAAGCTCTGTGGATACAAAGCTTTTGATTCCCCCACTTCTAAATGAGCTGAGGCACAGCGAGTTTGGTAAAATGGTGCAGTCACCTTTTTTTGGCTGGTGCATCGTTCTACCAAACTCTCAATGAGACACTTAGTTTAATTGTTGATCATCTGTACTAATTCCATACTAATTCCATACTGAAAGCCAGCCTCAAATGATTAGACGACTGAACCATCAACTCGCCAATTATTTACATGGGAAAGGGGCACCTTGCCCTACTGTTTCTGAGATTGATCAATCAAGCTTATAGGGCAATTGCTCTCACTAGCACAGCAACAGCCTTTCATTTTTTTCTTTTACATTTACAATTTGTAGGACAGCAGAATGTGTAGAAATTGTTGAACCCCGAACATTATGTATTTGGTTCGCTGCTCATGTGCACTTGTTAGTGAGATAAGCAGAGAAATTCGAATATGCCCCAAAATATCCAGCTCCTTGGCAGAACCATATATATTATAAATAAATAACAGAGCCACCCAATGTGAGTGTTTTTAGGAAAATAAAAAGAAACACCAAAAAGATTAGGAGAGCCAACAGTCTGTGTCCTGTGGGAAACATATTGGATTTTCCATCTACATACAGTTCAGGGAAAACTACAAAACATATAGGGAGGTACGTTTATACGTTTATTATGCATCCATTAAGTTTCTAGAAGTTGAGCAAGTAAAACTTAGTAAGATAAGAAATGCATAGTGATGAAGCAGAAAATGAAGGTTTTACATTTAATAGAGCGTAAACGTAGTGTGAAATAATCATGTGTGACTTTAACCGAACTAATAAAGATTGTACGGGGACAAAATGTGCCCCCAGAGTAGTTTGCCAACATTTATACGCGTGCTTTATATAACGTGGTGTACTAGAATTGCACTAATCCGACATAATCATAAACGTGTGCTACAATTTGCTTATTTGAAATGTTTTAGCTTAGCATTACTTTAGCGGAGGCTTTGGCCTAGTTGCCTGGTCGCACGGTTTAGATGCCCGTATTTTTCCACTGTGCTAATAAACGTGTATTTTTGCTTGAAGCTGTACTTTTCCACAGAAACCGTTCACATGCTTATCTTAAGGTTTCGTGCCAGCCTGGCATATATCTCTTTACTCCAAGGTCGATTTGCAGGTGCGGACAATGGAGGCTCTGAAAGTGAGCTAATTGGTATACAATGTTGCAACTTGCGTACCCATCTCCAAGGATAATGTATGCTTAAGTAAAGCTTGAGAACTGTCGTTTTTGATTGGACAATTTGAAGCTAACCTATGAACCCTCCAATGGAAGACCCTACTGGATTTGAACTGTTGTCTATAAAAACCCAGGTGCACGAGAAGAAAGTAGCCATTACCCGCCATTTTGCAGACTTCGTAGCTATTATGGCCCACTTTGCTGCGACGCCATTTTGAGAGACTTTGATGCTTTCTCTAACCGAGAGAAAGAGACTTTAAATGATTCTTACCCTAGAGACTTTAACTTTGACTTGTCCCCTTGCATGAAGTAGTAGTTTTACCTTGCCGCCGTGAGGCAATTGCCCCGTCCACCTTGCACCCTTTGCCCCGTCCCATGCCGGTCGAAACGGTACCCATGCTGATCGAGAAACGGTACCTGTGGGACGAAGATTTCCTTGTATGCTGATCGTAATTGGTAAATATGAAAGGAAATTGTACAATTGCATTGTGTTTCTTTTAGGTAACCAACTGCTGATTTTGATAAGATCCCTAGCTAGGAGTTTTCTAAATTAATGTTGCTAAATTGTTTTTGCATGAAGTCCCACATGCCGATGCTAATTTGAGGTTAGACGAGGATTCCTTTTGTCGCACGATGCAATTTGAGACCTTGTTATGCTGACCAATGTATGCAATAAGTTCATTACAGATTATAGTATTAGTGATTTGCATCGCTATTATCGAATGCCTTGTGATTCAAATGCTGAATAGATTGCACTTGTTTCGCCGCTATGGACAGCTATTAATGTTCATTTATGTTTATCATTTGGTGTTGAGACACATCTATATTGTGCTAGCTTTGTTAATATAGGGAAATAAATTCACTAACTTTGCAATAAACTGGTGTGGTTATTCCTGACTGAAAGGTCAGGGTTCGCCGAAATGTACTCTGGATTAATTGTTAAGTGTTATGTTGATCAAGGTATTGCTTATGTTCGTTATTGATTATTGATTTGATTAAGGTGACCGATTAAGAGTACGGAGAGTCCCACTTAGTCAAAAGATTCATCGGCCTAAAGAGCGTCCGAACACAGGTAAATTATTACTACGGACCGCTCTATCAATAGCTATAAATGAGGCTTGAAGAAGACAAAACTACCAGAGTTAAAAAGTACATTCATCCTCCACAGAGAGATAATAGCCCTTGTCCTACCCTCAATTGTCAGATAATGCACATCAAATCGACATGACACCTAAAGCATTGTCAAGTACAGCATGCACTAACCAAGAATATGTGGTTGTTGTTGCTGAAGGAGTGACATGGATTCACCACTCTCTAATTCACTTGTGGCTACAACCATGAAGTATCAAAGGGTAAGTAACGCATGTACACAAGGGAAAGGTGCAGTTTGGTTCACATCATCATGTTAGTGTGCGTTCACAGTCTGGTCATGCCCTGTGTTCTGGATGCGGGCATAAGATCACTATGGTGGAAAAGGCAAAATATTATACATCAATCTATATTTTACATTTACCCAATCAATCTCGGATGTCGATCAACACCTCAAACTACAGACTGAAAGCCCTGTTGAGTACAGAAGTTAACAAGCATTTGCAATGCAACGGGTCTCGCGTTTGCTCGTGTTAGAGCTGGCAGCGTTGTAAACTCCTAACCCGACTTTTCACTAGTAATGAAACCGATCGGCAAAAGTGCATTTATGTACTAACCGAAAAAGTGCAACTAACTGTGTCACAGGGTTGATATTATGGAAAGCGCTCAACTTCTGCCAAGCTGATCGCGAAAAAGGAGTCCACGGGCCGGACGGAAAACAGCGAGCCTCGCATGTTTTCTGTACTTGGTCGATGTGCTCGAGGAGGGCTATCCACCGAAAAAGGCATGACGTATGCATGTCTTCCACTAATGAAATCAAGCAGGCAAGCCCATGACGTGACGAGGACGGGGCTCCGAGCCCTTTTTAGTAACTAAAGCGTCTCGCTTAGCGAAACGCATGCGCTTGGGCTCGACCCTAAAAATTGTGAAAACTGCACACTACAAGACCTAAAAGAATGGGTGGAAGATCGGAAGATAATTCCCTTCAAACTGTCTTTCAATGCAAATAGAGACTGTTTAAAATATTTCTTAGTCATAATCTCAAAATCCCTACAACCAACATTGTACCCAACCAAAAACAACATTGTTCACCAGCTTGATAGACCTCAGCTCAACTTCTGACAGTGTCAAGAAAACCCCTGTGTTCAAAACAATCGAAATGGTCAATGCCTCCCCCGAATACTAGAGGAAATACAACTATTATACATGGAGACATGGGCCAGAACACAAATCGGAAACCAGGGCACAATACCTTGGAAAATGTACACCTTAAACTGACTAAAACAGGACTGAGTCTTGGCTCCCATGCTTTTCAACCTCTTCTCAGCAGACATTAAAGAGGACCTGGATAAAGTATTATCCGACCCACCAAAGTAAGCCCAACTGCTAAACCCATCCTACAATATGCAGATGATACATTGCTAATAAGCAAAACCCAGGTCAGCTTATTACTATCATTATTAGACAAATTGGGAATTTATTCTAACATAATAACAGATCAATTTGGAGAAAATTAAAATCATGGTGGTGGGATCGTAAATTAGAAGAAAACAAAGTGACTTTGTTAAGAAGCGAAAAGTTGAAATTGAAACTTCATACAGATACCTAGGTATTATTGTCGACCATCATGGCTCATTTTAAGAGCGCAAGCCCTCCCTGAAGATAAAAGCAGATGCCCTGATGTATGTATTCAAACTGCTACACTCCAAATCGAGGACCCTTCTTTCAAACTGCTCCTGAAAACTATTAAGAGCATATCATATCCAGCTTTAACTTTGGGTTGGCTGCACTTCCAAGTGACACAACCTGTGTTTTGAACACCACAATAACAAATATATATAGGAACATCTTTTTGCTCCCACTAATGCCTCTCAAAGTCAGATCAGGCTAGTATTTGGGCTTGAAATAAGGAGATCACAAGACAACTTGCATTCATTAAACTAATGCACGAATATTAACTCATTAAGTTATTACAACTGGTGTGAAATATGGACTAACACCAGCCCCAGGAAAAATCAGTGGTTAAAGCTACTAACCACTTCATTGAATTTGCTAAGCTTACGAGAGGTGTGGTCGCTACAAATAGCCATAACCTTTTCAAAGAGCTTGCCAACAATATGTCTACGAGTCTCATTTAATAAAGACAAAAACCTCCTTAGTAAACTTTCCAGCCATGGGTCAGTCATTAATTCTACAATAGCCCAAACCTCATAAATATATCTGCAGTAACTGTACTCATTCAGAGTAAAAATTAAAGTTCTGCAAAACTGATTTGGCGTACTTCCATCAAAGGACAGCGCTTTACCATGGAAACCAAAACAACATGATCTAAGCTGCAGATTCTGCCAAAACCATCTTGAAAGATCATATCACCTTTTATGTACCTGCCCCAAATTCAAAGATGATAGAATTCACATTTTAACACCACTATTCAACTGTTTGAAAGTAAGAACCTGCAGTCCAGCAAAGATTGCTTGCTTAGAAGGCTCTAATGTAAAGCTGAGCTGCAAGTTCACCAAATATTTATCAGTAGGTGTACAGAAAATAGCTTTCAAGGACATTCCATCTGAAGGAACTCCTGATCTTAGATGCAGCCTCTCGGTTGTTACCAAGATTCAGTGATGCAGCTTCTTTTTTGCATAGACATTATTGTCCTTTTTTAAATATCGGAATGAATTGTGGACATTAGACTCAGTTTCACATCTATCATTGCTTCCTGCACACACATGAATTTAGGCTTGATCGTAGTTGTTTTCTGAGATCATATTCAATTCTGTCTGTCTTACAAATGTAAATCTTGCAGATTAAAAAGAACTTTTAAATTACTGCGCTTGTCTCGCTGTATTGTAAAGGTTTTAATTAATCTAATAATAATAAATATTTGTCGATTTCTGCTACTTTGTCAAAGCTGGGGAATAATCTGCATCAATCATCTGTATGATCCAAATGCCACATAACATTTAAGATATATACGGCGCTTCATCATAAGAATGCATCCAAAATCTATGTTCCTCCCACGGGATAGTCATCCTAATCACAACTGAATAGCTATTAGACCTATCAATGGGTAGATGTGGTATAACTAGAAAACACTTAAACTGCTTAAACTGGCTCTAGTAGCATTAGGTATGTGGCATTGTTCCAGGCTGATGATCAAGAAGATCAAGGTAGGGTATTCGCCTAGGTCAGTCAATCTATTAGCCTCCGGGATGAAAGATCACCCTGCTGGTCTGTTTGTCTATCTGGCATCCAAGATGAATCTATTTGTGTTCCATTAGTTGTAACACTTAGGGCCTCATTAAAAGGTCCCTTTTAATTCTGTGGGGGTGGGCATCATCAGTTAAGATGGAGCCATCACAATTTTTGAGATCTGTGGGAACACCACAGTTCTTTTGTTTCCTAGGTAAACAAAAGCAAAGTAAGGAAACACAGGACAGAATCGGCCACGGCATTATCAGTTCTCTGAGATTTACTTGTTATCTCCCAGTAAACTCTGTCTCCAGAGTTACTGGTTCCTTGGTATCAATGGCGACAGTGGGACTAAAAAGCTCTCCTCAATATTATTGATCCACATGCATCTGGATTAACCATAGTGAGCACAGATCGACCTTGAGAGGTTGGCTACATTTTAATCAAGCTATCTGCCTCAAAGGCTCCTAACCCCAATCCTTCCTCCTGGGCTGAGCATGCTTATCTGGTGAAACAGATATGGTCACGGGCCAGCCACCTTAAAGTCCCTCACCCAGCCCTATTTCGTCATCCACTTAGAAACATACACACAATAGTGTCCATGGTAGCCAATAACAATTGACTGGCCTGCGATTCGTGCCCGCCATACAATTCCCTACACCTGTGATATTTTAATGTCCATCATCCTGACACAAATATATGGCATGGAATGCCTGATGGAATAGCCAGGACCCTCATCCATTACTAGGTGACTGCTGAGGGCCAAAAAAGAGATTCCGAAAGAGCCATTCAATGCATATACTCAGTTTGCAGCCGTGCAACTCAGAGCGCTCTCCTATTCCACTGAAACCTCACACCAGATTACCCCCCTGTTTTTTTTTACAGTGAGCAGCAGACTGACGAAATGGGGCATGGAGACAGATTGAGAAAAATACATTCTAATTAGCAGAATAAACAGAAGGAGAGTGAGACAAGCAAAGAGACCAGCTACATGGGAAAGTACAAGTCTAAGGGAGACATTGTGAAAGGAAAAAGAAACAGTTTGGGAATGAGATCGGCCCAGAGTAAAAGAGAGAGAGATGATGAATGAGCAGACAATGGAGGGGTGAGACAGGGAGAGAGATATAAACTGATAACATACTGAAAGGACAGTTTGAGGGGCGAGGCATACTTGAAGATGGAGCAAAGGGGAACAGGCAGAAGACAGAGTACTAGTGAGGACCAGTGATGGGGAGGAACAAGATATTAAAAATGAAGTAAGTGATTGAGGGCTTAATATGAGAACGAGGAAGGTAGGAAGAGGAACTGTGGGACGAAGATAAGTAGTTAGAAAGCAAAAGAGAGAGTTCAATAGAGGAAACAAACCAAAGAGGGTGGTGTAGTGTCACATGAAGAAGTTGTGAATTAGTCAGAATGTAGGCATTGAAGCTACAAAGCCCTAATGAAAGTAAACTCTGTGAGAGGAGGCCTCTTTTTGCATGGTTAGCCCCCACATTTTGCCTGATGTTGATGTGTTCTAGAAGTTGCTAGTGCCCGGGGCCTCTGTTAACCAGGTTCCCTGGGCCAGAGCTCTTTCCCTAAATCTGTTGTGATGCTTGGCACAATTGGATACACTTTTAAATACCACTATAAGTCCCTAGTAAATGGTTGCCCCAGTACCCAGGGCATGAGATATTAAGAGTAGACCTCTAAGGGCAGCAGCACTGATTGTGCCACCCTCAGGGGCCCTGCACCCAGATCTGCCATTGCAGGCTGAGTGTCCTGGTGCAAACCTAAAAATACAAACTCGACATAGCACACCCTCTGTGTACCCTGTCCACTCTACACTGCATATGTTATGGGTAAGTCACCCCTCTAGCAGGCCTTACAGCCCTAAGGCAGGGTGCACCATACTACATGTGAGGGCATAACTGCATGAGCAATATGCCCCCACTGTGTCCTTGCTAAACCAGGGACATGGTGAGTGAACAGAGCAGCCATTTTAAATACATGTACTGGACACTGGTCAAACAAGGGTTCCCCAGCTACATGATGGCCACGCTGTACCCTGGGTTGTTTGGTATCAAACAACTCAGAATGATAAATCCAAACTGGTAACAGTGTTGGATTTAATCCTAAATGGACCCGGAGGACACCTTACTGGTGCCTCCTGCAAAAGTTAACCCTAACTGGCATAGTTGCTGACTGGTTCCATCCAGCCTGCCACTCCAGACAGCCAATATACAAACCTGGGAGAGAGCCATGGCTCTCTGGTTTGTAAGACAAAGCCCTTCCTGGGTGGAGGAGCTAACACCCCCTTCCTCAAGAATGTGCAACACCCTGGTGGTGAGCTTCAAAGGGCTACTGCCCCTGAACCTCAAGCCCCCAGGCCTGATGCTAGCAGCATAGCAGGAGCCACATTGGGAAACCAGAGAAAGGGTAGGAGGAGTGGCCTTACTGATCATGCACCACCCCTAAGGGGTTGCAGGCGAAGTGGACCCTTCATCTCATTTTCCTCCATGTTGGAAAATAGGAAAATATCCAAGAGGGTTTAAGGAAGTGCCCCTTCCCACAGGAAGTGGTCACTATAGTGGGTGTAGCCACCCAAGGGTAAGTAGCCCATTGGACACTACCAGGTTCCCCCTAAAATGCCCACTAAATTCAGTATTTAGGCAGCTCCCCTAGACCAAGAAATTAGATTAATCTGGAAGAACAGAAGACAGCACCAAAGACCCGCCAGGACGAGAACAGAGGACCTGCTGCACCAGAAGAGGCTCCAAGACCCCTGCTTACTGCACCAGTGTCCCAACAATCGCCGCTGCAGAGGAGCTGACCACTGGACTGACCTCAGTTGACCCCGAAGACCTCCAGGCTTCCCAAATAGCCTGAGAACTCCCTCCTGAGTGGAGGCACCACTCAAGAAGTTACAGAAACCTGCAACCCGGTGAGGGACACTTTACTGACCGGGCGATATCTCTGCAACTGGAAGTCGCAGCCGGGCTCGATGACACACCAACGACAGCCTGGACCTGCAACAGTGCCACGTTTGGTGGCACAGCGCCCTCCAGTGGCCGAGTTGTGGCAATACCCCAGGTACTGACCAGTGTACATCGGACATCACCAACAACAGCTCCCCCAGAGCTGCAAGTGGACCAGGCGGAAGCCTCAGTCAAGGGACTTCAGTGACACCCCGGACCTCCAACGACGTTCTGTGAGACCCCCGGAAGAAGCCTCACCTCCAGCTCCAAAGGGCCCCTTTGCGCACAGCAGCCAAGATCTCCAAAACGTCCTGCACCTGGCTGCCCTGAGACTGGCATCACGAGATTTGCTGTGTGCCCCGGGTCCCCAACCCCTTGGGACCTCAACAGCCCAAGGGGACCCCCAAGCACCCACCTTAAACCTGCAAACCAGCTCCTTTTCCAAGTGGCCTCTTCAGGTTGCCCAGTGCCTGTGCCAAGAACCTCTCAAACGCTGCTCCCACCGGAACCAGGAGCCGCCCGAGACTCTCAAGCTGGCACAGTGTGCCCACTGACCACTCCGGCCACCCTGCAAAAGAAGAGACTGGTAACTCAACTGTGTGATTTTTACTGCATTTTTAAAGGTGATTGTGCATTGATTCCAAAGGTGCATAATTACGCACAGAAAGACTAACTTTGTTAAAACTCAAAAAAGTCATAACTTGAAAAGTACTTAACGTATTCTAAAGATCTTGGTATTAACATTTATATAAAAGTCTGAAGTATTTTTATAAATTCTGGTCTCGACTAATTCATTGAGTGTGTGTGGTGCATGATTGGATCTGTGAGTACAGCAAATACTTAGCACATCTCCTGGATTAGCCTATTTGCTGTACCAGCTACCTTAAAACTTGGAGCATTAGGTGATCTAATTTTTACCTCTGGAAACTATGTTATTTGCCCGGACCCTCTGCATAGTGTACTCGATTTTGTACACTACATAGAAGGCCAGCCTCCTACAAACTCAAAGTAATCTCCTCCAAGCAAGCAATTACCAAACAGAAGAATTATTACCAGAGACGTGTGCATCCACACCAACTCATCCAGAAACGCTCATGAAGAAGTCATCCTAGGTACACCAAACGCTAACCTTTTCTATGCAGCTAGGCCAAATATACAATCAGTGTGCATATATATCCCTGTTATGTAACTAGACGAGCACCGCACTAATTGCAGCACTTCACAATGACAGATAAATATAGCTCACATCATTATCATATCAGAGCCCTCAAATAAGTTCAGAAAAGAATTGTGAGGATGTGCCCACCTACCCATGGATAAGAAAATATTACTGTGGTCCTATATGCAGTGCATGAGTACTGTCTGCTGAAATTTAAGGAACCTCATTAAATACCTTGTGGATGAGTCTTAATCGCGGAAGTAATGCATCAAACCCAACAAAGGGTAAGAGTTTTAAATTTACATTTTAAATAGGTATAATGTATTTTGTATCTTAAAAATGAGTACTAAAAATAAAATATCTTATTTCAGAATAGTGCGTCTGTCTATCACATTTCCAATAACTACTTGGCGACAGATATGGATTAAAATTACGAAGTCCTCTTGTATAGCCAACACTACACAATCACTTTTTTCATTTGTAATAGATTATTCATGACACCGACACTATTACATATGATTACCATAGATACCCCAAATACGTGCTGGTCTTGCTCTACACAGCTAGCTGATTCGAAGCCCTTACTTTTCTCATGCCCTTTTGTGTTTAATTTCTGGTCTCAAGTTTGGCATCAGATTAATTTGATTTTCAAATCTAATGTTCCTTTATCTGTCAATAATTTATTTTGGGGAAGTGTTTTTGATGCATGGAAAAATGTTTCTTTTAATGTGAATATACTAGATATGCTGCTAGCTATTGCTTTTCAGCAAATCACTCGGAACTGGACTCTACACAGTTGTCCATTAAAGCATGTTGGTATGCAGTTTGCTACAATCATTGCACAGACACTGTATATATGCAACCTGTATCCTGAAAAGATTTGTGAACGCCAGTTACACAGTGTCTCCGATAAATCTGCAAAAGAGTCACTTTTTCTTTCACCCACCTTGCAGAAAGTGAAAAACTTCCCTGATTTTCCACATACGAAGTAATAATATAATGATTTGTGTTCTTCCTTCATATTGTACGATTTTTAATGCCACTTAAACAGATTTGGATATATTTATTGTGCTTATGTTTTCTTTTAAAATTCCAGTTATTTGCCTGATTATATGTTTTTTCTTAGTACCATTTTATATTCTCTAAATAAACTCACCTTTTAAAACTGAAAGAATAGTGTGACTGTGCAAATACACAAATTTACCAGCCTATACATATCTATTTGTGCAGAAAAGCATTGATAAAATACTGGCAAACAAAATTTAAAAGGTGTGGGGGCCTTGAGTATATGTGGCACCTTATTGATCTTCTTGCTCAAGTCAGCCTTTAAGGATGCTGTCCTGCATGGTGCAATTATTTGTCCATCAAGGGAATCCATGGACTGGGAGAATATAAACCTGTATCCGTGATGGTATTTACAGGAATTATATTTTGGAGGGGGAAAGCATGGAAGAATCTCAGGGTGGTATGTATGTATGTATGTAAGTAGGTTTGTGATACTTCTATGACATGAACTTAGCCAAAAGGCAGTAGAGCACTATACCGGGTCAAAGGCAAGCATTAAATCAATGAGTGATGGGAGAGGTAGCTGGTATGTGTTAACGCAGTGTTCTTTAAATTCTTCCCCAAATTCAAGCAACATACGAGCAGTCTTGATCGATATAGAGGAATTGTTTCAGATCCTATGTACATAATTAAAAAAGGCCTGCTGCCTTTATTTATTTATTTTTTTTGCAATCATCAGAGATGGTGAGCTTGTCTGCAAGATTAGCGGGGTGCTGTTCATGATGGCTTTGTAAATGGTGCAGCTGGTTGCAAAGACGTTGTGGGCCGGTAAGAAGAGGCAATGGCATTCCATCACCATGGGACTGATGTGACTATATTACTTCACGCCCTGGATGAGACATGCTATGGCGTATAGGATTCACTTCAGGAGTTCTGTGTGGAGTCAAGGAGTCTATGAAGGAGGATGTTACCACCATCCAAATGCAAGAGTACAAGCGTTTGAACAGCAGTTCTGAGGAGGTTTTCTAGAGAAATGATTTCACTTTCTTTAGAAGGGAATTCTGGTATCAGGCCATCTTTGTGTTTTGTCAATGTGTTCCTTCATTGACTTTTGTTTCCAGTGTGAAGCCAAGAGACTTGGCATTCTGTACTAGTTGGGGTTCAAAGCAATCAATATTTTTGTCATTGAGCCAGGTTTGTAAATTTTCTTGTTGTGATGGTTGGCAAATAACATGAATTCTCTCTTGGTTGGACTGAGCTTTAGATAGGCAGTGTACATTCAAATCTAGGGGATGTGTAGGTGGTGTTTGAGATGCTGAATGCCTGACAGGTCCAGCAACATCAGGAGGCAGGGGTCATCAACATCTGTAGCCAGGAGGGCCATGTCTATGATGTGCCTGCTAGCAGTCACCATGCTGCAGTGTGGCATGAAGCTGCATTAGAAGCCATGCAAAAGATGGTTTGTATTAATGTTTGAACACAGACTGCTTTTTCAGTGATGTTTCCAATGAATGGGAAGCGAGTGATGGGCCAGTAGTAAGACAGGTCATCAGGTCTAGAGTAGGTTTCTTTAGGCTTGCAGGAAATATGACTGGTCTTGAGTTGCCCTTAGGAAGATGTCTTCAGTGACAGGTGCACTGACAATGGCAAGCAGTAGTGGGAGAGTGTCCCCAAAGAGAGCTCAGATGAAGAATGAGGGTAAGACATCACCTTAATCAGAAGCAGCTTTGACAAAGTTCAGTATCTCAGTGAGTTCCTCAACAGATAGGCCTTTGAACGATGACCATTGCAGGAAGGGGTTGACGTAAGAGAAGAAGCAGGCTTGCTGTTGTCAATGTACTTTTTGTTTTCACTGACGAAGAGATTGATGGCATTGTGTTTTTCTGTGGCATGAGGAATAGGTGGGTCTGGCTTGGGATTGATACAATTCTTGATTCTCTTGAAAAACATTCGGCTTCTATTGGTGGTCTAATTGGTGGTGGTGTTTTTTATCTGGCTTCTTGCCAAATAGTGTCACCTACATGTGTTCACATGCATGTTTTTGAACCTCACAAGATTTAGTCAGTGGAAGGGATTTTGCTAAGGAAATAAGTGATTAGGAATAACACTGGCTGCTGAAAGGTATATGAAACACTGTGTGCAAAGCATTGCTCACCTATGATGATGACACTCAAGTTGATAAGACTCCATGCCTGACCGTTGTGCATTGTAGCAGCCATGCGTTAATATTTACCCAATACCCAGCATAAAAAATGAGAGACAGCAATCATTCCTCGTTGCACCCACTGGATTTGCTCTTCTCACGAGCACTAACCATTTCTCAATAGGCAATGCTTTTCTTCGTTTAAGCTTGCAGCACTCTTCTTTGCTTTACAATTTCTTCCTGTCTCCCAAAAGGATTCAAATTCCTTGAAGGTTCTGAAAGGGATGGCACTGGTATGCTTTGTGTGCAATCCATTCCTTTGTGTGGAAGTGTCAGGCATTAATATTGACCATGGGAAATGTAGACCTTGGCATTGAGTTGAACTGCTTAGAGTGCATGGGTAGGTCATTTAGGGCCCCATGTACGAAATTCCGGCTTTGCGATTTCCAAATTGTGAATCCATAGAAATCACTATTTGGGAACCACAAAACTGTATAGTTGTACCCACCAATTCCACTAATAGTGATTTCTATGGATTCGCATTCGTAATTAGGAAAAACTCAAATTAGGAAATGTCGCATTTTTGTTGCACAATGATGATGTCAGACCAGGAAGTTTACAAATATGGGGTGTGGCTACTACCCTGAACTTTTGCAAAGTGATTAAAGGAAGGAGTCCTAGCTCACTACCTAAAGTGGCTTTTGGCAATTCCTGTACAACATGATGTCTAAGGAAGATGGGGCCAAGGATACTGGCAGCAGGAACAGGAAGGTCAAATTTTCTGAACAGGAGTTGAAGGTTCTAACAGAAGAATGTGTGGCACACATGGACCAGCTCTTTGGAAAGGCATCATTTACTGTACCAGATTCCCATAAGACCAAGATATGGAACAGCATCCTGGAGAAGGTTAACTCCTGTGGTGCGACCCAGAGGACCATACCGTAGATCAGGAAACAGTGGTACGAATTGAGGTCCTGCATGAAGGAGAAAGTGGTCAGCAAGTTTGCTGGGGGATGTGGAACAGGTGGTGGACCCTCAAAAACCCACCTCCACTCCCATGGAGACACTCATTAAGGGGTCCCTGGTACCAGAGTGTGGCAGTAGTGTCTATTGACAACTCTAATACTGCAGGCACACACCAGGGTAAGTCATCTTCCCTTTGCTAATGTTGATATGCATAAAAACATTGACAATGTATGCCATATGTTCCAGCATAACAACAAACTTGCTTTGCTACTTATTGATTCCACCCGACATGACCGCCCAGTTAACCCCGAGCCAGAAGTACGTGGTCAAGCAGGCCCTACGACCTAGGCCTTAAGTAACTGATTGACAGATCACAGGTGGGGTAACAGGGAGCCCATAGACAAATGCAAAAAACAGGAAAGACCCAGATTGATTTCTCAGATAGGCAGCAACACCACAAAGGCACTAGGATATTGGCCACCAGTAAAACAAATTTGGCCGGAGGGGTACGCATTCCCAAAACACCATAAAGTTAGATGCAACATGAGGTTAGGAGCACATAGTCAATCAGAACACCACACACGCACTACATGCAGTGCTCACACGCTCTCCATGCTGGACATATTACCTATTGGCCCACACTATGTCCACACAAGCTCGAGACCCACCTGCACACTTTATCAAATGGTCTGATTTATGGTTCCATGACTAGGCCTGGATTCTTTCTTTAAAGAATTAATTCAATCATTTTATTGCACCTCAAGACAATGTATGAAAAGACTCTCAAAACTCTGTAACTTTGAGAGACAGTCACCAGATCATGACTCTGTTCTGCTCTCTCCCGGCCACTGCGTTTAATTAAACAGACTGTTTGTGCTTTGCCAGATGCCTCTTGTCTTTCATTTATTTACGGTAAACCCACCTTCGAGCAACATTTTGGCAAGCCAGCCAGGAGAGATTGGTCCTCTAAGTCTAGACTGCAGCCGAAGTAATACTCCCATACGGATTAACATCTTCACAACAAAGAGGAGTGAGCAAACACCGCAGTTTTTCAAAGTTATGCTGAATCACCAGGTTGGAGGTCCACCATGTAGCCGCCGTCAGTGGATAAAAGACTACATCTGATACTTAGTCCCACTATTTGGCGGATGGCAAACTAGGGCTCTGCTTGGATCGATGGGCGCGATACAGATGGTACGCCTGATCCTGGGTGTGATATAGGGCTCCACTTGGACTGCTGGACAAGACACAGATGGTACGCATGACCCTGAGTGTAATATAGAGTTCCGCTACAACCACTGGGCAAGACACAGATGGTACGTATGACCTGGGTGTGTTATAGGGTTCCGCTTGGACTGCTGGGCGAGACAAGAATGGTACGCTTGGTCCCTGAATGTGACATACGGGCGAGGCCTCAACCTTGGACCGCTCGGCGTGACACAGATGGTACGCATAGGCTCCAGGCGTGATATAGATTCAACACCTCAATCTTAGCTTTGAGTCTAAAGGGGTTTCTCAGCACTACTGGTGGTGTCTGAGAGAAATGAGAGGTGTTATTTGCTTGGACCGCTGGGTGTGCCACAGATGGTTCACTAAGCCCCTAGGTGTGAAACTGAGAGAAATTCAGATGTTAGAGAAAATTTGGATCTTGGAGATTGGGTGTAGCTTGTGCTTGGCCAAAGAGGGCCAGTGGCTGTCGAGTTGTTCCTTTTCTCTGCGTAAATTGTTGCTATCTTTGTCTTTGAGCCGATATTGACAGACTATTGGCCTCACTTGGTCCTATGTACTGTGCAGAGCCTCCCCAGGGCATCAGACAGCATGCGCTAGGAGCCGGCTAAGGCTTTTTTTTTTTTGGACAAGGTCATCATTTTTTATCTGTAATTTTTTCTTCTCTTCATTTCTACTGTGCTTTCCTCTCTTCTCTCTTTATTTTCATTGTGCTTTTCAACTGGTGCAGTTTTTGGTGCTGATAAACTGTTGCAACTATATTTTATGTTGAAATGGTATGTTTCATTAAGTGTTTTTATTTGCATATAAGGAAGTCACTATCTTTCTCTCACAAAGATTTATTCCATGCCTGCTAATCCGCTGCAAAAAAAGGTTTCCCATGTTTAAGTCAATCATTGCACTTTCTTACAGGTTGTGATTCTTCATATGCGTTGTTTTCTGTATTGTGAAAGTTTAAAATTGAGCTCATAGCTAGTAGATATTGCCAGCATAATCCCGTGTACATATTTCCCCATGACTAGAATAGGATTTAGGACCATTTAAAACTGAAATAAGTTACAACTGTACCATTCCTCTAAAAAGGTTCACAACTCATTATGGAGTCGCTGTTAAGCCACATGCAAACTAGATTCCCCACTGTTAGACCTGACAGCCTTAGGGTGGTCACCCTCACCTTTCTGCCTGCCTCTCTCCACTTTCTGACACTGTTTTTGCTGGTTTTAGGACTCTGCACACTTTACCACTGCTAACCAGTGCTAAAGTGCATATTCTCTCTCCCTTAAAACATGGTGACATTGGCTCATACCCGATTGGCTTATTTAATTTACTTATAAGTCCTTAGTAAAGTGCACTACATATGCCCAGGGCCTGTTGATTAAATGCTACTAGTGTGCCTGCAGCACTGATTGTGCCACCCACATGAGTAGCCCCTTAACCATGTCTCAGGCCTGCCATTGCAAGGCCTGTGTGAGCAGTTCACTGCCAATTCGACTTGGCATTTAAAAGTACTTGCCAAGCCTTTAACTCCCCTCCTATTTCCTGAAGCCTCAGGGGAAGAAAGACTTCAATTCTGCAAAGAACTACTTGTGCAGCGAAAATCAACACACAGCCTGCTGGAATCGACGCACAGCCCACCCTGCAGTGAGAAAATCATTGCATCGCCGAGCCGGAACAACGCAGCCCGGCTCTCCGAGTGGAGATTGGCGCAGCGCGAGCATTGCGACTGGAACTTCGATGCACAGCCCACCGGATCGACACACTGCCGAGCCGGAACAACTCAGCTCAACTTCCTGCAAGAGGAATCTACACAGCGCTTGCCGTGCAACAGAAATTTCCCTGCATCGCCCACCGGATTGACGCAGCTCCTGTGACTTCGTCCTGCACGAACAGGATTTCTCTGCATCGTTCCCGGGGCGTTCAAATACCCCACAACCAAAGAGGATCCAGGCCTGCGGGCCGGAAATCAACGCAAAGCCCTTGCTGCGTGGAAAAGCATCAACACATCGTCTGCAGTCCCCCCAGAACCACAAGCAAGGTTTCTGCACCTCCCCCACCCCCACTACCTCTCTCTCTGATGCCTGCCATCCCAGCCGTTCCTGCCCTACGTTACACCAATCCACCCATTATAGGGCCCTGAGGGCCCTTTGTTGAGCAGCGATCCATGGCTGGAGGGGCACCAGCCCTAGCCCAGGTTGAGGCTGCGGTGCCCCCAAGCTCAACACCCCATCTGCAATGCTCCATCGTTCAAACCCTAGCAGCACATGGAGCACACACTTCAACCTGCACGGCAGGACATCCACAGGTGACAGGTAGCTTTGTAACAGACCTGAACGATGACACCACTAGTGATAGCGAGGACAAGGGCTTCAGTCCCTCAAAATCTGATAGTGAGGGGGAAATTGCAGGGCTGGTCCCACCCACCAAGGGGAGATGTAGGGAGCCCACGCCTGTCCCCAGCAAAACACCTTGCGACACGTATACACCACTGACCGCCCTAGGCTGTCCTGAAGAGTACCCAATGTCACACTATTCATAAACAATACAGCTTACAACTTTCTGGTAGACACAGGGGCGACAAGGTCATGCCTATGAGAAGGGACAGTCCCGTTATCAAAAAACACTGCCACCATACAAGGAGTCTCGGGTACGGTGACAGGGGTTCTCTTCCCAGAACCCCGGATTAATTTATTGATCTTCCTGATTAGTAAATTAGGATGGGACCTAATGTCCAAGCTAAAAACATCTAACCATTTTGCTGAGAAAGGGATTATAACCTGCTCCTCAACTGGAGCCCCCTTTCTGAAGCGCCTACCAGCAAAACACCCTCACACCACACGGACAACAGCCAGGATGGTTTCAGCCAATCGAATCCCCTTTGAGGGAATCATCCTGGAATATACAAATTGGCTCAGCAATGGGCATGTCGCGCGCCACCTCCTAGTAGGCACTGCCAAAAGGATAACCAACAAGGTACGCAAGGAGCATGAGATCCAAGGCCATGACATACATGTGCCTACTGAGTTCCCTGAGACCAGGAGGGGAGTAGGTCCAGGGCACACAGGGACAATGGTGGTGGCAAAAAAGACTGTGTGCACCCCTGGGGTTAACAAGAGCAGCCTCTGTTACCACTGTGGCACCTCCACAAGTGAAAAAATGGCGATAGTACGTGGTATGTTCCCTGCGCCCAAAGCCCCCTACCAGCTGCCAAATACGGTACCCAAACGAGCAAACATTGGATGGGATTTGCTTCATCCAGCAAGCAGAACAACACCCCATTGGAATGTCCCCGCTGACTATGTGAGTGCCCTGGAGCCTGAGGTAGGTAAGCCCCCACCCATACTCCTCAAGCAGCAGCCTGCCTGGAGAAGTCAAAAGCAGGAGCAAACCCAGAGAGACGCTGCACAGCTGGTCCAACAAAGTGAAAAAGACCCCCCTAAAGGGGTCCGCATTGGCCGCAAGAGTGCAAATGGCACCAGTCTTGAAGGGAGCTCCGCCTCAGAACCACAAAGGTTTTCCACCCAGTCTTAAGAGCTGAGGCCAAGGAGGTTGGCAACCACCAAACCTCATAGAGTGCTATTATTGCCACAGAATGGGCCACTTGGCTGACCAGTGCCGCTTAAAGGTGTACCATGAACAGAGAGGGATAAGCCTAGGCCAGTCCCTGCAAAATCCCCATCTGCAATACCAAGCCCCAGTCAACCAAAATGTATCATACATTCAGCAGACGGGGAACCTATCCAAGCAAGGGCCGGAGCCACAGCCATGGCATGAAGGGGTAACTGTCTGGGAAGGCAATATCTTTGCACAATCACAAAACACAAATATGCAGTTAAATCAAACTCCTAATGAATTTTACCTTCACCTCATACCCACTCCAAAACTAATTTCAACAATAAAAATCAGTGACAACATTAGGAGAGAACTCAAGCCTTTACTTGCATTTGAGAACAACTCAGGGCTGCTGTATGTTTTATCGATCGGGAATATGCACTAGAATCTGCCATTTGGGTGCTTGCAGGGGCATAGGCTGCTGCTGGTCTTCCAGGGTGGGGTTGGATGGCCATGCCCTAGGGAGAGGATAGTCTGACGAGGGGTGGCAGGGCAGCCCCCGATCAGAGCATAAAAGTCAACATCCAGGTCCCCATCCAAATCCGTCTGGGACGGGTTCCAATCACCAGATCCAATAGTCCCCTTTCAAGGACACTTAGGTGGTCATTCTGGGTTTCCCACTGGGCTGGTGGGCGACCGCCAAAAGGCCGCCCGCCAGCCCAGTGGGAAACACCCTTCCACGAGAAAGCCGGCTCCGAATGGAGCCGGCGGAGTGGAAGGTGTGCGACGGGTGCAGTGGCATCCGTCGCGAATTTCAGACACTGAAATTCAAAGTGGGGCCCTCTTACGGGGGCCCCTGCAGTGCCCATGCCTGTCGGAACCGCCAGGAACAGGATGGCGGTGAGGGGGTCGGAATCCCCCATGGCATTCCCAGGGCAGCGGAAAACCGGCGGGACACCGCCGGTTTTCCTGTTCTGACCGCGGCCAAACCGCCGCGGTCAGAATGCCCTGCGGGGCACCGCCAGCCTGTTGGCGGTGCTCCCGCCGACCCCGCCGGGGTCGGAATGACCCCCTTAGTTCGGAACCACAGTTCCTTCATGGTGTGCAGCCCCAACTTCAGAGCCTCCAAAACCAGGCCTCAAGCTAATGGAGGTCCCCTTTAAGTTCCAAGCAATGCAGTGTTCTAGTGTCGGGAGCCAGGTTTCCTGCGCACTTGGGATAATAATGTCCCCACAAAATTCGAACGTCTACCTGCAAGACCTACAATTCCATAGTACACACACAAAGGGGGTCATTCCGACTTTGGCGGGCGGCGGAGGCCGCCCGCCAAAGTACCCCCGTCGGAAGACCGCGAGGGTCATTCCGACTTTCCCGCTGGGCCGGCGGGCGATCTCCAAAAGATCGCCCGCTGGCCCAGCGGGAAAGCCCCTGCGAAGAGGAAGCCGGCTCCGAATGGAGCCGGCGGATTCGCAGGTGTGCGACGGGTGCAGTGGCTCCCGTCGCGATTTTCAGTGTCTGCACAGCAGACACTGAAAAACTTTGTGGGGCCCTGTTAGGGGGCCCCTGCACTGCCCATGCCAGTGGCATGGGCAGTGCAGGGGCCCCCAGGGCCCCCACGACACCCGTCCCGCCAGCCTGGTTCTGGCGGTGAAAACCGCCAGAAACAGGCTGGCGGGAAGGGGGTCGGAATCCCCATGGCGGCCTTCCCTGGGCCAGGGGTAAACCGGCGGGAAACCGCCGGTTGCCCTTTTCTGACCGCGGCTTTACCGCCGCGGTCAGAATGGCCCATGAAGCACCGCCAGCCTGTTGGCGGTGCTTCCTCTGCCCTCTGCCCTGGCGGTTGCAAACCGCCAGGGTCAGAATGCGGGCCAAAGTCTGCAGGGAAATCCAATCAGCATCCCAGCTCATTACCCGTATTGGGAAAATCTTGACGAATCCTGTTAAAGGTACCGGACTCCCATCGCAGCAAATGCTCTGCCTCATCCTCTCCCCAAAAGGCTTCCAAATGTTCAAAAGTTTGCTTGTCGGATCATGTCCCTCGAAAACAGCAAGAGTAGAGTGCATGTTCACAGCTCAGGGGCAGCAGGCCTAAAATATCTTCTATCCGTGAAGAGTGGGGTGGCAAGAAGGGTAGGCACTCTGTAAGTGACCATCACAGCCCCATGCAAGGCGCACAGATACGCTCACCGCCATGTTCGGCCTGTCAGTCAGAGCGCACAAGGCCTCCAACACACCGTCCAAGGGATCAATAGACCTGATCCCAGTCGTTGCTGCAGCAAAATCATGCAGGGGTCAAGGAGCGCCTCTCCAACCCCCTCTGGCATTCCAATAAAGCACCATTGCATGAAGATCTAGGGAAGCACCCAGCAACCCGCAAAAGTAGCCCAAAAAAGATGCCCAAAATTAAGTTTCCAGAAAAGGGGTATAGACAAAAATACCTAACTCCATTAGGGAGAACCTCATTGCACGCCACGTGCAGGGACTAAAGGTGGGTACATGTGTCCTTGGATCATGCTGCATATTTCCGCAACACTCAAACTGGGAAACGCCCCCTTCCTTTCACACTGTTCCAAGCATGTGTAGGTCAGCAGGTTCCACCTACATCAGTAAAACACACAAGCATACACATGTTAGGGAAGATAGCTAAGGAACAAACCCAGGAAGATCTCCCCATAGAACCACTCTCCCCTGCCATGGTGAGAGGAGAAGACCAGATGACCCAGAAATTAAACTCAGGTTGCCCATGACAAAAAACACTCACAATTCCCTAAAAATTGTTGACCCAACGGGAGCCACTCCCGAAATAAATACACAGGACATAAGCAAAGAAGAAAGGGGCAGGAATCTTCCGAGATAAAAGACAGTGTATGTTTTTTCTTAGCTAACCTACAACCCACAGCTCTTGTCGAACAGATCTGCAAAACCACAAGTGCACCACCTTTTCAGTGGCTCGCCATCTCCTCAGCAACAACTTCCAGAACTCTGACAAGGCCCAAGCACACAAAGACAGACTACAGACTTTTTTGGACTGTTTTTCAGGGATATTCTACTATGAACTCTCTTACCAAAGAAAGACACCCCCAGTACAGCAGCTCTTGACCACAGCATAGACATCCCTGATCTCCAGAAGACGACAGATATTTACCCAGAAAACCATCCCAAGGTCCGAAAAATTCAAATAGTTACACCCTTTGTTTGTGGTGGGCATGGGCGTGGCCGCATCCATCCATAGCCAAAAAATCTGTCTAGTCACATGGAGCCTACCTTTATATTGTTACAGCGCTTACACAGGGGTCTTTCCCATATCACTTACAATTACACTGAACCTAATGTTAGTATTCCACATGCACTACACAGCACACTCACAACACATGGTATCAGCACATGACTGCCTTGGGCACCCAAAGGCTAGACTGTGCTATATCTGTTCACTGATACCACACATCGTAGGTGCAGAGAGGCTTTATCTATCCCAAGAGGTAGCCTCCAAGAAAGAAAAATATCTCATCTAACCATACCTTTGTAAAATCAGGGACAATATACAACCCAGTAGGGTAAAACCCCACAGAATAGTGTAAATCTTTACACTAAGCCTAGCAACATTCAAACTGAGCTAGATAGGATGCGCAGGTGGGGAACTGTAGGGGAGGACACTGCAAGGCCCCAACACTTTCCAGAAAATAGGTTCTTGGAATAATCAAAACCACTGCACCACTGCACAAACACATCAGCTACTGCCTCTGTCTGTGGTCCCAGGGTTGCCCTTACCTTATCTGAGGCAGCCTTCTTTAATAACAATTAGACACCAGACATGAAGTTCCTGTGTAGGGCCATCTACTCCAATGGTACAAGGGGTAATGAGTCTCAAAGAGGAGGTTAAATGGCAGCATAAATACCCCATGCCAAGAAATCTGGAATACTGAAATAGATAGGTTTGCATGATTGGAAGGGAAGGGGCAACCCCCTAACTGTATGGAAACTTACACTATTTCATTATGTTTCAGAGGCAAAGGGACGATCCTTCTCAGCACAAATGAAAATTGTGGAGCAATACTGCACGTACCAGACATGCACTGGAGCACCTCTGTGCTAATGGACTACTACTAGCACTATGGAGAATTTGCTTAAAGTCAGCTAGTCCTCAGATGGTAGGGCCTCTGCTCCCTTGTGACTGTGCACACCCTACCATGTTCATCACTGGAGAAAACCTGCCCAAGTTGTTCTAACACCCACTGCAGAAGAAAACAACTGTTGCATCAGGCACGAAAGAAAAAAAACTGCTGATTATTTTGGTTGGGCTCAGTAGAAGGACATTCCAGTAGAATTCAGACTCTTCACGACACTCAAGTCAAAAGCAAATGCCTGTTGTTTGCAGATAACCAGGTGGGAAATGCTAAAGATGATCAAAAGAACTGAGCTCGGCCTAAACAATATCAAGGAAGAACTAAGAGCCATCCGCCTCATGGTGATACAACATAGGTATGTGTTGGACTTTTTGACAGCAATGGAAAGTGGGGTATGCACCAAGATTGGTGCGTCCTGTTGCACATTTGTACCTGGTAACAACCTGGACAATGGGACATAGCACTGTTTTGTCTACAAGTCAACATGAAGAAGGAGGGATGTGTCCCTGAACAAGACAGGTTGTTTGATTGGTTTTCCTGGCTGCCCTGGTGAATAGTCAGACTGCTGATTCTCATTTCTGTGCTTTTTTGTGTTGTTTCCTACAAATGGGGGTTTCCTGCTGTAAAAACACAGGCCTCAAATTAGGTAGAGCTCAAGTAGGTAGGGAAATGGTAGTAAGCACAACAGAAACACGTCAAACCTAGGGTAATGTGACGGTCATGAAATATGGGGTGGATAAAGTAGTTGGAAATTCAACTAGAGGAGGGAATGTTGATATGCATAAAAGCAATGTCAATGTACATCATGATATGTGCCAGCATAACAACGAACTTGCTTTGCTATTGTCGATTCCACTCGATTTGAAGCATAACAACAAACTTGCTTAGCTATTGTCGATTCCACTCGACTTGACCCTCCCCGTCAACCCGGAGCCAGAAGTACGTCATCAAGCAGGCCCTGTGACCTAGGCCTGAAGCAACTGATTGATACATCACAACTGGGGTGACACGTAGCCCATAGACAAACGTGCAAAACAGGAAAGACCCAGAGTGATTACCAAGCTAGGCAGCAACACCACAATGTCCTAGGAAAATGGCCCCCTAACAAAACACATTTGCCCGGAGGGGAAGCAATTCCCAAAACACCATAAAGGTAGATGCTACATGAAGTAAGGAACACACAGCCAATCAGAACACAACCCACAAACTACATGCAGTCATCAAGCGCTCCCCATGCCGGACATCTGGACAACATCTAGACATGCTACTTACTAGCCCACGCAAGGTCGAGGCCCACCTGCACACTTTATCAGATAGTCAGATTTACGGCCTCGTGACTAAGCCTGGATTCATTTTTTTTTCAAAAATGTTTTCAATTGTTTTATTGCACCTCAAGACAATGTATAAAAAGACGCTCAAAACTCTGCAACTTTAAGAGACAGTCATCAGACCCTGACTCAGTACTGCCCTCTCCCGGCCGTTGTGTTTAACACACTGTTCCTGCTTTGCCAGACACCTCTTGTCTTTCATTTATTTAAGGTAAACCTGCATTTGTGCAACACTTATCTAACATAACATATTGTTAGCAAATCCATATATCATACATCATAGCAGAAATAACTTCATTGAGATGCTTGCCCTACCCTGGCAATGCATCATAGGGGTTGTAGTACACATCAGTTGGCTGTTGTACTTTGTGCTGATGACTGCACCAAACATAGCTATACAACAAACAAATGAATCACAGTTGTAAAATTATTGTGGACAAACATTAACACTAACTATATACATGCATTCCCACAGATCACAGCCTGGATGTGTCAGGACACATTGTCGCCTAAGGGGCTACTGACACGCAGGGCAGGGCAGGGCAGGGCAGGAGAGGGTCCCTACAACATTGGAGGGCAGGACACACAGACAGCACAGCGGATAAAGATCTTCAGTCAATAGTGATAATGTGTCAGATGACATGTCAGAGAGATCTCCTGTGTTTGGTGGCTTGGAGAGGTCCATCATTTCTGCACAGCACCTGCAAACAAAACAAGTTAGGATGGTGAATAGGCATCTGCAACAAATCTTTATGATGATGCAGCAATTAGAGAAAGGGCAGAAACGATGGCTAGCTGCTATGGAGAAGGAGCACTGTGTGCAGAGACAGAGGTAAAGGCAGTACACCTGGCAATGTTTGAATCCTTCACACGTTACATCAACTGATTGGTAAGTAGCCACAACAACACAAGCAAGGTGTACTATGAACATACAGACGGACATTGGGCAACTGGGCTAGTTCAGGTGATCACAGCCCTTGAGAATATACAGAGCCACAACACCTGTATCCCCAACATCCTGCCCTAACCTGAGAGCTAAAAGGGCTCTAGCCTCAGTGGCACACCGATTCAGGAGGCATGCAATTACAGGCGTTCGAGCTGACACACTTCTGGGACTGACTTGTCAAAAGTCACACAGCTCAGTGCACCTGATGAGGAACCCAACCCCAGAGGCTGAAAGAAGTGAACCACTGAACACTCAGAGGAATACGTTGCCTTTGTTATGTTGTGCCTTACATACTTTGTTGTATATTTTGTCACAATGTTACATCCAAAAGGATACAGTTGATCCTTGTGTGAAACAATGTTGTTGCTACCAGAAAAAAAGGTGGTCTCTTAGTTATGCACCAAGCCTTATCAGTTGTGCTGTCTCATTTTTAGGTGTTTTCGTTACCCTTACCTCAGACATAGTTGCAGGTGATCTCTATGTGTAGTGCTCACCCCGCTGCTGCACGTGTACCCTCCTGCTGCCCTGTAGTGGTGGTAAATCATCATCAGAGTCAGAATCAGGCTCTATGTGGATGTTATGCAGATCCTTCTTCACTGCAATATTGTGCAGTATGGCACAAGCGGCAATTATCTTGTAGCACGTCTCTGGTCTGTACAGTAGTCCCCCACCGGTTTTGTATTTGCAACGAATCCAGGATTTCAGGATCCCAAATGTCCTCTCGATGACTGCACGTGTTGTCCTGTGTGCCCTGCTGTACTTTCTTTCTTGTCTTTGGAGTCAGGTATGGCGTGAGTATCCAGGGACAACAAGGCATATTCACTGTCACTTTAAGAGCATGAGAAGGGAAACCATTAGGTCACATTACACACACCGTCATGGCCTCTGTATTCATTAAGACTGTGATTCTCTTACCTACTAGGAAGCCTTCGCCAAATTCACCCTTTGAAATTGGGTTTTGCATTCCACTGCAGCGGAGTCGTGGGTGCTGCCTGGGAATCTGGCCACAAGGTCCACAATCATACAAGATGCATCACACACTATCTGAACATTGAGTGACTGTGAGCTTTTCCTGTTCCTGAAAATGAATTCATGCTGAGCGGGAACATACGACAATATGTGTACCATAAACACAGCCTATGACATTGGGGAACTGTGCTACCCTGAAGAACATCAATTTTATTTGTTACAATAAATGAAGGGTAGTGATAAAAGATAGCTATTGTTTAAGTTTGCTCACCATGATGTCCAGAAACCTGTGAAAGGAGCTAGAAAAAAGCACTTTGTGACACTCCCTCCCACTGCTATGACCCCCTTGTAACTGCCAGAAGCTAGGAGGTGTAGGCAACACAATACATGCACATGTAGCGGGATTACACGGTTTCTGAGTTTTGGGACCTGTAGCTGAGGTTGTAAATAAGCAATTAAATCAAGAATTGTCCGACTACTGAGACTGTACCTCTTATAAATATCCTCCTCAGTCTGTTCAAGCAGGCTGACACTCACCCTAAAATTACTCTCCTCCTTCTTCTCTGCCTCCTAGCCAAAATCCACATCCTCCTCACCAGAACGTACAAAACCACCATTGAAAGGAAGCCTCATGCCTGATCTGAATCAATGGTAATTACATTTCCTACATGACCATTTTGAGACTAGTCACAATTAGGAAATCTGTTCTGCATGCAGGTAGCAAATCACAATTTGGAAATCCCCATTTCTGGTTTCCTATTTTGTGATTTCTACAAGGTAGGAATCACATTTTGCACTTCTACAAATGCCTGTCGTACATAGCGAAATGTCATTTTGCAGTTCCAAATGTTTCAAAATTGCAATTCGCACCGTTAGGAATTGCAAACTGCCTTTGTACATATAGCCCTATGTCATGAAGAAAATGCCACTGTTGATACAACCCAATACTTCACAGGTCCCTAGATATGGATTCCCATGCACAACTGCCAGAATACAGGTCTGAGATATGTAAGTTACCTCGCTGGGGCTGGTGGATGTGTGGCGTGCATTGAACCAGGGGTAAGACACTCCATACACTATTTGGCTTCCAATAACTATAGTTTCTGATTGAACATTTATTCTTACTGCCTACTTGCCCTGGCTTCACTTCTGTAGGGACTCTTGACACAGCCTTAGCAGTAGTTGGTGCCTGAATGCCTTGAGGCTCAAAGATGAATGCTTTACAGGCATCCTCCACAAGGTGATTGAGGGCCACTTCAAACTGAACACATCTCCAGTCTCTTCAAAGGTAAATCTAAGGGAGGCCTTCAAGACAGTGGTTTGAGGCACAGCAGTCTTTGCCACAAGAGGTAGACAATGAGACAACAACAAAGTGTCTCCACCAGACAGATAGAAATAGAATGCATACAGGTAGAGAGTGTCCGTGGAAAATTACTAGATACTGCCATACTGTCTTGGACCCTGGTCAAATACAGAATCAATGAACATGGAAACAAGGAGGGTAAGCTTTTATATTGCCTGGTCCAGAAAGATGTTGAGTCAGAACAGTATGTTCTGTTCATACTCCTGAAGGCCAGCAGTAACAGTCCACACAAAAAATGTCGCAAAAAGAGGCACTTTCTCACATACCCCAAGGAGACCACTTTTAAACTAATAACAATCCATAAAGTCTGCCACATTGCAAACAACTAGAGAAAAACAATCCTATAGCATCCTCACTGAAGTACTTCCCATAAAGCACCCTCTCAGATATACTGCAGATATTCTGCAAAGCCAAATACAAATGCAACAAACGCGGGGGCAAATCAATTAAGGTGGCTGTGAAGCATCCACCTCTGAAATCCTTGAGGACAACGATGAAAACGTTGGTCTCATCTAAGACCAATAGAAGTCTTAAACCATCCTTTTCAAAATGATCATTCCTGCCTAATGGGACTCTTAATACCTCAGAGGGATCCCAGAGCACGAATATGCCTTCCACTTGCTGGCTTTTGAAGGCCACTTTAGATATCATTAGCACTCGGAAGAGCATAGAAGAACAACATTTATTGAGCTCAGCATGGAGAAGTGGCTACAAAGCTAACATGCGGTCACTCAAAAACACAAACATATACATTGTTTAACTAGGAGACCATCTACTAAATTCAAATTTAAAAAAACCACAGGAATAGAAAAATATTAACTGATATTTTCTACTTTAGATTAATATTAGAATTTATTTCAGCTAACTCATGTATCACACTCTATGGCTGCAAGCTCACCGATTACTTATTAACAATCAACCACAGATTTTTTACACCGTTTACAATGGCTGACTGCATCCAATGCACATCAGTGGTATAATCTGCTATTCTTCCTTGGTGGACCGTAAGGAGCATTTATACTGACTGCCTGTAGATAGGATACTATAATGGATACCAAGGATTCCTTGGGAAGTAAAATATTTAGTATAGAAAACCCTAACAACTGTTTTTAGTTTCGTATCGTGAGACTGTGCAGCATATTTAATAACATTTTGCACCAGATTTTGATCACAAAAGTGACATAAACCTGGGGCGGTGTTGTTTTGGGATTTACTTGGATTGCACATCCTAAATTGCGCTGGAAGGTACCCCTAAAGTAATATGAACTAGCACTATGCTCTACTTACTTTAAGCTACTTTGTCTCAAGGGGACATGCTATTGGTGGTAAATTATTGATAGTAAGGTATTAGCATCAGAAAAGTACACCTCCTCGAAGCAGGTATAACTGTGCAGCACATATGCAAAGTGGTAAAGTGTTAAACCTTGTCGGGGGTACCCTTTCAGTACTAAACCGAACAGTACTCTTCTACTCCAAAACCTATGCTTGACATTACGTTTCTCCAGGTAAAACATTGTTAAAATTTGATGCCTACCAGTATGGGTGGTATCCGACTCCTAGACCTTTTGGCCCTAATTGTTTTATGCAACATTTCATAAAAAATAATGTGCACATGTATTCATTGTCTCTGTATAATATGTGTGTGGGATACTACCATGGGGCACTCTGCAGGGACTTCTAGTTGACTTTATAATGCACTTATCCTGGCTGCCTGTAATTGCTGCTTACTGCGTGCTGCTGTTAAGGCGTTTCTGGGTGGACCAATGTAGAATTTCCCCAGTGAATTTAATCAGTGCAGTGCTGTGAGTCGCATCTTTGTTGTTCTTTAGTAGCCCCTAGTGGGAATTACTATAGATAGATTTCTCCAGTGCACACATATGGGTGAATTCTCATTGCTTCAGGATGGACTACATTTTTTTTTACCGTGGATAGCTGTATTCATTGCTTGCTGTCAGGTCACTCAACATAGAGCCGTAGAGCATCTAACAGGACTTTGGGTATCTAGGGCCGTATGTATCAAACCATTTTGAAAACGGTGCGAATCAGTAAATTTGACCATTTGCAAATGCAAAATAGCCTTTCCAGATGTATGAAAAGCGTAGGCAGTCCAATTTTAGGGAATTGCATTTTTTTTTAGATTTCCTAAAATTGCAACTCCAAATAGAGAATCACAATTTGTGATTCCCTAAATAGGAAATCGCAAATAGGAGTTTCCTATTTGGGATTCACTAAGCACATGTAACAAGCATTTCCTAAATGCAAAATGGGCATTTAGGAAATGCTATTTTTATAGTGCCATGTAGCATGCACATGCCTTAGGGGCATGTGTGTACCTTATAAAGCACCTCTTTTGTTTGGGGTGCACCAAGGGGGGCCTAAGGCCCCTAGTCACCCTTGTTTTTCCTAATTTGTGATTTTGTATTAGGAAATCGCAAATTAGGAAATGCAAAACCATTCGCACCTATGTAGGAACAAATGGACTCGCATTTCGTAACAGCGATTCCCTAATAGTGATTCCGACTACGTAGGAATCGCTATTATGGAATCGCTATTTTCTTACATACCATTTTTCTTAAATAGCGATTTCTTAAAATTTAGGAAATGCTAAATAAAACTTTGATAGATCTGGCCCCCAGTGACTGCCTTAGGCTGCTCTTCTGTTACTCATAGGTGTGTTCCATAGAGACCCAAACACTTCTGGACAACAATGAAGGAATGTAAATGGCATGCACTGAATCTCCTCTTCCAGACATCACACTCCTAGCAGCAGCATCCCGAGGCAGGGTAACAGCACCATTCTGGTCACCCATGCATGAAACCAAAACGTTTCCCACACAGTGGCATAACAAAGGCCCCCGCAGACCCCGTGGAGCTCCAGGGGACCCGATCAGCACAGTACTCTGGCCTCGGAGCTCCTGAGTGAGTCCGGAAAGGGCCCCCTTAATGTAATCTGGGGGGCTTCAAATTTCGTTACTCCACTGTTCACACATCGAGCACGCTGCAATTCAACACCCTTACAACCAAGAATCCATACGATTTAGTGTGCTATCTGTCTGCTTATGACCTTGAGCGCCTACCACAGGCCTGAAGCTCTATACACGTGCAGTTATAGTACAATGAACCCATTAAGTGACCTAAGTGTTCCAAGGTCAGCATACCCATGGCTTTGATCTGAGTATACTGAGACAGTAGATATTGTCAAGGCATGCCTCTCCTTTAGCCGTTTTCGAGCACTGGTGTACTAGAAAACACATAAAACTGTTTTCAAACTGGTACTCTTCTAAAATTGAGACATGGAAGAGGGCGAGATGCGTGTCATCTGTAGGATGCTTATCCAACTGTTTAACACACTTGCTACTGGTGAACAAAATATTTTGACCGCCCAAAGAGCCAAGTTATGGTTTTACTTTGATAAATGGCAACACACAAACTTAGCTCGCTCTGGAATGCACCTGGGCAGCCTATAAGCTAAAGATATGTAAACAGGCAGGAGCCAAGAATGCCTGACGATCAACAGTGGAAAATATTTCCAAATGTAGGATTCCTTTATGCCACCCTATATTTAATAGAACAGAAAAAGTAAAACATATTTTTTACCAGGTATTTCAGGCACCAGCACATTGCAATAAAACACTGCAGCATCGGCAACATGATCAGTATTCTAGAAAATGCAAATACAAATGTTTAAATAAATACTCAATGATCATTAACTAAAGGTATTTGTAAGGAAATGCCTCCTTGGCATGGTTACCCCCTAACTTTTTGCCTTTGCTGATGCTAAGTTATGATTTGAAACTGTGCTGGGACCCTGCTAACCAGGCCCCAGCACCAGTGTTCTTTCTCTAAACTGTACCTTTGTGTCCACAATTGGCACAACCCTGGCACTCAGGTAAGTCCCTTGTAACTGGTACCCCTGGTACCAAGGGTCCTGATGCCAGGGAAGGTCTCTAAGGGCTGCAGCATGTCTTATGCCACCCTAGGGACCCCTCACTCAGCACATGCACACTGCCTCACAGCTTGTGTGTGCAGGTTGGGAGAAAATGACTAAGTCGACATGGCACTCCCCTCAGAGTCCCATGCCAACTTCACACTGCCTGTGGCATAGGTAAGTCACCCCTCTAGCAGGCCTTACAGCCCTAAGGCAGGGTGCACTATACCACAGGTGAGGGCATATGTGCATGGGCACTATGCTCCTACAGTGTCTAAGCAAAACCTTAGACATTGTAAGTGCAGAGTAGCCATAAGAGTATATGGTCTGGGAGTTTGTCAAACACGAACTCCACAGTTCCATAATGGCTACACTGAAAACTGGGAAGTTTGGTATCAAACTTCTCAGCACAATAAATGCGCACTGATTCCAGTGTGCAATTTATTGTAACATACACCCAGAGGGCATCTTAGAGATGACCCCTGAATACCTACCCGACTTCTAGTGTAGGCTGACCAGTTCCTGCCAGCCTGCCACACACCAGACATGTTGCTGGCCACATGGGGAGAGTCCCTTTGTCACTCTGTAGCCAGGAACAAAGCCTGTACTGGGTGGAGGTGCTTCTCACCTCCCCCTGCAGGAACTGTAACACCTGGTGGTGAGCCTCAAAGGCTCACCCCTTTTGTTACAGCGCCCCAGAGCATCCCAGCTAGTGGAGAAGCCCGCCCCTCCGGCCACTGCACCCACTTCTAGCGGCAAGGCTGGAGGAGATAATGAGAAAAACAAGTCACCCACCAGTCAGGACAGCCCCTAAGGTGTCCTGAGCTGAGGTGACCCCTACCTTGAGATATCCTCCATCTTGAGTTTGGAGGATTCCCCCAATAGGAATAGGGATGTGCCCCTCTCCCCACAGGGAGGAGGCACAAAGAGGGTGTAGCTACCCTCAAGGACAGTAGCCATTGGCTACTGCCCTCCCATACCTAAACACACCCTATAATTCAGTATTTAGGGGCTCTCCAGATACCAGGAAATCAGATTCCTGTAACCTGAAGAAACAAGAAGGACTGCTGACCTACAAGCCCGCAGAGAAGGAGGAAGACAACAACTGCTTTGGCTTCAGCCCTACCGGCCTGTCTACAACTTTGAAAACCTGCTCCAGCAACGCATCCGACAGGGACCAGCGACCTCTGAAGCCTCAGAGGACTGCCCTGGACTAAAGGACCAAGAAAATCCTGTGAATAGCGGCCCTGTTCCAATCCAGCTACTTCTTTGCAACAAAGACAGCTCGTTTTCCGCCGGAAGCGTGAGACTTCTCACTCTGCACCCGACGCCCCCGGCTCGAGATCCAGAGAACAAACACCTCAGTGAGGACTCCCAGGCGACTGCGAGTCCGTGAGTAACCAGAGACGATCCCCCTGAGCCCCCACAGTGACGCCTGCAGAGAGAATCCAGAGGCTCCCCCTGAGTGCGACTGCCTGTAACAAGGGACCCGACGCCTAGAACCAACACTGCACCCGCAGCCCCCAGGACCTGAAGGAACCGAACTTCAATGCAGGAGTGACCCCCAGGCGACCCTCTGCCTAAGCCCAGGTGGTAGCTGTCCCGAGAAGCCCCCGTGCCTGCCTGCAACGCCTGCTTTGCACACTGCACCCGGCCACCCCTGTGCAGCTGAGGGTGTGTTTTGTGTGCCTACTTGTGTCACCCCCCCCCCCCCCCCAGTGCTCTACAAAATCCCCCTGGTCTGCCCCCCAAGGACGCAGGTACTTACCTGCTGGCAGACTGGAACCAGAGCACCCCTGTTCTCCATAGGTGCCTATGTGTTTTGGGCCCCTCTTTGATCTCTGCACCTGACAGTTGCTGGTGTGGTAACTTTGGGGTTGCCTTGAACCCCCAACGGTGGGCTGCCTATGCCCCAGAACTGAGACTTGTAAGTGTTTTACTTACCTCCTAATCTAACCTTTACTTACCTCCCCCAGGAACTGTTGATTTTCGCAATGTGTCCACTTTGAAAATAGCTTATTGCCATTTTTACAAAGACTGTACATGATATTGTTTTCATTCAAAGTTCCTAAAGTATCTAAGTGAAGTACCTTACATTTAAAGTGTTTAGTGTAAATCTTGAACCTGTGGTTCTTAAAATAAACTAAGAAAATATATTTTTCAATATAAAAACCTATTGGCCTGGAATAAGTCTTTGAGTGTGTGTTCCTCATTTATTGCCTGTGTGTGTGTACAACAAATGCTTAACACTACCCTCTGATAAGCCTACTGCTCAACCATACTACCACAAAATAGAGCATTAGAATTATCTACTTTTGCCACTATCTTACCTCTAAGGGGAACCCTTGGACTCTGTGCACACTATTTCTTACTTTGAAATAGTATATACAAAGCCAACTTCCTACAGTATGTGTATGCAATTTAAAAGGGTTCGTAAACATTTCAGAGGGAAAAGAATGTGCTAGACCAGTGGTTCTTAACCTTTTGGCTCTGTGGACCCCCACTGGATTACTACTGTAAGCCGGGGACCAGAGCTAAGCAATTGTTACTATTTGGACCTCAGAATAATAAACGCACATGTACAAACAATTTCACATTGAAGAAATGCTCGAATTATGAAATTTTTGTTTCATTCATTAATAAATAAATAAAAAACAACTGAAATTTCAAAAGGACGGTTGGAGCTTTTCTAAATGTGGTTTTATTTCTAAAAGACAACAGAATATTCTAGACTCTAGGATATCACTTTTGTGCTCAGAATGTATGCTTTTTTTTTTTTGGCAGTGCATGCTAGTGCTTCAACTGAGACCACCAGCCAGCAATAGTAGATTCTGTATGTTATACTTGCGCTGCTCCCTCTGGTCAAAATGACACCAGCTTATTTTTTAGCCTTCTATATCAAACTACTTCACAATTACAGAGTGCTTGACATATTTCAATATTACATTTTTTCTTTTTTGTATTTTAATATAAAGAACAAAAAAGGAGGTTATTTCCTAAATGGAGAAAAACATGTTTCCTCATATACTTTTAAGATTCCACCAGATTTTTGAAGAAATTCCGTCTTAAGCTACAAAACCATCACCCACATCTGTGGGATTGCCAGGGCCGACTTTAGCATTCCTAGAGCTCTGTGGACAATCTTTATTGGCACCCCCCAGACCCAGTGACATTCACCTCCATGAATTCCCTCATTAACAGCCTTCAATGGTGCCCCCCCATCTCTTCTTATCCGCTTTCTTACAGTTATTAAATTTCTTCTATAGCACTACTCAAGCCATTGTAGCGTGCCAGAGCGCTTTACATCAAACACACACATATTAGGCAGAGACAATAAATTAATGTGTAAATCCCTGTATAGGAAATGTTAGTTACAACAATGAGGGCCACAAGGTCTAGGAGTTACATATCTCCCATACTGGTAGGCATTATATGTTAAGTGCATTTTATCTGGAGAAACAAGGGGGCAGATTTAGTAAGTTTTCACACAACGCAGAACAGTAACCAACATTGCTGCACTGTGCTGTGTGAAAAGGAGAGATCAGAAAGGCACAATCTCTACTGAGATATGGCAGGTTTGCTCTTTCTCTTCGCACTTGCTTACCTTAGGCTGCCTTGTGCCAATGCACACACCCTTGAATAATAGTGCAAGGGTGTGCACGTGATGTCAAGCATAGGTCTTGCAGTAGAAGAGTACCCTTTTGTTTAGTACTGGAAGGGTACCAAAGGTCTAATGCATTACCACTTTGCAATTGTAATTGTGTAGCGCTTACTACTTCGGACGAGGTGTTGAAATGTTTTTCGGTGAGTAGCACACTACTTTGGAACCCAAAAAGGATTAGTGGTGGATTAGTATTGGGAAATGTGAGTTAATTTGAGCAGTGAATATGCAAGTCTGTTTGTTGGATTGATTAGGATAATGGAGGGATACCGGAGGGAAGAGTCTATAATGTGTTATTTGGGAAATCATAATAGTAAGATGCTGTTTGGGATGAGTAAAAGGAGAGATGGGGCAGGCTAGAGTCCATAAAGGGATTATGGAGATCACAGTAGTAAAATGAGGTTTGAGATGAGTCAAAGGTGGGGTACATGAGAGAAGAATTTAGAAAGGGTTATTTGGGAGATTATAGTAGTACAATGATGTTTGGGCAAACCAAGAAGGGATAGAGGATGGAAGAGTCTAGACAGTATTATTTGGAAGCTCATAGTAGTAAAATGAGGTTTGGGATGAGTCAGAGAGTGGAGGTTGAGAGTACACTGAGAGAGGTATAAGATGAGACAGAGTAGTGGAATGAAGATAATACAAGTTTTTTTATCTTGTACAGTAAAAGTAAAGCAATAAATATATGGATACATAACTACATTGTAATTGAAGCTAATTTATTTGTATATTTTTTTTATAAATATATTTTTAAATTTTATATATATTCCTCAATATTTCAGTAGTGAAACACTTGTAGATAAAATAGTTATGATAACATTTATATTGTGATAGATATATAAATAGAGACCCATAGGATTCTAACCAAGTAACATATGAAAACTATTCACTAACCTATATAAATGTTAAGCATAAAATTAAAAATATAAATATATATATATATATATATATATATATATATACACACACGCGCACAAACACACACACACATATTTAACCATAAGTATTGTACACATTTGTTAGCAGATCTAAACATTATTTATATATTTTTAAAACCATAGTTAGCATATGTGCTTGTACACAGAAATACACATATTTAAATGCATACAAATAATTAAATATAGACATTTACATACACAGGGATATGCTGTAAATTAGGCCCTCATTACGACTTTCGCAGTTTTCGGGCAAGATCACCATGTGAAATACCGCCACCATTCTGCCAGTGGTGGTGGTACAGCAACTCCCGTAATACGAGTCACAAAGAACAAACCGCCCAAATATAGCCACAAAACCAACACTGCCAGGCCCTCTGACGGTGAAATGCCGACTGATCAACCGCCAGCCTCGCCACGCCGAGCCCATTCCGACTGCCCTATTACAAGTCATTTTCCAGCACAGCGGTACATGCACGGCGGTAAACCGACCGCGGTCCGCACCGCCGTGGTACAGAAACGCACCACCAATAGTAGCCAACACCCCATTGGACAGTTCGAATACCCACACCTGAAACATACACACACCTGCTCAGGGCACCATATAACACCCCCCCACACCAACAATCCCGTGCAATTACCATGACTAGCGCAAGAGACACAAGCCACGAAGGACACCCCATACACAACAAACACCTGCACAGTGCCCACTTTGCGCACACCACCACCACAATCCACCAGCACCCACAACCAAACACCCCCCACATCACCAATCACCCCGCACTGCACCCTACCCGCACTGCACACCCCCCTCCAACATGTTTTGGGTCATGGTGGACGAGATCATCAGAGTTGGGCCACAACTGATGGGAGTCCAGGTCCAGCAAACATAATTGGGCAGGAAAACAGAGTTATGGCATAGGATTGTCAACAGGGTCAATTCAGTCAGCACTTATCCATGCACCACGGAGGATATCAGGAAGAGGTGGAACAACCTCAGGGGGAAAGTCCTTTCCATGGCGTCCAGGCACAGGATCACCCTGAACAACATTGGCGGTGGGCCCCCATCTTCACCTCTTGACTTAACATCCTCGGAGGAAAAGGTCTAGGACATCAAGCATCCAGGTGGACTTACTGGAATTGATGGAGGCCTCGACACTGGTAAGGCAACAATAACCCCCCAGACACAACCACTCATAACCAGCATGCCTACCCATCACCCACCAATCGCCTATCCACCCCATCCAACACTACTGCAACCCCCCAATCACCCCACGGCCCTCCCCTGCAAGCCACACCACCCCTCTCCCACCATAGCCACACATTCCCCCCGGATAACAATCACAATGCGAAGAACCACAACTCCCAAAATGCATCACACCCAACACAGCTAAAATTCACTGTACCACTTCACAGTGGGACACCTGCTTGGACAACCATATCACAGCCCACACCTACTGTTTGCTACGATTGTCTCCCAACACATGGCAATGCCAGCAATGCCAACCACCATCCACAACCCACCACAGCACATAGAAACCATGACACAGTACCCATAATCAAATCAATGTCTGCAATATTGCAGCTGTCACTGCCAGAACTGGGAAGCAAATGAAGCCACTGCATGCACCACACCATGGAAATGGCAACTACACATCCACATACAAACCAAACTTTCCCTCTTTCCATCCACAGGTAACCCTGCCACTCCCAACCAGCAGAGGATGCCAGTCTCAGACAGCTGTCCCCATGATGTAGACCCCAGTAGATGGGGACAAGTTGCCTGGGCCATCTGGGGCGACTGGTCAGTCCACTCCCAGCAGCCCCACCCTGGACACACCGGACTCCCCATCCCATTTGGCTACAACACCTCAGCCAGCCCCTCCACCCCAAACCTGTGCCCCAAGGACATCTCAATCTGAAGTGTGCCCCACAGTACAGGGGCCAGAGTCAAGGGCACATATCCCAGACAATGAAGGACTTGGTGCTGCTGGGAGTGGGCACACTGTGCCAGAGGCACAGGCACAGGGGTCTGGTGGCAGTGGGAGGGGATCAGTGGCCCAATGGACAGAGCAGACACAACAACTGGCTGCCTAGGAGGACCTCACCCAAATCCTGGGTGCATTCCACCAAACCCAGGACACCATGGGCCATATCCTCCCCAGAGTATGCAGAGTGAATACCATCAGGAGGCTATGCAGCAGTGGCAGACCCACAATACCACCATGGCCTCCATGGCAGGAGTGCTGAAGGAACTCACCACCATCCTGCGTGAGTCCATCTCCCACCAGCAGGCCTTTTCCATTACCCACATCACTTCTGAGCCCTCCATGTCAGGGACAGCTAGAGGAATGGAGGCCCTGCCAGAGGACCCACAGGACACCAGCACCCCTCCCCCTGTAGCTGACGAGCCCCCACGCAAGTGAGGATGTCCAACCAGACATCCTGTCGGAACTGATGCCAGGACCGAGACCACTGCCAGGAAGTGACCCTCTCCTGAACATTCTCCCTTATGTGCCACTGAGGCACCCTGTTGACTGTCCACTGTCATGTCTCCGTACTCCCATGGCCACCATACTGGACTTCGACTACTCACAGCTGGTCCCAGTACTCTGTTGAGCCCACCCACTATAACCCCACTCATCACCCCTTGCACTTGGACATCCAAAATAAACACCATTGACCACATTTACTGCCTACGTCTTTATTGTCATGAGCACGAAAAATACAGCCATTACGTTTGCAACAGTTAACCCATTGTCCTGGCAATGTATGTGTGAGTGACAGAGGGGGAGAGATATGTAGCAAGATTCACAGTGGACCATGCAGTGGCTGGATAGATGGGTCAAGGGAGGCAACAGGTGAGGCAGGGACCAGAGTGCACCACAACAATGTCATGAAAGTAGAACAAGACATGGACATCAATCACTATAGGCTTCACATATGCAAAATCAACACACGTGCACTGTAAATACAAGAAGCCAAGGTAGAGATGGCAAGTAAAGTCCACAAACTTAAGGCCATTGCAAACCCACATTCAGAAGACATACCTCCCATGTGGTCCCACCCTCACAGTAAACAGAGCCACACGTTAGGCAGTTCACACTGCCATGAAGAGTGATGTTGCACCGCCTCCCAATGTCGAATCCCAGTACAGGATGCAATACAGATGAAGCCACCTAGTGTAGCACACAGATTGCACTGGATCTGGCTGTACAGGGAACAATGGTCCTGCAGCTAGATGTCACAAGTGCAGCAACACAACAGAAGGATGAGAATAGCACTGACCTGTGCACATGAACCACCAAACTCATGGCCACATGTACCCCCCACCAAACCACCCATAGTCAGATCTCCAATATCTCCAGTTAACACAGACAGCAGGTGGTAACATGGCACAAGGCAGATAGTGGAACTGGACATATACCATACATATGACACATACCTGTAGCTCAGTAGAAGTAGTCGTATCAGCTCTGATAGAGTCAGCTGCTTCCTCATCATCACTCCCCTTCACCAGCCACTGGTACAGCTGCCACCTCCTCTGCATCGAGCAATGGGATGTGAAGTCTCAGGGCCAGTTTGTGTAGCATGCAGCAAGCAACAATGATCTAGCACACTTTCTGTGGTATGTAGAGTAGGGCACCTCCTGAGGTGTGCAGACACCGGAATCTGCTCTTCAGCAGGCCAATGGTCTGCTCAATCACACGTCTTGTACTACTGTGGGCTTCATTGTATCTGTTTTCTGCAGCTGTAGTCAGATGCCTCACGGGTGTCAGTAGTCAGGGAAGTTTGGGATAGCCAGAGTCACCTGTGTGCACAGAGGTAAGAGCATTGTCAGGACCAGGAGGGTGCAGTGCAGGTTGTGAAGAGTGTTTAGAGCAGATGGGCACACATAGGTGGGGATACATACTGATTAGGCAGGTCCGGTCCCTCTGTAGTGGTGCCATCATGTGTGGGATGGTGCTGTACCGTGGAATATAGGAGTCATGCACAAACCGAGGGAACCTGCCCATCACTTGTGTGATATATTGGTCAGCCAGACACACCACTAACACATTTGTGGAATATACATTTTTATGGTTGCTATACACTTGTTCACTCCTCCTGGGTGGCACCAGGGCAAGGTCGGTGCCATCTATGGTTCCTATCACATGAGGGATATGTGTCACATCGTAGAAGGCAACCTTCACAGTGGGCATATCAGCACGATGTGGGAACCTGATGTAGCTGGCCATATGCTGTAGCAGGGCTGTGACATCCCTGCTGCCAAAACCCACTATTATCTGGAGGTACTCTGAGGCAAAGAAGTGGAGGACTGACAAGACCTGTACTATGGGAGGGATAGCATTGGGATGTCGAATGGCAGGCAACAGTTCTGGCTCCAACTGGCTCACGAGGTCCATGATGGTCTGACGGTTCAGACAATAGGTCTGTATGATGTGTTGCTCTTCAAGGGTGGCAAGGTCGACTAGGGGCCTGTACACCGGAGCATTCCTCATCCTCAACCTTCTACCGTATCTGCAAATGGGAGGGAGTAGAAATCACAATATGCAGCATTTACTGTGTGGACACTTATCAGCTGTGCACAGGGCAACCTATGTCACCCATGACGCACCTAAAATGCACCCTGAATAAACATTGCACATGTAAAATGGCGGCCGTCTGGCCTGCATACACTGGACAGATTGAAGTGTGCTTATCCCACCGGAGTAACACGTCATGGCGGTAGGCGGTCTAAACCACTGTGCAACTCCTCACTGGTTAACATGGTTGCCTATGGGAGACAGGAACTAATGACGATCACCACCGGCGTTGACGTTAATGTCTGCGGTGGCGTGACCGCTATTTCATGTGCTCATGCTCACTTGACTCCTGACAGTCGTACACAGAAGACCTCCACTGCGTGTGCTGCTGTGTTCTGACCCTGGTCGCCAGGATGCCATGTCCTGCAGGAGATACGGCCGCAGCCTTCACCCAGGAGGAATTGGAGAAGCTTGTGGAGGGGATCTTACTCTTGTATGGACAGTCGTATGGGGCACCAGAGCAGCAGGTGAAGCCAATGTGACTGTCCTGTCTGAGTGGTGCGAATGGACATGGGGGCCTTGGGACGAGTCAGTGTGACTGGAGAATGGACATGGGTGAGGAGTCTGAGCCTACGTGGAGTGATGACATGTGGGTGTGGTCATGAGTGGTGTGCTGTCCATTGCTGTCCCTGTGATGCCACTTTACATTAATGTGTCCTTCTGCCTGTGTCACCCATGCAGGTCAGTGCCCATCAGAAGGGGATATGGCATGCCATCTCCAAACAAGTGCGGACCCTGGGGGTCCAAGCCCGACGGAGCACCCACTGCAGAAAGAGGTGAGAGGACCTGAGATGCTGGGCTGAGAAGACCCAGCTGGGGACTTCCTCCCGACATGGGAGGGGTGCCTGTCAGACGCTGACCTCTCTAATGTCCCGCATTTTGGCAGTGGCCTACCCTGAGGTGGGTGGGTGCTTGAGGGCAGCACAGCAGCCACAAGGGGGTAAGTACACACTATCACTTACAATGTGTGTTGCCATTGTGGCTCTGGGTGTCCACTACTGTGAAGCTGTGGCGTGGGTACTAGGTGGATTCATGTTCACTGTGTTGTCACCTACTACCAGAATGTGCTAGGCAGCACATGCCACCAGGATCATAGCATCTGTGGTGTCAGGCCATTGTAATCAGTTGATGCCAACCACTGTGCCAGGGATGTCTGTTGAGTCCTGAATCTGCTGCCAGGTACTGTATGTGTAGTGAGGTAGGGTGGGGCAAGATGTCACTGTACTATTTGACAATGGCCTAGTTGGCATGCCAACTCGCCATGCAGGATTCTGTTGGTTCTGTAGTCCAGGAATAGTGTGTCTCTATGGGCATGTGAAGAGTGCAGGTCCTGGACAGGTGTGGTGGGTAGGACTCTCATCATGTACACGATTGCATCTGTATCAGCGTCAGCGGTGTACATGTGCATTACTGTGGTTTCCACCCTGGTGTTCCATTGTTGTAGCATGTGTAGGTTAGGGCATGGTGTGTCATAGCATGGCATCAGAAGTTGTTGTAGTTACTCTGTGTGACTGTTATGCTGGCAATGACCGGTTGCATCCTCCTCCCTCTCCTCCTCTGTGTTTGTGTGCATCAGCATCATCTGGTGAAGGAGAAGGGGCACCGGCGAGTGGGGATGCTGCAGCCCATGGAACCCAGGAGGCTGATACCAGCAGCACCGCGGGGACCAGTGGGCTGGAGGGCGAGGGGAGTGCCACAGGGACACAGGATTGACCACTACATCTTCAGATTCCTCCTCCGATAGACGCTCTCTGGCGGTGGTGGAGCCATGTGAGACCATACCAGCATCGTCCTTGTCCGCAACCCCCCTTACCAGCACTGCCCTCCCTGTAGCTCCCCACCCGGTTGCCTGTGCACGCTCACCCAGGAGGGTGGGCATCTCCTTTGCCGCAGGCACCTCTGCCCCCCTCCAATCAGCCCTGCTGCCCTCAATGAAGAGGCTATGAGGTCCATCTCTGTGGAGCAGACAACCATTGTGGATGCCATCCAGGGACTGTCATCTCAGATGCAGCAGGCCAGTGTGTTCCTGGAAGGCATTCAAGGTACCCTGCCTGACCTGAAGAGATAGTTTCAGGCTCTGGCCTCCTCCTTGACGGTAGTCAGTGTCCCTTCTTCTTCCGTCCCCCCTCCAGCTACCTGTTCCCAAGCCAACATCCCTCTCCCCTCACCCATCCAAGACACACTTACTGACCCACATGCATCCACATCAATAGGCATGGTATGCAAGGACAGACACAAACACCACAAATGCCACCAGCGCGGGGGCGTGGCCTGCAGCCGATGAAGCTGCATGCTTAGCGCGGCGCTCCGGTGCTGTGAACGGGGCCCTACCGAAATAATAGCACTTCCAAACCCCGAAAATGATCAGCAAGATAAGCCCCAGTGAGCGGAGTCCCGCCCGATAAATGCGGAGTAAACCCTGTCAAGAAAAGAATAGCGGCTGAGGAGGCGAACGGGGTCTGGCCCCGATAACATCGAGGAACCAAGATGGCGGCAGCCTCTGGACCCTGGCCCAGCTGAGCCTGGACCCCGGAGCGGAGAGACCAAAAACCTGACTGAAGAGAGGCGAGATCACCCACACCCCTGGAGCAACCCAGCGGCCACCCCGCTCCCGCAGAAAAGGGCACTTGGTGAGCACGTGATAGCAGGCGAGCAGTATAGCAGCGGCCCGGAGGAGCATCGGCCCGAAGTGAATCATCTTGGTCCGTGACTAGAGAAACCGGCCAAGATCCACGAATGGGTTACCTACAGCGGAAAGTAGAGCTGTGAGGTTAAATCTTCCATCGAGAGACACCGGAGGAACCCCTACAGTGAAAGGTACAGATACCAGGGACGGGAGAGGGGGGACTACGCGGCAGCGGGAATGTGAGCTGATGGGCCTACGCTCCGACCTCATGGACGGCCCGGAGCGTTCCCTTTTGACAGAGGCTTCGCCATACTGAATAGGGGGAAAATACGCGGAATAGACAACTACGCTGAAGAAGCAGACGGCGAGAATAACACACGCCTGATCCCAGAATCTGTGTCTTCCCCCCCCCGGATACCCCCCCCTGGTCTGTGACCAATCTGGGAGTCCCGGCCGTGAACCGAAGAGGGAATGGCCTTAAAATTCAGCACGCGCAGATACAGCTGCCCGTCTGAGCAGGCACTGAGTAACAAGGATGGGGAAGCCCAAGAAATGCGAGGAGCAGGCCCCGGAAGACACCGATGGCACCCAAACTGCAGGACGGCCCCAGAGAATAGACCCCTGCGATGGCACGGCTGACCAGGAAACAACTTTGGATACGGTGCTGCAGGCCATCAGAGAATCTCGTGAAGCTCTAGAGCAAAAAATTTATAACCTGACTGTAGCCCTATCCTTACTGCGAGATGACCATCGTAGGCTCACGGAGAGAGTGGGAACGAATGAAAAAGAGATCAAGCTCATGGCCACAATCCAGAAGTCTTCTTCTAAAGAACATTTGGAAATTACCTCTCGTCTAAAAGCGTTAGAAGCAAGAGCGGAAGACGCGGAAAACCGTGCCCGCAAGAGCAACATAAGGCTGATTGGCGTACCGGAAGGACCGGAGACGGCGGCTGTAAATATGGAATCCTTCCTGGAACACTGGATCAAAGAAACAATACCTCCTGAAGGTCTATCAACGTTTTTTGCCATAGAAAGAGCCCATAGGGTGCCTAGCAGGCCTCCTCCCCCAGGAGCAAGAGCTCGTCCAATAGTGGCAAAACTCCTGCACTTTAAAGACAGGGATTACATTCTGTCACAAATGCGCCTGAAAGGTGAAATAGCACTAGACAACCAGCGTGTTATGCTCTTTCCGGATTTCACCAAAAGAATGCAGGAGCAAAGGGCCTCCTTCAATAATCCCAAACGACTCCTCTGTGAAAATGGGATCAAATACGCCATGCTCTTCTCGGCCAAACTCAGAGTGGAATATGAAGGGAAAGTACATTTCTTTACGTCCCCACAGGTAATCGACGAATGGCTGGAAGCCAAGAATATCACAGCCCCGGACCCCCACCGCGGAACTAGTAGCAAAACCCCCAGAAAGCGCAGCAGATCCTCCAAACGAAATAAAGAGATTGCTCCTCCAAGGCACCAAGCTCTCCAAGAAATGCGCGAGGCGGTGGAGGTGGCTGCGGCACTGGGCCGGGCTCTTTCCCCTCCTCCCAGAATTCTGGACAAACCTCGGACCACGACTCGTGCAGTGGAGACTCATTGAGCTCATTGCAGGATACCCTCACCAGCCTACCAAAAGTGACCCCAAGATCCTCGGAAGAAATCATTTGACTCTCCATTGTTAGAATGGTTACTAAAGGAACACTGAGAAGTATCAAATAAGTAGGGCCTAGATAGCAGAAGAACAACTCTCCGGAACATCCACACGCAACACACCCTGCGCAATACCTTACTGGGTAGCTAAATATAATCCCGCTGGGCCCCTGAACCGGCCTGGAGTGTAGGCTCTCGGTTGCTAACATGCCACCCTCCTATAGGATTTTAAGACAAGTTATAATGGTTTGGATGGGAATAGTTCTGACCACCGGTCCTGGGGAGTGGGAGTTGGGAGTTGAGTTTACCAAGTTAGTATTAAGGGATAATCTAGCACTTACCATTTATGAAGCTGACAGCTCACGCATTGAAATCACGCCGCCACAATATAATCCTATACACAGTAATTTCCTCATCCTTTCTAGTCTCTACAAGGTTAGCAACCAAAATGGAAACTACAAAGTATAAGATAATAACCTGGAACATTAGAGGTCTAAACAATATGTCCAAACGTTATAAAGTATACAATTACTTAAAGCGCAGGGGATACACATTGCTCTACTACAGGAAACACACCTGGTAGAGCAGGAAGTTAACTCCCTCAAGAAACGGTGGAGAGGTCAAATAATCGCAACTAGTTACTCAACTTTTGCAAGGGGAGTATTGATCTGGATCCATCCGGGGGTGCCCTTTCAGCTTCTTCACAAGCACATAGACAGGGACGGTAGATATGTAGTGGCCTCCGGGAGACTGGGAGGTAGAGATGTAACATTAAGCGGGATATACGCACCCAACCAGGACCAGGGGAAATTCCTCAATAAACTGTCCCTCGAAATAGGCCCACTCTTAACAGGTCCTAACATAATCGGAGGGGATTTCAACTGCATAGCTAACGTTACCCTGGACAGATCACCCCCCCCATTTCACAGTCCCTTACTCTGAAAATTGCTAAATCATTTGCAGAGTGGCAAAAACACTGGCGTCTGGGAGACTGTTGGAGGCAGCTTAACCCTCATACTCAGGACTTTTCATATTACTCGGCGGTACACGACCTGCATGTCAGACTAGACACTTTTTTAGCCTCCCCTGAAATTCAAATGGACGTAATCTCCGCTGAATATCTGTGCCATACAATATCTGACCATAATCCTCTGATTTTATTGCTATCCTGGGGAAGGGAGAGAACGACTATTCCAACATGGCGTCTGAGAGCTGAAATGCTTGAGGATGAGGCACTCAAACATCTATTGCATTCAACCATAGTTGATTTCTTTAAACACAACGCACAAACTGCGCCCTCCAGAGCCATTGAATGGGAAGCATTCAAAATAGTTATAAGAGGCACCTGTATTAGTGAGAACATAGGGGCCCGGAACTCTATAGAAAACGAGCTCCGTAGCCTGGAGGATACCCTCAGAGACCTTGAGCGCAGACGCCCTACACAACATGATCTGGCCCCCTCCTGAAAGACACCAAAAATTAAATAATAGAAGTAAACAATAGGCTGTCACGATTTGATTACAAGCAGTACATAATCAAACAACACTCAGAGGGGGATAAGCCTGGTGCCCTACTGGCGTGGCTGGCTAACCCACCTAAACAACAAACTGTCATAGTGGAAATAGAAGACACCCCAGGTACCAGCGTTTATAGCCAAAAAGAGATTATCTCTAGCTTTAGCAACTACTATTCAACATTATATGCGCCCCCCACTGAGACACTAACTAACCTCCAACTACAAGACCTAGGAGACCTCGGCCCTCCCCAAACATGGGGTAGAAGAGAGCTCAGCTTTAGCAGCCCCAATATCGATTGCAGAGATTAAAGCAGCAATCCAAGGCATGGCTAAAGGTAAGGTCCCAGGATCCGATGGACTTCCACTGGAGTTCTACCTCCTGTACCAGGACCTGTTAGCCCCTCATCTCAGCATAATTTATACTGAGGCTTGGAGCGGGGGGAACCTACCACAATCTACTAATGAAGCTATCATGATTCCCCTACTAAAACCCGATAGGCCCCCAACGGATGTCCGTTCTTACCGTCCATTATCCATGCTTAATATAGACTATAAAATATTATATTGGAGAGGGATTCACACGTTGGACTAGGCTGCTATATTCAAATCCCACTGCTAGGGTGAAAACTGGTAACACCATATCTGATTCATTTTTGATTGGTAGAGGAACTAGACAGGGTTGCCCACTATCCCCTCTCCTATTCGCAGTAGCAGTGGAGCCCCTGGCCCAAATGGCTAAAACCGGGCAGCACTTCCAAGGCATTTCAATTAACGACTGGACACATTATATCACCCTTTATGCCAACGATATGGTGCTTTTTCTCCGTAACCTAGGAGATAATCTACCAGGTGTAATAACCATGCTTGAGAAATATGGAATGGCTTCCGGACTTCGGATCAACTGGAGGAAGTCCACTATATTCCCCATGTCAAGTAGCACACCAGAACCGAACGAGTCGAGAGGGCTACCCTGGTCTCCTAACACTTTTAAATATCTAGGTGTAAACATATACCATATTGCAGAAGACCTCCTAGAAGGAAATATTCATAGAGCAATCAGAGGAGTCAGAACTAGCATCCACTTCTGGGAGACTCTACCATTAACACTGTCCAGTAGAATTGCCCTACTTAAAATGATAGTGCTACCCCGAATGCTATACTACTTCACTACCATCCCATTGGTGATTCCGAAGGCAGTATTCAGAAGCACTGACTCTATGATCGCGAGCTTTATATGGGGTCCGAGCAGGCACAGAATTGCACTAAATTCATTGCAGAGACCCACTGCAGAAGGGGGCCTTGCTGCCCCAGACCTAGAAATCTATTACTGGGCAGGTCAACTACAATGGCTAGCAAAACTTATCAGCGAACCCCCAGGTGCAACAGACTTACGGATACCACTGAACTGTCCATCTAAAAAGATACTAGGGATAGTGCTGACTCCTAGGAAACCTAGATCACAATTACCAGTGGAATGGGAATCAACCAGACACTGCTGGGAGCAATTTCTAAGTAGAACCCGTACAAAAACCCCATACACACCTGAGGCTCCCCTGGGATGATTGACTTATGCTTTGGGAGACCACACTCTTAGAGGTCTCAATAAGTTAGAAGAACACAACATCAAAAAACTAGGTGACATTTACCATAACGGGAGACTCCGCACTTACTCGGAGCTCAAAGATCAATTTAATCTCCCGTCAGGTTTGTTCCTTACATATAACGCAGTCACCACAACCGCACAAAAAATTTGGGGGTCTGCAGCTTTCGAACCTCCAACTCATAGTGGCTGTAACATCCTCTGCACAATAGGAGAAAGGAAAGGAATGATCTCAGAAATATATAAATCATTACAAAGCAGTTCACACACACCCCTAAATAAACTTAGAGACAAATGGCAGACTGATTTAAACACAACTATTGAAGATGAGCAATGGACAAAGATCAACCCCCATACTTACTCCGTATCTAGAAACGCCAGATTCAAATGAATAAATCTTTACATTTATCATTGGGCCTACTTAACCCTGCAAATGATAACCAAAATATACAATACAAACGAAGCGAGATGCCCTAGATGTACGGAAACAGCCGCAGGGCTAGTTCACATGCTGTGGAGCTGCTCACAACTCAAATCATATTGGTCAGAGATATTTAGGAGAATCTCCAACAGCACTAGCAGGAAGATCACTCTGCCCCCACTAGTGGCCCTGCTAGGAGACTTTCCCCGCCCTACTGCCCACAAAATGTCCAATAAATGTATTGACTTGGCTCTAGTCCTGGCTAAAAGAGAAATCACCTCACACTGGAAAGACTCAGTAGGCCCGCAAGTTAAGAGGTGGCAAGAAGCGCTAGAAAAATGGGCAGAAGTGGAGGGGTCTGTGTTGCTGAGAGAAGCGCTACAGGGCCGGAGGCCGAGAGAGGGTGCTACACAATGGGACTCAATACTGGAAAGTCTGAAAAACCTAGACTCCCCGACACCCGAAAAGGATCAGACGACCTAAGACTCTGATCCAGAAGCACTCCCCACACCCATGACATAAAACTTTGGTAGCGATTGATACTCTGCTTAAACCATCAAGAACTGTCAGCTCAGGAATATAATGTGTTGATTTAAGTGCACTATGGGGGGAGGGGGGACTAACAGTGCGAAATTGGGGATTTACTGTTCATGGTTAAAAATCAATAAAAGATATTAAAAATAAAAAAAATGCCACCAGCTCCAAGCACACACACAACATTCGGATGCAGACATGCCAACATTTACAGACTCCTCCACCACCTCCCCCCTGAAAGCCACAACGCCACTCACACCTGCAGTCAGCACCTCATCAGTCCCAGACCCTGCCACATGTGCCCTCACTTGCACCGCCACCACGATATCAGACCCCTATACATGCACCCAATACACCACATGCGCACACACGACAAAGAACACCCCCACATGCAGCACACCCACCCTACCTGCAGACACCACCCAAACATTCACTCACACATCCCCCCTGCCATCTCCCTGCATCTCCTCCACCACTCCTCGCAGTACATCTCAACGGCCACACTCACCCACCCAACACTCACCCAGCACACACATGGCACACACCCATGCACCTGCACCCAAGGCACCTCCACGTACACACCTCTCAACCATACCCACTCTCTCCACTCCCAAACGTCCTTTCCACAACCTACCTTGTGCCCCTAAGAAACGTTTCCTGTCCAAGTTTTTCCTGTTCCTCACCACTAGCCCAGTCCCTGTTCCCCCCATGCACCCTGCTACCCTTCCCAAACCCCTGCCTTCCACCTCTCAGGCCTCCACTGGTGGTCGCCATGCCCCTCCCCCACCTAAGACATCCACCCCCAGCAAGGTCACAGTTACCCCTCCCACAGTCAAGGCCAAGCCCACTCCCCCCACTTCCAGGGCCAGGCCCAAATCACCCCCTTCTCGCGAAACCACCTCCATCCAGGGGCAAGCCTAAGGACACCCCCTCCAGACCCAGCCCAAAAGACTCCCCCCCTCCAAGCCCAGCCCAAAGGACCCCCCATAACAAGCCCAAACCCTCCACCCCTGAGGTGCCTGCATGCCCCTGCCCTTGCCCTGTGGAGGCCAGCGCTTTGCAGTCAGAAGTCAAGTTGGGGCCTCATACTGTGCCCTCTGTTGTTGGGGCTTGATGGACTATTTTGGGCACAGTTCATATTTGTTTTAAGTTATTTATAGTATATGCACCACTGCACCGTTGGCGTCGATGGAGACAACCTTGTCCTGGGTTTCATTCCAAATGTATGTGTTATGCGATTTTACATGTGAGTGTGTGTGGGCGTGGCTTGCCGTGCCGTGTATGTGTGTTGTGTGTGTGTACTAATGTCCTTCCCTCCAGTGTGTGCTACGCTGGTGTACTTACAGTTGGTGTCTTGGTCGACATTGTTGGTCCTGGAAGTAAATGGCCAGCAGGAGCATTGGGAAGACTTGCAATTTGCGTGCCATGGTGCCTACGGACGTGCCTGTGTTCCTGAAGGCGACTGTTATCTTTTATGTTGTTCGTTTCTGTCATGCTTTTCGTGGCGGTGAGACCGCCCCAGAAATCCTGGTGGTATGCCCCTCGTAATACAGATGTGGGAAACTGCCTGACTGCTGGCCCGGAGATTGGTGCCGCCAGCTGCGGCAGTCCGTCCACACTGGCGGTTCGGACAGAAACCAGGTTGTGTTCTGCAGTTGCCTTCCCCCGACTGGTAATCTGACGGTTTCAAGCCCGGCCTGCGACGGTCCGACTGCCACCTTCACTGCGGAAGTCCACTGACCACCATACTGTAATGAGGCCTTAGTATTTCAGTATGGTGGTTAAGTAGGAAACAGCCAACTCTTGAGTAGTCTTCTGAAGATAAGATATTATCCATGGATATTGTGTTTGGGGTAATGCATTCCATAGCTTGGCTACGTGAACAGAGAAAGATGTAGCACCTAATTTTTTGTTGTTGTATAGTGGGGTTTTGAGGTGAGGTGCCAATCTGAAATGGAGGTTCCTTTGCTGAATGTGTTTGGTGATTCTATTCCTGCTGAAAAGTGGTCCTGTTCCATATATTGCTTTGCAGGTGGTACAAAGCAGCTTGAAGATGGATCTTCTGCCAAATGGTACCCAATGTTGAGCCCCCAAGGCAGGGGAGACATGGGCTTGTGGCTTTACATGTAAGAGTAGTCTGGCAGCAGAGTTCTGAATTCATTGTAGTCTTTTCATAGTTCATAATGATGATCCATGATAGCGGACAGTGTTGCTTAGTTTAAACAGTACAAGAGAGATAGTAGCCTGGACCTTGTATGGAAATCCCAGGTGGAGGAAGATGTGTCACAGAGTTTTCATAGTAATGAAGCTTGATCTTGCTAATTTGTCCACTTGGGCATTCATTGATAACTTGGAGTTCATGGTAATTCCAAGGTTTCTTACTTCCTTAGACATGATAGGAGGTGGTCCTAGATCGTTAGGCCAGGCGCAGAGTAGGTCATAGTTTTTTCAATCGCCACATGTGAGTATTTCAGTTTTGAAAGCATTCAATTTGAGATGATTCCATGTCATCCACTGATTGAGGGCTCTGAGGCAACTGAAGAAGTTTGAGATTCCAATTTCTTTGAGGCTTTAAAGTTTAAGAAGTATTTGTTTGTCCTCTGCATAGTTATAGCATGTGAGCTGAACTTAGTTGATCATTGCCGGTAATGATTGAATTTAGTTGATCATTGCTGGTAATGACTTCATGTAGTTGTTGAAAAGCATGGGTGAGATGATAGAGCCTTGAGGGACCCCTCCTTTTGTCAAGTACTTTTTGGATGAGAAAGGGGGAGTATGGATGACATTTGTTCTTTTTTTAAGGTAGTATGCGATCCAGTTGAGAGCAGTCCCCTCTATGCTGGCTTTGTTTAGTCTTTGTATTAGAGTGTCATAGTCAACTGTGCCAAAGACAGCTGAGAGGTCCAAGAGAAGTAGGTCTATGACCCCATTCTGATCGGGCAATGAGAGCAGACTCTGTGCCTCTTCCTGGGTGGAATCTTGTTTGGTAGTCATAAAGGATGAAGTTATCTTCACTAAAAACATCTGGGCGAATGCTGTTTTTTCTTTCAGTTTGCCCAGGATAGGTCCATTTGTAATCGGTCTGTAGTTGTTGGGGTCATGTGGGTCCAGGTGTGATTTCTTTAACAGTGGGCATATGTATGTTTTATTTTTAGATCTTTTGGAGAGATTCCCGTAGTTAAAGAATTATGGATGATTATCCTTATTGGCGTGGCAGCAGAGGTAGTTGAAAGACTGTTCTTGAAGATCTGTGGTGGACAGGGGTCCGAATGGCAGCTGGCTGGCCAGCTTGCTTTGACAAGATCCATAAATTCAGTTGGTGATAGTTGTTTCAAAGAATGCAGAGACTGGCTTAGGCTACTCTTGGAGGGGATTGTTGGAAATGGGTTGGTGCTGGTGGTTTTCCTTTATGTTAAATAGGAGTCAAACATGTCTGTTTTGGTTGGGAAATGATTTTCCAGTTTGTCAGTGAATTCTTGAGTAATGGGAAGATGTCCTTCTGTGCATTTAAGTAAAAAGAATTCTGGCCCTCATTACGACCCTGGCGATGGGTGATAAAGTGGCGGTAATACCACCAACAGGCTGGCGGTAAGTACTGCTAAATTATGACCATGGCGGTAGACAGCCAATGTAGCACACCAACCGCCAGGGTGGAAACAACAGCCACCACCGCAGTAGCCGCCTACAGCCAGGTGGAAGTCAAAGTTCCGCCCACCATATTAAGACCCTGCACACTGCCACCTTTTCCAGGGCGGTACCAACGCCATCAAATGCCTGGTGGAAACAGAGCACAAAAGTCAAAGGACTCACCATTGGAGACACAGGAAAAAACTACGCCATCGTGGAACCGGAAATGCAAGTCTTCCCGATGATTTTATACGTTATGCTCCACCTGGAACATACCAACGCCGATGAAGACGACGACGGTGAGTACAGCCGCCTAGCACACAAGGGAGGGTAGGAGGAAAAAGAGAGTGACACACACACACGCACAACACACACCATTCACACACACAACCAGCTGCAATACAAAAACAATTTGACCCTGAAAATCACTAAAATAATGCAAGGACAACAGGAATTGACAAAAGTGATTGTAATCAGTTCAACATCAAAATTAATAATCCGATTTGGCCATGAAACAAATAAGTATACTTGTATAGAAAAGGGACACTGTCCAGTCCAAACTTCAAAGGGCCCACATGGACACAGGGCACAGTCCAAGGGCTAACTCGAAACCTGACCACATCCAGATAGAACACTGCAGGGGCATCAGTTTGCAAATAGGCAGGCACCTCAGGAGGAGGGGGGCACCTCAGCCGGATGCGGGAACAAGCCCACTGGTTCTGGAGGGGGCAACATGCCCATTGCTTTGTCCTGGGGATGGCAAGGCCATAGTCTCTCAAGTGGGTGACTTGCCCACTGGTTCTGGAGGGGGCAACATGCCCATTGCTTTGTCCTGGGGAGTGCAAGGCCACAGTCTCTCAAGTGGGTGAATACCCCACTGGTCCTCGAGGGGGCAGCCCGCACAGTAGCCCCGGGATGGTGGACTACCAGCGGTGATGGCTGCACTGTGGTGGTGGTTGTGGGAGGCTACTGGTCAGCCCCTGCACTCTGATGGCTGCATGCTGGTGGTGGTTGGGTGAGGCTCCTGGGCAGCCCCTGCACTCTGTGATGGCTGCATGCTGGTGGTGGTTGGGGAGGCTCCTCGGCAGCTCCTGCACTCTGTGATGGCTGCATGCTGGTGGTGGCTGGGGGAGGCTCCTGGGCAGCCCCTGCACTCTGTGATGGCTGCATGCTGGTGGTGGTTAAGGGAGGCTCCTGGGCAGCCCCTGCACTCTGTGAGGGCAGCACATCCACGGCTGGCGGTGGGGACCCTGTGACAGCTGCTGGTGGTGGCGGTGTTTGCCTGACAGCTTCTGCTGGCGTTGAGTGCCTCTTCTCCTCCTGGTCATGGGTTGGGGATCCCTTACTCTTCCTGGCAGGGGTGGATGGGCTCTTCCCCTCTCTGCCTGCTGGTGCAGGCTCCTTCCCCTTCTTTCCAGCTGGTGCAGGCTCCTTCCCCTTCTTCCCAGCTGGTGCAGGCTCCTTCCCCTTCTTCCCAGCTGGTGCAGGCTCCTTCCCCTTCCTCACAGCTGGTGCCGGACTCTTCCCTTTCATTCCAGGTTGTGCTGCCTCCTTCCCTTTCAGTGTTGTTTTTCTGGTATCCCTACCACCATGAGTAGATGGTGCTACCACTGGCCCCGTGGACTGTTTGGCTGAGGTGCTGGGCTGTGTCCTTGCTACCCCGCCCATACGTGCAGGACAGGGGGGTGGGAAGGGGTAGGGGAAAGGTCAATATGGGAAAGGAAAAGCTTTTTAGGGACCTTGGGGCGGGAGGAAGGAGGAGTAGTGGGAGTGGTGTATGAGGGAGTGGTCGTTGGAGGTGTATGTCTGCTAGATTTAGGTGCAGGTGCATGGGCTGTATGCCGTTGCTTGGTGGATGGCTGTTGGGTGTCTGAGTGCTTGCGTTTGTGTCCTTTAGGAGGGGGGTGGACAGACACAGTGGGAGTGGACACAGGGGACGCGTGCATGGATGTTGTGGAGGTGTCTGCCAGTGAGGTGTGTGTTCTACTTGGTGTGGTGATGATGCTGGTACGGATATTGATGTAGTGCATGCAGGTGTGAGTGTGGGCGTAACTAGGTGGAGGAGAAGGAGGAGGGGGAGACAGTGGATGTTGTCGTGTCTGCAACTGAATGGTGTTTGTGTGAGTGCCTGTGGGATGAAGTGTGGTGGTTGTGTTTGCCTGTGCCATGCTTGGGTGTTGTCTTGTGTGCATGCTCGTCTGTCTGTGTGCTTGGGATAGGTTGAGGAGTATAGGACTGGGAAGTAGAAGTTGGTGGGGGGACGGTTGAAACAGGGACAATGGCTGCCATCAGAGAGGAGGCCAGAGCCTGAATTGATCTCAGATGGGCCGCCAATCCACTGTGAATGCCCTCCAGGAAAGCACTGCATTGCTGCATCTGGGCTGCCAGCCCCTGGATGGCATTCACAATGGTTGATTGCCCTACAGAGATGGTTCTCAGGAGGTCAATAGCCTCCTCACTCAGGGCAGCAGGGCTCACTGGGGCAGGACCTGAGGTGCCTGGGGCGAAGGAGATGCCCACCCACCTGGGTGAGCGGGCATGGGCAACTCGCTGAGGGGCTACGGGGAGGGCAGTGTTGGTACGTGGGTGGCGGCTATACCTGCAGCTGGGGAGGTCACAGAGGTGTCTGTCACCACCAGGGAGCTCCCATTGGAGGAGGTATCAAAGTCTGTGTTGTCCCCTCCAGTCTCTGCCGTGGTGCTCCCATCGACATCTGTCCCACTGGTTCCCTCAGCGTCGGTGGACTCTGCCTCCAGGGTCCTGTGGGTTGCATCTCCCTCTGTCACCGGTGCCTCTGCTCATCCGCCAGATGATGCTAATGCACATAAGCACAGGATGACAAAACAAGAAAGGGGAGAGAGAGAGACAAAGGATACACTGGGTCAATGACTGCACCAACACCACTGTTGGCGTACACAGCACCCTCACACACAGGGAACAGGCCTACGCACTATGCATTGCACTACCAGTGAAATGGCTAGTCACCAAGGCATAAGGAGGGGCACACACCGCCAACTGCAGCACATCTGGGACCCACGCAGCCCTGCCCAGAAGTGAATACTAACAAGCTAGCTAAGTAGTATTTTCCATTCAACCCTCAGCCTCCAGAGGACCTACGCTGCTATGTCTGTCCTGGCCTAGGGGAACCCACTGACACACAACCTCCACCCGGATACCACCCCACCAGCCGTAAGTTGCAATGATAGCCACTGTACTCATGCCCTTGGGGCTGCTGTGATGCCCTCAAGCGCCCATTCAGCTCAGGGTAAACCACCACCAGTATGCGGGCCATCGGGGGGTCAGGGTCCGGCAGTCACCCCTTCCTCATTGGAAGGCCATCCCCAGCTGGGCCTTCACGGTCTTTAGTGCCCAGCGTCTCAGGTCCACCCACCGTTTGTGACAGAGAATGCTCCGCCTGCCATAGACCCCCAGGGTCCGCACCTGCTTGGCGATGGCATGGCATATTCCCTTCTTTTGGTGGGCGCTGACATGCAAAGGCAATACAGGAAGGAGAACACCATTAGACAAACAGTGCAGCCTGTCACACAAATGGCCCACCGTACCTGTTTGCATCACCATTGGCACACACATAGCCCAGCGCACAACATGAGCAGCCTTGAGTGACAATGACTGATTGGCAGGGTGCTGAGGGCTGGGAATGCTTTAATGTGACTGTTGGGAGGTATACATGATGTGCTTCTTGTACTAGCGGCCGCTCTGCAGCACTATTTTTCTATTCGGCCCTTTGCCCTCCTTCCCCAGACCTGTTTGAGTGGTGGGATGGATGGCCTGGCCCACGCCCTTTGGATGAGTCCTTATTCTATTCTACTTGTTATGAATGGGTCTCTTGTTGCTTTGGGGGGGTGGTCTTCTGCTCTGACCCGTTTGGGGGGTCTGCGTGGGTGAGGGTTGGGGTTGTTAACATTTTTCTTTTCCCCCTTTTCTTCTCTACTTTCTTTCTTCTTGCTTGTTTGCTGCTGGTGGGCAGGTTGGGGCATTGTTGCTGTGCTTTATTCTTGTTGGGAAGTTGCGATGGGGTCGAGAAATGTGACAACGGTTCGTTGTCTTACTTGGAAAGTGCGTGGCTTGAACGATGGACGAAAGGTGCAACTCATTTCTGATTATGTCAAACGCCATGAAATCGATATATGTATGCTGCAGGAGACTCATTTAGTGGCTTCTACGTAGGGTAGGCTGGCTGGATCGGTGAATATCACTGCTCAGTGTTCTCGCCCTATGCTCATGGTGTGGCGATTTTGCTGCGTAAAGGGTTGCACTGGCATACTCAGAAAGTAGTTGCTGATCCTAATGGCAGATACATCTTGTTAAGCGGCACGTTGCTGGATAGAGCTTGTAGGCTCGTCTCAGTTAATGGTCCTAATACGGATGACCCTGAGTTCTTTCGCAAGCTGTGGTGCTTGGTGGAGTCGCTGGGTAGCGGCGTGGTGATTTGGGGTGGAGATTTTAATGTGTTTTGGACCCGGCTGTGGATCCTGAGAGTTTAGCTAGGGTGCAGCACGTTGCGGCGGCAAAGGCTCTGTGATGGATGAGGGTGCTTTGGTGGATCTGTGGAGGGCGAAGCATGGAGCCACAAGAGAGGGCACGTGTGTTAACTATGCCCATAGCAGCTGGTCCTGCATTGATCGCTGGTTGGGTACTAGAGACATGGAGCTCTGGACGCAGTGGGTAGATCATCTGGCTCGCACCTTATCGGATCACTCGTTGGTGAAGCTAGTGCTAGCGGTGCCGTGTGGGTTGGAGCGCACATTTATGTGGCGGCTGCTGCATGGGGCACTTCGGGCAGGGCATTCCGCGAGGAGGTCCGCAAGGCCATAGTTCACTTCTTTGCTGACAATAGTGGATCTGTGAGCTCAGCCGGTACTCTATGGGAGGCTTTTAAGGTGGTGATTTGTGGTGTGTGCCTCTCGAAACAAGATAGTGTATTGAAGGCGTTGTACCGTGAGCTGGCAGATCTGGAGGGGAAGATAGCGGATTTGGAGTGACGCTTGTTGGTGGACTGGTCGGGCGCAGTGCTTGCGGATCTGCGGAACGCTGTGTCTTTGTATGAGGAGGCCTCTCTCTGGGAGATTTCTGGGGAGGTATACCAGGGCGCGGCGATGCAGTGCGGGGGAGAGGGCCGGACGTATGTTGGCGAGCATGTTACACAGGCCATGGGCCAGCAATTATGTTACCGAGATAGACAGTGCGGTGGGTGAACATGTGGCTGGGACGCAGGGAGTCATGCAGGTTTTTACCCAATTTTTGGGGAATTTGTATGCAGAACCTACCAGGTTGGATGCTGCTGCGGCTCAGGCTTACTTCTCGGAGATCGCGTTGCTCTGGTTTGATGACGCACACCGTTCTTATTTCGAGGGCCCCTTTTCGGTGGAGGAGGTTGCCGCAGCGATTCGTAGTCTGCCTGGTGACAGGTCTCCCGGGCTGGATGGCTTGACTCCTGCGTTCTACAAGGAGTACTTTGATATTCTTGCTCCTCATCTATTGGAGGGGTATATGGAGTCAATGGAGACCAGGATCCTTCCTGCCTCAGTTTGCGAGGCCTTGATTGTTACGATACTCAAACCTGGTAAGGATCCACACTGTTGTGACTCGTATCACACACTCTCTATGATCAAGATAGACACTAAAATCTTGGCCAAGATGTTTGCGGCGCGGCTACAGCCGCTGCTCCCAAAGTTGGTGTTACCGGATCAGTCCGGGTTTGTGCCTGGCAGATCCACATCCCATAATTTGCGCGTGTTTTTTGCAGTCGCGGGTTCTTTAGAGGCCGAGGAAGATGCAGTGCCGGTGTTTTTGGATGCTACTAAGAACTTCGACTCGCTGGCTTGGGAGTACATGTTTGCGTTGCTTGCCAGAGTGGGACTGAGTGCGCGCTTTGTGAAATTGATCCGCTTGCTGTATTCGACCCCCACTGCCAGACTGCGCTTAAACTGGAATATTTCAGACCCTTTCCCCGTGGCTCGGGGGACTCGCCAGGGGTGCCCTCTGTCCCCATTACTTTTTGCTGTGCCGATGGAACCCCTCGTGGCGTGGCTGAGACAACACCATTATGATAAGGGACTGCCGTTCAGGCAGCGCCCTATCTTAATATCCATGTATGCTGATGATATCGCACTGTACGTTTGCGAGCCGCATAAGAATCTTGATGTCCTGTTGGATGAAATAGTGCGCTTTGGCACCTTTTCTGGGATTGTGATTAATTGGTCCAAGTCAGTGGTGTTGCCTTTTTCTGCGGGTGTGATGGACTTCCTTTCCCGGTACCCAATCGAATGGTGGAGTGGCCCAGTACGATGCCTGGGGGTCTGGTTGAGTTGCGATGTGGAGGTTGTCTGGCTGGCCAATTATGGTTAGGCTATATCGTGGTTGGAAGATAAAGTTGAGGCGGGGCGCTCGCTGCCGCTCTCTCTTATCGGGCATATTGCTATTGCAAAAATGGTAGTACTGCCAAAATTCCTGTACTTGTTTGTAAACCTCCCTCTTCTTCTTCCAGTGAGCTTCCTGCGGAATCTTTGAACTGCTTTGATACGTTTGGTTTGGGCCGGCGGGCAGCCTAGACTTGCCTGGGAGAAGCTGACGTTACCATTTGAGCTGGGTGGCCTAGCTGCCCCAGACCTGGAGCTTTACTATCACTGTGCTCAGGCTCACTTTGCGTATTATTGGCTGTGTCCGATTCATTATTTACCACAGTTTGCGCCTGAGAGTGATGCGGAGTGGCCGGATGGCTTGTCCCGTGTCCTCGGAAATCCCTCCCTGCCGAAGACGCGGGGAGTCGACACTGTGATGTGTACCGCTCGTGCATGGACTGCTTTAATGCATTGCTCTGGAGTGAGTGCACCCTTTGCACCCTTGTTGCCAGTTCTCTCTGTTGCGGACGTTGGGAAGTTTCGCAATGTGAGGCTGCGCGACTTCCTTCGCAATTCGAATCTAACTGAATTGGGTGACTGGTTTGTGGATGGTCGGCTGATCTCCCCTGGGGATGCGCTCGGTGATGGGCACTCTACTGCGCTGCAGCGGTTGTATGTGTTGCGTGTCTGCGCTATGCTGTGTGCTCAATTTTCTGGCCTTCCAGACATTCCATTGGAGTGTCAGGCCTTGGAGGTGCTGTGTCGTGGTCAGTTGCCGCGTAAACTCATTACTAAATTGTATAATTGTATGCAGAATCAGCAAAGTGGCACTGGCATGTCTGCTAGAGTGCGATGGGAGGTGGATGTCGGAGAGCCCATAACTGAGGAGGTGTGGCGGAGATGCTGTGCGCACATGAAAGTTTTGTCCCCTAATTATAGGTTACATCTGATTCATTTCAAGTTTTTGCACTGCCTATACTATACCCCACGAGGTCTAAGCTCTATGGGCCTGCGCTCAGATGCGTGCTGTGAACGGTGCAGCGCCCCTGATGCTGGGTTTTTTCCATCTTGCGTGGGATTGCACCGAAGTTCATGCTTTTTAGGTGGAGGTAATACATATGACTGGTTTGGAGCTGCCCCTCTCCCCTAGATTAGCGCTGCTTGGATGTGTGGATGAAGTGCAGCTGACTCATAGGGGATTGGTGGGCCTTCTCCTCTTGTTGGCTAATCGCAGGGTCGCAGTGTGCTGGGGCCAGGGTTGGGCCCCCGTGAATCTGATTGGCTGTGTGATGCCTCCTTTTGCCAAGAGCAACTGATCATTTTCTGGGAGCTAGCTCCGGAGGGTTCCCAGCCAATGGATATATGGGCTCCACTGCGCTCCTTCTTGGAGGCCTTATAGTGCGGCTGTGTCTGTGTCTGTGCCATATGTCGGCAAACAGAGCCACTGAGCGCGTAGGCAATCGCTCCTCTCCTGTGCCGAGATCACAGTGTGAAGCTGGTTATCTGCAGAGCACTCTTACTTCCCTTCTCTGTCTGCCTTTCTATTTCCCTATATTACCTTGTTGGTTCGTACTTGGTTTCTAGCCCAACGAATGCTTTGCTTAATGGCCCTCGTCCCTGGATTTATGTTTCGTAATGTACACATTGTTGCCGCTGGGGCCCTTCTGGTGGCTCTGGAGGACTCTGATGCAGTGCACAGGTTGGGATAAATGCTGGTGATTTTGATTCACAGATTGTGCCCGGGTACTCGGGCGGGGACCGAACTCTACAACCCCTTTGCTTTCCTGTTCTGCAGGCTTGTCTTTTGTTGACATTTGTTGTATGTTTTCTTATATAACAATAAATAAATTAATTTAAAAAAATTTAAAAAATTGTTGAATCGGATTGGACACTCTGGGTTCAACCCACAAGGGAAATGAAGACACATGGTGGAAATGTTTGTGATGATGTAGAAACATCACTGAATGTTCATTCTAATCCTATTTCTTCTAGGAGTCAAGAACATAGAAGACTTGTTGGGTCATAAGAAGTGAAAGTACCAGAAAAGTTTCAAGATTTTGTATTGTATTGATTATTATTTTTTCTTTTTTGTATATAGAGTGTTTCTCATATTTTTTTGTTAAGGGGGACGGTGATGTAGTACATGTATGTATTTAAAGTTGTAGAATGTTTACTTACACTACTGTGTTCAGCATTGTTTTGTTATTAGTTTATGTTTAAATGGTCCATGTGGGTTCAGGCAGGGTGCAATGACTGAAGCGACAATGGTCAGTAGCTGCTGGGATCCGAGCTGACCGGCTGCTGTGTGTTGTGGGCAACTCTTCTACACAATAAATCCAGAGTTTGTCTGATATCTGGACTCCCGTGATTTACTACAGCCACACCAGTGTACTTCACATTGAAAAGAAAGCTGGGCAAGCACCATCTTGGTCATTGAAAATATTAATAAGTGATTCCACATCTGTTATATACTTTTGTGGGCCGCCCATAAGTGCGCCTAAGTAAGTCTAAGGTGATATCACACCAGCTCTGTAGTTCTGCAGGAACAGTGTAGCTTGTCTATATGGCACTCAGACTATGAGGTACAGCCCTACTGCCCAGGCATCAGGTAAAATCTCCACACAATACACAGGGTGGCTTTAGTTTTCTTGGAGGTGTCGGTTTTAGGGTTCAGGCTAGTGCACCAATGCAATTGCCAGTGTCTGTGTCAAATGTCAATGCAACCATGCTAGTGCTAGAAGGGACAATAAGGCAAAAGTGTATGTACTAAATGAGCCAATTTATCTGAATGTATATAATAATGACTGCATTGTATTTGTGTTTATAAAGGGTCAAAATAAAAAAGATTTGACAAAAAAAACAGTCTGTGCAACCATCAGTGACCAAATGACAAGTAAGACGAGAGCTAGTGTTTTTGTCACAACAGGTGTGTAACACCATTTGTTTTAAAAATACAGTAATTTTGACCAAATAAACCACTATCAGCCACTGTTGTTTACATCCATGATATTTATCTCAGACTTCTGGTGAATCATAGGGAACGTCCTGTTCTCTTCGATTGTCTGAGGTGTAAAGGGATGGGGTGCATAGTTCATATGGTGTACCTACCTTTTTATGTTCAAAGCATTTGTAGTTTTCAGGCCAAGGATGAAAATCTATGAGCTGAATTTGTCCTCCAAAACACATCGTTTGAAAATCCAACATAGAGTTCTTGTTATTGTGTCATTCATCTTTAAACTAGTGGACAGTAAACCAATAATATCATCTGTGCCCAAATACAGCACTATCAGAGTCAAGGTTGTCATCTGACTCATACTGCTCTGGTCCATAGGTAAGTTTAGCTCTAAGGCTGGTACCAATGATAATCAAATACCAACCAGGCACTGCTCAGTATCTTTGCATAAACCAAGACCTTTTGTTTTTAGAAACTTTTTTTTAATAAAAATTAACTGAACAAGAATTTCAGCCAGCCCTCGTCGCCCATTGGTCTGTTCAGTTGTCATTCACATTTTGCTTTCGTCCATTACAGTTTACAACACGACCAGGGTGTCAGCTCACTTGAGGCAATTATTACTTTCACTATGACTGACAGCATTCTTCCCAAGCACAATGGCATCACCCACAGAGAAAGCAGTCGCTTTTAGTGTAAGGGACTTGTGGTTAAATGTGGGCGTTGGGACGGAAAAGTCCCTCACATGGTGACAGGCATGCATCCCTGCTCTTAGTGCACTAGGGGTATTTGGATTCCTGGTGTCGTTTTTCGTTGCCTGGCCAAACATGGACCACGCGTGTGTGCCATGACATAAGCCTGTCTCACGGATTGCAGTCATGTTGGACTGGGAGTAGTGCCCACAGCGCTACCCTCAGTGGTGAAAGGCTACTCCCTTTGTTAGGAGTTAAGTAGAACAAGTGCAGCGATGGCAGCATACTGTGTAGTGATCAGTAGGAGTGAACTGATTTTTCTGCCTGTGTCACTAGAGGGAAGCCTACAGGTCCACTCATGTAAAGTTCCGCTACTGTATGCTTAACTCACCTTTGGCCTGTATCAAGATAGTTTATAGTGCTGTGCACCACACATGTGGATGCATGCATGTGCTGTGTGTATGTGTGTCTGTGAAAGGTGCAATATATGGAGAACTCTGGGTTCTATTGGGAATACCCTGAACTGACTGGAGGAGCATGTGGAGGTAGATGAATCCCCCATGGATTGCTACAATTTATGTGAGCTGGAAGAATAACAGCCAGGCTCTACAGTACACTTCAAAGAGTGCTCTTTCATTCAGAGAGAGAGGTCACTGGAAAAGGGCCTGGTCACATCTCAGAAAGGAGATAGGGGCTGATAAAAGAATCATAAAGAGAAGGGCTGGGGCCCTGGGTTACTATTCTGATGCACATATCATTATGGCTGCCATCTATGTGTGAACCTATAGTCACTGCCATGGCTGTGTTGTGGGACAATCAGATTTGGAGTTGCTCCTGCTGTGACAGACAGGAGAAGTGGACACAAGGTGGAAAATGAAGCAGACCCCTATCACAAACTTTAAGGACTGAGACCTAAATCACATTTGGTGTCTGGAAATGGACAATAAGAAGGGGAGCTTGGGGCCCTACATATATCAACTGTCAAGCAGCCAGTTAGGCTGCGTGAGGAGGAGAAGCTCTGCAAGACATCTATATGTGACCATGGACGGGGGGCTAAGGTCTGCTAGTCTCTCAGCTGGGTGAGGTGACATCACCCAGGGAAGTCTAAGGCCACCTGGAGCACCAGTGCCTGCCTGCTTGCCAATACTAGAGTGCCCTGTGAGGAAGAGGAGAGTGCTTGGAGGAAGTGAGGTCCACTGGAGGATCATGGCGGGTGCATCCCCGTAGCAAGGTGTGAGGAGACACTTGCTGTACCGATCAGGTCATCGCCCATGTGCTGGTTCAAGTTGGTTACCCAGTATGGCAGAAGGGGCCACCATGAAGTTAGGCATGGTTGCACCAATCCGGCTGTCGCCCGTGTATAGAGTAAAATCGGCGACCCCATATGCCAAAGTGGGCTGCTGTGAAGGTTACTGCCATGTTGATCAGGCCGTAGCCCTGTGAAGTTGGCGACTCCATATAGCAGAAGGGGTCACCATGATCATTACTGCTGTGATGATCGGGCCCAGCCTGTGTGCGGAGTGAAGCTGGTGACCATGGAGGCCAAAGGGGGGCATTACTGCCTTGCTAATCGAGCAACAGCTTGTGTGCGGAGTAATGTTGGTGCCCCCATATGCCACAAGAGGCCACTGTGAAGAATAAGGGACTTTGCCTGGTTAAGCTACTGTCAAGAGAAGAGGCCGCCTTGGTGAACTGTGTGTGCCGTGCTCCAACTGAGGATTGGACCAAAGCAATCGTCTCTGCCACCTGTGAGCAGGAACTTACCTTCTCACCAGAGGAAGCACACCAGACACCCAGCTGCTGCCTCTGCAGAGCAATTAGTCATACTCAGCAGCCGCTGCAGCCTTCTGCAACGTATAAGAGAGAAATACTCCCAGAAACTCCGGTAGCACAACTCCTACAGGAGCATGTAGGACTGATCACAAGGCTGAAGGACTTGGGGCAACTTGTTCTGCGTCATAGTGCTTCACCAGCTGAAAGACTTTTGAAAGAGTCGTAGTGCAATTCCTGTGACTCTGACTATTAGTGAGGCTTAGTCTAAATGTTGCTTATTGTGAACGGGGAACAACCACTACCATTAGAGAGAGAAGTGGGACTCAGGCACCTGCCTATCGAACATTAGCAGGACTTGAGAAATCTAATCGCCCAATCGCTATGATGAGTCAGATTTTATCAGGATGAGCTATTATTAGGGCCTATTGGCCCGGAACAGGTGTTCGGTTCATTCAGCAAGTGAATGAGCAATTATGATGCCTTTAAATTTTGTTTTTATCTTGTCACATTTGCTGAGTGTTCAAAGACAGAGGTCAAATGTCGGCTTAGGTGTTCTAACAAACTGCTGCTTACTATATCCTGGAGACTGGTGTTTACTATTCTTTCCCTGACTGAAAAGGCAAAGTTAGAGGATTTTGTAGAGTGAATTGTGTGTCGTGCCGGGCACACATTTTATTACCTTGTAAATTAACTGTACAAATATTTCGAAATATATTTCAGCAGTTAGGAAAGTGAGTTTTGCAATTCTGAACTGAGATAGAAACAACATTTGAATAGCTTGGAATTTAACTGTACATAGATTTCAAAATATATTTCAGTAGTTAGGAAAGCAATTTTTAGTAATTTTGAATTGAGATGGAAACAAAGATTTTAATAGAATCAAAACAAGTCAGAATATGTTAATTGGTGACTTGCAAATTATAAATATTTGCTGAAACCCAATTTTGGCACATTATCGTTTCTACGCCAAACAGTTTTATCAGTAAAACTGCATATGAGAGCGAAAGTTTGCGTTCATTTCAATGTAAAATGTCTGTAAATAGCAGTTCTCTACCGCATCAACCTTTAGTAATATATTTATTAAAAGTGAGAGTTTTTAAATATGAACTGAGAAATATTTCTGCCCCAGCCCTGAAGACAATGCTGGTGTGTTAGAAGGAAAGTTGAGGGTCATGTATTCCCTATATGTGGGCTTTTACTGTAAACAGAGTATACCTTTAGTCTATTAAATCAAACAAATCCGTTTTTCTTTTTTGCAGCAGACATGCTCAACTCAAATTTGAAGGTGGTTGTTGAAAATGGCCCTTTTTGCAGGGTAATCCCCAAACATTTCACCTTCTTCCTATCTTTTTTCTGATTTGTTTTTGCTGGTTTATTTTCTCTGCGCACTTTACCACTGCAGATCAGTGCTAAAGTGCAAGTGCTCCCTATGGAAATTGTATTGGTGATTGGTTTATCCAAGATTGGCATATTTGACTTACTCAAAAGTCCCTAGTACGGTGCACTATGCGTGTCCAGGGCCTGTAAATCAAATGCTACTAATGGGCCTGCAGCACTGATTCTGCCACCCACATGAGTAGCCCTGTGAACATGTTTCAGACCAGCCACTGCAGTGTCTGTGTGTGAAGTTTTAAACTGCCAATTTGACCTGGCATGTGTACCCACTTGCCAGGCCCAAACCTTCCCTTTTACTAGATGTATGGCACCCCTAAGGTAAGCCCTAGGTAGCCCCATGGGCAGGGTGCAGTGTATTTAGAAGGTAAGACATGTACTGGTGTGTTTTACATGTCCTGATAGTAAAGTACTGCCAAATTCGGTTTTCACTATTGCAAGGCCTATTTCTCTCATAGGTTAACATGGAGGCTGCCTTTAAATATCTTTTAAGAGCAGTTTCCCATTGGGAGCAGATAGAGGTATGGAGTTTAAAAATACATCTTTTGGTAAAGTTGTTTTTTAGATTGTCAGTTTGAAAATGCCACTTTTAGAAAGTAGGCATTTTTTTGCTTAACCACTATGTGACTTTGCCTGCTTGTGTATTCAAAGTCTGGGTCTGACTGACAGTTGGACTGTTTTTGAATCCCCAATAGACAGTGAGACAAAGGGAGCTGGGGTGTAGCCCTCATATCCTGATGACCCATCTGTGCTAGAGTGGCAGGAGGATTTGTCACTTACACCTTAATTGGCTGTGCCTGCCCTCTCACAGTGCAGTCTCCAGCCCCCTGGTGTGTGTGGGGCCTGGCCTGGGCAAGGCAAGATCTTGTGAACAACAGAGACTTTCCTTTGAAGTTTGCATACTTCAAAGGCAAAAAGGGTATAAGTAGTCAACCCAAAACCCCAGATTTTAGATTTCTTCAACTTCTGGAACCAAGAGAAACCTCTGCCAAGGAGAAGAGCTGGAGAGCTGGAGGAGGAGTACTGCCCCTTTGCCTGTGACTGTGCTTTGCTGGGTTGGCCTGCAATAGCTGCTTCGGCCTGAAAGAGGACAAAGACTGACTTTTGTGTGACTTCCCACTGGTGAAGAATCTCTAAGGGCTTGAACTGAGCTTGCCTCTTGTTGTTGAAGTCTCAGTGACATCAAAGACTTCTTTCTGCCAGCACCAGGACTCCCTGCTGAGACTCCTGCCATGCCAAGTGGTGCCCTAACCTGTCTCTGGGCCCTTGAAAGATGAAGCTGGTGGAAAAGGACAGAAATCCACGCACAGACCGCTGTGTAGGAAAACGCTTGACGCACCATCTGCAATGTGGCTGATAAGCGATGCGCCAACGGCCCGCAGCCAAAATCTGCGCTCAACCTGCATCGCAGTTGGGAGATCAACGCATTGCGGATTGAGGAACAACACGCAACACCCGCTAGAGGCTGATGATAACGACGCAAGACCTAGACAGCGTGGTTTCCTGACACCGTGCGACCAGATTTCAACACAACATAGCTGGGTGTTCAAAATCAACTCAAAGCCTGTCCGGACCCGAGGTGCCCGTCTGGGAATCGACACATCGCTCTCTTGAGGGAGAGAAGAAACAACGCACGCTGACCGGAGAAGGTCTCGCGTCCGTTGTTTCGCTTGCGAGTGAGAAATCAACGCACCGCTGGCCTTTTCGACGCACACTCGCCTGTGCAGCTTTATTTTTTACGCTAACCAAGTACTTTGTGTAACAACAGCATTCTCACTGTTTTCTAAGGATTAAGACTCTTATGCTTTTTAAAATTCATATCTTGAGTGGTATATGTTGGATTTTTGTTGTTCTGGTCTTGTTTGATTTAAATAAATATTACATATTTTTCTAAACCTGTGTGGTGTCCATTTTGTATTGTTTCACTGTATTACTGTGTGTGTGTTGGGACAAAGACTTTACACATTGCTTCTAAAGTTAAGCCTGCCTGCTCGTGCCACGCTACCAAGGGGCTGAGCGGGGTTAACTAAGGGGGGATTCTCCTTTACCCTGACTAGAGTGAGGGTCCTTGCTTGGAAAGGCGGTAACCTGCCTGCCAACCAAAGACCTCATTTCTAACATTAATCATACTACTGTATTCTTTTATGCAACACAGTAAACTTCAGCTATTTTTAAAAATATGATCCGAACAAATTAACATTGAAAAATTCTTATTGACAAACATGTGTCAGCTGTAGTTGATGTCCACCAAATGGTTGTAATTTATAATTGTTCATCTCATCCAAAAAACTGTAAACAACTTACAGGATTTCTGTGTGCATCTTTTATCAGAAGCCATCAAAATATAATTTCTGTAAAACTGAAGGACTGTATCACTATACTGGATGGGACTTTGTCAAGTAATTGCTATATTTGTAATAAACAGAACACGTGGCATAACAAAGGTCCCCCAAACTCCCACGGTGCGTGCGAGGGGACCCCCGAGCTCCAGAGGGCACCCACCAGCACAGTACTCTAGCCTGAGAGCTCCTGTGTGAATCGGGGGGAAAGGGAGGCTTAAGTTTCTTTACGCCACTTTGTGTTTGGCATCAATACAAATTAAACACTTTCTATGACAGATACATCTGGTGTACTTCAGAATTTTTTTATTCAGCCTCCCATAAATTATCGGTTTATTTTGGGCTCAAGGTTTCAAGGGGACCTTGATCTGAGCCTGAGCAAGGCATCTAGATCGAGCCCAGCTCGAGCTCTCAGTGGCTTGCCCAATTCTAAGTTACTGCAGGTACGAACAAAATAAATAAACTTCGCAGTTCTGTCACAGGATGGCAAGATTAGGAGAAGGCAGCTACGGTGCAGGAAGGCAAGCCTGATAAACAGGCTGGACCAGCACAGTCTCGCCCACCAGCTATTTTCTTCACCACACTTACGCGGATCAAGTGTTGGCCAGATCTCCCTCTCCCACACTTCTGTCAGCAATCTAAGCACCAGCAGACAGCATCAGTAAAACTTTCAGCAGTTTTCCCAATCCCCTATTCCACACCAGATCCTAAGAACAGTGGTGCACCGATTTTTGCAGAAAGGTACAGTGCGTGGTAGGGACTGGAGATGCCGCGCAAGGACATGTAAACATCTGGTGTGTGGGTCATCCGCCCGCACGAGCCAGCCTTTCCGCACAGGTGCCTGGTCTTAGCCAGACACGATACATTCTGTAATTTATCTGGGCGATATGTTTTTTTCCAGCAAAGTGGGCAACAATACTCACAGCAGACAGGGGAAACCCACTTGCAAAAGCCACCACGACCTTGGAGAGCACGCCGTGCCCCGCTATACTTTCAGAATCACTCGACAGGCTTGCGCAATTAGTCTTTCACACCAGAGCAACTACATGGATATGCTTTTCAAAGACCTCCCTTCGGGTTGTTGGTGCAGAATGGGCATTTTAGAGCCTTAATAAGTAACAGAATTTCCTAAAAATGCACTCGGCAGAAACTATGATTAAACAAATCTCGTAATTATGAAGTGCAGGGGAGATTTGTCTGAGTAATACTGCTGTGCTTTTGCTTTCCCTTTTCTCTTCCAGGAAGAGGTGTGCAGTGAATATGTACATTCTCAATTCTCATTCGAAGTGCAAACGAAACCTTCTTAAATTAGTAATGATCGAAGAGGTTTTCACTAAATAACTTAAATCACACTCGTTTTTCAAACTATTTGTAAAGAATCAAATGAAATACCTACAGCATGGAGAAATGAGGAAGTGCAACAAGGTTAACATAAAAATGAAAGTAGCATGCACAGAAAGCTTCTCAAACTGCTCTGGCAGAACCATTAATTAAATTAATATCCTATTATCATTACGTAGCTTGTCACCAACAACATGGGGAAAACCAGATTGGATGGGAGAAAAATATTATCGTTCCAACAGATTTATATAGCGCCAGCGCAATCCTAATATGCCATTCATTCATTCATTTGCATGGGGACAAAGGTAAACCCTCTGCACACGCAACCATAATATTGGGCAGGAACAGGCAAAGAGACAGTCACTAGGTAGGCTGATGGAGCTACAATGAGACAATCTGCCACAGTGAGTCAGTGTACCCCCTGAGGATGGCCACTGCAAGGGAGAAAAGGGGCTCCCATGGGTGCCCCAGACACCCCCCTGCAGGCAGGAGCAGTCACTCACTGCTGCCCATCTGCTGGGCGATCTCTGCCTCATCCCTACTTTGTTAAGCAGGTGCTTCAAACAGCCAATCCGCTTTTCAAGAGCGCTGCTTCTGGTGCAGTCCCAAGTTCACGTCTGCCCTGGGGGCAGTACAGTGTCTGTAATATGGAACAATATTCATGCAGCACAAACAAGGAGAGTGCACCTGGATTTAATTACAGTAGTCTCATTCATAACTGGACTGATTTTGCAGTGAAAGTCAGTTGCAAAATTTGAATGAAGCAAATGCAGCTGCTGCAGAAGAACTGCTAATAGTAAATGGCACCTGGACATTTTTTAGGCCTGGATTGATAACACAGCTGTCTTCTTGATGCACTGTTACCAATACTTGAATACAAACACACTGGCCCTTGGCTCCCCCCAGCAGAGACACTCCTACCTTCACTGCAATGCACAAGAGACTATTTTTCATATTTAATTTCACTACAGCAGCCATATGTGCTTTAAATGCTGCCCATGCACAACCCTTACCGCCCAGGAGGCTGTACTCTCTTCATGTACAGCCAGCACTTCAAGAACCCCTGGTAGCTTAATTTCTCCTCTGCCGAATGGTTTCTTCACAAATGCCTGGTGCTTTCCCTAATCATTCTACAGGTTGCTGTCCCATGTAAAGCAGGATTACTTTAGAATCCATTCTAGAGTCATTGGATGATTATCAAACTACTGTAGAAGTCATTTTCACATCATCAGACATCATCAAGCTCTTGAAATCATCAGCAATGTTTAGAAACTTTAGCCTGATGATTTGAGATTGACTTGAAAATGATACCAGACTGAGTTATGCATTGCTTCTAGGCCGGGTTGGAGGGGCGGGCGTGCATCTCAGTAACCAGCATACAACGCAGCAGGAGGCCGCTCATCATCTCCTATGGCACCCGGAGGCGCATAAAAGTATCCTTGCGGTCCACTGCATGGGATACCAGACTGAATGATACATTGTTTTCAGGCCAGGCAGGGCACTTCAGTTAACAGCATACAACGTGGCAGGAGGCAGCTCATCATCACCTTTGGTGCCCGGAGGCACAAAAATATGCAGACTGAGTGATACATTGTTTCCAGGCTGGTCCGGGGGTGCCGTGCACTTCAGTAACCAGCATATAACGAGGCAGGAGGCAACTCATAGTCACCTTTGGCACCCGGAGAACACATAAAAGTAGTCTAGCGGCCCCGCTGCGCAGGATACCAGACTGAGTAATACATTGTTTCCAGGCCGGGCGGGCTGTGCACTTCAGTAACCAGCATACAATGCTGCAGGAGGCCGCTCATCATCACCTTTGGTGTCCGAAGGCACATAAAAGTAGTCTTGCAGGGCGTGCCCTGGCCTGTGCCCGGGCAAAGAACAGTCCAAGACGGGCCCGTCATAGACCACCATAGGCTGGGCTGGGCCATCTCCCCTGGCAGTAATTCCAAAGGTCCTGTGGATATTTAATTTTGTGGCTTTTTAAACAACTCATATGTTTTATTGTGAGAAAGGTTAACTGCAGCTCTAGGTCTAAAGTAGACCCTGCACCTTTTGATATTTTTGACCTGCTATGGGGAAGAGCAGAACAGCCCAATTGAAGCCCACACCTAGAACTACGATTAATGATTACTTACAAAGGACTGTAAGTGCAATCGATAAAGAGATTGAAACTGTGGAATGCTGTTTATCTTTGCCACTGACTACAGGATCAGAGTCCTTGTTGATTCCATCTGGGACACCCCAATTAATATTGACACTAATTTAATGGCATATGTTGCCTCTTCTGGTAATTCTGACTGTGCTTTAGGCCATTTAGCTACTAGACAAAATAAAGGGGTTGGAGGGGTGGAACCTATAGGTACTAGGGGGAATTTGGATAACTCGGGCACCTCAAAGTGGGCACAAAATACTGTGGGGGCAAAACCAACAAGTAAGAATGGAGGGAAAAGGAAGAGGGCTGGCAGTGAACAACTCAAAAAGGCAGTGCCATGACCATCCAGAGTAACTGTGTAGTACAAGTCCTGGTTTGACTCACCGCCTAAGCAATAAATCTACAGTACCCTTGTATAGTATGGTAGATCAGATATGTAAAGGGCTGATGACCCATATTATGAACATGCTGGGACCAATTCTAACCCGTTTAAAGAAATTATAAGACGTCCTAACAGATTTGAAGAATGCCTTACTGCCCCTTACTGCCAGATAACAATAATCAGGGTAGACTAGGGAGCACTACTGCTATTGTTGTGGCTCCCATTAGTCCACATGCTACCCAGAGGATTAAGACCGAAATTGGGAATCAAGGCACTACCTTGGATGCTGCAGGCTTCTCAGGTGTTAACTCAGGTGTCATCATGCATGCTAGTACAGATATCCAAAGGCCCTCTGCCACTGAAAACCCTCCTATCACGTCTTCCCTTGGAGGAACATCGGATGTTTAAGTCATTTTGTTAAACCTGAACATAGGGAAGAGACAAATGAATGTAGACAGTAACATGATGATCAATGTACCTCCTGCTCGTTGCTCTTGTGTGGCTATTATGGCCAATATCCCCTCTTTGTCACCGGGTGAAGTTCAGTCTGCATAACAATTAAGAAACAAGGGGCCAGATGTAGCAAAAAAACAAATTGCGAGTTGCAATTTGCGAGTCCTTCCGACTCGCAAATTGCAACTCGCAATTTGGTATGCAAAACGGTGTCTCAGACACCGTCTGCGAGTCGCTATGGGGTCGCAAAGACCCACCTCATTAATATTAATGAGGTGGGTCGCAAATTGCTGCCCCATAGCGACTATGGGCACTCGCTAACATGGAGGTCTGCTGTAGTCAGCAGACCTCCATGTTAGTGACTGCTTGTCAATAAAGCAGTTTTTTTTTTTTTTTTTTTAAGTGTAGCCCGTTTTCCGAGCTGCACTTAAAAAAAAATCCGAAACCTTTTGTTTCGGAATTTTTTCAGGGCAGGTAGTGGTCTCTTGGACCACTACCTGCCCTGAAAAAATATTTTTGGGTCCATTCACAAAGGGGAAGGGGTCCCATGGGGACCCCTTCCAATTTGCGAGTGGGTTACCATCCACTTCAAGTGGATGGTAACTGCGACTCCATTTGCGACCGCGTATTGCATACCACTCCGAGTCGCAAATAGGAAGGGAACACCCCTTCCTATTTGCGAGTCGGAAATGCATTTTGCGAGTCGGTCCCGACTCGCAAAATGCATTTCTGCATAGGAAACTCAGATTTGCGACTCGCAAACGGCAATTTTTGCCATTTGCGAGTCGCAAATTGTTTCCTACATCTGGCCCAAGGTCCTGCAAATGCATTGGCTGCAATCAAGGTCTATCTTCCCATTAGTGAAAGCTGACTCTATAATTATGACAAGAAGAATTAGTTGGATTGGACCAGTTAGGAAGACTTCAAGGGGGGTTGTGTAATCATAAATGTTAAACATCCCTGGGCTGCAAGGGAAATCTTATTCAAATCCTCAATGTTTAGTCTCAATCCTAGGAGTATAGCAGTTTTCCCCTTAGGATATTTCTATTGTCATTTGCATCCACTCCATAGGACATCAGCCCCTGTCACATTTATCTAACCCTAGCCGAATGATTATCAATCTGCTATTCCTAGGTCCAATAGATTTTTGGTTTTGAGTGAGTTACAAGACGTCGATTGACAGAATGGAAATGGGGCATCAGGTGGTCGGGTGCATGAAGATGATCCCTTACATGGCTCTTTCACCTTAATAAGGGGCAGAGTGTTAGCTCTGCTGTAACTTCCAGTAATATTAGCATAAAGCAATTATACACAGACATTGTACCCCCCAACTAGTATTAGGAACAGAAGTCGTAGGAACAGCTCATGATATTGATGTACTCGTCTTGCTAGAAACAGAGGAACATAAAGGGGCACATGTAATTATTTCATGGAAAATATTTGGGTTTAAAAATAAATTAGGTGCCTCTGAGTGGGTCAAAATTACTAGAACCTTGCACATTATATGCCTACAGGAAACATGGGATGTAAGTCCTTCCCATACTGGGGGGTTTCCTGACCATTTTTTCTCTGGCAGATCCTATGACACCAGGTCATCCAAAGGGTGGCCTCCAAACTTTAATTTCTAATTTGGCAAATATGATAGTTAAGACAAAGTTCTGTGCTGCTTCTTATTTCCAATTTGGGTGGCTGTCTTATTTTGCAAGACCTGGCCTGGTCCTTATAAATTATTATAATTATAATAATAATAATAATAATAATAATAATAATAATAATAATATCTTTGACTCCACACATAGGGGGTCATTACGACTTTGGCAGGCGGAAAAGGCTGTCTGCCGAAGTCCTGAAGGTCAGGTTGCTGCCAGTGCGGTCGCCTTCCCACAGGCCCCATCAAAAGTTTCCCACTGGGTCAGTGTGCGAAAATGGTGTTTCCGGCCGCTGGCCCAGCAGGAAGCAGCCTACAACATTGACGCCAGCTCATAATAGAGCCGGCGGCAATGCTGTAACGCGTAGGGTGCACCAGCACCCGTCACAAAGCAGACAGTGAACATCGTAATGGGGCTGACTGGGGGGCCCCTGCACTGCCCATGCCAGATGCCTGGGCAGTGCAGGGGCCCTCCTGTGCCCCCTGCACCCTGTCTTCACCAACAGTTACATGGCGGTGTTACCGCCATGTAACCGCTGGCAGAGAAGGGGGTCATAATCCCAAGGGCAACGCTGCTTGCAGTGCAACCCTGGCAGATTAGGACCACCAACACCGCCAGCCTCTCCTATGCAGGAAAACTGGCGGTCTGACTGCCACAGCGACCCTGGAGGTCTTAAGACTGCCAGGATCGTAATGAGGCCCATAGTGTGGTTGTTGAATCCCTAGAAGCAGATCAAGATATATTTCTAAAAGGTTGCCCCCCCAAATAGTTTTATTATATGAACAGGGACTTTAACACTCAGAAATGTACCTATGATGCCAAATTAGTATGTGATATAACTGATCATGCAGGCAATGGAGTTTCTCACTTTTTACATAGTGGATATGGTGGGTCACTAAATACTCATATCTTTAAATATGATGTGCCCTTATTAGAGACCATAGCTGGAATGGGCCAACCTCAAATTTCCTTGTTAATTGGTAGAAGAGCTAGTACGACAATTGATCATTTCCTGGTCTCTTATTGGAAAATACACAAAGGCTAAGTCTGGCTCATTATATCTATGCTTTGCTGACCTTAGCAACGCTTTCGATTTGGTGGATCATTCAATATTATGCCAAACTTTAGTCTTGCTAGGGGCACCAGTGAACATTGTTAGTTTTTTAGGCAAGTTTATACAGGAAACTGACCACTAAAGTGCGCTTTGGGCCCAATGGGGAATGCACTAGGTCCTTTAAAGTTAAGAAGGGAAGAAGAAAGGGCTGTGTCCCGGCCCCATTCATTTTCTCACTCTATATTAATGGGGTCGACGATGCCCTTAGAGCTCTGCAGGCCGATGCATCAATTGTCACTGGACGTCCAGTTCCTATATTACTTTACGTCAATGATGCTGTTATAATGTCTAGAACAGCCGTTGGCCTGCAGAGACTCATAAATGCTTACACTGCTTTTATGGAAGGAAGGAGACTGGTGATAAATACCACTAAAACTTTCGTTATGGTATGTGGGAGGAGGCCCCAGAAGAATCAAACTTTTTTTTAATTAAAAGTTCTCAAATTAAGAGGGTCCTATCTTTTAATTATTTGGGTGCATCAATTACAGTTTATGGGGTCCACATATACAAGGTGCTAGACTAAAAATGTGCAGGGTTTGAGAAGGTATTTTTAGATTCAGCTGAATTCTGCTGCGGTGAGAAACCATTCCTACAATTGCGACTTTCAGTGGGTGGACTGTTGCAGCTTGGCAGTGGTCTACATCAGTGACCCTACCTGAATTATGTTTCCTAATCAGATTCTGATTCCAACATTATGCACCATCTCCTGCTACTGGGCAAAGTCATTTGATCTTACGCCCCCAACAGATATTGTTCTCAGAGCTTGGGCAACACCCCAGTCACCACCCTTTCACTGTTGACTGTCGTACCTTGGGAAGCCAAAAGCTAGAACACTCTGAGCCTGGAAAAAAGTCCAGTGTACAAACTTCAGGTAAGGTGGCTAAAACGATGTCTTGGTAAACCTGGGAAGCATCTTTACCTTCACAGAGGGTGACGTTTCCTGGCTTTGTGGGTGAAGGGTGAATCTTCCCCTGCCTCTATTTTCAACACATAGAGGTATGGATACAAAGTACATCCCAGCGCTTTAAATAACTATACACCTTCTCACCCACCAATTACCAAACACTAGACCTTCAAAAGTCAAACATACTGACTTTACTGTTGCTTGCGATTGATAGTGCTTTCCCCATGAAAATAGTCTGTCTAAGTCAAGTATATCTGGGAGGGGTGGGGGAGGGGGGGTGCGAAATTCCCATAATTATTTTTTGGCTAATTACACAGAATTACAAAAAGATTGCACAAAATAGCAATTATGTGAAATGCAAATCCATCATTTTGTGCTATTTAGTAGGGTGAAATGTGTCAATTATTGGTGCAAGGACGCATTTACACAAATGCACAGTGAACAACAGCCACTCTTGTTCTGTTGTTCCCCTGTGTTTGCGGTACATTTTTAACACAAATTGCACGTTCAATGGTGCCTAATTTCGTGTAGCAAGCATAATGCAAAATTCCTAAAATTATAGTTAATTAAAGTGACGTGATTTAAATTTTGTCTACACTTCGTATAGATACATAAGACCTGGCCACAAGGATGAAAGGCAAAACAAAAAATATAGTCAAAAGATTGTGTTGGAGGAAAAGCTGGCTTCATGCAGTAAAGGTGAACTGCTATCACTCAGGATGTAGTGCTCTTTAAAGAGGTGCATCTTCAGCTCGCTCCTAAACTGAAGCATAGTTGGAATGGTTCTGGTGGCTCTAAGGATGTCATTCTGATACTGGTGGTTAAATGTAGCAGACCTGTACCATTATTTTTTTTTAATACTACTTCATGTCCAGTCTTATGATGTATTGACTGCAGGTGTGCAGAGAATAATTGGAGGTGGTGGGTATGTAGCCGTTCCTTTCTCCTCATCTGGCTACTCTATTCACATGTGTCCGGCACTTTCCCTGCTCCTCTTCCAGGCCACTCTCTCTCTGTTCAGAACACCGAGTGGTTTCCATCCTACAACACAGGACACTCCTTTTGCACATGGTGAATGCTTATCCTTGCTCCCCACCACGCCACTCCCTTTTCCGAACTGTCCAGCAGTTTTCTTTCTTCATCACTACTCTCTCTCTTCACACACGTTTATCAATTTTCCCTGTTCATCTGCTGGGCTGCGCTCCCCTTTTCACATTGGCTGGTGGTTTCCTTTCCTACACACAGAACGTAATGGGGGGATTCCTGCAAATAGCCTAAAGCACTGGCAATCACTCTCGGAAGCATTCCAAATATGTGTTGTTTTGCCCAATGTCCCACTCTAGGCAGAGGTCCACCTTATGCAAATCGGTAATGATCCTACTCCCCATGGGAAGTTGATCCCTAACTGCCAGGCAATGCCCCTTCTCGTGAGCTGCTCTCTTTGTAAAAGAAAAACAAAAAAAACAGCAAGCATTCGGGGCAGTTCCTCCATTACAGTGGAGGTGCGTCACCCCACCAACTAAAATGCCCCCTAAAAAATCAAATGGTAATAAAGGGAATTTTATTTTACCATTTTATTTTGCATCAATGTGACTGTCAGGACGGGGTGGGGCCTGCTGAGTGGCAGCAGCAGGGAGGAGTGGTGGGCTGCCTGTGCACTATTTTGAAGTGTGCATGTCACTTTGGCCGGCTGTTTTGCGATGGCCAGCGAGACATGCAAACTTTAAACCTCTCAAATCAGCTGTCTTAGACCAAGCACCGGTCTCTAGTGCCCTCAGGATCGCCGAGAGAGGCTGCTCCCTCCAGTCCTAGTGCTTCTCTCCTGCTGGTTAACAGCATGAAGGCAGTGCCAGGAGTGGTTAGGGGAGTTGGCTGGGACTGTGCTAGAGTCTCGATGAGAGAAGAGGACCGGAGCGAGGAGGAAGCGTTACCTGCATCCTAAGTGTCTTTTTATTTTATTATGCAGCATGCTTGTACCCAATTGCCTGTCCCACCATTCTCAGAGTTGCCAGCCGCCATTGCCAGCAGTTTACTATCTCCTTTGCTGGGCCGCTCTCTCCCGCTTAAGAATGCCCAACTATTTCCTTTCTTCTACACTGACCCTGTCTTCACATATGCTTCTCCCTGCCTTCTTTTGCTTCATGCCTACTTTCTTTCTCTTCACAGTGACTGGTGAAGGACTGTTGAGTTTCTTTCTTCTTCATCTTAGCACATTTAAGCTAGAGCTATTGGATTTGCCAATACTTGTTTCATGAACGGCACAGCTACTACATCAAGGAGGCACTGGTGACAGAGGTGTCTCTCAGGACCCTGCTGCTAATTGCCAAGAAAAGTCTTCTTTTGATTTTGTACCATCCGCTCAACCCTTCAGTGATATGTGACTAGCTGGCTGGTCAGGCACTGATGTGGCCCTTTCTAGATTTAACTAGGATAAATAGGAGCTATCAAGCTTCTCTCATGGCAGGCAACTAACCTATTCAGCCCTGCGTTTCTCTTGATTGTTGTACTTTGCTTGCCATCGTATATGCAGAAATATAAAGAGCAGAATGAAAAAAAAAAACCCACCAATTCTTTATAGATAATGAGAGGCGATATGAGAGGCTCAGAAGGCTTACTTGAGTGGTTAGATTTTCAGCTACCTGAAAGGTCACAGGGAAAGGAGTAGGCAGAAAATCCAGGACATGGAGGGGCGCATCTAGATCTAGGAGACAGCCTTGCCACATCAGGCCAGGAAGGTCTCCTGCATGATTTAGTACACACACAAACCCTGTTACGGCAGGAATTAACACAAGAAGCATAGGAATCCTGGAAGGCCACACGCACTGGTTGTGCACACCTAGAGCGGGGCCAGCTGCAGTACGATACCTGCAGCTGCGCAATGCCCAAAAAGCATCTGCACACTAGACACTGACTTTTAGCAACTTGTCTCTGTTTCTGCAAGGCTACTAATGTACTAATAGGCAACGTCTCAAAACCTTCAGTCACGGGGTGATGCCTAAAGGAACTAGCTATGTTTTAAATGTTTCTTGTTTGAGCATATATCCCCTAGACCACACCTTGCTCCCCAATCCTCCTTTTCCACCGGGACACATGGGACTGTGCCATCTTTCTTTGTGTGAATCATTTACCAATTCCTTTGAGGTGTTGGTAGCTGATCAATAGTTTGCAATTGCCGTTGCAAACGACTGATAAAAATCATTGTGACTCACAATTAGGAGATGTGGCTTTTCACATCCCCTCCTAAAGGCGGAAGCAAATCTTCTAAATTTGCGAATTAAAGTGTTTGTGATTGCAAATGGCTTTGTACATTGGGCCTTCAGTGACCTACTCACGTAGGTCATAGAGCAATATCCAATATGTAGAATGTTACCTACTTTAAACAAATTGTAATATATGTATTGACATTTTTTATTGAAGAGTGCAAAAGCAGCCAGGTGTAGTGGTGTGATGTACACAATACACTTTCCAGTCCTAAGGATTAGATGATTTGATGCTTTGGTAAAAGCAAGAAATTAGCAAGTATTTGTGAAGGTCTATTTTCGCAAAATATATTTGCTTTTGTAGCACAGAAGGTTAACTAAATTGTTCCTTTAAGTCCATGTGGCTTCCAGTTGCATCCGGACCATTTGAGCAGGGGTATTTGAATGTTATTTAAGCATTACAATTGAAAAAAATCCCCTGTTTTTATTTTAATCAATTTCATTTCCGCGCTGCAGGACCTTCTATGAGGTGGACTTATTCTACAGGACATGGCCGCTACGAAGCTTAGAGGAAGGTTACATTTGCAGAACCAAGTCAGCTGTACAGTTTGGTGGGTACACAGCTGGGAAACGAAGGAGTTCTGGCTTGGCCCTGCTTCACCCAAGAGGCTTCTATCAATGGTTAAGAACAACTGCTGAGCGAAGTCGAACAACGGCAGCCCGGCAGTGCATGGGCAGATGCAGAACAGGCAGTGGTAGTCCAGGTTACAGTGGCCTGCTTAATGCGGAGCACAGGCGATTAACATTTTGGTTCAGTGCAGACAGGCACTGCAAGTCCTGGGCTGTCTTCAGCTGCCTGTTTGCTGGTGACAATTAGGCGATGGCAAAATTATTTTTTTTCCAAACACCTGGTAAACGGATGGGAAACTGCTGGCAATTGAAAATGTTCTATTGTGTCAAGAATTTTAGATTCTATTAAGGACACGGAGATAAGGATTATGCTTTCTCTTTCATTTACTGACAACACAGCAGCCAATGAAAACAGTAAAAACTTTAAACTACAAATCCCATGAACACTACGCCATTCAATCATAGCGATTCCTTGTTGATATAAATAGCTTTAACACTAGAGTCCGTCCTCTTTCTTTGCTATAAACAACAAGATTAAGAGTCAATATAGAGCTTGCAGAACACCGGTCCGTCCACCACACTCCTGGAACGTTCCATCCGTTCGAAAGCCACTTCTTCTGGCTACCTCATCCATAGACCAGGCAAACTTCAATTTTGATCCAACATCTCAATTGGAGAAATTCAAGAAGCAGTATTATTCGCCCCTGCAGAAGGGGACAAGCAAAAACTAATATCCACATATATATATATATATATATATATATATATATATATATATATATTGTGATTGGGTCCTTTTATCTACTATTAATATACTATCTAACATTAACCTTTATTATTTGATAAACAATAGTTATATCATACAAAGCATGCATAGCATAAACCTGGGGGTAGTACCATCTGACCGTTGAAAGAACGGATCCAGAAACACATCAGAGCCATTAGGAACAATTACCCTAACTGCCCCATGGCTGCCCATTTCAATTTGGCACATGCAAGTTCAGAGGTCATGGGTATTAAATTCCATGGCATTACATGCATCACTAATGATGAGAGGGGCGGGGACATGGTCTCCAAGCTCAGAAGATGCAAAGCCAAATTACGTGCGGCTGACTGGGGTTTGAAAATGGACAGAGAATTGCATGTGTTTTTGTAACCCATACCCTGCATACATTTTCTGTGGTACTTCATCTATGGGTTGTCCCTTCATGCTTTTCCGCTGCTTATGTTGAATCATATATTATCTATTGTTACACCTTCCATGTGGGTCCAGTGAGTGTTAGCATGCTAACACTATGGCACTACCTGCCTCCTGGCTCTTCAGCTGCATCTTTGTCTTAAGTATATTTTTACGCACACTGGGCATTTGTGGTTTAGACTACTCCACATACTGCTGTCAAATTTTGCATTCTTTATTAACTTACTTCATGTTTTCAACTTGATACTGTATACCTTTGTATGAACCTTGGGTTCTATCCCAGTACATGTACTTCTGCACCGACTTTTCTGTTTACTTACTATCATTGTTCAATACTAGTGGACACTGTACGCCTTTGTGATGACTGTGTTGAGTTTACAATATCTATACCTATGCCAGGAGATGCCTGTCTACATACTGTTAACAATCAATATCACCTAACGGACGTAGTATGGTGGATTCTACTTAACATTACCTCGAATATCTAAATATAATTACGGTGTTTTACTTACCCTCCTGATCACTCCTCGTCTCCCTCCACCTCTAAACTTTTAAAGCTACTGCCCTACTTTACTGAGCATGTTCTCTACCTCTTGTGACAGGTGTTGGGTCTTGATGCCTGGGTACACTATGGATGTAAATAGCACATTTTTACACTAGCCACTTGTGCCTTTGTTCTTACCTCTCAGCCCCAGTTTTAGACTGCAGCTTTTCTTCTTTTACTGTTTTCATCCAGCATTCTTCATTCTGGCCCCCTATTGACGCACGTTGCCCTGCAGACTCCACTGCGATATTTAGGGTTTTCTTTTACTGTTTTTTTTTTTCTTTTACCATATTTCGTCAGACTTTCTAATAGAGACCAGTACAATCTAGTCTCTACTTGGACATTCGTTTTGACACCAATATGGCCCTATTGGTGCCCCCATCCAGTACTGTGCCTTCCCTTTACAACATCCCTCTCTGTCAATTTGCCATGTTCCAACATGGCTGCCACAATTTCTCCTCTAGCTTCCTCACTTGGCTTGTCCCTCTTCTATTTTTATGCTCTCTGGCTTCCCATCCGGCTTGTAGGTTGGACTCCATTTCCTCCATAGATGTGGTCGACATAGACCAGGTAAGCTACTTCACACTACCCAATGTTATTTGTGGACCATTTAGTCAGCCGGTTTAGACTTGTTGTGCTCTTAAAATCTAGTCACCCTCTCACTGCGCTGGGACTACTGCTACAGGTCTCAGGCACTTTCTGGCAGTACTCACCCACCGGCCCTATTGTTTAGTCTCTCCTTTCTCTCTCAGCTAGGAGTACATTATTTGCCAATGTGCTTTCATTTATGTGGCAGTACTATCCGCCCCTTTCTCACTACACTTGATTTCTCTGGACCTGTTCTGATGCCAGCCTTTTCTTTTTTCTTTTTTACTCTCTGCGCCATAGGAACGAGACTTATCACGGTCTTGGTCAGCAGGGTTTACCCTTCAACCTGTTCATTTTACTATTGAATGGCCTTACTTACTTCCCTACTTACTGTGTCGTCTCATAGGTGAGTTCCCGATCATGGTTTGGTCTCTTTTATACTCAACTTATCTCTTATTATGTGGGGCTTTTGACTTATAAACAAAATTTAAAAGAAAAAAAATAATAATAATTTTGTCAATTCCATTCTTTTAACGGAAGTTTAATTTTTTCCAAGCATGTCTGCATAAGGAGGTACTATTGTCCTGCCACTACCCCCTCATCCGCCTTTATTTTGTTTTTCTTTTAATACGTGGTATCCCACTAATTGGTCTTATCATGTTTGGGCTTTCTGAGCACATAATTCCCAATTTACCGGTGATGGTGTTATGGTTTACGCACTCTGTGACAGATATCAGGACACTGCTATATCATGGGCACAATCTATGAGGTGGCTCCCAATCAATCAGGGATTTGTAAAGCGCACTACTCACCTGTGAGGGTCTCAAGGTGCTGAAGAGGGGATGGGGGAGAAGACGGGGGGGGAGGTACTGCTACTGGCTCTTGCTAACTTACACAGGTTAATCTAGTTAGATTGCCTTATTTCAAAGTCACTTTGTGCAGATTTGCAGGGGCATATCAACACCCATCCTTCACTTTATTATGGACGCATGCCTTATTAAGTGAATTCACACGTGAAACCATTTTTCTATCATCCTCCATTTTGATTTATTGGACTGGGCAATTACATCTCTATGTATATTTTGCAGCCTTGAAAAAGTCACCTGTTGTGACGAAACACGTGTTGGCTGTGTATATGGAACTATGCACAACTGACTAGTTGGCTGTATTTACAGATTGATGCTCAACCAATCTCTTTCGATGCCCTTGGCTACTAATTAAAGGAATCCACTACAACCAACTCAACTGGAGGACATCTTTATTATGAACATTGTTTTGAGTGCTGCGGCTTCTGTGCTTAATAGCATAAACTTATGAAGGGTGGGATAATCCTTGCCTCCGTGTCCTTAATAGAATCTAAAATTCTTGATGCAATAGCTAGTAAATTGTTTATTCTATGGCCGGACTAGAGGCTTCGGAATATGCTAGTATTCACCACTTCAGATACTACAACAATAGATTTGTGATAAAATACGTTGAAGGTAGAATCATTTGACCAGTCTGCTGTTGCCATTATATCCTCCAATCTTGCTCCTGTTGAAAACGCTTTAGAAGCTATAGCTCCTCTGACAGAATGAGCTCTAAAGATGTTTACATCTATACCTGCTTATACCAATAACCATTTGACCCAACGAGCCAAAGTTGCTGCAGTGACTGGTCGAAAAGGCTTCTGCAAAGAAATTATTAATTGACCAAAAACATCCTCTCTGAATATAATCCTCATCAGCTTTTATACATTGAACAACACATAGCTTTTTATTATGTGGAAAAGACGGATATGAAATACACCTTGATGAAGTCTTAGTACTCCTAGTAATGGAAAAGGATACTCCTTCCGGAGTAAATCCAAAGCCCTGACATCAGAAATTCTTTTACAGGAGAGTAAGTACAGTAACATCGTAAGCTTTGCTGACAATTGTTTACAGGAGAGGTCTTCATTAGAAGGCCAACCTCTAAGAAATCAAAGAACAATATTAAAATCCCATAAAGATGAATATTTCGGTTGAGGGGGTTTTACCAGAAGAATGCCCCTGAGAATCTTACAAATTAAAGGATGTTCCCCCACCGGTCTACCCTGAACATGGGGATGACCAGCCGAAAGAGCAGAACGGCAATTATTAATTGCCCTGTAAGCCAAACCCTGTGAAGCTAAATCAGACAGAAAACGGACTATGACATGAATCTCTGACCCCAAGTGATCCAGACTCCTTTCACTGCACCAACATAACCACTTCCTCAGGGCTTTCTCATACCTTTTATGAGTGGAGGGAGCCCAAGATTGGGACAATCAATCAATCGGTGTACTTGTAGAGCACACTACCCACCCGTAAGGGTCTCAAGGCACTGAGGGGATGGGGGTGCTGCTACTGCTCGAATAGCCAGGATTTGAGGTGCTTCCTGAAAGTCAGCAGGGCTTCGGTCTGGCATAGGGGCAAAGAAAGGGTGTTCCAGGTCTTGGCGGCGAGGTGGGAGAAGGATCTGCCTCCGGTAGTCGCTCTTTGGATGCGGGGGACGGTGGGGAGAGCGAGGTCGGCTGAGCGGAGTTGGTGGGGCGGGTGTAGAAGGTGAGTCGTCTGTTGAGGTAGGCTGGACTGGTGTAGTGGAGGACCTTGTGTACGTGGGTGAGGAGCTTGAAGGTTATCCTTTTGTTGACTGAGAGCCAGTGTAGGTCTCTCAGATGGGGAGTGATGTGGCTGTGGCAGGGGGCATCGAGGATCAAGCGTGCAGAGGTGTTTTGTATGTGTTGCAGTCGTTTGAGGAGTTTGGCCGGGGCTCCTGCGTAGATGGCGTTTCCGTAGTCAAGTTTGCTGCTGACAAGGGCTTAGGAGACTGTTCTTCTTGTATCTGTGGAGATCCATCTGTAGATCTTGCAGAGCATGCGAAGGGTGTTGAAGCAGGATGAGGAGACGGCACTGTCTTGTTTCATCATGGAGAGTGTTGATTCGAGGATGATGCCCAGGTTGCGTGCGTGGTCAGTGGGTGTTGGGCTGCTCCCAGAGCGGTCGGCCACCAGGAGTCGACCCAGGCTGAGGGGTTGGCGCTGAGGATGAGGACCTCTGTCTTATCTGAGTTCAACTTCAGTTTGCTGTTCCTCATCCATTCGGCGACGGCCTTCATTCCTTCATGGAGGTTGGATTTGGCGGTGAGGGGGTCCTTGGTGAGGGAGAGGATCAGTTGGGTGTTGTTGACTTAGGAAATGATTTTGAGGGTGTGTTGCCGGGCGATGTGGGCGAGCGGGCCATGTAGATGTCGAATAGTGTAGGGCTGAGGGACGATCCTTGGGGGACGCCACAGATGATCTTGGAGGCATCGGATCAGAAAGGGGGGAGGCGGGCGCTCTGGGTTCTGCCGGAGAGGAAGAAGGTGGAGACGTGTGAGTAGGATGCGGTGGCAGACGGTGTCGATGGTGCCCGAAAGTCCAGGAGGATGAGGGCTGCGGTTTTGCAGTTGTCAAGCAGGGCCCTGATGTCGTCGGTGGCGGAGATGAGGGCGGTTTCTGTACTGTGGTTGCTGCGGAACCCTGACTGGGATGGGTCCAGAATGTTGTTTTCTTCGAAGTAGTGGGTCAGTTGTCTGTTAACGATCTTCTTGATGACCTTGGCCGGAAATGGGAGCAGGGAGATGGGACGGAAATTCTTGAGGTCTCTCGGGTCCGCCATGGGTTTGTTGAGTAGGGGTTTGATCTCAGCACGCTTCCAGCTCTCGAGGTAGGTCGCGGTCTCGAAGTAGATGTTGATGACTTTGCGGAGGTGGGGTGCAATGGTGGCGCTTGCTTTGTTAAAGATGTGGTGCGGGCATGGGTCTGACGGAGATCCAGAGTGGATAGTGCTCATGGTTTTGATTGTGTCGTCTTCGTTCACGTTGGCCCAGACAAGCAGGGGGGTATAGTTCAAAGTGGGTGGAGAGTCTGAGGAGTCGGTGGTTGGCGGGGTGGTCTGGCTGTTGAAGCTGTCATGGATGTCTGTGATCTTGTGGTGGAAGAAGGCAGCGAGGGAGTTGCACAGGTCTTGTGATGGTGGGATGTCGTTTGTGCTGGAGCTGGGGTTGGAGAGTTCCTTCACGATGTTGAAGAGCTCCTCGCTGTTGTGTGCGTTGTTGTCCAGGTGGTCTTTGAAGGAGGTTTTCTTGGCAGATCTGATGAGGTGATGGTGATTGCAGATGGCGTTCTTGAAGGCAGCATGGTTGTCCGGTGTCTGTTCGTGGAGCCACTTTCTCTCAAGTTTCCGGCAGGTTTGCTTGGAGGTTCGAAGGTCTGAGGTGAACCAGCTGGCTCTCTTGTTGGCACCTCTGTTGGAAGGTTTATTGAGCGGGGAGAGAGTGTTGGCGCAGTCGTCGATCCAGCGGCAGAGGTTGCAGGCTGCGAGGTCGGGATTGGTGGGTAGTTTTCGGGCGAGGCTGGTGTTCAGCTTGTCTTGGCTGACTTTGCTCCAGTTGCGGCGGGTGATCTACTGGGTGTGGTGGTGCGTGGTGGGTTTCTGGAAGGTGAAGTGGATGCGGCGGTGGTCGGTCCGTGGGAGTTCGGTGGTGTGGCTGAAGGTGACAAGAGGGCTACTGGAGAAGACGGAGTCCCTGCATGTGGCCGGCGGAGTGTGTTGGAGTAGTGATGAGTTGTCTGAGTCCGAGGGTGGCGAGGTTGTCGATTAGGGTGGTGGAGTTGGGGTTGTTGTTATTCTCCAAGTGAAAGTTCATGTCGCCGAGGAGGATGTAGTCGGCGGAGGCTAGGGTGTGCCTGCTGACGAGGTCGGCGATGGAGTCGCAGAACTGAGGCCGTGGCCTGGGGGGTCTGTAGATGAGAGTTCCTCTGAGGGTGGTGATGGGGATGGTGTGGATCTGGAAGTGCAGGTGTTCAGCGGTGCTGAGGGTGTTGTCGGTACAGGTCATGATCCTGATGGTGTTTTTGTGGACGATGGAGATTCCGCCTCCGACTCCATTGGTGCGATCCCTGCGGGTGATCTTGTAGCCATCCGGAATGGCTGTGGCAATGTCTGGGGCCCGAGGAGGCGTTCATCCAGCTCTCCGTCAGGAAGGCGACGTCTGGGGTGGAGGTGTCGAGCAGGTCCCAGAGGTGTGTTTCCATGGGGAGCGGGTGTTTAGTAGGATGCATCGGAAGTAGTTATGGTCTGGCTCGGCGGGGGGTTGGCGATTTGGAGGCTGGTGAAGCTGCAGTTCCGGCAGGTGAAGGGTCCGTTGGTGTGCTTAGGGGAGGCCAGGAAGCAGGTGTGTGCTCGTCTGCTGTTGAGTGCGAGAAGTGTGCTGGCAATGTAATGGCGTTGGTTGGCGTGGCGGTCTTGGAGACCAGGGGTCCTGGCGCTGGCCGAGGTCTGGACGCGGATGGGCGGAGACGGGCTTGCCTTAGGGGTGCTTCGGTGCGCCAGCAGCGCGGCCGTGCAGCGGCTGCCATATAAGGGGAAGTGCGAGGGAGGGGCAGCTAGGAGGTGGGAGCGGGGCAGCGAATGGGTGAGCAGGGGGCGGGGCCGCAGGGACGCAGCGGTGGGAAGAGGTAAACGAAGTAGAGGGGGGGGCGCAGGGATGCAGAGGCAAGAAGAGGTAAATGAAGTAGAGGGAGAGGGGCGGGGCCACAGGGACGCAGCAGCGGGGAAAATCAGGGCAAACAGGGAGAAAGAAAAAACAAAAACCTGGAGCAGCGGCAAAACCAGCACGCTGTGCAAGGGAGCGACCTGCCTGAAAGCAAGGTCAAGGGTCGCTCCCTTCACCGTGCACCGGCTGCCATATAAGGGGAGGTGGGAGGGAGGAGCAGCTGGGAGGTGGGAGCGGGGCAGCGAATGGGCGAGTGGGGCGGGCCACAGGGATGCAGCGGCGGGAAGAGGTAAACGAAGTAGAGGGAGGGGGCGGGCCGCAGGGATGCAGCAGCAGGAAGAGGTAAACGAAGTAGAGGGAGGGGGCGGGGCCGCAAGGACACAGCAGCGGGGAAAATCAGGGCAAAGAGGGAGAAAGAAAAAACAAAAACCTGGAGCAGAGGCAAAACCGGCATGCAGTGCAGGGGAGCGACCTGCCTGAAAGCATACAGCAGGTCCCCTAGCCAAGGTTGAAGGAATGCATCCGTCCCCATCGACTGAGGATCCGGCCTCCAACTGGAGTAACACGGAACCTGGTTGTTCATCTGGGAAGCAAACAGGTCTATTTGACAAGTTCCCCACCGCAGTTGAAAAGCATGGAAAATCTGCGGTTTGAGCTTTCAATCACTGCCATCCCACAGGAAGCGAGAGTTCCAATCCGCTGTTGTATTGGAATGACCCGGAATGTATTCCACTATCACAGAGATTTGGTGTTGCAGACAATAATGCCAAAAATCCTTTGCGATCTCTGCTAAAAGGCGAGATCTGGTCCCTCCTAGGTGATTGACATATCTGACAGCTGACATATTTTCTATCCGGAGGAGGATGCAACATTGAACTTTGCGAGGGGAAAGTGATCTGATCACAACCACCCCCGCTAAGAGTTCCAGACAATTTACGTGAAAGTTCAACTCCCCTGAGGAACAACGACCCCCCCCATGTCCACTGAGCCGCAACGAGCTCCCCAGCCCCACCAGCTGGCATCCGACTCTATTAATACATTCCGGGATTGACGTAAAAATCTCTCTGCCATTCCAGGCATCCATGAGGGAGAGCCACCAAGATATCTTGGTCTTGGCTTCCTCTGTGAGCAGAACTAACTCCGAATACTGCAGACCTATCTGAAGATGTAAAATCTTTAGTCTTTGAAGAGCCCTGTAATGCAGAGGCCCCGGAAAAATTGCTTGAATTGAATATGCAAGAAGGCTGACAAGTCGTGCCAGCGTCCGCAATTATATAGTCAGAGACACAAGGGCTCTCCTCAACTCTTTCTTGATCAAAGCCCATTTGCTCAGAGGGAGAATTAACAGGGCTTTGACTCAGTCTATCTGAAAACCTAAGAACTCAATATTTTGTGATGGCACCATTTGAATTTCTTGGAGTTGATGATGAACCCAAGATCTTGTAATAATTGGACCGCCCAGTTGAAATTACAAAGGATTGTGTCTTTGTCATGAGCCATAATTGGGATATCATCGAGGTGGATAACAAGTCTCACTCCTCCTTCCCTCATGAATTGTACCACTGAGCGAAGAAGCTTGGTGAAGCACCAAGGAGCTGAGGACAGCCCGAAGGGGAGAGCGATGAACTCTAGCCAATAGGACCCCCATTGGAATTGAAGAAAACGTCTGTGGGGTGCAAAAACCGTCACTGAAAGGTACACATCTTTGAGATCCATGAGTACCAACCAATTGCCTTTTCTTAACAAATCTCGGAGAAGATTTAGTCCCTCAATTTTGAAATGGTGATTTACAATCCAAGAATTGAATTGTTTGAGATTCAACACCAGACGCAAACCGCCTCCTTTCTTTTGCACTAAGAAAGTGGTGTTTGCGAACCCGTGAGGATGCGGCGTAGTCTCTTCAACAGCCCCTATCTGTATGAGTGCAAAAATGTCTTCCTCGATAAATGCGTGATCTGCGAGGGAAAAAAAAAAAGAAGAGGAGGAGGAACCCTCTGAATCGGAGAAGTGTAGAGCTCTGATTGGAAGCCTTGGACAGTTTGTAGCACCCACAGATCTTGTGTGATATTCTGCCATGCAAGAGGGAACTGTTGAATTCTGCCCCCTAAAAATACTTCCGAAAAGGGAATGATCCTTACCTGTGGGATTGGTGTCTTGAGTGGGACCTCCTCCACAATACCCTCGAGGAACATCCATGTCTTCTGTAACGATTGGGGTGCCAATTCTGGAAGCCTGGAATCTACGGTCTAGTGCTGCGCCCATACAGTGCCCAGCCCGGGCAAAAAGAGAATTGTTGAAAACCTTTTTTATATTGGATTGAGCTTTGTCCAATGCTGTGAACGTTGCAACATATTTGCCCAAACCTTTCACAAATTTGTCTCCAAAAAGCATGCCATTAGCTAATGATCCAGCCTCGTTAGTTGCCAATTCTGCCATTTTAGGATCCAAAGGTATTAGGAAAGAGCACCTACGTTCAGTTGACATGGCGAAGTTCCCATTACCCAGAAGAACAATAGCGCGTTGCGCCCATTTCAGCACAACCTCAGGGTCAGCGGGGTATTTGTTTCTTCGGATTGGATAGCCAAATCCAAGATTTTTATCAAAGGTCCTGACGTATCTAGTAGTTTATCATGACACCCATGCCAAGCGCGGTCAAGTCCCTTCTTGAGGTCTTTGGCGAATTTTTTCAGGAAGGTCGCCATACTGGGATCCAACTCTGGGGTATCCGCTACTTTGCCAACCAATAAAGGTCGGGGGCATTCTGACTGGAGAGTGTTGCACACTTCTTTTTCAAAACCTTTGCGCAGCCTATCCTGCACATAATAGGCCACCTCAGCACTAGGGAGCAACTTCATAGATCGTGGATGAATTATATCCTATGGGAAGAAGAGGAGATTCCGACCACTCGGGGCCAGTACGACAGGGGTTACATGATGAGACTTGCGCATCTTTTTGAGCGGGATGGAATCTGTATACGAGTCATCTGACTCGGACTTAGAAGATGGTTCCTGCAAGTCAACTTGAGAGGGCTTGGAGAAAGGACTTGCAGATTCTTGTGGGAAAAAAAACCCATACTTGTGATCACGCAGCACTGAAGCTGCCATTTGCACCAGTATTTCAGCCGAGGAAGATCACCCAGAGTGCTGTAAAGGGAGGCCAGAAAACTTCCAAAGGCTCATAAATCTGCGAGCGGGCTTGCTGACTGCCTTTGCCAAGAGCTCTCTCCTGCTAAAGTTGGTCAAGGGTTGAGTGAATTACTTTAAGGCCCTGATCAGAGCCCAATTCTCGGAGTCTTGCACATGGTGTCCAAGTGTCTCCACCAATCTTTCCTCCATTTGGTGCTCAACTGGCACTTCCTGCAGCTCCTGATAATGCTCCTCCTCATCGGCATAGTATGCCATGGTATTAATGCTGGGAGGTATGCAGAAGTTCAAGGTGGGGTAAGAACCCTGAAGCAGGTGCAGCTGAATGTAAGGAAAAAGCAGCAATATTGCTGCTTAGCCGGTAAATATCTGTGGAGGGAGCCACCTGCTAAAAGCACATCAAAAGATTAAATTCCCCCTGGGCCAGGCCCTAACACCATTTTATTGCTGTCCCGTCGGGCAATAGTAGAAGGCTGAGTGCACTGAGACTCCCGCTATACGTACTGAGCTGATCCGAAAAAGAAAGTCTTCCGATTCGGCTCAACCCACATGCGCGTCAAGCGCAATAGAAAGAGGACAGCGTGCTCTTCAAAGAACTTTCGCAGCAGGAGAGCCTGTGGCACCTACCTGCCAGGTGGACGCAAGTGAAGTTGCTTTGAAATGCACTTTGAGGCACTGGGCACTGTAGTTAGCTTCATGGAGCTTGCATTAAGGGCAATATATTGCAAGTACTTCAATGTGCTTCGAAAAGTGACTGGGCATTTTATTCCACCCATGGAGCAGCAGATCATGCCCAATCCCGCTCCATGGGCAGAATAAAAGAGGCAATTCCTGTGTTTCACGTACCATACACTTATTTTGCATACCTGCCTTTGGCAAATGCAGGACAGTGTCTTATTTGTTAGATCTCGCCTGTCAACAGCGCATGAGCTATCAACTGGGAGGGGTAGTGTCTACAATAAAAGGCTTGGAGCGTGTACATTGCCTACCATTTGTTGGGATCATTGTCGCTCTTCTTTGCTGCCTCCTAATTGGCTTCTCCATGCCACACAATGTTGCACAATCCCACTCCACACAATTCGACCCCACTTCACACAATAACAAAATTCAAATCCAGTCCTCACAATGCTACACAATTCGATGCAACTCCACGCAATGTCATACAATCCACTCCACTCTGTCACACAATTCCACGTCACACAAATGCACACAGTTAAACTCCAAGCCATATAATTCCACTCCACTCTACACAATGGCACACAACTCTGCTCCACACAATGCCACCCACGCGTTATCCGCTTGGAGGGGCATTGCTTACAATAAAGAGCTTGGACCTTGCCCACTGCTTACCGTTCGTTGATATCATGGTCACTCTTCTTTACTGCCTCTTAATTACCCAGCCTGTGACAGCCATCACTTCCTGTTTTTTTCTGTGAAGCATAGCTCCAAACACAGATAATTTCATCTTAATTAGTGTCCGTCCGCTGCTCGTGCTGCAATTGAGGTATTATTTCCTCTTCCTCTCCCACGTTCCTTCCCTGTAGTGCTTCTTCCACCTTCCAGTCTCTGTGTTTTCTCATTCAGTTCACAGAATTCAGCTACCGCTCTTAAAATGCCCTCAAACTTGCCCATCTCGTCTATTCACATATTGCTGCTAAACTGATGCTCTATCTTATCTTGAGACCGGTATGGCGTTTCATTTATCAGCAGACGCTGCTGTTTCCTTAGCAACTGCAGTGTATGACTCGTATGTCATATTGCTTTTCATTGCTATAATTTAATTTATGCACAGACATCCTACGTCTTTGATTACGTGCACGGTTTAACATCTGTTGCATTTTCAATGTTGCATAAATATTTTGAAGATTTTTTCATCAGAACCGCACAATGTCTTGCATGCAAAAAAGGCATTGGAAAAAATTCAACTGATCTGCCTACGCAACCCAATACCACATAATTCCACTCCACTCAATTACACTACACTACACTAAAAGCCACACAATTCCACTCTATCCAATACTGCACAATACCACTAAACACACTTCCATTCCACTCCCCTTCACTCGATTCCACACAATTTCAATCCACTCAACACACTGTCACTTTTCCACTCAGTGTCACACAATTCCACCCCATTCCATTCTAAACAACTGCACTCCACACCACAAAATAGCACACACTTCCATTCCACACAATGCCACACAATTCCACTCCACTCAATGCCAAACACTTCAAATCCACTCCACACAAAGCCAAAGAACTTCACTGAATGCCACACAATTCCACTCCACACTGTGCCACACAATTCCACTCAATGCCACACAGTTCTACTCCACAAAATGACACTCCACTTAATGCCACACAATTCGACTCCACTCCACACAAATCAACTCCATGCCACACATGTCACTCCGGTCCACACAAGCCACTCAACACAATGCCACACAATTCCACTCCACACAATTCCATTCCATTCCACTCCTTCCACTGCCATACAATTCCACTCCACACAAATCCGGCCAACAAATTCCGCACCACTACTCTCCACACAATGTAACACAATTCCACTCCATGCAACACAATCCCTCTTCAGTCTACTACACACATTGCCACTCAATTCACTCCACACCAAGCCCAAAATGCCACAAAATTCCAACCTACAAAATACAATGCCTCACAATTTAACACCATGCCATATAATGTCACTCCACACAATCACACTCCACTCAATGACACACGATTTCAAGTCTCTCCACACAATGGCACACTTTTCCCACTCCATGCCACACAATTCCACTCCACACAATTTCATTCCACCTCACACAATGCCACTTCACTCCACATAAGGCCACACAAATCCACCTCACTCCAAACAACTTGAATCCACACAATACCACACAATTTTACTCAATGACACACACTGCCACTCCACACTACGGCACACAATGCTACTAAACACAATGCCACACATTTCCACTCCATGTCGCACGTTTGCACTGAACTCCACTCCACTCCACACAATGGCTTATAATTCAACTCCAGATCTCTCCACACAATGTCCCACAATTGCACTCCATGCCATACAATTCCACTCCACTCTACTCATTTCCACTCCATTCCACTCCAAGCCCAAAATGCCACAAAAATCCACTCCAAGCCACAGAATGTCACAAAGTCCCACTCCACAAAACACAATGTCACAGAATTCTAAGTCTCTCAACACAATTCCACACTTTTCCACTGCAAGCCACACAATTCCACTCCACACAATTCCACTCCACGCCACTCCACACAATTCCATTCCATGCCACACAATGCCTCCCAAATCCACTACAAACAATGCCTCACAATTCCACGTCACTCCAAACAATTTTTTTTTTTACAGAAACTTTCTATTGATTTCTCTTTTAGTTACACGGGGGCAGTTAGGCCCTATACATGCGATGCACATGACAGCAGACATGGCAGCAGTAATTATTGGAGATCGAAAAAACAGGAAATAGTATAAATAGCATATCTAGGTCATGCTCCCCTTCTTTCCAATCTCCCTGGTGTCTAGTACTGTCATGATCTATTGTCCATAGGGATCCCCTCCTAATTATTGAGTGCCCAAGGTTTATCTGGGCATGGCTCCAGATAAAATCCCCATGCCTCTGCCCATCCGTTCCATACTTTGTGATACTTTTTGGGGCATCCCCTCGCCTTGTATATAGGTTTTTCCAACCCCATGGAAAAGTCAATGCCTTGGGCCCAGCCCTCCTCTGAGGGAAGGGCCTCTTCCTTCCTTTACCTTGTAATATCCCGTTTAGCAAGTACGAGACCCAACCACAAGAGTGCCTTTTGATATCGGGTGCCCCCGAGTTCATTGGTGATGTGCAGGAGGATCCACTTAGGGTCCCCTTTCAGCCCAATACCCCTTCCAACTGTCTCAGTACTCCCTCCCAAAAATGTGCGAGGGCAGAGCAGGGTTAAAACATCTGTGCCTAATCCCCAGGTGCAGTCCCACATCGCAAGCAATCACTATTTGTCAGGAAGCCCATGCGGTGTAGCCACGCCCTAGTATAATATGTACAAAGGAGTAGTTTTAATTTAATATGTAGAAATTGTGAGGCTATGGATGCCTCTCTAAGTGCCTCCAGCACCTCCTCCCAATTCAATCTTCGAGGTCTCTCAGGTCTTTATCTCATGCCCTGCGTGTCGGCTCAATTGCGTCCAGCATGTTCCTTGAAAGCATTTTGTACATCTGTGATCATTTGTGTTCAGTCATGTTTGTTAAAAGGAGTTTAGCCTCCAATGAGAAGAACTCTGGAATTTCTGGGTTTGCCCAAAGAGTAGGTGTCAATGCATGTCAGAGCTGTAGGTATCGAAAAAACTGTGTGCGGTGAAGGGCATATTGCGTCTGTGGGTTGTGAAAGGACTTCAGTATCCCATTAGCCAAAACATCCCCCAGAGTCGAAATCCTCACCAGGTTCCAAGTCCTAAAACCCGGTCGGGCCATGACCTGTGGCAGGTGGGTCCCCAGCCACAGAGGCGTTTCAAGCATCAGTCTGTCTTTCCATCCCATGGCTTTCTTAGCCTCCTCCCACGTCTTCAGCACCACTTGAGTCACTGGTGGTAATTACCTGCTTGCAGCACCCCCATACAACAGATGCGATAGGCCCTGCAAACCCATGGCCATCCCCCTCAAGGGCGTAGGCCCCGGCCCGAGAACCACCAATCATTAACAATAAGGAGGTGGGCCACCCAATGATACAGGTGAATATCCAGCATAGGTTTGCCGCCCTTGAGCACTGGTCAACAGCACTTATTCAGAGAAATGTGCAGAGCTCCATTCCCACAAAGCAATGCACGCAAATGAGCATTCACCTTTTGAAAGAAAGACTTAGCGACTGGAAATGGGTCATTCTGCAGATGTTACAGGAAATATGGCTTTGGGACCATTTTAAATATGGCCCTAATAAGGACAATAGGAGCCGTCCAAAACACATATATTTTGACTGTCTTTCTAGCTGTGGCATCAGGCTCCTCTCGAAGGAGTAATGCACATTCCCAGTGACAAATACCCCCAAGTATTTAAACCCTTCAGGTTGGACCGACAAGCCCAATGCCCATGTCATGTCAGTGGGGCATGAAGCTATACGGGAAGTTGTGGACTTCTGGGGATTAAGATGAGGTCCAGAGTACGTGCCAAATATCTCCAGAATTTGTAATGCTCTCGGTCCGGATATATCAGGGTCCCCCAAGTACAGAAGTACATCATCTGCATGCAATGATATTCGTCACTCACTGCATCTTCCCATTGGAAGCCCTGAGACAATTCATCCTTGTGCACCCATGCGGCCAATGGCTCAATCACAACTGCAAATAGTAATGGAGAAAGGGGGTAGCCCTGACGAGGGCCTCCCCCCACTGGGAATCAATCAGATACCACACCCCCCATGCGTACCCTAGCTTTAAGGTCTGTATAAAGCAGTCATACGTATCTCAGAAACTTGGGCCCGCATCCGTTTCATTCTAGAAGGGCAAACATATATGCCCAGTTGACCGAATCGAAGGCTTTCTGAAAGTTAATTGATAGTGAAGCCCCATGGGCTCCCTCTGATTCACTTAGAGCAATAGCATTGTGTACTTGCCGCAAATTGTGCCTTATGGCCCACTTAGAAATAAACCCAGATTGGTCTGGGTGGACCAGATGACTGCTCCAAATTGAGCAGCCAGTGCCTTAGCCCACAACTTCACTTCAGTGTTTAGTAGCGAAATAGGTCGAAAGCCTTCGCAATGCAATCCTGCCATTCTGGACTCAGGCAGCACCACAATGCCGGCCATCCGAAGATCCAGGGTAAGTGTGCCCCTCTCCAGCGCCTCTTGAAACATCTCTAGCATAGGTGGGCCTGTCTGCTGCCACATCAGGTGGCAATATTCGGGTGGAAACCCATTTGGTCTGGTTGCCTTTCCGGGTTGTAAATGAGCTAAGGCTGGCCTTAATTTCTCAACAGTAATGTCCACCCCTAGGGCTTCTCTGTCATCCGATGACAGACTTGGGATCAGTAGACCCCGCACAAATTGGCATAAGTCAGCACGCAGGCTCATCCAATCTGCCTGATATAGGTCAGGGTAGTAGTCGGTGAAAGCCTGAGCCATCTGCCAGTGAGCCAACGCTTGCGAACCATTGCGCAGTTGCAGGTATGGCACTGCAGCTGGCCCCGCTCTAGGTGTGCACAGCCAGTGCGTGTGGCCTTCCAGGCTTCCCATGCTTCCTGTGTTAATTCCTGCAGTAAAAGGGTGTGTGTGTGTGTGTGTACTAAATCATGCAGGAGAGCTTTCTGGCCCGATGTGGCCAGGCTGTCTTCTAAATCTAGATGCACCCCTCCATGTCCTGGATATTCTGCTTGCTTCTTTCCCTGTAACCTTTCACGTAGCTGAAAATCTGCCCAGTCCTGGAGGCCTTCTGAGCCTCCCATATTGCCTCTTGTGAGGTCACAGAGTCCTGATTATCTATAAAGAATTGCTCACTGTGCTTTCAGCACATCTCCCTGAAATTGTCCTGCTGAAAATACCACCTGTCCTGTCTCTACCCAGCTCTTACCCCTCTCTCTCCCAAGACCAAGATCTACTCCACCAGCGAGTGGTCGGACAATCCATGCGCCAAATGTCTCACCTCCATTACCCTATGGCATTCCTTTGCTGGCATGAAAAAATAATCAACGCTAGAAAAGGTCCTGTGTGCCCCGGAGTAAATGGTGTAACTCCTCTCACTCAGGTGATGGTCTCTCCATATATCTGCCATGTTCAAGTTACGTACAAAAGTAGTCAAATGGGTGAGTCCACTACCTCCCATACCGCCTGAGGAGGGATCCATGCAAACATCGCTAACACCATTTAGATTCCCCCCCCCCCCCCCCCCCCCCATTATCCAAGAAGCCACCGGCAGATCTCTAAGCAGCCCTACCAACTTAGCTAAAAAGCCCATTGTGAGTGGGGCATAAACATTGATTATTGAAATGGGCTGGCCCTGAAGAACCACGGTATTGCCAACAGAGCATCCCATATCATCTTCCCGAAATTGCGTAACTGCCAGTGGAGTTTGTTTTCTAATTAGGATGGCCGTGCCCCTGAACCCTCTGTAAAATACTGCATGATAAACCTGGGAGAAACCCCTATGTGCCAAAAAGGGGCAGATATTGCCCATCAAGTGCGTTTCTTGAAGAAGCACAATGTCTATCTCCATTCTCAGTGCTGATATAAGGACCGCTCCTTGTTTACATTTATCCAGAATCCCATTCACATTCCATGATAACACTTTGAGTGTGCCGAGAGTAGAGAGGGTCAAGTTATTATTCTCCATCATTATAGTAGCCATCGTAAGAGACAATGCCTGAACACTGTGACTCCCATCCCCCTGATGAATGTTGCGTTGGCTTGCTATAATGTATCTACTAGTCTACTAAATTTAAACAAACCTCCCCACCACCCAGCCTCTCCCCCTCCCCAACTCCCACCTCATACTTCCCAAACTAGAAGTATCTGTTGTGTTGTGTCTAGGGACCTAACCAACCAGGCTAAACCTTGACAAGCATCCCTTCCCACACCTCATCCCCCCACCTCAAAATCAGTGAACCTCAACCCAAAAAAAAACTCAAGCATAATCTTGTTACACACTGCATTTCTCACCACCTGGAAATCGGCCTCCTACTTAGTTCAGGAGACCATTCATTAAGCATTCAGTCTCTCTGCCATGCGGTCGGCAGAGGCCCCTGTGCCAGTTCCATGTCATTCGTGGAGGTCCCTAGACTCGCTGGTGAAGTGGCCATGTCTTTTTTGTTCTCTGACTGCTGTGTTCTAATGAGCAAGCTCATCACCCACTCTTTTGCATCTGCTGACTCAGCGCCGTGTACCAGTCCCTTCCCGACACCTTGGTACCATCACCCTGCATGGATGTTTGGGAGGACATTGTTCGGGGTGGTCGTTCTTCAATCCAGCTCCAAACTGCATCAGATGTATAAAAAATAAAAATAAAAAAAGGAATATGTCAGGGTAGATAATGTTTAGGCGGGCTGGGTACACAGCATGTATTTGAGCCACATCGCTCTCAGTTTAGTTTTTGCCTCCAGAAATGAATGCTTTTACTTTTAAACTGAAGTGTGGGAAAATCATTACCGGAGTAGATTGGAACATTAGGAGCCCTGCTTGTCATGCTGCCTTGAGGACTACGTCCTATCTGCGTACTTGAGCAGTCATACTATAAATGGTCATGGCAGAGCGCCTACCGGCAGCCTAGCTTTCAGTGCCCTGTGAGCGCGTTCCATGATGAAACATGCCATAACATCATCTTTTGGGACCCAGCTCAACAACCAGTCCCACATGAATTTAGTACAAGTATAGCCTTCTGTGCCTTTAGGAATTTCCACCACTTGTAAATTGTTCCATCTAGAATGGCCCTCTGTATCTTCAGCCCTGGCTTCAAGTTGACTCAACAGACGTTGTAGTTTCACCAGGCGTTCTGCTTCATATTTAGCTGTATCCTCTGTTTCTGAGAGGCGTCCTTCCACCTCCATAGGTCTGTATGTGGTATTGCAAAGATCTTGTCTGATTAGGACCAAATCCACCCTCAATTCTCCCATCTTGCCCTCCATGGTGACCTTCAGGTCATCAATTACATGTAGGCTAGCCGCCGTCTGAGTGGCACTCTCCACCTCAAGAGCCCTGCCAACCGCCCCCACTTCACTCCCTGGGACTACCTGTTTAGTATATCTGTGGATTTGCTGCTGTGCAGGGGTAGCCAGTTCCTTATCTTTTGCCATCTTGGGTGTGAGCACAGTAGCAGGTTGCCCACTGGGCGAGCGTCATACTCCCGAGTCTAGCTACTTAACTGGGACATATGAGGTCCCCCTGGAGTCAAAGAGGGTCCGTCGACTTGCCAGCACAACCCCAGCGGCACCTCTGGCGTAACAGTGCCTCGGAGGCAAACAGCCCAGAGGTGCCGAAGCACTTCACGGTCATCCTCTGGAAGTCTGTCCGCTCCAAGTCCAGCAACCTGGCCGTTATCTAGACAGACAGCGCTGCAAGGTCAACAAGTGGTGGCCCAGGGTGCTATCCTATGCCACACTGCTCAATATTGTGTGCCATGAGGAGCTGCGATGCATCCATTGATTCGCTCACCAAGGCTGGTGTTTCACACTCACCTCTATGTCTTGCCTAAGTCGATGAGTCCCCTTGGGGTTACTTATATAGGCCCCCTCATGAATGTCTTGTTATCATGGCCTGATTCCTTTCCAGGAGCTTTACTCTCCAGCTCCTCCTGATGTTGCTGTCCTATGCAGCCTCCTCAACTCTGCTCTCACCATCCGGGCTGCCTCCTGTCGCCGGCCCGGGCCGTGCAGGCAACCAAGGCTTCACCACATCTCCCCTCCAGAGGGAGCCCTTTCAGGGTGTGATGTTGCATTCTCGGCCCACACCAGCCGGCCACTCTGCTACTTGCAGCACGGCCAACTCTTGTGGCATGCACAGATCAGGGCCAGGCCCGCTGGAACCGCCTAGGCGTGAACCTTCCCTGCTGTTGCTCCCCGCTCTTCTCCCAGCCCGTAAAGCCACCACAGCTTACTACTCCTTTCTTGGCCCAATAGGCCGCACTTCTCCACCAGCAGCGAGGACGTCTCTGTTGATCCTCGCACTGTTGCGCACCCTCATCTGGGGCCACCAGCGTCACCGCAAGGTGCTGCACAGCCCCAGTTTAAGCTAGTTCTATATACGCTCTCTGCGAACCGCTCAGGGGCAGGGCCTCCCCTTGGCTCTCTCCTGGTCGCTTCCTGTGTTAAAAGGCTGCACCTATCCAGCGGCACAGGCACACCTCACTCTCTGCCTCATGTCGTTGCTCCACCGGTGTCCAATTCGAAATTTCAGCACTGACAGACAGCCGCTATTGGCACGTAGATGCAGCGCAGTTAGTCTCCAGACTACAATTTAGCGGATAACTAGCAGACGTCGGGGGATAATACTGTGGGGCTCACAGACCTGCAGCCATTTTCCACAGCGGCTAGCCACGCCCCCCCATTCCCAGCAATTGTAATCCACACAATGCCACATAATTCCACTCCACACAATCCATTCCATGCCACACAATGCCACAGCACACAATGCCACTCAACAAAATGCCTCACAATTCCACTCTGTTGCACATTTCCACTGCACTCTACTCCTTACAATGCCACACAATTTCACTCCACACAATTCCACTCTAGTTCACTCCACACAATGTCATACAATTGCACTCAATGCCATACAATCCCATTTCACTCCACTGCATACAATGCTACACAATTACACTCCACACCACAAAATGCCACAGTCCCACTCCCCTCAATGCCACTCCATGTCAGTCCCCACGCCACACAACTCCACTCCATTCCATACAATTCTACTCCACTCCAGACAATGCCACTCGGCTTCACTCAATGCCACTACACTCAACTATAATTGTATTTATCTAGCATTTAGTACCGAAGACAAGGCACTGTAGCACTTTGCGACATGCCACTGTACTCCACTCAATGCCACTGTACTCCACTCAATGCCACTCCACTCCAGTCCACTTCACACCACACAATTGGCAATGCCATTCCCCACCACACAATGCTACTCCACTCCACACAAATCCACTCCACACAATGCCACTCCACTTAACACAATGACACATAATATCACTCTACTCCAATCCACACAATACCACTCCGCTCCACACCCCACAATATAACCCCCCCTCCACACCTCACAATGTCACTCCATGCCGCAGAATGCCTTTCCACTCGATTCCATACAATGCCACTCAACTCCACACCACACAATAGGGCTTGCCTTTCACGCTTATTGGTTAATAGCCAGACTGAGCGGTTGCGCAAACCCTTACTGCTGGACCTGGCCATGGGCCTTTTTGCAGTGTCATCCACAGATTATTGCTTCCTGTTGCTGAACCCATTTTTGTTTGCATTAGGACTTTGTGCATTGTTATCTTTCAACTGGCGGTAAAGTGCTTGTGCTCTCTCCTTCAAACATAATGCAGTTGACATATATCTGATCTGTACATTTAATTTACTTGTAAGTTCCTAGTAAATGGCACTACATGTACCCAAGACTAGTACAATAAATGCTACCAGTGGGCAGCTGTACTCATTGCACCACCCACTAAGGCAGCCTTTTAAAACATGCCACAGGAGTGCCACTGCAGCCTGTAGTGCAGTTTTAAACTGCGATTTCAACCTGGCAAAATAAATCTTTTTCCAGGCCCAAGCCTTATGTTTCAAAATGATATGTCACCCCTAGGGTGGTCCTTTAGAGCTCTTAGACTAGGGTGCATTGTATTTAAAAAGTAGGACATGTGTACTCAAGTGTTTCCATGCCCTGGCAGTGAAAAACCCCTAAAACAAGGCCTACCTCTCTTTTAGAAATGGGGTCTCTAGTTGGCAGAAGTATACACCCTTGTCCAAATAGGGACCACAATCCTAGTCAGGGTAAGTCACACACAATCCAAACTATCCTGTGCCCACCCTCTGGTAGCCTGGCACTGAGCAGTCAGGCTTAACTTAGAGGCAATGTGTAAAGTATTTGTGCAATTAATCATGCCATAACTCAGTGAAAACACCACAAAAATACAAAACACAGGTTTAGAAAAATATTAGATAGTTATCTGAGTAAACTGAGGTCAAAACAATCAAGATTTGATAGCACAAGTTGAAATATCAATTTTGCATGGATAATCAGAGTCTTAAGTCTTTAAAAATCAAGAAAAGGTCTCTTGTGTGCAGAAAGTACCTGGTATGCGTCAAAATTACACGCACTAAGACCGCAGAGGAGGAGATGCGTGGAAAAAGGAAGGTGTGCGTCATATTTCCAGACGCCCACAGACGATTCTTCCCATGCTGCAAGGGCTTTGCGTTGATTTCCGGTGCACAGTCTTGGATCCTTACTGCGATGCAAGGTCTTTTGACACCCAGGGACGATGCATGTAAATCCTGGGCATGCAGGACAAAGTCACAGGTGCTGCATCGATCCGGTGTGGCAATGCGTCGGAGTTTCTGTGGCACGGCAGGCGCTGCGTCAATTCCACTTGCAGAAAGTTGGGCTGGGTCGTTCCGGCTTGAGATGTGTCGATCCAGTAGGGCTGTGCATCAAAGTTCCAGCCGCAACGCAGGTGCTGCATCGATCTCCACTCGGGGAGCCGGGCTGCATCGGTTTGGCGATGCAGTGATTCCGTCACCGCTGGGCAGACTGTGCACCGATTTTCGCCGACCAAGGAGTTTCCTTGGCGAATAGAAGTCGTTTTGGCCCTGAGACTTCAGGAACAGGAGGCAAGCTCAATCCAAGCCCTTGGAGAGCACTTCTTAGCAGAGCCAGAGACCAGCAAGGCAGCAGGGCAACAGCAATACAGCAGTCCTTCACAGCAAAGCAGTCCTTTAGGCAGCCTGGCAACTTCCCTTGGCAGGGTGCAGGATCTTGTTCAGAGTGTCTGCCCCAGGAAGTGTCTGAGTTGATGGGGTCAGGGACCCAGTTTATATACCCAAAAGTGCCTTTGAAGCAGGGGAGACTTCAAAGAGTGGTTTTGAAGTACACAAGGTCGCCTTTCAGTACAGGTCTGTCTACCAGGGTCCCAGTAGGGGGTTTGGCAGTCCATTGTGTGAGGGCAGGCCACTAGCCTGTGAAATGTAAGTGTCAGGCCCCTCTGCCCTTCCAGCCCAGGAAGACCCAAGGCACAGATGGATTTTAAGTGCAGAGAAATCCTCACTTTCTAAAAGTGACAGTTCTAAAATAGTAATATAAAATTCAACCCCGCCAATAAGCAGGATTTTGTATTACCATTCTAGCCATACTAAATATGACCTGTTTACCCCTTTCTGATCAGAATCTACCAAGCCCTAATGTTAACCTATGAAAGGAGCAGGCCTCACAGCAGTGGAAAACGAATTTAGGAGTCTTCTACTACCAGGACATATAAAACACACAGACATATGTCTGTGTCCACTCGCCCTCCTGGGCCTAGCACTCTTTGCAGTCCACCTGCCCACACCCAAATCTGGTGCGTGAGCTCCTACGGTCCGCTGTCCCGGGCCGTGGGGGTGATCAGGCCGAAGTCGGTGCCTGTTGGTGCCCCGGGGGTGCTCCTTGGAGTGTGCTTCTCCCCAGGGACACCGCTAGTAGCACGCTCGCTCCAGTCTTCACTCTGTGGTGCCCCTGGGGTACCAGGGACAGCACAATGAATGCCCGGCAGTGATTTTTGTACTTCGGGGAGATGGTGGATGGCGCTCTGAGGCGATTTAAACAACAAAGCCCAGCACCTCCCCACACGTTTCTTCAGCAAGTGACGCGCTCAGCACGTGCTGCACCAGGGGCAATGAGGCACTCCTCCTGCACTACTCCAGTGCAGGGAAACTGAGATGCAGGGGAACAGGGGCCACAGCACCCAGCCCCAGGAGACAACAAATGGAGGTACAAGCGGCAGGGCCCAGCAACAGGCCAGCACAAGGGAGATGAAGTCAGTGGCAGTTCCTCCTAGTGACACTGCAGGTCACAGATCAGCACAGCAGCAGCAGTCCAAGGCAGTTTCTGGTGAGTACCCCCAGCAGCGTTCTGTGTCCAGTTCCAAGAATGTTTCTAGTCTGATTTTATGGGGAAAATCACCTGTACTTATGTTATGATATTTATGTTTTGACCACTGACTCCATGTTGCACTTAGCCTAGCAGTACACCGTCCTATTAGTGACCACCAGCTTCATTTTGCCTATTGACTTTATTTTAGCATTAGCCACCGCCATGTTAAAAGCTGCAAGTAGTTTTCCACATTGTACAATGTGCACATGTTTTTATTCTTCGTGTTCTTTCCCACCAAGGGCTTAGGGTGATAAGAATGTACTAAGACGGCAGGGAACGGTCTTGTTTTCAAATGGCACCTGGGATTGTGGCTAAGTCCTGACGTGTTATTTTCAAAGCTGGCCTAAAGCAGTCAGCATTTTTTTGAATAAATAAACTTCTGCAGTGAGAGGGAGGTTCTAACATTTTCCTCTTGTTTGTTCAAAGTATAAGAGGCTGAGACCAGATGGACCGGGGACAGAGAGTGTTTGCAGAACAACGCATATCCAGGACGCTGGAGTGTGTTATCCTTCCCGTGAGGATAACTGATTTCTCTATCCTCAATGGATTCTGGTATCTGGCGATCTGATGCTGAATAGGAGAGAGATGACACAGTTTTGCCCTTGCCTCATGGTGATGCATATTTTTTAATTCAGTATTTGCTTTGCATTATTATAATATAGATACGTATATTTGCTGTGTATATTGCAGTAGAGAATCATTTGGACATGTTTTCATTTCATTGCTGTGACCATTTTTAAACGTGTGCTTTCAGCATGCTAATCTCCTATTGGGAACCTTGTGCAGTGAAAAAATAAATGTCTTCTTTGGACTAAGAAGCGCATTCCAGAGATTTTTTGTCAGTGCATGAGTGTTTCAGCCGGGTCATTAGTGAAGCGAAACAACTTATACTCAGTTTTGCAAAGCATTTTAAATGAGGAGGAGAGGAGGTTCCAACCAGTTACAACTGGTTCTACGAGTGTCCCCTCTCTCCTCCAGAAGAGGCTCCAGAAATCAGTTGGGGGTAAACAAACCCTTTGTGTGAGGCCAGGGCACAGCCTTTACAGATGCAAGTGTGCCTCGCCTTCCCTTCTCTCAGCCCAGGAAGACCATTCAATATGTAGATGCACCTCTGTGACACCTACAACCCTCCCTGTGTACAGGCTGTCTGAAAAGTATGCGCAAAGCCCATCTGTCACTCTGTCCAGACGTGGATTGGAGTCAAGCTGCAAAACACCAGAGGCATAAGCACAGAGAAATACTCACTTTCTAGAAGTGGCATATCTGATAGAGACTTCTAGCTGCAGATTCCTTACCTTAGAATTCCGTGGTGTCAGCATTGAATCCAGAATTTTTCTGCGGAGCAGTACCCTGCGCACGCCGTCGGGTGGCATCATTCTGATCCGTGTGCGTCGTCCGTCTCCGCGTGGCACCGTCAGCGTCGTTGGAGTCAGCCTCCTATATAGGCACCACCCTGGTGCGCATACGTCAGTTCTTTTCCTTCCGTGACAGTTAAGCGCAGATCCGGAAAGAGCTACCCTTTTTTCAACGGTTTTGTCGAAGATTTTTCAAATTGTCTGAGGGATGTCTTCGAGAAAGACTGGATTCAAACCGTGTGGTACATGTCATTGCACCATGTCGGTTACGGATCCACACCAGGTGTGTCTCTGGTGCCTTGAAAAGAACCACGATTCGAAGTTGTGCTCCGACTGTCAGGCCATAGCTCCGAAGGCCTTGAGAGAGAGAGAGATCTCTCAAGCTTCTAGCGGCCCGGAACCATCTTCGGTTAGCGTGACTCCGAGGAGGTCACTGTCCAGCTCTAGGAGGAGGTCGCAGCACCGCTCTGGGAGCCCCAAGTCATCTTCCTTGCGTTCAAGGTCTTCGGGGCATTCAGGTAAGAGGCACAAGAAGAAGAAGAAGAAGAAGAAGAAGTCCAAGCGGACTTAGACTTTGCCAGGCCCGTCGGTTGACGAGATGTCCAGGGAATGTCGATGTTCTGAGCGCGGCTCTGTGGAGCTGTCGCCAGGGCCCGCTCTGCATCTTCCCCCTTTTCCGGGGACTAGAGTGACCACCGCTCAAATCAAATAATTTTACGAGGCTATGCTCTTTGTTTTTGAGCGGGCTGCACCCTCAGGTGGGTCTTTGGGCCCTGTGGGGTCAGCAGGGGCCCCAACTGATTCAAAGTCAGCGGCTTCGGCCTCAGTGCAGTTGGGGACCCCGGGATCAGATAGTGAATGCAGATCGGTGCTGGTATTTCACAGTCAACCTCCTCCAGCGCTGGGCCCAACGTGGACGCTCCCTCCACAACAGGCGCCCACTGGTGGTGGTAGCCCCCGTCCTCATTCCGGATGATCCAGAGGTGGAATAGCGTTGTACGACACCGATTCCAACTTCAACGGCGCCAATTAGGCCCAGATCAGTGCCTGAGGCTTATTCAGAACAGTCAGGTACAGGAGAGGAGTGGGAGGGGTCTGAGGACCCTTTAGAATATGGATTGAAGCATGAACAGGACTGGTATGAGGATCTCGAGGAAGCCAGTGGACTGGATACTTCTCCAAATGCTGGCATGCTCTCTCCTCCTGCTGTGGCTATGGAGGAGGGTGCATCTTATGCCCTGGTGGTGCGTAGGGCAGCTGAGGTCTTGGACTTAGACATGCCTACGGTGCCAGTCAGGGGTTCACTATAAACATGCCAAAGTCACACCTGACTCCCTCTCAGAAGCTCACTTTCCTCAGAGCTAGTCTGGACATAGTGCAGTTTCGGGCCTATCCTCCCGAGCAGCGAGTCCAGGATATTCAGGTTATGATACTGATGTTTCGGCCTCTATCCTGGATTTCGGTGAGATAGACTCTGAGGCTGTTGGGACTCATGCATCCTATTAGTCAAGCATGCCAGATGGCATATGAGGGCTCTGCATTGGGACCTGAAGTTCCAATGGGCACAGCATCAAGGAAATCTTACTGACGTGGTTAAGATCTCGGAGGGAACTACAAGGGATCTGCAGTGGTGGTTAGTGAACTGCAAATGGGTCAAAGGCAGACTCCTCTCCTGTCCCCAACCAGATCTTACAGTAGTGACAGATGCGTCACTTCTTGGATGGGGCGGCCAGCTGGGAGAGGTGGAGATCAGGGGCCTCTGGTCTCCGGCGGAATCTGGGCTTCATAGCAACTTGTTGGAGCTTCGGGCAATCCGGCTAGCATTAAAGGCATTTCTTCCTGTTGTAAAAGGGAAGATAGTGCAGGTGTTCACGGACAACACTACTGCAATGTGGTACGGCAACAAGCAAGGCGGTGTGGGGTCGTGGACCCTTTGTCAAGAGGCTCTACGTCTCTGGACATGGCTGAAACACCAGGGCATAACCCTGGTGGTTCAACACCTGTCAGGTTCTCTGAACGCCAGAGTGGACGAACTTAGCCAGTGATGCTTAGCGAATCACGAATGGTGTCTCCATTCAGAGGGGGCGCAAGGACTCTTTCAGCAGTGGGGAAGAGTCTTGGATAGATCTGTTTGCTTCCGAAGAGAATGCGCAATTGGAGCAATATTGTGCATTGGAGTTTCCAAGGCAGCTATCGCTAGATGACGCTTTTCGTCACGAGTGGAGCTCAGGCCTGTACGTCTTTCCGCCCATACCACTTCTGTCTAGAGTTCTCAAGAAAATCAAGAATGACCGGGCCCAAGTATTCCTAGTGGCTCTGGATTGGGCACGAGGATCTGGTATCCAGAGCATCTCAAAATGAGCATCCGTCCTCCAATTAGGTTGCCTCTTCGGGAGGCTCTTCTGTCGCAGCAGCAGGCGAAGGTTCTCCACCTGAACCCGTCAACTCTGCGGCTTCATCCGTGGAGATTGAGCAGCAGCAGTTGATGGTTATGACCTCACTCCTGAAGTCTGTGATGTCATTCTGGCAGCCAGGCGTCTCTCTACTAAGATGGTTTATGCCTGCTGTTGGAAACGTTTTCTATTATATTGTACAGAGAGGTCTATTGATCCTCTTTCTTCCTCTCTTTCTAATATCCCTCTGTTCATTCTGTCACTTGGGGTTCTCCTTAGGGACTCTTAAGGGCTATCTTTCTGCCTTATCGGCTCTTCTTCGATTGCCTGATCAACAGTCTTTGTTTAAGTGTCTATTGTACAGAGATTCTTAAAAGGGCTTGTACATATGTTTCCACCTACGCCTTTTGTTATGCCCCAGTGGGACCTTAATCTAGTGCCTACTTTTCTAATGTGTGCTCATTTTGAGCCATTACATAATTGTTCTTTCCGGCTGCTCACTATCAAGACAGCCTTCTTAGTGGCGATCACATCTGCCAGGAAAGTGAGTGAGATGCAGTCTTTATCATCGAAACCGCTGTATCTCACGATACATCCTGATAAGGTAGTCCTCAGAACTTGTGCCTCTTTCCTCCCCAAGGTGGTGACCCCTTTCCATTTGGGTCAAAATATCACCCTGCCCACCTTCTTTGCTCCACCACATCCCTCTAAAGAAGTGGAGCGTCTCCATCGTCTGGACCCAAAACGAGTGTTATCGTTCTACCTTGACCGTGCAAAGGAGTTCCGGGTGGACGACCAACTCTTTTAGGGGTATATGGTGGTACAAAGAAGGGGCGGGCAATCCAGAAACAAACCATTTAGCGCTGAGTCGTTCTCTGCATTAAACTTTGCTACACTTTGGCGTAGAAGCAGCCTCCTGAGGGCTTGAGGGCTCACTCTACAAGAGGGAAAACTGCTACCACAGTGGTAGCTCGAGGCGTGCCGGTGCTAGACATCTGCCAGGCGGCAACGTGTGCTTCCTTGCACACGTTTGCAAGACACTACTGCCTGAATAGCCAGGTGAGAAGAGAGGGGCATTTTGCTTGCTCGGTCCTGCAGGACTTCCTTGTGTGAAGTATATCTTCGCAACCCACTGCCAGAAGATATAGCTTGGGTATCTATTCTAAGGTAAGGAATCTGCAGCTAGAAGTCTCTATCGGATGAACAAGTTACTTACCTTCGGTAACAAATTATCTGGTAGAGACTTTATCTAGCTGCAGATTCCTTACACCCACCCAGGCCTCCCCGCTCTGCAGAGATATATCTATATATATATATATATCTATATATATATCTATATATATATCTATATATATATATATATATATATATATATATATACACACACTATCTTTTTTCAGATTTTTACCCTTTATCCAGGGCATTTCATTTTGCTCAGACAATGAGAAAAAAAAGAAAATAGCTTCTTCCATGACTGCGCTTCTGGTGTGGGAAGTTGTGGAAAAGAACTGATGTACGCGCGCCGGGGTGGTGCTTATATAGGAGGCAGTGACGTCACAGACGACTCCGACACTGAGGGCGCCACGCGGAGCATGATGATGCACGCAGATACGAACAACACCACCCGATGGTGCGCGCAGGGTACTGCTCAGCAGAAAAATTACAGATTCGATGCGGACACCATGGAATTCTAAGGTAAGGAATCTGCAGCTAGATAGAGTCTCTACCAGATAATTCGTTACCGAAGGTAAGTAACTTGTTCTTCTATAATGGAAATAAAAAATCCACCTATACCAGTAAGCATCATTTTTCACTACCATTACAACCATACCAAACATGTCTACGCTACCCCCTCATAAATCAGACAATACCACCTAGACATAAGGCAGGCCATTTTTAATGCAATCCTATGAGAAGGGAGCACTCACAGCAAGGAGAAACCAGAATAGGCTATTTGTCACTATCAGGACGGGCCTCGCTACCAGGCACATGTCCTGCCTTCTATATACATAGCACCCTGCCCATAGGGCTACCTAGGCCCTACCTTAGGGGTGACCTACATAGAGTAAAAGGGGAGTTCTGGGCCTGGCAAGTCAATTTAGATGCCAGGACCCTGTGGCAGCAAAGTGCACACACAGGTCCTGTGCTAGCAGGCCTGAGACAGGTTTGAAAGGCTACTTCTGTGGGTGGCGCAAGTAGTAGCATTTAATTTACCGGCCCTGGGTATAAGGATACCACTGTACAAGGGACTTACAGGTAAATTAAATGTGCCAATCAGGTATTAGCCAAACAGATCAACTTTACAAGGGAGAGCACATGCACTTTAGCACTGATTAGCAGCAATAGAGTGACCAGAGTCATAATGTCAGCCAAAATATATAAATAATAAGAGCAGGAGACAAGGGGAGAACAAGAACTGGGGAAGGAAAGCTATCTGTACAGTGGGTTCTAGGCATGTTAAGCGAGTCAGTGAGAGGAAAGACAAAGCTAAACATTACTGAAGCTGATTCAGTCTAACAATATATTATAGTCTCAGTGTACTGGATAAAAAAACGGCAAGATGTTGGTGACTTGAAATCATGCTACCCTAATGATGTAAACAATTTACAATTACTGCATATATACATGTTTTAGCCTCAGTCCTTCTTCAGTGTTCCAGCCACAAACTAATAACATCTCTAACAATGATGTGAAGGCACCAACTCTTCCTCTATGGGGCTCAGGGAGTTTTAGAACATTTCCACTACCCCAACCAGCTTGGCGCGCATGTACAGCAAGCCCAAGGGAGGAATCCTGCAACTCCCTGTTCCTAGGAGAGAAGGAGAAAGGGAGTCCACCTGGGCAGTGCTCATGAGCACATTGCCAGTCTTCTTACCAATCAGGTGAAGTTAAAATCTGGCAGCTAATATTGGTACCTAATTGAAGTACATTGGTTATTAGGCGATTTGTTGTTGGGGGTAAAGGTGTTAGCACGTCAGACCTAATAAAGTGAACTTACAAGGAGACGCATATAGGCCGATGGACCTTTTGACTGCACTTCAAGTAGTTTCCACCATGTAACCCCGTACCAGTACAACTCAATAGCATTGACATCTATAATCAGTAGGAGTCAGTAATTTCCACACACCATGACCTCGCGGCCATGAATAACCACACCTTTATGTAAAAGTTAGAATGTTTATTTCCCTATATTAACAATGCTAATGTCACGTAATTTAGTCTCAAAATCAAATGATAAACATACAGAATCAAAACCGGCTGCCCGAAACGCATAGAGAATCGCAATCCAATCAAAGCTTGAGCCACTACGCATTCTAAGGTTACAGTACAAATTAATAACAAGAATAGCTGTGCAAACAAAATGATATACATTTAGGTTCAGCAAAGAAAAGACATCAACTGTTATTACATTTAGCAAGCATAATCAGTGAAAACCCTAACTAACATCAGATTAGAATAGCATGTTTGGACTTCATGTAAAACAATTTAGTCAACACAAACTTGGAAAACATCTAACTTTGGATCTATTAAAAGTAGCGGTTGGTACCTATGGACCAAAGCAAATATAGCAATAAAAATCAGTAACATCGACTTATACCTTGCCTCAGTATGGTTCAGCAAGCTGTGACATTCTTCGTCAATTGGACAGCAGTTCGGTCCGCAAGGCCTCAGGATTCAGCATTAAAGTTCATAAAAAGCAAAAGTCTCTTTGTGCAGTTCAGAAAAGAATAATAGAAAAGGTGGGCTCTCCCTTCTCTGTGCAGTCCGGCTAAGTTAGATTTTCTAAAACTACTTCCCACGTCCTTATTGGTCAAAGGATCACATGTTTGCACTTAGTCCAATGAAAATAAAACCCCAAATCTATTAATTTTACTGCTACATGGTTCACATGTCGATGATTGGCTCCTTTTCTCCTGTTCCCATCGTTTGGCTTGTCAGGTATCAATATTGTTGCAGCTTATACTGTCTTCTCCTGGGAAGGCCATGCTTACACATACTACATTATACTATGTATCCCTAGCTAGTACATCATATCCTAGCAAGCAGTTCTCATGAGAAAAAATTTCAGCTACGAGCACTTGGTTGCCACAGTGGGAAATCACCATTTAATTCTCTAAGCAGCCATTTTATAAGTCGTCTAAGAAATGCAGCTTGACATGAGGCCGTGCAACTAGGTCCAAGACCTCGCTGAGTTAAGGCCTACGATTAATTAAGCTAATACATAATAAATAACCCTTATTATGACATACTACTACATTAATCCAAGCATGAGCTTAACATTTTATGTTACTAAGCTATTAGTAAGTACACTTCGTGAAAACTTGCGGCCACTCAGGTAGGCGCAACTTCAAATGCGTGCATTATTTTTCTCTATTTTAATTCATTTTCTATGCAAATTCAACACTCAGAATACATGAATATTAATTAGTAAAATTCAGCGTTAACAATGGTGAGCATACCACTACCTCCTTGGCAGCACTTTGTATTTGGAGACTGGGAGGCCGAAAGTTGCTCAGCCACCAAGGTTAAAATAAAGGATGCATGTGTTTTTTCTGCAACTAATAACATGAGAACCACTGGCATGAAAATGTAATCTCTATGTTCGTAACCACATTGTGCTTGGGTTTGAGCATATCATGTTTTGCAGCTTATTAATGTTTCTTACACATTTCTTAATTTTTTGTTTAAAAAAATGACTAGGCTAACATGCTAATCGTTTATGCTATTCAGGTCAGAAAATGTGGCCGTCCTTTATAACCCATTTATAAGTTTAGTCAAATCTTTAATTTATTCGGTCAAGTCAAGCCAAATACTAAATGATCAATAATTCTATGCTACAAATTCCACCCGTACACACTGTCTTACAGAATGTTTGTCTTTGACTTTATCCATGAGCCCAAAACAGTTATTACTGAATTATGTTCCTGTTCCTAATAGAGCCATCAATAAATATATCAGAACATCACTCATACTATCCTTTAAATCAATATGTTCCCCATTATTTTCATTCCATCCGCATTTTTTGTAATGGTGAACGAGGACTGCATCCAATGTGGCCTTGTAGGGACCGTATTGAACAGTAGCAATATGTCCATTATACTTATTAATAGCACGTAGTTCCTTTGAAATAAGAAACTAATTTCTTAAAAAGCAAGTGTAAAAAAGAAGCAATAGATATTGACAATGCTTGAAATATAACACTATATACCACTCGACAGTGGGTCTAGAATGGAAATTCTGTTCAAGCTTTTGTCTTTTCGATACTGCATGCAGCACTTGAATATTAAAACATCTACTATTGTGACTTCTATATTTCTTATCGACAGCGATGCTCAGTAGGTCATGCGTAATCTTCTTGAATTACCCTGTGGGTCATATTCCAAAATTCCATTAACTATATTTCAAAGGCCCTGATTAAAAATTGGCCTTAAACTTATAAACGTTGGTACGTGGATGGTAATACCAAGAAATGTGGAGTTGAACACACCTGGTAATTACCAGGTGCTATAAACTTCACAATCATACAATTTCCCCAGAAGCATTTTAGCAGGACTGTAAATTAGTCCCTGCCCTTCAAGCCACTTTTGATGAGAAACTTAGTTGTGCCTAATTTACGTGAACAGGGTTTACTGTTCATAATCAATGCTCCCCATTTATGTGCTGGTGTAATAACCACAGAATAATCTTTCTGAAAATTCAGCAATATATGAATTGCTAATGGATACAACTGCCTGTGGATTCCTCACCTTATGAATTATCCCAATGCGCCAGCATTCAATGGAATTTTTATTCATACCTCTTCACGTCGAAGAGGACATCACAATTGCACGGCTCTGCACGCGCCTCCATCTGACGTCATCGTGGCAATAAGAAGTCCTCACCGGCGCACTGATGTCAGTTCCCTTTTTTCTGCGCATTCGTCGCTAACGTTTTTTTCTGGCTCTCGAACAGTTACTGTCTCGAAGGTGTTGTTGTTGTCGAGTTACAATGTCTCCACCAAAGAAATTGGGCATTAAGCCTTGTCATGAGTGCAGGGATTGCATGTCAGTCACAGATCCTCATGAGGACTGCTTGTGATGCCTAAGCTCGGACCACGACGTGGAGGGGTGCGTGTCCTGCCAGCGGATGAACCTGAAGGCCTTGAAGGAGAGAGAGGCTAAGCTTTTCTTGGCAAAAGATAAGAAGGGGCATGAGGGTCATCGAAGATCTAAGGCGAGGGACTCTTCTTCACATAGGTCCTCGAAGTCACATAAGAAGCAGCACCGGCACGATTCTCAATGCCGTTCTTCCAGGGATCGGTCTTGGTCCCCACCGAGACGGTGCCGTACGGCGTGGGAGGTCATTCTAACGGTCATGCCTCAGAATCCACAGGCTTCTCCGGTGCTGTTGTTGATAGAGGTCTTCGAGTCCCCGGCGAGTCCTCCAGTTCACTTTTCTCCTGTATCAACTCAGGAACTGGTGGCACAAGCTTCAGATTCGGCTCAAGTGCCTCAGGGCGAGCAGAGGTTTCCTGCCTTCCCGACTCCGGGAGCGGATCCAGCTGCGTTCCTTAATGCTATGTTTAGCATTTTCAACAGAGCTATGGCCCCGTACAGACAGGCCCTGTTTGTACCCTTCTAACCAGCTGAAGGTGCTGGTCCGATGATGTCATCACCCGAGATGATGCTGCCAAAGGTGCTGACGGAGTCGATAACGGCGCCTGATGTGTCCCGATCGGGATGCAGTGTCTCTCCACCCTCTCCTCGGCCAGAGCGCCCATCTACTTTGAAACCGGCATCGTCTACGTCGGCTAATTCTCTGTCGACACCGCAGTTGGAGGCCAGACTGAGGTCAAGGAGGAGGGCTTTGAGGCTCTTGGAGGAGCAGGAGTATCAGCAACAGTTGTTGGAGGAAGAGGAGATTCCTGAGCCTATGGGTGAATTTCAGGGCCTGGACTCTGCAAGTGGCCTAGATACATCCCCCGAGTGGGATCTTTCATCCCCTGGCAAATTCAGAGGATGCAGCATCTTATCACAGTGTGATAAGAAAGGCTGCTGAATTCTTGGAACTTCCTTTACCAGCATCGGAGGTGAAGACGAACATTCTGACTCAGGTGTTGCATCCTTCCTCTACGTCTGTGGAGTCCCCTACTCCCTTTTAATGATGCCTTTACTGAGCCCATTCTAGACATTCGGAGGAAACCTGTCACAACTCTTAGCAGTTTCCAGGACTGTGGCTAGGAGGTACTGAGTTGCTCCAGGGGATTCACAGTTTTTGTCTCAGCATCCAACACCTGAGAGCTTGGTAGTGCAAGCATCTTGTTCTGCCCAGTCTGCACCTGATTCATTCCCTGCTACTCCATCAGATAGGGAGTCTAAGCCAATGGAGCAAACAGCAAAAAAGGGTTTCTCCTTGTGCAGTATGGCCTTGAAGTCTGTCAAAGCTACCTGTGTAATGGGGAGGAATATTCATGCTCTGATGGACACAGCAAGAGCTGTGGTGCCAAGCTTGCCTCAGGATGCGCAGGGGCAGTTTGATGAACTCCTGTTGGACACTCAAGCGGCGGCCAAGCAGGTTATCCAGTCTGGCTTGGATACAGCAGATTCAGTTGTCAGAGCAATGAGCACTTCGGAGACGACCAGGAGGCATGTGTGGCTTAGGTCTTCTGGCTTTTCCATGGATGTTCAGACAACTTTGTTGGACCTTCCGTTTGATGTCGAGAAGCTGTTTGGATCCAAGGCCGACTCTGCTTTGGAGAGTTTTAAAGACAGCAGGGCTACTGCAAAGTCCTTGGGACTCCAGTCTTCAGCGTCCACACCCTTCAGATCTTTTTGGAGGTTCCAGGGGTTCGGCAGTAGGTCCTCTTTTCATGGGAGGCCACAGTCCAGCATGCAGCAACCTGCCAACCCTCTCTATAGGTCTTATAGTGGGTGGGGGATGGTTAGAACACGAGGAGCCACTCAGAAGCCTCCCGTCTCATCTTCTTCCTCTGGGGTAATCCCAGCAAGGAAAGCAGACCTAGTTTTCTCTCCATCTTGAATCATACTTCTCCCGTAGTGGGAAGGCTATTTCATTTTCTCCACGAGTGGGAGTTAATCACATCGGACTCTTGGGTGCTGAACATTGTGAAGAAAGGTTATGCCCTTCCTTTTTGGTAGTCCCTCCCCCAAACCCTCCCCGTCATTCGTTTTGTACGGAAGATCATCTCCTGTTGCTTCAGAAGGTGGGTAACTCCTTTTGTTAAAGGGTGCAGTTGAGTTGGTTCCAGAGCAGGAAAAGGGTCAGGGATGCTATTCAAGGTATTTTCTGAGTCCCAAGAAGGATGGTCGATTAAGGCTTATCCTGGACCTGAGGATTTTGTATTGGTTCCTCAAACAGGAGAAATTCAAAATGCTGACTCTGGCACCGGTGCTTCTGGTGTTGAACAAGGAAGACTGGATGGTGTCTGTCGACTTGCAGGATGCTTATTTTCATATCCCCATTCTGAGGTCGCACAGGAAGTATCTCCGGTTTGTGGTAGGGTAGCAACACCACCAATTTGCGGTCCTTCCTTCTGGGCTTACATCCGCACCTCGAGTCTTCACGAAGGTGATGGTGGTGGTTGCAGCAGACCTCAGAAGGAAGGGCGTATCTGTATTCCCTTATCTGGACAATTGGCTGATAAAAAGCCAGGTCCCCAGTGCTTGTGCTGCATCACTTGCAAATGACAACACAGTTGTTGTTCAACCTGGGCTTTATGGTAAACATGCCCAAGTCTCACCAGGAGCCCTCTAAGCACCTCCTGTTCATAGGGGCAGTACTGGATACAACATTGAATCGGACCTCCCCTCCGCCTCCGCGGATTCAGGACATTCAGGCATTGATTCCAATGTTTCAAAAAGGAGCGGCCGTTCCGGTCTTCAAGGTCCTACGTCTGCTCAATCTGTTCGCTTCTTGCATTCTGTTGGTCACTCATGCACATTGGCACATGAGGGTTCTCCAGTGGTGCCTCAGCAAGCAGTGGTTTCAACACAAAGGGGATCTCGAGGAGTCGATAACGATCTCCAGAGACGCTGCAGTGCATCTACGATGGTGCGCTGTGGACGGCAACCTTTCCCAAGGAAGGCCGTTTTATCTCCCACCTCCGGTGGCCAAGGTCATAACAGATGCTTCCACTCTAGGGTGGGGAGCTCATCTGGGGGTCCTGGAGATCAAAGGCCTTTGGTCTCCCGTAGAACAGATGTTTCACATCAGTCTGTTAGAACTGCAGACAATACGTCTGGCTCTCAAGGCCTTCCTCCCGTCCATTCGTGGTCAATCAGTACAAGTCTTGACAGACAACACCACCGCAAAGTGGTACAGGTACATCAACAAGCAGGGGGGGAGTAGGGTCATATCTTCTCTGCAGAGAGGCTCTGCAGCTCTGGTCCTGGGTGCAGGACCATCGGTTTTGCATAGTTGCAGGCCATCTGGCTGTTGCAGACCATCTGGCCGGAGTTCTCAACGTATGTGCGGACAGTCTCAGTCTGCATTTCTAGGCCGATCACGAGTGGCGTCTCCATCCAGACCTGGTTCTTCACATCTTCTGGATGTGGGGATTTCCACGATAGACCTGTTTACCACTCAGGAGAACGCACACTGTCCGTCGTTCTGCAGCCTCCAGTATCCGGTGCAGGGAGCATTGGGGGATGCATTTCAGGTGACTTGATGCGACCAATTGCTTTAAGCGTTTCCCGCCATACCCTTGATTCCTCAGGTTCTGAGGAAGACTCGCCAGGATCGGGCTCAAGTCTTTAATAGCCCAGGATTGGCCAAGAAGGGTGGGGTACACGGACCTTCTCCAACTCTCACTGTGCCCTCCGCTCCATCTCCCTCACAGGGCAAACCTCCTCTCGCAGTCGCAGGGCCAGGGGCAGGGGCAGGTTCTACACCCCCACCTCCAGAGCCTGCGCCTACATGCCTGGAGATTGAACGGGGCAATCAGAGTTCCTTTTCTCTCCCTCCAGAATTGGTGGATGTTATCTTATCAGCCAGGTTACCACTCCACCAAGACTGCCTTTGCTAACAGATGGCAAAACATGTTGCTTGGTGTGGAGAGAGACAAATTGATCCCTTATAGGCCCATTTGTCTGATGTTTTGCTTTTTGCCCTTTCCTTGACACAGAAGGGATGTGCAGTTACAACTGTGAAAGGTTATTTATCAGCGCTGTCGGCCTTTCTGTGCCTTCCTTATTTAAGACCCCTATAGTTATAAGATTCCTGAAAAGTTTGACTAATACGTTTCCTCCCACTCTGTTTGTCATGCCTCAGTGGGATATGAATTTGGTTCTGACTTTCTTGATGGGTTCACTGATTGAGCCTATGCATTCTTGCCCGTTGAGGCTTTTAGTTTTAAAAATAGTTTTTCTAACTGTTATCACGTCAGCTAGATGTGTGAGTGAGCTTCAGGCTCTTAGTGTGAAACCTCCTTTTACAACCTTTTATGCTGGCAAGGTGGTGCTGAGAACCAGGGCGGCTTTCCTTCCTAAAGTGGTCACTCCCTTTCATATGGGTCAGCCTATAACACTCTCATCCTTTAACCCTCCTCCTCAGCCATCAAAGGAGGAGGAAAGACTTCATCGATTGGATGCAAAAAGGGCTCTGAGTTTCTACATTGAGAGGACAAGAGACTTTCGAGTTGATGATCAACTCTTTGTTGGATATGTGGGCAAGATGAGGGGCAAAGCCTTCCACAAGTGAACCCTTTCCAGGCGGGTCATTCTTTGGATAAAGATTTATTATTCACTGGCAAATTGCCTATTCACTGGCAAAGAAGGTTCCCCCTGAAGGTATTAGGGCCCATTCTACCAGGGGTAAGTCTGCTAGTTCGGCCTTGGCTAGAGTTGTCCCAGTTGCTGAAATTTGTAAGGCCGCAACTTGGGCTTCCCTCCACACTTTCACGCAGCATTATTGCTTAGACTCGGAAGTTGGGAGGGACCGCCGTTTTGTGCGTTCATTTTGTTTTGCAGAATTTCTTGGTTTAACCGGTCAGGCACCCACCTCCGAGTGCGCGACTGCTTTGGGATTCTATTCATAAGGTGAGGAATCCACATGTAGTTGTATCCATCAGAAGAACAAGTTAATTACCTTTGGTAACGCTTTTATCTGGTGGATACAGTAGCTACCTGTGGATGCCTCACAGTGCCCCCCGCCTCCCCGTTGCCTGTTTGGTCATACCACAACTTCTTTTATTATAAATGTATATACACGTTTTTGGTGTTGTGAAGTCAGTATTCACCTGTTCGCCTTGAAGGCACGTAAAAAATGGTGAAACTGACGTCAACTTGCTGGCGAGGACTTCTTATTGCCACAATGACGTCAGACGGAGTCGCATGCGGAGCCGTGCAATTGTGACGTCCTCGTCGACGCGAAGAGTTAGGGAGAAAATGTCTGTCGAATGCTGGCATTTTAGGAGAATTCATAAGGTGAGGAATCCACAGGTAGCTACTGTATCCACCTGAAAAAGCATTACCGAAGGTAAGTAACTTGTTCTTCTGACTGATATTGTTCTTCTTATTAGTGTATTGATATGTCAGTATAATTCACCATTAAATATTGATCACAGTTATGAATTATTTCACCAAAATGCAAATCCAATTTTTAGGCACCCCTTCTTAATTAGATGGACAAAAAAATAAGCCTTCCAAAGACTTGTAGGCCCTGCCTTGAGACTGCAGAAAATAAAAGATCTACTGACTCAAAACCATTGTCCTGGGTCATGCCCTGCAGACACCGAAGAAAGGGACCTTTTCACATAACATGAACGATGGCCAACCCAATGTTCGATAATCATTGAGTATTGCCACAGGTCAAGCAGATATTACAGGCATAGATAATGGCCACAGTGCACTGGGCACATAGCAGAGCCAGGTTATATCCTGATGTTACAGTGGGCAAGGGTACTGGATCAGGCTTTGTGCCAATACCTGCAGGTTATGCCATATGGATTTTGCAAGTGTGGGTAAAGGACTGAGAAATGTTGTTCTCTAATAGGATCTCACAGTAGGCTGTAATAAACACTTACAAATCCCTTGACTATACTTCAGTAAGAGGGTAAGTTACAATTATTTTTTCTACATAGATGAGGCAAAAGTAAAACAATTTCACATCATCACTCACCTGTACATTGACACCATCCCCTCGGCATTGCTATTCCCTCAGCAGAAGTAAAACAAGGGTAGGGTGCAAATATGGGCTAAAGTAATGGTAGATGTCACAGTAAGGTTAAGGGTGAGCATTAAATGTACGGTTAATAAAAGGGTGAGCTTTATAGTAAGGGACACATGCAGGATTATGAAAGAAGGAGGGAAAAGTTAAGGCAAGGTTTACAGTTAGTGCTACATTAAGGGAGACATTTGGGATTAGATTTAGGGTCGGGAGAAGGGCAATGGAAACATTCAGGGTTACTGCTAGTATAAGGGAAAAGTAGGCACACGTTTAGGATTAGGGAAATGGTGAAGAGAAGGTTTTGAGTAGGTTTCAAAGGCATAAGGTTAGGGTAGCTTGTGGAAGTGAAAACGAGGTAATGGTTTCAATGTAATTGTTTTTAATTTAATGTGCATTCTGATGGGGTAATGGCAAAAAAGGTTAAATTGATGTGCTAATAGTGAAAGAGATAAAGGTAGAAGAAACAGTCACATAGCTGTGGTTGAGGGAAAATTAGGATTATTTTATTAAGGTGCTGGTGAAGACAAGCTGGAAACAGTATTACATCATTCCTGGGTCCGTAGTTCAAAGCCACATGGTTAACTGGCCAGCGCAGCACACAAATGTACACTAATGTGGGCCATTGTGCAGGGACTTCATATTCCAAATTGTGTCAAATGGTTCCTATCACTGTCATGTGGGTTCGGGCACCTTCCTGGTCTGAGCTGCGGGAACAATGCATAGTACTAGAATGCCACCATACAGACTTCTGATCGATCGATCGAGCAGTGTTGTCCTTAACACTGCTGCATGATGATGGTCACTGTGTATGACTCCTTGCATTAACACAAAGGCATGGTGTCAAGAGAGTAACCTGAGGATACTGCAGGAAAGGATAAACAGTTGCCACTAGCGGAGAGGTGGGACTCATCATGAAGCTTTCATTTAAGTAATGTGATCTTGATCTGCCCACCATGGTGTTTTGGGGATTAGACCAATATGTACAATACAGTTTTTTCATTCTTAAAGGAGGGCTGCCCTATCAATATATTGTTTTTCATGGCTGTAGTCAGATTTATCCTGACAGTCCTTACTTCTACTTCAAAATAGATAGTCATCATTGAAAGCTAAGTCCACAGTTTGTTGGATATAAACAACTGTAGATGATGGTTTTCGCTGAAATTCGGCAGCTACAGTTAACTATGTGGCCATAGCATTCTCCTTGCACTGTTCATGAAGACATCACAAATTATATCATCAACTGATGGCCTAAAGCACACAATTCTAAGTACAATGGTACATCGTAGGCACATGCCTGACCTTTTCAGTACATGAAAGCACTTATTATAGCAGTTTATAGAAAACCTCTTTTTTATTTTAAGAAGTCTTAGACTGAAGAAAATCCATATTTATTTTCAGCCATAAGAAGGTGAAGCCTCCTCTGATTTGTGATTTTGGGCCAGATGTATCAAAGGGTTTTTCCCATTCTATGTCAATGGGAAAATGTGTTCGTACATATGGCCCTTTGTCACATACAGGTTTCTTCTTTATAAGTTCCTTACAACATGTTAAAAAGGTTTGCAAATTTAAATACAAAAATAGTTTGGAAAATTATCCAGTGCCTGCATTTGACATGTACCCGTTCTGCAAATTGATTTTTTTATATTTTGTTACTTAATTGTCCAAAAGTCGTAGACTATATAATCTATTTCCTTGTTCTTTTGGTTCAGAGTTAAACATGCACAACATCCACTAATTTCACTTTTGGCTTCTCACCTTTATATGAAATCATGTGCCTTTGATATTCCACCTCCTCAACAGCAAATTTAAACTTCCTAATGCTGACAATCATTCGAGCACACTCCAAACACATTTCTTTGCTTCTCTTCATTATCATTCCCATTAATACCCCAAACTAATATAAAATCCTAAAAGTATAAATAAGTTGGCCCAGGAATGTCCCTTGCATGGTAAATAAGTATGTACCCTGCCATGTGACACTGGTATCCTGCCTTTTGATTTGGTCCAGCTAAAATGTTAATCTAGCATGGGTGCCGAAGCATAGGCCTGTTCATGATGATTCGGAGTTCCAAAACAGAGTCTGTGATTCAGAGGGGAGAAACAAATGTGACCTCTATCCTGACATATACTACTGTCCATGTCCTGGGTTGCTGACAAAAAGCGGTGGTGTAAGCATACAAATTTTTTGGGGGAGCATAGTCAGAACTGACCTTTTTCCAGGTTAAGGTGAAGAGTGGTGCCTACCAGCCCAATTCTGTAAATTTCAGTTTAGATGTGACACCCTATATGGGAATAGTTGCTAAAGTTAAGTATGCAAATAAAAAGGAAAATATTTTGGCACATACGTTATTATATGGATGATAAGGGTGTTATGTTTGTTGTTGTTCCCACAATGTTATAAATGTTACAACTGCAAGCTAGGTCCATCACACTGATTGACGGAAGAGTATGTACATCTTGAGTCCTGAAGAAGGTGAAGTGATTAGTTTAGACCAGACCACCAAAACGCATTGACAGTTTTTTGGGTCCACAACCAGCTGTGCCGTAGACAAGAGTACATGAAATATTGATTCACAAGTATACAGGAACAATATTGGCTAGGTGGTAATTATTTTTCAAGACTGGTGGTTATGCCTTTTTTAATTCTTCCTATTATCTTTTGTGCTATGTCATATGTTCATGTATGTGTGTTTATATTTATGAAAATAACTTTTAATAAATTGATACATTTGGGATATGTGGTAAGAGGTATTTTTTGCAGAGTATTACACAGAACTGTTTATTTGTTTTGCATTGTTATGTTTGACAATGCTGAACCTATGTTACTTCTTCTTTGAATAACCTTCAGAAATATATTAGTTTTTCAGTTGTGTTTAACCCAGTCCCCTTGGTATTCAGGGTTTACTTTTTAGATTCTTCTTCTCAACAACAGTATTCACTTTAGCTTTGTAACTGTCCCTCAATGCTCTCATAAGACACACTGATAGCGATTTTCACTAACCACATCCAGATCACTATCCTCTAGTTCTATTCTACTCAGAGTATGTCAAACTGTACCTTAACACTGCTGACTTCACGTGTGTGTGTGTGTGTGTGTGATTTTATCCAAAACATCATAAAGCACCAATACTGTACATGGTCACAAGGTCTCTTCTGCATAATTAAGTCATAGATTACATTAAAATGATTGGTTAAAATAATACAAATTGTCAGCACTGTCTGTAAACCACCCAAATGTGCAGATTTTGAATCAGCAATAAAATTCAGCAAAAACAATTCGGGCGATCACGCAAAAAGGGGCATTTTCTCACACTGAAGTTTAGCCAAAACATGAATGTCTCCTCTTTTCTGCACTAAAGTTACAATCAACTACGATTCCAAGTCTTTCCCTTTTTCTTTTAACTAGGGCATTATATGTTTCTGTATCTCAGTATATCCAACATATTATGCATAGTATAGTAATATTTAAATAGAAGGTACTCAAGGAAAATGTATCGCTAATCACTTTCCAAATAGGAATCTTAGCAAAGATAAATTAATGTTTTACTTACTAAAGTATTTATTCAATTACTCAACACCAAATGTATTCAAATCATTTAGTTCTATACATGAATCTGTATCAGTACTAACAATGTTGTTCCTGCAGTCATGTCATCCATTTGTTGCTCTTTTGTAACATAAACTAAAGGCCTCTTTGGCTTATCTAGTCATTTTGCTTGGTGCATGGGAATAGAAGAAATCACTGTTGACTGTAAATCTGTTCTTTCTGTCATGATAACCGCTCGTTCAAATAATTAATTTCAATCAAATGTTTGTAAGTTGTAATAGTTCACCACAAATCAATACACTGTTATATCTAGTTAAATGAACAATGCATTAATATATATACTTGTCTTGGTATTTAGACACCGAATCGACTGGTTCCATTTTGATTTTCTATATTTGTATAAACACCAAACACCTTGAAGGGCCCATTTCCCAGCCTTGGGTCAATCAGGCATCTTATCTCATATTGATATGCCTGTGTGCTATTGTTAACATGTCCTCTTTTTTTTTTACTATATCAGAATCTTTAAACAGATAACTAAGGTATTTATTTTGCATGCTCCTTAAAGCCTGATAATAAAGTTCTTCTCAAATTACATAACTTGTCACAGCACAGTGCATGGTAGAGTGGGGAATTATTGTTACTGTTGTCTGGTCAGTGAGTTGAAAAGAGTGTGTTATAATAATTTGAAGGTGGTGGATAAATTAAATGAAAGCTATAACTTAAGAATTTAAGTATGAGTAGCTAATGTTTCCTTGCATAAAGAAAAATATGTTTTCCTAACTAAGACTAAGCTTTAACTTTTGTTTCTTTAATTGAATTTCAATAGTGTAAGTACATTTTTAATAAAAAAGTGTTTCAAATTGTAAAGTTGAGTGTTGTGGAGTGGAGAGTAGTAGAGTGAAGTGTTCTATACTGGAACAGAGTGGAGTAGCATATCATACAGTGAAGTAAAGTGTTATATAGGGTAGTGGCAGGGTATCCAATACAGTGGAGTCAAGTAACGTAGACTGGAGCAGCGGGTTCTACAGTGGACTAGCATGTTGCACAGCAGAGTAGGGTGTTGTGGACTGTCAGAGTGGAGTGTTTTAGATTGGAGTAGGGAGAGGTACAGTGTCAGAGTGGAATATTGTTGATTTGAGAGTCACAGAATACAATGGAAGGGTCTATCGTAGAGAGGAGTGGATTTGTGTATCGTCGAGTGTCAGACAGTGTGGTACAGTGGCCTGGAGTGGATGGGCACAGAGTTGACTGGATGGGCACAGTGGAAAGTGGCAAAGAGTGTAATAAAGTGAAGTTCCATACAGTGGAGTAGAATGGAGCGGTGTAGAGTGGGATAAAGTGTAGTAAAGTGGAGAACAGTGGCATGGAGTTCACTGGAGTGGGGTAGTGCAGAGTGGAGTAAAGTGTCAGAGTGCAGTGGCATGTCTTAGACTACAGTGGCATGGAGTGCAGCAGAGTGGAGTGGTGTAGCATACAGTTTAGTAAAGTGTCACAAATAGGAGTACTGTGTTGTACAGTAGAATTTAGGGGAGTGCCATACAGTATTTGTAAGTTTTGTATACTACAGTCGAGGAGAGTGGCATACAGTCTAGCTGAGTTTTGTAGCATAGTGCGGTGTACAGTACAGTGTAGTATAGTGTGGTAGAGTGTACTGGCATACAGTGTTATAGAGTACAATGGCACAGAGTGGTGTTGAGTGGTTTGGCGTACAGTGGAATAGAGCGGATTACTGTGTCAGAGTAGAGTGGAGTAAAGTGAGGGGCAGTGACATGCAAAGAGTTGCGTACAGTGCTGCACAGAGTGGAGTAGAGTATTGTTCAGAGACAAACAGTATAGTACACTGTTGTACAGTGGGGTGTAGGGGATAAAGATGAGGAAAGTGTTGGAGAGTGGCATGCAGTATAGTATAGTGTTGTAGAATGGAGTTGCATACAGTGCAGTAGGTGTCAAGCAGTGAAGCTGTGTAGAATTGATTGTACAGTAGCGAAGAGTGAGACAAAGTGTAGTACAGTGGAATAGAGTCAAGTGGGATGGTGCAATGTAGTGAGGGGTAAAGTATAATAGAGTGTATTTTCATGTCCTAGAGCAGAATGACACGGAGTGGAGTCTAGTGGCATAGTGTAGATAGTAAACTGTTAAATTGGAATTGGGCCTTGTACAGTAGAGTAGAGCGATGTGTCAACAAGTATGGAAAAGTGTCATATAGTGGAAGAGAGTGCTGTACAATAGAATGTACAGCCATAGAGTGGAATACAGATTTGGACAGTGGAGTGTCAAAGTGTAGTAGACTTTTATAAAGTGGTGAAGAGTGTCATACAGTGGGGCAGTGTACAGTGCAGTGGCATAAACTGTTGTGGCGTAGAGTAGATTACTGTAACGTGGAGTAGCATACAGTGGAATAATGTAGTGGAATACCGTACAATGAAGTGTAGAAGGCTGAAGTGGCACAGAGTGGAATAGCATAGAGTGATTTTGTGTACAGTGGAGTGGCCTACAGTGGAGTAGGATATAGTGGATTACTGTTGGAAAATGGCCTCTCTGAAAGGACACCCTGAACTTTTTGCCTTCCTCCTCTTCTTTTTCTGACCACATTTTTGCTGGCTTTAGGACTGTGGACACTTTACCACTGCCAACCAGTGCTAAAGTGCATGTGCTCTCTCCATAAAAAAATTGTAACGTTGGCTCATATGCAACTTGCATATTTAATTTAATTGTAGGCCCCTACTAAAAGTGCACTACATGTGCCCAGGGCCTGTAAATTAAATGCTACTAGTGGGCCTGCAGCACTGATTGTGCCACCCACATAAGTAGCTCCTTAACAATGTCTCAGACCTGCCATTGTAAGGCTGGTGTGTGTGGTTTCACTTCCACTTCGACCTGGCATTTAAAATACTTCCCAGGCTTAAACTCCACTTTTTCTACATATAGGTCACCCCTAAGGTAGGCCCTAGGCAACCCATAGGGCAGGGTGCTATGTAGGTAAAAGGCAGGACATGTGCCTATGGGCTTTACATGTCCAGGTAGTGGAAAACTCCTTAAATTCATTTTCACTACTGTGAGGCCTGCTCCTTTCATAGACTAGCATTATGGTGGCCCTCTTATACTTTCTAATGGATAGATTCTGATCTGAAAGGGGTAACCAGGTCATATTTAGTATGGGCAGAATGGTAATAGAAAATCCTGCTTATTGGTAAGGTTGGATTTAATATTACTATTTTAGAAATGCCAATTTTAGAAAGTGAGAATTTCTCTGCACTTAAAACCATCTGTGCCTTACAGTCTGTCTCCAATTAACGTCTGGTCTATGCCGGTTGACAGGTCCCTTGTGCATTTCATCCAGACAACCACAAACACAGGACACTCAGTCACATCTGCATACTGAATGGGTCTTCCTGGGATGGAAGGGTGGAGGGCCTGACACTTACATTTCACAAGCCAGTGGCCTGCCCTCATACAATAGTCTGATACCCCCACTGGGACCCTGGCAGACAGGACTGGGCTGAAAGGGGAACTTGTGCACTTCAAAACCACTCTTGGAAGTCTCCCCTGTTCAAAGGCATTTTTGGGTATATAAACCTCTGACCCCACCAACTCAGACACTTCTGGACCTAAGTCTGCACCCTGTCAGAGGGGCTGCCTGGCTGCCCAAAGGACTCATCTTTGCTGAAAAGGACTGCTGCCCTGCTGGTACCCTGCTGGCCTCTGAATTTGCTGAGAAGGACTCTGCCTTACCCAAAAGTGATCTCCAAGGGCTTGGATTGAGCTTTCCTCCTGTTCTCTGAAGTCTCAGGGCCAAAAAAGACTTAGGGGGTCATTACAACATTGGCGGTAAAAGCAGCTTACCGCTGTGCAGAAGACCGCCAATACACCGCCGCGGCCGCGGAAGTACGCCACAGCTATTATGACCCACATTTCGGAACCCGCCGAAATTCAGTCACCCACACAAGTACGCCACACCAAAGGTCAGTGGTAAAATGGCTAAAACAAAACCTCCACCTCCATGCCAACAGAAACACGCCCATGCTATTATGACCCACGAATCCATGCAGCGGTCTTTCAACCACGGTATTCCATTGGCGGTACACACCGCTGCGCTCAAAATACACACACATCTCCAAAACACCGCCACATTGAACAATTCAAAATACACACACCTGATACACATACAAACACCACTCCCACACACCCAACACAATATAAAACACACACCCACATCACCCACAAACCCCTACGACCAAAAATTCTGAAAGAAGGCCAGAGAGACAGCACTGATTAGACAATCCCACCACACAGTGGCACACAACACCATCACCCACATAACATCCACGCACAAAACACCACACACCACTACACATCACTACACTCATCACCACATACACCACATCACACACACCACCTCATGGCACGCCAAAGACACCCCCGCTTTTCCGAAGAGGAGCTCAGGGTCATGGTGGAGGAAATCGTACGGGTAGAGCCACATCTATTTGGCTCACAGGTGCTGCACACATCCAAAGCCAGGAAGATGGAGCTATGGCGCAGAATCGTGGACAGGGTCAACGCTGTGGGACAACACCCAAGAAATCGGGAGGACATCAGGAAGAGGTGGAACGACCTATGGGGGAAGGTGCGTTCAGCGGTCTCCAGGCACAACATCGCGGTACAGCGGACTGGCGGCGGACCCCCACCTCCCCCCCCCTCAACTAACAACATGGGAGGAACAAGTCTTGACCATCATGCATCCAGAGGGCCTCGGAGGAGTCGGTGGAGGAATGGATACTGGTAAGTCAAATCTTAACTATCATATCCCCCACCCTACCTGCATGCTATCACACACCCCCACCCTCACACCCTCCCCTATCACTCCAACTCCTCACTAATGTACTAATAACACAAACCACACATCCCAACACTAAGCCCTGCATGACACAACTAAGCATGGTCACCACTCACCAAAGCATGCTCACTGCACATACCCAGAACCCCCTAACCATCATCACACAAGCCCCACACAGGAATGCTAGCACTGGGGTACACAAACACCCACCCATTGCACACCATGACACACACACATGCAATAATCATGCTCTTATGCCCCTGCAGGATCACGAAGGACCGTCACCACACTGGAGGGTCCAGACATCTCCACTCTATCCACAGAAGAGGCCCACAGTGACGATAGCAGCTCTGCCCTACTGGAGCCTGATGACCACCCCGGACCATCGTGGGCCTCAGGACAGTCGGTTCCCCTTGCACAGGCACAGACCAACACTGACCTTCCACCCTCTGTTAACACCAGCACAGCACCCACCCAGCGGGCCCAAACCTCCCTACCCAGGACAGGTCAATCAGCTGTGTGTCCACCACTACAGGGAACCCAGGATAACCCACCACCCCAACAACAACAGGGACCTGGGGGCAGTAGTAGTGGGCACACGGTCCAGGGGACGGAGGCCCAGGGACACAGGGGAACTGGGAGGGTTGCTGTGCGACAGGGGCGGACAGGCCAAGGGAACCCACTCTCCACGAGGCCCTCTCCTCCATCATGGTAGCATACCACCACTCCCAGGAGACGATGGCGACGTCTTGGTCAAGTTTCAGGAGACCCAGCGCCTGCAGGAGGAACGGTATTTGGGCTTCAGGGAGGAGCTCAGGACCATCAGCTCCGCCTTGGGCACCATTGTGGGGATGCTGAAGGACATACAGCAGACCTTGAGGGACATCGTGGCACTCCAAGGGGCCCCTGACACCAGCCAGGACGATGAACTGCCCACCACCTCCGCCGGCGCTAGTGGACAGGACGCCCTGCCACAGGGCCACCACACCAGCACCCCACCCCCTGCAGACGGACAACCACCACGCAAGCGGGCCCGGAGATCCAAGAACAGGACAGAGCAAGATGGCAAGACCCCCGCCAGGAAATGAGACCACCCTGATTGTCCCCCCACCGTCCCACTTTGTTACTCTGTCCATACTTTAACTGCCACAGCTCCACTTCCTATGCCCAGATGGGCAGTGCACCTGTGAGACTAATAGACTGGACTCTTCCATGGACATTCCTCCACCATCACCCATCACCATTTAACTACCCCCCTCCATTTTTTAGCACTTAAATAAACACCCTTGAACCACAAAACAATCTGGAGTCAGTCTATGATTTTGTACAAATGTATTATCAATGGCAGTGTCAAAATGCTTTTTTAGTTGTAAAGGCAACATACCAATGTCACACATCACAAGTCCTTGAAGGATGCATGCAGATGACACACGTTGGTAACCACACCTGTGAAACTGTAATGGAAAGGAACAACTCAGTTACCAAATAATCCCAGTAATTTACACACAGGATAGAGTAAGACGTGTGACAGTGAGTGTAATGTTAAAAATGAAAATGTTCTCACCTGTGTGTCACTGGAAATATTGCTGTATGACTGACTCCCTGTTGTCGTTGTCTTCTTCCTCAGCTTCCTCCTCATCACTGTCCACAGGCTCCACAGCTGCCACAACACCGTCATCTGGACCATCCTCCTGTAGAAATGGCACCTGGCGTCGCAAAGCAAGATTGTGAAGCATCGAGCAGGCGATGATGATCTGGCACACCTCCTTCGGTGAGTAAAATAGAGAACCACCTGTCATATGGAGGCACCTGAACCTGGCCTTAAGGAGGCCGAAGGTGCGTTCGATCACCCTCCTAGTCTGCCCATGGGCCTCATTGTAGCGTTCCTCTGCCCTGGTCCTGGGATTCCTCACTGGGGTCAATAGCCAGGACAGGTTGGGGTAACCAGAGTCCCCTAATAGCCACACACGGAGCCTCTGGAGTTGACCCATCATATCAGGGATGCTGCTATTCCGCAGGATGTAGGCGTCATGCACTGAGCCAGGGAACATAGCATTTACCTGCGAGATGTACTGGTCTGCCAAACAGACCATCTGTACATTCATCGAATGATAACTCTTCCGGTTCCTGTACACCTGTTCACTCCTGTGGGGGGGGGGGGGGGCAGAGCTACATGGGTCCCATCAATAGCATCTATGACATTGGGGATATGTCCAAGGGCATAGAAGTCACCTTTAGCTGTAGCCAAATCTTCAACCTCAGGGAAATGATGTATCTCCTTACGTTTTTCAGCAGGGCAGCCAACACTCTGGACAACACGTTGGAAAACATAGGCTGGGACATCCCTGATGCCATGGCCACTGTTGTCTGAAAAGACCTACTAGCAAGGAAATGGAGCACTGACAGCACCTGAACGTCAGGGGGGATTCCAGTGGGATGGCGGATTGGTGATATCAGGTCTGGCTCCAACTGGGTACATAGTTCCTGGATTGTGGCACGGTCAAACCGGTAGGTGACGATTACATGTCGCTCTTCCATTGTCAACAGGTCCACCAGCGGTCGGTACACCGGAGGATTCCGCCATCTTCTCAATTGTCCCAGCTGACGGCGCCTAGGAAGGACAACAGCGAGGATCGAGTCAACTAATTTCCAGTTATGTACCCACAGTTACACAGAACACGACACCAAACACAAAACCCTTCCTGTATGTGTGTTGAGTGTAGGCCTAGCTATGTGTGACGCAGACGTAAATGAAGCCATGTGGGGCCCTGAAATGGCGGCTGCCTGACCTCTAAACTGGGACAATGGGATTGTGGGGTAACTGCGTTGGCATTGCACACCGTCGCAATAGGCGGTCGTAGACCGCGGCGCAATGCTGCATTGGTTAACATTGGACCCTATGGGTCCCAGGAGCCAATGAGGAAGTGCGCCGGCGGTGATGATACGCACAGCCGCGGACGTCACCGCCGCAGACGTCACCGCCATTTTCTATCTGTTCAATCACTAGATACCTGATCCTCGACAGGAGAGGACCTACACTGCAAGTGTTGCTTTGACCTCGGTCTGGAAGCGACAATGGCTGCTGCGTCTGGGGAAAGGGCCCCTGCCTTCACTGCTCAGGAGTTGGAGAAACTGGTAGACGGGGTCCTCCCCCAGTACACGCTACTCTACGGTCCTCCAGACCAACAGGTTAGTACACAGGGAGCACGTTGTATGGGCTAGGGCTGGGTGGAGAGGGCTGGTTGGAAGAGGGAAGGGGGCAGAGTTCAGGCAACATTAATGCATGTGAATATATGTGCCACATGGCTAGGGTAGGGAGGGGGGCCACGCACATTGACGGTGCAGTTGTTAATGACTTCTCTTCTTCCCTTGTGCATGTCATGTAGATCAGCGCCCACCAGAAGGAGGACATTTGGCGTGCCATCGCCAAGGACGTCCGGACCCTGGGGGTCCACCAGAGACGGGGCACCCACTGCCATAAACGATGGGAGGACATTCGCCGCTGGAGCAAGAAGACGGCAGAGGCTCAGCTGGGGATGGCCTACCAACGTGGGAGAGGTGCCCGTCGCCCCATGACCCCCCTGATGTTCAGGATCCTGGCGGTGGCCTACCCGGAGTTGGATGGGCGCTTGAGGGCATCACAGCAGACACAAGGGGGTGAGTACACTCTCATTCTGCTGACGTTGCGCACAGTGGAGGGGTCTGGGTGGGGGAGGAGGCCTGTGGGTGTACCTAGGCTAGGCCCCTTCGTAATGCAAGCCATGTGTCACCCCACCCCACCTCAGTAGAGTGCCAAGTACAGGTATAGATGCCCCTGTGGCATCCATGTGTGCAGATGTCCACCATAGCCATGTAGGCCAGATCCCAAGAATTGCATCTGTAGAGGCCAGGAGCACGGCGTAGTGCAGGGGGCTGCTGTGTCTGTATTGTCGGCCAACGGTCGCGGTATGCCATGCACTCAACCTGTCTTTCTTCTGTCTCCCCCCACCTTTTTTGTGCTCTCCCTGTTCTTTTGTTCAGCAGCAGCATCAGGTGGAGGTACAGTGGCACCGGAGCACGAGGGAGCTGCATCCCACATGGCCATGGAGGGCCACACCACGGACTCTGAATGCCCCAGTGGGACAGAGGGGAGCTTCACGTCGGCCACCGGATCAGCAACCAGCGACACAGACTCGTCCGACGGTGGGAGCTCCCCTGTGGTGGCAGCACCATCTGTGCGCCCCACTTCTACAGGTACAGCCGTCACCTTCCCTACCAGCACCGCCCTCCCAGCAGCCCCTCAGCATTCATCCCGTGCCCGCTCACCCAGGAGGGTGGGCATCACCTTCGCCCCAGGCACCTCAGGCCCTGCCCCAGTCACCCCTGCTGCCCTCAGTGAGAAGGCCATTGACCTCTTCAGGTCACTCACTGTTGGGCAGTCTACCATTGTGAATGCCATCTAGGGTGTAGAAAGGGAGTTGCAACACGGTAATGCATTCCTGGAGGGCATTCATTCTGGTCAGGCTGCCCTTCAGCGAACCCTGCAATCTCTGGCCTCAGCACTGATGGCAGTCATTGTCCCTGTCTCTAGCCTCCCCCCTCCAACCTCCTCCACCCAGACCCAATCCCCTGTACCCCAGCCTATCCCAAGCACACCTACAGACCAGCATGCTCACACCTCAACACACAAAAGTAGCTCAGGCAAACATAGGCACCACACAACCCACAGGCACACACGCAAGCAGCACACACATACAGACACAGCAACATCCACTGCCTCCACTGTGTCCCCCTCCTCGTCGTCTCCCTCCTCCCTCCCAGTGTTGTCTACACTCTCACCTGCATGCACTACATCTACAGGCACTAGGACTCGCAGCAGTACACCCAGCACCACACCCCGCTCACCTGCACTCACCACCTCCACTCCCATTTACACTTCCCCGGTGTCCTCTCCCAGTGTGTCTGTGATGCCCCCTCCCAAAGTACACAAACGCGGGCAACCACACACCCAACATCCATCCACCTCACGACAGCCTCCAGTACCTGCACCTGCACCCAAAACACCTAAAGTGACACCTCCTACAACCACCTCCTCTTTCTCCACTCCCAGACCCCCTCCAACTACCCACCCCAGTGTTCGTCAGAGTGTGTCAGAGTCAGGCAGTGTGCTCCCTTTCTTTGTAATTTTGTCTTTGGACGGCTCCCTTGAGCCACGGCTGACGAGCCTTGGGAGGCACCTGTGCGTCATGAGAGGTACATAAACCTGAGAAAACATTTGGCGGCATTTCAAGCAAGCCCCTATACCATGCTGCTCCCTGCTGATGATGGGCTAAACCCAGAAACACGTGTACAGGGATAAACAGCACTTGCTGCGCCTACAGAGGTGAAAGACTTTATTACTTTCGGAATGGACTACGAATTCGACTGCATTTACCATGATGCATTGGGGTTGGACTTTGTTGCTGGAGTGTAGGCAGTGTGCTCCCTTTCTTTGTAATTTTGTCTTTGGACGGCTCCCTTGAGCCACGGCTGACGAGCCTTGGGAGGCACCTGTGCGTCATGAGAGGTACATAAACCTGAGAAAACATTTGGCGGCATTTCAAGCAAGCCCCTATACCATGCTGCTCCCTGCTGATGATGGGCTAAACCCAGAAACACGTGTACAGGGATAAACAGCACTTGCTGCGCCTACAGAGGTGAAAGACTTTATTACTTTCGGAATGGACTACGAATTCGACTGCATTTACCATGATGCATTGGGGTTGGACTTTGTTGCTGGAGTGTAGGCAGTGTGCTCCCTTTCTTTGTAATTTTGTCTTTGGACGGCTCCCTTGAGCCACGGCTGACGAGCCTTGGGAGGCACCTGTGCGTCATGAGAGGTACATAAACCTGAGAAAACATTTGGCGGCATTTCAAGCAAGCCCCTATACCATGCTGCTCCCTGCTGATGATGGGCTAAACCCAGAAACACGTGTACAGGGATAAACAGCACTTGCTGCGCCTACAGAGGTGAAAGACTTTATTACTTTCGGAATGGACTACGAATTCGACTGCATTTACCATGATGCATTGGGGTTGGACTTTGTTGCTGGAGTGTAGGCAGTGTGCTCCCTTTCTTTGTAATTTTGTCTTTGGACGGCTCCCTTGAGCCACGGCTGACGAGCCTTGGGAGGCACCTGTGCGTCATGAGAGGTACATAAACCTGAGAAAACATTTGGCGGCATTTCAAGCAAGCCCCTATACCATGCTGCTCCCTGCTGATGATGGGCTAAACCCAGAAACACGTGTACAGGGATAAACAGCACTTGCTGCGCCTACAGAGGTGAAAGACTTTATTACTTTCGGAATGGACTACGAATTCGACTGCATTTACCATGATGCATTGGGGTTGGACTTTGTTGCTGGAGTCTAGGCAGTGTGCTCCCTTTCTTTGTAATTTTGTCTTTGGACGGCTCCCTTGAGCCACGGCTGACGAGCCTTGGGAGGCACCTGTGCGTCATGAGAGGTACATAAACCTGAGAAAACATTTGGCGGCATTTCAAGCAAGCCCCTATACCATGCTGCTCCCTGCTGATGATGGGCTAAACCCAGAAACACGTGTACAGGGATAAACAGCACTTGCTGCGCCTACAGAGGTGAAAGACTTTATTACTTTCGGAATGGACTACGAATTCGACTGCATTTACCATGATGCATTGGGGTTGGACTTTGTTGCTGGAGTGTAGGCAGTGTGCTCCCTTTCTTTGTAATTTTGTCTTTGGACGGCTCCCTTGAGCCACGGCTGACGAGCCTTGGGAGGCACCTGTGCGTCATGAGAGGTACATAAACCTGAGAAAACATTTGGCGGCATTTCAAGCAAGCCCCTATACCATGCTGCTCCCTGCTGATGATGGGCTAAACCCAGAAACACGTGTACAGGGATAAACAGCACTTGCTGCGCCTACAGAGGTGAAAGACTTTATTACTTTCGGAATGGACTACGAATTCGACTGCATTTACCATGATGCATTGGGGTTGGACTTTGTTGCTGGAGTGTAGGCAGTGTGCTCCCTTTCTTTGTAATTTTGTCTTTGGACGGCTCCCTTGAGCCACGGCTGACGAGCCTTGGGAGGCACCTGTGCGTCATGAGAGGTACATAAACCTGAGAAAACATTTGGCGGCATTTCAAGCAAGCCCCTATACCATGCTGCTCCCTGCTGATGATGGGCTAAACCCAGAAACACGTGTACAGGGATAAACAGCACTTGCTGCGCCTACAGAGGTGAAAGACTTTATTACTTTCGGAATGGACTACGAATTCGACTGCATTTACCATGATGCATTGGGGTTGGACTTTGTTGCTGGAGTGTAGGCAGTGTGCTCCCTTTCTTTGTAATTTTGTCTTTGGACGGCTCCCTTGAGCCACGGCTGACGAGCCTTGGGAGGCACCTGTGCGTCATGAGAGGTACATAAACCTGAGAAAACATTTGGCGGCATTTCAAGCAAGCCCCTATACCATGCTGCTCCCTGCTGATGATGGGCTAAACCCAGAAACACGTGTACAGGGATAAACAGCACTTGCTGCGCCTACAGAGGTGAAAGACTTTATTACTTTCGGAATGGACTACGAATTCGACTGCATTTACCATGATGCATTGGGGTTGGACTTTGTTGCTGGAGTGTAGGCAGTGTGCTCCCTTTCTTTGTAATTTTGTCTTTGGACGGCTCCCTTGAGCCACGGCTGACGAGCCTTGGGAGGCACCTGTGCGTCATGAGAGGTACATAAACCTGAGAAAACATTTGGCGGCATTTCAAGCAAGCCCCTATACCATGCTGCTCCCTGCTGATGATGGGCTAAACCCAGAAACACGTGTACAGGGATAAACAGCACTTGCTGCGCCTACAGAGGTGAAAGACTTTATTACTTTCGGAATGGACTACGAATTCGACTGCATTTACCATGATGCATTGGGGTTGGACTTTGTTGCTGGAGTGTAGGCAGTGTGCTCCCTTTCTTTGTAATTTTGTCTTTGGACGGCTCCCTTGAGCCACGGCTGACGAGCCTTGGGAGGCACCTGTGCGTCATGAGAGGTACATAAACCTGAGAAAACATTTGGCGGCATTTCAAGCAAGCCCCTATACCATGCTGCTCCCTGCTGATGATGGGCTAAACCCAGAAACACGTGTACAGGGATAAACAGCACTTGCTGCGCCTACAGAGGTGAAAGACTTTATTACTTTCGGAATGGACTACGAATTCGACTGCATTTACCATGATGCATTGGGGTTGGACTTTGTTGCTGGAGTCTAGGCAGTGTGCTCCCTTTCTTTGTAATTTTGTCTTTGGACGGCTCCCTTGAGCCACGGCTGACGAGCCTTGGGAGGCACCTGTGCGTCATGAGAGGTACATAAACCTGAGAAAACATTTGGCGGCATTTCAAGCAAGCCCCTATACCATGCTGCTCCCTGCTGATGATGGGCTAAACCCAGAAACACGTGTACAGGGATAAACAGCACTTGCTGCGCCTACAGAGGTGAAAGACTTTATTACTTTCGGAATGGACTACGAATTCGACTGCATTTACCATGATGCATTGGGGTTGGACTTTGTTGCTGGAGTGTAGGCAGTGTGCTCCCTTTCTTTGTAATTTTGTCTTTGGACGGCTCCCTTGAGCCACGGCTGACGAGCCTTGGGAGGCACCTGTGCGTCATGAGAGGTACATAAACCTGAGAAAACATTTGGCGGCATTTCAAGCAAGCCCCTATACCATGCTGCTCCCTGCTGATGATGGGCTAAACCCAGAAACACGTGTACAGGGATAAACAGCACTTGCTGCGCCTACAGAGGTGAAAGACTTTATTACTTTCGGAATGGACTACGAATTCGACTGCATTTACCATGATGCATTGGGGTTGGACTTTGTTGCTGGAGTGTAGGCAGTGTGCTCCCTTTCTTTGTAATTTTGTCTTTGGACGGCTCCCTTGAGCCACGGCTGACGAGCCTTGGGAGGCACCTGTGCGTCATGAGAGGTACATAAACCTGAGAAAACATTTGGCGGCATTTCAAGCAAGCCCCTATACCATGCTGCTCCCTGCTGATGATGGGCTAAACCCAGAAACACGTGTACAGGGATAAACAGCACTTGCTGCGCCTACAGAGGTGAAAGACTTTATTACTTTCGGAATGGACTACGAATTCGACTGCATTTGCCATGATGCATTGGGGTTGGACTTTGTTGCTGGAGTCTAGGCAGTGTGCTCCCTTTCTTTGTAATTTTGTCTTTGGACGGCTCCCTTGAGCCACGGCTGACGAGCCTTGGGAGGCACCTGTGCGTCATGAGAGGTACATAAACCTGAGAAAACATTTGGCGGCATTTCAAGCAAGCCCCTATACCATGCTGCTCCCTGCTGATGATGGGCTAAACCCAGAAACACGTGTACAGGGATAAACAGCACTTGCTGCGCCTACAGAGGTGAAAGACTTTATTACTTTCGGAATGGACTACGAATTCGACTGCATTTACCATGATGCATTGGGGTTGGACTTTGTTGCTGGAGTGTAGGCAGTGTGCTCCCTTTCTTTGTAATTTCGTCAGAAACTGTCCCTGTGTAAAGTTGACCTTTTTGCCCCCCCTTCCAATTCATCAGTCCCGTCGTAGTGCCTCAGCCAAAAAGCCTCCAAAACCAGTGGTGCCTGTTCAAGGTGTGTGGAGTGCACCGGCCACCAGGGCAGGCAGTGTGACCCGGAGCCAAGGCACTGGCAGCCCACCCCCTGTAAAGGCTCTGAAATTGGAAAGTGGCCGACGGAAGTGAAGACTCCTGGGGGCAAAACAACTCACAAGGGTCCCAGGGGGATTGCAGAGTCACCTGTGACTCCTCCAAAGGTGGGGAAGGGCCAGAGGAAGTCTGCACAGCCTAGTGTGAGCAGCACGGCGGAGAAGGGCGGCATCCTTCCCGGCGGTCGGGACGCCACCGCCAGCACCTTCGTCACTGGTCAGGAGACCACCGCCAGAGTCATTGCCCAAGAGGGCCCAAGTATCGTCACTGGTCAGGAGGCTACCGCCGGAGTCATTGCCCAGGAGGGCCCAAGTATCGTCACTGGTCAGTAGACCACCGCCGGAGTCAGTGCCCAGGAGGGCCCCGGATGCCACAGCCCCGCTGGGCAATGAGGGAACGTCATGCCACACACCAATGCACAGTCCAGAGAACGTCATGCCACACACCAATGCACAGTCCAGAGACCGCCATGGCAAAGCACCGCTGAACAGTCAAGAACCGCCATGGTAAAGCACCGCTGAACAGTCCAGAGACTGCCATGGCAAAGCACCGCTGAACAGGGCATGCACCGCCATGGCAAAGCACCGCTGAACAGTCCAGAGACCGGCATGGCAAAGCACCGCTGAACAGGGCATGCACCACCATGGCAAAGCACGGCTGAACAGTCTAGAACCGCCATGGCAAAGCACCGCTGAACAGGGCATGCACCGCCATGGCAAAGCACCACTGAACAGGGCATGCACCGCCATTGGCAAAGCACCGCTGAACAGGGCATGCACCGCCATGGCAAAGCACCGCTGAACAGGGCATGCAGCGCCATGGCAAAGCACCGCTGAACAGTCCAGCACCGCCATGGCAAAGCACCGCTGAACAGTCCAGCACCGCCATGGCAAAGCACCGCTGAACAGTCCAGAACCGCCATGGCAAAGCACTGCTGAACAGTCCAGAACCGCCATGGCAAAGTACCACTGAACAGTCCAGAGACCGCCATGGCAAAGCACCGCTGAAGAGTCCAGACCCGCCATGGCAAAGCACAGCTGAACAGTCCAGAGACCGCCATGGCAAAGCACCGGGAAAGAATGAAAAGGCCGCCACATCAAGCATCGTTATCCCATGTGCAGGTGGGACAGTGACGGGACAGGAACTTCCACGGGGAGACTAATCCAGTCTGGGCACCAGTCCCCCTCCAGAACCAGTGGAGGCTGTTATCTACTTTGGAAACTGTGGCTTTGCACTCCCCAGGATTGAACAGTGGGCAACCCACCCACTGTAGAGACTTGAGAGACTGTGGCTTTGCACTCCCCAGGATTGAACAGTGGGCAACCGACCCACTGTAGAGACTTGAGAGACTGTGGCTTTGCACTCCCCAGGATTGAACAGTGGGCAACCCACCCACTGTAGAGACTTGAGAGACTGTGGCTTTGCACTCCCCAGGATACATCAATGGGCTTGGAGCCCCGTCGTGGATCTGGCTTTGCACTCCTCCGGCTGAGGTGCCCCCCCTTTACTTCCCCCTGAGGTGCCTGTAGTATTTCGATCTGATGCCCCGGCAGTGTTCTCTCCGTTTGTGGACAGGTATCTATTGTGGGCCTCGCCCATACATTTTTGGACTTGTGGTGCACGGACATTTCTATGTGCATATCTGAACTACTTCTCGGAATGTATATACTTTTGTATGATTTTCTAATATATCTGTATATTTTTGAGATGTATATTGCTACATTACAATGTTTGGACTGATTTCGTTTTGTCTTTGCATTCTTCCGGGGGGGTTGTGGGTTGTTACTGTGATTTTTGTGAATGCATTGGTGTGTGTGTTGTAATATGCAAGGGTGGGGTGGGGGTGTTGCTTGTGTGTCCCCCTAACTTTTGCCTCCCCCTCCCCTATGTCATAGGTGCAGTACTCACCGTTGTCGTCGCCGGCCCAGGCGTTGGTCTTCGTAAATGAGTAGGAATACAAGGGCCGGTAGGATTTGGAGATCCGGCTCCATGCTATCCTCCTTCCTCGTGGGATGTGTTCAGGTGAGCGTTTTCCCATTGCAGTAACTGTTTCCGCCATGTTTTTATCCACGGAGAATCCGCCCCGGAAAAGGTGGCGGATTGGCGGGTTGTGATACTATGGGTGGTACATTGTCCTCCGCCTGTCTATTGGCGGTGACCGCCGCGCTGCTTGTCTGTACCGCCGTGGCGGTCGGAGTGTTAAAGTGGCTGTCTATGTTGGCGGTTTCCACCACGGTCATAATTCCCTTTTTTTGTCCGCCGGCCTGTTTGCGGTATTACCGCACCTTTAACACCGTCTGCCAGGGTTGTAATGACCCCCTTAATCTCTTCAGGAAACTCCTTGTGCATCAAAAATAGACGTACCGCCTGCCAAAATCTACACAAAGCCTGCATGGCGGCCGAGAAATCGATGCACAGCTGACTGGAATGACGCAGCCCGACATCACGGCTAGAAATTCGAGACAGCACCTGCCTTGCGATGAAAAATTCGACATGTCGCCTACCGGATCGACGCAGCGCCCGTGCCTTTTTCCTGCACATCAAGGATTTTCACAGCATCGTCCCTGGGCGTCAACATATGCCCGCACCGCAGTGAGGAACCAAGGCTAGGTGCCAAAAAACTATGCAAACCCCTTGCAGCGTGAAAAGAAGCAAACCCTATTTTTCCACGCATTTCCTCCTCTGCGGTCCCCGTGCATCATTATTTTTTATTCATACCAGGCACTGTGCGTAACAAAGAGACAACTGGACATCTATAAGGATAAAGACTCTTTTAACCTTTTAAAAGTGATATTTCAACTTGAGCTTATTGGATCTTTTTCATTTTTACCTTATTTTATTTAAATAAATATCTATTTTTCTTAACCTATGTGGTGTATTTTTGTGGTGTTTTCACTGTGTTACTGTATGATTTATTGCACAAATACTTTACACATTGCCTTCTAAGTTAAGCCTGATTGCTCAGTGCCAAGTTACCAGAGGGTCGGCACAGGATAATTTGGTTTGTGTGTGACTTACCCTGACAAGGATTGTGTTCCCTACTTGGACAAGGGTGTATACCGCTGCTAAAGGGAGACTCCGTTCGGGGAAACGTAAATGATGGAGTGGTATATCATACAGCAGAGTGGAGTGCTGTGTCGTACAGTGCTGGAAACTGTTGTAGAGTGTTGTGCAATAGAGTGTACAGGCATAGAGTTGAGTACAAATTTGATCAGTGGAGTATACAGGGATAGAGTGAAGTAGAGTCTAGTAAAGTGGCATGAGGTTAATTGAGTTTTGTAGAGCAGAGTTATATAGAGAGGAGGAGTACACTGGAGTGGCGCAACGTGGAGTAGCAGACACTGGAGTGGCATATAGTGGAATAGTGTAGTGTGTAATAGCATATAGTGAGGTAGCATACAGAGGAGTGGTGTACAGAGGTGTAGTGTAGATGGAGTGGTGTACAGTGGAGTGGCATACATTGGAGTGGCTTGTAGTGTAAAAGTGTATATTGTAGTAGCGTACAGTGGAGTGGTGTAGACATGGAGTAGTGTTCAGTGGAATGGGGTACTGTGTGATTGCATGCAGTGGAGTGGCATAAACTGGAGTGCCATCCAAGGGAATAGTGTAAAATGGAGTGACGCAGATGAGAAGTGCAGAGTGGAGTGGTGTAGAGTACAAGAGAGTGGAGTGGAAAAGCGAACAATGGAGTGGTGTACAGTGCAGCGGGGTAGAGCAGAAAAGCGTATAGTGGAGTGGCATTGAGTGGAGTGGTGTCCAATGGACTAGCGTAAAATGACTAGGGTAGAGTGGAATGGTGTGGAGTGGTGTATAGTGGAGTGGCATAATGTTGAATAGTGTACAATGGAGTAGCATACAGTGCATTGGCGTACAGTGAAGTGGTATGGACATGAGTGGAGTACACTGGAGTGTGTTAGAGTGTAATATCATACAGTGGAGTGGCGCTCCATGGAATAGTGTAGAGTGGAGTGGCATGAAGTGGCATACACTGGAGTGGCATAGAATAGCTGTTAGAAATGAGGTCCCTAGATGGCAGTCGGTTTGCACCCTGTCCAAGTAGGGACCTTCACTCTAGTCAGGATAAGGAAGATACCCGCTCAAGTAACCCCTGCTCACCCCCTTGGTAGCTTGGCACGAGCAGTCAGGCGTATCTCAGAAGCAATGTGTAAAGCATTTACACATAACAACACAATGAAAATACTACAAAAGGACACCACACCAGTTTTAGAAAAATATCCAATATTTATTTATCTATATAAACAAGACCAAAACGAGAAAAATCCAAAACAGTAATAAAGATATGAATTTTCCAAAAATTAATTAAAAAATAGAGTTCCTTGAAGTCGTTAGCTCCACCTGGGGCTATCACAGCATTGTGAACAACAAATCCAATAGTTCAGGCCGGCCACGGTGTCACGGGCCAGCTATGTTGTCGGCAAGACCTGCAAACAGTACCTTGGAAATGCACGGCATCATGACCCTCGCGATGAGGTCCGGAGAGCGGCGTCGCTGGCGTTACGGTGTTGGCTGGCGTTACGGTGTCGGAGGTCAGTGTGGGGGTCTTCGGGCCCTTTAAGTCACACGCGTTGCAGATCGAACTCCGGGCTGATGAAGTCAGGAGCGCTGGCGTGGATTGTGTCGGTGCAGCGGTGCGAAGCAAGAATACGCGATGTGTGGTGCCCACAGGTCACGGTGCAGGCAGTGGTTCAGTGACGGCATCCAGAGGCATCGGTAAGGCCCGGGCTGTGGTGTGAAGCTGGGCAGTGCGAAGTGTGTTGTCACCAGGTCACAGTGCAGGCAGCGTCATTGTTGTTGCTGAAGTGCTGTTGTCGGTAGGCCCAAATCAGCGGTGCGGCACGGGACGGGCTCCGAGCGGCGTCCATGGACCATTATGCAGACAGGGACGTCTATTGATGACACTGGAGTCGATGGTGCTGGCGTTGGTGGACTGGGGGAACAGGACGGTGCTTCGTGTACCTCAAGAGTGGCGTCCACAGGCCACAGTGCAGTTAGCGGCGCCAGTGTCAGCAGGAGCAGCGCTGTCGGGGATGTCTGGGCTGCAGTGTGAGAAAGGCGATACCGGAGTGCGGGGCCCACAGGTCACGATGCAAGCAGTGGCGGCATCCGTGAGACTAGGGTTGCGGTGCGAAGCGGGGAAGTGCGGCTCCATGGAACGTCGGCAGGTCACAGTGCAGTCAGCAGCATGGTTGACGGTGTTGTGGTGGTTTTTCTTCTGTTGCAGCACAAAACACACAGTTACCAGTGCTGTTGGCAGATGAAGTTGAAGTCTTTCATATTCCTGAAACTTCCAACAGGAGGCAAGCTCTACTCCAAGTCCTTGGAGAACTTTCTCAAGCAGGATGCACTGCAAAGTTCACCCTTTGCTCTCTTTTAAGGCGGAAGCAGCAACTGCAGACCAACCCAGCAAAGCACACACAGGAAAGGGTCAGTACTCCTCTTCTAGCTCTTCAGCTCTTTTTTCTTGGCAGAGGTTCCTCTTGATCCAGAAAGATTCTAAAAGTCTGGGGTTTTGGGTCCACTCCTTGTACCCCTTTCTGCATTTGATGTAGGCATACTTCAAAGGAAAGTCTCTGTTTTTGACAAGATCCTGCCTTGCCCAGGCCTGATCCCAGACACACTCCAGGGGGTCAGAGACTGTGCTGTGTGAGGGCAGGAACAGCCCTTTCAGGTGTAAGTGACCACTCCTCCCTCCACTCTAGCCCAGATGGCTCATCAGGATATGCAGGCTACACCCCAACTTCCTTTGTGTCACCATCTAGAGGGAATTCCCAATAACCCAACTGTCAGTCTGACACAGACGTGGAATACACAAGCATGCAGAGGCATAGAATGGTTCAAGCAAGAAAATGCCCACTTTCTAAAAGTGTCATTTTCAAACGAACAATCTAAAAACCAACTTCACTAAAAGATATATTTTTAAATCGTGAGTTCAGAGACCCCAAACTCCATTTTTCTACCTGCTCTCAAAGGGAAACTGCACTTTAAGGATTAAAGGCAGTACCCATGTTAACCTATGAGAGGGATAGGCAGGCCTTGCAACAGTGAAAAACGAATTTGGCAGAATTTCACTATTAGGACATGTGAAACACATCAGTACATGTCCCACCTTTAACATACACTGCCCATGAGGCTACCTAGGGCCTACCTTAGGGGTGACTTACATGTAGTGAAAGGTAAGGTTTGGGCCTGTCAAGTGGGTATACTTGCCAGGTCAAATTGGCAGTTTAAAACTGCACACACGGACACTGCAGTGGCAGGTCTGAGACACGTTGACAGGGCTATTCATGTGGGCAAATCAGTGCTGCAGGCCCACTCGTAGCATTTGATTTACAGGCCCTGAGCACCTCTGGTGCACTTTACTAGGGACTTACCGGTAAATCAAATATGCGAATCATGAATAAACCAATCACCAATACAATTTACATAGAGAGCACTTGCACTTTAGCACTGATCAGCAGTGGTTAAGTGTGCAGAGACAATAAACCAGAAAAAACAAATCAGAAAAAATTGAAGCAAGAAGGCTGTAAGTTTGGGCATAACCCTGCAAAAAGTGCCGTTTCCAACAATAGCGTGCAGTGGAGTGGCATACAGTGAAACAGCATGTAGTGGAGTAGTGTATAGTGGAGTTGCATACAGTAGAGTTGCATATCCTGAAGTGGCGTAGAGTGGAGTTGCGCACATTATAAAGGCAAAGAGTGGACTGGTGTAGAGCAGAGTTGTGTACGGTGTAATAGCATAGAGTGGTGTCCGGTGGAGTGGAACAGAGTGGGGCATGTACAGTGTAAGAGCACAGAATGTAGTGGTGTACAGTAGAACAGCACAGAGTGGAGTGGCTTAAAGTGGAGCTTCATACAGTGTAGGGGCGTGGAGTGATGTATAATGGAATAGTGTATAGTGGAGCGGAGTACAGTGGTGTGGCATTCAGTAGAGTGGCGCAAAGTGGAGAAGGGTACATTGAAGTGGCATATACCAGAATACCGCGGAGTGGTGTATAGTGTAGTGATGTACAGTGGAGTGGCATATTGATGTATGAGGAGTTTAACAGCGGTGTAGACTATGGTGTGCAGAGTAGTGCTGTTACAAATGGGGTTCCTGGTTGGCTAGGGTAGGGACCTTAGCCAGGCAGGGACCACCACTCTAGTCAGGGAAAGGGAGCTACCCACCCAAGATAACCCCTGCTCACCCCCTTGGTATCTTGGCACGAGGAGTGAGGCCTATCCCAGAGGCAATGTGCAAATCGATTGCACAACACACATAACACATGTGACGCACTATCTCCACCACAAAGGAAACACAACACCAAGTTATATAAAAATAAACTGTATTGTACACATTATTAAACCAAACACATGTCAATAATACCCTGCTACTCAAGCAGTTGTCAGAACATTACACAATACTGTTACTCTGCAGAAATCAGCAGTAATCACATATAACACACAGGTTACTCATTATTCTGCAACATAAGCAGTAGTCAGGAAAACATTACTATAAAAAAGCACTTGTCATAAAAAGTATCATAAATGCATATACCAGGAACATTAGAAAGCATATGGCAAGTCATGAAAACATATTAGCACATCATGCCCATAACTGGCAAATATATGGCACATCATAAGAGAAAACAGGTTAACATACCAGTCCATAATGCCCATCCAAGGAACATAAGAAAAGTGTGTTTATAAAAGTACCTGTTTCTACAGATGAGGGCACCTCCAGTGCCACAAAATGAATGTAGGGAGACCCCCACGCTCCTCTACACAAAATGGGGGTCGTGTGGTGACTTGGGTGGAGGGGGGCAGCATACACCCCCTCTGTTTTTTTTTCTTATACCGGGCCCCTCCTGGGGACCCATGCCCAATCATGGCACTCAATGTCTCTGCGGGCCCCCCACTGGGCCACAACCGTCCCTCCCAGAAGGAGGGAGGCAAAGGTCGCAACAACAACAAGGGGGCCCAGCGACAACAGAGGCCCCCGGGCACAGCAGGGACCCCCACTTTGGGTCCATGCTTCTTATCCCTGGCTCGCCTGGCAGGGGAGTGCATCATGGGGCAAGAAGGGTGGCTCCAGCTAGCCCTGTCTCGCTCTTAGGGGAAGGAGACTGCGTGTCCTGGCTCTCAACACGCCGGGCAGGGTGAGCCTCCTAGCTCAAGACCCCGCCCGGCCTTGGGAGCGGAGGACTCCGGTAGGGAGATCCTCCTGCCCTCTTCTCTGACTCTTTTGGTGAGACGCAGAATTCGATCTGGGCTGCGGCAGTGATCCTCACAAGGTGGAACCTGCCCGTGCCCCGGGACACTCCTTACAGCCAGTCCTCCGGGGCACAACAACATCGTGCTCCCTTTTTCCTTCTTCTCCTCGTGCTCCAGGGGCACGCCGGATCATGTGCTCTCGATGTGGTCCGGTTTCTGCAAAGCCCAGGTCGCAGCAGTGAAATCGGCACAACAGCGCGCTTTCACGCACCAAACAAGATAGCCACAAGCGCTTCCAAGGTGCTTAAAGAGAATTAACCAGAGCGATCTCCAGGCACTATATAACTAAGGTGAAGCGCTCCTCTAGAAGATGGCAGGGGTCAGTGGCCACAGCACCCAGCCCCTGGGGGACACAACAAGATGGAGCACAGGGCAGCAGGGACCAGGAGCAGGCCAGCACAAGATGGATGCAGGCAGTTGCCAGTTCCTCCTAGTGACCCAGTAGGTCACAGGTCAGCACAGCAGCAGCAGTCCAAGGTGGTTACTGGTGAGTCCCTCCAGCAGCATTCTGTATGTATGTTTCAGTTCCAAAGGGTTCCCAAATTGTGGGGAAAAATCCCCTGTACTTGTACGCAGTTTTGTGGTGGGTTAACAAAGAAATGGAGAGGAGATTTCAACCAGTTACAACTGGTTCTGTGAGTGACCCTTCTCTCCTCCAGCACAGGCTCCCAACATCAGTTGGGGTAAACGGCCCCTTTGTGTGAGGCCAGGGCACAGCCTTTACAGATGGATGTGTGCCCCACCTCCCTCTTCTCTCAGCCCAGGCAGACCACTCAAAATGCAGATGCACCTCTGTGACACCTCCACCCTCCCTGTGTACAGGTTGTCTGAAAAGTTTGCACAAAGCCCAACTGTCACTCTGCCAAAACGTGGATTCGAGTAAAGCTGCAAAACACCAGAGTCATAAGCACAGAGAAATGCTCACTTTCTAGCAGTGTCATTTCTGTAATGATAATAAAAAATCCATCTACAGCAGTAAGCAGTATTTCTTACTACCATTACAACCATACCAAACATGCCTACGCTACCCCTCATAAATCAGACAATACCCCCTAGGCATAAGGCAGGGCATTTCCAATGCAATCCTATGAGAATGCAGCACTCACAGCAGTGAGAAACCAAACAGGCTGTTTGTCACTAACGGGACAGGCCACACAACCAGGCACATGTCCTGCCTTCTACATACATAGCACCCTGCCCATAGGGCTAGCTAGGGCCTACCTTAGGGGTGAGTTACATGTAGTAAAGGGGGAGTTCTGGGCCTGGCAAGTAAACTTAGATGCCAGGTCCCTGTGGCAGTAAACTGTGCATGCAGGCCCTACGCTAGCAGGCCTGAGACAGGTTTCAGAGGCTACTTCAGTGGGTGGTGCAAGCAGCGCTGCAGGCCCACTAGTAGCATTTAATTTACAGGCCCTGGATATAGAGCTACCAATGTACAAGGGACTTACAGGCAAATTAAGTATGCCAATTAGGTATAAGCCAATCATACCAACTTTAGAAGGTATAGCACCTGCACTTCAGCACTGATCAGCAGTGATAAAGTGCTCAGATTGCTAGAGCCAACAGCAAGAGGTCAAAAAGAAATAGGAGGAAGGAGGCAAAAAGTCTGGGGATGAACCTGCAAAAAGGGCCAGGTCCAACAAAAATCCTGTCAAATTTCATGTGAATCCGTTCAGTAATTTTTGCTCAACATCAAATACAATAGTCTATGGAAAATGCATTGGCGGAAAAACACGTTTTGAGATCCTCCCTTTTATCTTCTCACCCCATTAATGATTCACTGCAAAAATTTACATCACCACAAAATTTAGGAAATGCTATAGGTCTGGAAGATTGTGTGGTGATTCCTCAAACAGATGGAAAGTTATTAGGGAGAAAAAATCAGAGGAGTTTCTACCTCTGGAAATCCTAAGTATAACTACAGAGTGGCAATCAGATTTATTGTGATGTATTTCTTTTTACCTAGTGTATTTGTTGTGCATTTGGTTATTGGTTTACATAATAATGTGACCATAAATGTGTCTTTTAGTTGTTCATGTAGTAATTCTGAAACTTTACATATGAAGTCTAGATTATTTTTTGGGCTTCCTTGCTACCTTTAGTAGGGTAGTGCTACATATGAAGCCAATCATTGTTTTTATAAAAATTGAGATTATGTTTTCTCAAGTGGCTTTCATACAATGGTTGTGTATCTCTCTGCTATATCATTTTTCCATGTTGTTGCACAGAAGTATATACAGAAGATGATTTTTTCTTGGCTTATTTGTCACAGATTCCTTCATGAGTAGGAGAGCACGCAAAGCAAATTTATGTAGATTAAGATGTATTCTATTTGTTATATATTTTTTAATTGGTTTCCATTGGCATGTGACCATAAATGGGCCTTCCAGTTGTGTGTGTACTTGATTTAAATCATGACATTTGAGATGTAATATGTGATGTCATAAATTATGTCATGAGTGATGTTATATGTGTGATCATAAGCAGTGCATGGCGGGACGGAACTTATAGTTAGCTCTGCTAAATCTAACGGTTGAATTTCTGTGTTGTTTTAGTTCAAAACGTTAATGTTATCACTGACATATTCACCTAACTAGAACATCGCTTTAATCTTTATGTATATATTATAGAGTTGTGGTTGCCACTCTTTGCAGAGTGGTAGAAGATACTCTGTATTTATAGTTAGGGTGACCAGATATGGGATTTTTTAATTTATTTGTCCATTAATACTTTGTACCCATTTGACAAACATCTACAAAAATTTCCAGACCTGCTGCACCTCTTTCATTGTTGGAGTACTGAAAATTTTGCGGCGTTTGGTCAGGAGTGCAATGAAAAAAATGGGGGTCCCAAAAAAGGGCTGGAAATCAAATGCATTTTACATAGACTTTTGTATTTCGTGTAGCATGAAAACGGCCTGTCGGATTTTGTTAAAGTTTGGCAGCATTAGATATTAAGGTGCACAGATGATTCCTTTGTGTACTGCAAGGTAAGCACAGTTAAGTGTTTCTTAAGTTATAAGGTTTTTCAACTTAGTGATATCTTATAGCACAATACTATTAAAAGTAGCAAAATAAACTAGACTGAAAATGTAAACTTACAGATTTACTTAATGAACAACCAAAATACACATTTATGGTCACATTGTAATGGAAACCAATTAACAAAAACATAACAAATAGAATACATCTTAATCTACATAAGTTTTATTTGCATGCTCTCTGCTCACAAAATAAAACTTGCCCAACAAGCCAAATAAAAAACATCTTCCTTATGTACTCCTGTGCAACAAAATGAAAAAGTAATGTAGCAGTGAGCTACACAAACTACTATTTAGAAGACATGATAATTGCCCATTAACAGAAAAATACTCTTCATTTTGTAACTATATTTGGCTTTCATTCATGTTGGGCTTCATGTGTAGTACAAACCTACTAAAAGTATCCAGGAAGTATGAAGGAAGCCCAAAAAATAAACTAGACTGCATATTTAAAGGTTGAGAATTAGTGCATGAGCACATTTATGGTCACATGATTATGTAAACCAATAAGCAAATAAATAACAAATACAAAAGTTTAAAATAAAGAAATCACATTAAAACTGATGGTCACTCTGTAGTTATATCACAAAAGAAAGGAATTCCTCGAATATTTGCTCCCTAATAACTTTCCACCGGTTTGACGAATCACCAAAAAACTTTCCAGACCTAAAGCATTTTCTACATTTTGAGATTACGTAACTTTTTTAGGTGAATCCTTAAGGAAGTGCAAAGATAAAAGGGAGTCCCAAAATGAGTTTTTCCACCAATGCATTTCCCATAGACTATTGCATTTGATGTAGCATGAAAACAGTTGAATGGATTTACATGAAATTTGACAGGATTATACATTATGGCGCAGATATAATGCTTTTTGGGTACTGCAGATAAGTAGGGTAAGGATTTTTAAATTATAAGGCATTTAAACTTTGTGATATTTGTCACCACAGGACTTTTGCACAATTTTATCAAATTATGTGAAACTGCTGAGGTTGAATGCTGTAAACTTATTTAAAGTATAATGAATTTTCCTATCCATTACCACTTAATTAAAGTGGTAATAGATAGGGACCTGCTACTTAACTATATCTAAGGCCCTAACACTGAACGCAACCAAAGTGTAGTAAAAACAATATGTATGCCTTTTCTTTCTCTAAAAACAGCCATTACCCAATGGTATACTGGCTTCTCATCACTATATACCACACTATACTGCAAAGTTATCAGAGTATACTATGGCCCAAAATATAACTAAGGTCTAGCTGTATTATCGGATTGCGGTACCCTTTCGTCACTCATGGTGTTGGATGGGCAATGCAATACTTAAGTCAAATTTACAAAGGAACGCTGTGGACCATGTGTGGCCCAGCGTTGACTGATAAATCTGGAGAAACATAAAGCAGCACAATTCCCTGTTTTGCGTTACTCTGCATACCATAATCTACCACGCTGCTATGTTTCACATACGTCTGTATGCCATACCACTGAAACCACCCCACTATACACTATCCCACTCTACGCCTCTCCACTGTATGAGACTCCCCTCAGCACCACTCCACTCTGCGCTACACTGTATACAGCACCACTGTACGCCACTCTAGTCTACGTCACTCCACTGTACCCCACTCCACAGGATGCTACTCTACTAGTCCATTATATTGTACTGTACCCCACTCTACTCTATTCCACAGTATGCCACTCCACTGTACTCTACGCCACTCCAGTGTATTGCACTCCACTCCACGCCACTTTATTCTAAGCTATTCAATTGTACCCCACTCCAATGTATGTCACTCCACTGTGTGGTATTACACTCTACCCCACACCACTGTACACCACTCCAGTCTACACCGTACTATACTGTATGGCACTGTACAACATTCAACTCTAGTTCACTACGCAAAATGTATGCTACTCTTTGTGTGCCAGTGCACCGCACATTACTCTATTCTACTCCACTATTCCACTCCACACTGCTCAATACCATTGTACTCTAGCACACTGTATGCCAATCCAGTGTACCACACTCCACAACACTGTACTCCACAAAAATCAACTAGACTCTATGCCACTCTACTCCACTGCAGTCTATATCACTTTCCAATGCTGTACAACACCCATCTACACTGTACTGTTCCATGCCACTATACTCTACAACACGCCACTCCACTCTACATTGGCCCACTCCAGAGTACTTCACTCCACTATAATCCACTCTTCTACACTTCACCCACTCTATGCCACTGTACTAGACTTGCTGTAGCCACTCCATAAGCCTGTAGTACACTTTGATACTCTAGCCCACTCCATGCCCATCCACTCTACGCGACTATACTACATTGTATGAAACTCACAAACACGCCACTCGACTCTAGCCTATGACATTAGATTTTACAACAATCTCCTCCACTGTACTGTACGACACTCCACATGAAAACTCTCCACTTGCAACACTGGACTCTACAATCTGAAATACATTTTTATAAAAAAATTTAAAAAACATTGGAATTCAATGAAAAAAAAAGGTTAAAACTTAGTTACAATTGGGAAAACCTATCTACCTTTACAAACCAAGTTCAAGCTACAAAAATGTAAAGTTTTCATTGATGTTATACACAGATATATATATATATATATATATAAAGTCATAGTTAGGACTTAGTTTCTATAGAAAAAGTTTTTGTTTTTTTTGTAACTTGTCTACATCTTTGGCACCGGCTGACGAATCTTAATGAAATTTTACAAACAAATTTGACGCTCACGTCAGCTGCCTAGAAAGTTTCAGGGTTATCAGTCAATACGGGGGATGAAAAAAGGATGGGGGGTAAAAAAAAAATTAAAATGTTGTTTCCCCCATGTTAATTCCTGTAGGGAAGTGTTGGCAGCCACGTTGGGACTCTGAAAAATAGAAAAGGGGCCATTGTAGGTACAGCCTGACCCGATAGCTCTGGTGCTGTGGTCCAAGAGGGCCCCCCACAAAGCAAAAAATCATTTTTCACAAATTTTTCCAGCGGGAGACGTGGTGGATTTGTGGATCTGCTGAAAATGTAAAAAACTAAATCAGAAGCAGGCTCCTGCACTTGATTCAGTGAAGCCCATAGGTGGGTCAGGTCCTGGGGGCATTACAGTTTTAAAAGCGGAGGAGCCACCTAGCCCCTCCCATAGTCCTGGGGACTACCACCTCCCCGGGGGCTTATATCCAATTAAATGAGGGGGGTGCCTGGCCCCTCAGCAGCCCTGGGGACCCAGGGGAAAAAATGAGACATTGCTCCTGCAAGCAGGGAGCTGCTATTTAAAGCAGCTCCCTCCTTGTGGGAGCAATGCCGCCTCCAGCAGGATATGGGGAGCCGGATAGGGTCCTGTCACTCTCTCTCACTCTTTTTCCATCCGTAATGGGATGAAGAAGAGAGAGAGAGAGAGAGAGAGAGAGAGAGAGAGAGAGAGAGAGAGAGAGAGAGAGAGAGAGAGAGAGAGAGAGAGACTGTCATTGACTTCACACAGTCCGACTTGCAAGATGTTTAGTACGAATGTTATAGTTACGTTTGGATGCAGAGCTGAACAGAGCCCCTTTTGGCCTAATGGTCAAAGTCTTGTGCTGTCACTCAGAAGGCTGAAGGTTCAAATCCTAGCATCGCTTTGCAGTGTCCCTTTTTATTTTTGAGTATTTTCACTGTTAAACATTCCTAGTGAGGGAATATTAAAGTCTTTTTTCCCCTCAAAATCTGTGAACTGAATGTCATTGCTAAGGGCCTGATTACGACCTTAGCGGGGAGATTACTCCATCTCAAATATGACAGATATCCCACCCTCGGTATTAGAAGTTCTGTTATATCCTATGGAACTTGTGATATGGAGGACAAGATATTTTTCACATTTGTGACAGAGTAATCTCCTATGCCAAGGCCATAATCAGGCCCTAAGTCTGGACACTGTACAGTATGGAGTCACCTTTGGCCTAGAGGTTAAGGTTCTCAGACATGCAGACTAAAGTCTAGGTGAGTCTGTGGTCATTTCCTGTTTTAGTTTCTTTTCAGGTATAAATATTTAAGTTACATACTGAAAGGTGATCTCACTCTTAATTGACAAAAACATTTTTCTTTTTAATTTGTCTGGAAATATCTAATTATTAGAATAGCATTCATCAAGGCCTAAATCACTCTCTTTCTCTCAGTCTCTCACTTTGTCGCTCAGGGTTAGGTGGTTAAGGGGATTGGCCACAGGGACTGGCTGCAGGCCAGGCCCTGAGGTCAACCTCCCCATGCTCGGCCAAAGGTCGTGCTTGGCACAGGTTTGGGTGGTTATAGGAAGTTGGTGCTAGGCCCTGTGGCTAATCACCACTGCGCACAACCTTTTGGCCATGCGCAGTGGTGGTTGGATTAACGTATAGTAATGCAAATTACTTTGCTTTAAAAAAAAAAAACATACATCTTCATAAAAAAACAAAGGTTAAATGGACATTATAGTTAGGCTCACATTTTAAATGTACAAAACCATAGACATTCACCTGTTACAGTTGGAGTTATCTCAAGTAACTATAATTCGTGCCCTAAGGTAACTATAACTCATGCCCTCACCATGCACTGCTAATTACCCCACAAATTATGCACTCATGACATCTTTGATAACATCACTGATAATATCAATGTAATAATTGCAGTAAAAAAAAATGAAGAAAAAAAACAGTGCATGTTGGGACGCGTGTTATAGTTACCTTATGGGAATATGGGTAAAGTATTAGTATAGGTAGGTATGATTTAATGAGTTGTTAGTTGGATTGAATAGAATAATAGAAATGTACAGGAGGGAAGAATCCAGAAGTGTTAATTGGGAGATCACAATAGCAAGATGAGGTTTGGGATGAGTAAAAGAGAAATAGAGAAGAGAAGAGTCGGTAAAAGGGACTGGGGTGATAATAGTAGTAAAATGGGATTTGGGATGAGTTAAAGGAGAGACAAATGAGGGAGAATTTAGTAGGATTGTTTGGGAGATCATAGTAGTAAATTGAGGTTTGGGGTGCGCCAGGAGGGGAAAAGGGGAGAGTCTAGAAAGGTTTACTTTGGAGATCATAGTAGCTGAATGGGTTTAGGATAAATCAGATAGTGGAGATGGAGGATACATTGATAAAGGTATAGGTTGATGGTGCGACAGAATAAAGCTTTCAAGAGTATTTTTTTCCTCTTGTACAGTAGGACTAAAGAAAAAAAATATATAGATGCATGATTACATAGTGCTCACAGAGAGGGGAACATGTGGGAGAACTCATAACTGCATTTAGAAAGTTAGCCTCAACATGCAATTTTGGAGAGACAAGTGAGGGGAGAACTAGATATAATTTTTTGTTAAAGTGCAGAAATGACAACGTTTGAGAAGAACTATGGTTGAAGGAGGATCTTTCTGTAATTGAAGTGTTGGTAGTAGCAAAGAAGATAGAACAGTATTTAGCCTGCATAGAAGAATTAAGGAAAGACAAGAGTGTGTGTATTGAAACTGATAAAAAAGGAGAAAATAGACCTAGTTTAAGTTGTGCAAATTATACAAAGTTCTACATCTGACAAATAGCAATTTTAAAGGAACCTGTTTTAGATGTGTAGAAAAAGTACAAATATGCCCGATTGGAAAGACTGTCCTACATTTAAAGTTATATTGCAAATTGCGCACAAAGAGAAGTCATTTTGCAAATGATGTCTTACTAAATTATATGAATGAGTGAGGTTTTGGATGTACCTGAATAGTCTGTACTTGAAGCAGAAGTGTTATGTTTGATAAACCCAAAGATAGACAGTCAAGATTGAACCGGATGTTGACCTCATTGTCACTATTTGCACCACCCAAACTCTGTGGTTTCTTTGCCTGTATTTATGCCCCTTTCTATGATCTCCCGTATTAGGTGCTACAGCTTATGCTTTGTTTGTAACATGTTGCTTTTCTTTTTCTGTCTCAAAATAATAATAAAAAGATATTTTTAGAAAGCATCTCTTTACCACCAGAAACAAATGGGGTAGTGGAGAGACTGAATCACACTTTAAATAAAAGTATTACATTAGCTAAACACAATAATATGTGATGGCGAAAAGAAATATTGAACAAATTATATGCATATTGTATAACACTCCACTGCTCCTCTGATAGATCTACATTTGATGTATTTACAGGAAGGATACCTAATACTTTCTTATCATCTGGATGGATATGTTGGAACAAAGGTAAATGTGATCAGAACCCCAATGAAAGTGGAGGAAAAGAGAGAGCAGGAGACAAAATGAGAACTAAATACAATTTGATAAAAGAAAGTCTGTTGGTTGGAATAATTTTTGTGTATTTGATTAGCTTATTGTGAAGGACCCATTAAGTAATTTTCTACATTCAAAACATACATGTTCTATGAAAATTGTTGAAGTGACAATAGGTTGGTTACAAAGCAAGAGGGAAGAGTGTAAAGTTTAATAAACTATTGTTATCCTAACAGTTTATAAGTAAAATATGAGGTTTGGGAGGCGAGAAATGACTATGATAATTGACAAAATAGAGCCCCAATGAAGCCAAAGCTCTTTGATAACTATGTATGCAAACTGTTGATTTATTTTAATCTGACATTTTTTATTGGACTTAGGTTATTGATACTAACTAAATCTGTTTGACAATTTGTTTTAAGAGGAAGATAAGTTGTATCTTCTACATTCTAAGATCTAGACGTGAAGATAAGCATTGGAACACTGATACTTGAATGCTGGCAGTTGAAGCCAGCACTGACTGAGTTACAATTCCTGCTTTCTATTAGCCTGTTCTTCTAAGGAAATAAGCCCCTTGTGAGCATTTGTGTTTCAGGGGTCTCCTTCAGGCATTCAGCTCAGACAAGCATTATCTTTCCATTAGTGAGGGAGGTGGTCTGTTAAATGTGTCAGGACATGTCTGTGCCCTCTCACCTCTATTTCAAAGGTAAAATACTGAAAGTCTAGTGTTTACTTTACAGCAGCTCAGTGTGAAGGATCAACATCATTTTGCTCTGTCAGGAAAACATGAGCTGCAGCCTGAAAAGTCAATTTGTTGAAGGTTTGTTTTCCATGCAATCCTTCAAAACAATCTACCCCTCCTTGTAATATTAACATAAACAAAAGTAACAAAGATCTTTAAAATGAACACGCCAATTTCACATTGACTTAAACAAGCCACAGACTAAATGGAAAAATACATTTTTTGAAACACTTAATTGTTTTTTCTTCCTACAGCTATAAAACATAAAATGCAACAAATGGCATTACAATTTTTCTCCCAACTTAATAAATTAAAAAAACGATATTAATTTTTATCCCAATTCAAATTCTCCCTGTACAGTTCAATACATTTTAGTCTTACAAAAACCCAACACTTTGGGGTTTCATATGTGAAATATGGACCTCACTTTTTGGGTGCAAAGTATTTATCTATGGACCCCTTGGGAGGTCACATTGCTCATATAGCCATCAGCTTGCTATGGTAGGCAATATATTAAGGGCACTGTGACTTCACTCAGGGTCCACAGACATAAATATATACCTCACTGGCAGCCAATACATATAAATGAACATATGTAGATATTTACTTTAAAAAAAAAAACAGCTAAACAAAATAACATTGAAATATCCCAGAAATGTCCTAGTTATGGTTAGCTCCACACATAAAATGCACTGCTTATGACCTCACCCTTGGTATAACAGATGACATCACAAACTACATAAATGACCTCACCAGTGAAATGATGTCATAAATGAATAAAACAATTACGGATACACTAAAATCTCCTTTTTATATATGCAAGTTGTAATTTAAAGATGTACTAAGGAGTTCTATTAGTTATTGTTATGAATATTGTTATGTCATAAGCATTTTCAGTTATTTTGTGAGTGATAGTTTGCTTTGCAGGAATGCGAACATTTGTTTTCGGAGCTAGCCATAAGAGAGGAATTTTAGAGGTTTCTGGTTCTATTTCATAACCACAGCTGCAGTGAATCTGTGTTTTACATGAATGTCAAGATTATTTTAAACATGTATTAAGTTGGTATGACTGAAAGTAACTGTAACTTCACTTTAACAGTGCTTTTCAGTACATTTCTGCTTTTGATGATATACTCCACTGTGAAATACCTGCACTGAAATAACTTGCTACCAGTTTTGAAAAGTCATGTAGATTTATAAAACAGAGCCAACAAATTAAAACTTTTTAGCATATATTATGTTATTAGCATATAAACATGTTATTGTCCCTCCCTAACTTTTACCTACCCCCACAACCTTGTTGGAATTGCACCAAACTTGATCTACCCAAACAAGTGTAAACATGCAAGATTCATGGGGGGGTTGTCAAAAGATGCCAGAGTTACTAGCTTATGAACATGTGTTTTATCCCCACCCACTCTCCTTTTAACTGTGCCCCCTTTAACGAATATGCACATATTTTATATTACCAGGAGCGATCTAAACAGGCTAAGTGTCTGACAAATGTTGTCAAAATTGATCTAACAGTACTAATGGTGTAGGCAAATAAAAAAAACACATTTTAACTGTCAAGTTGTCTTTAACTTTTAATTTTTTAAAGCCCCATGACACATTTTTGTAACAATTATTTCTCAAAAAGTACTGAACAGATTTATAAAAGACCAAGAACAGTCATTCTTCTGAGTAAACTTCTAGTGTCACGTCCTAGTTGGTGTAATTAAGTTCAGCATCTTTTACTTATGGCAGAGAGCAAAGAGTCCTTAGAAAGTTAAAATGGGAAACCCTATTTTTGACCTCTTTTATTTTTACCGTCTGCACTAATCTTGCCATGCTAAACCTAAACCAGATACATTTTTGGGCAGGAAGGGTTGCACAGATTCGTCAAATGCCATAAAAGTTAATAGCAAATAAAGAAAATGGCTTTTCAACAGATCGCTGGCCTTGCCATAGCTACAGTGTCTCGATTGCCAACTCTGTACTGAACTCCATAAGTTATACTCTGGTTCCTGATTGGTTCATTCATGGTCATGTCAGCTAGTAGTGCTGGCCTCTGTCCTTTGGAACAGAAGCACTGTTTTGGAAATATGAGAATAATAGAATAAAACACTTAAACCAATTCAAAAAATGAATTAGACTAAACAAGCATGGCCAAAATACAACACAACACCAATTAACAGAACACAACAAATCATCTCATCAACACAAAACATGTATTCAACACAACTCTGCCATATACTAATAGCACAAAATATAAGAGAATACCATACAGCAACAAAACATAGCTGAAAAACACCAACATACAAGACCATAAATAACACAATAAAACAACACTAGAACACCACAAAACCAGATATAACACAATAGCATAACAATATAACACAGTAACAATAACGTGTGACAAATCTAATTGTCTAGTGGAGAGCACAAACTTACTTTCTCCACAGGTAGGAGTTCCCTGTGCCTCTCCCATTCTATGCCATTTGGCGAATTTTATTGTTTTGATTTAACTCAGTTTTAAAGATTTTATATCTGTGTAAAAGTGAATTTGAAGTGGAGGCTCTTAAAAAAACTGCATTTAGTATTAGGGGGCTTTAGAAACGGGACGCGCGCTACTTCGTTGTCTGCTCCGTTTTTTTGGCCGCCATTTTGGGGGTTAGCGCTCCAGCTTTCAAGGCTGGAGGGCTATATTAATCACAACAGGAGCGCGGCGCGCACCTGAAGGTAGGAAGAGGTCCCCTGTGCCTCTCCCATTCTATGCTATTTGGCGAATTTTATTGTTTTGATTTAACTCAGTTTTAAAGATTTTATATCTGTGTAAAAGTGAATTTGAAGTGGATGCTCTTAAAAAAACTGCATTTAGCATTAGGGGGCTTTAGAAACGGGACGCGCGCTACTTCGTTGTCTGCTCCGTTTTTTTGGCCGCCATTTTGAGGGGTTAGCGCTCCAGCTTTCAAGGCTGGAGGGCTATATTAATCACAACAGGAGCGCGGCGCGCACCTGAAGGTAGGAAGAGGTCCCCTGTGCCTCTCCCATTCTATGCCATTTGGCGAATTTTATTGTTTTGATTTAACTCAGTTTTAAAGATTTTATATCTGTGTAAAAGTGAATTTGAAGTGGATGCTCTTAAAAAAACTGCATTTAGCATTAGGGGGCTTTAGAAACGGGACGCGCGCTACTTCGTTGTCTGCTCCGTTTTTTTGGCCGCCATTTTGGGGGGTTAGCGCTCCAGCTTTCAAGGCTGGAGGGCTATATTAATCACAACAGGAGCGCGGCGTGCAGCGGGCGCGCCCAGCGGGCGCGCCAATGGCGCGCCAAAGGCAAGCCCGTCTGCGCCCGTCCGCGCCAGAACGAGCCAAGAGCCCAAAATCTATGCCCGAAACCCAACCGGAAGGATAGGCATTACGTATTCAACCGAGGAACTTCTCCATTTTAATAAAAATCCTTCAGCTCTATGCTATAACAGCTTAGAGCCAGGTAAGGTTAATTTTAGATGCCCCAGCTGTGCCTGGTTACATAAAGCACCCACAAACCACCAACAAGCGAAGAATGATGACAGACTCCCCATATGTTTAGTTAACTGCCGTTCATTAGGAGCACATGCTAGGGATATTTACCTCATGATAGAACAAAAGGAACCCCTGGCCCTGTTCCTTACTGAAACTTGGCTGGATGAAAGTTCCTCACCAGATATTGTCATGGCCCTGCCCTCGGGATATAAGATTAGTAGAGTGGATAGACCTAGCAGAGGAGGAGGTATTGCAATTATCATCAGAGACACATGTAAGATTGAGTGTTCACCCGCCCTAATTAAAAGGATGCGAAAGCATGCTGTTTGCAATCAATGTAAACCCTCACTATACTCTCTTGGGGATACTGCTCTACCGTCCTCCTGGTTCTATGGGAGATTTTATAATGTCACTAGCAGAATACACTTCACAAATAACATACACCAAATCTAATTTTCTAGTGTTGGGTGATTTTAACCTCCATATAGAAAATTTAGATATTGCATCCTCCAAGAGGCTGATAGCAGAGTTGAATGCATGTGATTTAAATCAAATTATTCAGGGCCCAACACATGTTAGGGGCCACACTCTTGACCTGGCTTTCTCCAATAATCCTGATCTAAAATTTGTATTATCCTCCCCGCTGGTTTGGTCAGATCATTTTCTTGTAGAAATGGAACTACACCTTGCACACTACAAGACCCCAGACAGAGGGATACCCCCACGTCGGAGGAAATGGCATAGGCTAAAACCTGTAGACTTTGTCTCCGCACTGGAGAAAAATAGACCAGGGAGCATAAATACTAACAATATAACTGTCTTTTCGCATTCTTTCAATAAATGGATAGAGAACAGCCTGGATGAGATTATACCCCTCTCCTCGTCCAATTGTACTCGGCGTAAGAAGTCACCCCCATGGTACAATGCCGATCTTCTAGAGAAAAAAAGAGTGTAGGAAATTTGAGAGAAGATGGCGATGTACCAAAAATTAATCCATGAAAAAGGATTATAAAAATGCGATTCGAGAATATCACCTTGATATAAAAAAAGCTCAAGCAATATACTATGCAGGAAAAATTTAAGCTGCGGCCAACTCTCCTAAGGAGATTTTTAAGGCCCTAAAAGATCTTATCCATCCTAGAGAGGAAGTAGAAAGTAGAGATTCCCCCCAACAACATGTTGAAGAGCTAGCTAATTTTTTTCTGGACAAAATCCAGACTATTTACCTGGCATTTCCTAATACGTCGAATACAGGACAGGAAAGAGCAATCCAGAAGGCCGGGGAAATAATTACCTTTACTAATTTTACCCCTATCAATCTGGATAGAGTCATCAGTCTAATGAGACTAACAAAATCGGGCTCTCCGCTTGACCCGGCCCCTCCCCAGGTCCTAAGCTTGGGAATCTCAGTCATAGGGCCTATAATAAAGAATCTTATTAATAATTCCCTGAAGGATGGCATTGTACCTGACCACTGGAAACAAGCCATTGTCAAGCCACTCCTAAAGAAAGCTAGTCTGGACCCTAAGATACTAAGTAACTTTAGACCAATTTCATTGTTGCCCTTAATCTCTAAACTGGCGGAGAAACATGTACATTTTCAGTTATCATCTTTCCTAGAAGGAAATAAGATTATACATCCGACTCAGATGGGTTTCAGGCCTAAACACGGTACGGAAACCGCCTTAATTGCCATAACAGAAGAGGCAAGGAAGAGGATGGACTTAGGTATGGAAACCGCGATCATCCTTCTTGACCTAAGTGCCGCTTTTGATACAGTTGATTGGAAAATCCTTTTAGAAAGGGCACTAGAATGTGGGATTGACGGGTCCGCGTTGGAGTGGATACGTTCCTTCCTTCACAGTAGGTCTTTCCAGGTACTTGACAGAGAATGTATCTCTAGAAGCACTTTTAGCAGCTGCGGTGTCCCCCAGGGCTCGGCCTTGAGTCCACTGCTTTTTAATATATACATGAGGCCATTAGCAGGCATAGTTGAGCCCTTCGGACTGAACATAGTTTCTTATGCCGATGATACGCAGCTGATAGTATCCTGTTCCAACTCCCACCCGGACATGGGACTAGCTTTAGGCCCTTGTATGAAGGCAGTTGCTACTTGGATGGCTGATAGTAAACTAAAGCTTAACGATGATAAAACAGAGGTTATGTTTTTTGGAAATAAAATTCCTCCTGCCAATCCTAGCATATTGGGAGGGATATCGATTTTCCCCCCCCCTAAAGGCTTGATAAAAAGCCTGGGGATATGGCTTGATCCCTTTCTTTCTATGGCTCAACATGCAAACAAAGTAGCAGGAACGACCTTCGCTCTGCTCAGGACCTTAAGGAAGGTGTTAACTATTCTGCCTTTTACAGCGAGGAGAATGGTCATCCAGGCATTGATTGGGGCCCGGATTGACTATGGAAACGCGCTGTTCATTGGCTCCCCGAAATATGTAATTCAGAGACTGCAAAGAGTACAAAACGCAGCGGCTCGTCTACTACTAAACATTCCGAAACATCACTCAATACGGCCAGGAATTGTCTCGTTACACTGGCTCCCGGTGGCAGAAAGGATCCAATTCAAGACTCTGTGCCATGTTCATAGATCCATATTTGAGAAGGGACCTGACATGTTGAAAACCCTTGCTCAGGTCTATATTCCAGCTAGGCCTCTTAGATCTTCCTCAGCTAATCTGGTTAAAGTTCCAACTATGAGGAAAGCTAGATGGGGAGGTTGATTGGTAGCCTATCAAGGCGCGTTACTGTGGAATAGCCTTCCTCTCAAGCTGAGAAACAACTCTCAAGAGGTATCGTTTAGAAAAGAATTGAAGACATGGCTATTTAAAACTTAAAACTGAATAATCTTGTGTTTTTAAACAATACATCGTCACTATGGCTGTATAAGCGCTACGAGGCCGTTGGCAGTTGGGCGCTATATAAATCTTTATAACATAACATAACATAACATAAATCATGACAGATTTTCAATTTGAATTTTCTTTATTGAAAAATATTGTAAAAGGACTTAGCTGTGCTTCACCCTCCTACGTATTCAGTTTTCTAAAATGCATTCCAATATACAATATTATTTTTAATCACACAAAAACAAAGCTGCTACACGATGTTCAAATTCATTCAAGCCCCACTGACTTATTCTTGAAGAATAAGTACAGCCACAGCCAACATGTGTTTCGTGACAAAACAACCGCTTCTTCAAGGCTCATATAAAATAGGATGTAGTTTTAAGATACCATCTATAGGCTTCCAACATATCTAGTGATCAGAAACTCTTATATTGCAATACCTCTGATGCTTTAATGTATAACTGTCCTAACAGCTTCACTTACAAATGATCTCCCAAAATTAAATCACTGCCATTTCCGGTGAATTAAATTGTCACCAAGCCCTGCTAATTTGCATCAGTCCATATCATAATTTTCAATTGAGCTTTTGATCCAGGCACATCGTCTCTCGCAAACTCCTGTTAGCAGGGTAAAACAATAATGCATGACAACACAAAATAAAAAACAGAGCTAAACAACACAATCACACATGACATCACAACACAATAATGCAACAAAATATCACACTAAAACATCAAAACAACATGTAGTAAGTCAACAACAAAATACAACAACATATCAGTACATCACAACAATATTGCAAGATAGCAATACAATCTACAGAACAGCACAGACAAGTCAACAATGCAACTCTAACACAATGCACAACAGAATAAGATAATGCAACAAACACAAAATAACAAAGACACAGCACAACATTTAAAACAGCACAAAACACAATATAACAGCAAACTACCAATTCTATCCACCACCCATCCACCTCCAACATTTGACTTTGCTACAGGTGAACATTTATGGTGCAGATTCCATGAAGCTATATATAGTGTAAGCATGTTGACACTGAAAATGCATATTGTGGATTTTCATGTACAAACCATAGCCTACACTTTTGGGGTACATGGTGTATGTCTATGGACTCCTGAGAAGGCCACATTGCTCATACAACCCTCTGCCTCTGGGCTATGTAAACATTGTGACCTTTCTTGGGGTCCACAGATGTATGCTGTGCACCTCAACTGAGGTCCACAGGTATACATCACTCACCAGATCCCTACAATTCAGGATTTCATGGGAGTATCTATTGACAGTTCAAGTGGTAGAATGCGACAGACGCTCAGAGATATGAAGGACCCATTGCACAGACATTGTAGCTTTATTGTTGATAGGTCAAGTGGTAGAATCGCACAGAAGCTCAGAGGTATGAAGGACAGAAATGATGGCTTTATTTTACTACTCAGCTGGGAGTGTAGGTGGGCCAACTTATCTTCCTTGTTTGCGTTGGGGATATTGGTGTCTTTAGCCTTACATGCACAAGGCAAACTGATACAATGTTTATCTGTGCTCTCTCACCTGACAATATTGGGGTGCTCAAAGGTTTCTAGATGTCTAAGCACGGCGACCTCACGGATGGTGGACAGCGGCATTCCCTCCTCGCCAGTCTGTACGCGCACCTGCTTCAGCGCCACGAAGCGGCCTCCGTTCTTGAGATCGCGAGCCTTGAAGACTTTTCCATAAGCACCTTCGCCAATCTCTGCAACACACTCATACTGCTGGTCGGCTTGACTGCCCCTCTCCATTTCTGTTCAGCAGAGATGCTTAGCCTCCTGAGCGTCCAAGGGTGTGTCTGGAGCCTAAGAGTAATACCAGCTTCGGGCACCCCAGTTTCGCACTAATGCATCTCAACACCTTTTGCTTATTTCGATGGACGCCGGATCACACATAAGGGATGGAGACTCATTTTCTCACTCTGTCAGATCTGTGGGAAAAAAACACAAATATCATAATGTAATGTTGGACTCCTTAAGAGAAATGTTATGTTTAGTGTATTCATTCATGCATTCATGACATCGTTTGTGTAGGGGAACTTTTACAAAGCAGACAGGATTTCTTCATTGCAGATGGAAATTCTCTGCCTTTTCACTCAGATATTAAACATGTTGAATGGCACGTAAGGGAGTGCGATCATTAGCAGGCCACTAGAATCACCTTCAATCAGTCCTGTTTATTTTCAGGCAGCTGTAATTTTCATGTTTGGGTTAGTGGCCCTAGACGTACCATAAAATAACCAAACTACAATTCCTAGCATATTTCCGGCAATTGCCTAAAAGACCAGGAAAAAGGGAGGACGCTCCTCATATCATGGCAGCAATACAAAAATGTGCAAATCTCTAGCTCAACAAAATACATTTCTACTTATTTCCTTTGTACATGAAGTTTGAGCAATTGGAGTTGTTTCAGGAAAAACGTAAGGAATGTTCATCCTATGGAAACACAGCTAATATGCGTTGTGCAGTGCATAGTGGCTTCTTGACGTGTAACACATTCACCCACTGTTATATCTTCTATCAATTGCATGCTGCACACTGAGATTTACCAGTTTGTAGCTGGGCCAAGCAAAGCACCAACTCCAAAGCCAAGACCTGTTATCATGTCACATGTGACTTGTTGGCGGGGATGAGGGTCACCCTACGTGGCAACCATGTATCTAGTAACAATTGCAAACGTGAAACTACAAGTCCCAGTATGCAAAGGGATAGTGACTAAAATGCCAGGGCTGACATACTGTCTAAAATGTGGCTTGGTGAAGTTTGGCAGTTACGTGAAAGGAAATCCCTCCTGCTTTAAACAAGGAGGACAACGTTTCGTGGTCCTATGATCTAGGGGATTTTGTAGCCCTGTGTTAATGGAAACAACACAACTACCACACTGCAACAACATTCCAAGAATTAACACATGCTCAGCCCTGACACTGGATTCCCCGAGACCAGCTCAGGTGGAAGCATTTGTGAGTGTTAGGGCCAGCTGAATTGCACGTGTCTCCATGACAGCTTCATTTAATTCTGCCCACTCCTAAAATGCTCGCACCTACTTGTGTTCATTTGCAGTCTACTGGCGCACGAAAGACAACAAAAGGAAAGTTGTATTTGCGTGGTGTGCATATGTTTGTGTTGTGTGACATGCAATGAGCCATGCATGCGGACTCGAGGTAGCAACCAGCGTCGTTGTATTAACACGTGGTTAGCGGCTGGAGTTATACAGTGGGGGTCGAGACGCTGCTCAGGTCTTATAAAATAATTGCAAGGGTTTTCAGCAGTAGTCCAGCCCGTGTTGGTTATCAAGGGAATATCTAAGGAATGGGTAATTGGGGTGGAAAAACAAGCTATGTATTCCGTTTCAGTCCACCCCACCCAGGTGTCCTTGCCACGTGCAGGGGCTGCAAGAAATTGCATAGCGTCAATGCGTTCTTTTTTTTAGAAGAATTTTATTTTAACCAACAGCGAAAGCTGTTTTGACCACCCATCCCCACACTTTACTTTCAATGGTAAAAAAACTACAAATTACCTATGTTTCACTTTAACGAATCTGCAAAGTAACACACGTACCATGGAACAAAGCGCCGTGAAATACACAGCGCAGGTTCATCCTTTCGCCCACATGCATAGCAAGCGCCTACCCCTTGCCAGCGGGTAACTTCACGTGGATATAAGAGATTACTTACTGGCACCGCGTGATGCGAGTTCTGCAGTCTTACGAGCCTCCTGGAAAAGTACCACCGGCCCCAGGTCACAAAACTAGCGGTCGAGCTTTCACCCTTATCCGACAACGTGACTAGATACCTTCCGGGAGCGCATGGCCATACTGCCCCACTCTTAACAAGCCACCCTAAAACTACTGCAAATGCACGATGTTAATAAATATAAGGTTGCACGTGGCCAGGTCCAGGAACGCCCTGACCGGAGCACACAGGTAGGTAAGACCGTGCTGACCGCACTACTCTGTGTGGCAGAAATTCACCTTCCTACTGCCGTTACTTTAAATGTATTTTGTTTTAGATTTTATTTCCAGGGATAAAAGATGTCCGTTTCAAGGCTCTCTGTGACGGTCGCACTTTAACGCATGCCCACGCACCCCACGGTTTCCCAGAGGAAGTCGCCCTGCTATCCGCTTCCTCGTGCCGAGTACCTTTCTCCCTGGTTTCGGGGCGGCGACCCTGTCTCTCCTACTTACTCTGTTCCTTTCCCACGCTGGCTGAATGTGACTTGACCCCCCGCATCAAAAAAAAGTTTGACACAGAGCTTGAACATTTCCGCATTCCTCGCTGACTACAAAGGCCCGGGCCGCCCGCCGCCTCCTCCTGTTCTCTGCGCTCGGTCCTAGCACTCAATGCAGTCTTTCTTGGGCTTCTGCCGAGAGAGGGAAGGCAGCCCCTGAAGGGTCCCCAGGCGCCGTGTGTCCTCCAGTATAACTTGCTCTGCCTCCACACGGAGGTGTCCACTGCTCCTGTGCCAAGCAGTAGGCGCTGCCACGGGATAGTTATTAGGCTGCGGTTTTTAAATGTAACCGCGCCAGTTTAAGAATTATAAACCGTGAATGTGGTAGCATAATCAGCCAAGCTCCTGCCTTTTAAAGTGCTGGCTGTTATATTTACATCTTATTATACGGCATCTTCAGAGGTGTTATCTATGGCAGCAGGGGCTAATGCATGTTTCAAATGGGATATAATTCTCCAGATGCGTTATACAATTGACAGGCAATAAACAATGCAGTTTCCCAAGCTCCCGCTGTCGGGAATTTCCTTATTTAAAAAAAAAAAAAAAAATAGTATAGATAATCGGGACACACTTACAGTGACACCAATCATTAGTGTAAAAGGTCATTTATTTAGGACAGGATTTAACCAGATTACATCATTTAACTTTCAATTTATACCACAACATTAAAAGAACCCCAACCCTTCAAGATTTCCTCGCTCATCTTTCTCTCTTCCGAACCCCCATTTCACATTCCCTCCCTTAGACACTCCCCTTTTCCTTTCATGCCCTACTTGCATTGTGCACCCCCCCACTCTGATCCTTCACCTCCCCTCCCCTTTATCTTTCATGCCCTATTTGCTTCGTGCACCCCCCCCCACTCTGATCCTTCACCTCCTTGTTTTTCCCCTTGGAAGGGTAGTCAAGCCCGCATCTGGCTCTCCACCCTCCCCCATCTACTACCAACCAGAAAAACCCACTTGGTGTTTTTCTGCCCCACCCTGGGAAAGCACACACTTTTTTTTTTAAACTCCACTGCAACCTCAACCACCTATGTTTGTTCTCTGAACCACAACTTCTCTCCCCATAACTCCCCTACCAACATCCTCAACTCTGTTAAGTAATATGCATTTCCCAACTGAGACAAGTGCACCCCGTCCGCTCTGAGTGCCTCATCTTGTTCCTTGATGTCCGCATGCTTCAAAACCTTTATCCCTTGCACCCAACAAAATACCCACATGGCCCTGTTCAATTTTTTGCGAGCCCGCTCCATGTTTAACTGCCCCTCTCCAAACTCGTCTGGGCACAAACTCCGTCCATACCAAACAGGTACCGTGTAATCTCTGTTTTAGGAGTTCCAAATCTCTCTGCATGTGTTGGATTAGTGTGAGCCCTGATAGCTTCACAAGGTCATTTTCCCCCAGATGAATCAGCAGCAAATCAGGACATCCCCATTCCGGCAAACTAGCAGTAATAATTGGAAGCAGACTTCCCCACCTCATGCCACTTTTGCCCTACCAGAAAACTTCATGATGTCTGCTAGGGAGTCCCAGCGCCCCGCCGTAAATTTGTTTTTCTGCAAACTTCGCTGCCCAGTGAATAAAGGAATGGCCGACCAGCCATGTCTCTTGTGCTTCTGTGGGCCAGCCACACATCCTGCAAAGAAAAAGAACTGTAAAGGTTGTCTCAGAGCTAAAACCCCAACCAAAATGTGAGTCAACTCACTAACCATGCAGACTCTAAGTAAAATTGCATTACGGCTTCATATAGCGCTCGCAGCATCTAGATTTCAATTCTAGCCCAGTCCCATCCCAAATGGGCCGCCGCTGTAGCTGCCCCAATCCTGAATGAATGTGTGCCAAAATCCAACGGTTGCCGACCTGTCCGTTTCAGAGCCATCCTCAAAACCTGCAACAGCTGGTAGCTAGTAAGCTTGGCCCCTGTCCCATGTACAAACACACCATTCTCCCCTGTCAGGTGTTGCCTTTGCTTAAAACTCATCCATTCCCCCACCGGGCACGCTGACACATCACCACCTTTGTCGAGCCATACCCATTTCCCTTTCCCCAACTGGTCAGTCTTAGAACGCCTCAGCCAAATCCCCAAATGATCCCCGTGCATACAAACCTCCTTGACCTTCACCCCAACCCCTTTCCCTACCCCCAGCAATTCAGACACTCTGAATGCTCCAAAAAAACATCCAAACCATACACAGGCGGAATAACGCCAATTCATACTCATCGGTGCAGCATACCAGCAGCACATGCAATAGCTCTAGAAGTAGTTCAAAAGTGATGGGCTCTCTGGCTGACCTACCCGAACCAGCCCTAACCCTGCCCCAGCATTTCTGCATCTTACCCAACAAATCATTACGCACTGGATCGGAACCAAAGAAAAGTTTCCCATAAAAAAAACCCCAGCCAATTTTCCCCCGATTGTCACAGGAGATAAACCCTCCCCAATCAGAAAAAGCACAAAGCGCAACGCGCGTGACTCAAGATCCTGCGGTCCTTGTGACCAAAAATTGCCCAAACACAACTCGAAAGATTGAAACTCCAACCATGCAAGCCTGTAACTCTGCCAAGTGGATACCACTAAGGACATCTCCACCAGCCCAGTGATCATCACGCCCCCCACTAACAAATGTCTGCAGGGACCGCGGTCTTGCTCCGCTCCGCTCCTGGGGCCAATTTGTGAAAACGTTGCCACTGTGAACGAGACAGGGAATCTGCAATCTCGTTGTAAACCCCAGGTATGTGTGCAGCTTTGAAAATAACATTTAAAGACAAACAACAAAGCATATACTGGCGCAATAAGCGCAAAACTCTGAGGTCCCTTGCTCGCTGTCTGTTGGCTAACTCAATGACTGTCATATTGTCCACCTGAAAAACCACTATCCTGTTAGCTAGTTCCTGCCCCCAAACTGCCAAGGCCACCAGGAGTGGAAATAACTTGAGAAAGGCAATACTCCTCCCTTGCTGCAGCCATTGTGTGGGCCATGGTTCCGCGCACCACCTCTCGTCCCAGTAAAGGCAGAAGCTCTGGCTGCATTGGAAAAAATTTGGACTTGCCACACCGTATCAGTGTCACAGAACAACATGGATACCCTGTAGGGTAGGTCGCTCCCCCTGCCGCTGCAGCTCCTCCAGGTTCCTGAGACCCACCCCACAGTAAGTACCCCCCACCTCCCAGGCCCTCGTTCTGCCCCGCGCTACTCACCCTCTCTCCTGCTCCTGCTTCTTTTCCTCTTTTCTTCTTCTCTGTTCTTCCTCCTCGCTCCTCGTCTGTATTCTTCTTCTGTACTCCTCTTCTCCCCGTCTTCTCTCCTCTTCTCTTCTTCCTCATCTTCTGCTGTGGTCTTCTGCCCTCTGTTTCTTCGTTTTTTGTATCTTCCTCCGTGTTCTTCTGTGTTCTTCTGTCTTCCTCTGTCTTCTTCTGTCTTCCTCTGTCTTCTTCTGTCTTCCTCTGTGTTCTTCTGTCTTCCTCTGTGTTCTTCTGTATTCTTCTCTGTTCTTCTGTCTTCTTCTGTGTTCTTCTGTGTTCTTCTGTGTTCTTCTGTGTTTCTTCTGTTCTTCCGGTCTTCTGCTCTTCCGGTCTTCTGCTCTTCCGGTCTTCTGTTCTTCCGGTCTTCTGTTCTTCCGGTCTTCTGTTCTTCCGGTCTTCTGCTCTTCCGGTCTTCTGCTCTTCCGGTCTTCTGTTCTTCCGGTCTTCTGTTCTTCTGTTCTTCTGTTCTTCTGTTCTTCTGTTCTTCTGTTCTTCTGTTCTTCTGTTCTTCTTGTCTTCTGCCTTCGGCTCTTCTGCCTCCTCCGTCCTCTTCTCCCCGCGCCTGCCCTCCTGCTCCTGCCTCATCCCCCTCCCCCACTCGCATCCCCCCCTCTATCTCCCCTATCTAACCCGTTCACTTTCTACCTCCCTCACTCCTCCTATCTACCTATCTCTCCATCTCTCTATCCCACTATCCAACTCCCTCACTCTCCACCTCCTCCTATCTTCCTATCTCTCTATCTTTTTCCCTATCTATCGATTTCTCTATCTACATTTTCTCTCTACCTATTTCTCTATCTCTCCCCCCTCCCGCCACCCCCTCTATTACCTATCTTCCTATCCTCTCACTCTACCTCTCACCCTCACCCACCTCTACAACCCCCCCTCCCCTATCTTCACAACCCTACACCTGTCTTTCTCCCTAATCTCCTAAACCTCTTAACACTCTCCCACCTCCACCCTTAAACCCCCCTCCCCCAGCTCTTCTCACTCTACCTGTCCCCCCCTCCCTCGCGCTTTCCCGCAACGACCTCCTGCACGCCCCGCCCCCCAGCTCCCATTCGCCCCCAGCTGACCCCTCCCCCCCCCTACCTCATATGGCGGCCGCTGCGCGACTGCACCGCTGGCGTGCCGGAGGCGCACCAGAGGCAAGCCCGTCTGCGCCCGTCCGCGCCTGGCCCGCGCCCAGCGCCACGACCCCTGGTCCCCAGCACTCCCAAGCCCCGATGATCCGCTACGACCCCACCACCCTCCATGCCCTCAACCCAGGACGCTCCAACACCTGCTTCCAAGCTCACCCCAAACGCACCCATGGACCCTTCGCCTGCAACTCCTGCAAACGCATCTTCCACCACGCAACAACTACGACCACAAGCCCACGCGCCATCAACCACCTCAAGTGCATCCTAGTCAACGCTCGCTCCGTTCACAAACACGCCGTTGAACTCTGGGACCTCCTAGACTCCACAGCACCGGACGTCGCCTTCATCACGGAGACCTGGATGAACGCCTCCTCTGCTCCATACATCGCCACCGCCATCCCCGAAGGCTACAAGATCTCCAGGAAAGACCGCACCAACCAAGTAGGAGGAGGTATCGCCATCGTCTTCAAAGACTCCATCAGCGTCACCACCTCCACTGAAGACTCCCCTCTCGCCGCTGAACACCTGCATTTTCAGATTCGCACCGACCCGAGGACCAACCTCAGAGGATCCCTCGTCTACCGAACTCCCGGACCTCGCGCCCCTTTCAGCGACGCCATCGCCGACTTCATCTCCCCGCACGCCCTCGCCTCACCGGACTACATCCTCCTAGGCGACCTCAACTTCCATCTGGAACAAAACAACGACCCCAACACCACCACCCTGCTAGACAACCTCGCCAACCTCGGCCTCAAACAACTGGTGAACACTGCCACCCACATCGCCGGACACACACTCGACCCTATCTTCTCCGCCAGCAAACACGTCTTCTTCAGCCACGCCTCCGCCCTTCATTGGACCGACCACAGCTGCGTCCACTTCACATTCCGACGCGAGACCCGCCACCTCCGCACTCAACCCATCCCTCGCCGACAGTGGAACAAGATCCCTGAAGAGCAACTCTTCTCCGCACTCGCCGCCAACCAACCCACCCTCACCACCGACCCCAACGACGCAGCCCTCAACCTCACAAACTGGATCTCCAACTGCGCAGACAACCTTGCTCCCCTCAAACGCTCGTAGCAACAGAACAACACCAAGAAACCCCTCTGGTTCTCTGACACCCTCAAAGAATCAAAGAAAACTTGTAGCGCACTTGAGAAAGCCTGGCGCAAGGACCGCACCGCTGACAACATGACCGCCCTCAAGAACGCTACCCGCGAACACCACCACCTGATCCGCGCTGCAAAAAGGAATTTTTCCACCAACAGACTGGACAAAAACAGCCACAACAGCAGAGAACTCTTCAGCATCGTCAAGGAGTTCGCCAACGCCGTCACGCCCTCACAGGATCTATGCGAATCCCTCGCCACTTTCTTCCATCGCAAGATCAGCGACCTCCACGACAGCTTCGGACACCAGACCCAACCAAACACCACCGAACCCACATCCCCGACCATCACCCTCAACAACTGGACCCACATCAGCACGGAAGAAACCAAATCCATCATGAACTCTATCCACTCCGGCGCCCCTTCGGACCCCTGCCCGCACTTCATCTTTAACAAAGCCGACGACATCATCGCCCCGCACCTCCAGACCGTCATCAACTCTTCTTTTTCTTCTGCTACCTTCCCCGAATGCTGGAAACACGCCGAAGTCAACGCCCTACTAAAGAAACCTACGGCTGACCCGAGCGACCTGAAAAACTTCCGCCCCATCTCCCTTCTGCCTTTCCCAGCCAAAGTAATAGAGAAGACCGTCAACAAACAGCTGACCACCTTCCTGGAGGACAACAACCTGCTCGACCCCTCACAGACCGGATTCCGAACCAACCACAGCACTGAAACCGCCCTCATCTCAGTCACAGATGACATCAGAACCCTGATGGACAACGGTGAAACAGTCGCCCTCATTCTTCTCGACCTCTCGGCTGCCTTTGACACCGTCTGTCACTGCACCCTAATCACCCGCCTCCGCTCCACCGGGATCCAAGACCAGGCCCTGGACTGGATCGCCTCCTTCCTCGCAAACCGCTCCCAAAGAGTCTACCTCCCTCCGTTTCGCTCAGAACCCACTGAGATCATCTGCGGCGTACCTCAAGGCTCATCACTCAGCCCGACACTCTTCAATGTCTACATGAGCCCCCTCCCCAACATCGTACGCAAGCACGACCTCATCATCACCTCCTACGCCGACACCCAACTTACATTCTCCCTCACCAAGGACCCCGCCAGCGCCAAGACCAACCTACAAGAGGGTATGAAGGACGTCGCAGATTGGATGAGGCTCAGCCGCCTAAAGCTGAACTCTGAAAAAACGGAAGTCCTCATCCTCGGCAACACCCCGTCCGCCTGGGACGACTCCTGGTGGCCCACGGTCCTCGGCACCGCACCGACCCCCGCAGACCACGCCCGCAACCTCGGCTTCATCTTGGACCCTCTTCTCACCATGACCAAGCAAGTCAACGCCGTGTCCTCCGCCTGTTTCCTCACCCTCCGCATGCTCCGCAAGATCTTCCGCTGGATCCCCGCCGACACTAGAAAAACCGTGACCCACGCCCTCGTCACGAGCCGCCTGGACTACGGCAACACCCTCTACGCCGGGACCACAGCCAAACTCCAAAATCGCCTACAACGCATTCAAAACGCCTCGGCCCGCCTCATCCTCGACGTACCCCGCAGTAGCCACATCTCCGCACACCTGAGACACCTGCATTGGCTCCCAGTCAGCAAAAGGATCACCTTCCGACTTCTCACCCACGCACACAAAGCCCTCCACGACAAGGGACCGGAATACCTCAACAGACGCCTCAACTTCTACGTCCCCACCCACCCCCTCCGCTCCTCTGGCCTCGCACTCGCCGCCGTCCCTCGCATCCGATGCTCCACGGCGGGTGGGAGATCTTTCTCCTTCCTGGCGGCCAAGACCTGGAACTCCCTCCCCACCAGCCTCAGGACCACCCAGGACCACTCCGCTTTCCGGAGACTCCTAAAGACCTGGCTGTTCGAGCAGCGATAACCACCCCCTTTGTCCCTAGCACCTTGAGACCCGCACGGGTGAGTAGCGCGCTTTATAAATGCTAATGATTTGATTTGATTTAGAAGTCTGCCAGAAAGGCTTCCCACACCTTAATGTCCTCTCTCAGACCCATTGAAACTCGTATCCTATTATGTGGCAGCACAGCCCGACATAGCTAACCTCAATCGCCTACAGAAAGTCCTTCCTACCCTCATGACCCTGCATGCAAATTAAGGTAGCCCAACAACTTTTGAGCAGTTCGCAGGTCAGTCTTGCGAAGCACCCACACCATAGCCAGAAAATCCAGCATCTCTTTTACCTTCGGCGTCGGCAACCTAGCCATCAAAGTGTTCACGTCCAATTCTATACCCAGAAAGGTTAGGACTGACAGCGGCCCTTCCGTCTTTTCTGGAGCCAAAGGCACTCCCGTCTGCTGAGCTAGTTCCTGAAAGGCTGTCAACGCCCGCCCACAAGCCCCAGAAGTAGCTGTCCCTACGAATAGAAAATCATCCAGATAGTGAGTCACCATCCGGGGCCCACTTTGCCTGACAAAAACCCACTGTAAGAAGGTACTGAAGGTTTCAAAAAGTGCGCAGGAGATTGCACAACCCAAGGGCAGCACCCTGTCAACATAAGTGGCCCCAGCCAGCTGCATACCCAGCAGGTCAAAATCCGCTGGGTGTATCGGCAGCAGCCTGAAAGCAGACTGGATGTTGCATTTTGCCATCTCAGCACCTCACCCACACCTTCTGACCAACCTAATGGCATCTTCCACTGATGCGTAGATCACTTTGGTGTCTTCTGGTGCGATAAAATCATTGACAGACGCTCCATCCGGCAAGGACAAATGATGAATCAGCCGGAACTCGCCTAGGGCCTTTTTGGGCACCACCCCCAAAGGGGATATCATCAAGTGAGCACTTGGCCAGTCGTAAAATGATCCTGAAGTCTCCCAAGCAACGCTTCTTTCGCCAATTTGGCCTGTACCACCTGTGGCTGTTCTTTGGCCGACCGCAAGTTGTCTGGCCATCTCCTACCTCGAGGACCCCGGTAGCCCACTCGGAAACCTTTTTGAAATCCCCACTCCAACTTACAAGCCTTATCGGAATCTGGGTAAATGCGTAACCAAGGCAGCAGGGTCTCCAACGTAATTGGCGTAGGACCCTTTTGGTGCAGTAGCACCCTGCATGCCCCGTCCTTTGGACGCCCTCCATTGTTCTGCTGGGCTGGAGAGGGAGAAACATTGGGTGACTGGATGACGACCCCTGCACTTGGAGCAGTCATGTTTAAACCTACAGGGCTGCCGTGAACAGAAACCTTTATTGACGTTCCAACATGCCCCAGTGGTGGGCACTGGGCTCTTATTACCCACGCCTGCCCCTCCCTGGGCGGGACGGGACTGAAATGGCTTGTAGACTACAGGCAACCCACTTGCAGTATGTGTGTACGCAGAGGATTGAGCAGAGGCCATCCATTGCATCCATAATTCTGGATCTACACAACCCCATGGCTTATCAGGATTGACGCTCACCCTAGCCCTGTACTCTTCGTCATAGCTCAGCCATGCAAAACCTCCAAATGCATCTGTGCCTTCCATATGATATCCATATATTTGAAAAGCGCTATGGCTCTGTCTGGGTATTTTTCACAAGGAAGGCTGGCAAAGATCAAAAAGGCTGACATCCAATTATCCATCGTGATTGGAACTCTTGGCCTGCATGCTAGTTCCCACTCCTCTTCCTTGGATCCCTCCTTGGCCTGAATATCCCTATTCAGGAGCTTAAAAACATCCACATATTCGTGTTTCCAAATTCTCGCTTTGGTTTTGTCCGCCACATGTGATCCCAGGGGCATGGCCAAACCCATGTAAGGGAGCCGCTTCCCATGACTTCCCCCTCCTTGTTGTCAGCCCCGTAACCTCCCCTGCCTTCTGAGTGGCTGTTTCCGTAACCATTATGGAAGTGGCCTCCTTAGCCTAAGTCGTGTCTCCACCTTGCCCTATCCCAACCATGGTTGTCTCAAGCACTGAGCCGTCCCCCACACCAATGGACTTACGTGTGCATGAACCACTGGAGACCGCCCGTCACCCCAAACCGACCACCATCTCCCCTTACCTTTATCCTGTGCCCCAAAGGCTGTGCAACCTTCTTCAAAATCCGACCCCGCGTCATCACTTGGCGCACTCCCGTTGGCCCGTCAGCAGACCCAGTGTCCTGTAAAACAAAAGCAGAAGAAGAGGTTGCGCCGCACTTGCGCCCTCACCACCCCCTTTGACAACGCTCACCACCTCCTCACGAATCTCTCCTTCTTCCCATTCATCCCCTTCTTCATCATAATCGAGCTCCACCTCATCGTCAACATCCCACTCACACCTGTTTCCGATACTGCCCTTCGGTCTCGCCAACATCTCAGCAGTTACTTCTTGCCCCACATGGCGAAAACCATCCGTGCGATACCCCCGATCCAGCGTGTAGAGAAGGCCGCCGAAGACCCCTCTATTGCTTCAGACCAATGTGCCAGGGCCGGGTTGCGCCCCGTTGGTGTCGCCTTCTTTCTGCCAACCTCAGCTGCTGGCATTATTCTGCCTCTCCTCTCGTGGCCGTGTGCATCACCGGGGCTTCCCGCGCCGACTGGCCCTCCGGTCACACAAGCTTCCTGACCCCTCCCTTCCTCTACCTGTGGCACTCATACCAAACTACCAGCACCTGAACCAGACTGCTGTGGCCCCCTGGCGTCGGGCCCTCCATCGCCCTCTTACACAGCCTGCCCCAGGCCCCTGCCTCCTCCCGGTCCTTACACAACTGGGCCCATCTTGCTTCAGTTTCCGCGACAACCCGACGTTGCTCTCTAATCCTGGCTTCCAAGTCCCATGCCTCGGCCTGGTCCCAGCCAACCTGCACCTGACTACCTGCAAGCACCGGGCCCTCAGGCCCCTCCCCTGCCCCAACCTTGGGCTTCTTGCCTTGCCTGTTCACTGACTTGGGCTTGGCGACCCCCCCTGCCCTTTGCAGTGTACTTACCGTGTTTTTGACCTAGGCCCCCAATGTGGGCTGGGTCCTCTTTGGGGAAGACAAGTCCAAAGAGGCCCAAACACTGCTGGGCCCAGGCATGGGCTGACCACCTGTCTCTGGGCGAGTACCAGGGCCCTCCCCATAACCATCTGGTCCCCTGGGGACCCAACTCGGGGAAAAACTGGGCCTGCCTCACCCCTGGCTCCCTCTGACTCCTGGCCTGGTCCAACATCCCCCACATTATGTTGTGGGGGGCTTGAAGTGCTTCGCGCTCGCCCTCCTGAAGGGTTAAATGAATCCTGGGGCCCCTCCCTCCGTCCCCTTCCCTCTCTGGTGATGAACATGCGGCTATGACTGCCGCTACGCGGCTCGACGCTGCCCGCGTCGGCCGCATCATACCGACCCAGGCCTGGTCCAGGACACCAGGCCTGAGTAGGTCAGATCGGCCGGCTTCGCCCAGGACGCGAAGCGCAGCCTTTACCGCCTTAGCGTCGTGGCTGGTTGCCATGGCGCCGGGCGGTGATAGCGGCGGAGAGCCGCGTATGAGATTACAAATGAGGCCGTAAGCATCGCTGAAACAAAAGGAAATCTTAAACACTCGCCTGATGAAGCAAAACACCCCACGGACGCCAAATTCCGCCCGCTCAAAGGTCGGCGTGTAAAGAGGCCGATCCCTCCTCCCACACCCCTTTTAACCCTTAAGCCTTAAACCCTCCCCCACTTACCTGGTGCCCATCCCGATCCTTTGCGCCACTTCCCGTCCTCCCGAACGTGCCTGCGGAGAGACTAGAGTGAGTCTCTCTCTCTCTCCACGGGCCCCTCCATAGTTCTGGAGTTCACTATTCACTCCTCTACACAATGTCTTGGAGGCAAGTAGTGTTTGTTATTCTACTTTAAGACTTGCAAGAGATATCGAATACACAATATAACTACTATTGCAATGTAATATTGCACTATTTATTTTGTTGGCGTACACTAATATTAATAAACTAAGCTTCCCAGCATGCTACAGAAGTTTAAAGAGAACCAACGAACATCGGTACACACTAACATATCAGACGTCCACTTAGTAAAGCTTGCAGGTAGGACCAAGTGTGAGCAAGGCTGAGGCGTGGCACGGATCAAAGATGAGATGGTCTCAGCTCAATCATACACCGACGAGAGGGTCCCTTAAGAACAGACATAACCACATCCACCCATAGAAGGTGGCATCAACAAGCCCCAGCAAAAGCTCTCGGTCTGCTGAGTGTCAAATGTGCATTTTGCTCGTAGTTTTTCTTTGCTTTTAGACAGGGCACAGGCCCGAAACAAAGAAGTGGGGAGCCCTACCAAGTTAGGTGGTATCCAAGTGACATCATGATGTGTGACACTGCAAGTGGAGTCACAGGGAGTGACATCACAAGAAGTGAGTACATTTAAATGCACTTCAATATGTAACAAATGAGATTTTGAGTAGATTTGTTAATGGCTTAAGGTATCATCTGCCAACTAAATCTCAGGGAATAACAATAATAAGATAACTCTGGAGGTTAACGTATTTGCTAGAGAGACCTGCGTTTTGTCCTGTCCCAGTTTTCAATAAAATTAGCATAGAGGGTTAATAGATCTACTGTAAGCACATTTTGTAGCACAGATAACAGAATTGTATTTTATGTGAATGGGTAAGTATGTTACTGCTTTTAACACAAAGATCCTTTTGTTACCTGCAGTTTATAAATTGTAATCCTCCTATTATAGAACATTGGGCTATGAAGGGCATGTGGCTCCTACACCTTGTAACCCTCACTGTCCTATTTTACACATCCTGTACATTGATTGACTCACACATGATTTATTATCAATGTATAATACATAAGTGTATATAAAGTGCTCTGACACCCTGCATTGGGATGAGTAGCGCTAAATAGCTATCAAAGAAATAAACAAAATAGTGGTATTTAAATTGTTGTAAATACTGGTATAGTCCAACACATCTGGCATTCTTACTTTACATGCATATCTCTTATATATAGGGACTAAAAGTCAAAAGCATACGTTTCTTAAGTATTTGTGAAGAGATATTCTGTGTAGTTTTGTTGCCCCTCCATTGCATTTAGATGTGAAGCTCCTCATAACTCCAAGCCACAATACTCCAAAAGGAGGCCTAATCGGCCTTTGTTATGGCCCCAGTTGGAATCTGGTAAGCCCCCTTCCTGCCTGCATGCTGCTGCTGGGAATGAAAGCAGGCAACGTGCTGGCGCTGCTGAATGTGTCCCGGTGTCTTGAAATTACACTGGGATAAGTTTAGCATATTTCTGTGGGGCAAAACTCTAAGGCAGGGTAGACCGTATCCACCATGTGAAAAAAAGTGATTATAAGGGCCTCAGAGGTATTCAGACTTTACAACACTTGATAGAGTCCTATACTCTGGGATTTGAATTATTGAGTGCTATAAATAGCACATATTCCATTTTTATCCCCTAGTAATGTGGAATAAAAAGCCTATTTTGTCACTTACCACACCAAAATCTGCCATTTCTCCCTTTAAGTTCAGACAGGCTTGAGCTGCTGAAATTTAATAGGGATTGGGACCTAATCACATCCAGTAGTTGCTACATGTGACAAAGTCTGCACATCTCAAAATTCCAACCCTTAAAGAAACAGGAGCTTGAGCAGGTTTTGCCCTATGCTGTAGAAGGCTAGCATCAGGCGAGTAGTTGCTCCAAAATTCTTGCTCCCTAACGCAGCATGCTTGCATCATGGGATTTGCCTATGTTAGCAGGAATGGTATGATTTGTGCTTCAGCAATCCATTGGCATGAGCTCCTCGTTCTTTCTCTCGCCGAGAACCATTGCAACTCCTACTTCATCCACTAAATCTACAATATTGGAAAAGGGACCAAGACCACTCCACTGCCCACACACCTGCTCGAAATTTTTTCTCCATTTGCAGACAGGCTTAATCAAAATGCAGAAATATAGCTCCTTTTGGTGTGTTGTTGTGATTGTGTGCATGTTTTCACTGTGGGTTGTAGTTTAACCCTCATTGCCTGCTGATGTCCTTATTGTGGCCAGGAAGCTGTTGAGAGACATCATTGCCAGGTCTAGGGTACCCTTCACTTTTACAATGACTGGGGTACCCACTTTGTCTCCTCTAGTTTTGGAAGAATGCAAAGCTTTAAAGATTAAACTGCAGTTTTACTATTCCTACCACCCAAATAGGTATAATACCACCCTGCCTTATAAGATAGCTAAAATATGTTCAGATATGCAACTGAAAGGCCTAACGCTTTATCCTTGGCACTCTGGTCGGTATGAGCCATTCCTTTACACAGGACTCAACTGAACCCCTATGAAGTGGTCTTGGGCAAACCCATGATTCTCCCTTCAAATCCTCCTGTTGCACCCACTACTATATCATTTGAAGATAATATAGTGTTACAGTGTTTTAAGCATTTGATTAGCTGTCTCTGCAGTTTCCATTCTCACGGCTGAGCTTTCCTGCCCGACTGACCTACTAGAACCTTACACAGCCTGGCTGTTGGATTACATTAGTGAAAGTCTGCCTTGCAGCCACACTGGAAGGGGCACTACACCAGTATTGGTGGTGAGCAGCACCTGGTAAAGTGATGAGGACTCCCTTTCTGGGTGTGTTCTTGCCCCTGCAAACATGCAACAGAACCTCCAGACATCGTGCCTGCAACCACTGCTGTGCTTCTCTCAACCAGTTAGAATCCATATGCAGAACCTGCTTTTCTGAGGCAAGGTTACAGAAAGGGGTTCCAGCGTCTGCAACCTCAGTCATAAAAAGATGCAGCCTTTCCATTGCACCATTACTAACTTAAGGCTCTAGTCACAATTATACATTTATAAGTGTAAATTTACTCCGGGTTAAATTTACTCTCATACTACACTTTGCAGTAACCTTACAGGACCTGTTCATGGGCTGCACTTTGTAGTATGTTTAGTAGTACCACAATATTACTACTCGGGTACTGCAAATGCTATTCACACAGCTACAAGCAAATACTCCAGCCTCTCCTATCTTTCCTATGCAGTGATCTCCGCACATGTACACCTATATTTTTGTAGTAAATATGGGCCTCATAGAATATCTGAAGGAGCCCTGTCTCCACTCCAGTGTTGAAGTCACAGGAATGCAGGCAATAAACCTCAGCTGTGTGTAAAGCTGTCCTATCCTCCATTTAGTGACATGCTAAAGCAGGGATATCCAAAATTAATTCCACTTTTGTTTTTGTAATTAATATTCTAAGTTAACCCCTTTGCTGCCAGGCCTTTTCCCTCTCAGGTGCCATGCTTTTTTTTGGCTATTTGGGGCAGTTCGCGCTTAGGCCCTCATACCTTTTTGTCCACATAAGCTACCCACGCCAAATTTGCATCCTTTTTTCCTAATATCCTAGGGATTCTAGAAGTACCCAGGCTTTGTTGGTTCCCCTGAAGGAGACCAAGAAATTCGCCAAAATTCGGCAAATATTTCATTAAAAAAATAAAATAAAAATAGGGCAAAATGGGGAAAAAGGGCTGCAGAAGAAGGCTTGTATTTTTTTCCCCCTGAAAATGCCATCAACAAAGGGTTTGCGGTGCTAAAATTGCCATCTTCCCAGCTTTCAAAACAGGCAGACGTGAATCAGAAAACCCAATTTTCAACACAAGTTTGGCATTTTACTTGGACATACATCATTTTTACTATTTTGTGTGCTTTCAGCCTCCTTCCAGTTAGTGACAGAAATGGGTGTGAAACCAATGCTGGATCCCAGAAAGCTAAACACTTCTGAAACATAGACAAAATTATCAATCCAGCAAGAGGTAATTTGTGTAGATCCTAAAAGGGTTTCCTACAGAAAATAACAGCTGAAATAAAAATAAATATTGAAATTGAGGTGAAAAAAACAGCAATTGTTCTCCACGTTTTACTCTGTAACCTTTTCCTGCGATGTTAGATTTTTGAAAGCAATATATCGTTACATCTGCTGTACTCTTCTGGTTGTGGGAATATATAGGGCTTGTAAGTTCATCAAGAACCTGAGGTCCCCAGGGCCAATAAATGAGCTGCACCTTGGAATGGGATTTCAGTCTATACCGGGTATACAGCAATTCATTTGCTGAAATATAAATAGTGAAAAATAGGTATCAAGAAAACCTTTGTATTTCCAAAATGGGCACAAGATAAGGTGTTGAGAAGCAATGGTTATTGCACATCTCTGAATTCTGGGGTGCCCATTCTAGCATGTGAATTACAGGGCATTTCTCAAATTGATGTCTTTTTTACACACTGTCTTACGTTTGGAAGGAAAAAATGTAGCGAAAGACAAGGGGCAATAACACTTGTTTTACTATTCTGTGTTCCCCAAGCCTCCCGATAAAAATGGTACCTCACTTGCATGGGTAGGCCTAATGCTTGCGACAGGAAACGCAACATGGACACATCACATTTTTACGTTGAAATCTGATATGTTTTTTGCAAAGTGCCTAACTGTAAATTTTGGCCTCTAGCTCAGTCGGCACCTAGGGAAACCAACCAAACCTGTGCATTTCTGGAAAATAGACACCTAGGGGAATCCAAGATGGGGTGACTTGTGGGGCTCTCACCAGGTTCTGTGACCAAGAATCCTTTGCAAACCTCAAAATTTGGCCCAAAAAACACTTTTTCCTACATTTTAGTGACAGAAAGTTCTGAAATATGAGAGGAGCCACCCATTTCCTTCCACCCCACGTTCCTCCAAGTCTCCCTATAAAAATGGTACCTCATTTGTGTGGGTAGGCCTAGTGCCCGTGACAGGAAATGCCACAAAACACTATCTGGACACATCAAAATTATCGAATACAAAATTACCTGTTTTTGCGGGGGGCATCTGCCTTTTTGGTCCTGGGCTCAGCAGCCATCTAGGGAAACCTACCAAACCCAGACATTTCTGAAAACTAGACACACGAGGGAGTCTAGGGATGTGTGACTTTTGTGGGACTTTTGTGGTGTTTGCTTACCCAGAATCCTCGGCAAACCTCAAATTTAGCTCAAAAATCACATTTTCCCCACATTTCTGTGTGGGAACACCACACCTGGACAAATTTCCTACCATCCCACGTTCCCCTAAGTATCCCGGTAAAAATTATACCTCACTAGTGTAGGTGGGCCAAGTGCCTATGACAGGGAAGGGCAAAAAACATTGAGGGGGAACCAAAGCGGGTCCAAAAGGGCAGTTTGAAAAAAAAGATTTAGGCTGACAAGTGCAGTAGAATCTTTATCGGTATAGATGAGACAATGCTGGGTGGTAGGAATTTTGTGGATTCCTGCATATTCCGGAAGGTTCCATCACAAATGTGGGAAATGTGTGATTTCCAGCTAAGTTGGAGGTTTGCAGGGCAGGGCATTGTGGGTATGAAAATGGTGCGGGGTGCATGTGAAGCACACCACCCTGGAATCACCCAGATGTTTAGTTTTCAGATTTGTCTAGGTCTTGTGGATTTTCCTACATGGCAGCGTCCCAAAGTCCCAAAAGTGCACCCCTCACCATTCCAAGTGGGACGATTTTGAGAGTTAGCCAATCTCATGGCCCAAATGTAAAACCAAAACCCCAAATAATCAAATGTCCTCTTGCTTGCCGTGGGATAAGATGTTTTAGTGTGCAGGGGGAGAGCTGAAAGACTGTTACCCCCTTCAGTTGGGGTAGGGGCATAACCAGGCCCATACTGTTTGGTAGCCACCACCGCACTATATATATATTTTTTTAATTCCCTAGCATCTAGTAGACTTTCTGCACCCCTGGGGTGTGGATCGGAGGTAATTGCCACATCTGCCCCCTGGTGGACGGGACAACTTTGTCCCCATTTATTTGGGGTGGGGGTATGCCCATACCCCACCCTCTTATTTTGAAGAGAAAATCTTCCCTGGTCTCTGGTGGGCTTTCTGCCCTCCTTGCGAGCAGATGGCCTTCGAAAAATAGGCTGATCTGCCACCAAGGCGGGCAGATATGGCCAACAGTAATGTGCCCCCCTTTGGCAGCGACCCTTGCCCAAGGGGCTGCCCCCCCAAACAAAACACACACATACACACAGATCCCTGGTGCCTAAGTCGTTTCTGCCCCTAATAGAAATAGGCCGATCTGCCCCCAAGTGGACCAGCTCCCCTTGTGTGAAATTGGCGCAAAAAAATCCCTTTTGCCTAGTGGTGTCTGCCCCCCTTGGGGGAAGATTGGCCTAACAAAAATAGGCTGATGGGACAGAAATGGGCTAAATACCTTTTGCCCCCCAGGGGAGCCACCATTGCCTAAGGGGTCCCTCCCCGTACATAAAAACACAAAGTAAGTAAACAAATATATATATCCCTGGTGTCTAGAGGTTTCTGACCCCCCCCCCCCCGGGGGTAGATCGGCCTAATTATATTATAATGGCCTAAAAATAATATGGCCCCCTAGGGAGCGACCCTTGCCCAAGGGGCCGCTCCCCTTATTGAAATACATACAAAAAAAAATCCCTGGTGTCTGGTGGGCATTTCTGCTGCCTGATCGCAGGAAAAATGCTGAGAGAGACCTGAAAGGAAAGGTCTTTCCTTTCATGCCTCTCCTGCCCCACCTCCCGATTGGAAGAGATATGCTTTTGCATTTCTCTTCTGGGATCGCGCTGGAAGCATGCTCGCCCCAGTCACCCTGGGGGTTAAACTTCACGGGTGACCATCTGAAGACATCTACTTTCAATATTGGCATTACGTATCCCATATATTTTCTCACCTTCCTATGATCATGAGGTTTCTGCTGCCTTCAAGCCTATCCTAATCCTTTTGAAATGTTCCTATATATGTGCCTAACCTGTAATTTAGGCTTCCATCCTTGAGCTGTCCAGGCTGGTCAGATGTGTATAAAAAAACAGACTGTTCCCCTGATTCTAGTGCTTATGTAAATTGTCAAGTATTTCCCTCTCATATGTAAATGTTTCTTTCAGGTTGCTTGCTATCTCACCTAGGGGGTCATTACAACATTGGCGGTAAAAGCCGCTTACCGCCGTGCAGAAGACCGCCAACACACCGCCGCGGAATTCCGCCACAGCTGTTATGACCCAAATCTCGAAATCCGACAAAATTCAGACACCCACACAAGTCCGCCACAACAAAGGTCAGGGATAAACTGTCGAAAACAAAACCTCCACTGTCACGCCAACAGAAATACGCCCACGCTATCACAACCCACGAATCCACGCAGCAGTCTTTTAACCGCGGTATTCCATTAGCGGTCCACACTGCCGAGCTCAAAATACACACACACATACAAAACACAGCCACATTGTACAATTTGAAATACACACACCTGAGACACATACACACACCACACCCACACACCCAATACAATATAATACACACACCCACAAACACCTACGACCTCAATTGAGAAAGAAGCTGAAGGAAGTTGGCTCTGTATGTACTATTTCAAAGTAAGAAATAGCATGCACAGAGTCCAAGGGTTCCCCTTAGAGGTAAGATAGTGGCAAAAAGAGATAATTCTAATGCTCTATTTTGTGGTAGTGTGGTCGAGCAGTAGGCTTATCAGAGCGTAGTGTTAAGCATTTGTTGTACACACACAGGCAATAAATGAGGAACACACACTAAGAGACAATTCCAGGCCAATAGGTTTTTGTATAGAAAAATATATTTTCTTAGTTTATTTTAAGAACCACAGGTTCAAGATTTACAAACAATACTTTAAATGAAAGTCATTTCACTTAGGAACTTTAGGGACGTTGAATTAGCAAAATAGCATATACAGTTTTCACACAAATGGCAATAAGCTATTTTAAAACTAGACAGTGCAATTTTCAACAGTTCCTGGGGGAGGTAAGTGTTTGTTAGTTTTTCAGGTAAGTAAACCACCTACTGGGTTCAAAGTTGGGTCCAAGGTAGCCCACCGTTGGGGGTTCAGAGCAACTCCAAAGTTACCACACCAGCAGCTCAGGGCCGGTCAGGTGAAGAGGTCAAAGTGGTGCCCAAAATGCATAGGCTTCAATGGAGAAGGGGGTGCCCCGGTTCCAGTCTGCCAGCAGGTAAGTGCCCGCGTCTTCGGAGGGCAGACCAGGTGGGTTTTGTAGGGCACCGGGGGGGACACAAGTCAGCACAAAACGTACACCCTGAGCGGCACGGGGGCGGCCGGGTGCAGTGTGCAAACAGGCGTCGGGTTCGCAATAGGTTTCAATGGGAGACCAAGGGGTCTCTTCAGCGATGCAGGCAAGGGGGGGGCTCCTCGGGGTAGCCACCACCTGGGCAAGGGAGAGGGACACCTGGGGGTCGTTCCTGCACTGGAGGTCAGATCCTTCAGGTCCTGGGGGCTGCGGGTGCAGTGTCTTTACCAGGCGTCGGGTCCTTGAAGCAGGCAGTCGCGGTCAGGGGGAGCCTCGGGATTCCCTCTGCAGGCGTTGCTGTGGGGGCTCAGTGGGGTCAACTCTGGCTACTCACGGTCTCGTAGTTGCCGGGGAGTCCTCCCTGTGGTGTTTGTTCTCCACAAGTCGAGCCGGGGGCGTCGGGTGCAGAGTGCAAAGTCTCACGCTTCCGGCGGGAAACGTGTGTTGTTTCAAAGTTGCTTCTTTGTTGCAAAGTTGCAGTCTTTGTGGAACAGAGCCACTGTCCTCGGGAGTTCTTGGTCCTTCTAGATGCAGGGTAGTCCTCTGAGGCTTCAGAGGTCGCTGGACCCTGTGGAACGCGTCTCTGGAGCAGTGTCTTTAGAAGTGGGGAGACAGGCCGGTAGAGCTGGGGCCAAAGCAGTTGGTGTCTCCGTCTTCTCTGCAGGTTTTCAGCTCAGCAGTCCTTCTTCTTCTTAGGTTGCAGGAATCTATCTTGCTGTGTTCTGGGAGCCCCTAAATACTCGGTTTAGGGGTGTGTTCAGGTCTGGGGGGTTAGTAGCCAGTGGCTACTAGCCCTGAGGGTGGCTACACCCTCTTTGTGCCTCCTCCCTGAGGGGAGGGGGGCACATCCCTAATCCTATTGGGGGAATCCTCCATCTGCAAGATGGGGGATTTCTAAAGTTAGTCACCTCAGCTCAGGACACCTTAGGGGCTGTCCTGACTGGCCAGTGACTCCTCCTTGTTTTTCTCATTATCTCCTCCGGCCTTGCTGCCAAAAGTGGGGCCGGAGGGGGCGGGCAACTCCACTAGCTGGAGTGCCCTGGGGTGCTGTAACAAAGGGGGTGAGCCTTTGAGGCTCACCGCCAGGTGTTACAGTTCCTGCAGGGGGAGGTGAGAAGCACCTCCACCCAGTACAGGCTTTGTTACTAGCCACAGAGTGACAAAGGCATCCTCCCCATGTGGCCAGCAACATGTCTGGTGTGTGGCAGGCTGCTAAAACTAGTCAGCCTACACTGGTAGTCGGTTAAGGTTTCAGGGGGCACCTCTAAGGTACCCTCTGGGGTGTATGTTACAATAAAATGTACACTGGCATCAGTGTGCATTTATTGTGCTGAGAAGTTTGATACCAAACTTCACAGTTTTCAGTGTAGCCATTATGGTGCTGTGGAGTTCGTGCATGACAGACTCCCAGACCATATACTCTTATGGCTACCCCGCACTTACAATGTCTAAGGTTTTGCTTAGACGCTGTAGGGGCATAGTGCTCATGCACTTATGCCCTCACCTATGGTATAGTGCACCCTGCCTTAGGGCTGTAAGGCCTGCTAGAGGGGTGACTTATCTATACCTATAGGCAGTGTGAGGTTGCCATGGCACCCTGAGGGGAGTGCCATGTCGACTCAGTCATTTATCCCCACTAGCACACACAAGCTGGCAAGCAGTGTGTCTGTGCTGACTGGACCCCAGGGTGGCATAAGACATGCTGCAGCCCTTAGAGACCTTCCCTGGCATCAGGGCCCTTGGTACCAGGGGTAGCAGTTACAAGGGACTTACCTGGATGCCAGGGTGTGCCAATTGTGGAAACAAAGGTACAGGTTAGGGAAAGAACACTGGTGCTGGGGCCTGGCTAGCAGGCCTCAGCACACTTTCAAATCATAACTTGGCATCAGCAAAGGCAAAAAGTCAGGGGGTAACCATGCCAAGGAGGCATTTCCTTACAGAAGCACAGAGAGAGACACCACCATCCACAAACTAGCAGCCACAGGCACACAACACCATCACCCACACCACCCCATGGCACGGCAAAGACACCCCAGGTTCTCGGAGGAGGAGCTCAGGGTCATAGTGGAGGAAATTGTCCGGGTAGAGCCGCAGCTATTTGGATCCCAGGTGCAGCACACCTCCATAGCTAGGAAGACGGAGCTATGGTGAAGAATAGTCCACAGGGTCAACGCAGTGGGACAGCACCCAAGAAATAGGGACGACATCAGGAAGAGGTTTAACGACCTACGGGGGAAGGTGCGTTCCGTGGTCTCATGACACCACATCGCGGTATAGCGGACTGGCGGCGGACCCCCACCGCCTCCCCCACAACTAACAACATGGGAGGAGCAGGTCTTGGTGATTCTGCATCCTGAGGGCCTCGCAGGAGTCGGTGGAGGAATGGACTCTGGTAAGTCAAAGCTTTACTATCACATCCCCCACCCTACCTGCATGCTATCACAGACCCCCACCATTGCCCCCTCCCCTATCACTCCAACTCCTCCCAAATTTACTAATAACACAAACCACACATTCCAACACCAAGCCCTGCATGACACAACAAAGAATGGACACCCATCACTAAAGCATGCCCACTGCACATACCCTTAACACCCCCCTCAACCATCATCACACGAGCCCCCACACAGGAATGCTAGCACTGGGGTACACGGTCACCCACCCATTGCACACCATGACACACACAGATGCAATAATCATGCGTTTACACCCCTGCAGGACCACTACCCAACGTCACCAGACAGGAGGGTCCAGACATCTCCACCCCACCCACAGAAGAGGCCCACAGTGATGACAGCAGCTCTGTCCAACTGGATCTAGATGACCAGCCCGGACCTTCGTGGGCCTTGGGACAGTCGGTTCCCCTCACACAGGCACAGGCCACCACAGACCTTCCACCCTCTGGTAACACCAGCACAGCACCCACCCAGCGGGCCCATACCTCCGTCCCCAGGACACATCAATCAGCTGTGTGCCCACCACTACAGGGAACCCAGGATAACCCACCACCCCAACAACAGGGACCTGGGGCAGTGGCAGTGGGCACACAGTCCAGGGGACGGAGGCCCAGGAACACAGGAGAACTGGGAGGGCTGCCGTGCAACAGGGGGCGGACAGGCCAAGGTAACCCACTCTCCACAAGGCCCTCTCCTCCATCATGGGAGCATACCACCACTCCCAGGAGACGATGGCAACGGTCCTGGCCAAGTTTCAGGAGACCCTGCGCATGCAGGAGGAACAGTATTTGGGGTTCAGGGAGGAACTCAGAACCATCAGCTCCGCCCTGGGCACCATCGTAGGGGTGCTGAAGGAAATACTTAACACCAGGAGGGACACTGTGGCATTACAAGGGGCCCCTGACACTAGCATGGACGATGAACTGCCCACCACCTCCGCCGGCGTTGTGGACAGGAGGCACCGCCACAGGACCACCACACCAGCACCCCCCCTGCAGACGGAGAACCACCCCGCATGCGGTCCCTGAGATCCAGGAACAAGACAGAGCACAATGCCAAGACCCCCTCCAAGAAATGAGACCACCCTGATTGTCAAACCACTGTCCCACTTTGTAACCCTGTCTGTATTGGAACTGCCCCAGCTCCACCATCCCCCTTCACCATTTTACTACCCCCGCCAATATTGAGCACTTCATTAAACACCCTTGAAGCACAAAACAATCTGGAGTCAGTCTGTGATTTCGAAATTGTGTATTAGCAATGACAGTGACAAAATGCTTTTTCAAATGTAATATCAACATGCCTATGTCACACATCTCAAGTCCATGAGGAATCTCAGCAGATGACACACGTTGGAAACCACACCTGTGAAACCGTAAGGGAAAATGACAACTCAGTGACCATACACTGGTTGAAATCGACAGACAGGATAGAGGTAGAAGCGTTAAAGTACTTGTAGTAGGCAGGAATGTTTTCTCACCTGTGTGTCACTGGAAATATTGCTGGATGACTGAGTCCCTGTTGTCAATGTCTTCTTCCTCTGCTTCCTCCTCATCACTGTCCACAGCTGCCACAACACCGCCATTTGGACCATCCTCCTCCAGAAAAGGCACCTGTCGTCGCAAAGCCAAGTTGTGAAAGCATACAGTAGCCCACGATGATCTGGCACACCTTCTTTGGTGAGTAGAATAGGGAACCACCTGTCACATGGGGGCACCTGAACCTGGCCTTCAGGAGGCCGAAGGTGCGTTCGATCACCCTCCTAGTCCGCCCATGGGCCTCATTGTAGCGTTCCTCTGCCCTGGTCCCGGGATTCCTCACTGGGGTCAGTAGCCATGACAGGTTGGGGCAACCAGAGTCCCCTCATAGCCACACCCGGTGCCTCTGGAGTTGACCCATCACATAAGGGATGCTGCTATTCCGCAGCATGTAGGCGTCATGCACAGAGCCAGGGAACATAGCATTTACCTGGGAGATGTACTGGTCTGCCAAACATACAATCTGTACATTCATGGAATGATAACTCTTCTGGTTCCTGTACACCTGTTCACTCCTGTGGGGGGGTGGACCAAAGCTACATGGGTCCCATCAATGGCACCTATGATGTTGGGGATATGTCCAAGGGCTTAGAAGTCACCTTTCACTGTAGGCAAGTCCTCCACCTGAGGGAAAACGATATAGCTCCTCATGTGTTTCAGAAGGGCAGACAACACTCTGGACAACAAGTTGGAAAACATAGGCTGGGACATCCCTGATGCCATGGCCACTGTTGTTTGAAATGACCCACTTGCAAGCAAATGGAGCACTGATAGCACCTGCACTTGAGGGGGATTCCAGTGGGATGGCGGATTGCTGACATCAGGTCAGGCTCCAACTGGGTACACAGTTCCTAGATTGTGGCACTGTCAAACCTGTAGGTGATGATCAAACTTCTTTCCTCCATTGTCGACAGGTCCACCAGTGGTCGGTACACCGGAGGATGCCGCCATCTCCTTACATGTCCCAGCGGACGGTGCCTATGAAGGACAACAGCGACCACAGAGTCAAACAACTCAGAGGTATGTACCTACAGTCTACACAGAACACCATTCACCAACACCATCAGGGGGGCCCGTCGAACCATGGCCCCCCTGATGTTCCGGATCCTGGCGGTGGCCTACCCGGAGTTGGATGGGCGCTTGAGGGCATCACAGCAGACACAAGGGGGTGAGTACACTATCATTCAGCGGACTTTGCGCGCAGTGAAGGTGTCTGGGTGGGGGAGGAGGGCTGTGGGTTTCCCTAGGCCAGGGCGAGTTCCGTAGGCTAAGCCCCTCCGTAAGGCAGGCCATGTGGCACCCCACCCCACCCCACCTCTGTAGAGTGCCAAGTACAGCTATTCATGCCCCTGTGTCATCTATGTGTGCAGATGTCGTCCATAGCCTTGTAGGCCATTTCCCAGGAATTGCATCTGTAAAGCCCAACAGCGCGACGTAGTGCAGGGGGCTGCTGTGTCTGTATTGTCCACCAACGGTAGCGGTAAGCCATGCACTCAACCTGTCTTTCTTCTGTCGCCCCCCCCCCTTTTTGTGGTCTCCGTGTTCTTGTGTGCATTAGCATCATCAGGCGGAGGTACAGTGGCACCGGAGCACGAGGGAGCTGCATCCCACATGGCCATGGAGGGCCACACTACGGACTCTGAATACACCAGTGGGACGGAGGGCGAGGGGAGCACCACGGCGGTCAGAGGATCTGCAACCAGCGACACGGGCTCATCCTCCGATGGGAGCTCCCTTGTGGTGGTGGCAACATCTGTGCCCCCCACTTCTACAGGTACAGCCGCCACCCCCCCTACCAGCACCGCCCTCCCAGCAGCCTCTCAGCCTTCGCCCCGTGCCCGCTCACCCAGGAGGGTGGGCATCACCTTCGCCCCAGGCACCTCAGCCCCTGCCCCTGTCACCTCTGCTGCCCTCAGTGAGGAGGCCATTGACCTCCTCAGGTCACTCACTGTTGGGCAGTCTACCATTTTGAATGCCATCCAGGGTGTAGAAAGGGAGTTGCAACACACAAATGCATTCCTGGAGGGCATTCATTCTGGTCAGGCTGCCCTTCATCGAACCCTTCAAACTCTTGCCTCAGCACTGATGGCAGCCATTGTCCCTGTGTCTAGCCTCCCCCCTCCACCTTCCTCCACCCAGACCCAATCCCCTGTACCTCTGACTATCCCAAGCACACCATCAGACCAGACTGCACACACATCACCACACAAGGGAAGCTCAGGCAAACATAAGCACCACACATCCCACAGGCACTCACGCAAGCATCACACACATACAGACACACCAACATCCACTGCCTCCACTGTGTCCCCCTCCTCCTCGTCTCCCTCCTCCCTCCCAGTCTCGTCTACAAACACACCTGCATGCACTACCTCTACAGCCACTACGTCCCGCAGCAGCACACCCACCACCACACCCCGCTCACGTGCACTCACCACCCCCACTACCATTTCCACGTCCCCTGTGTCCTCTTCCAGTGTGTCTGTGACACCCCCTCTGAAGATACACAAACGCAGGCACACACCTACCCAACAGCCATCCACCTCACGACAGCCTCCAGCCCATGCACCTGCACCCAAATCCACAAAAGTTACACCTCCTACAACCACCCCCTCTTCCTCCACTCCCAAACCCCCTCCAGCTACCTGTCCCAGTGTCTCCAAAAAACTTTTCCTGTCCACCCTTAAGCTATTCCCCCCCGTCCAACTCATAGGTCCCATACTAGCACCTCAGCCAAAAAATCTCCGGTACCAGTGGTGCCTGTTATTACAGGTATGTGGAGTGCACTGGCCACTAGGCCAGCCAGTGTGGCATGGAGCCACAGCACAGCCAGTCCCCCAGTGAAGCACCAGAAGTTGGACAGTGCTGGCGGGAGAGGGGGAAGACTCCAGCCAGCAAAGCCCCTCACAGGGGTCCCGGGGGGAGTGTCGACTCAGCTGTGACTCCTCCCAAGGTGGGGAAGGGGCAGAAGAAATCTCCAAAGTCTGGGAGGAGCAGCACGGCGGAGAAGACCGCCATCATCCCCGCTGCCCAGGAGGCCACCGCCAGCCCCATCGTCACTGCCCAGGAGCCCACCGCCAGCCCCATCGTCACTGCCCAGGAGGCCACCGCCAGCCCCATTGTCACTGCCCAGGAGGCCACCGCCAGCCTCATCGTCACTGCCCAGGAGGCCACCGCCAGCCTCATCGTCACTGCCCAGGAGGCCACTGCCAGAGTCACTGCCCACGAGGCCACCGCCAGCCTCATCGTCACTGCCCAGGAGGCCACCGCCAGAGTCACTGCCCAGGAGGGCACCGCCAGCCCCATCGTCACTGCCCAGGAGGCCACCGCCAGCCCAGGAGGCCACCGCCAGCCCCATCATCACTGCCCAGGAGGCCACTACCAGCCCCATCGTCACTGCCCAGGAGGCCACCGCCAGAGTCACTGCACAGGAGGCCACAGCCAGCCACTTCCCAGCTGGCCAGGAGGGCCCCGCAAGCCACAGCCCAGCTGACCCATGAAGGACCGCCAGCCACAGCCCTGCTTGGCAATGAAGGACCGGCTTGGCAAGGACCGCTGAACAGGGCAAAGTCTGCCATGGAAAGCACCGCTGAACATGTCTGACACTGGCAACTCAAGCACCGCTGAACAGGCCAAGGACCGTTGAACAGGGCAAAGACCGCCATGGAAAGCACCGCTGAACGTGTATGACACTGGCAACTCAAGCACCGCTGAACAGGCCAAGGACCGCTGAACAGGGCAAAGACCGCCATGGAAAGCACCTTCTAGCCCATTTGCGGCAGGGCCAGTGACGCAACTGGGACCTTCACGGGGTGTGTGCTGCACTCTGGGCACCAGTCACCCTCCAGAACCAGTGGAGAACAGCATTCACTCTGTCTGTCCTTGGCAGGATGAAGCACTCTGGGCACCAGTCCCCCTCCCTCCAGATCCAGTGGAGAACAGCATCCACTCTGTCTGTCCTGCATAGGATGAAGCACTCTGGGCACCAGTCCTCCTCCTGAACCAGTGGAGAACAGCATCCACTCCATCTGTCCTTGGCAGGATGAAGCACTCTGGGCACCAGTCCCCCTCCAGAACCAGTGGAGAACAGCATCCACTCCGTCTGTCCTGCACAGGATGAAGCACTCTGGGCACCTGTCCTCCACCAGAACCAGTGGAGAACAGCATCCACTCCGTCTGTCCTTGGCAGGATGAAGCACTCTGGGCACCAGTCCCCCTCCAGAACCAGTGGAGAACAGCATCCACTCCGTCTGTCCTTGGCAGGATGAAGCACTTTGGGCACCAGTCCCCCTCCAGAACCAGTGGAGAACAGCATACACTCTGTCTGTCCTGCACAGGATGAAGCACTCTGGGCACCAGTCCCCCTCCAGAACCAGTGGAGAACAGCATCCACTCCGTCTGTCCTTGGCAGGATGAAGCACTCTGGGCACAAGTCCCACTCCAGAACCAGTGGAGAACAGCATCCACTCCGTCTGTCCTTGGCAGGATGAAGCACTATGGGCACCATCCCCCCTCCATAACCAGTGGAGACCTGCAACCACTTGAGAGACTGTGGCTTTGCACTCCCCAGACTGGTACAGTGGGCAACCCACCCACTGTAGAGACTTGTGAGACTGTGGCTTTGCACTCCCCAGGATTTAACAGTGGGCAACCCACCCACTGGAGGGACTTGTGAGACTGTGGCTTTGCACTCCCCAGGATGGTACAGTGGGCAACCCACCCACTGTAGTGACTTGTGAGACTGTGGCTTTGCACTCCCCAGGATACATCAATGGGCATGGAGCCCCCTCGTGGATCTGGCGTGGTGCACTCATCCGGCTGAGGTGCCCCCCCTTCCCTTCCCCCTGAGGTGCCTGTTGTATTTCGATCTGATGCCCCTGCAGTGTTCTCTCCGTTTGGATCGGGTATCTTGTGTGGGCCTCGCCCATGCATTTTGGGCCCAGTGGTCCACGGACTATGAATGGTGCAATACCTGCACTACTAATCGTGGTGTATATTTTGTTTACTGTGTATATATATGTATATATTTGCTTACTGTATTTTGATATATTACAATGGTTCCACTCATTTCCTTTTGTCTTTGCATTCTTCTGGAGGTGTTGGGGGGTGTTACTGTAATGTATAGATATGCATTGGTGTGTGTGTTGTAGTGGGTGAGGGTCGGGTGGGGGTTGGGGTGTTGAGTGTATGTGTCCCTGTGTTTTTGCCTCCCCCACCCCCTATGTCGTAGGTGCAGTACTCACCGTGGTCTTTGCCGCTAGCGTTGATGATCCTCGTAGAGGAGCAGGAAGACTAGCGCTGGCAAGATATGGAGATCCGGCTCCATGGTGCCCTCCTTCCTCGTGGAGTGTGTAGAGGTGAGCATTTTCCCTTTGAAATGGCTGTTTCCGCCGTGTTTTTATCCACGGTGAATCCGCCCCGGAAAAGGTGGCAGATTAGTAGGTTGTGATACTGTGGGCGCTACATTGTCTTCCGCCTGTCTGTTGGCGGTGACCGCCGCGCTGTTTGTTTATACCGCCGTGGCTGTCTTTGTTGGCGGTTTCCGCCACGGTCATAATTGCAATTTTTTTACAGCTGGCCTGTTGGCGGTCTTGCCGCCGCTTTATCACCGTCCGCCAGTGTTGTAATGACCACCTTAGTCTCCTCTATATTTCTAAAATGTGGGCACGAAAAACAGGCCTTGACTTGCAATTGTTGGCTTTCTTATTTTCTTTTAAAATGACCATCTCCTTGCTTTCCATCCCCTGCATTCCTCCTCCTTCTGAGCAGAGCCTACACTAAGTCAAGGGCATGTTTGCCTAAATTTCTATTGTTGTATTTCCGTAACTTGCCCATACCTCTTTTCAAGGATTTCAACCTCTCCTTCTTGCAAAGTCGTACCCCTGCAACCTCACTATTTAATCTCCTCCAGCTCATCCAATAATCCTTTCAACCATCTGCCTGAACTCAGATACCACCCAACTAATGATCACATTTAAATCCTATAAATTTAATCTACCTGAAATAGACTAGAGGAAACAAATGAATGGTGGCCTTGCGAGATGAAGACTAGCCCCAGTGCAGCATGCTGCCCGCATAAAGGGCTTCAACACCTCATGAGGGCTAGTAAGCGCTACATAAATGCAGTTGCATTACAATGCAATATAATTTAGGTATATTTAAATAGTGTAAAATCTATTTTAAAACCCCCATCTCCAGTAAAATGTTTAATGGTATTTATTATGTGTTAAAAATTACTAAAAGTTATGTATAGGAGCAAATGTCATTCATTTGCTTTTAGTTTTTTACAAAATATTTAAAATTTAGTTTATTTTTATATTTTAAAAATAGGTTATTAGAAAAAGTATCATAAATAAGATTTTTTTTTATTCTGTATATATTTTAACAAACAAATGTGTATATATTTTTTAAAAAAGTCAAGATAAATTAATATATCTTAACATTATTCCATATGGGATTTTATTTTAAATCTTCCCTTCCTTGTTTTTCTGTGTCAAGTTGTTGTAGAACCTACAAGAGGCCAAGTGTTCTGCTAGACTTACTCCAGGTCTGATCTGGAGTACATTTACAAATGCTTTTAGGGCCTTTTTGGTTGTAATAACTACAGAAGAACAGTCTGTGAGTAGAAATCTGCTTACACTTTTGTGGGTTGTTGTTTTGCCCATCCTAAACCCTCCTTAAGCTTCTCTTAACCACACCTTACCCCACCCTAAACCCCTCCCTTTTGTAGTAATTATTTCCCATTTTCCAGCCACTTCCCGCTGTCTCGCCAAGATTTAATTTAAAAATGTAAGCGTACATGTGCAGAGATCTTCACATAGAAAAGATAAGACGGGCAGAGGCCTGGGCTCGTATGTTTGTAAATAGCATTTTGTAGTATGTCAGTAGTAATATTGTAGTACTAATAAACATTCTGCAAAGTGCAGCTTGTGAATAGGCCCCTCATGATTTAGTCAAAAATAAATGTGAATATTTCTTTTTGGATGCCAAATTAAATAATAAGACCTGCTCAGTATATAATCAAAATAGTTAAATGCCCCTTTTGTTCAGATACCAGTCTGTGTGAGACAGTAGCCTTCCTTTCTCACTTCACACGTGTGCCCACACATATTAGCATGTAACCAGCACACAGTATACTACCCGAGCTGCGCAGCAGCGAGCCTTATTTAAAGAGACAGGAACTTGCAGTTATCACTGAAATCAATTTCAGCAGAAGGCTACAGTGAGTGAGAACTCAGTTAGAACTCACAGTAAAAGTCCAGCTACCGGAGGGTGAAAATAAAAAGAATATCTGGATGGATTATGCGGGTCAAAACCAAAATCCTAACAGTGCCCATTAACAGATGTTTCTATTCAGTACAAGCCATCTTCATGGTTAAACATTCTCCTTCTAATTTCCCAAAAAGTCTGTTCAAATGCTAACAAGACATAGGAAAAATAAAAACTAGCATATTCTTATCATATTTTTGCTTTGTAAAAGGGCTGCTCCAAGATTTCTTTTAGGGGCATCTTTATCAAGAAAATGTAAAATGGGTCCTTGGGTAAACATATGTTGGAATACATTAAAAGCTTTTTAGCTTGATCATTCCAACAAAATTTTCTCTTCATGATTTCTTGTTTAAAAAGAGTAATATCACTGGTCACACCAGCAAAATGAAACCATAGGTCTCCTTAACATTCATAGGTGAAGACCATTCCAGATTAGCAGATATCAACTTTGGATCCACAGAAAGACCAGATGTATTCACTTTGAGTCCAGAATGCTCAAGATCTTCCTTGTGAAACTCACTTCACTAGCTTACAAGTCCAATGATGTTGGTGGTGCCTTGACACAAGATTCACATGTTCTCGGTGTTCTGCAAAAGTCTTTGAAAACTAGAATATAATTCACTAAAGCAATAGAAATGGTTTCAAAATGTTAAAAAGATAGCGTTCATAAAGGGCTGAGAAATAACTGGAGCATCTGGATAACCCAAATGGCATTACACATTATTCAGAGAGCCCAAATGGGGTGAAAAAGACTGTTTTCCACTCATCTTCTTCATTTATACATACAACATAAGTACCTTGTAAATCAAGCTTTATAAATACATGTACTCCTTGAACTGACTCCTGCATGAAACAAAGAATACCTATCCTTAACTGATATGACAGAAGATCTGAAATGATCAATAAAGTATCAACGATTCCTATCCAACTTGTGTAGAAAAAACAACAATGCTCTTGGGGTGATTAAAATGGAACAATGAACCGATTCTGCAAATTATCTTATAAATAGTCCTGCAGTGTTTTGTTCCCATTCTCTGTCAAGGGTAAAATCATCCAAAAGGTACAGCTCCAGGTTCAGTGGATATAGCATAGTCATGCTAAGTATAAGGGGGAATAAAGCAAATCTTGGGCATGTGGAAACAATGAAAAAGCACAAGACTGTAGGGGCACTATGAATAAATTAGCCACTATTAAATTAAAAGTATATTCCTTTATCACAGCACTGCAATAACCTCCTTTCAAATAGTGAATCATGACAAAATTGTGATGCTAATGAAGTTGTTTGAATTCACATACTGATTTTGCTTCTCAACCGAGGAATTAAAAAAATTACAGCACGATTGGGAGAGACAGTAATGTCAAAAGATAGTACTTCAACATGATCTCCAAAAGAGGTCTGCAGTAGAAAAGCAACATCTCTTTTTGGCCAGCAAGTCAAAAGTGAAACATCAAGAGTTTAGATTTTAGATATTGTAGCTACTTTAAGAATGTTTTTACGTGGCCAGTCTTGATCAAAAAACATACCACAGGTGCCACAATCTAACAAAGTAGAATTATTGATAATTTTACCTCCTACATTGGTAACAGTTGATCATAGTTATCCTTGGCTGAGCCAAATGAAGAGCCAGATTTCTCCTAACGTCTTTTGATGGAGAAGCCTGAATTCTTCCAATCTTCTTGTAAGATTGTTTAACATAGACTTGAATCATTTGTTTACCATCACCACAAAGTAAACACAGCCAAGCTTACTGCATGAGCTTTTTTTTTTTTTTTTTTTTTTACTTTTATTCATAAGGCCCTTTGCAGCTCCTTCTTCCATAGTCTTTTTTTTTTTTTTTTTAACCAGTGGGCCCACTGCGCCTCTGATGCACCTGAAAAATAAGTTTAAGAGAAATGAGAAATTACTTCATTACAATGTCTTCTGTTCCTACCGTCTCTCTTGCAATGTATGTTCAACTAACAGGACCAAATCAATAAATTCAGAAAATAAAATAGGATGTTATGAGCGAATCAATTCATCCTAAATTTCCTCTTTCCTTTCACATTAAGAAAGAGCCATCTGAGAGGTCAGCTGCTAGTTGACATAAATAAGTCACTTATGTCAAAACCATCCATTCCTCCTTGTTACATATCATACAATGCTTTCACTGCACAATAGTCCGCATAAAGATGCTCAGATAACTTCTTTAAAAAAAAATGGACTGCAAAAAGGTTCAGAATTAGTTATTGAAGAAGTGGCTCAAGCCAAGGAAAAACCCATTAGAAATTCAGTCAGATAACCCACTTAAACTTTCCCTTGACTATACCTTTGAATGGCAAAAAGCAAAATGCACTGCAAAAGAGTTAAAACAATTCCTTCAACTGCAAAGGATCCCCAGAACACAAGGTTCACTTCAAGGCACTACTGGGATATCCAGATACTGGGCTAGCAGCATGTATTTTTGCATGATATTTTCCAGGGTAAATTGTTGTAATTGCTGAGCTATGTCCAGAGAACTATCTGTAGCACCGCAAAGGTTAAGAAGCTGTTGGTGTTGCAATTTGTCAAGGATGACACTTTAATGGTCTAAGTCCCCTTTTAAATAGCCCTAAGAAAAGGTGACTCTTCCCAGTGCCTTCCCGCATGAGATGGTATGTGTGAATGGCCACATGTCACTTTAAATACTTACCAAATAGAAGGAAAAGTAAACAAAGTGGTAAAAACTTCCTTTTCAATATTGATTGAATAGAAGGAAGATTAGAAATGATGATAATTGCAGGCACATAAATCATCCTATAGAATAGGATGGAGAAATTAGGCCAAATATGAGGAGATTAACTGTGCAAAAGTTAAAGTTGTGCCGAGCGAAAATAAGTGACAAAGCTGGAAGCATGGTGATGAACACAATGAGAAATAAGGAAATCAATGAAGTGTGATGAATTCTTTACTTAGAACTGGCTCCTTATATATGAGCATTCCAAAGGGTCATCATGAGAAAAGGGCCTTACTGTATCTTGGAATGGGATGGTCTGACAACATCCTGTAGACTGACTACTATCTTTGAAAGACTGTTATTAGACATTCATGTCCTTGGAAATCATGGCATTCACTTTGAAAGTGAACAAGAAGCTCAAGATTGTCATCTTCGTCCCAGTGCTGTATTCCATGATCCTACTGCTGCTAATCACACATTGATCTCCAAATAGCTTGCTGAGCTTCCAGCATGGAAACAGAATGGCAGTTCTAGCATGCAAGCTCTCAGCCATGGCCTCAACATGGCATTTCAGAATACTCCACCTGACAACATGGGCAATGCATATTCCTCTCACCTGTGCATGGTCTTTGGTAAGCTCTCAACCTCTTTACCAACACACACATAACAGCAATGTGACTTCCTTCTGACTCTGCTTATATTCAATAGGAAGGTCCACTGCATGGTATACTGGCAGGCAGTCCTATCATGAGTGAGTAACTACATATAAAACTGGCATCCTGGCTTACTTTGTTGGCTCTGCGACAATGCTAATCTAGCAAGTGCACAGAGGCTTAAGTCTACCCATGGAAATGCGAGGTTCATCGACTTGAGATCTATGTTCAGGCACCAGGTTGGTTGCACAAAGTGGTGGTGGTAGAGTACCATATTTTGTAAACTAGCAATCTTGTCCAGACTCTTTTCTTTGTCAAAGGACATCACTGTCTACTGGCATCACTTGTGTAACATTCTGCTTTTTTGTGACTCCTAGGGCCTTAGACATTCTATGTGTGTGTGTGTGTGTGTATGTGCTTTGGTTGTGTAGTATATGTGTTGTGTTAAGGCTTATGTCTTGTGAGCATCTAAGTCTTGGCACCAGTGCGATCCATTTTCATTGGCTCCTGGTTTAACATGTCACAAAATGGAGGATAGATACCAGAGGTGGGAAGAAGCATGTAATTCCATGTAGTATAATTATGCGAAAATACCCCAAAATAACACAAGATTACGTGGAAGTGTGGGAGTTGCTTATGGCACACATTGTGTCAAGAAAATGGCACCAGTGATGCGCTTTTTGCTGAAAAACAGGCCACGCATCACCTCGCGGTGCGCAATCGCACTGCAGTTTTGTTTTCTACAGCCCACTCCTGCTTAGCCTTCAATTCACCATTCAACTCAGATGCCCCAGTCTGCTCATCTTGTGCCCTTTCTAGTTATATTTGAACTTTTTTATTAGTTTTACGCTGTCCTATATGTTCTAATTTTTGTCTCCTGATTTTGACTATAATAATTTGTTTGTACCCACCCCACCCAATTCAGCTAAGGCAGAGGTATGCACTGCAGCTGCAGGGTATCACAAACCCTATGGGATATGGGGGTGCAAGGGTGTGACATCCCCCTATGTCATTTCAGAGGCGAAGGTGACGATGTCAGTTATTTTGGCACAACTCCACATCCACCTCATCATGGCAGCAGGCAACATGCCCTGCAAGGGACACAGCTTGGCAGAGTAATGGCTCAGGTGGGGGAGAGTTTGGTGCTGTATGCTTTGCCACACTGGGGTCTGCTGCAACATTCTTGACTAGGAGCAAGACCTGCTCAGTGTTGAAGTGGCAGGGCTAGACCAACTCCGTGTCAAAGTGTCAGGGCTAGGTGAGTGATGTCTTGTAGAATTTGTTTTAATATTTGTATGTACTACTTATCAGGCATTTACATCCCTTTGGTTTATGTGATGTATATTGTTTATATAGAAAAATGATGTATACATTATATAAATATGATTGTTTATTTTATAACTTGTTTATAAATATATTTTATATATAATGCACATATATTATCCACAATAAATAAAATATACACTATATTTTATATATAAATATGACTATGTATTATACGCTTATATGTAATTAAATATGTATACAATTGTTTATATAAATATGTTATGTTATAAAATACATATATGCACACCTTCATAGAAATGAGAAAAATTATAATTTTAGACTCTGTATCTACATATCTTTTAAATTGAGTGTATTTATGTATGCATATAGAGATATATATATATGTATATATATATATATATCTGTATGTTTATATTTGTATCATAACATATATTACATAATTAAATTAAAATGTATACACAAAAGACATGTATCAATCCACATGCTACCATTGTTGTAGGCCATTTGCAACAAACAGGGCAGAGGTTTTTTAATGTTGATGTCTGCCACCCACATAAATGAATGCACTTTTTTCATCAGGGAGTGCCTGCACTTTTTTCATCAGGGAGTTGTTTCTCTTACACACTTTGGAGAGTGAATGTGATGCAGAGTAGTGGGGCATGTGCAAGACTAACAGGGAGGGTGTAGAACAAAAGCATTGGAAGTGGATAGCAGGTGAATTGCATTACCTGGATTCTGTTCCAGGGAAAACCATGTACTTTCTTGGACTGATTTGTGTTCCTGTGTGACTTTGGGCCTGATTACCACCATGGAGGAGGGGGATTACTCCGTCATAAACGTGACGGATATCCCACCCGCTGTATTACAAGTTCCATAGACTATAATGGCACTTGTAATAGGGCGGGATATCCATCACGTTTGTGACTGAGTAATCCCCTCCTCCAAGGTCGTAATCAGGCTCTTAGTCGCTAACACAGTCTCCATCTATGTGAGGTGCAGTATGCGTAGGGAGACTGACTTTGCCCAACAATAGCAAAAAAGATTGTATTGAGGGGAGAAGCTAAATCATTTGTAGCAAGCAAATAGTGTCTAGGACAGATAATTTATTTTAGGGTAAAGGTGGCAGGGAGGAACAGAATTGGTTAGTCAGACAATATTTATAATGTTATACCTGTAAAATAAATGCCCTTTTGTAGAAAGTATTATTAAAGGAATCCATTGTTATTTTTTATCTTTCCTCATACCTGAAGAGAACCAAGCAGAAGGCCAAGAAGGGAATGGCTACCAGCAGCGGTAGCTAGGCCAGAACCCAGAACAATAGTATTGTTGGCGATACCTTGGCCTCAGAAGCCTTCCCTGCTGGTAAGTCATCATGTTTATTAATTATTTCTCAATTTTAACTATTCCCACTTGGCATATATTAGTGCCTGTGGTACCATTTTCCCAACTTCCCTTGATCTAATGTTCCTTATCTCTGCATAGCTCTTTGTGTTTTCTTAATTCCCTATTTCTGCAGCTGACTTCTTGTGTCTGTAGCTCTTTACCCACCTCTTTTTGTTATGGTAGGAATCTTTCCCCTTCCCCTCATGTGCATATCTCCACTCCCCCTCTGTGCAAAGCAGTACACAAAGAGAGACTGACTTTGCCCATAGCTTTCTGAGTGACAAAATTAGGCCTAGTGAAAATAGCAAAACTGAAGGCAAGTGGTGGAGCAATACCATTTGTTGGAAGCTGTATGTATTGGTGTACGTTATTTTTAGGGTTGAAGTGAAGGGAGGGAAAGAATCACTTATGGCCTGATTTAGATCTTGGCGCACAAGATTACTCTGTCACAAACGTGACAGATATTCCATCAGCCATATTACGATTCCTTTATATCCTACGGAAATTGTAAACAGCGGACGGAATAACTGTCCCATTTGTGACAGAGTAACCCATCCTCCAAGATCAAAATCAGGCAGTTAGTCTGGCAGTAGATTTATTTGCCTGTAAAATATCCTTTTTAATGGGTCCCTACTAAGAACTGCTCGGCCTCTTCTTTAACTTTTCTTGTTTCAGCACAGCCCACCGTTGCAACAGCCTCCCCACGCCAACTCTGGCCCAATTGCCAGACACAGCCTTCAGACCCATTACTGCTGGCAAGTCATGTTTAATATTCTTTACTCTTCAACTAGAATGAGAATTGCCTTCTGTATTTTCTACTTTATCTTAAACCAACTATTTTAGTATCTGCTTTCACCACACATACCTGTCTCTTTGAGTACTGTTTTCTTTTATATTCCATTATTATCTGCAGTTGAGGTGCTCCTGTCTATAGCTGTTCTCTCCTTATTTGTTTTGTACCCTTTTCCTTGCCCCTCTTTTACATCTCTTGTGTTGTTAACAGAAAATTGTGCATAACTTAAAATGAAACCCAGGCCTGAGTATTCACAACATGTAGGTTGACAGAAGGCGTTATTGAGCAAACAGTCACTAGTACAGTAACTGAGATGGTCATCACAGTCCCAAACAAGAAGGAGTGACGGTTCTGACAAGGGGTGAGCCACTGTCCTTTCTCAATGTCAACTACTACATCTGGTAAGATATTCTTTTCTTTCTTCCAAGTCCAGTTAGGAATCCTTTTACAAGTTATCCAGCCTGTTATGTTGCATCATAAACCTCTCTTGAAGTAGTGCCCAGTGCCCACTCTGCTACCTCTTCCCACATTTTCCTGCATCAGCCAGCCCTAAAAACTAAAGTCCTATTTTGACATGTACCATATTTTTCTCAAAATCTCATCACTTCCATTAGTGTTGCATCTTCTGCCTCCCATTAACCATACAACTAAACCTGCTTGTACATAATGAGGCTGACACCCAACAAGACAAAGGAAAACCTTTACCTAGCCAAAACACCATAAAGTTAATACTTACCCTACCCCACACTTCCTTTCCACGTTGAAAAGGAAAAAAGGTTATGTGGAACATTATATTGGCTGTAGTATGGGATGAAGTGGAGAACTCAGGAGGGAGTAGGATAAGACCATGGTCATAGGAATTTATGATGACATGCTAGCCCCAAAAAAATGCTGTCCCGTCTGGATGACTCAATTAATGTTGCATATTTAGAGTAAAGTAACTTGTGCAACAAAAATTTAATGTGCCATATCAATGGCAATATATATTTATATTTCAAAGCTAATTCATTTATTAACAACAACACACATTAAGTACCACCTTTTCAAATCACTTCAATTTTTCATCCATAATATAAAATGAATCTATTTTTGATTATGTTGAGGTTCATGGATTAACTCATATCGTACCACGCTCTACTAATGCAATACATGAAGCATGTATGTATTGGAAAACATTTGGGCCCTGTGACCAAGGAGCACACCAAAATGTGCCCAATTACCTTAAGTGACCAGCAATATTCTGCTACTTTATAACTGTATATAAACAAAAGGCTGCATTGAGAACTAGAATTCATGTTCTTTTCTTCTTTCTTTGGGTCATTTAACTCGTCGTGCCAGAGGACTAGCCCCAGCAGCCCAGTCCTGGCGGTAGACTGCCACTTGGTTGCGCATCCAGAAAACTGAGGCAATTGCGAGGGAGCTCCACTGGCTTCTGGTCTTCGATGAAGAAGAGGAGGCAGTAGCAACCACAATTGCCTCGGGCTGCTAGCCAGACAGAAAACAGAAATGTCATTGCCTTGGCCACTGCAGGCAGCCGAGGGTACCAGCCAGCCCCCATGCAGCAACACAACCCCCATCTACTGCCCTCCTCCATAAAATTGCGCAGGATCTGCAGGAACTGAAGAAGGACCAGCTGGACCTTGCTAAGAGACTGGAGGCTGTTGAGGCCTATTTTTTTATATGGAGGGAAAGGGTGGGGGTGTTGGGTGGGAACAGTTGGGGACTGGGTAGTTATACTTTCAGGGTTTTTAGGGTGTTGTCTTGAAGGGTGTGGTGTTGTCTTGTAGGAGGAAAGGGTGTTAAGGATAACTTGGAATGGGGACAGAATACTTCTCTTTTAGGTTTACCTGTTCTTATTTATGGTGCTGGAGTCTGGGGCTACTGGGACATTTTTGCAGACAGAGGAGAATCAATGTTGCCAGAGTATGCTTGGCCTTCCCCTATCAACACTGTACCTTTTTTACATGAGGAGCTGGGTTTGACCTATGCTTCTTATCTAATCAAGGCTGTACCATTATTGCTCTGGGTTTCAGTTTGGGCCAGCAACCTCACTACTTCTAATCAGGAGATTATCACAGGTTGTATGAACTATGAGAAGGGCACTGTCATCCTCTGGTTTAAGTACGTGCTATCCACCACTGAAGTCATAGGATGTTCAGAAATGTTTACATTACTCCACTGCTTGACTAAAGCCTGTATCCTAAGGGTAAAAAAACATCTTTCTATAAGTCATAGCATGACATCTAGGGAGCAAGAGGAGGTGAGGAAACATTTGCTGCGTGATTATGGAACCGTTCAAACATCATCAAGTCATGAGCCATACTTGACTCAAATCTTGAGCCCTTGGGAATGATCACTCTTAGCCAAATTTCCGCCGGGAACCATTAAATCCCTGCTTTACTTACTCTTGGGACAATATAAAAAAGCTTCTGTTCTAGTTTGCCTGTGCAATAAGATTTCCACTTAAACCTTAGAGCACTTTGTCTTTTTTTTGTAAATATTATGAATTTCAACCCAAAGGTTTTTTTAAAACCATTTCTTGAGTTTTATGGTTTCTGCCAGTGTAAGCCAGCTTTGGTCTTCTTACATATGCTCCAGAATCTCCTTGGTTTGTTTTTTATGTTGGGAATTTTTTGAAGTCAGTTTTATGAAACAAAATTCATTGACTGTTTGATATGTTCATGTTTTATCATCCCATATTTTAAGTGTATTTATGTATTTTCTATGACTGTTATTTCTGCATGTATTGCCTTTATGATTGTTTTTAAATAATCAAAATAAGCCTTCTTGATTGATGTTTTCAAGGTTCTTGGGTGAGGGCTGGGCCAGTTCTCGGAGGAGAGGGTGGGAGTTGCTCTTTTCAATAAATATGTTACTTTTTTACTTACCTATCCGTCTTTACATTACAAAACAGGAAGCACTACCAATGTAGTGGTGAGAGGCTGTCCTCCGCACCTTTCCCATCGCAAAGCAGTTGTCACACACTATACATCCTAGGCCAAAACACAAAACTGCCTATGACCACACGCGCCTCCCACCCTTTATTGCTTGTTAGGCTGTGTTGCCTTGGTCCTCCCATCACTAATAGTTTCATACTACTTACTCATTCCCCTTGCTCTATCCTCTGTAACTAGTGACTGATAATGGAGTCTGTCAACATACAACAAAACAAACATCCCTCCTTCCCAAGAATTACTTTCTTACCTGTGTAGATTAAGCAATGTCCTCTACCTCTAACAATTGGGCCATACCTCACTTCTGGATTTTCTAAAGGGGAAAAACTAGGTCCTGATAGTTGCAAATGAAGCTGGAGAGTTGAATTAGCCAAAGCATTCTTATTATGGATCACAAGCAACTAGACAAACATAAAACACAGAGCGAACAATCCAAGACCAAGGCCACCATGCCAACACAACAATTAGCAATACAGTGTTGAGTGTTTTACTAAAGTAATCATAAAAAAAGCCCTCAAGTCTGAGGAGTCAAGACTTGGGAGGTTACTTTGGTAGAATACATCAGGCATAGATTGTGTAAAAAAATTGTTTTAATTAGGTCTCTGCACTATGATGTCCTTTTCGTGCCTTGGTAGGAGGGGTGGGTTAAACAAATGTATACATTTTGGTAACTACCACCTGTAATAGAGATTGTGAAGCCAATTGGGGAAGAGCAGCCTGCAGTCTTCTCAACAACATCTTGCTCAGCAGAAACTCAACCTCCTGTTCTGCTCATGCTTCCAGAAGATCTGTTGCTGACTACTGCTCTGTTTGTCGACCTTCCTACAATCATCTGTTTTCCGACTGAGACTATTCCATTTCAGATTTATTCATTCACTGCAGCGCTGAGAGGCATGGTCTTAGGTTTTGGTAGTGATGGTGCCGTTGATGCAAGAGGGATCCTGTCAGCCACTTTCTGCTCAGAAAAGGGTGCAGCGGGTACTTTGCATTTTCTGAAAAAGGATGAAGGCTTGATGCCAGTGGTGGCAACTGCCTTGTTCACCTCCCCTCTGGCCAATTTCTTGAAAGGAACCCCCTTCTTTGAGGCCATCTTCTGCATGAGCAGTTAGCACTTCACAATAGGAGTAGAAGAACTTAGCAAAGGAGTGCTCAAGGGTCACTGTCTGCTAATTTGCAGACTTTTGTAAGTAACAGTATGGTGTGTGATGTCTTGGGCACCTGTAAGCAAAGTAACAAAGAAAGTCAGTGAAAAATGGGCAATCACAATTCAGCCAATGCAACATGCGAAGTCATTATCATCATCTCAAGCTTAGCACTAGTGTACCTAAAACATGCATAAACTATTTTTCATATGACATTGCACAGAAAGGATTAGTTTGTGTCCCTCCAAAGCCGTGTGCCCCTATGGGGGGCAGGGGGTGAAAGATTTAAAAAAAAATATATAAGTTAATTATTTGCTGGTGTCCATCAAGGGTGATGGGATGGGACCCCTATGGGAAGCAGTAGTGGTAGCCAAAATCGCTCAAATAGTACCTTAAATAATTGCCGGTTCCCTCCAGTGCAAGGAAAACCAATATATCCGGAAAAGGGAAGAAAAATGAAAGAAAATCCAGGCTTCTATCAATTTTCCTATAAAATGGCTTTTAAAAATGTACTAAAAGAATTTCCGCACATACTGGCTTCACAAAATGGTGGACGCTAGCTCATCTGCCATATGGCTGCTGAGGAAAGAGACATGGAAAACAGACAAAATGGCCACCACACACACTGGCTACTCAAAATGGCCAGCAAAGAAGGCATAGAGAACAAAGAACACATGGCAGCCTACGTCAAACACATACACAGGCTACACAAAATGGCCACCACCGTATGGTTAGCTAAGAAAGCGGAATGGAGGACAAAGAACACTTGGCAGCCTATGACAAAAACACTCACTGACTACACAAAATGCCTGGCCAGCAAAGAAGGAGACATGGAGAACAAAGAAGACAGTTGCTGTATCTTGCCTGGAGCCCCCCAAAAAATCTTGTAGTATTTCAGGGAAAGGATTGTGAAGATATTATTTACCCATGTTTCTGGGCCCACACATGCAACTGCCTTTTACCCACCAACATTAAATCAGCAATGCCAAAAACAAAAAATAAAAGTTGTCACACATGCACAAACTCTCAAAGAATGGTTGGCAAGAAGATGGTAGCTGACAACAAAGGAAGCACTTAGATGCATAGACCTGGACTCCAGGAGCCACCCCAACCCATTCCACCAACGTGCACATGTAGACAAAAAGCATGCATTATGCTTTTAATTCCAGGCTATCTGCCAAAACCCCTTTTAATGTGTTTAAAAAACCATTTAGCACAACAGCAGTGGTAATGTGAAAAATACATAAAAAATGCACCCCAGGTGTAGTGCAGGCAAGATTAGGCCCCAAACAGTAAAAGAACAGTGTTTAGACAAAATATCGGAAAAAAATATCATGTGGACAAAATATTGTGAAGGTACGTTTCCACATGTAAGCAAAGTTCTATTATATATCGCTCCACTTATGTGTACCTTGACGGCATATATATATATATATATATATATATATATATATATATATATATATGTATCTTCAAGGTACGTAGATGTGGAGTAAAGAATACTAAATATATACTTACCTATTTTCAATTACCTTGATATTTTGGTCTTCTATATTTTTGACACAATAGTCTGTCCACCCAATATTTGTGTTACTAATATTGTGTCAGTGATTCAAAACAACATCACAGTAAAATGATAAATCAGTACACAAGATCATCCTAGCCAAGGAGACCTTCGAGATGAGTGCGTGCTGCTGGTGCTCTGGTTTCTCATAGTCCAATGATCTATCAAATTTCAAACTGCTGAGATCTCTTCTAAGACAGTCTGAAAGCTTAGTCAGAGGGGCCTCCATATCCAACACTTTCTAGACAATTTAAGTCAATAAACATGTGTTCGATGGCATCTGTCGCTGTAGATACGCATGTTTTGCAATAGCTCGCCATCTGGTGTTGGGCCAGAGTGTTACAAGTTGTTTTTCTTCGAAGAAGTCTTTCGAGTCACGGGACCGAGTGACTCCTCCTTTTGTGTCCATTGCGCATGGGCGTCGACTCTATCCTCGATTGTTTTTTTTCCGCCATCGGGTTCGGACGTGTTCCTGTCGCTCCGAGTTTCGGAACGGAAAGATAGCTAAATTCGGAAGACTTTCGTCGGTATTGTTGCGTTCGGGATCGGCGTAGTTAGATTCAACACCGCATCGAAGATCGAAGAGCTCCGGTGCCCTTCGGGGTAGTTTTTCGATCCCCCGTCGGGGCCTGGTCGGCCCGACCGCGTGCTGAAGAACGCCGATGGAACGGACCCCGTTCCGTTTCTGTCCCAAATGCCACAACAAGTACCCCTATACAGACCAACACTTGGTCTGTAACCTGTGCCTGTCACCTGAGCACAGTGAAGACACCTGCGAGGCCTGTCGTGCGTTCCGGTCCCGAAAAACACTCCGAGACCGTCGAGCCAGAAGACTTCAAATGGCGTCCGCGCCGACAGCCCACCAAGAGTTCGAGGAACAAGAAGAGGAAGGTACCTTCTCGATCCACGAATCGGACTCCGAGGAATTCGATGACCCACAAACCGTGAGTAAGACGTCGAAAACAACACATAAGAAGATTGACAAGGCCCAGGGGACGCCACTGCCACCAGGCCATGGCTCGACCCATATATTCGGTGACCGACCGTCGGCACCGAAAAAGGCCCAAACAGTGCCGAGACAGTCCGACTCCGGTCGAGACACCGGTACGCAGCCTTCTCGGGACCGAGAAAGTGCTGGAGACAAGCATCGACACCGAGATAGCGGTGTAGACACGGCTCGACGCCGAGACAGCGGCACCGACGAAGATCGACGCCGAGAGGTTTCGGCCCGAAAGAAAGAAAAGTCAGCTCGGAGCCAAAAAAAGATGCAGACAGGGTTTCGGCGCCAAAACAACCTGCAACCGACCCAGTTTCAGGCTCTTATACAGAGGAGCATTCACTAACCTCCCAAATGCGAAAGCATAGGTTCGAGGAAGAGCTGCAATCTACCGATGTAGACCATACGCAAAAGCGTATCTTCATACAGGAGGGAACAGGGAAAATAAGCACCCTTCCCCCTATTAGAAGAAAGAGAAGACTGGAGTTCCAAACTGAACAAACACCACAAACAAAGGTGGTGAAAAAGGTTACTCCACCACCCTCTCCTCCACCTGTAATTCACGTCTCACCAGCACAAACTCCATCACATTCCCCAGCTCACACCACCATGAGCCAGGGTGACCAGGATCAGGACGCATGGGACTTATACGACGCCCCAGTGTCAGATAACAGCCCAGAGGCATATCCTACAAAGCCATCTCCACCAGAAGACAGCACTGCGTATTCTCAAGTGGTGGCTAGAGCAGCACAATTTCACAATGTAAGCCTCCACTCAGAACAGGTCGAGGATGACTTTTTATTCAACACCCTCTCCTCCACCCACAGCTCCTACCAAAGCCTGCCTATGCTCCCTGGTATGCTCCGGCACGCAAAAGAAATTTTTAAGGAGCCGGTCAAAAGTAGGGCAATCACACCAAGAGTGGAAAAAAAGTATAAGGCGCCCCCTACAGACCCTGTTTTCATCACTGCACAGCTGCCACCAGATTCCGTTGTTGTAGGAGCAGCTAGGAAAAGGGCCAACTCCCACACATCTGGGGATGCACCACCCCCGGATAAAGAAAGCCGCAAGTTCGATGCAGCTGGAAAGAGAGTCGCAGCACAGGCTGCAAACCAGTGGCGCATCGCCAACTCTCAAGCACTACTTGCGCGCTATGACAGAGCCCATTGGGATGAGATGCAACACCTCATTGAACATCTACCCAAAGACCTACAAAAAAGGGCAAAGCAAGTGGTTGAGGAAGGTCAAAACATTTCAAACAACCAGATACGCTCCTCCATGGACGCAGCAGACACAGCTGCAAGGACAATTAATACATCCGTGACCATCAGAAGGCATGCATGGCTACGAACGTCTGGGTTTAAACCAGAGATACAGCAAGCAGTTCTCAATATGCCTTTCAATGAAAAAGAACTGTTCGGTCCAGAAGTGGACACAGCCATAGAAAAACTTTAAAAGGACACGGACACTGCTAAAGCAATGGGCGCACTCTACTCCCCGCAGAGCAGAGGAAACTACGGCACCTTCCGCAAGACACCCTTTAGAGGCCAATACAGAGGAGGGCAATTCCCTAGGAATAGGGGAAAATTTCAAAGCCCCAAAACCCCTGCAACTAAGCAGTGACTCACATGTCACTCATCCCCTCCACACAACACCAGTGGGGGGAAGAATAGGTCATTATTACAAAGCATGGCAGGAAATCACTACAGACACTTGTGTTCTAGCAATTATCCAACATGGTTATTGCATAGAATTTCTACAATTCCCTCCAAACATACCACCAAGAGCACAAAATTGATCACAACATCATTCCGAGCTCCTGGAGTCAGAAGTTCAAGCACTATTGCAAAAGAATGCAATCGAATTAGTACCAAACACACAAATAAACACAGGAGTTTATTCACTGTACTTCTTAATACCAAAGAAGGACAAAACGCTAAGACCAATCCTAGACCTCAGGATAGTAAACACATACATCAAATCAGACCACTTTCACATGGTCACACTACAAGAAGTGCTACCATTGCTCAAACTACACGACTACATGACAACCTTAGACCTCAAAGACGCGTATTTCCATATACCAATACATCCATCGCACAGGAAATACCTAAGGTTTGTATTCAAAGGAATACATTACCAATTCAAAGTATTGCCTTTCGGTTTAACAACAGCACCAAGAGTCTTTACAAAATGTCTAGCAGTAGTCGCTGCACACATCAGAAGGCAGCAAATACATGTATTCCCGTATCTAGACGACTGGCTAATCAAGACCCATTCGTTATCAAAGTGCTCACACCACACAAATCAAATCATACAAACCCTCTACAAACTGGGGTTCACCGTCAGCTTCGCAAAATCCAACATCCTGCCGTGCAAAGTACAACAGTACCTAGGAGTCATAATAAACACAACAAAAGGAGTAGCCACTCCAAGTCCACAAAGAATTCAAAACTTCAACAACATCATACAACGCATGTATCCAACACAAAAGATACAAGCAAAGATGATATTACAACTCCTAGGCATGATGTCTTCATGCATAGCCATTGTCCCAAACGCAAGACTGCACATGAGGCCCTTACAACAGTGCCTAGCATCACAATGGTCACAAGCACAGGGTCACCTTCTAGATCTGGTGTTAATAGACCGCCAAACTTACCTCTCGCTTCTATGGTGGGACAATATAAATTTAAACAAAGGGCGGCCTTTCCAAGACCCAGTGCCACAATACGTAATAACAACAGATGCTTCCATGACAGGGTGGGGAGCACACCTCGATCAACACAGCATACAAGGACAATGGAACGTACATCAGACAAAACTGCATATAAATCACCTAGAACTGCTAGCAGTTTTTCAAGCACTAAAGGCTTTCCAACCAATAATAGTTCACAAATACATTCTCGTCAAAACAGACAACATGACAACAATGTATTATCTAAACAAGCAAGGGGACACACACTCAACACAGTTGAGCCGGTTGGCACAAAAGATATGGCATTGGGCAATTCACAACCAAATTCGCCTAATAGCACAGTTTATCCCAGGGATTCAGAATCAACTCGCAGACAATCTCTCTCGAGATCACCAACAGGTCCACGAATGGGAAATTCACCCCCAAACTCTGAACACTTACTTCAAGATCTGGGGAACACCTCAGATAGACTTGTTTGCGACAAAAGAGAACGCAAAATGCCAAAACTTCGCATCCAGATACCCACACAGGCAGTCCCAGGGCAATGCCCTATGGATGAACTGGTCAGGGATATTTGCCTACGCTTTTCCTCCTCTCCCTCTCCTTCCTTATCTGGTAAACAAACTCAGTCAAAACAAACTCAAACTCATATTAATAGCACCAACTTGGGCAAGGCAACCCTGGTACACAACGCTGCTAGACCTATCAGTAGTACCACACATCAAACTGCCCAACAGACCGGATCTGTTAACTCAACACAACCAACAGATCAGGCACCCAGATCCAGCATCGCTGAATCTAGCAATCTGGCTCCTGAAATCCTAGAATTCGGACACTTACAACTTACACAAGAGTGTATGGAAGTCATAAAGCAAGCCAGAAGGCCATCCACCAGGCACTGCTATGCAAGTAAATGGAAGAGGTTTGTTTGCTACTGCCATATTAATCAAATCCAACCATTACACGCAACTCCAAAAGATGTAGTGGGTTACTTGCTTCACTTACAAAAATCTAACCTAGCTTTCTCTTCCATTAAAATACACCTTGCAGCAATATCTGCATACCTGCAGACTACCTATTCAACTTCCCTTTATAGGATACCAGTCATTAAAGCATTCATGGAGGGCCTTAAAAGAATTATTCCACCAAGAACACCACCTGTTCCTTCATGGAACCTAAATGTTGTCCTAACTAGACTTATGGGTCCACCTTTCGAACCCATGCACTCCTGCGAAATACAGTTCCTAACCTGGAAGGTTGCATTCCTCATCGCCATTACTTCCCTAAGAAGAGTAAGCGAGATTCAGGCGTTTACAATACAAGAACCTTTTATTCAACTACACAAGAATAAGGTAGTCCTGAGGACTAATCCTAAATTTTTACCAAAGGTTATTTCACCGTTCCATCTAAATCAAACAGTGGAACTTCCAGTGTTCTTCCCACAGCCAGATTCCGTAGCTGAGAGGGCACTACATACATTAGATGTCAAAAGAGCATTAATGTATTACATTGACAGAACTAAAAACATCAGAAAGACTAAACAACTATTTATTGCATTCCAAAAACCTCATGCAGGAAACCCAATATCAAAACAAGGTATAGCCAGATGGATAGTTAAATGCATCCAAATCTGCTACCTTAAAGCTAAACGACAGCTGCCCATTACACCAATGGCACACTCAACCAGAAAGATAGGTGCTACCATGGCCTTTCTAGGAAACATCCCAATGCAAGAAATATGTAAGGCAGCCACATGGTCTACGCCTCACTCATTCACCAAGCACTACTGTGTAGACGTGTTATCCGCACAACAAGCCACAGTAGGGCAAGCCGTATTAAGATCATTGTTTCAGACTACTTCCACTCCTACAGGCTGAGCCACCGCTTTTGGGGAGATAACTGCTTACTAGTCTATGCAAAACATGCGTATCTACAGCGACAGATGCCATCGAACTGAAAATGTCACTTACCCAGTGTACATCTGTTCGTGGCATCAGTCGCTGTAGATTCGCATGTGCCCACCCGCCTCCCCGGGAGCCTGTAGCAGTTCGGAAGTTACCTTCAACTATTTGTATATATATCATTTCAACCTTATATAGGTACATACTTAGTCACTCCATTGCATGGGCACTATTACTACAATACAACTCCTACCTCACCCTCTGCGGGGAAAAACAATCGAGGATAGAGTCGACGCCCATGCGCAATGGACACAAAAGGAGGAGTCACTCGGTCCCGTGACTCGAAAGACTTCTTCGAAGAAAAACAACTTGTAACACTCCGGCCCAACACCAGATGGCGAGCTATTGCAAAACATGCGAATCTACAGCGACTGATGCCACGAACAGATGTACACTGGGTAAGTGACATTTTCATTATTGTTTTTAACCTCTTCGTCGCCACGGACGTAATGGTTACGTCCATGGCTGCGCCCGTGTGGTGCCATGGACGTAACCATTACGTCCTGGGCCCGGCCCTCGGGGGAAGCGCTAGCGCTCCCCCCGAGGGCCACCCCCCTACCCCCCAAGGCCAGGGCTGAAAGGGGAATCCCTTCCCCTTCCACCCCGACCCCCCCACCCCCGTGACGTCAGCACGCGATTGCACACTGTTTGTCACAGGGCCTCCTCCCATGCATTTCTCTTCCGATCACGTGGGGGAGGCCGAGAGAGGCTTCAAAGGGAAGGAAAGTTATTTCCTTCCCTTTGAAGTCTCTTTCTGTGTTTTGGCAGCCGGATTGAAAGCAATCCGGCTGTCAAAATGGCCACTAGACACCAGGGATTTTTTAATTTTTATGAAACTGACATAAGGGAGCGACCCCTTGGGCAAGGGTCGCTCCCAGGGGGGGCATTTTTTTTTTTAAGGCCTTTTCTGCACCAGGGATAATTTTTTTGTTGTTTTGTTTTTGTTTAGTTTTTTGTTTTAGAGGTGGGGATCGACCCCTTGGGCAAGGGTCGCTTCCAGGGGGGGCATTTTTTTTAAGGCCTTTTCTGCCCCCAGGGGGGGCAGAAACCTCTAGGCACCAGGGATATTTTTTTTGTTTTTTTGTTTTTGTTTAGTTTTTTGTTTTAGAGGTGGAGAGCGACCCCTTAGGCAAGGGTCGCTCCCATAGGGGGCAAATTATATTTAGGCCATTGGCCTATTTTTATGAGGCCAATCTGCCCCCAAGGGGGACAGAAACCACTAGACACCAGGGAGTTTTTTTTTTGTTTGTGAATTTCACGTAAGGGGAGCAACCCCTTAGGCAAGGGTCGTTCCCCTGGGGGGCAAATTTATTTTAGGCCATTTCTGCCCCCCAGGGGGGCAGATCGGCCGATTTTAGGCAGAAACCACTAGGCACCAGGGATCTTTTTTTTGGCGCCGTCACGCAAGGGGAGCGACCTTGAGCCAAGAGTCGCCCCCTGGGGGGGTGTGGGGGGTTCACATTTATTTTAGGCCATTTCTGCCCCCCGGGGGTAGATCGGCCTATTGTTATTAGGCCAATCTGCCCCCGGGGGGGCAGAAACCTCTAGGCGCCAGGACAATTTTTTTTTTGTTGTTTGTTTTTTTAGAGATGGGGAGCGACCCCTTAGGCAAGGGTCGCTCCCCTGGAGGGGCAAATTGTATTTAGGCCATTTCTGCCCGCTTTGGGGGCAGATCGGCCGATTTTAGGTCAATCTGCCCCCAAGGGGGCAGAAACCACTAGGCACCAGGGATCTTTTTTTTTCCACCGTCACGCAAGGGGAGTGACCCCGTAGGCAAGGGTCGCTCCCCACGGGGGGTGGGGGTTCACATTTATTTTAGGCCATTTCTGCCCCCCGTGGGGCCGGCTGAGCTAGAGGCCAAAATCCACAGGTAGGCACTTTGCAAAAAACACCTCTGTTTTCTGTGAAAAAATGTGATGTGTCCACGTTGTGTTTTGGGCCATTTCCTTTCGTGGGTGCTAGACCCACCCACACAAGTGAGGTACCATTTTTATCGGGAGACTTGGGGGAATGCTGGGTGGAAGGACATTTGTGGCTCCTCTCAGATTCCAGAACTTTCTGTCACCGAAATGAGAGGAAAACGTGTTTTTTTGGCCACATTTTGAGGTTTGCAAAGGATTCTCGGGAATAGAACCTGGTCAGAGCCCCACAAGTCACCCCATCTTGGATTCCTCTAGGTCTCTAGTTTTCAAAAATGCACAGGTTTGGTAGGTTTCCCTAGGTGCCAGCTAAGCTAGAGGCCAAAATCTACAGGTAGGCACCTTGCAAAAAACACCTCTGTTTTCTGTCAAAAAATGGGATGTGTCCACGTTGTGTTTTTGGGGCATTTCCTGTCGCGGGCGCTAGGCCTACCCACACAAGTGAGGTATCATTTTTATCAAGAGACTTGGGGGAACATAGAATAGCACAAGTGTTATTGCCCCTTGTTTTTCTCTACATTTTTTCCTTCCAAATATAAGAGAGTGTGTAAAAAAGACGTCTATTTGAGAAATGCCCTGTAATTCACATGCTAGTATGGGCACCCCGGAATTCAGAGATGTGCAAATAACCACTGCTCCTCAACACCTTATCTTGTGCTCATTTTGGAAATACAAAGGTTTTCTTGATAGCTATTTTTTACTCTTTATATTTCAGCAAATGAATTGCTGTATACCCGGTATAGAATGAAAACCCACTGCAGGGTACAGGTCATTTATTGGCTCTGGGTACCTAGAGTTCTTGATGAACCTACAAACCCTATATATCCCCGCAACCAGAAGAGTCCATCAGACTTAATGGTATATTGCTTTCAAAAATCTGACATTGCAGGAAAAAGTTACAGAGTAAAACGTAGAGAACAATTGCAGATTTTTTCACCTCAATTTCAATATTTTTTATTTATTTCAGTTGTTATTTTTAGTAGGAAACCCTTGTAGGATCTACACAAATTACCCCTTGCTGAATTCAGAATTCTGTCTACTTTTCAGAAATGTTTCGGTTTCTGGGATCCAGCATTGGTTTCAGGCCAATTTCTGTCACTGACTGGAAGGAGGCTGGAAGCACAACAAATCGCAAAAATGGGGTATGTCCCAGTAAAATGCGACAATTGTGTTGAAAAGGAGGAGAGCAGGGTTTATCTTGGATTTGTTGCTCCCTTACCTTACTATAGTGAGGGTCCCTATGTAGACTGGGTGCAAACCACTGCCAACTAGAGACCCCATTTCTACCAATAGGTATATATTCAGTTTGGTGTCTCAGTTGTTCAGGAACATCCTGTAAACTAAATCAAGTAAATTTCAATATCTGAGTTAATATCCACCCAGTCATTTAGGAGACTTTGCAGGCTGTTTTGTTCCAGAGTGTCTGTGTTATATCACATCCCCAAACAGCATAAGGCAATATAATCTCCTTGCTGATTGGAGCAGCATATACACAGGGGTGAGCTGTTTAATTTAATTTTTCATAGCATCACAACAGTTTGTTCCGCTTTATAATATATTTCTCATAGTGGCTGAACAAATATGCTGGGTATTAAGATAGCAGACAGTAGAGCTAAAAGAGAAAGTTAAATGCAGTATGTTTATTACCTTCAGACTTGCTAGAACATTAAAGCACCATTTGGAAAGTGTTGCAGTGAGCACCTAGTTGTAAGCCAAGGGTGGATTCTTCTGATGTCTGAGTTATACGGCATGTAGAAAAAACTACAATGCACACTATCGCTCAGATCTACATTCAAGTAAGGAAAAGAAAATCAGGATATGTATTACAGGTCACACCCAATCTACGTTGTATGTGCTGTAATGCCTTGCTGTAAACAATATGTGGATAGTACTCTCCTCCCTGTTAAGAAAAGATTTTGGAACACTCATGCTCCATTAAGAACAAGGGGTGTTTTGTAAGGTGCAGCCAAATATTTGGAGGTATATCATAATAGTAATTGATCTTCCTTTATTCGAATCAACAGTGGTAACTACATCACAAGATGGGGAAATTAGGCACTTGAACGAGAATGTTGGAACATGATTTTATTACCCCTCTTTAAAGAGCAAACCACAAGATTTTGTTGAAAGCTGCAAATTATGGGGTAGGGGGGTGTTGCCAAGCTATCCAAGATGGCCGAGGCACATTAGAGGAGCTCCGGACCTGTGAGCCCTAACTCCTTTATTTATCCGTCACCAGGGCCCACCCCTATATCACCACTGATCCCATGAATGAAACAGCTACACCTGCCTGGGGAGCCTGTGGCGCTTCTGTAATTAATCCTATTTAGTTTTTATTGGGACTCAGCAGATTAGTTTAGCTCTTTGGCTTGCAGGCCTGTGCCCTGTCATCTAGTGACTTTTAACCTACTTAGGGGGTGATTCTAAGTCTGGCGGGCGGCGGAGGCCGCCCGCCAGACTTCCCCCACCAAAATACCGCTCCGCGGTCGAAAGACCGCTGAGGGTATTTTGGGATTTGCCCTGGGCTGGCGGGCGACCGCCAAAAGGCCGCCCGCCAGCCCAGGGCAAATCAACCTTCCCACGATGACGCCGGCTCAGAATTGAGCCGGCGTAGTGGGAAGGTGCGACGGGTGCAGTGGCACCCGTCGCGTATTTTAGTGTCTGCAAAGCAGACACTGAAATACAAAGTGGGGCCCTCTTACGGGGGCCCCTGCAGTGCCCATGCCATTGGCATGGGCACTGCAGGGGCCCCCAGGGGCCCCGCGGCACCCCCTACCGCCATCCTGTTCCTGGCAGGAGACCCGGCAGGAACAGGATGGCAGTAGGGGGTGTCAGAATCCCCATGGCGGCGGAGCGCGCTCCGCCCCCATGGAGGATTCACAGGGGCAGCGGAAAACCGGCGGGAGACCGCCGGTTTTCCTTGTCTGACCACGGCCGAACCGCCGCGGTCAGAATGCCCTGCGGGGCACCGCCGGTCTGTCGGCGGTGCTCCCGCCGACCCTGGCCCCGCCGGTCAGACAAGTTGGTAAATGAGCTCCTTGATTCACTTACTTTACCGTTGCAAGTTGCGATTGTGAAGTGTAGCGCACATAAAAAGGTGACTGATGATGTTGGTCGTGGGAATGCATTTGCTGACGAGGTCGCAAAAGAAACGGCAAGGAATGTGATGAGCCGAATGTATGTTGCGGGCCCTGCAAGAAGAATGACCCCCTTAGTGTGTTCTGTTTTAGTCCATTAATTTTATTATTTCTTTTGATATGGCTGCCATTGTTTATAGTTATAAAATGTTTTAATTTGCATTATCAGTGCCACTCTGCGAAGGTGTCACTATCAGCGTCATAATCAAGGGATGTACGTAGGTATTCACATCATGTCCCTTTCTCACTTACGTGTGACAGGAACATAATGTTCACTTGTTGGGGATTGTTTACATAATTGCCGCCACAAGTCTGCCTCCTTATCAATTGTTTGGGAACATACCCGTGTCAGTGGTCCTACATGATCTGTATAAATACATCTTACACAGACAATGTTATTAGAGGGATTTCTTCCAGATGCCATCTACACTGCATGTCACCTGCTGCAGAACTCAGCCTTTGTGTCACCACAGAGTCTGACCTAGAGACCTCATTCCAAGGTAACGGGGATTAAGGGTGCTTCTCACGGACATGGTAATGGAAAATTAGGTTTATCATACTTAGCTCTCATTAAGTTAGAGATTAGGTTCTCTAATCTAGGGATTTTACATGTCATGTTTATTGAAAGATGGTGGGGGACTTTTTATTCACGACTCTCATCTTCGCAATTATGCTTCTTTTATTGTTTGTTATCCTAATCATTGCAGCTCATGCATTTTATCGTACTTTGCAGTCTTCTCAATAAACCTATTGAAAACTCTCCTGCATCTTCTTCATTGCCTGTGTGTGAATGAGACTTGTTGCACCTTTTACTGTTTGGGTTTTGGTGTGGTACTACTTGTGAGCCAGGATGGTTGGGCCGACAGGTGTGACTTGTTGTAGGAATGGCTTAGTCACCTCCAAACAAAAGTGCTGTCATCCCTAAACCAGCAGTCTCACCTAGGAGTGAGAGTCCAACTGTGACACTTCCAGACTCCTATTGACAAGGGAGACTCAGTGTGTCTGCCGTGTCCTGAGGCTGGTGGCCCTCGTGGTCGACAGCCTAGTCCATGGCAGCAGAGGGTGAGTTTGAGCCCTACTGGCCATCCCGCACCTTGGTTATACCCAGTGTTGGGCAAGGAGGTCCCCCTTCTGACCTGCCACTCCCACTCTTGGACTGACCTGAGGGACATATGCGTCGGCTAGGGCTCTTGGTCCGCCGGAGATGGCACTCTGGCACACTCTCCTAACCCTGGTTTTGGCCTTGGCCTGACATGGGGGATGGAGTCTGTTGCTTCTGCCCATTCACTACCTAAGCTGAGCCTAGAAGCTATGCCACAAACAATGGTACCAGCTGAACTCTGGAGGAAGGGCAACACCCTCCCCTTGCCACAAACCGGCGTCCACGACTTGCGACTGGTGCCCAAATGTGGTTATCATCCAGGTGCCCCTGTCACTAACTGATGGCACATGCTGATCTGCATTCAGTGATCGCCATCATCCACTTCTGGCTCTGGAGAGGGCCTGAGAACTTCACCAGTGAAGGTGCCTGACTCTGGGTGCCCTTACCTCCAGCTCTATCATGCGGCTGAGCTTCTTAAGAGGCAGTCTTACTTACTTTGGATTAACTCTGGCATCGCATCACTGCTTTGTGAGATACCTGCTTGGGGCTCAGCCATCTGACCTGTGGTGGGGGGCCCCCTCATTTCACTTCAAAATAAGGAATCACCTTGCCTTACCACATTGGCGGCATGCCATGCTTGTGACCTATGCTCAGCACATATGACTTGGTTGCATGCCACCACTAATGACCCCAATTTCATTGGCTCCCAGCCCTAGAACAGGTAGGCCCTTCCCATTGGGATGCTGAAGTATTTGGTGCCCTGATAGCATAATATGATGGAAGCCTGGATCCTCCACCTGCTAGCTCCTCCCTGTTTCATCAAATGAACTGGATGATCTTTGGACCTGAAAGTTACACACGTAAAGGTACTGAATTTAGACTTTGTCTCCTTGGTGTTTTCTGATGAGGACATTTTTGGTTTTGTAACTCCTGTGGCACACTATTAGGTTGGATCGCACCAGCCATGATTCTATTTGGGATCTGGATCTGGGCTTAATTACTGTTATGTTGGTGCCTTGCCTCATTTACAAAGGGGTGTCATAGACCAGCCAAGACGCCGACCCATGTGATGGCACCTGCTCCTGGGGATGTCATACCTGACTAGCATGCCAGGCATCCGGCTCCACACTGTGTCTTCGTGCACGCTACTCTTGATGATGAATACACAGGGTGCATAAAATGCTATTCTATATGGGGTGCCAAAAGGTGCATGTTATTGTTCTCCAAGAAACACACACTATCACAGCTGGAACAACTAATTTACAAAAGCTCTAATGGGGCACTTTTTACTCAACCAGTTACTCAACTTATGCCAGGGATGTACTAGTTTGGGTGTGTGCATGAGTCCCATTAATTCATCCGTAGACAAAAATAGGTGATTTGCCCTTGTTGAGGGGTGTATGGATGGCACCCAGGTCCTACTGGCCAGCATACATACCTCCAACAGTGGTCAGTCAAAATTTCTTGATGCCCTTTCTGACACCCTAGTGCGCTAGACTGGCCTCCTATGGATCCATGGGGGGCTTCATTGTGTACTAAATGTCCACCTAAATAAATCACATCCTCCATTGCCCCAGGCCCTCACCAATCATACTACTCACTGATGTCTGGTGGAAGAAAACCTCTATACCAGGAAATATTTCCACTATTCTGCTCCTCATAACTTATTTGTTTGACTGGACCATATTATATGCTCAGAGACCATTGCCCCTTTAGCCCCTCGGTGCCCGGGACAAGGTGGTTATGGCTGATGCTGTGGTGCTTAGCCAGGGACGTAACCACCTTGTCCACGTATAGTCCTTTGGGGGAAGCACTAGCTCTCTCCTCGAGGGCCTCGCACCCCCCTCCCATGGTCAGGAATGGAAGGGGAATTGCTGGGGGGCATTTGTTTTAAGGTCTTTTCTGCCCCCTCCCCGGGCAGATTGGGCTATTTTAATTAGGCCGATCTGCCCCCGGGGGAGCAGAAACCTCTAGAGACCAAGGATCTTTTTTTTTGTATTATTATTATTTACGCGTGGGGCGCAAACCCTTAGGCAAGGGTCGCTCCCCTGGGGGGCAAATTGTCTTTGGGACATTTGCAGATCGGCCTATTTTTATTCGGCCAATCTGGGCAGAAACCACTAGACACCAGGGATTTTTTAGGTCAATTTCACCCAAGGGGATTGAACCCTTAGGCAAGGGTCGCTCCCCTGGGGGGGGGGGGAATTTATTTTAGGCCATTTCTGCCGCACTTGGGGGCAGATTGGCCTATTTTAATTAGCCTGAGCTGCCCCCAAAAGGGGCCAGAAGCCACTAGGCACCAGGGATTTCTTGTTAAAACATTTTTTTACAGATGGGGAGCGACCCCTTAGGCAAGGGCTGCTCCTATGGGGGGGCAATTTTATTTTAGGCCATTTCTAAACCCTCTTGAGAACAGATCGGCCTATTTTTCTTGGGCCAGTCTGCCCCCAAGGGGAGCAGAAACAACTAGACGCCTGGGACTTTTTTTCACGCAAGGGGAGGACCCCTTAGCCAATGGTCGCTCCCCTGGAGGGGGGTGGATTTATTTTAGGCCATTTCTGCCCCCCTTCAGCCTATTTTTATTAAGGTGATCTGCCCCCAAGGGGGGCAGCAACCACTAGACATCAGGGATTTTTTATTTATTTTTTTACAGATGGGGAGCGAACTCTTAGGCAAGGGTCGCTCCCCTGGGGGCAAATTTATTTTAGGCCATTTCTGTCCTCAGGGGTGGCAGAAACCATTTAGGTATCAGTGTGTGTGTTTTGTTTGGGGTGCAGCCCCTTGGGCAAGGGTCGCTCCCCATGGGGGCACATTACTGTTGTCCATTTTTGCCCCACTTGAGAGCAGATCAGCCTATTTTTGTAAGGCCTACCTGCCCCCATGGGGGGCAGAAAGCCCACCAGAGATCAGGGAAGATATTTTTTCAAAAAAGGACGGTAGGGGTATGACCATACCCCCACCCCAAGTGGGGACAAAGTTGTTCTGCCCACCAGTGGGCAGATGGGCAATTGCCCCCAATCCACTCCCGGGGGGGCAGAAAGCCTACTAAATGCCAGGGAATTAAACAAAAAAATTGTGGGGTGGTGGTTACCAACCAGTATGGGCATGGTTATGCCCCCATCCCAGCTGAAGGTGGTAACAGTCTTTCATCTCTCTCCTGCACACTAGAACATCTTGTCCCACAGCAAGCAAGAGGACATTTGATTATTTTGGGTTTTGGTTTCACATTTGGGCTATGAGAGCTTGTCTAACTCTGAAAATTGTCCCACTTGGAATGGTGAGGGCTGCACTTTTTGGACTCTGGGGCGCTGCCATGTAGAAAAATCTACAAGACCTGCACACATCTGAAAACTAAACATCTGGGTGAGTCCAGGGTGGTGTGCTTTATATGCACCCTGCACCATTTTCTTACCCACAATGCCCTGCAAACCTCCAACTCTGCTGAAATCACACATTTTCCCCACATTTTTGTGATGGAACCTTCCAGAATCTGCAGGAATCCACAAAAAGCATTCTCACATCTATACCTATTAAAAATTCTGCCCCACTTGTCAGCCTAAAAACTTTTTTTTTTCCAAACTGCCCTTTTGGACCCCCTCATTTTCGATACGTTTTTGGCTTTTCTTTGTCACAGGAACTTGTCCCAACTACACAAGTGAGGTATCATGTTTACCGGGAGACTGAGGGGAACATTGGGTGGTAGGAAATTTGTGCCAGCATAATGATCCAACACAGAAATGTGGAAAAAAATTGATTTTTTTTACCTAAATTTGAGGTTTGCTGAGGATTCTGGGTAAGAAAACACTGGGGGATCCACGCAAGTCACATCTCCCTGGACACTCTTGGGTGTCTAGTTTTCAGAAATGTTTGGGTTTGGTAGGTTTCCCCAGATGGCTGCTGAGCCCAGGACCAAAAATGCAGGTGCCCCCCCACAAAAACAGGTAGTTTTGTATTTGATAATTTTGATGTTCCCACATAGTGTTTTGGGGCATTTCCTGTCGCAGGCACTAGACCTACTGTGGTGTACATGACAAGTGATTCCAAGGTCAGAGTCACTTGCCATGGTAACGGAATGCCAAACAAAGAAGTGCAAGTAAGAATTAGATGGCAGTTTGAGCCGTGTCGCGCTGATGGATGGGGCGTTTATTTACATGCAATAAATCTTCGTGAGAAATCTGTTTGGTAATTATTTTTTATGGATTATTCCTTAAACCGTTACACTGGCGACGAGGGAAAATGTAAAACGCCTCAACATTGCATGGTTGGCTACTGAGCACTCACTTAAGATGCCATCTCCGTAAGTGAACATGTTTGGATCGCAAATTAAACTTACGTTATAAAGTTCATCGACGGCTGAGTTGCTGCAAGCTTTTTTGTTAGTTTCTGAAGATCAGCTGCTGCAGATTCTGGGAAGTCGTATTTATTAGAAGCTGACGACTGTTGCTGTCATCGAAGAACACCACTGGAGATTGTTTTGATGTTTGCTGTTGCCGGGCGGAAAATCATCGGTAGGAGAGACTGAAGAGTCATGGTCTTAAAGGTGCAGTGATATCGGAGTGCTCATCAATCAATCAAATACATTTCTTAAGCGCACTACACACCCCGTAGGGTATCAAGGTGCTGGGAGAGGGGGTGGGGGAGTGGTTACTGCTCGAAAAGCCATGTTTTTAGGTGCTTTCTGAAGGTTAGGAGGTCCTGGGTCTTGCGTAGGTTGGTGGGGAGGGAGTTCCAGGTTTTGGCAGTGAGGTGGGAGAAGGATCTGCCCCTGGAGGTGGTGCGTCAGATGCGGGGGACTGTAGCGAGGGCGAGGTTGGCGGAGCAGAGCTGTCGAGTTGGTATGTGGAAGTTGACTCGTTCGTTGAGGTAGGACGGTCCAGTGTCGTGGAGGGCTTTGTGAGCGTGGACAAGGATTTTGAAAATGATCCTTTTGTTGATGGGCAGCGAGTGTAGGGATCTGAGGTGGGTGGCTATGTGTTCGTGGTGGGGGAGGTTGAGGATGAGACATGCAGCTTTGTTCTGGATTCGCTGGAGTTTTCTTTGAAGCTTGGCTGTGGTCCCTGCATAGAGGGCATTGCCGTAGTTCAGTCTGCTGCTTATGAGGGCGTGGGTGACTGTTCTTGTTTCTAAAGGAATCCATTTGAAAGTCTTGCATAGCATGCAAAGGATGTTGAAACAGTAGGATGATATGGCGTTGATTTGCTGGGTCATGGAGAGAGACGAGTCCAGTATGATGCCAAGGTTGCGTGCATGGGTGGTCCGCAGTCATTCTATGTTGCATTGTTGGGGCTGAAGATGATGATCTCTGTTTTGTCTGAGTTCAATTTGAGGTGGCTTGCTGCCATCCAGTTGGCGATGTCAAGGAGTCCGGCGTGCATTTATTCTTGCGGCAGCTGAGTTCCTAGTGAGGGAGATGATGAGCTGGATGTCGTCTGTATGTGAAATGATGGTGATGCTGTGGGGGCGGAGGATGTTGGCGCGAGGATCCATGTAGATGTTGAAAAGGGTGGGGCTGAGGGAGGATCCTTGGGGACCACACAGATGATCTTGATGGCTGTAGACTGTAAAGGAGGAGGGTAGACTCTTTGGGTTCTTTCGGCGAGGAAGGAGGTGAGCCTGTCCAGGGCTTTGTGATGAATTCCGGTGCCCAAAAGGCACGCGCGGAGGGTTTGGTGGCATAGAGTGTCAAAAGCTGCAGAGAGGTCTAGGAGGATGAGGGTGGTGGTCTCGCCCTTGTCCAATCTGGTCCTGATGTCGTCTGTGAAGGCGATGAAGGCGGTCTTGGGGCTGTAGTTCTTGCGGAATCTAGACTGGGAGACGTTGAGTATGTTGTTGTCTTCTAGGTAGCGAGACAGTTGTACATTGACTATCTTCTCCACAACCTTTGCGGGGAAGGGGAGAAGAGAAATGGGTCGGTAGTTTGTGAGGTCTTCATGGTCTGCTTTCATTTTTTTACGGAAGAGCGTTGACTTCGGCGTGCTTCCAAATATCTGGGAAGGTTGCGGTGTCGAAGGAGCTGTTGATGACGGCCTGGAGCTGGAGAGCGATGATTTGGCTGACCTTGTTGAAGATGTGGTGGGGCAAGGGTCTGTTGGGGAGCCTGAGTGGATGGAGCTCATGGTTTTGCCGATTTCTTCGTCGTTGGTGGGAGTCCAGGTGTTCAGTAGGTTGGTGCGGCAGGGTGTTGTGGTGTTGGTTGTGTCGGTGGTGGTGATTGTGGGTGCTGAAGATGTGAAGCTGTTGTGTATGTCTGCGATTTTGAGGTGGAAGTAGTTGGAGAGGGAGTTGCAGAGGTCTTGGGAGTGTGGAGGGTCGATGGTGCAGGATTTGGGTTTGGTGAGTTCTTTGATGATGGCAAAAAGTTCCTTGCTGTTGTGTGTGTTGTTGTCTATGCGTTCTTTGTAGAAGGACCGTTTGGTGGTCCGGATGAGTTGGTGGTATTTGCGCGTGGCTATTTTGAGGGCAGAGAAGTTGCTTATTCAGGGTTCTTGCCGTCAGGCTTTCTCAATGTTCTGTGGTGAACCAGGGGGCAGTCTTGATGGTGCGGGTGTTGTTTATTTTCAAAGGGGCGATGGAGTCTGCGCAAGTTTCTAGCCATCGTGTGAGGTTGAGGGAAGCGGTGCTGGGGTCGTTGGAGATTGGAGATGGAGCTGTGCGAGGTTGGATATCAGGTGTTCTTTGGAGATCTTGTTCCACTTATGGTAGGGACTAGGGTGCTGTTGGTGGTGGGTGGTGGGTTTCAGGAAGGAGAAGTGGACGCAGTGGTGCTCAGTCCAGTGGAGTTCGGTGGTGTGAGTGAAGGCGATCTGGCTGCTGGAGGTGAAAATGGCATCTAGCGTGTGTCCTGCTGAGTGGGTGGGTGAGGTGACCAGTTACTTGAGGCCAAGGTTCACGAGGTTGTGCAGCAGGGCCGTGGAGTTGCAGTCGTGGGTGCTTTCCAGGTGAAAGCTAAGGTCACCAAGGAGTATGTAGTCTGTGGAGGTGAGGGCGTGGGAGATGAAAGTATCGGCGATGATGTCACCGAATGGGGGGTGGGGTCCTGGTGGTCTGTAGATGAGGGTTCCTCTTACGGTGGTGTTGATGTTGATGTGCACTTGAAAGTGTAGGTGTTCTGCGTGTAGGGTGTCGTTGGTGTTGGTGGAAATTTTGATAGAGTTTTTGTGTATTATGGCGATACCTCCTCCTGGTTTGTTGGTGCGGTCTCTATGGGTGATTTTGTAATCTTCTAGGATGGCTATGGCGATGTCAGATTCTGATGAGGAGTTCATCCATGTTTCAGTGAGGAAGGCAATGTCAGGAGAGTTTGTGGTGAACAGGTCCCAAAGCTCAATGCCGTGCTTGTGGACGGAACAGGTGTTAAGGAGGATGCAATTGAGGTGATTGGGGGATTTGGTGTTGCTGGTGTTGGCGTGAGTGCACGAGAAATGGCATGAGTGGCATGTGAAAGGTCCGTGTTTGTGTTTGGGGTTGGCCTGGGCGCAGGTGGGGTGCTGGCCTGGGTTGAGAGCAAGGAGTTCTGTGGCGGAGTAGTGGCGCTTGGGGGGGCTGGAGGAGCATGGACCAGGGGGACAGGCGCTGGGCACTGTCCAGGTGCTGACGGGCGCAGACGGGCTTGCCTCTGGCGTGCCAGCGGCACGCCCAGGGCGGAGCAGCTCGGAGGCGGGAGAGAGTGTCCAGTGGGGGCGCGAAGGGGCGGGGCCCATAGGGATGCAGCGGCTGGATGAGAGAAACCAGCGAGAGCCGGAAAAGATAACGGGCCAAATATAGAGAATAAATACAAAGCAGAGCACAAAATGGGCACAGTTTACGGTAAAAACAGTGTGAAGTGTAAAATAAAAAAAAACAAGAAATGAAATACGAGCTATGGAAACAAAACACACGGTATACTAGACACGCCTACCACTAGGCAACAGGGATGAGGTGCAGGCGGGTGCCTGTGGTGGTGGAGGGCCTCAAACTTATTTTGCAGCAAACGGCAGGGTCAGTGGCACAGAGGCAGGCTGGTGGAGCCGAGTGTACTCCTGGCCCAAAGCAGGTCATGGGGTCACACTAGACGCTGCGCAGGAGCCGCCATTAAGAAGGGGAGGTGGGAGGGAGGAGCAGCTGGGAGGCGGGAGGGAGTGTCCAATGGGGGCGCAAGGGGGGCGTGGCTGCAGGGGACTCAGCGACTGGGTGAGAGAAACCGTTGAGAGCCGGAAAAGATAACGGGCACAAATATAGAGAGCAAATACAAAGCGGAGCACAAAATGGGCACAATTTACGGTAAAAACTGTGAAAAATGAAAAACCAAAAACAAGAAATGAAATACGAGCTATGGAAACGAAATACAAGGTATACTAGACACGCCTACCACTAGGCACCAGGGATGAGGCGCAGGCGGGTGCCTGCGGGTGGTGGAGGGCCTCAAACTTCTTTTGCAGCAAATGGCAGGATCTGGGGCACGGAGGTAGGCTGGTGGAGCCGAGTGTACTCCTGGGCCAAAGCAGGTCAGGGGTTCACACCTGATAACGTTTTTGACAAGGTGTATGGAGCCTACAAATCTTAAAGGGGCAGTGCCTGATGCTCTGAGTCCAGGTCTTAAAGGGGCAGTGTCTTAAAGGGGCCCCTCAGTTTTAAAGGAACAGGTGCATTATTTGTTTTAAAGTCAGTAATGTAATGGACAAGGAGCATCTACCGTGACAATTCAGAACAGTAAAGAGAGCTGCAGTTCTTGGAGAAATGGTTAATGTTTTAATTAATCTGCTCTAGACTGATTGCTTACTTGTCTTTTTATCTTTGCCTGTCCAGGAGTATACGAGGTGCACAGCGACAGGCACACCTTTAAAAAAAATATATATATATTAATTACTTGCATATGTTAGAGGCTAGAATTAGTTTTGTAATGTTAAGACAGATTGCATTATAAAATGGATTACATGTTTCTATACTATATTATATGGGTTTTTTTGGGAGAAGATATTGAATTATTGCTGTGTGGGGTTTGTTCAGAATGCAGAACGTTACACCACCTCCTTTTTTCTTAACTAGTCCTGGTGAAACAATTTTTCCTTGGTCTAAATGAAAGAAAATGTTTATTCATTATGTGAGAGTGTGTTGCCCTACTCTTAGTGCTGAGAGGAAACATTCTTTACTTATGCATTGTCTTGGTGGGGAAGGGTAAGACGTTTTGGAAAATCTACCAGATTTGAACAGTGATGAAATTAGAAAGTTAAATTAATTTGAAGTATGTATGTTGAAACTGGATAAACACTACTTACCGAGGATAAGCACGATTATGGAAAGATATTATTTTGGGAAAAGAGAGCAAGGGAAGGATGAAACTGTGGAGGAGTACATTACAAGCTTGAGGAAGTTGGCAGCTTCATGCAAATTTGGGGCATTAGTGAATTAAATAATTTGTGACCAGTTTGTCTTGAAGTGTAGCAGTGATAAAATTAGAGAAGAGTTATGGTTGAAAGATAAATCACCTATAGAGGAAGTTATCTGTGTGGCGAAAAGAGTTGAACACATGATGAAATATGTAATGGAATTGAGTGCAAGTAAAAAGATTGTAACTGGAGATGATGGAAAAATTGAAGAAGTGGTGTGTGAGGTGAAAGGTAATGAGATTGGGTGTAGGAAGAAAAAAGAGGAAACAGAAGTATTTAAAGGTTTTAGATGTGGTAAAAGTGGTCACAAAGCTAATGCGAGTAATTGCCCGGCGTTAAATGTAATTTGTAATCGGTGTGGGAAGAAAGGTCACTTCTTCAAGTGTTGTCGCAATAAAAAGAAGAAAAGTGGTGTTGGTAGTCAAGTGAGAGAAGTTAAGGAAGTCTCACAAGAAATTATTTTTCAAGTGGAATTACGATCAGATAAATGTGAGCATCCTAGTGAATTTGTTATCCTTGAGGGAGTTAAGTTGTTGATGCATTTTGATTATTCTTCTCAGCTGACAATTATTTCAAAAAAATGTTTTGATTCTTTAGAGTCAAAATGCAGGAAGTTGAAAGAGATGGATGTGGGTCCCGGAAGTTATGATGTACAACCTATTAAAATGTTTTTTGTTTTTTTAAGGACACATTGAGTTCAAAGGAAGGCATGTTATAAGGAAAATGTATGTCTCCAATAAAGGTGATAATCTGTTAAATTGGACACATCAAAAATTGTTGGGAGTAGTGTTCAATCCTAATGCTCAACCTCAGGTACAAGTTCAGGAGATTGCTGATTATGAGTGCAAATTTAAGAAAATTCCCAGAAGTGTTTTCAGATAATTTAGATTGTCTAAAGGGTTACAAGCATAGGATAAGATTGAAGGAAAATGCAGTGCCTGTAGTCTCAAGAGTGAGGAGGATACCATTCGTGTTACAAGAACCGGTGGTATCTGAACTGAAAAGATTGGAAGAGTTAGAAGTGATTGAGGAGGTAGAAGCCACGGAATGGTTGGCTCCCATAGTTGTGGCCAAGAAGAGTAGTAGTGAAATTAGGCTGTGTGTGAATCTTAGAGTTCTAAACAAAGAGGTTGTGGTGGATAGGTTTCTGCTTCCTAATATAGAGGAAATTGCGTCTGTGATAGGTGGAGCAAAATATTTCTTGACTTTGGATTTAGCTTCTGCATATCATCAAGTGGAATTGGAGGAAAGGTCACAAGAGTTGACAGCATTTATAATGCCTTTTGGTGCTTATAAGTTTAAAAGAATGCCGTTTGGACTTGTTTCGGCAGCTTCTGTGAAACAAAGGGTGATGAACAAGGTATTGAAAGACTTGAAGGGAGTGAAGTGTTATCAAGATGACGTGTTGATTTTCGGTGATACAGCGGAGGAACATTTTAAACGAGTGAATACAGTGTTAGAACACCTAAGTGGAGCAGGTCTAACTCTTAACTCTTAAGAAGAGTAAGTGTTGTTTTGGGTTGGCAGAGGTGGAATATTTGGGTCATTTAATCCCAGGGGGCGGAGTAAAACTAAAGTTCGAACTGGTGAATACTATCAAGGGGTTGGTTACTCCTCAGACAAAGGAAGAAGTTAGGGCCAGATGTACAAAAGGTTTTTACCCATTCTGTGTCTATGGGAAAAAGTGTTCGTACATATGGCCCTTAGTTCCTTTCTCGGGATGGTTTAATATTATGGCAGATATACAAGGAATTTGGCAGATATGGCGGTGAATGTGAGGAATTTGTAAAAAAAAAAAAAAGAGAGAGAGTTTAAGTGGGATGTACGTTGTGAAAATGAATTTCAAAGTATAAAAGAAGAATTGGGGAAAGCACCAAGCAGTCAAGTGTTCAAACCAGGAAGACAAACTTATGTTATCACTGATGCAAGTGCAAAAGGATTGGGTGCTGTGTTGGTACAAGACAATGAAGGAGATTAAATGTTAATTGCTTTTGCATCAAAAACTTTGAGAGGAGCGGAGAAAAACTATTCGGTGAAAGAGGGTCTTTAGCTATATTTTGGACTCTTAAAAACTTTTGCCATTTTATTTGGGGAACAGAGTTTGTAGTATTATCTGATCATAAACCACTAGTGGATGTATTTGGAAATAAAGGTCTGGACTGCATTTCTGCTAGAATAAGAAGATGGATAATTGGACTACAAGATTTTAAATTTGAAGTTGCTAATCTGGTGTGCTAAATGTGAGTGCTGATTCCAAGATCGGAGTCACTTTTCATGGTAACAGAATGGCGAATGAAGAAACGTAAGGGAGAATTCGACGGCAGTTTGAGCCGTGTCGCGCTGATGGATGGTGCGTTTATTTACTTGCAATAAAGCTACGTGAGAAATCTGTTTGGTAATTATTTTCTATGGATTATTCCTTAAACCTTTACACCTACCCACACAAGGGAGATACCATTTTTATCTGGAGACCTGGGGGAACGCAGGGTAGTGGAAGTTTGTGGCTCCCCTCAGATTCCAGAACTTTCTATCACCGAAATGTGAGAAAAAAGTGTTTTTTGCCAAATTTTTAGGTTTGCAGAGGATTCTGGGGAACTGAATCTGGTGAAAGCGCTCACAAGTTACCCCATCCTGGGTTCCCCTAGGTGTCTAGTTTAAAAAAATGCACAGATTTGGTAGGATTCCCTAGGTGCTGGCTGAGCTAGAAGCCAAAATCTACAGCTATGCAGTTTCCAAAAAGCAGGTCTGTTTTCTTTGGAAAAATGTGATGTGTCCACGTTGTGTTTTGGGGCATGTCCTGTCCCGGGCACTAGGCCTACCCATACAAGTGAGGTACCATTTTTATTGCGAGACTTGGGGAAATGCTGGGTGGAAGGAACTTTGTGTCTCCTCTCAGATTCCAGAACTTTCTGTCACCCAGATGTGAGGAAAAAGTGTTCTTTTGACAAATTGTGAGGTTTGCAAAGGATTCTGGGTAACTGAAACTGGTGAGAGCCCCACAAGTCACCCCGTTATGAATTCCCTTAGGTGTCTATTTTTCAAAAATGTATAGGTTCAGCTCAGCTAAAGGCCAAAATCCACAGCTAGGCACTTTCCAAAAAACACATCAAATATCAATGTAAAAATGTGATGTGTCCATGTTGCGTTTCCTGACGGGGGCATTAGGCCTACCCATTCAAATAAGGTACCATTTTTATTGGGAGACTTGGGGGATCACAGAATAGAAGACAAGTGTTATTGCCACTTGTCTTTCTCTACATTTTGTCCTTCCAAATGTAAGACAGTGTGTAAAAAAGAGGACTATTTGAGAAATGCCCTGTAATTCACATGCTAGTATGGAACCCCGGAATGCTGAAATGTGCAAATAGCCACTGCTTCTCAATACCTTACCTTATGCCCATTTTAGAAATGCAAAGGTTTCCTTGATACCTATTTTTCACTCTTTATATTTCACCAAATTAATTGCTGTGTACCGGGTGTACAATGAAAACCCATTGCAAGGTGCAGCTCATTTATTGGCTCTGTGTACCTGGGGGTCTTGATGAACCTACAAGCCCTATATATCCCTACAACCAAAAGAGTCCAGCAGACGTAATGGTATATTGCTTTTGAAAATCTGACATAGCAGGAAAAAGTTACAGAGTAAAACGTGAAGAGAAATGGCCCTTTTTTAACCTCTATTTCAATATTTTTTAATTTCAGCTTTTATTTTCTGTAGGAAAACCTTGTAGGATCTACACAGATGACTCCTTGGTGATTTTAGAATTTTGTCTACTTTTTAGAAATGTTTAGCTGTCCAGGATCCAGCATTGGTTTCATGCCCATTTCTGTCACTAACTGGAAGGTGGCTGAAAGCAGACAAATAATAAAAATGGGGTATGTCCCAGTAAAATTCCAAAATTGTGTTGTAAAATGTGGTTTTCTTATTCAGGTCTGCCTGTTCCTGAAAGCTGGGAAGAGGGTGACTTTAGCAACGCAAACCCTTTGTTGATGCCATTATCAGGGGGAAAACCACAAGCCTTCTTCTGCAGCCCTTTTTTCCTATTTATTTGAAAACAAACAAAATGTTTGCTGTATTTTGGCTAATTTCATGGTCTCCTGCAGGGGAACCCACGAACCTTGAGTACCTCTAGACTAGGATGTTGGAAAAAAAAAAGGATGTAAATTGGCGTGGATAGCCTATGTGGACAAAAAAGTTATTAGGGCCTAAGCACAAACTGCCCCAAATAGCCAAAAAAAAGGCCTGGCACCTGAGGGGGGAGAAGGCCTGGCAGTGAAGGGGTTAACAAACTACTCAATTTACCTGGGGAGAGTCAAATCTAATTACAGTGCACAGACAGTGGTTTTCTGCTGGGGCAGATCTACCCCTTGGGTCCTGACATGGTGTCTTCAGTGTAAGGCACTGGAGGATCATGTATTTTTGGCCACAGTGGCGATCACACCACCCATTACTTTGAAGAAAATCAGGGCACTCCTTCTTTGTGCTCAACAGAATGGGAATCTTTCAAGGTGATGACTAGAGGTCGATGCATCCGGACGATAGTCGGTGCTCCCAGGGAGCTCAAAAAACATGTTGCAGAAGTGGGGAAGTCTCTAATCAGTTTGGAAAAAGAGCTGGCTAATGATGCTGCCAAGGCTGCTGTGCTAACTTATACCTGCACCAAACATGCAGCCTTGATAGAGTGCTTGTGTTATTTTGGAAAGACCCCAGCCTACACAGTCTCCCACTAAAATATTACAAAACCATAGCGGCTTACTTGGTTTATAAAGAAGTGCCCCAAACGGGCATTATGCTGCCCTCTCTCTGCAATTATTGGTATCTATCCCTAAACTTGATCGAGACCCACCCTAACTGTCTTCTTTCAAGCCATTAGTGATCTTAGGAACTGACTTTAAAATACTCAGTAATATCCTAGCAAATAGATCATTATAAATATTCCTTGACCTTATTTGTTGTGACCAAAATGGGTTTGTCCCTGGAGCAGCGCATCCCTTAATATTGGCAGGCTATTCTATGTCTTGGACGGGCTCCTACCTCTCTAACAGTCTAATGTTGGACCTGTTACAGATGTTTGATACGCTTTATTGGCATTATCGTTGCCATGCCTTAACCAAGATTAGGGCTGGAAAACATCTATGCACCCATACTCTGTTATATGCATTCAAGTGTGTAAATTGAGATCAGATGCCTTCTCTATTTATAGGGGGACAAGGAGGGGATGCCCTCTTTCTCCCCTGGGTTTTGTGAGTTGCAATGGAACATTTGACTGTGCATCTACATACTGAGGGAGCTGCGTGGAGGATCCCTTTGAACGGAGTAACAGATGCAGTGTCCTCGTAAGTGTATGATATGCTGTTTTACCTCAAGGAAGCCCACCAGGGACTTAACACGATTGGTACACCCCTACAGGACTTCTAGTAAACTGGAGTAAGTCATATGCTTTTGCACGCAGCAGACACACCAGAGAGGTTTCCACAAATGCCTGGTTCAAAAACAACCTGTACGTCATACTACAGAGAGTGTACCTCATCTCTAACAAACCAAACCGTGTTTTCCAAAGCGCCTCTTTGTTGCTCGTGCTGTAGCTTCACTGAGGTAGACCTGTAGCATATGCTTTGGTCCTGTCTTAAGTCTTAACTAGTCCTGGTGAAACAATTTTTCCTTGGTCTAAATGAAAGAAAATGTTTATTCATTATGTGAGAGTGTGTTGCCCTACTCTTAGTGCTGAGAGGAAACATTCTTTACTTATGCATTGTCTTGGTTGGGAAGGGTGAGACGTTTTGGAAAATCTACCAGATTTGAACAGTGATGAAATTAGAAAGTTAAATTAATTTGAAGTATGTATGTTGAAACTGGATAAACACTACTTACCGAGGATAAGCACGATTATGGAAAGATATTATTTTGGGAAAAGAGAGCAAAGGAAGGATGAAACTGTGGAGGAGTACATTACAAGCTTGAGGAAGTTGGCAGCTTCATGCAAATTTGGGGCATTAGTGAATTAAATAATTTGTGACCAGTTTGTCTTGAAGTGTAGCAGTGATAAAATTAGAGAAGAGTTATGGTTGAAAGATAAATCACCTATAGAGGAAGTTATCTGTGTGGCGAAAAGAGTTGAACACATGATGAAATATGTAATGGAATTGAGTGCAAGTAAAAAGATTGTAACTGGAGATGATGGAAAAATTGAAGAAGTGGTGTGTGAGGTGAAAGGTAATGAGATTGGGTGTAGGAAGAAAAAAGAGGAAACAGAAGTATTTAAAGGTTTTAGATGTGGTAAAAGTGGTCACAAAGCTAATGCGAGTAATTGCCCGGCTTTAAATGTAATTTGTAATCGGTGTGGGAAGAAAGGTCACTTCTTCAAGTGTTGTCGCAATAAAAAGAAGAAAAGTGGTGTTGGTAGTCAAGTGAGAGAAGTTAAGGAAGTCTCACAAGAAATTATTTTTCAAGTGGAATTACGATCAGATAAATGTGAGCATCCTAGTGAATTTGTTATCCTTGAGGGAGTTAAGTTGTTGATGCGTTTTGATTCTTCTTCTCAGCTGACAATTATTTCAAAAAAATGTTTTGATTCTTTAGAGTCAAAATGCAGGAAGTTGAAAGAGATGGATGCGGGTCCTGGAAGTTATGATGTACAACCTATTAAAATGTTTTTTGTTTTTTTAAGGACACATTGAGTTCAAAGGAAGGCATGTTATAAGGAAAGTGTATGTCTCCAATAAAGGTGATAATCTGTTAAATTGGACACATCAAAAATTGTTGGGAGTAGTGTTCAATCCTAATGCTCAACCTCAGGTACAAGTTCAGGAGATTGCTGATTATGAGTGCAAATTTAAGAAAATTCCCAGAAGTGTTTTCAGATAATTTAGATTGTCTAAAGGGTTACAAGCATAGGATAAGATTGAAGGAAAATGCAGTGCCTGTAGTCTCAAGAGTGAGGAGGATACCATTCGTGTTACAACAACCAGTGGTATCTGAACTGAAAAGATTGGAAGAGTTAGAAGTGATTGAGGAGTTAGAAGCCACGGAATGGTTGGCTCCCATAGTTGTGGCCAAGAAGAGTAGTAGTGAAATTAGGCTGTGTGTGAATCTTAGAGTTCTAAACAAAGAGGTTGTGGTGGATAGGTTTCTGCTTCCTAATATAGAGGAAATTGCGTCTGTGATAGGTGGAGCAAAATATTTCTTGACTTTGGATTTAGCTTCTGCATATCATCAAGTGGAATTGGAGGAAAGGTCACAAGAGTTGACACCATTTATAATGCCTTTTGGTGCTTATAAGTTCAAAAGAATGCCGTTTGGACTTGTTTCGGCAGCTTCTGTGAAACAAAGGGTGATGAACAAGGTATTGAAAGACTTGAAGGGAGTGAAGTGTTATCAAGATGACGTGTTGATTTTCGGTGATACAGCGGAGGAACATTTTAAACGAGTGAATACAGTGTTAGAACACCTAAGTGGAGCAGGTCTAACTCCTAACTCTTAAGAAGAGTAAGTGTTGTTTTGGGTTGGCAGAGGTGGAATATTTGGGTCATTTAATCCCAGGGGGCGGAGTAAAACTAAAGTTCGAACTGGTGAATACTATCAAGGGGTTGGTTACTCCTCAGACAAAGGAAGAAGTTAGGGCCAGATGTAGAAAAGGTTTTTACCCATTCTGTGTCTATGGGAAAAAGTGTTCGTACATATGGCCCTTAGTTCCTTTCTCAGGATGGTTTAATATTATGGCAGATATACAAGGAATTTGGCAGATATGTCGGTGAATATGAGGAATTTGTAAAAAAAAAAAAAAAAAAAAAGAGAGAGAGTTTAAGTGGGATGTACGTTGTGAAAATGAATTTCAAAGTATAAAAGAAGAATTGGGGAAAGCACCAAGCAGTCAAGTGTTCAAACCAGGAAGACAAACTTATGTTATCACTGATGCAAGTGCAAAAGGATTGGGTGCTGTGTTGGTACAAGACAATGAAGGAGATTAAATGTTAATTGCTTTTGCATCAAAAACTTTGAGAGGAGCGGAGAAAAACTATTCGGTGAAAGAGGGTCTTTAGCTATATTTTGGGCTCTTAAAAACTTTTGCCATTTTATTTGGGGAACAGAGTGTGTAGTATTATCTGATCATAAACCACTAGTGGATGTATTTGGAAATAAAGGTCTGGACTGCATTTCTGCTAGAATAAGAAGATGGATAATTGGACTACAAGATTTTAAATTTGAAGTTGCTAATCTGGTGTGCTAAATGTGAGTGCTGATTCCAAGATCGGAGTCACTTTTCATGGTAACAGAATGGCGAATGAAGAAACGTAAGGGAGAATTTGACGGCAGTTTGAGCCGTGTCGCGCTGATGGATGGTGCGTTTATTTACATGCAATAAAGCTACGTGAGAAATCTGTTTGGTAATTATTTTCTATGGATTATTCCTTAAACCTTTACACCTACCCACACAAGGAAGATACCATTTTTATCTGGAGACCTGGGGGAACGCAGGGTAGTGGAAGTTTGTGGCTCCCCTCAGATTCCAGAACTTTCTATCACCAAAATGTGAGAAAAAAGTGTTTTTTTGCCAAATTTTTAGGTTTGCAGAGGATTCTGGGGAACTGAATCTGGTTTAAGCGCTCACAAGTTACCCCATCCTGGGTTCCCCTAGGTGTCTAGTTTTAAAAAATGCACAGATTTGGTAGGATTCCCTAGGTGCTGGCTGAACTAGAAGCCAAAATCTACAGCTATGCAGTTTCCAAAAAGCAGGTCTGTTTTCTTTGGAAAAATGTGATGTGTCCACATTGTGTTTTGGGGCATGTCCTGTCGCGGGCACTAGGCCTACCCATACAAGTGAGGTACCATTTTTATTGCGAGACTTGGGGAAATGCTGGGTGGAAGGATATTTGTGTCTCCTCTCAGATTCCAGAACTTTCTGTCACCTAGATGTGAGGAAAAAGTGTTCTTTTGACAAATTGTGGGGTTTGCAACGGATTCTGGGTAACTGAAACTGGTGAGAGCCCCACAAGTCACCCCGTTATGAATTCCCCTAGGTGTCTATTTTTCAAAAATGTATAGGTTCAGCTCAGCTAAAGGCCAAAATCCACAGCTAGGCACTTTCCAAAAAACACATCAGATATCAATGTAAAAATGTGATGTGTCCATGTTGCGTTTCCTGACGCGGGCATTAGGCCTACCCATTCAAATAAGGTACCATTTTTATTGGGAGACTTGGGGGATCACAGAATAGAAGACAAGTGTTACTGCCACTTGTCTTTCTCTACATTTTGTCCTTCCAAATGTAAGACAGTGTGTAAAAAAGAGGACTATTTGAGAAATGCCCTGTAATTCACATGCTAGTATGGAACCCCGGAATTCAGAGATGTGCAAATAGCCACTGCTTCTCAATATCTTACCTTATGCCCAATTTAGAATTGATACCTATTTTTCACTCTTTATATTTCACCAAATTAATTGCTGTGTACCGGGTGTACAATGAAAACCCATTGCAAGGTACAGCTCATTTATTGGCTCTGTGTACCTGGGGGTCTTGATGAACCTACAAGCCCTATATATCCCTAGAACCAAAAGAGTCCAGCAGACGTAATGGTATATTGCTTTTGAAAATCTGACATAGCAGGAAAAAGTTACAGAGTAAAACGTGCAGAGAAATGGCCCTTTTTTAACCTCTATTTCAATATTTTTTAATTTCAGCTGTTATTTTCTGTAGGAAAACCTTGTAGGATCTACACAGATGACTCCTTGCTGATTTTAGAATTTTGTCTACTTTTTAGAAATGTTTAGCTGTCCAGGATCCAGCATTGGTTTCATGCCCATTTCTGTCACTAACTGAAAGGTGGCTGAAAGCAGACAAATAATAAAAATGGGGTATGTCCCAGTAAAATGCCAAAATTGTGTTGTAAAATGTGGTTTTCTTATTCAGGTCTGCCTGTTCCTGAAAGCTGGGAAGAGGCTGACTTTAGCAACGCAAACCCTTTGTTGATGCCATTATCAGGGGAAAAACCACAAGCCTTCTTCTGCAGCCCTTTTTTCCTATTTATTTGAAAACAAACAAAATGTTTGCTGTATTTTGGCTAATTTCATGGTCTCCTGCAGGGGAACCCACGAACCTTGAGTACCTCTAGACTAGGATGTTGGAAAGAAAAAAGGATGTAAATTGGCGTGGATAGCCTATGTGGACAAAAAAGTTATTAGGGCCTAAGCACAAACTGTCCCAAATAGCCAAAAAAAAGGCCTGGCACCTGAGGGGGGAGAAGGCCTGGCAGTAAAGGGGTTAACAAACTACTCAATTTACCTGGGGAGAGTCAAATCTAATTACAGTGCACAGACAGTGGATTTCTGCTGGGGCAGATCTACCCCTTGGGTCCTGACATGGTGTCTTCAGTGTAAGGCACTGGAGGATCATGTATTTTTGGCCACAGTGGCCGATCACATCACCCATTACTTTGAAGAAAATCAGGGCACTCCTTCTTTGTGCTCAACAGAATGGGAATCTTTCAAGGTGATGAATAGAGGTCGATGCATCCGGACGATAGTCGGTGCTCCCAGGGAGCTCAAAAAACATGTTGCAGAAGTGGGGAAGTCTCTAATCAGTTTGGAAAAAGAGCTGGCTAATGATGCTGCCAAGGCTGCTGTGCTAACTTATACCTGCACCAAACATGCAGCCTTGATAGAGTGCTTGTGTTATTTTGGAAAGACCCCAGCCTACACAGTCTCCCACTAAAATATTACAAAACCATAGCGGCTTACTTGGTTTATAAAGAAGTGCCCCAAACGGGCATTATGCTGCCCTCTCTCTGCAATTATTGGTATCTATCCCTAAACTTGATCGAGACCCACCCTAACTGTCTTCTTTCAAGCCATTAGTGATCTTAGGAACTGACTTTAAAATACTCAGTAATATCCTAGCAAATAGATCATTATAAATATTCCTTGACCTTATTTGTTGTGACCAAAATGGGTTTGTCCCTGGAGCAGCGCATCCCTTAATATTGGCAGGCTATTCTATGTCTTGGACGGGCTCCTACCTCTCTAACAGTCTAATGTTGGACCTGTTACAGATGTTTGATACGCTTGATTGGCATTATCGTTGCCATGCCTTAACCAAGATTAGGGCTGGAAAACATCTAGGCACCCATACTCTGTTATATGCATTCAAGTGTGTAAATTGAGATCAGATGCCTTCTCTATTTATAGGGGGACAAGGAGGGGATGCCCTCTTTCTCCCCTGGGTTTTGTGAGTTGCAATGGAACATTTGACTGTGCATCTACATACTGAGGGAGCTGCGTGGAGGATCCCTTTGAACGGAGTAGCAGATGCAGTGTCCTCGTATGTGTATGATATGCTGTTTTATCTCAAGGAAGCCCACCAGGGACTTAACACGATTGGTACACCCCTACAGGACTTCTAGTAAACTGGAGTAAGTCATATGCTTTTGCACGCAGCAGATACACCAGAGAGGTGTCCACAAATGCCTGGTTCAAAAACAACCTGTACGTCATACTACAGAGAGCGTACCTCATCTCTAACAAACCAAACCGTGTTTTCCGAAGCGCCTCTTTGTTGCTCGTGCTGTAGCTTCACTGAGGTAGACCTGTAGCATATGCTTTGGTCCTGTCTTAAGTCTTAACTAGTCCTGGTGAAACAATTTTTCCTTGGTCTAAATGAAAGAAAATGTTTATTCATTATGTGAGAGTGTGTTGCCCTACTCTTAGTGCTGAGAGGAAACATTCTTTACTTATGCATTGTCTTGGTGGGGAAGGGTAAGACGTTTTGGAAAATCTACCAGATTTGAACAGTGATGAAATTAGAAAGTTAAATTAATTTGAAGTATGTATGTTGAAACTGGATAAACACTTCTTACCGAGGATAAGCACGATTATGGAAAGATATTATTTTGGGAAAAGAGAGCAAGGGAAGGATGAAACTGTGGAGGAGTACATTACAAGCTTGAGGAAGTTGGCAGCTTCATGCAAATTTGGGGCATTAGTGAATTAAATAATTTGTGACCAGTTTGTCTTGAAGTGTAGCAGTGATCAAATTAGAGAAGAGTTATGGTTGAAAGATAAATCACCTATAGAGGAAGTTATCTGTATGGCGAAAAGAGTTGAACACATGATGAAATATGTAATGGAATTGAGTGCAAGTAAAAAGATTGTAACTGGAGATGATGGAAAAATTGAAGAAGTGGTGTGTGAGGTGAAAGGTAATGAGATTGGGTGTAGGAAGAAAAAAGAGGAAACAGAAGTATTTAAAGGTTTTAGATGTGGTAAAAGTGGTCACAAAGCTAATGCGAGTAATTGCCCGGCTTTAAATGTAATTTGTAATCGGTGTGGGAAGAAAGGTTACTTCTTCAAGTGTTGTCGCAATAAAAAGAAGAAAAGTGGTGTTGGTAGTCAAGTGAGAGAAGTTAAGGAAGTCTCACAAGAAATTATTTTTCAAGTGGAATTACGATCAGATAAATGTGAGCATCCTAGTGAATTTGTTATCCTTGAGGGAGTTAAGTTGTTGATGCGTTTTGATTCTTCATCTCAGCTGACAATTATTTCAAAAAAATGTTTTGATTCTTTAGAGTCAAAATGCAGGAAGTTGAAAGAGATGGATGTGGGTCCTGGAAGTTATGATGTACAACCTATTAAAATGTTTTTTTTTTTTTTTAAGGACACATTGAGTTCAAAGGAAGGCATGTTATAAGGAAAATGTATGTCTCCAATAAAGGTGATAATCTGTTAAATTGGACACATCAAAAATTGTTGGGAGTAGTGTTCAATCCTAATGCTCAACCTCAGGTACAAGTTCAGGAGATTGCTGATTATGAGTGCAAATTTAAGAAAATTCCCAGAAGTGTTTTCAGATAATTTAGATTGTCTAAAGGGTTACAAGCATAGGATAAGATTGAAGGAAAATGCAGTGCCTGTAGTCTCAAGAGTGAGGAGGATACCATTCGTGTTACAAGAACCGGTGGTATCAGAACTGAAAAGATTGGAAGAGTTAGAAGTGATTGAGGAGGTAGAAGCCACGGAATGGTTGGCTCCCATAGTTGTGGCCAAGAAGAGTAGTAGTGAAATTAGGCTGTGTGTGAATCTTAGAGTTCTAAACAAAGAGGCTGTGGTGGATAGGTTTCTGCTTCCTAATATAGAGGAAATTGCGTCTGTGATAGGTGGAGCAAAATATTTCTTGACTTTGGATTTAGCTTCTGCATATCATCAAGTGGAATTGGAGGAAAGGTCACAAGAGTTGACAGCATTTATAATGCCTTTTGGTGCTTATAAATTCAAAAGAATGCCGTTTGGACTTGTTTCGGCAGCTTCTGTGAAACAAAGGGTGATGAACAAGGTATTGAAAGACTTGAAGGGAGTGAAGTGTTATCAAGATGACGTGTTGATTTTCGGTGATACAGCGGAGGAACATTTTAAACGAGTGAATACAGTGTTAGAACACCTAAGTGGAGCAGGTCTAACTCTTAACTCTTAAGAAGAGTAAGTGTTGTTTTGGGTTGGCAGAGGTGGAATATTTGGGTCATTTAATCCCAGGGGGCGGAGTAAAACTAAAGTTCGCACTGGTGAATACTTTCAAGGGGTTGGTTACTCCTCAGACAAAGGAAGAAGTTAGGGCCAGATGTAGAAAAGGTTTTTACCCATTCTGTGTCTATGGGAAAAAGTGTTCGTACATATGGCCCTTAGTTCCTTTCTCGGGATGGTTTAATATTATGGCAGATATACAAGGAATTTGGCAGATATGTCGGTGATTGTGAGGAATTTGTAAAAAAAAAAAAAAGAGAGAGAGTTTAAGTGGGATGTACGTTGTGAAAATCAATTTCAAAGTATAAAAGAAGAATTGGGGAAAGCACCAAGCAGTCAAGTGTTCAAACCAGGAAGACAAACTTATGTTATCACTGATGCAAGTGCAAAAGGATTGGGTGCTGTGTTGGTACAAGACAATGAAGGAGATTAAATGTTAATTGCTTTTGCATCAAAAACTTTGAGAGGAGCGGAGAAAAACTATTCGGTGAAAGAGGGTCTTTAGCTATATTTTGGGCTCTTAAAAACTTTTGCCATTTTATTTGGGGAACAGAGTTTGTAGTATTATCTGATCATAAACCACTAGTGGATGTATTTGGAAATAAAGGTCTGGACTGCATTTCTGCTAGAATAAGAAGATGGATAATTGGACTACAAGATTTTAAATTTGAAGTTGCTAATCTGGTGTGCTAAATGTGAGTGCTGATTCCAAGATCGGAGTCACTTTTCATGGTAACAGAATGGTGAATTAAGAAACTTAAGGGAGAATTTGACGGCAGTTTGAGCCATGTCGCGCTGATGGATGGTGCGTTTATTTACATGCAATAAAGCTACGTTAGAAATCTGTTTGGTAATTATTTTCTATGGATTATTCCTTAAACCTTTACACCTACCCACACAAGGGAGATACCATTTTTATCTGGAGATCTGGGGGAACGAAGGGTAGTGGAAGTTTGTGGCTTCCCTCAGATTCCAGAACTTTCTATCACCGAAATGTGAGAAAAAGTGTTTTTTGCCAAATTCTTAGGTTTGCAGAGGATTCTGGGGAACTGAATCTGGTGAAAGCGCTCACAAGTTACCCCATCCTGGGTTCCCCTAGGTGTCTAGTTTTAAAAAATGCACAGATTTGGTAGGATTCCCTAGGTGCTGGCTGAGCTAGAAGCCAAAATCTACAGCTATGCAGTTTCCAAAAAGCAGGTCTGTTTTCTTTGGAAAAATGTGATGTGTCCACGTTGTGTTTTGGGGCATGTCCTGTCGCGGGCACTAGGCCTACCCATACAAGTGAGGTACCATTTTTATTGCGAGACTTGGGGAAATGCTGGGTGGAAGGAAATTTGTGTCTCCTCTCAGATTCCAGAACTTTCTGTCACCCAGATGTGAGGAAAAAGTGTTCTTTTGACAAATTGTGGGGTTTGCAATGGATTCTGGGTAACTGAAACTGGTGAGAGCCCCACAAGTCACCCCGTTATGAATTCCCCTAGGTGTCTATTTTTCAAAAATGTATAGGTTCAGCTCAGCTAAAGGCCAAAATCCACAGCTAGGCACTTTCCAAAAAACACATCAGATATCAATGTAAAAATGTGATGTGTCCATGTTGCGTTTCCTGACGCGGGCATTAGGCCTACCCATTCAAATAAGGTACCATTTTTATTGGGAGATCTGGGGGATCACAGAATAGAAGACAAGTGTTATTATCACTTGTCTTTCTCTACATTTTGTCCTTCCAAATGTAAGACAGTGTGTAAAAAAGAGGACTATTTGAGAAATGCCCTGTAATTCACATGCTAGTATGGAACCCCGGAATTCAGAGATGTGCAAATAGCCACTGCTTCTCAATACCTTACCTTATGCCCATTTTAGAAATGCAAAGGTTTCCTTGATACCTATTTTTCACTCTTTATATTTCACCAAATTAATTGCTGTGTACCGGGTGTACAATGAAAACCCATTGCAAGGTGCAGCTCATTTATTGGCTCTGTGTACCTGGGGGTCTTGATGAACCTACAAGCCCTATATATCCCTACAACCAAAAGAGTCCAGCAGACGTAATGGTATATTGCTTTTGAAAATCTGACATAGCAGGAAAAAGTTACAGAGTAAAACGTGAAGAGAAATGGCCCTTTTTTAACCTCTATTTCAATATTTTTTAATTTCAGCTGTTATTTTCTGTAGGAAAACCTTGTAGGATCTACACAGATGACTCCTTGCTGATTTTAGAATTTTGTCTACTTTTTAGAAATGTTTAGCTGTCCAGGATCCAGCATTGGTTTCATACCCATTTCTGTCACTAACTGGAAGGTGGCTGAAAGCAGACAAATAATAAAAATGGGGTATGTCCCAGTAAAATACCAAAATTGTGTTGTAAAATGTGGTTTTCTTATTCAGGTCTGCCTGTTCCTGAAAGCTGGGAAGAGGGTGACTTTAGCAACGCAAACCCTTTGTTGATGCCATTATCAGGGGAAAAACCACAAGCCTTCTTCTGCAGCCCTTTTTTCCTATTTATTTGAAAACAAACAAAATGTTTGCTGTATTTTGGCTAATTTCATGGTCTCCTGCAGGGGAACCCACGAACCTTGAGTACCTCTAGACTAGGATGTTGAGAAAAAAAATGGATGTAAATTGGCGTGGATAGCCTATGTGGACAAAAAAGTTATTAGGGCCTAAGCACAAACTGCCCCAAATAGACAAAAAAAAGGCCTGGCACCTGAGGGGGGAGAAGGCCTGGCAGTGAAGGGGTTAACAAACTACTCAATTTACCTGGGGAGAGTCAAATCTAATTACAGTGCACAGACAGTGGATTTCTGCTGGGGCAGATCTACCCCTGGGTCCTGACATGGTGTCTTCAGTGTAAGGCACTGGAGGATCATGTATTTTTGGCCACAGTGGCCGATCACATCACCCATTACTTTGAAGAAAATCAGGGCACTCCTTCTTTGTGCTCAACAGAATGGGAATCTTTCAAGGTGATGACTAGAGGTCGATGCATCCAGACGATAGTCGGTGCTCCCAGGGAGCTCAAAAAACATTTTGCAGAAGTGGGGAAGTCTCTAATCAGTTTGGAAAAAGAGCTGGCTAATGATGCTGCCAAGGCTGCTGTGCTAACTTATACCTGCACCAAACATGCAGCCTTGATAGAGTGCTTGTGTTATTTTGGAAAGACCCCAGCCTACACAGTCTCCCACTAAAATATTACAAAACCATAGCGGCTTACTTGGTTTATAAAGAAGTGCCCCAAACGGGCATTATGCTGCCCTCTCTCTGCAATTATTGGTATCTATCCCTAAACTTGATCGAGACCCACCCTAACTGTCTTCTTTCAAGCCATTAGTGATCTTAGGAACTGACTTTAAAATACTCAGTAATATCCTAGCAAATAGATCATTATAAATATTCCTTGACCTTATTTGTTGTGACCAAAATGGGTTTGTCCCTGGAGCAGCGCATCCCTTAATATTGGCAGGCTATTCTATGTCTTGGACGGGCTCCTACCTCTCTAACAGTCTAATGTTGGACCTGTTACAGATGTTTGATACGCTTGATTGGCATTATCGTTGCCATGCCTTAACCAAGATTAGGGCTGGAAAACATCTATGAACCCATACTCTGTTATATGCATTCAAGTGTGTAAATTGAGATCAGGTGCCTTCTCTATTTATAGGGGGACAAGGAGGGGATGCCCTCTTTCTCCCCTGGGTTTTGTGAGTTGCAATGGAACATTTGACTGTGCATCTACATACTGAGGGAGCTGCGTGGAGGATCCCTTTGAACGGAGTAACAGATGCAGTGTCCTCGTATGTGTATGATATGCTGTTTTACCTCAAGGAAGCCCACCAGGGACTTAACACGATTGGTACACCCCTACAGGACTTCTAGTAAACTGGAGTAAGTCATATGCTTTTGCACGCAGCAGACACACCAGAGAGGTGTCCACAAATGCCTGGTTCAAAAACAACCTGTACGTCATAATACAGAGAGCGTACCTCATCTCTAACAAACCAAACCGTGTTTTCCAAAGCGCCTCTTTGTTGCTCGTGCTGTAGCTTCACTGAGGTAGACCTGTAGCATATGCTTTGGTCCTGCCCATCCCTCGCACAATACTGTCAGCACATCATGGGCACCCTTGTTGACATCACACACTTAATACCTTGTCAACCTGTGCCCTCGGCAATTACAAACACACTAAGTTCAATAGAGTAGTGGCTTGGTTCATAGACCTTGCCCTCCTATTACCTAAATAGGCCAAACCTTCAAGTGGCACACACCAGTGCCCCCAACCTTAGCTTTACGGCAGGGCTCCCTGACCCATTGGGCAACAGCTGAGAGCACTACTGTTCATGGAGAAGAGACATGAGGCTTCCATAAGTATCCCATTTCTACAATATGGAATGTTATGCTGTTTCACCTCCAAAGCATAAGCAAAGATGACTCCCTCCTCCCTTGAGATAGATGCTCTCTAAGCCATCACATATGGCTTGACCTTCGCGGACAGTGAACACTTTCTCATGCTCTGATCCTACAACAGTGGTAGCCCCTCCTGCTGACGATACTGCATCCCGTTACCCCTTCCCCACCCCCACTGATCCCCATATTTTCTTCAGCACTTACCACCTTCCCTCCTTGGCACGACCCCCATACTCTCATAGACGGCAGCTAAGCAACATTAGTGTCTCTCTATGTTCATACAGTGTCAAACCATTCGTTCTTTCTTGTTCAGTTTTCAAGATGCACGTTACATATATTGCGCAAAACATGGTTGTGAATTTATTGATGCGCCAACCATTTAACCGAAGTGCTTAGCTGTAAGAACTGTGTAAACCTTCAGCGTAGAATATTTAATGCTCTTAATTAAAAAAAATGCTCAATAAAACTCCTTTTTAAAAAATCGGAAACATATGCAGCAGATTGTGGAATATGTGGCAGGTGTGGCAAATCATAATAATGTTGAAACTTCAGCAGCCGCAGAATTCTCCTGATTTAGGGTGAGAGGGGTGAATAACTCCTGCTACATAAAACTGAAAAAATATTAGGAAGTTCAATGGCTACGGTAGTGAATTAACTTTAGCTACCACCTCGGCCATTAAAGACAGTCAGTTTGTTGCTCATTGTGTGAGACTTTGAATGATCCTCGGCCCCTGGCCCCCTCAGCACCTCCTCATGGAGCTCCAGGAGGGGGAGAGCGGTGCCTCGTCGGGCCCTCTACGGGCTCTCTACAGGGGCCAAAGGAGTGCAGATTAAGAGCTGGGAGCGTGAGGCAAGAGAGGATAAAAAGGGGGATGATACCCAAGGGGCCCAAAGAAGCACCCCCCATTGACAACTAACAGCTCAGAGCTGGACTCAGACTGGTCGCAGCTGGAGTTCGGGCAGATCTCGGATGGAGCAATGCTGCGGGATGGATATCAAGCATCCCTCTCCGCCTTCTGCAGCCCTCAGCAGCAGCGACCAAGGCACTGTTTCAGGTACCCACAAGCGTGCAGGAGCTCTCACCTGCGAGCTGCTGACTGTTGTGCTGCCGCGTTTGTGCCGTCTTGCCGACGTGTAGTCTGCGTTCCGTTTTTTAAATACCGAGCCAAGTATCTACAAGCTCCTGTCAGTTTCCACAACCAACCCAGAGCAACAAGATTTCCCACTGCTAATTAACAAGTGAACTATTCTGCCTTCCATGTACCCTTCCCAGAGGCGCAATAATAAGTGGTGAGGGAGAGGCGCAAGGCAAACGGAAGGAAAGTGGATGTGTCAGCAGAGTACAGGATAAGGTGCGGGGAGCTCTAAAGGATTGAAAGGATTGAATGACTGAGGATTGCGGATTGAGCGTGGAGGTTGTAGTCGGCTCCACTAAGAGTGTGTCCCGGAAAACTTGCAGCAGATCCTGTGAACCCAGCTCAAAGAGCCACAAATGCACCAAAGGGAAAAAGGAAACTACAAATAAAACATCACCAGAAGCTGCAAACCTCATCAAACTCTGCCAAAGGACCAAAGGACCAAAGGACCAAAAAGCATCAATGCTCTGCCAGCAGTGAGCTCTAACAACTTAAGACGCCATGCTCCACCGGAGCCATCCGCTGACCATTTTAAATCATAGGTCAGCCCAGCCAGTCATGTACAGCAACTTAAACACAATCATGCCTAGCCCTTGCTATGCTCCAGGCACCACAAGGAGTCTAATGAGCTTTAAGAATTTAAAGAGCCCAAAGAGTCAATGGAGTCCAAAACAGAGACCAAATCAGAGACTAGCTCGTCCAAGGCCTAAGCCAAAATCAAACCAATCATGTCCATATCTATACCTGCATGCATGGAAAAACCCTAACCTATTGTCTTTCCGCTGACTCACCAAAGCAGTAGCAGTAGCAAGGTATGCTAGGAACACCCGCCTCCCAACCTTTGAGCAGTATAGAGCATCATCAATCATACATCAAGGGAAGCGAAAAGGACCAATACAGGTGGGATCACGCCCTCATAACAACATCAGCTTTACACCTGGGATGATCCAGCAATCAACTGACCTCTCTTTGCCCCAACAGCTTCAACAACGGTAACAACTCAATTACAACACCAATTTCACTGGATAGCCAGCTGTAGAGACAGCTGGAGTAATAGACATAGAGCCAACAATCTGCCCAGTCCACAATAGCGATCGACCTCAGCCAAAAAAGGTCACAACCAAAACTATGTCAACTCAGGGCAGGCGAGCAAAAGGGACTGCCTAAAAGTCAGTTTGGGACTTTAAAAAAAAATACAAGCACTAATTTCATCACCAATAGAACAACCCTCCATAGAGGACAATCCAAACCAAGAAAACGCCAAAGCAAGGCCCGGCAATCGTCCGGGACCTGGACCAGAACGGATCCATCCAGCATAGGGACGACACAATTATAGAAATAACATCATCAAACAGTGCTACAGATAATACATTAATGAAACTAATTACAAATCAAGAAGACTAGTCCAAATATGGTAATGGTAATGCCTTTCACTCCCTTCATACAACCCAGACTAGTCTCACAGGTGACAATCGTATTGACTCTTCCTTTGACAATCAGGACTGTGATTCAGCTGATGCCTACCTCTCTGCACCGCGCATCGGTAGTCCCTAATCAGAAAGAACTAGCCCTCACTACACCAGGGGACAACTAGAACAGCTGTTGTAGGAATACGTTCCTGAAACCATGGCTGAAACCAAACAGTTGGCCTCTGGCGCTAGAAGGCACAGTTTCCAACAACAACAACACAACAATCTAAATCAATTGAACTCTTTGGGAGCCCAGAAGACGGCAACTTCTACGACAACTCAATCTTGCATAGATCAGGGCAATTTCTTGGCATCAATCAATTCAACTCTGACAGCAACAATTAACGCTCTTACCTGGCAATCAGACAAATTAGAAATTAAATTGGATTTGATACACGCAATGACCACTTCTATCAATAAAATAGAAACTAAGCTATCAGCTCTGGGGCAAAAAGAGCCATGCACTGATACTACAACGGCAACATGTGCTTGCAAGCCGTTAGTGGATAAACTGTCATCCCTGCCAGAAGTTCTGACCATCATTATCACCGAATGGAAATTAGCCCTGCAAAGTGTAAATTCCGTTAAGGAGCAAATTCCAGACAAATTGCTGGCTAGACAAGCAAATTCAGCCCACCGTCAGACCAGAATCAAATAAATTCCAGCATGCACATGTTTTTGACGCTTGAGCGGGACAACTCAACTGTAAATTAAAAAGTCAGGGAGGGGGCCCACTGAATTCACGAACAACCCAGAACATTTATTTACTCCATCCCACCGAGCTGTGGAAACAGAAGAACAAAGCAGCACCAAATGACCAACCAAACACCAGAGTCCCAGCCCCACCAACACAACTCTCAAGGAGAGCAAAGAAAGTCTAAAAACAGCTAAGAACAAAAAGAAAAGAGACTCACTGCAGGTGCTGCAAAGAATTGAACACTTGGCGACTACCCCTGATGAAATAAACACATACCCCATCTTTAAGCTCAGGAAGACAGAAACACAGATGAAACACTGAAAATCGACAACTACTTGACAGTCAACAATCGCAGCCACTGGCCCAAGCTGGTGTACACAAAAAGATGAGAACTAGCGTAGAACCAACTGAACTCCATGCTGATATAGCTACTGAACCTCCTGTCTTTCAAACAATGCAACCACTGGCTTAAGCTTGCCCTCATGGTACAACAAGCATATTATCCAAGGAGCTCAGCGATCCATCAACAACAATTTTAATGTAAATAAACTGGGTGCTCCCGCAGAGGCCAGCGTTAGGCTTCTGCAAAACATTCTGAAAGTGCCAGGGCCTCCGACTCTATTATCCGAGGCACCTCTACCGGATACCTGGAGTAGGAAGAATCCTGGTGCACTAAAAGACATTGAGGGAGCAATAGTCGACCCAAGCACAGGGAAAATAATTTGACAATTATCTCCTGGAACGTTGCAGATCTGAATCGTCTTTTAAACCAGGACGTTGCAAAACAATTATTGATCAATGCAGATATACTGCGCCTCCAAGAAACCTGGCTAACCTTTCCACTGGGCATCCCAGGTTATTATGGAATAAAACAATTAAGACCCTCTGGTGGTCTATCGATCTATGTAAGTGTCAACCTTGACTTGAAAGTCAGTACAGTACCCAATCATAACCAATTCCTACAAATAATAAGAGTAGAAGCTCCCACATTAAACAGTATTTTGTCAAAAATTCTTATCATTTATCTTTACCTTAATACCTTTGGTCAAGCAAGAACAGAAGACATGGCTCAACTTGTGGACACTCTGGACAAAGTACTCTGTGACCATATAGACTACAACATCATAATATGCGGGGACTTTAACCTTAGATTTATAGGAACAACCGATGGTCAGTTCCACCCGATGTGCCAGGCCACCAAACAACCTCATCGATTTTTCAACATGTATGGCCTCAACTCAATTCAGCATTCTCAAAAACCAAGTTCCTTTGCACAATTGTTTCCCAAAACCTTCCAGCATAAGAGCACTTTAGATTATATCTTTACTACTGAGGAATCCATAAATCAACTGGCATCTTTTGAAATTTTACAACTAAATGCCAGTGATCACCTCCCGCTCATAACTCACTTTGAGACAAATCTAAAGCACATGGAACAATACACACCTATAGGTCATTCACAGGGAGATGAAGAGTCACAAATATTTAGACGAATCAAATGGGGTTCTCCGGCACGACAAGCTTACACCTTTTGGTTCAGGTCCAATAGCCCAACTCTACTGTCTCTGTCTGGGGACTCGCTCCGAGCAAATTGCTGTGATATCACCAATAGCCTTTTTAAAAAAGGGGGCTCTACTCATATCTCGCAACGGCAACCCGCAAAGTCCCTCTCACACTGCTCCATAAGGGAAAGCAAATTGAAGCTGTGCATATTGAGAAGACTACAAGCCAAAGCTAGAGATCCAGTGACAAAAAAGAACTAACTCTAAAATTACAAACGTACACAAAACAACACAAGCAACTGATTTGGTAATTAAAATGCCAATTATCAGAAAAGGAGTCCGTCTACACCCTCGCCCTGACTAGAAAGCATAATCAAGGTGTCTTATGGCGGTGTATCAAAATGGGTCAAAGTGAACTACGACTTAACTAAGTAAATGAAACCACATGGATAAAACATGTCACAAAATTATTTGCAGCGGATCCATCTCTTCCGGAACAACAAAAGGACGATCCGGACACATCCGAATCGACCATAAGCTTTGATCCATCACCAAATGAAATCGCCATAATTCTGCGGAAAATTAGGTCGTCAGAGGCCCCAGGCCTGAACAGAATCCCTGCAACAATCTTCAAAGACGACCATGAGCTGTGGTCTCCAATACTCTCAGCCTTCTACCGATCCTGCATTGACTCATGTGAGGTCCCAAAGAGCTGGAGAGGCTCTATACTCCACCCAATTTATAAAAAAGGAGACAGACAGAACCCTGTTAATTACCGTCTTATTGCTCTCTTGGATGTTGAAGCAAAAGGCTTTGCCTCAACAGTCTTGGAAGAACTACAAAACTGGGCAGAGGCTAAGGAAATAGTGCCATTAAACCAAACCGGCTTCAGAGCAAATTCCGCAACCCCGGATAACATCATTGCCCTCTCCTACTTAGCTAAAGAAGCTGCTGCCAACAAAATCACTACCACTGTTCGCCTCCTTTGTTGATTACACAGCAGCATTCGATTCAGGGGACAGGAATTTATTTTGGAGCAAGCTAAGAAACTGGGACATCCCAAACAGGTTATTAAGGGCAGTAATCCTATTGTATACATCCACTTGGATAAGGGTAAAGCTGTTGAACTTCACCATCAGCAAGGAGATTCCGGCAGACAAAGGGCTCAAACAAGGATGTGTTTTAGCTCCTCTACTATTTAATCTATACACAGCAGATATGTCCCAGGAGCTGATACAAGCAAACCTGATCCCACCAAAAATTGGAAATCTAAAACTGACATTGCTTCAGTATGCTGACAACATTGTCTTGTTGGACCACTCTAAAACTGGCCTACAAAAAGCTCTAACAGCCCCGCACAGTTACACATGACAAACAAAATGAAGGCGAATACCTCTAAAACTAAAAGTGGTTATATTCTGCGGGTCACTGAGACATCAGCACCTATGCTGGAAAAAGGGGCCACTTATCATCAACACCACGGATACGTATAACTACTTAGGCGTTCGGCTAACAGCCAAGGGAACGCCAAAAGCCTATCTTATGCATTTCAAGACAAAGGCCACCTTTATAACAACAAGAATGTGTCAGCTAAGCAAACTAATAGCCAGCCCTTCGGCAGGTTTAGTGTTTCAAACTATCAAAACAGTTTTCCTGCCAGCTTTGAACTATGGTCATGAAGCCTTCCCATGCATATTCTCAGCTCTGACTGAACAACTTCAAGTAAATATGTAGAAACGAGTATTCAGATTGCTGTAATACATCAGAAGCCATCTGAGAAGATTAGAATTTGGTCTACAAGGCCAGTAATGGGCTCTGGTGGGGGCTTTCCTAAAATACTATCACAGGACAGTTATGGCGACTCCCAACACCTTGAAATCAGCTCTGCGTTTTATTTTTGAAACAAAAACAAATCCCTGGTCACAATATATCGAAACAGCTACAGCTTGACCAGGCAGCATTGATCAAATTAGCACAGCTACATATCAACATTAAACCCACACTGAAAAGACTGATAACAACTCTCTCTCAAGCAACAGAACTGGGAAAATTTAACAGCTCTCCAGTGCAGGCTGCGCAGTTGTATATAAATACTACTCAATATCTGGCTCCACAATTATACCTCAAAAGTACCATCAGGAAAGCTTGCGTATCGCAAATTGCTTTTGCAAGACTCCTGGACTTAAGGACAAAGGAGCTAAATCTGAAATGGACTCCCCTAGACAATATAAAAGGCTGCAGGCTCTGCAACTACAAATCCGAGTCTTTTATCCATTTATTATTTTGCTGCCCGTCTCTGCTGAACGTATGATGCACTGTATTAAGATCTCTCTTTCTTCACCCCGGCATAAGAACCTGTCCTGAGGCTAGATCACTGGTGTTCTCTCTAAAGGAACCAGCTGACCTGGGCAAATTCAGGAAGTTCACCACACTGCTTCAAGAAAAGCTGAACAATCATCTGACATGTATTTAGATTCTTTTAAAATACTGTGACATTTTACTTCTGTTTTAAACCAAATACGTTTATATGCATTTTAGCTTTAATTCTCCTCCGGACTTCCGAATGGACACGATTTGTACTCAGGCAAAGTTCCATTAACAACTTTTATTTACACAGAACTTTATAGGGACGACTGTCTGTTTGGGCTATACTCCATATACATATGCATCTTTTATTTCTCTCATATTTATACTGTGTTTTCTTCTTTTGCAATGATTTTAAGTAATCACACAATTAAGTAATAGAACTTGAGTGAGAAAAGCATTTGAGATTGTGCAAGGCGGGCTTGGGGGTGATAGGCGACAGGGCACTTTGCCTCCTAGGCTTTTCGGACAGTTAGTGCTAAGGATTGAAGGAAGACAGTTGGTTAAGGGAGCACGTGGGTGGAACCTGGAAGGTTCATGGGTGGTGCCACTAGGTGGGAGGTCACTTCAGGATAAGTGAAGTGGCACGTGGGCTAAGTCAAGGGGCAAGGAGAAGTAAAGTGGCACCTTTTTGCTCAGTTCACCTGTTTCTAGATGGGAAGGAAGGCACTGTGTTGTAGAGACTTGCTAATGACAGACTTGCATAAGGGTTATCTTTGCAATTGTAATTGTTGCTGATGAGCAGAAGCAGAATTTAGTCATTCATTGTAGGCCACATTAAGGTGGTTACGCTCCTGGGCTGGCTAATCAGCTCAGGTGTAGGGCAGCGATGCGGGCCAGGAGCTTTCTGAGTTTAAATAAACAGAAAACAGGCTGGTTGTGTGATTCTGAGGAGAGTTTCTACAAGGGAATAAGGAGAGGAGAGTTGTTTGGGAGATGTTTCACAATGTTGATGGGTGTTTTTAGGACAAGGGTATGTTTTGGATACTGCATGGTTGTGTATAGTGTCGCTTTAATGTTCTTTTTGATATGCACCTGTCTCATTAAAACAGCATTTTTCACTAAGAAGACAGTAGGATGGTTATTTGGGTTGTGTTATCTCGCATCTGAGATGGTATGCTATTGATGTTTCAAGCACTCCTTATATAAACCTATATGCTTGTAGTGTGCATAACGCAGTCCCACCCTGCATTGACTCGACTGCTTAGTGGAAATTGTATTGAGGCTTTCACATAATATCGTTGAACCCGTCCTAACAAGAGTTTGTAGGGAGGGAATTTACTTCAGTAATTAGCTTCATTCATTGGGTATCTGACAATACAAACCCCAGAAGCTGATCCTATGGTATCGGATATAGAGTACAAGTCCTTTGACACTATCGTCCCTTTCTGATGGATTGCCAAAAAGCAGTTGCCTATATCTGCTGTCCCCAAAAGATATCTTCTTAGTGAAAGGTACTTCAATCCATTTTCCTTGGATATAATCTCATAGGTAATCTGTGTGGCAAGATTTGCCACCCCACCTCCTCTCCAACCCACGCCCCTCTGCTAAACCATTTATCTGTTCTCTTCAATCCTTTTGGCTTCTCTATCTGTCCAACCCTCCCTATTCTATGGGTAAAGTCAGATTTTTCGGGACAGGCCGGGCACACTTGTCTCCCTGCTGGCGGAAGCTTCTTCGCCAATCATAGGCTTTCAAATTTAACGACAAACCTGGACAAGCAAAATTTCTTTATATTGATTAGGAAAGTCTATTGGAACTTATTGCTAACATTAGCTGCTGTAGTGTCTGAGAATGAGAGACTAAATAAGCACTTACGAACTCGGAAAGGGACCACCCACCCCCTCTGGCACGGAGTTTATGCCCGGCTACAAATAGCAAACTATTAAATATCCTTAAAAAAGGGGAAATCCCCTGAAATATTAAAAAACACAGCAACATCGTAATCATTTTATTACATTAATGTGCTCGACTAGGAAGCTCTTGATATGGAGTGTTTTCTGAATGTCCACGTTTATATGTGTTAGATCCACTTCAATCTGCAGACATCTCAGACATTTCTTGTTACACAAATTCATGTGTGCGTGCTGAGAATCACTGAATTATGGATTGTGACTGTTAGAAATGGGGTTTTTGGTTGGCAGTCAGGTTGCCCTCTGTCCAAGCAAGAACCCTCACTCTAGTCAGGGTAAGTCACACACAATCCAAAATCAGCCTGTGCTCACCCTACGGTAGCTTGGCACGAGCAGTCAGGCTTAACTTAGAAGGCAATGTGTAAAGTATCTGTGCAATAAATCATACAATACCACCATATAGTACCACAAAAATACACCACACAGTGTTTAGAAAAATATATAATATTTATCAGGATATTTGTAGGTCAAAAAAAAGAATAAAGTTGCAATGGAAAATTGTAGAAATATCACAGGGAAGTGATATAAAGTGTCTTAAGTCTTTAGAATATAAACAAAGTCTCTTTCAAGCACAAGTACCTGGTTGGGAGTGTAAAAATCTCCTCAGAGGGCCACAAGAGAAGAGGGGCGTGGAAAAAGGGTGTGTGCGTCGATTTCTCCCCAGCACACACGGACTTGCATCGTTATTTTCCACGCGGGGAAGTCGGCGTCGTTTTCCGGCGCGCGGACAGTCTCTTTCTGTGGATCGCGGGGATTACCAGATGTCCCGGGTCTGTGCGTGGATTTTCCTGCTTGTTCTCCGGCTGCGCGTCGGTCTGCGGGGCTGTGCGTCGAAATTACGATCTCACGGCAGGCGTCGCGTCGATTTCTCCTCTAGACTTCGATCTGCGGGGCTGCGCGTTGAAATTACGATCTCACGGCAGGCGTCGCGTCGATTTCTCCTCTAGAGGTCGGGCGGCGTTGTCCTTGCAAGGCCGTGCGTCGGATCTTCGATCGTCCCAAGAGCGTTGCGTCGATCAGCGTCGGAGTGCGGCGTTTTTCTCACCGCGAAACAAGCTGTGCATCGAAATTTTCGGCGCACGGAGCGTCCAAGTGAAAGAGAGAAGTCTTTTTGGTCCTGAGACTTCAAGGAACAGGAGGCAAGCTCTATCCAAGCCCTTGGAGAGCACTTTCACAGCCAGACAAGAGTTCAGCAAGGCAGCAGGGCAACAGCAAGGCAGCAGTCCTTTGTAGAAAGCAGACAGGTGAGTCCTTTGAGCAGCCAGGCAGTTCTTCTTGGCAGGATGTAGTTTCTGGTTCAGGTTTCTTCTCCAGCAAGTGTCTGATGAGGTAGGGCAGAGGCCCTGTTTTATACCCAAATGTGCCTTTGAAGTGGGGGAGACTTCAAAGAGTGGCTAAGAAGTGCACCAGGTCCCCTTTCAGTTCAATCCTGTCTGCCAGGGTCCCAGTAGGGGGTGTGGCAGTCCTTTGTGTGAGAGCAGGCCCTCCATCCTCCCAGCCCAGGAAGACCCATTCAAAATGCAGATGTATGCAAGTGAGGCTGAGTACCCTGTGTTTGGGGTGTGTCTGAGTGAATGCACAAGGAGCTGTCAACCAAGCCCAGCCAGACGTGGATTGTAAGGCACAGAAAGATTTGAGTGCAAAGAAATGCTCACTTTCTAAAAGTGGCATTTCTAGAATAGTAATATTAAATCCGACTTCACCAGTCAGCAGGATTTTGTATTACCATTCTGGCCATACTAAATATGACCTCCCTGCTCCTTTCAGATCAGCAGCTGCCACTTCAACAGTGTATGAGGGCAGCCCCAATGTTAGCCTATGAAGGGAGCAGGCCTCACAGTAGTGTAAAAACGAATTTAGGAGATTTACACTACCAGGACATATAACTACACAGGTACATGTCCTGCCTTTTACCTACACAGCACCCTGCTCTAGGGGTTACCTAGGGCAACCATTAAGGGTGACTTGTATGTAGAAAAAGGGGAGTTCTAGGCTTGGCAAGTACTGTTAAATGCCAAGTCGAGGTGGCAGTGAAACTGCACACACAGGCCTTGCAATGGCAGGCCTGAGACAATGAAAAGGGGCTACTTAAGTGGGTAGCACAACCAGTGCTGCTGGCCCACTAGTAGCATTTAATTTACCAGCCCTATGCACATAAAGTGCACCTTACTAGGGACTTATAAGTAAATTAATAGTCCAATCAGGTATGATTCAAGGTTACCATGTTTTAAGGGAGAGAGCATATGCACTTTAGCACTGGTTAGCAGTGGTAAAGTGCGCAGAGTCTAAAAACCAGCAAAAATGAGGTCAGAAAAAGAAAAGGAGGAAGGCAAAAAGTTTGGGGATGACCCTGTCAAAAAGCCAGGTCCAACAGTGACTCATGGCAAAGCCCTGAGGCCAAGAGAGATGCCCTTCTATGTAGCGTGACTACTGTTAGGTGAAACGGCTTGCCCTCCATGGACAGTGATGGCTCCATGCTAATTTATAGTTGCAGAGCATGCCTTTTTAGGTCGAGCACGCAAGTGCTAATCTATCAGTGGGCTTTTACCCACACCCACTGCACGCCCATCACTATTAGGTCGAGCGTGCAAGCGCTCTGACCTGTTGTAATCTATCTGTGGGCTTTTAACCACACTCACCACACGCCCATCACTATCACTTGTTCATGGGCTTGCCTTTCAAAAATCCATTGTTACCATTGCTGAATTCTTTACATTTGTCCTCCCTTGGGGCAGTTTTGTTAGCGCCTTGGGCAACAAAGCTGTTACATGGATAATTGCACATTAACATTAGTGCTTACCCATTTACAGCTCTTGATATTCTTGAAAGGATCGCCTTTTGCCAGGTACTGCTGCAGCAGGGGGTTTCTCTATTAGGGCTATCGGACTGCGCCCCTTTGATTTTCAGGCCTGGGAAATGTTCCCTCCATCTTACCATTAATTAAGGTGTGACTGTCACACCTTTCATCCGAGATCAGAGCAACCAAAGCCAAGCAGTAATGAGAAACCATTGCACACGCAAGGGAATCTTAACATTAGTGCTTACCCATTTACAGCTCTTGATATTCTTGAAAAACATGGTGCAGGGGTGAGGCCATCACACTGATGAAATTCAGTCTAACTGGGCGTTGCACGCTAAAGCCTAGCGTCATACAGTCATGCTTCACGTCACTCGTTAAGTAAAAGAATACACGTTTTACATCAGTCCCTCATCGGTTTTTCATAGATGACAGACTGCATTCTTGAAATGTGTTGTGCCGCTTCAATAACCTCTACTAAAAGCCACCACATCAGGTATTTTATTTATAGATTAACTAAAATTGGAAATGTAGTTGTTATGATGTACTGTAATCACATAGCCACATATTCTGGAAGGTTGCAACTAATATTTAATTGTATCAAAATATAATGGAATAAATGCATGTTGACATCAACTTTCCATGAAATTGTTATAGCGTCAGACAGAGTGCAGTTGTCAATTGTATTTAAATGCAGGTGGGCAAATGCGCGTAAACAGTCATATGCAGTGTTTGCTTATTTCCTATATTGGTCTGGAAGTAGACTACTTATAGTTCAATGGTACTTATTGTGGGAGAAAAAAACGACTGCTTGCCCAGCTCAACCTTTCTTTAAATCTTTGGAGTCGTGTGCTTCACTTGCTGATGCATTTAACTTTGCTTCTTTTGGCCCCACCATTTTCAAATTTCACCAACCACCACTGTACTGCGGATTACCCCACTTCAGGTGCCACCCCCATCAAGTTGATAGGCGGTGTGGGAGAAAAGAAGATAGAGGTTGCTTTTGAAGTGGTTGCCGCTTGACCAGTCCACTGGTGGTACTGCTTCCAAAAAGCTGATGAGTTTAAGATGTAAAGGCTTCTCCCCCTTTTATGCCCCTGTTATGGATCTCTCTGAGTAAGAGATTTCGCAGGTCCACATCTCTTTCCTGTTGTCACTTGATAAAGGCTGTGGCTGGCCTACTTAGTGATGGATATAAATAGTTGCTGAATAGCCTTGACCCAGCCCAGAACTGTGCCAGGGGGGTATACATTTTTTATCTGTAAATATGGTATGAGGGGGAAGTGAAACCACATGCCAGTGCTCCAGATCTTCTCGCTGACTAGTGTTAGCAATGCCCCATGGGCTGGTGTTCTTGATGGCCAGCTTTACACTTAAGCGGATAACTTCACCTGAGAAATCATCAACTCTCTGGCGGATGATCTGGTGGACCTGGACAGGGTGCTTGTTGGAGGAGTTGTCTAGAGAAGAAAGCACAGTTGCATACGAAATCCCGGGGGGGAAACAAAACTGCTAGAATCTATAGTCAGCTACTGCACCACTACAGCTGAAGCAACTAGCTGTCACTGTCTGGGCTATGAGAATGTCTCGTCCCACCTACCTCACCTCTGATGCTGATAGCACGTCAGACCTTAATAAGCAAACTTACAAGTGGACGCGAATAGGTCGATGAACCTTTTGATTCGCATTTAAGATGTTCCCATCATAGATCCAGTACATGCAGATCAATAATCAATAGCTAATCAATAACATCACTAATCAATAGGAGTCAGTAATTATCACACAACATGACCTTTCAGTCATGAATCACCACACCTTTAGTAAAAGTTAGAATATTTATTTCCCTATGTTAACAATGCTAATGTCACATAAGATACTCTCAAAATCAATGATAAACATACAGAAACATCACTGGCTGTCCAAATCTGCGGAAGAATCGTAATCTAATCAAGGCTTAAATAATTACACATTCTAAGGTTATGGTGCAAAGTAATTAGAAGAAAAATTGTGCAACCAATATTACATACATTTAGATTCAGCGAAGGAAAGACATTGACTGTTACTCCCTATAATGAACTTCCATTAGTGGGGACCCTGATCTAACATCAGATTAGCATTAGCATGTTGGGCTTCATGCAAAACAATTTAGTCAACACAAATTTGGAAAACATCTAAGTATGGCTCCATCAAAATAGTGCGGTTGGTACCTAGAAAGAAAAAAAATAGGCATAGCAGACACATGCGTGATAATATAGCTCTCCTCAATTAGATAGCCTTCTTCATCAGGGCATCAGTTTGGGCAGCATCAAAGTTCAGGAAACGCAAATGCTTAAGTGTAAAGAAATGGCTCCCTGTTGCAGTTACCCCCCACTTTTTGCCTGATACTGATGCTGACTTGACTGAGAAGTGTGCTGGGACCCTGCTAACCAGGCCCCAGCACCAGTGTTCTTTCACCTAAAATGTACCATTGATTCCACAATTGGCACACCCTGGCATCCAGATAAGTCCCTTGTAACTGGTACCTCTGGTACCAAGGGCCCTGATGCCAGGGAAGGTCTCTAAGGGCTGCAGCATGTATTATGCCACCCTAGAGACCCCTCACTCAGCACAGACACACTGCTTACAAGCCTGTGTGTGCTAGTGAGAACAAAATGAGTAAGTCGACATGGCACTCCCCTCAGGGTGCCATGCCAGCCTCTCACTGCCTATGCAGTATAGGTAAGACACCCCTCTAGCAGGCCTTACAGCCCTAAGGCAGGGTGCGCTATACCATAGGTGAGGGTACCAGTGCATGAGCACTGTGCCCCTACAGTGTCTAAGCAAAACCTTAGACATTGTAAGTGCAGGGTAGCCATAAGAGTATATGGTCTGGGAGTTTGTCAAACACGAACTCCACAGTACCATAATGGCTACACTGAAAACTGGGAAGTTTGGTATCAAACTTCTCAGCACAATAAATGCACACTGATGCCAGTGTACATTTTATTGCAAAATACACCCCAGAGGGCACCTTAGAGGTGCCCCCTGAAACTTAACCGACTGTCTGTGTAGGCTGACTAGTTCCAGCAGCCTGCCACACTAGAGACAGGTTGCTGGCCCCATGGGGAGAGTGCCTTTGTCACTCTGAGGCCAGTAACAAAGCCTGCACTGGGTGGAGATGCTAACACCTCCCCCAGGCAGGAGCTGTAACACCTGGCGGTGAGCCTCAAAGGCTCACCCCTTTGTCACAGCCCAGCAGGGCACTCCAGCTTAGTGGAGTTGCCCGCCCCCTCCGGCCACGGCCCCCACTTTTGGCGGCAAGGTTGGAGGGAACAAAGAAAGCAACAAGGAGGAGTCACTGGCCAGTCAGGACAGCCCCTAAGGTGTCCTGAGCTGAGGTGACTCTAACTTTTAGAAATCCTCCATCTTGCAGATGGAGGATTCCCCCAATAGGGTTAGGATTGTGACCCCCTCCCCTTGGGAGGAGGCACAAAGAGGGTGTACCCACCCTCAGGGCTAGTAGCCATTGGCTACTAACCCCCCAGACCTAAACACGCCCTTAAATTTAGTATTTAAGGGCTACCCTGAACCCTAGAAAATTAGATTCCTGCGACAACAAGAAGAAGGACTGCCCAGCTGAAAACCCCTGCAGAGGAAGACCAGAAGACAACAACTGCCTTGGCTCCAGAAACTCACCGGCCTGTCTCCTGCCTTCCAAAGAACTCTGCTCCAGCGACGCCTTCCAAAGGGAGCAGCGACCTCTGAATCCTCTGAGGACTGCCCTGCTTCGACGACGACAAGAAACTCCCGAGGACAGCGGACCTGCTCCAAAAAGACTGCAACTTTGTTTCAAGAAGCAGCTTTAAAGAACCCTGCAACTCCCCGCAAGAAGCGTGAGACTTGCAACACTGCACCCGGCGACCCCGACTCGGCTGGTGGAGAACCAACACCTCAGGGAGGACCCCCGGACTACTCTCCGACTGTGAGTACCAAAACCTGTCCCCCCTGAGCCCCCACAGCGCCGCCTGCAGAGGGAATCCCGAGGCTTCCCCTGACCGCGACTCTCTGAAACCTAAGTCCCGACGCCTGGAAAAGACCCTGCACCCGCAGCCCCCAGGACCTGAAGGACCGGACTTTCACTGGAGAAGTGACCCCCAGGAGTCCCTCTCCCTTGCCCAAGTGGAGGTTTCCCCGAGGAAGCCCCCCCTTGCCTGCCTGCAGCGCTGAAGAGATCCGTTGATCTCTCATAGACTAACATTGCAAACCCGACGCTTGTTTCTACACTGCACCCGGCCGCCCCCGCGCTGCTGAGGGTGAAATTTCTGTGTGGGCTTGTGTCCCCCCCGGTGCCCTACAAAACCCCCCTGGTCTGCCCTCCGAAGACGCGGGTACTTACCTGCAAGCAGACCGGAACCGGGGCACCCCCTTCTCTCCATTCTAGCCTATGCGTTTTGGGCACCACTTTGAACTCTGCACCTGACCGGCCCTGAGCTGCTGGTGTGGTGACTTTGGGGTTGCTCTGAACCCCCAACGGTGGGCTACCTTGGACCAAGAACTGAACCCTGTAAGTGTCTTACTTACCTGGTAAAACTAACAAAAACTTACCTCCCCCAGGAACTGTGAAAATTGCACTGTGTCCACTTTTGAAATAGCTATTTGTGAATAACTTGAAAAGTATACATGCAATTGAAATGATTCAAAGTTCCTAATGTACTTACCTGCAATACCTTTCAAACAAGATATTACATGTTAAATTTGAACCTGTGGTTCTTAAAATAAACTAAGAAAAGATATTTTTCTATAACAAAACCTATTGGCTGGATTTGTCTCTGAGTGTGTGTACCTCATTTATTGTCTATGTGTATGTACAACAAATGCTTAACACTACTCCTTGGATAAGCCTACTGCTCGACCACACTACCACAAAATAGAGCATTAGTATTATCTCTTTTTACCACTATTTTACCTCTAAGGGGAACCCTTGGACTCTGTGCATGCTATTCCTTACTTTGAAATAGCACATACAGAGCCAACTTCCTACATTGGTGGATCAGCGGTGGGGTACAAGACTTTGCATTTGCTGGACTACTCAGCCAATACCTGATCACACGACAAATTCCAAAATTGTCATTAGAAATTGATTTTTGCAATTTGAAAAGTTTTCTAAATTCTTAAAAGACCTGCTAGGGCCTTGTGTTAGATCCTGTTTAGCATTTCTTTTAGAGTTTAAAAGTTTGTAAAAGTTTGAAATTAGATTCTAGAACCAGTTTTAGATTCTTAAAAAGCATTCCAACTTTTAGAAGCAAAATGTCTAGCACAGATGTGACTGTGGTGGAACTCGACACCACACCTTACCTCCATCTACAGATGAGAGAGCTAAGGTCACTCTGTAAACTAAAGAAAATAACCATAGGCCCCAAACCTACCAAAATACAGCTCCAGGAGCTTTTGGCAGAGTTTGAAAAGGCCAACCCCTCTGAGGGTGGCAACTCAGAGGAAGAGGATAGTGAATTGGAGGAAGATTCCCCCCTACCAGTCCTATCTAGGGAGGACAGGGCCTCTCAAGCCCTGACTCCACAAATAATAGTCAGAGATGCTGGTTCCCTCACAGGAGGGACCAACAACTCTGAAATCACTGAGGATAACTCCAGTGAAGAGGACATCCAGTTAGCCAGGATGGCCAAAAGATTGGCTTTGGAAAGACAGATCCTAGCCATAGAAAGGGAAAGAAAAGAGATGGGCCTAGGACCCATCAATGGTGGCAGCAACATAAATAGGGTCAGAGATTCTCCTGACATGTTGAAAATCCCCAAAGGGATTGTAACTAAATATGCAGATGGTGATGACATCACCAAATGGTTCACAGCTTTTGAGAGGGCTTGTGTAACCAGAAAAGTGAACAAATCTCACTGGGGTGCTCTCCTTTGGGAAATGTTCACAGGAAAGTGTAGGGATAGACTCCTCACACTCTCTGGAAAAGATGCAGAATCTTATGACCTCATGAAGGGTACCCTGATTGAGGGCTTTGGATTCTCCACTGAGGAGTATAGGATTAGATTCAGGGGAGCTCAAAAATCCTCGAGCCAGACCTGGGTTGATTATGTTGACTACTCAGTGAAAACACTGGATGGTTGGGTAACTGGAAATGAAGTGTATGACTATGTTGGGCTTTATAATTTGTTTATGAAAGAACACATTTTAAGTAACTGCTTCAATGAAAAGTTGCATCAGTATCTGGTAGACCTAGGTCCAATTTCTCCCCAAGAATTGGGAAAGAAGGCAGACCACTGGGTCAAGACTAGGGTAACCAAAACTTCCACTGGGGGTGACCAAAAGAAAGGGGTTACAAAGCCTCCCCAGGAGAAAGTGGGTGAAACTAGAAACAAAGAAAAAGAGTCCCCTGTAGGCCCCCAAAAACCAGACCAGGTGGGTGGGCCCAGAGACACAACCCAAAACAAAGGTGGGTACCAGGGTAAGAGCTGGGATGCCACTAAGGCATGGTGCCATAACTGTAAACAGACAGGGCACCACACCAAGGACACTTCTTGTCCCAAAAACAAACCCCCTAGCAAAATCCCAGGGGTGACCAGTGTAGCCATTGGGGATGACTCCTCAGATGAGGAGGTCTTCATAGCCTTCAACTGGAAGAAGGGCCCAACAGGTGAGTTGGAGATTCCAGAGGGAAGTAGACACTTCCACCACCTCCAGGTGAATGGAATCCCAGCCACTGCCCTGAGAGACACTTGTGCCAGTCACACTATTGTGCATGACAGGCTGGTGTTCTCAAACCAGTACATCCCAGGTGAGATGGCCAGAGTAAGAGTTAGCCCAGACAGGGTCACTAATAGGCCTGTGGCTTTTGTGCCCATAGAAGTGTGTGGAACTTTTAGCTGGAGAAGGGTGGTAGTCAGTACAGACCTCCCCCTTGATTGTCTCCTTGGAAATGACTACCCAGAGGTTAGTCAGAGCCTAAGAGAAGAACTGGTCCAGGGCCAGTCCTCTCCCAAGGATTCTGGAGTGCCTACCTCTGCAGTAAATGCAAGTAGGCCCCAGAAGAAAAAGAAAAGGAAACAGAGTAGGAAAGGTGGACAACCTTTAGCCAAGGTTCCAGCAAGCCAAGGAGATTCTGCTCCAGTAGGGGAGAACTCCAAAAGTGGCTCTGATAAAGTCCAACCTGACCCACAAGAAGTCCTGACTAGTCAGGCAACTGTTAGGCCTGAGTGGGTGGCTCCTCAGCTAACAGAAGAAAGAGTGGAAGAAGGGTGTTTACTACAAGATGTGGTAACCCCCCACTCTAATACAGCAGCCAGGCCCCCTGAACCCAAAGAAGCCTGTAACTTAGCCCCTTCCCTTGTAGGTGAAGAGCTAAAGGTGTGGTTCTGGGCACTGACAGCTGTCAGTGGCCTCTGCTGGGTGTTAGCCTTTATGGCTGCACTATCCTTGGCATGGTGGTCTGACCCCATGCCAAATAACAAGTTAGGCCCCCTGACCCTGTTGGTCATGGTGGGGTTACTCCAACTCTGGGTAACCTCTTTGGGTAAGCTAGGGGTGACCCTGGCTAAGATAAGATTAACAGAGGTGGATACCTCTGACCTCAAAATAGAGAGAATGGGTAAAGACATAAAAAGCACAGACAAGAGGCAGTTCAGACTAGGTCCTATCACTGTGGAAGTGGGTCAGTTCCCCAGAGGGAATGACCTGAACAGGAGGATGTAAGGCAGAGTAGGCCCTGCAACAAACCAGCCTATTTCCTCTACTCTTCCTCGCCTGACAGACTAGGAAGACTCTTCCAGCTTTGGCTGAGTCTCCTGGCCTGTGGGCTGGGGGGGGGCTTGTGTAAAGAAATGGCTCCCTGTTGCATTTACCCCCCACTTTTTGCCTGATACTGATGCTGACTTGACTGAGAAGTGTGCTGGGACCCTGCTAACCAGGCCCCAGCACCAGTGTTCTTTCACCTAAAATGTACCATTGATTCCACAATTGGCACACCCTGGCATCCAGATAAGTCCCTTGTAACTGGTACCTCTGCTACCAAGGGCCCTGATGCCAGGGAAGGTCTCTAAGGGCTGCAGCATGTATTATGCCACCCTAGAGACCCCTCACTCAGCACAGACACACTGCTTACAAGCCTGTGTGTGCTAGTGAGAACAAAATGAGTAAGTCGACATGGCACTCCCCTCAGGGTGCCATGCCAGCCTCTCACTGCCTATGCAGTATAGGTAAGACACCCCTCTAGCAGGCCTTACAGCCCTAAGGCAGGGTGCGCTATACCATAGGTGAGGGTACCAGTGCATGAGCACTGTGCCCCTACAGTGTCTAAGCAAAACCTTAGACATTGTAAGTGCAGGGTAGCCATAAGAGTATATGGTCTGGGAGTTTGTCAAACACGAACTCCACAGTACCATAATGGCTACACTGAAAACTGGGAAGTTTGGTATCAAACTTCTCAGCACAATAAATGCACACTGATGCCAGTGTACATTTTATTGCAAAATACACCCCAGAGGGCACCTTAGAGGTGCCCCCTGAAACTTAACCGACTGTCTGTGTAGGCTGACTAGTTCCAGCAGCCTGCCACACTAGAGACAGGTTGCTGGCCCCATGGGGAGAGTGCCTTTGTCACTCTGAGGCCAGTAACAAAGCCTGCACTGGGTGGAGATGCTAACACCTCCCCCAGGCAGGAGCTGTAACACCTGGCGGTGAGCCTCAAAGGCTCACCCCTTTGTCACAGCCCAGCAGGGCACTCCAGCTTAGTGGAGTTGCCCGCCCCCTCCGGCCACGGCCCCCACTTTTGGCGGCAAGGTTGGAGGGAACAAAGAAAGCAACAAGGAGGAGTCACTGGCCAGTCAGGACAGCCCCTAAGGTGTCCTGAGCTGAGGTGACTCTAACTTTTAGAAATCCTCCATCTTGCAGATGGAGGATTCCCCCAATAGGGTTAGGATTGTTACCCCTCCCCTTGGGAGGAGGCACAAAGAGGGTGTACCCACCCTCAGGGCTAGTAGCCATTGGCTACTAACCCCCCAGACCTAAACACGCCCTTAAATTTAGTATTTAAGGGCTACCCTGAACCCTAGAAAATTAGATTCCTGCGACAACAAGAAGAAGGACTGCCCAGCTGAAAACCCCTGCAGAGGAAGACCAGAAGACAACAACTGCCTTGGCTCCAGAAACTCACCGGCCTGTCTCCTGCCTTCCAAAGAACTCTGCTCCAGCGACGCCTTCCAAAGGGACCAGCGACCTCTGAATCCTCTCAGGACTGCCCTGCTTCGACGACGACAAGAAACTCCAGAGGACAGCGGACCTGCTCCAAAAAGACTGCAACTTTGTTTCAAGAAGCAGCTTTAAAGAACCCTGCAACTCCCCGCAAGAAGCGTGAGACTTGCAACACTGCACCCGGCGACCCCGACTCGGCTGGTGGAGAACCAACATCTCAGGGAGGACCCCCGGACTACTCTCCGACTGTGAGTACCAAAACCTGTCCCCCCTGAGCCCCCACAGCGCCGCCTGCAGAGGGAATCCCGAGGCTTCCCCTGACCGCGACTCTCTGAAACCTAAGTCCCGACGCCTGGAAAAGACCCTGCACCCGCAGCCCCCAGGACCTGAAGGACCGGACTTTCACTGGAGAAGTGACCCCCAGGAGTCCCTCTCCCTTGCCCAAGTGGAGGTTTCCCCGAGGAAGCCCCCCCTTGCCTGCCTGCAGCGCTGAAGAGATCCGTTGATCTCTCATAGACTAACATTGCAAACCCGACGCTTGTTTCTACACTGCACCCGGCCGCCCCCGCGCTGCTGAGGGTGAAATTTCTGTGTGGGCTTGTGTCCCCCCCGGTGCCCTACAAAACCCCCCTGGTCTGCCCTCCGAAGACGCGGGTACTTACCTGCAAGCAGACCGGAACCGGGGCACCCCCTTCTCTCCATTCTAGCCTATGCGTTTTGGGCACCACTTTGAACTCTGCACCTGACCGGCCCTGAGCTGCTGGTGTGGTGACTTTGGGGTTGCTCTGAACCCCCAACGGTGGGCTACCTTGGACCAAGAACTGAACCCTGTAAGTGTCTTACTTACCTGGTAAAACTAACAAAAACTTACCTCCCCCAGGAACTGTGAAAATTGCACTGTGTCCACTTTTGAAATAGCTATTTGTGAATAACTTGAAAAGTATACATGCAATTGAAATGATTCAAAGTTCCTAATGTACTTACCTGCAATACCTTTCAAACAAGATATTACATGTTAAATTTGAACCTGTGGTTCTTAAAATAAACTAAGAAAATATATTTTTCTATAACAAAACCTATTGGCTGGATTTGTCTCTGAGTGTGTGTACCTCATTTATTGTCTATGTGTATGTACAACAAATGCTTAACACTACTCCTTGGATAAGCCTACTGCTCGACCACACTACCACAAAATAGAGCATTAGTATTATCTCTTTTTACCACTATTTTACCTCTAAGGGGAACCCTTGGACTCTGTGCATGCTATTCCTTACTTTGAAATAGCACATACAGAGCCAACTTCCTACATTAAGCATTAAAGTTAAGCACATCTCTCGACGCTCAGTAACGTAATGGCCTTTCTGCAAAAAAGAAAATGGGCAAATGCGTTGTCTTCCACCAGTGCAGTCCGGCAAACTTATATTTCCTAAATGTACTTCCCAAGTCCTTATTGGTCAAGGGATCGTACATTCACGCTTTGTCTAATAAAATCCAAACATCATACTTTAACTGGCCCATCTGGAACTGTTCTGCAAACCTACAAGAACAAGGGTGTTACCCCTGACAGCCGTAGCATGGTCACCCCTTACTTTTTGCCTGCCTCCCTCCACTTTTTGGACACTGTTTCCGCCGGTTTTAGGACTCTGCACACTTAACCACTGCTAACCAGTTCTAAAGTGCATATGTTCTTTCCCTTAAAACATGGTGACATTGGTTAATACCCAATTGACTTATTTAATTTACTTATAATTCCCTAGTAAAGTGCACTATATGTGCCCAGGGCCTGTAGAATAAATGCTACTTGTGGGCATGCAGCACTGATTGTGCCACCCACTGAAGTAGCCCTGTAACCTTGTCTCAGGACTGCCATTGCAAGGCCTGTGTGTGCCGTTTTACGGCCAATTTGACTTGGCATTTAAAAGTACTTGCCAAGCCTAAAACTCCCTTTAGTCTACATATAAGTCACCCATAAGGTAGGCCCTAGGTAACACATAGGGCAGGGTGCTGTGTAGACAAAAGGCAGGACATGTACCTGTGTAGTTTACATGTCCTGGTAGTGTAAAGCTCCTAAATTCATTTTACACTGCTCTGAGGCCTGCTCCTTTCATAGGCTAACATAAGGGATACCCTCATATCCTGTTTGAGTGGTAGCTTCTGAAAGGAGTAACAAAGTCATACTTAGTATGACCAGAATGGAAATACAAAATCCTGCTGACTGGTGAAGTTGGATTTAATATTACTATTTTAGAAATGCTACTTTTAGAAAGTGAGCTTGTCTCTGCATTTAAATCCCTCATTGCCTTACAATCCACGTCTGGCTAGGTTTAGTTGACAGCTCCCTTGTGCATTCACTCAGACAACCCCAAACACAGGATGCTCAGCTACATTTGCATACATCTCCATATTGAATGGGTCTTCCTGGGCTGGGACGGTGGAGGGCCTGACACTTACATGTCAAAAAACAGTAGCCTGCCCTCACACAAAGGACTGCCACACCCCCTACTGGGACCCTGGCAGACAGTATGGAACTGAAAGGGGACCTTGTGCACTTCTAGGCCACTCTTTGAAGTCTCCCCCAACTCAAAGGCACATTTGGGTATCTAAGCAGGGTCTTTGACCCTACAACTCAGACACTTCTGGGGTAGACCCTCTACCTCACAGACACTTCTGGACAAGATACCATTGGTGAATAAACCCTGAACCCGAACCTGCAACCTGCCAAAAAGAACTGCCTGGCTGCCCAAAAGGACTCACCTGGACTGCTTTTCTGAGAAGGACTGGTGTCTTGCTGTTGCTGTGCTGTCTTGCTGTTCTCTGGCTGTGCTGAGAAGTGCTCTCCAAGGGCTTGGATAGAGCTTGCCCCCTGTTCCCTGAAGCATCAGGATCAAAAAGACTAATTTATGCAAGAACTCATTGTGCGGTGAAAATCGGCAAACAGCCTGCAAGAAACAACGCACAGCCTGCATCTCAGTGATAAAATCACTGCACGCCGAACCAGAATGACGCAGCCTGACTTTGCAAGGAGAAGACCGATGCAGCGCCAGCATTACAACCGGCAATTCGACGTATGGCCCACTTGGTCGACGCAAAGCTGAACCGGAACAACGCAGCCCGACTTCCTTAGAGGAATCTACACAGCACCTGCTGTGCGGTCGAAAATTCCACGCATCGCCCACCAGATCGACGCAGCCCCTGTGACTTTGTCCTGCAAGCAGCAGATTTCAACACATCGTCCCCGGGGCGTCCGAAAACCCCGCAATACGAAGAGGATCCAAGTCTGGGTGCCGCAAATCAACGCAAAGCCTTCTCTGCGTCAAAAATAACGGCACATCGTCTGTGTGCGCTTGGAGAAATCGACGCACACCTCCCTGTTTTCCATGCATCTCCTCCTCTGCAGTTCCTTGCGGAGATTTTAAACGCAAACCAGGTGGTTTGTGATTGCAAGAGACATTTGTTGCTTTTAAGAGACTAAAGACACTTTATATCATTTTTATATGATATTTCAAGATATACTTATTGCATCTTGATCGTTTTGACCTGCATCTTATCAGATAAATATTATATATTTTTCTAAATACTGTGTGGGGTATTTGTGTGGTGTTCTACTGTGTTACTGCATGATTTATTGCACACATACTTTACACATTGCCTTCTAAGTTAAGCCTGACTGCTCAGTGCCAAGCTACCAGAGGGTGGGCACAGAATAATTTGGATTGTGTGTGACTTACCCTGAATAGAGTGAGGGTTCATGCTTGGGCAGGGGGTAACCTGACTGCCAACCAAAGACCCCATTTCTAACAGAGGGAGAAAAGTCAGGGGTAGAAAAGAAAGAACATGTGAATGGGGAGGGTGCAGGAGAGCACCATGCCCCTTGAACTGGTTCCCATGCAGCACAATGTAAAAGGTTGCGCTGAGGGCCCTGCAACTGTAAAGACTGGCATTTACACCTGCTAAATAAAGGGTGTTCGACTCATACGTATAGGTTCATTTAGCAGAGAAAGCTTATGGACTGACCCCGGGGGTAGAGGAAAAGGGCCATAGCTAAATCATGCCTGACAATGTGTGGCCCAACCTGTTTAATCCCTGAAGCCTTTGCTTTTTGTGTCTTGAACAAACTACTTTTTCTTACTATCTTAAAGCACTGGCTAAGCAGTCATTTTATTGAGAGTTATGTTGTGAGTTACAGAGTTGTGAGCCTCTAACTCCACACCACCTCCTGAGTTAGCTTGAGAATGGTGAACCTGCTCTAATGAGTCAGCCCCAAGAGACCAGAGGCAAATAGATACTATCACCTTGAATAGCTCTGGTAACACGTGAGTGCCCTGAGGCTCCTAAACTGGTTTTGAAAAGGCTATATTCAGACTGACTAACCTGATTGTCCATGCTGTTTGTGATGCTTGCATCAAGACGTTCATGAAAAATGTCTTATAATAAGAAAGATATGAAACACCTTTGGTGGGTGTCCCATTTGATTCCAATCAACCCCCATGCACTTGCCTTTCATTAGTTGTTCAGTATTTGCACACTGGCATAATATCATAATAATTCACCTAGTGAACCTAGAAGTGTAATTCATTATCTCTTATAAATATCTCAAATTCACCAGCATCAAAAGCCTTCTCAGCATCCAGAAACAGAATTGCCAAAGGCAGGCAGATATTCTCACAGTAATCAAAAGCCCGCAAAATGTAATGCATATTTGCAGCAAACAGCTGCCCTAGAATGAACTAGGCTTAATCAGGATGTACAAAGATGGATATTAGTGGCTGTGGCCAATCTAGTTAAGACAACCTTGATGAAAATGTCATAATCATAGTTTAGTGAAGTGATTGGCTGGAATGATACTCAGAGTGATAATCTGTCTCAGATTGTAAAAAGTGATCAAAGGCGTGCCTAAGATGGTGCCCTTGTGAGAGTGTTCTAATATAGCCCCTCTGCACGAGAGCCGCATTGGAGCAGTTGCATGGCTCCCCCGGGCCTCATGGTAGCCGAGACCGTGCCCAGAGTTACCACTTACTGCAAGGGGTGAAACTCCACCCTGTTCTGGCCGGTGGAACCACCCGAGACTGGCAGGAAGAGAATTGCTTGAGCGACCACATGGCTAAGATGGTAGCAGGGCCATGGGCCTTAAATCTGCGATGGGTGGCACTTCACAGCCTTGCTGACCCCACCCACCTTCCAGAGTCTTCGGAGTGTGGCGCTTCGACTGCCTGGGGGCATGGAGCCCGCTTGCTGCAGCCCAAAAGGCAGTGCCTCGACTTCTGGGGAACAGTCGCACTCCCATCTGACCTTCACACCACCCAATGCAGGCTGCGGGTTGGACCCTTACTGCCTCCTGCTGCTACCCCGCCGGGTCAAGCCTAGGCAGATTACAGGCTGATGGACTTCATGACTGCAGCAGACATTGTAGGCTGATCCACAAGACCAGAGGTACATGGCAGACCCGGTGTGTGGCCCAGCGCAGTTTCCTGAAGGTGGGAGCCATCATATATGAGCTATCCCTAACAATGTGTATGCCACTCTTGTAGCCTGTGGCCCTAACAGCAACCCATGGTTTCTATTCCACCTGATGCACTGTGACAATTGGGAGCAGCTCTGGGGACCTGATCATCCAGTGGACACTTTTGGGAGAGGCCCTGGAGTTGGACAGATTGTGTAGACATTGTGTGCTCCTCCAGAAGTGCACTTTGGTGAACAGGGACACCCTATGCTGTGCCTACACACTACTGCTGTTAACGGTTCTACACCACTAGGGGCTGGCATGAAGCCTGTTTCATCGACCTCCCATCGCCTGCCTAGCCCTGCTAATGGAAGCCATCTGCTTTAATCTTCAGCGGACGACCAGGTACCCACTGTAACGCTAACCCACAGTTGCCATTGGATCCTGTGCGCTATCATATTCACGCTTCACATGACCCCCTGAGGCGGATAGCCCTGTGTGGGCAACCTGATGGCGGTGGACCCCTTACCCTAGAACATTCACCTCTAATCTTTCATTACCACTTCTGGGCCCTGCATTTTAAGATTCTGTGGGGGGATGTGTGCTACTGAAGGGATTGGTCAACTACGCTTAACTGACAGACATCCTATGGGCATTACCACGCCCTCTCTCTTGGACCTTGCCCATGACACAGCATGAGCTCACACCGCAGTATTAAAAAAGATGCCACCCTTAAAGGCATGTCTAACAAATCCTGTCAAAGAAACCAGACCAGAGCTGGGAGGCACCCTCATCCACACCTCTCCACACAGAGGGGGCTGCAGCAAGCTCCCACAATGAAAATGCAACGGTTACAAGGGCATTCCTGGAAAACATTTTTGGGACTCTCAGGGATGACATCACAGCACTCAAATAGGAAATAGCCGCATATGATGGACATCAGATGGAACCTCAATCTGGGCTGAGTGACTCCTTGGAACTAACAACAGACTAGCATGAGCAAAAGCTTGATGGGCACCGTCGGGAACTCATAGAGCTGCGGATTAAGAACCTAGAGCTCCACTAGCAGCTAGAAGATCTCGAAAACAGATCCAGGCTTTCCAATGTCCGTGTACGAGGAGGTCCATTACAGACTGAGGGGGTCATTACAACATTGGCGGTAAAAGCTGCTTACCGCCGTGCAGAAGACCGGCAACACACCGCAGCGGCCGTGGAAATCAGCCACAGCTATTATGACCCACAGCTCGGAATCCGCCAAAATTCTGACAACCACACAAGTCCGCCACACCAAAGGTCAGTGATAAACTGGCGAAAACAAAACCTCCACCTTCACGCCAACAGAAATACGCCCACACTATCACGACCCACAAATCCACGCGGCTGTCTTTCAACCGCGGTATTCCATTGGCGGTACACACTGCCGCGCTCAAAATACACACACATATACAAAACACAGCCACATTGGACAATTCGAAATACACACACCTGATATGCATACACAAACCACTCCCACACACCCAATACAATATAAAACACACACCCACATCACCAAAACTCTTACGACCAGAATTGCGATAGAAGGCCAGAGAGAGACACCACAATCTATAACCAGGCATCCACAGGCACACAACACCATCATCCACATAACATCCACCCACACAACACACCACTAAATATCACCCAACATATCATAACACACATCACCACACACATCGCCAACACCACCCCATGGCACGGCAAAGACACCCCAGGTTCTCTGAGGAGGAGCTCAGGGTCATGGTGGAGGAAATCATCCGGGTAGAGCCACAGCTATTCGGATCACAGGTGCAGCACACCTCCATAGCTAGGAAGATGGATCTATGGCGCAGAATAGTGGACAGGGTCAACACAGTGGGACAGCACCCAAGAAATAGGGATGACATCAGGAAGAGGTGGAACGACCTACGGGGGAAGGTGCGTTCTGTGGTATCCAGACACCACCTTACGGTACAGAGGACTGGCGGCGGACCCACACCTCCTCCCCCACAACTAACAACATGGGAGGAGCAAGTCTTGGTGATTCTGCATCTTGAGGGCCTCAAAGGAGTAGCTGGAGGAATGGACTCTGGTAAGTCAAACCTTAACTATTACAACCCCCACCTTACGTGCATGCCTTCACATACCCCCACCCTCGCCCTCACCCCCATCACTCCAACTCCTCACACATGTCCCACTATCACAAGCCACACATCCCAACACCAAGCCCTGCATGCAACACCAAAGCATGAACACCCATCACCAATGCATGGCCACTGCACATACCCATACACCCCCCTAAACCATCATCACACAAGGTCCCACACAGGAATGCAAGCACTGGGGTACACGGTCACCCACCCATTGCACACCATGGTACACACAGATGCAATAATCACGCTTTTACACCCCTGCAGGACCCCTACCCAATGTCACTGCACCGGAGGGTCCACACATGTCCACACCACCAACAGAAGAGGCCCACAGTGATGACAGCAGCTCTGTCCAACTGGATCTAGACGACCAGCCCGGCCCATCTGGGACCTCAGGACAGTTGGTTCCCCTCACACAGTCACAGGCCACCACAGAGCTTCCCCCCTGTGGAAACAGCAGCACAGCACCCACCCAGTGGGCCCATACCTCTGTCCCCAGGACACATCAATCAGCAGTGTGTCCACCACTACAGGGAACCCAGGCTAACCCACCACCCCAACAACAACAGGGACCTGGGGGCAGTGGCAGTGGGCACACCCTTCAGGGGGCAGATGCCCAGGGAAACAGGGGAAATGGGGGGCTGCTGTGCGACAGGGGGAGGACAGGCCCAGGGAACCCACTCTCCACGATGCCCTCTCCAACATCATGGGAGACTACCATCATTCCCAGGAGACAATGGCAACGGTACTGGCCAAGTTTCAGGAGACCCAGCGGCTGCAGGAGGAACAGTATTTGGGCTTCAGGGAGGAACTCAGATCCATCAACTCCACCCTGGGCACCATCGTAGGGGTGCTGAAGGAGGTCCTCAACACCAGGAGGGACACTGTGGCACAACAAAGGGCCCCTGACACTGACGATGAACTGCCCACCACCTACGCCGGCGCTAGTGGACAGGAGGCACCGCCACAGGACCACCACACCAGCACCCCACCCCCTGCAGATGGAGAACCACCCAGCAAATGGTCCCTGAGATCCAGGACAAAGACAGAGAACGATGCCAAGACCCCCAACAAGAAATGAGACCTGAATGTCATCCTTTTGTCCCACCTTGTCACCATGTCCATCCTCAAACTGCCCCAGCTCCACTTCCTATGCCCCTTTGGACAATGCACCTGTGAGACTGATAGACTGGACTCTGCCATGGACATTCCTCCACCACCACCCCTCCCCATTTTACAGCACCCTCCAATATTGAGCACTTAAATAAACACCCTTAAGGCACAAAACAATCTGGAGTCTGTCTGTGATTTCGAAATAGTGTATTAGCAATTACAGTGACAAAATGCTCTTACGATTGTAATGTCAACAAATCTATGCCACACAGCTCTAGTCCATGACGAAACAAAGCAGATGTCACACAGTGGGACCCACATTTGTGAAATCGTAAGGGAAAGTGAAAACTCAGTGACCATACACTGGGTGAAAAGGACAGACAGTAGAGAGGTAGTAGTGTTACATTACATGTAGTAGGCAGGTTTGTCTTCTTACCTGCGTCTCACTGGAAGTATTGCAGGATAACCGAGTTCCTGTTGTCGATGCCCTCTTCTTCTGCTTCCTCGTCTTCACTGTCCACAGGCTCCACAGCTGCCACAACACCTCCAGCTGGACCATCCTCCTGCAGAAAAGGCACCTGTTGTCGCAAAGCTAAGTTGTGAAGCATACAGCAGGCCACGATGATCTGGCACACCTTCTTTGGTGAGTAGAATAGGGATCCACCTGTCATATGGAGGCACCTGAACCTGGCCTTCAGGAAGCCGAAGGTCTATAATCCTCCTAGTTCGCCCATGGGCCTCATTGTAGCGTTCCTCTGCCCTTGTCCTGGGATACCTCACTGGGGTCAGTAGCCATGACAGGTTGGGGTAACTAGAGTCACCTGAAAAAGGCGAGGGACAACTGTTAGACACACACTAACCTGTAGGGATATCCCCAGACCCAGACAACTATTCCCACTGATTTGGTTCCATGTGCTCACCTAATAGCCACACCTGGTGCCTCTGGAGTTGCCCCATCACATAAGGGATGCTGCTATTCCGCAGGATGTAAGCGCCATGCTCTGAGCCAGGGAATTTGGCATTCACATGAGAGATGTACTGGTTGGCCAAACACTCCATCTGCGCATTCATCGAATGATAACTCTTCCGGTGTCTGCACACCTGTTCACTCCTGCGGGGGTGACCAAGGCAACATGTGTCCCATCAATGGCACCTATGATGTTGGGGATATGTCCCAGGGCATAGAAGTCACCTTTCACTGTAGGCAAATCCTCCACCTGAGGGAAAACGATGTAGCTCCACATGTGTTTCAGCAGGGCAGACAACACTCTGGACAACATGTTGGAAAACGTAGGCTGGGACATCCCTGATGCTATGGCCACTGTTGTTTGAAATGACCCACTTGCAAGGAAATGGAGTATTGACAGCACCTGCAGTTGAGGGGGGATTCCTGTGGGATGGCGGATAGCTGACATCAGGTCTGGGCACACAGTTCCAGGATTGTGGCACGATCTAGCCTGTATGTGATGATTACATGTCTTTCCTCCATTGTCGACAGGTCCACCAGCGGTCTGTACACCGGAGGATGCCGCCATCTCCTAACATGTCCCAGCAGACGGTGCCTATGAAGGACAACAGCGAGCACAGAGTCAACCAACTCAGAGGTACGTACACACAGCTTACACAGAACATGATTCATAATCCGAAATAAGCATGTATGAGTGTTGAGGCAAGGCCTAGTTATGTGTGACGCAGTTAAAAATAGAGTCATGTGGGCCCCTGAAATGGCGACTGCCTGACCTGTAAAGTGGGACAATGGGATATGAGGTAACTGCGCTGGCGTTGTACAGCATTGCGGTAGGAGGTCGAAGACCGCGGCGCAATTCTGCATTGGTTAACATTGGACCCTATGGGTCCCAGGAGCCAATGACGATGTACGCCGGCGGTGACGGTACGCACAGCCGCGGACGTGACTGCCATTTTCTATCTGTTCAATCACTCGATACCTGATCTTCGTCAGGAGAGGACCTACACTGCAAGTGCTGCTGTAACCTCAGTCTGGAAGAGAAAATGGCTCGTGCGTCTGGGGAAAGGGCCCCTGCCTTCACATTGGAGGAGTTGTAGAAACTCATGGATGGGGTCCTCCCCCAGTACACGCTACTCTACGGTCCTCCAGACAAACAGGTAAGTACACTGGGAGCATGCTGTATGCGCTATGCCTGTGTGGAGTGGGGTGGATGAAAGATAGGTGGGGGAGGAGAATGAGGCGTGCATGAAACGATGGTGAGTGCATGTGCCACATGGCAAGGGTAAGGATGCGGGCCAATGACTGTGACGGTGCCGTTGGAAATAACTTCTCTTTTTCCCCTGTACAATTCCTGTAGGTCAGCGCCCACCAGAAGAAGGATATTTGGCGTGCCATCGCCAAGGACGTCCAGACCCTGGGGGTCTATCACAGACAGAGCACCCACTGGCGGAAAAGATGGGAGGACATTCGCCGCTGGAGCAAGAAAATGGCGGAGGCCCAGCTGGGGATTGCCTCCCAACGTGGGAGGGATGCCCGTCGCACCATGACCCCCCTGATGTTCAGGATCCTGGCGGTGGCGTACCCGGAGTTGGATGGGCGCTTGAGGGCATCACAGCAGCAACAAGGGGGTGAGTACACTCTCATTCTGCTGATTCAGCGCGCAGTGGAGGTGTCTGGGTGGGGGAGGTGGGCTGTGGGTTCCCCTAGGCCAGGGCGAGTGTGCTAGTTAGGTCTCCTTTTTCAGGCAGGCCCTGTGGCACCCCACCCCACCTGGGTACAGTGCCACCTACACCTAGTCAGGCTCCTGTGACACCCATGTGTGCAGATGTCGGCCATAGCCTTGTAGGCCATGTCCCAGGGATTGAATAGTGGACCCCAAGTGCGCGGCATAGTGCAGCGGGCTTCTGTGTCTGTCGTGTCCGCCAACGGTAGCGGTAATACATGCACTCAACATGTCTTTCTTCTGTCGTTCCCCCCCCCCTTTTTGTGTTCTCCCTGTTCTTGTGTGCATTAGCATCATCAGGCGGAGGAGCAGTTGCACCGGAGCAGGAGGGAGCTGCATCCCACATGACCCTGGAGGGCGACACTACGGAGTCGGATTTCACCAGTGGGACGGAGGGCGAGGGGAGATACACGGCGGGGACAGGAGCTGAGACCAGTGAAATGGACTCTCCTCTGATGGGAGCTCCCTTGTGGTGGCGGGAACATCTGTGCCCCCCCATCTACAGGTACTGCCACCACCCCCCCTTCCAGCACCCCCCTCCCAGCAGCCACTCAGCCTTTGCCCCGTGCCCGCTCACCCAGGAGGGTGGGCATCACCTGCGCCCCAGGCACCTCAGGCCCTGCCCCAGTCACCCATAACTTTTACCTTCACATAGGGGGCTTTCTGGTCTTTTTCTAAGTAAGCTGCAAGCATAAATTCCTCTCCTCTTCATCCAAACTCTCGCTCACCCAATCATCATTTATTCCAGTGTGTAACATGAATTGATGAACAGTGTTATTACTTTGGCTGGACCTCTGACTTGTGACCTGTTGAGGAAGCATCACCTGCTGCTGCTCCATCGGGGCTTGAGGTATTTGGATTTGCTGTCTAGGTACCATGGGAACCTGTTGTTGCATCAGCTGCAACTGTGTCATTTGTACATGTGGCATTTGCACCTGCTGCGTGGGTTGAAAATTTTGCTTTTGATTTTCATTATTTTGGAAATTCGGATTATGACCTCTCATTCTCAGTCCTCTCATGCTCTGAAATGAATTGATGTCATTACTTTGCTGAATGACACCTTCCGGCACCATCATCGGACACTCCCGCTTCCAATGTCCGACCGCTCCTCAAGCGTGCCAAGGCAACAATTTATTAATCCCCTGCACATCATTCTGAACCATTACAGTACCAATGTTTGGACCACGGTTTACATTACCTCCGTGACCTCTTCCTCTCATCTGGTTTTGAAATACCATGTTTCCCTACTGCACCTGCTATGGAAAATTTCCCTGCATCCCTATCTGTGCAGCCTTAATCTGTATCACCATCACCTTCTCTTTCAGCTTTTTCTGCTTCAATTTCATCACTACAGTACTTCGCATACTGCAACACCTCATCAATTGGCTTTGCTTGCCAGCAAATCAAATGAGTTTTAATCATCTGGCTAATTTCAAGTCTCAATCCTTCCACAAATCTAAACAAAAAATGAATCATTTCTTTTAGCTTGATTGTTTCTGTACCACTGTAATGCTTGAACGCCTGCAACAATCTCTCATAATACCCATGTATCGACTCCTAGGCTTCCTGAGCTGTCCTATCAATTCTCTGCCAATCAATATTTTTGGGCAAAATTCTCATCTCCAGGAATTCTATCAATTTGTAGTAGTATTTCATTACTTCGGGAGACAGTGCACCTGTAACAAGATCTCACTTTGGTTCTTTTGTCGGCCAATCTGTATCTTAGCTCTGCTTCTGTGTAGGACTCTAACCTGTTCACACCCACAGTTCCCTCTATTAGCTCACCTGCTTCCATGGTCAGCCTCGTGTAGTTCAAGTACTCCCCTCTCTTAGGAGCACTCTGCGGGGTGTTCAGCTTGTCTAACCATTCAGTCAATTGCTGGGCTGTTAAACCTTGAAACAAGATGTTACCAGCCTGAACAAGTGGTGCCTCTTGCACAACTGTATTTGGGGTCTGCAGAGTCAATTGTTCAAGTTCTGACTCATGTTCGACCCTATCACAGTATCCGGAGGAACTCCAAATGGACTAAGGTCTAGCAGTCATCTCGATCCGTTGAAAGTCTGTCCCACGATAGAGACTTCTCGAATATTCTCATTAAGTCCTCCTCTCATTGCATTCTGATTCAGGACTCCCTGTCCGCCTGATTTGTTATTCTCCTCTGCAAACAAATTCTCTAAACTCCTAAAATTAAATGTTCCATTGATAGGAAACGCTACACTCCCATCAATCTCTGTCACTTTGCACCATTGCTTTACAGGGAGTGCAGAATTATTAGGCAAATTAGTATTTTGACCACATCATCCTCTTTATGCATGTTGTCTTACTCCAAGCTGTAAAGGCTCGAAAGCCTACTACCAATTAAGCATATTAGGTGATGTGCATCTCTGTAATGAGAAGGGGTGTGGTCTAATGACATCAACACCCTATATCAGGTGTGCATAATTATTAGGCAACTTCCTTTCCTTTGGCAAAATGGGTCAAAAGAAGGACTTGACAGGCTCAGAAAAGTCAAAAATAGTGAGATATCTTGCAGAGGGATGCAGCACTCTTAAAATTGCAAAGCTTCTGAAGCGTGATCATCGAACAATCAAGCGTTTCATTCAAAATAGTCAACAGGGTCGCAAGAAGCGTGTGGAAAAACCAAGGCGCAAAATAACTGCCCATGAACTGAGAAAAGTCAAGCGTGCAGCTGCCACGATGCCACTTGCCACCAGTTTGGCCATATTTCAGAGCTGCAACATCACTGGAGTGCCCAAAAGCACAAGGTGTGCAATACTCAGAGACATGGCCAAGGTAAGAAAGGCTGAAAGACGACCACCACTGAACAAGACACACAAGCTGAAACGTCAAGACTGGGCCAAGAAATATCTCAAGACTGATTTTTCTAAGGTTTTATGGACTGATGAAATGAGAGTGAGTCTTGATGGGCCAGATGGATGGGCCCGTGGCTGGATTGGTAAAGGGCAGAGAGCTCCAGTCCGACTCAGACGCCAGCAAGGTGGAGGTGGAGTACTGGTTTGGGCTGGTATCATCAAAGATGAGCTTGTGGGGCCTTTTCGGGTTGAGGATGGAGTCAAGCTCAACTCCCAGTCCTACTGCCAGTTCCTGGAAGACACCTTCTTCAAGCAGTGGTACAGGAAGAAGTCTGCATCCTTCAAGAAAAACATGATTTTCATGCAGGACAATGCTCCATCACACGCGTCCAAGTACTCCACAGCGTGGCTGGCAAGAAAGGGTATAAAAGAAGGAAATCTAATGACATGGCCTCCTTGTTCACCTGATCTGAACCCCATTGAGAACCTGTGGTCCATCATCAAATGTGAGATTTACAAGGAGGGAAAACAGTACACCTCTCTGAACAGTGTCTGGGAGGCTGTGGTTGCTGCTGCACGCAATGTTGATGGTGAACAGATCAAAACACTGACAGAATCCATGGATGGCAGGCTTTTGAGTGTCCTTGCAAAGAAAGGTGGCTATATTGGTCACTGATTTGTTTTTGTTTTGTTTTTGAATGTCAGAAATGTATATTTGTGAATGTTGAGATGTTATATTGGTTTCACTGGTAATAATAAATAATTGAAATGGGTATATATTTGTTTTTTGTTAAGTTGCCTAATAATTATGCACACCTGATATAGGGTGTTGATGTCATTAGACCACACCCCTTCTCATTACAGAGATGCACATCACCTAATATGCTTAATTGGTAGTAGGCTTTCGAGCCTATACAGCTTGGAGTAAGACAACATGCATAAAGAGGATGATGTGGTCAAAATACTCATTTGCCTAATAATTCTGCACTCCCTGTAGACATGGTGCAACACCCTTTTCCTCCATTTCAATGTAAGCTGGTGTACTTTCTGGTGGTGTAATTTCCCCTACACTCATTGTAATGTACATATCTCCCCTTAAAGCACTCTTTAAAGCTTTGAAAAAATTCATCTTTTCGACCCTTATTTTTTATTCAAAATCAAATCAGGAAGTGACTTTTATTCCCAGAATTCTCTTCACCTAGCTTCTCAACCAATGGTGCTTCACACACGGCTGGCAATCTGTCTGCGACCCTTCCCAATACCCAACCTATCCCAGTGCGGCTCCAATGATGTCACACTCACATGTACTGCAGCTGACAAAGTCTTGCGGCTTGTCCTCCTAAACTCTGATTCCCTCGAAACGAATACAGTTTATTGCGAGCACTAAACCAAAATAAAAACCAAATCTGCTGGTTTACTGCAGGTAAGGTAAAATAATCGCTTCAGAAACTTTACAGATTTTTCACTGACGGTGTTTTGCTCTAACAGCTATTCCTTCTTTCTCAGTCCCCCTGATTTGCAAGCAAAATTCAACATAAAAATGTCACTCTCAGCAGAATCAGTGGGTCTATCCTGGTGCACAAAGGACTCGCCAGATCTCAGTCGAAAATTCTTCCACTCACTTAGACTCACACTCTGACTTGTCGACCACCCTCAATCAACCTATTAAACCAGACAAATTACAACAAAAAACAAGTATCTCATACACTTCACATTATACCCCGAAGTCTTAGACCATGCAGGGTCCCTACATCAACAACAATGTGGACACTTTTTTAGCACAATGCGCCACACATGTGAAGTTCAATGACTTCCCTACTCTCACATTGCAGAGTACGAACACTCCTTCTACAACTTCATTTGGAGTACGCAAACTCCCTAAACCCTCACAAACATCACAATTCACCTGCGATTTGCATAAGTTGTGCAAGCGCAAAACCTACTTCATTCACTCTCTTACTAGAACGTCGGGAACATCCTCAAACAACCATTGGCAAGCTTCAAGATTCTGGGAAAGTCATTTCAGGACTTAGGGGCACATTTTCTCTCTAATTTGTATCATTGAAAAAATAAATCCAAATCTCGGTGACAGTGAGCTCTTAAAAACAAGACTATGAAACTACTATTATGTCTAGGGACATCGGTTATCTCTCAGTCTGTTACCATATCTTCCTGGACTGTATGATGGACTCCACGATAGGTTCAATGGGACAAACCTTCAGTCTGCTACTGTCTCTTTGGACATCCACTGTTTCTCAATATCATGTACTGGGCCTCTACGATGGGCTCCCAATGGGACAAACAATCAGTCTGCTACTATCACTGTTAGCACGTCAGACTTTAAAAAGTAAACTTACAAGGGGCACGAATAGGTAGATGAACCTTTTGACCAACGCTTGAGATTTTCCCACCATATAGGCCCGTACCAATATCGATCAATACCCAATTGAGAATTATCAACATCAATTATTAATAATAATAATCAACAACATTAGTATTCAATAGGAGTCAGTAATTGACACACCATGACCTTGCAGTCATGAATAACCACACCGTTATGTAAAAGTTAGAATATTTATTTTCCTATATTAACAATTCTAATGTCACGTAAGTTAATCTCAAAATCAAATGATAAACATACAGAAATAACACTGGCTGTCCAAATCGTCTTATGAAAAGCAATCTAATCAAAGCTTGAGCTACTATACATTCTAATATTACAGTGCAAATTAATAGCAAGAATAACTGCGCAAACAATATTACATACATGTAGTTTCAGCAAAGAAAATACCTCAAATGTTATTCCATATAGCAAACATCATTCGTGAGCTCCCTAACTAACATCATATTTGAATTAGAATGTTGGGCTTCATGCAAAACAATTCATATTTGAATTAGAATGTTGGGCTTCATGCAAAACAATTTAGTCAACACAAATTTGGAAAACATCTATCTATGGCTCTATCAAAATAGCGCAGTTGGTACCTAAAAACAAAAGCAAATAGACATAGCAAACATCATTATAATTAGTATATCTATCCTCAGTATGGATCAGCAAGCAGTGCCAGTCTTCGTCCTCAGGACATCAATCTGGTAAGCAAGGCATCAGATTTCAGTATCAAAGTTCAGAAAAGGTAAAGTCTTTTAAGCATTCAAATTTAGCATGTGTCTTCTCAAGACGCTCAAGAAAATAATGGCGGTCTTAACAGCAGGATAGAAAATGGGCAAATGGTAAAATGGTGTTGTCTTCTCTGTGCAGTCTCTTTACGTTAGATCTCCTAAAACTACTTCCCAAGCCCCTATTGGTCAAGGGATTGCATGTTCACACATGTTCACGCTTTGTCCAATAGAACTAAAACATCAAATCTTCATTTTTACTGGTACACAGATCACATGTTGATGATTGGCTCCTCTCGTAGTGTTCTCATCCATCTGGCTCGTCAGGTATCAATATTCTTGCAGCTTATACTCCAGTCGGTATGGTCATTGTTCTCTCCTGAGAAAGTCATTCTTACACATGTTACATTTACACTGTAGCATTCCACAGGAGCAACATCTTCTAGCAAGCAGTTTTCATGAGAAAGACTTTTAGATATGAGCACATTAGGTCAGCACAGTGGAAAATCACAGTTTAGTTATCTAAGCAGACATTTTATTAAATGCACAAGAAATGCAGCTTGACATGAGGCCGTGCAACTAGGCCAAGACCTCCGCTAAGTTAAGGCTTTCAATTTATAAAGCTAATACATAACGCATAACCCTAAATACGACATATTACTACATTAATCAAACACATGCTCAACATCTCATATTATTAAGCCATTGATAAGTATACTTGGTGGACATTGATGGCCACTTACGTGGTCATACTTTCAAATGTGTGCATTATTTTTCCTAAGTTATTACATTTTCTATGCAAATTCAACAGGATACATGAATATTCATTAATAATTCTGTTAAAGCTCATGCTCTAGCAGTACCCAGGAGCCCGTGGGGCCACCAGTATTCGATCTGCTCATTCTATAGATAATAATTTGAATAGCCCTCTAGATTGCATGGCTGTTGTTATCCAGACTTTCAAAAATAATTCAAAGTACTCTTCTTTTTGTCATTCTGGTAGTCCCACCAACCTGATACTGTTCTTGCAGTAGTGTCCTTCATATCTTCTGCTCTGTCTTCCAGCTGTGCTGTCCTGTGAAGAAGGCTGTCCATCATTCTATCCAATTTCATAACTTTCTGCTGTGTATCCTGCTCTTGGTGCTCCCTCTGGGTCACAGTTTCCTTTACATTGCACAGTTCTGATTGTCTAAGCCCCTGGTCAATGGCCACTGCATCTACCTTTGTCTCCAATGATATACAATCTGTCATGACGTACTCGTTGTTTGTGCGTGGAGTCCGCTGGACGTGTGACAAGGTTCTTGTTCTTGCAGGTTCTGCCTTGGCCCAGATAGGGGCGACTCTTTCTGGTAGTCACAGTGCTGCAGGCGATGGGAATGCCAAGGGCAGTCTGTGTCCTTCAGAAGGAGTGCCAGAGGGAAAAAAATACAAAAAAAGGGGAAAAACCCTCAAAAAGGACCTCCTGAAATAAGAGCAAAGGATCAATAATTTCAGAACACAAGGCAAAATGAACAGGAAAAAACTGGAACAAGAGCGGAATCAGTATCTGATGCAAAAGAGAAGGAGCGAAGATCCCCATCCAAAAAGGAAGTGTTGCAGCGCAAGAAGAAAAGGAATCACAGCCCTTAAATACCCACAGAACAGGAAACGACTGGCAGGAAGTAAAAGGACACCATATTGGATAGGGAACAATACATAGAAAACAATAGACAAGGCACCATTGTGAATAGGAAACCAAGGCAAGCTGGGAAAGAGAGGGGAATCATGGGTGAAGGAAAATATAAAAATGGAGAGAAAACGAGGGCGACAGCAAGAGAAAAGGAGCAAATCAGAAGGTAAGTGGGGGGAAACGCAGGAGTCAATGGGGTCGTGCCGCGCCAGTACAGAGGCGAGGCCACATGCCTAATTTGGGGCCTCGAGTAAGACAGGAAAGGCTGGGGGCACGGCGCTTTCTACCGCCACGCGCCTCGTCCCGAGCTGAATGTTAGACTCATTCCACATGCCTCTGCGCGACAGTAGGTCCCCCTGGAGCCCCAGGTTTGTACGGAAACAAGTGGAAAAATTGACGAATCAGAAGAGGGGCGTGAAGAGAAGAGGCATCTTCCCAAGAGCATTCGCTAAGAGGGTAACCCTTCCACTGGATCAGATACTGAAGCTGGTTTCGAAAGAAACGAGAGTCACAAATTTCCTGTTCCTCATATTCTGGTTCATCATCCACCAACAAGGGAGGAGGACACGGGAACTGCCGGGAGAAAGGATCAAGCGTATAGGGTTTCAACTGAGACACATGAAAGACCGGATGGATCTTCCAGGTTCGAGGTAAGCGGAGACGGAAAGTGACAGGATTAATTATCTAAAGAATATGGAAAGGACTGTATTAACAATGTTTAAACTTATTCTGAGAGAGTCGCAGGGGCAGAAATTTTGAAGAAAGCCAGACCTTATCCTGGATGTGATATACTGGGGGCTCACTGCGTTTCTTATCTGCCACTCTTTTCATGTATCTCTTTGTGTCTAGTAGATTAGATCGAATCAGTCTGTGAATTTCCTGTAGTCGTCTGGAAAAAGAGGTGATAGCAGGAAGAAAAGAGGTAGACTTAGGAGTACTAGGAAAAGAGGTAGGATGATAGCCGTAGGAACAGAAAAAGGGGGTAACTTTGGAGGCACTATGGACTGTGTTGTTGTAAGAGAATTCTGCGATAGGAAGATAAGTGCTCCAGTTACTCTGAGTAGAGTTACAGAAGCAACAAAGATACTGCTCTAGTCCTTGGTTGAGACGTTCGGGCTGCCCATTGGTCTGGGGATGAAATCCAGATGACAATGCTACATTGATGTTCAAGGTTCTACAGAAATGTTTCCTGAACCGTGAGATGTATTGAGGTCCCCTGTCTGACACAATGCTATGGGGAATTCCATGGAGACGAAAAATATGTTGGATGAATATCTGACTTAGTTCTTGTGAGGTAGGTAATTTCTTCAGGGCAGTGAAGTGAGCCATTTTCGTAAATAAATCTACAGTTACCATGATAACCTGATTTCCTGCCGATGGAGTTAGTGAACACACAAAATAAGTCGAAATTGTGTGCCAGGGAGCAGGTGGGACTGCTAACGGTTGCAGTAATCCTGCTGGCCTGGTACGGAGTATTTTCACTTGGGCACATATCGGACAGGCCTTTACATAACTTTCGACATCCGGTTTCAATGTAGGCCACCAAAAGGATTGCAAGAGTAATTTCTGCATGGATTTGATACCTCTATGACCAGCAATTGGAGAATCATGGCACATCTGAAGCGCCTTTTCTTGCACTCTTTTTGTTGGGAGGAACAAAAGGTCCTTATAATAATAATATCCTTTCTGTTCGTGTATCTGGGGGCATAAATCCTTAAGTTCTTGTTCAGAAAGGTTTGAGTATTTCAGCTGTACTTCATCCAGGAATGATTGAACTACACCAATGATTTTGCTAAGTTCAAGTAGATACTGTGACGTGGTAGGAGTACAATCAGGATAACGGCGAAATAGGGCATTGACCAGAATATTTTGGGATCCGGGAATATAGGTGACATAGAAGTCGTACTGACTAAAGAAAAAGGCCCAACGAGCCTGACGACTGTTTTGGCACCGAAAACTGCTTAAACATTGCAGATTACGATGGTCCGTTCTCACTTCAAAAGGCTCTTTGGAACCCATGAGGAATTGTCTCCACTCCTGGCAGGCAGTTTTAAGGGCTAATAATTCCCTTTCCAGTACTGTATAATGCTGTTCAGACACAGAGAGTACATGGGACAGATAAAAAACTGGGTGTTCTAAACCATCGTCATCTTGTTGTTGTAGTAATACTGCTCCGATGGCTCTTTCGGACGCGTCAGTAACGACAACAAATTGTTTGTTGGTGTCCAGATGTCTCAGTATAGGTGCTTGAGAGAAGGCCTTTTTTAGGTTTCGAAACGCTGTTTCATCCGCTCCTGTCCTGATAAATCCATTTCACAGACTCTCCTTTTTGAGTATTTGTATAATTTGACTGGTCTGTTCCGCAAAGTCCAAGATAAATTGATGGTAGAAGTTGGCCAGCCCTAGAAAACATTGAGTTTCCTTGATAGATGAAGGGGAAGGCCAGTCTAGGATGGCTTGAACCTTCTCTGGATCCATAGCTATACCAGTGGGACTGATATGATAGCCTAAGTATTTAACCTCGGTTTTATCAAACTCACAGTTCTCCGGCTACAGTAGAGTTAATGTTGCCTGAGTCTCTGTAGAACTGGTTTAATGTGTGTAGAATGAAATTCAGGACGTCTGGAATATATGAGAATATTGTCTAAGTATATCACAACTGCGTAGTTTAACAAATCAGAGAACACATAGAGTCCATAAATCTTTGGAATAGTGAGGGGGTGTTAGTTAGGCCAAAAGGCATAACCCTGTATTCATAATGCCCAAAAGAAGTTCGAAAAGCAGTCTTCCACTCATCTCCCTTATTGATGCACAAAAGGTGGTAGGCTCCGCGAAGATCTAGTTTGGTAAATCGTTGTGCCCCTCTGACTGCTTCCAGAATGTCTTTGATAAGAGGTAATGGATAACGATCTTTTATAGTGATTTTTTTAAACCACGAAAGTCTAAACACGGGCCAAGATCTTTCATTTTCTTGGGTACAAAAAAAAGGGGCGCCCCCGCCAGGGATGAAGACGGTACAATAACACCACTGTGACGATTTTCTTGGAGGTAGTCTTTGAGAATTTCCCTTTCAGGTTCAGTGAGAGAATACATTCTCCCAAAGGGAACAATCGCCCGGGTTCCAGGAGGGATTGCACAATCATAATCTCGATGTGGGGGTAAAACAGGCTTGGATGGTTTTTGAAATACATCTTGAAAATCCAAATAGTGGTTGGGAACCCTCTGGAGTGTATTTATGGAACAACCTGCAGTAGGTTTGGAGGGTATCATTTTCTTGGGTGACCAGTAAGCGTCTGAGGCATAACAATGTTCATGACAAAACTGAGAAGACAAAGGAATAGTCCTGGTTTCCCAATTTACGTAAGGATTGTGTCTTATGAACCATGGAATCCCTAGAATTATGGAATGACTGGGAGAAGATATTAAATCAAAGGAGACGTGTTCTTGGTGGTTCCCAAATTGTAGACCTAGAATCGAGGTAGTAGTAACAACTGGACCAGAGGATATTAGGGACCCATCTACAGTGTGTACTTGTTCCGGGACATCCTTAGGCCGTGTTGGCATTAGTTGTGTTTTAGCCCAGGTCATATCCATATAAATACAACTAGCGCCACAATCCAATAGGGCCAGGGTCTTTTCTTCACGACCATCAGGTTACTGCAGGGTCACAGGTAACATGAATAAATTTGTGGCATTTTCCTTGGAAGAACTGATGGAAGGTATTGCAGATGATCCCCTCCCCTCCCTTCTTACAGCAGATGGGAAGTAGCTTTTCCGATGGCTTTAGAGGACGAACTGGGCATGTACGGAGCATATGAACAGCAGCACCACAATACAGGCACAATCCTTTTTTCCATCTATCTTCACGTTCACTGAACATGGAGGTCGAGGTTTTTCCGGATGGTGCACAAAGACACGTGAGGTGCTTGACTGGGAAGGCCCTCTATTTCTTCTTTTCTCCAAACGTCATTCCTGGAGACGGTATTCGATAGAAAGAGCTAAATCCATCAGAACCCGAAGATCCTCTACTCGGGTAAAGTGCACTAATTCGTCTTTGATTTCCTCTCGTAGCCCTCTATGAAAAAGAGTAACCAAAGTACGCTCCACCCATGTTGTTTCGGCAGCCAGTTGTCTGAACCGTGTGATGTATTGGAGAACATCTTGCGAGCCTTGTTGAATGGCACTGAGTGCTTCTTCAGTGGAGGCCTCTAATCCTGGGCGGCCAAACATTTGTTTGAAGTGATTCACAAAGACTGGATAATCAGACAACAGCGGGTCATTGGAGGCTACAATCGAAGTCGCCCAGGCCAAGGCAGGACCTGATAAGGCACTGATGAGATAACCCACCTTTTCTTTTCTTGAGAAAATTGTGTGGGTCTGAAAGCAAAGTAGACAGTCAACGCAGCCAGAAATTCTTGCAGCTTAGTTGGTTCCCCAGAAAACCAAGGAGTTGTAGTGGAAACGATAGGAAAGTCCGTACTGCGGAAGGCCAAAGCTTGTCGTAAGGCAGCATTCTCGTTTCTTAATTGTTGCAGTTCCTGGGGCGGTTGCTGAATGGTTACCAGAAGGGGCTGGTCGGATCTGCAGCCGCCGCTACAGTATCATCCATTCTGCTGGATGAAGTCGGGTTAATTTGGTGCTGCAATCTGTCACAACTTACTCGTTGTTTGTGCCTGGAGTCCGCTGAACGTGTGACAAGGTTCTTGTTCTTGCAGGTTCTGCCTTGGCCCAAATAGGAGTGACTCTTTCTGGTAGCCACGGTGCTGCAGGCGATGGGAACGCCATGGGCAGTTTGTGTTCTTCAGAAGGAGTGCCAGAGAGAAAAAAAAACTAAAAAAGGGGAAAAACCTCAAAAAGGACCTCCTGAAATAAGAGCAAAGGATCAATAATTTCAGAACACAAGGCAAAATGAACAGGAAAAAACTGGAACAAGAGCGGAATCAGTATCTGATGCAAAAGAGAAGGAGCGAAGATCACCATCCAAAAAGGAAGTGTTGCAGCGCAAGAAGAAAATGAATCGCAGCCCTTAAATACCCACAGAACAAGAAACGACTGGCAGGAAGTAAAAGGACACCATATTGGATAGGGAACAATACATAGAAAGCAATAGAAAAGGCACCATTGTGAATAGGGAACCAAGGCAAGCAGGGAAACAGAGGGGAATCATGGGTAAAGGAAAACATAAAAATGGAGAGAAAATGAGGGCGACAGCAAGAGAAAAGGAGCAAAACAGAAGGTAAGTGGGGGAAACGCAGGAGTCAATGGGGGCGCACCGCACCAGTACAGAGGCGAGGCCCTATGCCTAATTTGGGGCCCTGAGTAAGATAGGAAAGGCTGGGGGCGCAGCGCTTTCTACCGCCATCCGCCGCATCCCGAGCCGAATGTTCGGCTCGTGCCGCATGCCGCTGCGCAACACAATTATCTTGTATGACCTTCATGACATCCTGCAGTGTTAAATCCAGGGGTTCCACATCCTCCTATTGGCGCCGTCAGCACTTTCGTGAACTTCATATTGAACTGTGTGGAACCAGACTTAGTGGGTTTACCTTTCACCATTTTCTATTATTTCTTTCTCCGACCATTCAGTTGTTTTAACTGTATCAGTTGCGCTCCACAGAAAGCAGTCTGTCAGTCTGCAGCCCTCACCTGTAGCCAATTGTATAGTCAATTACAGTAAAATGACATAGGTGGCACAGCCCTTGTTCTCCTGGTCCTCTTGGGGCTATGACTCCAAGTTTCAGCCCATGCCGCCTAACAAAAAAAGGTCTGGCTTACACTCCAAGCCTGAGCCCATCCGTCTATTGCAGGGGTCCTTGTTCTCTGTGCACTTCACTGCATGCACTTCAGCGTTCAGCACACTGACCTTTAGGCAGTTGTGTCTCAGCCAAGGTCAGCAATGACCACCTCTCTCACGGTTGTCCGTTGCATCAAGGCTTTACATCCATCAGAGGGAGCATCATTGATGCCCTCATGTACCATCCCCTCCATAAATCAGAGCAGTCTCGCTCACCGCATTGTTTGTAATTTTGCTCTCTGAAGGGAGTGCCCACAGGCTCGGAGTGACCGGCCTCCTCCAGCTTCAGGGCTCAGATGCCCTACACAGGCACTCCTTAATTAAGCTAGAGGCCCCTCACTGTCGGCACTGTCCTCCTATTGCTCTACCTGCCACACCTGGAGCTCCACAGCCCTGCTTCTCTGAGCCATCAGGTGAGAGTGCTCCTGTTCCCTGCCTGATGCTCACCCATTCTTCTCTCATCCCCGGTATTTTAGCGGCCACCATACATTACCATACCATACATTCCTGCTCCTGTCTCCCATGGCAGCCATCTTGCCAATTGAAGTCTTTCCTCTTGTACCATTCTCAGTTGGGCCAGCTGCAAATTTAAATATTGCAGCCATTCATTGTCACAACTGTGACTTTGTTTTGGCTCAATGGGTGTTTGTATTGTTCAATTTATAGCCAGATATTAGATGGGGCTCAGTGCTCTCAGTGGCACATCTTCAGGGAATTATGCCTGGCAGCACTTCCCCAACCACTAGATCCATGCTGGTCCAAAAAAAAGGAACACTGAAACTTTGACTTTGGACCAGTTTTTTGACACTCTACTAAAGTAGCTGTCTTTGGATATATATTTGGCTGATTCTCGCCTGCTTGGAGATAAAACGACAGAGTTGCCTCCTTTAACCTAGGAAAGCTGAGAAACTAGATCAAAGTGTAGACTTATCGGAGCAATGTTCATTAATGTACTTCATTCTATATGGTACCTTTGTTCCACTGTTAGGGACTGTAAACTAAACCAAAACAAGCAGGCTAATAAACAAGGGTTTAAAAATGATGCAAGCTCTCAATTTGCTGCCTTTTTTTTTACCATTGCCATACTTAGTGTAATGGTATTGCAAACAAAAAGTAAAAAACAGAACCAGATAGTAGTAGGACCTAATCTTTGTTTTGCTGATTTGCATAATGTTTTTGTAAATGAAGACCTATCAAGTACATATCTCTGACTGGACAATGACCTTTAATTATGGTATTGCTTTGTGTTATGCAATGTTGGAGTTCCAACCCCTTTTAACTGATTCTAAAGTGTCTGACCTACATGCCCAGATTACCCTTTGGAGTTTCTTGACCCAATGAACAGTTTAATAGTGTTCTGGGCCCTTAAAAACGAATCTATAGGTATTGACCATAGACCTGCCCAGTAACTAAAAATAGTTTCAGGATCTGGCATTTGGCATGACACTATCAATACTAACTCTTGTGCTAGCTATAGTCTTTGAGCCTTGCTGAACGACCTTCCACTATTACATGCTGAAGAATTAAGGAGGCTTTTATGGTAGCATTAACTAAGCTAGGGTCTGTGGAAATTTGAATGTTTAGATATAACGGGTAGTAAGGGTGAAGATTGGCCGCACTCAAAGGGGAATGTACAGTAATGTAAAATATTTGAGGAACAGAATGTGGTGCATGTGATCAAGTGCCCTACTACCCCTGGACACAAACACTGTGTAAACTTATACACAAGTAATAGCAAGCAAAAACAGATCACAGCACACAATATGCGATAGTAGAACAGAAAAAGTCATAACATTTTGTAATGTTTAAGTAAAGGTGGATGAAGAAATCAGGCACATCGGTATTCAGATCTTGTCTTGAGAAGCGAGTTCCTTTATTGTGAGCGAAGTTGTATTCAATAAGCAAAAGAGCATCATTCCAAACACAGCCAACACGTGTTTCGTCACACTGGTGACTTTTTCAAGGCCAATCTGACGTATTGGTGACAACAAGGTAAGTCTGAAAGATCTCAGAAATAGTAGTAAGTCCAAAAAACTCTGAGTTGTCTGTAGCTATTTAATGCCAGTATAAATATGCTGTACTGGTAATTGGTTTCTTTTATTTCCTTTTGCACCACTGTTAAATTGTGTTGTTTAATAACTAAAGCCTGATAATTCTAAAGAGCAGCATTATGCTCAATCTAGCTATCACCAAGAGACAAATTGTCCTCGGGGTCTGGCTGGTGGGCATAATGAATAAAACGTGAGCATGAACTTTCCAATCAATGTTTCCCAGTTCCAGGCTCTCTACACAGTTGTCAAAGTAATTCATAAGTAATATTACAACATTATCACTGATTCAAAGCAAACAGTACAAATCCATTTCCAGGAGTTTTGCTGAGTGTGTAATAGGGTATGGAGCAAAGGTTATTTGCACTCTTGTAAAATTTGCCGCCAGCTAGTTTACATATTTTTGATGAATTTTCATAGCAAGAAGTGGAAGCATTTTTTCTACTTTTCAAATGTGGCTAAGGGCATGCTTTAGAGTTTGGTGGACAGAGTACTGCATCTCAACGGTGATTAAGTACCCTGTCTGCAAAACTCTCCTTCTGCCCTCCCAATTATGAGACCACCAGGCCACCAGATTTTAGGGTTGAGCGCCTGCAAGCGCTCTGACCCCTGTTGTAATCTCTCTGTGGGCTTTTAACCACGCCCATCAGTATGGTTGGTTCGTGGGCTTGCCTTTTAAAATTCACTTGATTTCATTAGTGAAAGGCATGCATACGTCAGGCCTTTTCCGATGTTTAGCCCTCCTCTACATTACCGGTAAACTACTGAAAACATACAAGGCTCAGTGTTTTCCGAATGGCTTCTGCACTATTTATTTTTATTTCCTACACAGCGTGATCTCACTGGGCAGTAGTCGAGCACTTCGCATGACATCGACCCTGTTACATTGATAATTGTACTTTTTCTGGTTAGATGGATAATTCTACTTTTGTCAGTTACATGGATAATTTTTGCCGACACATTTCACTGTGAGCGAACTTCTGTTTCTATTTCTGTGTCTTCTTCACGCTCATGGCGACCATCGGCTCGCATATGTGAAATTGTTTTACTTTTCATTATCAGTTTATGTGGCAAGAAAAGTTCGGTTAGGAGTTTCCAATGCTAATAGCTCTAACTTGAGCAAATGCGAGACCCATTGCATTGCAAATGCTTGTTCTTCTTCTGGCCATCAGAGGTAAGCCATCCAACTATCCAACCATCTAACCATCTGCCCAATTTAGAGCAGGTGGACGGATGTTTTATTATGCTGCCTAACACCACAAGAATAATCTGGTGGTGATTGACAGTCGAAATAAAAAAATAATCGCCCCCTACACCATGTAGAAAACTTTTGTGGTGTCGGGCCATTCATTTTTACTTTTCCAAAAACAAACTCCTGTTTTGGGAGTTTGTTGTTGAAAAGTAAAAACTTTTGAGTTGAGTGTAATCGTTTGTCACCAATGATGGACCAATGATAGGCACACACCAACCTTTTAAATAGCTTTGTATGAACCAATGTGGGTGCAGTTTGTTAGAAACCTATGCAGTTTACAACAAGGCCGGTGGTGAAATCTAAATTTGAAGGGTGGAGCAGAGACAGGGTGGTGGACGTAAAGTCCTCCGTCACTCTGACTGCCTTTGCTTAACCCATCAAACTATAAATCAGGCCCTGAAATGTGATTTTCTTTGATTCAAAATCACCATATCCCATTTGTAGCACATAAATAGCAAACATGGTGCAAAAGGCTTTGCTGCTGTTTTTTTGCACCATTCCAGGCTATCTAAAAGAAAGAGCCATGTCTTTACCTGTGCTTATGTACCTTTGTCTATCACTGTGTGCACCCTGATCACTTCGAAGAGCTTTCTTTTGTCTTGAATCCATTTCATACCCACCCACTCCATTTTTGCATTACATTTGTTACATCTTTTGAATCTGAATGCTTTTTCAATTCAGTTTATCCACTATGATTTATTGGCCTTTTTTAGACTAAAGTGGAATCACATCTCTTGCTCGCTCCATTCCTTTCCACCACATGCAAATCGTAGAGGTACATATAACATTGATAGCAAATATGGCATGGCTTGGCTTCTAATTATTTGTCCCACTCTTGCGTAGTAGGTTAGAGCCACATTCTCCTTAGTTTCCAGCTCTATCTTTACTCTCATAATACATTTCCTGGGTCTGACTTGGGACAGACCATACTGCCTTTGCTCCCATATTTTCTGGATTGGAACTGTTATGTAAGCTTAACAATTTATATATGAAGAACTACTCTCATACGTTGCAGTTTTTGTTCCCTTTTCACGCTGTTTTCCAGTTATCTGCATATTTTAACTTCATGACCTCTTGCTTTGTTTTCATTTTGTGTGGCTATATTTAAAAGGTGCCGTGGATAAAGGTGCCAAATAAGGCGACATAAGAAGTAACACATCAACAGAGCTCTAAAATAAAGAGAAAACTGCAATATATTTTCTTTTTTCTTGTCATGCTCCGAAGTCACAAGGGCCAATGCTTCCAGTTCCTTACTATCCTTTCATGGCAACACCTCTCAAGGATGTCATATGTGATAAATACCTATTGTAAGACTGGTATCTTAGAAATAAGTACACCGGTACCTAAGAATGAGATCAAACACTGCTACAAATATAACAAGTACATTAGCTCGAGTTGTCATCACTTGGCTGCTGAAAAGGATCTTTGATTCCTTTAGGTCAGGCTGTCCTTTCAGTTAATATTGATGCAGCGGCAGGCCTTTGAAGCTGAATTCTCGTTCATAAACAGGAGACTGCAGGTACTCTCCGTAGCCAAGAAGTCACAAAAGCAGCGAGGAGTAGGAGGCGGTAATAAAGATTCAGGTGCTTGAATAGGTGGGAGTCAAATATTCGCAACAAAGCCCAGCAGAGCTTATTCAAAAAGTCAAGAAGGAGGTCTTGAATGAAGGTTTATGGAGGAACAAGATTCCGAGAACATGCTCAGTTTTCAGGTTTTCCCGGAAGAGCAGGATAAGAACAGGAGTGACACCAGTATACGCATTTGCTTGTGGTACAAGCAATGGAATGGATCACTTATGTGGCATCATGACATGTCGGGGGCTGTGGTGTGTGTTAAGGGCAGCGCGCTGTGAATAGTGTATGTGCCTTGTTTATATATCATGGGAAAGTAGACGCTTCTCACGCCTGGTGTGTTCAATGCCTGCACCATCTCGTATGCCATCCAGCTGGAAGGGAATTAGACACTACTTTCTCCACAATTGTTAAAGGCATGTCCTTTTTTCATGTAATATGGCATGAAAAAAAGTATAATTATTTGATACTGCAATTGACTTGGTCAGTTGGAATCGTGTTTCCTCATATTTTTTTGTATTAGTAGCAGAGGTGATTTAAGCTGCATAGGTAGGTGCAAAATGCATAATGCTAGGTTTTGTCTGATGAATGCACTATACAGACATGTGTAGAGATGCATCCCTATACTGTAGAGCGACTGGGTATGATTGTTGAGAGTGGGTATCAGCAGTGCCAGTTTGCATAGGGTGGTCAACACCTGCTTGCAGTTCCAGTATAGAGCCCTGTAGAGGGCTGTGCACCCTGCATGCCATAGGAAGAAGGTTGAGAGGACAGGCCTCTTTGGTGCAAGGAAATTTCTAGTCTATGCTTGGGATGGGCCATGGTCTCAGCGTGAGGTTGTATGATTAGTTAGCATGCTGGTTGGGTGTGTCTGACAAAGGAAAAGGAATTCACGGTCTGCCTACTGTGAGAAAGACAGATCTGTGGCACCGATCCATAACACAGGACAGAGCCCTTGCTCCACACCATATCAACTGGAACAAGAGCTACCACAGGATGGTGATGTGAAGATGCCATTCACTTTGCAATAGTTCAATTTACTAATCCAGATGTATAGGTTTAGAAAGTTTATGTCATGTATTTGGTAGCTCCTGTGCACGTAACAAGTTTCAGATGTGACCTCCAGCATGAGGGCTACAAGAAAGTTCTTATGGTTAGCAAGGGAATCTTTGGTGGAGTATTGGTTGTATTCCTACTAGTCTAAAGACTGTTCTTTCACAGATTCTTTATCGGGGGATACTTAGGTCTGCTGGCCACTTCCACACTGGAGATGTTTTCTGTTTTCTCTTCCACTAGGCGTAGCCAATTGATTTTTGGCAGCAGCCTTAGGGCTCCCCATATTAAAAGGGCAACTTATACATCTTTTTAAAATAAGGCAAAACAAAAAAAAGGTTCAAGCCCCAGTAAAGTCATAGTAGTTTGTTATTAGGGATCTAGGGCCAGATGTAGCAAAGGGTTTGCGCCTCGCAAACGGCGAAAATCGCCGTATGCGAGGCGCAAAAGCCTCTTTGCTATTCAGAAATGCATATTGCGAGTCGGGACCGACTCGCAATATGCATTTTTGAATCGCAAATAGGAAGGGGTGTTCCCTTCCTATTTGCGATTCGGAGTGGAATGCAATTCCATTTGCGACCGCATATGCAGTCGCAAATGGAGTCGCAGTTACCATCCACTTGAAGTGGATGGTAACCCACTCGCAAATTGTGAATGGACTTTGTGAATGGACCCACAAATATTTTTTCAGGGCAGGGAGTGGTCCAAGGGACCACTCCCTGCCCTGAAAAAATACCGAAACTAAAGGTTTCGTTTTTTTTTTTAAGTGCAGCTCGTTTTCCTTTAAGGAAAACGGGCTACACTTAAAAAAAAAAAAACTGCTTTATTTAAAGCAGTCACGAACATGGAGGTCTGCTGACGACAGCAGGCCTCCATGTTTGCGAGTGCCTAGACTCGCTATGGGGCCGCAATTAGCGACCCACCTCATGAATATTGATGAGGTGGGTCATTGCGACCCCATAGCGAGTCACAGTCGGTGTCTGAGACACCGTACTGCATACCAATTTGCGAGTTGCAAATTGCGAGTCGCAGGGACTCGCAATTTGCAAGTCGCAAATTGGCGTTTTGCTACATCTGGCCCCATGTGTGCGGTCAATAAAGACAATGGTAGTTTTATCCAGGTGCTTCAGTCTTCTACAAATGTCACATGTCTATGTCACACTCACTCTTGTAGCACCATGAACTTTTTGTTTTCTGATGCTCTAATGTAAGTGGAATTGCTTTGCAGGAGCGGGTATTGAATACTGGTGTGTTGGTCCCATTCAGTCTGCCAGGGATGTTTGCATCAAAGATCAAAGCTGAAATAAACAATAGCAGCTTTAAAAAAGCCTCAAACGGATAAAAGAGTGGATGCTGTGTCTGCTAATGAATTGGTAGTCTCCCTACCCTCTTATTCAGGTAGTAATTTGGAGGTGGAACCAGATGAACGGAAGGGTATCTACATTTGGAAGTAAAACCTGCCTTCAGTATTGGATCGTGTGTCACTGAATATGGGTTTCTTCAAGCACTTCTTATGGAACTATTCTGAAACGATTTTATAAGTCAACACAAGTGGGTATACCTATACATCCACATGTAAAGAATGCTGGTTTATGTGAATGGAGAGATCAGGATAAAATCTCAGTTCCAAGGTTTATGTTTAAACTTAATCCATTGGAGCAAAAGGATGAAAAGCTCCCTGAATCTGTGATTGTTTATTTATTTGTGGGCAGCATAGTTCGAAGACCTGTATGTCTGATGATACCATTACAAAGAATCAATCAGATAAAAAGGTGGCGTCATCTCTAAAGAAGGCTCATTCAGGTTCAAACCTTGCATTGAGAGCAGGGTACATGGGGCATTCACAGCACTCAAATTTAAAAAATCAAGTTGGTGTGCCATTCCACAGGGCCACCAAGTCTCTATCCAAAACAAGGAGATCAGAAATGTAATATCATTTGGGGTATCCTTTTCAGGATGCACCATCCCTCGCTCACACAAGTGGAATTCTTCTTCATTTGTCTGTGATCCTTTCTGGGCGGGCACTGCAGTACTCAGTGGGCCCTGCAGAGAGGCTCTTTCCTGGAAAGCTTTTATTCTCTGTGCCTGGTTTTTGCCACATCAAGTGATGGTGCCCTTTACTATGATTTGTGTAGAGGATGATAGGTTAGGAGACAAATTTGTTAAAACTGGCTATCGGCAATTCAATTCAACAATCTTTATTCTCGATGTTGGTCTGTGCCAAGATAAAAACATACAGATGAACCAAGTGCTCATAGTGATGGGCCTGTTTGTTCTATCAAGAGGGCAACATGTTTCATGCTCTGCCACCCCAAATGGGTCTATGTCAATTATTCAGGACTGAATAGGAGATACCCTCATTTACTTCTTAGGATTTAATAATATACAAATAACACAGTAATACATAAAAGACAGAAAAGAGTCAAATCTCACTTAAGAATACATGGTGCCCCATGACTTTCTGTGTCCTAATCTCAGACCCTTAGAGTAACTCGGAGCTGGCTCTCTTAAGTCAGCAGTTCTGTACAGGAAAGTGTAAAGGGATCTCAATAGCAGGGTAGGAGTCCACCCAAGCTTTTCTTTTGATGGTCAAAGACTGGAATAGAGAGACCTCTTAAAAATTGGCAGCAGTCAGATTACCTTTCCATGGAGCAAAGTTGTTTCATCCTGAGTTGGAAGAGAACCTGCACAAACTATTCAAAGAGAAAAAACAATCATGGTTGTTTAGTAAGCAGCAACCAAGCCAATCTGGTTCTTTATGATACTTTGGAAGGTCATTCAGATAACCATCAAGAAGTGAAAAATCATTACAGTATAAAAAGCAAGGAAAAAGATTTAGTGGACAGGCTCAGTAGAAGCATAAATTAGGCTCCCCAAGCAAGCAGACATGGTAATGACTATGCCAATTATCGCCTTACACTACCGGCGCGGGGATTGAATTTAGCATTTCAAAGACAAATGGGACAAGTTTGCTTCAGGCAAATGGGTGAGGCTAGTGATAAAGAAAGGCTTCCTGACCGATTTTATATCTTTCCTCCTGAATCAGGGGGTCACATCAACTCCATGGCTGAAGCATCTGAAAAAGTGAGCTGCCTTTAAGGAGCCTGATCAGAAATTTCTAATGAAAAGAGCAGTAATTACAATTATGGAGTTCCAGAGAAGAAGAACGTAACCTAACAGTTATTCCTCTGACTGCCAAGAGAAGCTTCTTGATGAAGAAAGATCGATGGACATCTAGTTCCATGAGCCAATAGCTAGATGTTGTCAGAAATTCCTTATGTTTCCTGTAAACTAGCATAATTTTCAGTTCAGCATTTTGACTTTCAGTCAGAAATGTGCCCCTGGGAGTTAACAAAGATAGTAGCTCCACTGGTGGCTCTGTTGCATCTTCAATGTTGACCCATTACTGGACTATTGACTTCTCCATGTGCTAACAAAAAAGTAAGTATTGGAGGGGTTTAGAAGGTGTAAAGAGATGTCTGGAGAAGCATGATTTCCTGATGAATCTGAAAAAAAATGTCAAATAGTTCCTCTGTAGGTGTTGGTTTTTATTGGAGCAAGGTTCAAAACTCTGAAGGGAAAGGTGTTCCTCCCAGATCAGAGGGCTTTGGTAATCCAGTAGTTGGTAAGATTGTTCCTTTAGTTTTTAGACATTCCAGTAAGACTTTGGTTTAACCTACAGGGGTTGATGTTATTGTGTGTTTTTCTAGTGCTATGGGCCAATCTTCATTTATACCTGATTGTTCTCCACCTGAACTCATATTGGCTTTCAATGTCTCAAGACTTCAGCAAGCTAGTTTCTATCACTCCTTAAATAAAACAAGGCTAGGATGATGTCTGAGTTAGGACATTTTAATAAAGGTTCTTCCTCTTCATCCTGGGGAAACTTGCATTGCCACACAAGATGCAAGTTCTTTAGGTTGGGGAGAAGCACTAATGTCTTGTCAGTACAATGGTCTTTAATTCACAGCCTTTGGTCCTCCAAATGGAGTGAGATGATTGCAGTAGAGAAGACTTTGAGACTTTCAGAATTGAATTTTGGGAAAGTATGTCCTGATCTAATCAGATAATTTAGAGACTGTCTCATATATAAATTGACAGGGAGGAACAAGAACAGGATCCCTCTGGGTGATTGTATTGAAAACTGATCTTTGGACAGGGAGGGTGGTGTACATCAAGGTAAAAGGCAATGTAAAGGCAGACTGGCTGAATCAAAAAAATCCATTTCAGCAGGTGACTGTCCTACCTTCGATTTTTCATAGAACATGCTAGAGGTTTGAAGTAACATAGCTCAGTCTCTTTGCAACAGGAAACAACAAACAGGTGTAGAGAGTTTTTTCCAGGTTTCTGGAGGAAAGAGCATGGTGGATTGGTGACCTAACACTGATATGGACATAAAAGCTTATATATGCCTTTCCTCTCTTACCAATAATGCTGAGGAACATGCCAAAGATAATGGATTACTCTGAGTAGCAGTGGCAGCTTCTTAATTAAAGCTCTAGGGTTCTGCCTTCCCCCACCAGATTTGCAACTTCCATTGTAATTCCAAAGTGTAACTCTAACAGTCAGCGTACAAATACACAAAATAATGAACAATTCAAGATTGCCTCATACTCGCATGTAGCAAAGGTCAGGCAACTAGTTACTTCCTGAAGGGCCAGTGTGCAGGGGAAAGAAAGGAGGAAATTACATCAGCCTTACTATTGTGCAGCCCTATGTCTTCACTTCAATGGGTGGTTTAGTTGAGAAGCCAGAGGCGCAGCTGACAGACATAGCCCTGGGAGCTGCAGAAAGAAGCCATGCATGGGAGTTTATGTCACTCACCCCAAGAGCCTCTTCTCGCTGACTGGTCCAGTTCTGCTAGCAGGTAGTGAGCATGATGTTTTGCAGATAACAAAAACGCATGTGCTTCTCAACTGAGAATGAGACTCCTTTTGCATGTCACATTTAAAGACGCACAGCACTGCTCAGAATAACTTCTTAGCTGTGAGGTGAACAGCACAAAGTCGGAGTTGTGTGAAAGACTCACCAGAGTCAACTTGAGCTGTCAGTCTGTCATGCAAAGATCAGAGTGTATCAGGTCAGGTATAGAAAATGTAATGCAATGCTCAATACCAAGGTTGTGCCATGTCAGATTTAGCCAAGTTATCTCAGAGGCACTGCTCTAGCAAGGTGTGGTGGATTGCTACCTATTATATTGTGTCTATATATGCCATATTTTCCAATGCTTCCCTGTCCACAGGTTCTGCAAATTAACGTTATTTGTAAAATGATCATTGTTTTTAAATTTGACAATTAGTAAAATTTAACTTACCAATGCAGCTATCACATGTCCATGTTCACAGAATAGGAATGTTTGGTGCCACTTCACCAACAAGTAAAGGAGCCCAAACACATAATTAAATTATTACTGTTGCTGGAGTTAATTGTGCATTATACCTCCTGCTGCAACAACACTCTTAGAGCCAAACAAGACCCATGGCTCAGTGCCAGTGTTAGCTTACCCACCTTTAAAAAAAGGTTAAGGGACATGGTCAAATTGAGAGGGAAAATTTACTGAAAAAGCAGAATTGTTACAATTAAAAAGTATTGGGGAAAAAAGGGAAGGGATGGCCAACCAACATGGCTAAGTGGAGCTAAACCACCTGAGCTCCGCCGCATTCATGCAGTGGGAGAAGCTGATGCAGCTTTTCCTAATATGCGTCTTTTTTTGTTGTTTGCAGGGCACGAAGAATGCACAACATGAGGAAAAGGAGCTAGGGAACTGGCCCCGACCAGGACGTACCCGACACCAACACAGTCAGAGGTTAGGACTGCTGGGACGACCTGAATAGTGTGATGCCATGCTCTGCAAAGATGCCTCAAATCCACTTTCTTCAGCAGTGAAAGATGCCTCAAATCCACTTGCTTCAGCAGCGAATGCCAAAGCGGGAAATTAGCTAAATGCCTGCAATGTTACGATGCCACTTCAAGTTATTCCCATTCAAGGGAGCCAGATTCCCAATAGTTTTCATTTGTTTTTTTATATTTGTTTTTCATGAGTGTCACTTCATTGAATAAACCGAGAGTGGTGGTGGGGAGCCAGGGTAAGGGCTTTTTCTCTTTACAGTGGGGAGATGCAGGCAGATCAGTGAAGGGATAGTCGCAAGGAATGGAAACACAACATGACAGTATGTGACATATTATTATGGTATCAACAAAGTTGACACGGAATGTAAGGGGCCTCATCTCGTCCATCAAGTGTGATAAACTATGGAAATATATTTTAGATGCAAGATATAATACGGTGGCTCATGGGCCTCGCCTTTTTTGCAGGATCATCCCCAATCTTTTTGCCTCCTCCCTCCTATTTTTTCTGACCTGTTTTTGTGTGGCTTTAGGACTCTGGGCACTTTACCACTGCTAACCAGTGCTAACGTGCATGTGCTCTCTGTGTAAATTGTACTGTTGATTGGTTTATTCCTGATTGGCATATTTGATTTACTAGTAAGTCCCTAGTAAAGTGCACTAGAGGTACCCAAGGCCTGTAAATCAAATGCTACTAGTGGGCCTGCAGCACTGGTTGTGCCACCCACAAGAGTAGCCCTGTACACGTCTCAGACCTGCCACTGTGTTTTAAACTGCCAACTTGACCCGGCAAGTGTACCCACTTGCTAGGCCTAAACCTTCCCTTTTTCTAAATGTAAGGCACCCCTAAGGTAGGTCCTAGGTAGTCCCAGGGGCAGTTTGCAGTGAATGTTAAAGGTGGGATATGTCCTGATGTACGTTACATGTCCTAACAGTGAAATACTGCTAAATTCAGTCTTCGCTGTTGCAAGGCCTATCTCTCTCATAGGTTAACATGGGGGTACTTTTAAATATTATTAAAGTGCAGATTCCCTTTGGGAGCAGATAAAAATTTGGAGTTTAGGGTCTCTGAACTCACAATTTAAGAATACATCTTTTAGTGAAGTTGGTTTTTAGATTGTTAGTTTGAAAAAGCCACTTTTAGAAAAGTAGGCATTTTATTGCTTAAACCATTCTGTGACTCTGCCAGTTTGTGGATTGCCTGTCTTGGTCAGTTTGACAGCTGGGCTGTTTGTAAATCTCCTCTAGACAGTGACACAAAGGGAGCTGGAGTGTAGCATGCATATGCTGATGAGTAATCATGTAACCCATGTGCAATTTAGGAAATTTCGAATCGCAAATTGCTATGCGACTCGGCACGGAATCGCAAAATGTAATTGCGATTTTTTCTTACATCCCGTTTTGCGAGTCAGAAATATCCATTTGCATTGAGTTGCTATTTCCGACTCACAATTTTTTTGCTTCGTACATGTGGCCCTAAGACTCTTATTCTTTTAAAAATTCCTATCTTGATTGTGTATGTTGGACTTTTGTTGTTTTGGTCTTGTTTGATTTAGATAAATATTACCTATTTTTCTAAACTGGTGTGGTGGCCATTTTGTAGTGTTTTCACTGTATTACTCTGTGTGTTGGTACAAATACTTTACACATTGCTCCTGAAGTTAAGCGGGCCTGCATGTGCCAAGCTACCATGGCGGTGAGCAGGGCTTAACTGAGGGTGATTCTCCTTTACCCTGACTAGAGTGAGGGTCCTTGTTTGTACAGGGGGTAACCTGACTGCCAACCAAAGACCCCATTTCTAACAGTAGCCTCATAAAATACTCATCTCAAACGGAGCAAAGACCTTCTCATACCACCAAACATGATTGGGTAGCCATCCTTTTTCACTCCTCCCTTAAATTCCAATCCTCCAGTCGCAGATCGGATAAAGAGGGAAGATCCTTGACGGTGAAAGGGAGTATAGTGGGCCATATGTGCACAATAGCCACCTTATATGCCCCTAATACTGCACAACCCTACAATCCTGCCTTACACAGTTGGTAGACTTTGTGGAAGGAGAGATTATCCTAATGGGAGATTTTAACTTTAACTGGAACCCAGATCTAGATAGCATGTACCTGACACAAGCAGCCACCAGGAGCTTCTCAAAAGACTTAGAAAGAACAATGAAGGAGACCGGATGGAGACATGCTCACCCGGAAACTAGGGACTACACCTTCATCTCTCACCCCCATCATAATACTCTCGGCTCAATTATACCTTTTTAAGTCAATCTCTCACAAACTCCACCCAATGGCTCTTTCAGACCATGCTCCAGTAGCTCTGGCATTGGAGTGGACCCTTCCACCTACAAAATACTGTATTTTTTTCTAGCCCCTTGGTAAGAGACTGTCTCTTCAGAGATGACCTGCATGAAGCCATTAAGGAATTTTTCAAGGAGAACGATCCCCAAGATACTGACTTATCCAACAACTGGGACACCTTCAAGGCAGTCATCAAATGGAAATGCATTTCTCTCATGTTCACCCTGACTAAGCAAAAAAAAACAAGATAGATTGGCACTAGAAGCGGAACTGCTAATAGTTGAAGGGGCTTATAAAGAATCCCCCTCATTGCAGGCCTAACAGAAAGTAACAGCACTTAGGGTGAAACTGAATGCCATATACACTAATAGAGCAGAACTTACCTTGCTACGTGTTAAATATGGGGCCTATGACCAGGGAAATATAATGGGAAGCTGTTTGGCACACCAATTGAGGGTTCATCAATTGGTCATATTAATTTAGAAGATGGGGGTGTGGCAACTTCAGACATAGATAAGGCGACCGCCTTCAGGGATTACTACAAACAACTATATACAGTTGACCACTCAGAGGCCCCAGATCAACTGCAAAATCTCCAGGAGGTTGATCTCCCACAGATCACCGACAACCAAAATTAAGCTCTAAGGGGCTAAATTGAAGAGGAGGAAGTCTCTGCAGCCATTGCCACCCTTAAGCTCCCCTTGTGCCAGATTGCTTCATAACCCCATTCTGGGACAAATGGGTTCACAGACCAATTCTATAAAACCTTTAGCTCAAATTGACACCACACCCTGCCTAAACTGTTTAATCATATAGCTACAGCCTCTGGTGTCACAACCTCGTTGAGTGAAGCCTTACTATCTGTCATCCCCAAACTGGGGAAAGGCCCACCTTATTGCATGTCAAACAGACACATCACCTTACTAAATTTAGATGCCAAAATATACACCAAGATACTTTCGACCAGACTGGAAGTACTTTTGCTGGATCTGATACAGCCAGACCAGTCTGGGTTCATCAAGAGGATGCAAACACATAATAATTTGTGTCGGGAAATCCATCTACTGGAACAAGCCACTAAAAAACAAATCCCAGCTGTCTTGATAGCGCTGGATGCAAAAAACACATTCAACCATGTGGATTGGGCCTCCCTCTTCTAGACTCTCAAAAGATTTGGCATGAGCGATAAATTTATCGCCATGTTCTAAGCCAACTACGCTAACCCCCTTTCACGAGTTCTAGTAAATGGGACAGGTTCAGATACTTTCAATTTAGAAAGAGACACATGCCAGAGGTGCCTGCTTTCTTGTCTCTTGTTTGCTCTCAGTATAGAACCTTTGGCTGTAAGAGTGAGGCAAGAAGGCGAGATTTATTGTAGTCACTTTAGGTCCATTACACATAAGATGTCTTCATTTGCAGATGATGTTCATTGTCCTTGACAGCCCTGGCAACATCACTTGTGGCTTTACAATGAGAGCTGACCATTTTTAAGGGGGTGGCGGGATATCCCATCAACCTCCATAAATCATACCTCCTCAATTTGTCTCTCTCCAGCTGAGATGGAGGCATTAGCCCTTACTACCCCCTTCCACTGAGTCAAAAAATACCTCACCTACTTGGGAATCAAAAGTACCCCTAAACTCTCTGACTTGTATAAGGCCAACAACGCCCCGTTACTTCAACAACTTATTGCAGACCTTAAGCGGTGGGCCGCTATTTATCTGTCTTGGTTTGAGCGTATCAATGCCATTAAGATGACGGTATTACCATGATTCTTATATTTATACCAAGGGCTTTCAATGGAATTAGAGCAAGACTTTTTTTCAAAGCAGCTCACTATCCTAAGCAAGTTTGTTTGGCAGAATCGCAGAGCCTAGCTCCCTTATAGATTACTCCAGCTGCCTAAAGCTGCAGGAGGGCTCACTCTCCCGGTCCTTTTCTCTTATTATAAGGCGGCGCAATTGAGAGTGATCATAGAGTGGTCCTTGCACGAGTCAGACAAACATTGGTTCCATATTTACCGAGCAGTGGTGGACTGATATATCTGGGACCTCTTAGCCAAAAGCAGACCAACCCATCAAAGCTTACGTAAGCACGTCAACAAAAACTACTCTTAAAATCTGGGATGACATGAATTGTACAGCATCCTTGGCTATACTTCGCTTGCCATTTACACCTATCCACTTCACCCGGCACTCTCTCAGGAACCCTTTGATCGGTGGAGGGAAGGAGGCTGTCTTACGATTTTGGACTTGGATGGGATATCCTTACCTTTGAAAGTTATCAACAGAATTTTGGGTTACTACATTCAGAGCGATACCACTGCACACAATTAAAACATTAAGTACTCCACCCTGAAGTGAGAGAGGCCACTACGAGAGACCTCTCCCCAATTGAAAAATTTGTTAGATGCTCGAGTGGAACAAAGGGGGCTATCTCCTCTTTATATGTACTTTATGATGGACATCTCCACTTGCACCCAACCACATCGTACATAATTCTGGTCCACTGTACTAGGGGAGACAATTTCTCAAGAACAGTGGCGATGACCACAGCATGATATCTCACAGTTTAACCACTCTTTGGGGATGAGGGTGCCCACTATAAAGTTTTATATGATTGGTATCTCTATCCCACCAAACTCAAAATAATTTTCTCCAACACATTGGCTGTTTGCTTGAGGGGTTGCAGGTTGATTGGGGACTTCCGCCATACCTGGTGATACTGCCCCAAGATCCGCCCTTATTGGGCCGAGATTCTAGCGCAAATCAAAGAGATTTTAGGTTACCCTGTACCTGCTACACTAGGGTTTACCCTTTTGGGACTGAGAGCCAGGTCTCTTAATGGCAACCCTTAAGTGATCATACAATCATTTGGTTGTGTCTGGGAGCCACTAAAATGACCTTAGCATCAACATGCAATAAACCTGCTGCACCCATGATCACTCAGTGGCAAGCTTTGACAATGGAACGCATGGTGGAGATACTCCTGGATAATTTTTAAATTTTTGAATATACTTGGGGTCATCTGGTGTCCTTCTTGTCCAAGGGGCTCCCACTTACAGTCTGCCCCACCATGCACACAACCACTTAACCTCTTCCAGATATAACTGCCTGGGGTGTTTGGGAGGGACTTGAAAATGGCCAAAATTTGAGGCGTGGGAGCCCTTCTGGTCGGGTCACCATCACACTCCACACAATATATAGCTCTATAAAATCCACTCATAACTTTTGATAATTCTTTTTATAGGGGTTTATGAGGGAGAGGGGCAGGGGTTAAGGCAGTGATGTTATTGTCAGAGTTACATTCTGTGATGATGGTGCATTTGTTGAACTACTTACTTATAAGATGGATAAAACCCCATATTGAAACTGTGTAAATTACTAGCCCTTAAAAATGATATGCTGATGTCTACCTATGTGAATTGATTACAGTGCCGAATCTTTTTATTCTGAAAACCCAATAAAGAAAGTTTGACCGTAAAAAGTCTTGGGACAGACCCTCTTCTTGCATTCTCCCACTTCCCCAAAAGATAGGTTACAGACTTGCTTGCATGCTGCAAAATAGAGAATGGATGTAAACCCCAACACTTCCAAAGTTCATCAGCCACCACTGCTAAGGAGGTGACAATGGTTGTTTCATTCCATTCAAGGAGGTCACGCTTTCCCATGTTGAAGTTCTTGGCTATGTCATCCTGGTGGAGCCACTCTCTGCATCACTTGTCGATGAAGAACTTGTGTTGTCGATTTCCAGACCATCTACATCTTTCAGTTTGTAAATCGAAAAGCAAGAGTTACAGAGGGAAGCAATACCTTCACATATAGATAGCAAAGGCAATCTAGAAGATAAGGATAGCATCAACATTGGAGGCTTATTCAAAACATTTGAAAAGTTCCACCATTAGAATGTCAACGTCCTTCTCTTTCAAAATTTCTGTGTGAAGTTTTAATAAAGATATTTTAGTAATCTCATTAAGATCTCAAAGGGTGTCAATTAAAGCTTTTAGATCTCCATGTACTAAATGTGGAAAGAAGAGAATCTAGTTTCCCACTTACTTAAGAGTTTTTCTTTTGAGTGTCTGACTCTCCTAGGGGTTTACCAGAAGTTATAAAGGCTCTGCAGGAACCTATTGAGTAGGACCATATTAAATATTAACCATGAAAGTGGCATTTCTGGATGCCATAACATCAGCTAAGAGAGTGGAAGCACTGGGAGCTCTGCTTTGTGATTCTCCTGTTCTGTCTGTATTGGATGAGAATGTTATTCTAATATTAAATCCTGCTTTTCTCCCTGAGAATTCTTACAGCCATTAACAGGGCCCAGGAAATAACCTTATCTGATTTTTATCTACAGCCTCCTTCAGCTGAGAAAGAGAAGTTACATTAAGTGGATGTGGTTGTATATGTCAAAATATTAAATACTTTTAGCATGTGATTCTCTTTTTGAGAACTTTAGTACTTCAGTCCATGAAAAAAGCCCTCAATAATGATTATTCATAGATGGGTCTGGTCATGGTTTCACTGGCATATTCAATGGCTGACATACCTCTCCCAGAAGGTATTCGGGTGGTCAGTGTGGAGTCTGGCAGAGTCATGGTCAGTGGTCAATGGAGTTCCTCTTGCTGAAATCTCTAGGTCAGTAACTATGGCAGTGCCTAACCCCTGTGCTCAACATTATAGACTTCATTTGATGAACTATGATGACAAGAATTGTGGGATTAAATTCCGTAGTGGTTAATATTGTGTGTAAAGGTTCATTAAATCACTGCATATAGCAGTATCCAGTGTATTATTGCCTATTTTTTATCAGTCTTTAACGAAGACCTAGATTGCTTTGGTATATGTTGTAGGTATTGACTGAGATGAGGGCACAGGGCATAGAGATAATGTTTAGGATTACTTTTAGTACTAGCATCCTCATACCAGCTATTCCGACTCGCCCATCCTTCCCGTTATCCTATATTCTTTATACTTGAAAGTAGGGGGATGGTGGGTAAATCAAGGGTGATATGGTGCCAAGATCGGACAGGAAGGACTTGATTCACATTATTTCTTGGATTGTTTGGCCTGATGGAGGAAGTGACAACTTCATAAGTACTGAGTAGTATGAGATTGCTAGGACTAACCAATGAAGATTACTGGTAACTCATTCTAGACATTACCTTGTTTGGTACAGTCTGTCTGTTCTATGTGACTGCCCGATCATGCTGTATTTGCCTGGAATATATTTGATGTTTTTTATTTATACTTTCTTTTTTACATAATGCACATGTAAACCATGTGGATTTCAGAGGCATGTACATTGTAAAGTATAGCATTGAGATGAAGGTGTATACAATTCAACTGAGCAGAGAGCTCTGAAAAATATATATGTACAGTACCTAATATTTGAAGGAACAATAAAAATGTGTGTGGTTTGATCACTAAAAGTTAAGTAGCATAGAATACATCTATAAAGAGGATGGTGGCATCCACAGGACAGGCAGTAATGTACTTGTGCAGACATTTCAGTTCTTAGTAAAAGTGTATATAATAGTATGGTAGAAAGAGTTCACCAGGGATGTTTACTTCACCAAGTTCACAAGTTCAAATTGTTCTTGCTGAGAAGGTCTTTAAATAGCTACTAGAAAAGAAGAACTTAGGGGTAATTACTGATGTGATTAGGGAGGACATGCCATGTCCTGCCTGCATTCCCTAAGAGCAATCTTGAGTCACCATATTTTCTGCATTTAAACCTTACCCTTCGAATAACATAGGCTACTTCTGCTTCTAGAGGAAGAAGATGTCACCAGACAAATGTGACTGTTGGTAATAACAAGGATATTTATGTCCCAAACAAGTCCGGAATGGAACCCATGCCTATACCTACCTCCTGATTTGTTTCTATAACATTTGAAGACTGTGTTGCATGTGCTAAAAACCTCACTTATAGCTGGATGTTCTTCTAAGAGCAAGTGTGGAATATGGATCCAGTCTTCCAGTTAAGCTCTAACAATCTATTTTCTGCAAAATAAATTGACTTTCACATTACAGCACAAGTTTACATTTTTATTAAGACATCAGAGAGTAAAGTAAACTCCTTTTTAGCTACTTTATGCATTGTCTAGTCTGATGTTCCAGAGTACTGTTCTGTTATAGAAATATCCTTTCAACATAAGGATTCATACTTAGTCCTCAAGCGAAGAATATCTAAGATTTAAAGAGAATATTGTAGCAGGCCCTCAATTTATGTTGAATTTATCTTTTGTAGGTTTGCTCCTTGGTTCCTCTAAGCTGCATAGTGTGCCTTTGACATCTGATGATGAGAGATAATTCATATATCAAACAACAAGGGCCTAAAGAGGTGAAGCGTTGCTTCCATTCATTAGTCAGATTCAATGCCACATTGTGGGTAGGCAGCATATGTGGGCAGGTTCAAGTGGTCGAAGTGAGTGGTCGAAGTGTCTGGCTTCGGTGATGGTGGGGGATTGGAAGTAGTTATCCTATACATCTCATATTATAACATCAACAGTGCCTCTACTTGCAATTAAGTTTATACTCATACCATTTATGTGTATAACCAAGTGGGAACTGCCAATGTGTAGTTATAGTTAGGCCAGAGTTTCCATGGGAAATGCTTTTTTTGTTTTGCTAATAACTTTGACACAATTTGACGAATCTTCATGATACATTTTTGATATTTTTTTTATCTAGTTTGTGCATGGAAAGTTTCAGGTGATCCGTCAAGTGGGGGCTGAGAAAAAGGGAGGTCCCAAAACACAAAGGGACAGATGTATCAAGCGTTGTTGAATTCGCAAACGGTGCGAATGCCCGTTTGCAAATGCAAAAATGCCTTTCAGGATTTATGAAAGGCATTCGCAATGCAAATTTAAGGAATCGCTAAAATAGAGATTCCTTAAATTTGCGACCCCGTTAAGAGAATCGCAAATTGCGATTCTCTAAATAAGAAATCGCAAATAAGGAATCTTTATTTGTGATTTCTAAACCACATATATCAAGCAATTCCTTAATGCAAAATACCACCAAGTAAAACTTGGTGGTAACCATGAGCAAATTTTAAAAATGCATTAAAAATGCATTTTTAAAATTGACATGTAATGCACACATGCCCCTTTGGCATGTGTGTGCCTTACATGTCCCAAAAACATTTTGGGGTGCAGCAGAGGGGGCCTTAGGCCCTCAGCACCCTGGGGTTTTGCATTTCCAAAATTGAGAATTCCAGTTAGGAATTCGCTATTTGGGAAATGCACATATGGGCCTACATGACCATAGGTGCGAATGGGGGCTGTATCACAATTTGCGATTCGGTAATAGCATTTGCGATTTTTAAGAAATCGCTGTTACTGAATCGCAAATGTGATACATAGCATTTTGCAAATCAGAAATAGCGATTTCTTAAAATTCACTATTACCGATTCGCAAAAGGCTTTTTTGATACATCTGGCCCAAAATCCCCATGCATTTTTCATAGACTTTTTAGACAGTGCCACCGCAAAAACTGCTGAACGGAATTACACCAAATTTGGTAGGAAGCTAGGTCTAGGTCCAGAAAGCGTTATTTCGGTGGTTTGGTGCAAATTTGTTCAGTAGTATTTTAGATAGTAGGCTACAAAAATATTTGTATGTGTGGACGGTTGGTTCAAGGGACTATTGCAAGATACATTAAACCATATTAATAAACATTGCATTGTGTGAGGTATTGAAATATACATTAGAATATAATATTGGTAATTTTTGGAAAAGGATGATAGATCTGATTTATATATATTCATATCCTCAACCTTTCATAAAGCCAATAGGCTCATGTTTAATATGTTGGTTGCAGAAGGACATGCATGGCGTAGGGTTGGCTGCTCACCCAATACAGGGTTAAGTATTCAAACTTGAAGATAATGTCTTTCTCATTAATGGGGTGATGTATTCTGAAATATTACAGAGTGTATTTGCTGCAATACAGAACTGTAATACAGAACTGAGTGTTGCCCCAACAGAAAGTACAGTCGAAGTATTTTGTGGTATTTATGTTCTTTTCCTTATCAGTAATCAGGGAATTGTACATGCCCTTCTCACCTTTGAATATTTCAGGTCAATTACCTTCTGATTTACTAGACTTCACATGCTCAAAGTTAAGGGCCTGATTATGAGTCTGGGGGTCAGAAAACCCGACAGCCAGACTCGCAGTGAGGAGACGGCCGTGGAGCTGGCAGTCCCCCCACCAGACCCATTAAAAGTTTTCCACTTGGCTGACCAGCAAAATCAACGTTTCTGCTGGTCAGCCTAGTGTAAACTGTGTGGTGGCATTGGACTCGGCTTCTCATGGAGCCTTCCTGTGGCCCTTGGCACTGGCTTTCTGCCAGCCTTTCACAGTGGGGTCACCACCATGAAAACTCTGGCAGAAAAGCTTGCTGATTTCAGCGCTGCCATGGCTGGTTACAGCCCCACTGCCACCACGCCACCAGAATCCCAGTGGTCCCCTGGCGGTCTGACGGCCAGGGTTGTAATCTGGCGGTTGGACCTCCAGGAGTGCGATGGTCTACCCACCACCACAGATTTAGTGGTCCTCAGACTGACAAACTCATAATAGGGCCCTTAATCTTGAATTGGGATGGATCTTGTTACAGAAAAGTTTTAGGTCTTGATGAATATCCCTTGACCCTTGAGTGAAAAATACAAAAAAGTGATGAATAGAATGCTTGAATTAATATCAGCCACTTGTAATTAACCTCAGCCCATCTTTTTTTACCCACTGTGCAACATCAGATTAGACCCAGTCATGTGCTCCAGTAGGAACAATCCAGCCTGAACTGCCATTGAAGATCCCCTCTAAATCAGAACACAAGCAACCTAAAACTGGTGTAGGACTATTGGGCCTCTTCAGTCGGGTGCAGCTTAGTTCCAGTGGCACAGTAAACACAGGACCCACATCTGGGCATACCCATTATAATAATAATTACAAAGCAATGATGAATGGAATTCTTGAATTGTTGTCAGCTACTGGTAATTACCCAAATCCATCATTTGTTTTTGCACAAGGCCTCCTCAAAATGAACCCAGTTATATGCAAATCAACCATAGCCCTGCTCCAATAAGAATAGTCCAGTCTGAACTGCCATGCCAGATCCTTTCTGAACCAAAACACTTGCTACCCAAGATCATATTCAGCCTTCTGGGCCTCTTCAGTCGGGTGCTACGTGATTTCAGTGGCAGAGTGAGCAAGGGACACACGTCTTGGTTTACCAAGCTGACCTGACTGAAATGGCTCAACTAAGTATTCTTTGTTGTGTTTCAGAGGGCATGTATTTGGGGGCAGACACATGTTGACTGCTTTTCAGTGTAGAAGAGTTCTCCTGAGTTTTTAACCTACGTACTGCAGACACCAAATACATACAGCTTACCATTAGGTAGATTTAGCCTTTGCTTTCTCTATTTCCCCTGCCAGTACACTTTAAGGCACATTTTCTCCACTACTAGATACCCATAGGGTTCTATGAGCACATTGGCAGAAACATGTTGACCGCTTGACAGGGTGTTTGGCAGCATAAGTCTTGAATTCACCTCTAGAGCATGGCCTGAGTCAAATCCTGAATAAAGAACCATACTTAATAAGCTTTTCCCTTGGATGGCTAACCAATATGGAACTTCCACAGGAGAGAAAGATCTCAAATATCTCTAAAACAGACTTGAGATGATGCTTCTAGATTTCAGTAAAGATATAACTAAATGATTTGAGAAATCAGTGCACTTTCAAAAAGAAATAAAGACTGTATGCAGTCCATTAGAAAATATACTTTGACTCTGAAAACTAAAACTAAGACTTATAGATTACTCCAGCTGCCTAAAGCTGCAGGAGGGCTCACTCTCCCGGTCCTTTTCTCTTATTATAAGGCGGCGCAATTGAGAGTGATCATAGAGTGGTCCTTGCACGAGTCAGACAAACATTGGTTCCATATTTACCGAGCAGTGGTGGACTGATATATCTGGGACCTCTTAGCCAAAAGCAGACCAACCCATCAAAGCTTACGTAAGCACGTCAACAAAAACTACTCTTAAAATCTGGGATGACATGAATTGTACAGCATCCTTGGCTATACTTCGCTTGCCATTTACACCTATCCACTTCACCCGGCACTCTCTCAGGAACCCTTTGATCGGTGGAGGGAAGGAGGCTGTCTTACGATTTTGGACTTGGATGGGATATCCTTACCTTCACCATCAACAGAATTTTGGGTTACTACATTCAGAGCGATACCACTGCACACAATTAAAACATTAAGTACTCCACCCTGAAGTGAGAGAGGCCACTACGAGAGACCTCTCCCCAATTGAAAAATTTGTTAGATGCTCGAGTGGAACAAAGGGGGCTATCTCCTCTTTATATGTACTTTATGATGGACATCTCCACTTGCACCCAACCACATCGTACATAATTCTGGTCCACTGTACTAGGGGAGACAATTTCTCAAGAACAGTGGCGATGACCACAGCATGATATCTCACAGTTTAACCACTCTTTGGGGATGAGGGTGCCCACTATAAAGTTTTATATGATTGTATCTCTATCCCACCAAACTCAAAATAATTTTCTCCAACACATTGGCTGTTTGCTTGAGGGGTTGCAGGTTGATTGGGGACTTCCGCCATACCTGGTGATACTGCCCCAAGATCCGCCCTTATTGGGCCGAGATTCTAGCGCAAATCAAAGAGATTTTAGGTTACCCTGTACCTGCTACACTAGGGTTTACCCTTTTGGGACTGAGAGCCAGGTCTCTTAATGGCAACCCTTAAGTGATCATACAATCATTTGGTTGTGTCTGGGAGCCACTAAAATGACCTTAGCATCAACATGCAATAAACCTGCTGCACCCATGATCACTCAGTGGCAAGCTTTGACAATGGAACGCATGGTGGAGATACTCCTGGATAATTTTTTAATTTTTGAATAAACTTGGGGTCATCTGGTGTCCTTCTTGTCCAAGGGGCTCCCGCTTACAGTCTGCCCCACCATGCACACAACCACTTAACCTCTTCCAGATATAACTGCCTGGGGTGTTTGGGAGGGACTTGAAAATGGCCAAAATTTGAGGCGTGGGAGCCCTTCTGGTCGGGTCACCATCACACTCCACACAATATATAGCTCTATAAAATCCACTCATAACTTTTGATAATTCTTTTTATAGGGGTTTATGAGGGAGAGGGGCAGGGGTTAAGGCAGTGATGTTATTGTCAGAGTTACATTCTGTGATGATGGTGCATTTGTTGAACTACTTACTTATAAGATGGATAAAACCCCATATTGAAACTGTGTAAATTACTAGCCCTTGAAAATGATATGCTGATGTCTACCTATGTGAATTGATTACAGTGCCGAATCTTTTTATTCTGAAAACCCAATAAAGAAAGTTTGACCGTAAAAAGTCTTGGGACAGACCCTCTTCTTGCATTCTCCCACTTCCCCAAAAGATAGGTTACAGACTTGCTTGCATGCTGCAAAATAGAGAATGGATGTAAACCCCAACACTTCCAAAGTTCATCAGCCACCACTGCTAAGGAGGTGACAATGGTTGTTTCATTCCATTCAAGGAGGTCACGCTTTCCCATGTTGAAGTTCTTGGCTATGTCATCCTGGTGGAGCCACTCTCTGCATCACTTGTCGATGAAGAACTTGTGTTGTCGATTTCCAGACCATCTACATCTTTCAGTTTGTAAATCGAAAAGCAAGAGTTACAGAGGGAAGCAATACCTTCACATATAGATAGCAAAGGCAATCTAGAAGATAAGGATAGCATCAACATTGGAGGCTTATTCAAAACATTTGAAAAGTTCCACCATTAGAATGTCAACGTCCTTCTCTTTCAAAATTTCTGTGTGAAGTTTTAATAAAGATATTTTAGTAATCTCATTAAGATCTCAAAGGGTGTCAATTAAAGCTTTTAGATCTCCATGTACTAAATGTGGAAAGAAGAGAATCTAGTTTCCCACTTACTTAAGAGTTTTTCTTTTGAGTGTCTGACTCTCCTAGGGGTTTACCAGAAGTTATAAAGGCTCTGCAGGAACCTATTGAGTAGGACCATATTAAATATTAACCATGAAAGTGGCATTTCTGGATGCCATAACATCAGCTAAGAGAGTGGAAGCACTGGGAGCTCTGCTTTGTGATTCTCCTGTTCTGTCTGTATTGGATGAGAATGTTATTCTAATATTAAATCCTGCTTTTCTCCCTGAGAATTCTTACAGCCATTAACAGGGCCCAGGAAATAACCTTATCTGATTTTTATCTACAGCCTCCTTCAGCTGAGAAAGAGAAGTTACATTAAGTGGATGTGGTTGTATATGTCAAAATATTAAATACTTTTAGCATGTGATTCTCTTTTTGAGAACTTTAGTACTTCAGTCCATGAAAAAAGCCCTCAATAATGATTATTCATAGATGGGTCTGGTCATGGTTTCACTGGCATATTCAATGGCTGACATACCTCTCCCAGAAGGTATTCGGGTGGTCAGTGTGGAGTCTGGCAGAGTCATGGTCAGTGGTCAATGGAGTTCCTCTTGCTGAAATCTCTAGGTCAGTAACTATGGCAGTGCCTAACCCCTGTGCTAAACATTATAGACTTCATTTGATGAACTATGATGACAAGAATTGTGGGATTAAATTCCGTAGTGGTAAATATTGTGTGTAAAGGTTCATTAAATCACTGCATATAGCAGTATCCAGTGTATTATTGCCTATTTTTTATCAGTCTTTAACGAAGACCTAGATTGCTTTGGTATATGTTGTAGGTATTGACTGAGATGAGGGCACAGGGCATAGAGATAATGTTTAGGATTACTTTTAGTACTAGCATCCTCATACCAGCTATTCCGACTCGCCCATCCTTCCCGTTATCCTATATTCTTTATACTTGAAAGTAGGGGGATGGTGGGTAAATCAAGAGTGATATGGTGCCAAGATCGGACAGGAAGGACTTGATTCACATTATTTCTTGGATTGTTTGGCCTGATGGAGGAAGTGACAACTTCATAAGTACTGAGTAGTATGAGATTGCTAGGACTAACCAATGAAGATTACTGGTAACTCATTCTAGACATTACCTTGTTTGGTACAGTCTGTCTGTTCTATGTGACTGCCCGATCATGCTGTATTTGCCTGGAATATATTTGATGTTTTTTATTTATACTTTCTTTTTTACATAATGCACATGTAAACCATGTGGATTTCAGAGGCATGTACATTGTAAAGTATAGCATTGAGATGAAGGTGTATACAATTCAACTGAGCAGAGAGCTCTGAAAAATATATATGTACAGTACCTAATATTTGAAGGAACAATAAAAATGTGTGTGGTTTGATCACTAAAAGTTAAGTAGCATAGAATACATCTATAAAGAGGATGGTGGCATCCACAGGACAGGCAGTAATGTACTTGTGCAGACATTTCAGTTCTTAGTAAAAGTGTATATAATAGTATGGTAGAAAGAGTTCACCAGGGATGTTTACTTCACCAAGTTCACAAGTTCAAATTGTTCTTGCTGAGAAGGTCTTTAAATAGCTACTAGAAAAGAAGAACTTAGGGGTAATTACTGATGTGATTAGGGAGGACATGCCATGTCCTGCCTGCATTCCCTAAGAGCAATCTTGAGTCACCATATTTTCTGCATTTAAACCTTACCCTTCGAATAACATAGGCTACTTCTGCTTCTAGAGGAAGAAGATGTCACCAGACAAATGTGACTGTTGGTAATAACAAGGATATTTATGTCCCAAACAAGTCCGGAATGGAACCCATGCATATACCTACCTCCTGATTTGTTTCTATAACATTTGAAGACTGTGTTGCATGTGCTAAAAACCTCACTTATAGCTGGATGTTCTTCTAAGAGCAAGTGTGGAATATGGATCCAGTCTTCCAGTTAAGCTCTAACAATCTATTTTCTGCAAAATAAATTGACTTTCACATTACAGCACAAGTTTACATTTTTATTAAGACATCAGAGAGTAAAGTAAACTCCTTTTTAGCTACTTTATGCATTGTCTAGTCTGATGTTCCAGAGTACTGTTCTGTTATAGAAATATCCTTTCAACATAAGGATTCATACTTAGTCCTCAAGCGAAGAATATCTAAGATTTAAAGAGAATATTGTAGCAGGCCCTCAATTTATGTTGAATTTATCTTTTGTAGGTTTGCTCCTTGGTTCCTCTAAGCTGCATAGTGTGCCTTTCACATCTGATGATGAGAGATAATTCATATATCAAACAACAAGGGCCTAAAGAGGTGAAGCGTTGCTTCCATTCATTAGTCAGATTCAATGCCACATTGTGGGTAGGCAGCATATGTGGGCAGGTTCAAGTGGTCGAAGTGAGTGGTCGAAGTGTCTGGCTTCGGTGATGGTGGGGGATTGGAAGTAGTTATCCTATACATCTCATATTATAACATCAACAGTGCCTCTACTTGCAATTAAGTTTATACTCATACCATTTATGTGTATAACCAAGTGGGAACTGCCAATGTGTAGTTATAGTTAGGCCAGAGTTTCCATGGGAAATGCTTTTTTTGTTTTGCTAATAACTTTGACACAATTTGACGAATCTTCATGATACATTTTTGATATTTTTTTTATCTAGTTTGTGCATGGAAAGTTTCAGGTGATCCGTCAAGTGGGGGCTGAGAAAAAGGGAGGTCCCAAAACACAAAGGGACAGATGTATCAAGCGTTGTTGAATTCGCAAACGGTGCGAATGCCCGTTTGCAAATGCAAAAATGCCTTTCAGGATTTATGAAAGGCATTCGCAATGCAAATTTAAGGAATCGCTAAAATAGAGATTCCTTAAATTTGCGACCCCGTTAAGAGAATCGCAAATTGCGATTCTCTAAATAAGAAATCGCAAATAAGGAATCTTTATATGTGATTTCTAAACCACATATATCAAGCAATTCCTTAATGCAAAATACCACCAAGTAAAACTTGGTGGTAACCATGAGCAAATTTTAAAAATGCATTAAAAATGCATTTTTAAAATTGACATGTAATGCACACATGCCCCTTTGGCATGTGTGTGCCTTACATGTCCCAAAAACTTTTTGGGGTGCAGCAGAGGGGGCCTTAGGCCCTCAACACCCTGGGGTTTTGCATTTCCAAAATTGAGAATTCCAGTTAGGAATTCGCTATTTGGGAAATGCACATATGGGCCTACATGCCCATAGGTGCGAATGGGGGCTGTATCACAATTTGCGATTCGGTAATAGCATTTGCGATTTTTAAGAAATCGCTGTTACTGAATCGCAAATGTGATACATAGCATTTTGCAAATCAGAAATTGCGATTTCTTAAAATTCACTATTACCGATTCGCAAAAGGCTTTTTTGATACATCTGGCCCAAAATCCCCATGCATTTTTCATAGACTTTTTAGACAGTGCCACCGCAAAAACTGCTGAACGGAATTACACCAAATTTGGTAGGAAGCTAGGTCTAGGTCCAGAAAGCGTTATTTAGGTGGTTTGGTGCAAATCTGTTCAGTAGTATTTTAGATAGTAGGCTACAAAAATATTTGTGTGTGGACGGTTGGTTCAAGGGACTATTGCAAGATACATTAAACCATATTAATAAACATTGCATTGTGTGAGGTATTGAAATATACATTAGAATATAATATTGGTAATTTTTGGAAAAGGATGATAGATCTGATTTATATATATTCATATCCTCAACCTTTCATAAAGCCAATAGGCTCATGTTTAATATGTTGGTTGCAGAAGGACATGCATGGCGTAGGGTTGGCTGCTCACCCAATACAGGGTTAAGTATTCAAACTTGAAGATAATGTCTTTCTCATTAATGGGGTGATGTATTCTGAAATATTACAGAGTGTATTTGCTGCAATACAGAACTGTAATACAGAACTGAGTGTTGCCCCAACAGAAAGTACAGTCGAAGTATTTTGTGGTATTTATGTTCTTTTCCTTATCAGTAATCAGGGAATTGTACATGCCCTTCTCACCTTTGAATATTTCAGGTCAATTACCTTCTGATTTACTAGACATCACATGCTCAAAGTTAAGGGCCTGATTATGAGTCTGGGGGTCAGAAAACCCGACAACCAGACTCGCAGTGAGGAGACGGCCGTGGAGCTGGCAGTCCCCCCACCAGACCCATTAAAAGTTTTCCACTTGGCTGACCAGCAAAATCAACGTTTCTGCTGGTCAGCCTAGTGTAAACTGTGTGGTGGCATTGGACTCGGCTTCTCATGGAGCCTTCCTGTGGCCCTTGGCACTGGCTTTCTGCCAGCCTTTCACAGTGGGGTCACCACCATGAAAACTCTGGCAGAAAAGCTTGCTGATTTCAGCGCTGCCATGGCTGGTTACAGCCCCACTGCCACCACGCCACCAGAATCCCAGTGGTCCCCTGGCGGTCTGACGGCCAGGGTTGTAATCTGGCGGTTGGACCTCCAGGAGTGCGATGGTCTACCCACCACCACAGATTTAGTGGTCCTCAGACTGACAAACTCATAATAGGGCCCTTAATCTTGAATTGGGATGGATCTTGTTACAGAAAAGTTTTAGGTCTTGATGAATATCCCTTGACCCTTGAGTGAAAAATACAAAAAAGTGATGAATAGAATGCTTGAATTAATATCAGCCACTTGTAATTAACCTCAGCCCATCTTTTTTTACCCACTGTGCAACATCAGATTAGACCCAGTCATGTACTCCAGTAGGAACAATCCAGCCTGAACTGCCATTGAAGATCCCCTCTAAATCAGAACACAAGCAACCTAAAACTGGTGTAGGACTATTGGGCCTCTTCAGTCGGGTGCAGCTTAGTTCCAGTGGCACAGTAAACACAGGACCCACATCTGGGCATACCCATTATAATAATAATTACAAAGCAATGATGAATGGAATTCTTGAATTGTTGTCAGCTACTGGTAATTACCCAAGTCCATCATTTGTTTTTGCACAATGCCTCCTCAAAATGAACCCAGTTATATGCAAATCAACCATAGCCCTGCTCCAATAAGAATAGTCCAGTCTGAACTGCCATGCCAGATCCTTTCTGAACCAAAACACTTGCTACCCAAGATCATATTCAGCCTTCTGGGCCTCTTCAGTCGGGTGCTACGTGATTTCAGTGGCAGAGTGAGCAAGGGACACACGTCTTGGTTTACCAAGCTGACCTGACTGAAATGGCTCAACTAAGTATTCTTTGTTGTGTTTCAGAGGGCATGTATTTGGGGGCAGACACATGTTGACTGCTTTTCAGTGTAGAAGAGTTCTCCTGAGTTTTTAACATACGTACTGCAGACACCAAATACATACAGCTTACCATTAGGTAGATTTAGCCTTTGCTTTCTCTATTTCCCCTGCCAGTACACTTTAAGGCACATTTTCTCCACTACTAGATACCCATAGGGTTCTATGAGCACATTGGCAGAAACATGTTGACCGCTTGACAGGGTGTTTGGCAGCATAAGTCTTGAATTCACCTCTAGAGCATGGCCTGAGTCAAATCCTGAATAAAGAACCATACTTAATAAGCTTTTTCCTTGGATGGCTAACCAATATGGAACTTCCACAGGAGAGAAAGATCTCAAATATCTCTAAAACAGACTTGAGATGATGCTTCTAGATTTCAGTAAAGATATAACTAAATGATTTGAGAAATCAGTGCACTTTCAAAAAGAAATAAAGACTGTATGCAGTCCATTAGAAAATATACTTTGACTCTGAAAACTAAGACATTGTAAGAATCTTAGAGTTAAAGTTAGAGGCCATGGACGACTTAAAGACCCAGGACAAGTCCATGCTTGACTTTGTATAAATGCTTGAGAATCACTCAAGGAGAAACAATTTAAGATTTCTAAATGTCCTGGAGGGTGGAAGCATCCAAGTCCATATTACTAATCTGCTATGAAAGGTGGTTCTTTTAAGGGAAGCAGCTATAGACCTAGAAAGTAAGATCAATATACTGATAGAGATCCTTTTAGATCCAAGCAGGAAAAATCTGAGAAAGATTTTGTCTAATTTTTTGCACTATATAAAAATAGACAGTCTTAACTAACTAAAGCCCTAATAGTCAAGATCTTCAACACTTAGGGAAGATAGGCAGTAGGGATGGGGACAAAGAATGGAAGACATAAAGGGGGTCATTCCGACCCCGGCGGGCGGCAGACGCCGCCCGCCGGGCGGAAACCGCCCAAAGACCGCACTGCGGTCAAATGACCGCGGGGGTCATTCCAACTTTCCCGCTGGGCCGGCGGGCGATCTCCAAAAGATCGCCTGCCGGCCCAGCGGGAAAGCCCCTGCAAAGAGGAAGCCGGCTCCGAATGGAGCCGGCGGATTTGCAGGGGTGCGACGGGGTGCAGTGGCACCCGTCGCGATTTTCAGTGTCTGCAAAGCAGACACTGAAAATCTTTGTGGGGCCCCCAGGGGCCCCACGACACCCGTTCCCGCCAGCCTGGTTCTGGCGGTGAAAACCACCAGAAACAGGCTGCCGGCAAGGGGGTCGGAATCCCCATGGCGGCGCTGCAAGCAGCGCCGCTATGGAGGATTCCCTGGGCCAGGGGTAAACCGGCGGGAAACCGCCGGTTCCCCTTTTCTGACCGCGGCTTTACCGCCGCGGTCAGAATAGCCCAGGAAGCACCGCCAGCCTGTTGGCGGTGCTTCCGTGGTCGTTGGGTCAGAATGACCCCCAAAGTCTCTTGGGGTTAACATGCAACTTAGGGATCTAGCAATGTTGCGACTCCTGAAAAAACAAGCTGTATGATTGGTGGCATGTGGTGGAGGTAGACAACTTATTAAAAAGGATGACAAATATTGTTCTGTGGAGGCAGTTAAAGAGTGGCAGTTGAAGCAGGTGTTGAGGACTCATATCAGCAAGTAAGTAGGAGATTCAACAGTATGAAGGGTAAGTCATCCACAGAGGGTTGGAGGGTACACATTGGATAGGAGAGCATTGGAGAAATGAAAGAAAATAATTTTAGTCTTCTTTATTACAGGTCCCTCTCCATAACATTTTTTTTTTTATACAATAATGGTGGTTTTTCACAGGATAATGGTGTACAAATAAGGAGGACAAGGCCAGGTATCACTTATAATCTTGAGGAGTTAATAGGGAAAGCTGGAAACATACGAGAACACACTCTTTTTTAGTATTTGGGTCTCACTAAATTGCAAGTTATTTCATTTATAGAAACTCATCTCACAAATTCCAAAGCCCTTTATTGCCTTAAGATGAATGAATTTCAGGAGGTGCTCTGCTCCATCCAACAACATATTACCTTGTCATTTGCCATAATATGCATCACTAAGGTTGGAATTCAGATATTGGAAAGCCAGACAGATACTTTTGGAATGTGGATTATTGTGAAGATGGAATTTAGGATTGCTGTTTATAATGTAGCTTTCCTTCATGGTCCAAACCTTGATGATCCCTCATCTCTTTCCAGATTTTACCCTAGACCCGAAGATTGGTGGGGGGGCTTTAACATGCTCTTTAATGATACATTGGATATATTACCTTCTTGACCATCCATAAACGCTTTTAAAGTACATAAGGCGTTTGAATAAGTTGATACTTGAAGAGAGCAAATGGGAACTCAAAGTGGAGAAGTGAGGCACAATGGTTAGAGAGGCAGATCCTGATGCAGAGATCTGGCCCGGGACCAGGGTTCAATTCCCACCTCAGCGGTTCTTGGGTCAATTTCCCTGGACAGGATAGTTCTTGCCTCGGTGCCTAATCTAATTCATGGGTCTCACTCTGCAACTCTAGGCAATAGCTTGCTTAATCTCCACATTGGCCCCAACAGCACTGGGATGCCTGGCTTCACCTTGGGGGTTGCCCAGGAGTGGGCACCTCACAGGGAAAAGCCAGGATGGGTTACACAGCGGTATGCGTTCAGTGCCTCGATACCTTAGTGTCGGAGTGTGCTCTACAAGTACGAATTTACATTATATTACATTACATTACATTACATTACAAAGAGGGTCTATCTTTCATTCTAAAAAATAAGACCAATTTTCAAATACTGATTTCTTTCTGCTGGCAAAGGAATTGAAATAACACACCTTTCGATTCATATAACAGATCATTTAGCTATCTGGGTAATTTCTGCTTTTGTTCTGCTTTGCTTCTAACTAAGAGGAAAATGATGCCAAAGAATGCAGCACTCCTAGTTTGAGTAAGGAATTTATTAAAGCACTTCCCAGATAGCAGATAAAAGCACACAAAAGTTTGAACATAAGCATCTAACTTGAACGCAGTAAAACATGTGCCAAAATGCTCATAGCAGTTAAACAATGACGGACATAATGGGATGGGAGAGAAGTGTTATGCCTCCCTTCTAGCTGTTTGGGACCTCCTTGTGGTGAGAGCAATATGAGCAACAACTTTGAAATCCAGGACACTGTTCTAATATACATTGCAACTTGGGTGCTCATAACGCAATTTCAAGCAGCACAATGATCGAGCACCAAAGTTTAAGAACATTGAATGGTGCATCTTGGGACATGGAGTTTGTGATTATCAGGTCACATGATCAGCAATTAAAAAAGCACTGCCTTGTGATCACTTGTATTGTCTCTCCTGTGATCAAGGCAGTTGGAGCCGAAACGCGTCAGGAAAAGGAGAGCTGTTGTTCATTCTTGAATAAAGATAAAGCACTTGTATAGTAACCCAAACTGGTGCTTCAGCAACTTTGTTGTGTTTTGATGTGAAGATGGGATGCTTCTCCCTCCTGTGTTGTGCAGATATATATATATATATATATATATATATATATATATATATATATACAGCCAAGCTAGATAATTAGGAACAGAAATGCATCACCATGGGGGTTGAATCCATTATCATCCTTGCCAACATCAAACTGGGAAACCCTGAAAGGCTGAGACAGGAGAACTTTCCCCGATAGGATCTGATTGGGCAGTGTCCCCACTCCCAAAACGAGCTCCTCTGTCAGGGTTAAGTATTCCCTGCTTTATATACCTTAAAGTAACTCAAGAGGACGATTCTAGCAATCAACCCCTCCTTTCAGTTATTGACTTCAAATGTTGGCTGTGCTTGGTCTGTGTCAAAAACATGCAAAAGTACTGGCCTGGCCCCAATGTGCATTCCTGAGACAGAGTTGCACCTTTCTCTGCTGAAAACATTGTCACACTCTTATTACCTCCGCATCCCCACAATACTTTCCCTGCTCTGGTGAGAAGAGCGAATCTACATCCAGTATAGAAAACAAGCTATAAGCTTTGTGCAAAAATACCTGCGCCACCGATGTGACGGCACCTGAAGCGAAGCACAAAATGGAGTCAGTGATCAAGATTGAGTCGGTGGTCAATTACAAATAGCATTACACTCCACTCTTTGACCAATGACTCTCATAACATACTGGTCTAAAAGTAACCCTTTATGGTCTAAACACTGCAATAAGGTTAGGTATACATTATATTCAGCACCATGAAATTATTATATTACAAATTACAACGCATATTCCACCTAAAATAGTGCACAATTGCCGAAAATCATGCAACAAGCTAAATACCCAGTCCCACTACCTTTTATTTCCATCTTGTTTTACTCCCTTCACCAATTCATATAAAGCTTGAATATGGGACTGGATGGATTTGAAATGGTTTTACAGGTTTAAGCAGCACATGCCCTCAAATTCTGAGCAGCCATAATCGTGCTTTAAACGTAAATAGTCAAGGGTGGTCCTGTTTTGCAATGCAGCATTACTAGTACCTCGTATGTCTAGCAATAACTTGTCTAAAGCGATGGAGGTATGATTTATGATTTAACCATCAAGCATGCTAATCTGTTAATAACTTGGCTATTATAAACAGCTAATCCTGGAACTCCTACAACAGAAATGCTTAGGCTCACATATTTTGATTTAGATAATAACTGAATTTCAGAGTCACAGTGTCTGCTTATTTGCTTAATTGAACTGCTTCCCTTATGTGTCGATTATGTAATACAGAGTGAAATGGAAATATCATAAGTCCTAACCGCATAAAAACAAATGTTCCTCCGGTTATATTGGCAGGAATGCACGTATAAGTGGTATTTCCACAACAGAACCACCATCCTCCGGTAGTTTAACTTGCTTAATCTGACTGGTGGAGTTCACAATATGTTCACAAGACATGTGGTGTTGCTGACATTTTTACACATTTTATCACTCCTTTGTTGACACAGCACTCATTCCCATGCGATCTCTTGAAAAGACTCCTCTTCAAGGCACATTTGAGCACATTTTCTGATTTTGTGAGTGTCACAGTCTAGGTTATAGCAGACATCTCTGGCAGTAATATTGCCAGTGATCACGTGTGTGAGATTATTCAATTTTTCGTCCGTTGTCTCTTGGTAAAACCTACTGTACTCATAGGGTGTGAAGTGTGTCAACTTTCTTGCACTCCTCCATCTTTGTTGGTGGCATTACAGATTTGCAGCAAAACGCTGGCAGGAGTTGGTATGGTGACTAAACACGTTGAGATAACATCAACGGTACTTTTCATATTTGTTGTGCAGAAATCCAATCTGTAGAGCACGATGCGTGCCAGATGGATCCAAAATTTCTCATTTTGGTGCAGTAAAGGTGTTGATCAGTGCGATCGGTCAATCACTTAAGAGCTGGGGGCTTTCGGCCCCTCCCGACCCCACAAGGACACACCCGATACAGACCAGATGGCACAATTAGCAAAAAGACACCTTGTAGTATGATCTGTAAAAGAGACAAGTATGATAATTCTTGCAAATAACATTTATCAGCTGGTACGTGCTCCCACCTTTTCTGTTCCGGTTGCATGATTAACAACACATTGTCCCTGCCTTTTGCAATAATTTCTGTTGGTTGAGGAGGACGATTTAGGGATTCTACCCACACCTTAGCACCAGGATTTTTGCCAGTTGAACCAAAACCTCCCTCCTAACGTACTGTAAGAAGGGCTGGGGCAGTCCCCCTTTTGAGTATTCCTCCATTCACTGGAATGATAACGATCTGAGTAATTCTGTCTCTAGGTTGTATTAGCAAATTCGCTTCTCCACTCTTAAGAAAGATAACCTTGAGTTCTTCTTGGTGGTCAGCCCCCTTCAAGACCTGAATGCCAACCCAGATCAAGGAGCAATCAATCCAAAGTTCTCTGGGGGAATTTGAATTCCCACACCTGTTTCAAGAAGCACCATGTTTCTTGGCTTTAATCTGTACATGTTCAAAGCATGAAAAGCAAGACCTGGAGAGTCTGGTATGGCTCGGTAGGGAGCTAAGGCTCCTGTTGTTGTCTCCCAATACATGATAGCATTGGTTGCAACATGGGGTTGTATCTGTAATGTTGGAGTTAAAATTTGCATTAATGATATTTCTGCATTTGTCAAGGGTCTATTATTAAGTATCAACAAGGCCTCATTCAAAATTCAAATGATCTCTCCAGTTTCTCAAAGTTCCGTCAGACAACTTTCGAACTGGGCTTTTAGTAAGCCATTCATTCTCTCAATCAATCTCACAGCTTGCGGGTAATATGAAATGTGATAAATCCACTCAATATTGTGTGGTGAACAATAATATTACACCAATTTACCTTTGAAATGTGACCCGTTATCAATCAGTGTCCAAATCTTCCTCCTCCTTCCCCCTCGTAGAAACATTTTTCTCTCTTTCTTTTCTTTCCTCCTGCATCTGTGACTTGCCCTTATTCACTTGTTTGTTATCCTGCTTATTTACTTTTCTACTCCCCTCCTTTCTGTCCAGCCCTCGCTTGCGATCCACTTCCCACAGACTCTTGGTATCTATCCCATCAATCTGTTCTTTGTTGACACCATCCTTCAGCAATGCCATAAACACACAGGACTTGGAGTGGGACTCCGTGATAAAACAACAACAAGCCCAGAGTTTTCATGGTGTTAAACTGGGTAGCATGTTTACACAGAAATGCAATTAGATATCCAGAATAAGTGTCCACCACCGTGCAAGCGTATTGACACCGCAACTACTTGGTGGTGGCCCAATGTAAAAAAAAATACATATCTTCCCCTGGCAGCTTACCTCTCCCTAACTAACCTCTGACAGTTTGTGGGACAGATCTCTGTTGTGTGTGTTGACAAACAGAGCATTGTAAGGTCATTGTTTTTATCAAGTCTAGGGAAGGTACATCCCTCCAATCTCTGCCCACCTGTTAGTGGCCTTCTCTCCCAGGTGTCCATATATTTGGTGTACCCATTTAGTCATCCCATCCATGTCAGAATCCTGATTGTGGCTTTGTCGTCTGCAAAGAAATTGAACCATCGTTCTAGTGAATCAGTGGACAGTGGGCATCTACATGATACACAGTAAGGGTACTTTGCTCTAGCATTTCCCAAATTGCCTGCCACAATTATTTGCCCCCACACATCCTTGTAATGTATTTACCAGTAATTTGAATGCCATGTGGGAAGCCAGGTGGCTAACCCATAGGCAGTGAACCAAGAATCAGTATAAATGTGACATGTATCAGAAAGTTTTTGTTTTAGCATTTGATATAAAGCGTACAATTCTGCATATTGATTCTTCTTCCCCTCCACTGTAGTGGAAAGTAGCTACTTGGTGACTGGGTTATATGACACTGCCTTCCAATGCCTTTTGGCCACCACATACTTGGCTGAACCATTGGTGAACCATACATGCATACTATCCAGAGGGGTCAAGGCTTCAAATGGCATACTCCACCAAACGGGTGACTTTTTTATCTCTGGTATCTTCTGCGCCCGCTCATCACCCTGTATGGGGGCCTGTGCCACCTGTTTATGCAGGGCCACTGTCCCTACTGGTGTTACTCAAGCACTGTACTGTATGTACCACTACGTGTAATAGACAAAGGCATCTCCGTGAATGCAAGTGTTGAGACCCTTATGGAATAGACAAAGGTGTCTCTGTTGATGCAAGTGTTGAGACCCTTATGGAATAAACAAAGGCGTCTCCATGGATGCAAGAGTTGAGACTCTTATGGAATAAACAAATGCGTCTCCGTGGGTGTAAGAGTTGAGACCCTTATGGAATAGACAAAGGTGTCTCCGTGGATGCGAGTATTGAGACCCTTATGGAATAGACAAAGGCGTCTCAGTAAATGCAAGAGTTGAGACCCTTATGGAATAGACAAAGGCGTCTCCGTGAATGCAAGTGTTGACACCATTTAATAACACTGGCTTCTTGTGCATGTCCTAATCGGTGAGTTTTAGGTGAACTCATCACCCACAGCATTATTGCAATCTCAGGTCTCAGAATCACATTAAGACCTAGGGTTATTTGCTCCATACCACTAGAGCCCAGTAACACACTAATAACTGTTTCTCAAAGGGAGCATATCGCTCTCCAGCATCTGGTATCTTTTTGGTCCAAAAACTCAGGAGCACCCTCTTTCTTCCCTGTTTTTGCTACATACTCCAATTTGCATATTGCCCCTGAATGGTTACATGTAACTCAATGTCTCCTTCCTGTAATGGGCACAAGTCTAAAGCCTGCTGAATTGCCTCCTTTCCCAATTCAAACGCACAGTGCTGCTGCTCTCCCCATTCAAATTCATGCTTTTTTCTAGTCACTTTGTTCAGAGGGGCCAAAATCTGACTCAAGCGGGGAATTTGCTGTCTCCAAAAACCAAACAATCCAATGAATCGCAGAGTCTCCTGCTTGTTACGGGGTGTGGCAAATTATAGTATATTTTATTTAGCCTGTGGCAACACCTCCCTATGTCCCTGATTCCAATAAATTCCTAGAACCATACATTTTCAGAGGGTCCTTGCATCTTATCTGGATTGATCATCCACCCTTTGCTCTGCAAAAGTTCCACAAACCTGTCTAACTGAGTCTGCACCTGTTCTTCTGTTTCTCCCTGAATCATCACATCATCGATATAATGAGACAACTGTACCCCTGGAATGACAGATACTTCATTCAGGTGGTCTGCCACCAACCGGTGACAGATGGTGAGGATGTGTACATACCCCCATAGGGAGCCTTAACATCTTGAATTGCATTCCGCCGAGTGAAAAACTAAATTGCTCCTGACTCTCAGGGGCCAATGGTATGGAAAAGAAAGCATTAGCAATATCAATGGCTGCATACCAGGTCCCTTTGTGTTTTTTTTATCCTCTCAATCAAAGTGATGGTGTCAGGGACAGCAGCTGTCAACTGGGCTGTATGTTTGTTCAGTTAGCGGTAATTGATTGTCATTCTATAGCTCCCATCTGATTTGGCCATGGGCCACAAAGGATTGTTACACTCAGTGGCGACTGGGGCCACCCCACCTATCTTCATCAAATCTTACATAGTCTTACTTATGCCCTTTCGGAATGCAATACTGTTTCAAACAAATCACGTTGGTTGCTGGGGGCACCTTCACCGAGGGTATCTTCAGATGACCCACCCTCATTGCTGCTGCTGAAATGTATTGCTTTGATCCAAATTGATAACAACCATCATCCAAGTATAAAGTCATAACCTTCAGAATTTCAATTCCCTGTATATACTCTAGGAGGGTGCACAATCAAAACAGTGTATTATCTTTTAGTTGTTCTCCCGATTTTCATTTGAGCATTAGTCTGCGCTGCTGGGGGTTGCTTTCCACCCAACCCTGTGATGGTGCAGTGCTGACCTGTAAACTTTTTGGGATTTCCATATATTAAATAGGCCTCTGATCCGGTGTCCACCAAAGCCCGAACCTTTTGAACATTTTTATGTTTCCAATGAATTTCTAAATCAACTAAAAAAGCTTCCCTGTACCGGAGTTTGGCCTCTTTCCTAATCTGATTTAAACCGGTCAACGTTTGCCCAAGTCAAGTCTGGATATAAGCTCTCATATCTGCGAGAAGATTCCTCCCCTTATCTGCTCTCTGTGATCAACCAATCAGTGTCTAAATCTTCCTCCTCCTTCCCCCTCGCAGGAATATTTTTCTCTCTTTATTTTCCATCCTCCTGCTTTTCTGTCCAGCCCTCACTTGTGATACATCTCCCACAGGCTCTTCACATCTATTGCATCAATCTGTTCTTTGTTGACCCAATCCTCCAGCAATGCCATAAATATATCTCTCCTTGATACTCTATTAATATCAGTACGACCTTCAGACCTCCCGGGTCTCTCAGGTTTCATCCAGCTTCAAAGCTCTCCTAACTCACAAACTGCCTCCAGCACATCCTTTAAAGGATTACCTGTCTGATTGGTTAATAGTGTAATTATTACATGTTTGTGTCACCGTGTCCTTTCCTCGGGATCTGCACGTTGCCGGACAAAAGGCCCACCTTCCGGCGTCTCCAACTCAGAAAGCTATTATAGCACAGAGTTATGGTGAAGCCAGTTGGGGGGAAGGGAATTAGGGTAGGGAACAGCAGGGAGAGAGATCTGAAAAGGAAAAATGGTTACGCATGTATGTATATACTTGTTAATAACAGCATTAACATTCAATTACACACTTAGACAAAGGCGTCTCCGTGAATGCAAGTGTTGAGACTCTTATGGAATAGACAAAGGCGTCTCCGTGGATGCAAGAGTTGAGACCCTTATGGAAAAGACAAAGGCGTCTCCGTGGGTGCAAGAGTTGAGACCCTTATGGAAAAGACAAAGGCGTCTCCATGGGTGCAAGAGTTGAGACCCTTATGGAATAGACAAAGGTGTCTCCGTGGATGCGAGTGTTGAGACCCTTATGGAATAGACAAAGGCGTCTCCGTGGTGAAAGAGTTGAGACCCTTATGGAATAGACAAAGGCGTCTCCGTGTATGCAAGAGTTGAGACCCTTATGGAATAGACAAAGGCATCTCCGTGAATGCAAGTGTTGAGACCTTTATGGAATAGACAAAGGTGTCTCTGTTGATGCAAGTGTTGAGACCCTTATGGAATAAACAAAGGCGTCTCCATGAATGCAAGAGTTGAGACTCTTATGGAATAAACAAAGGCGTCTCCGTGGGTGTAAGAGTTGAGACCCTTATGGAATAGACAAAGTCGTCTCAGTGGATGCGAGTATTGAGACCCTTATGGAATAGACAAAGGCATCTCAGTGAATGCAAGAGTTGAGACCCTTATGGAATAGACAAAGGCGTCTCCGTGGATGCAAGTGTTGAGACCCTTATGGAATAAACAAAGGCGTCTCCGTGGGTGTAAGAGTTGAGACCCTTATGGAATAGACAAAGTCGTCTCAGTGGATGCGAGTATTGAGACCCTTATGGAATAGACAAAGGCATCTCCGTGGATGCAAGAGTTGAGACCCTTATGGAATAGACAAAGGCGTCTCCGTGGGTGCAAGAGTTGAGTCCCTTATGGAATAGACAAAGGCGTCTCCGTGGGTGTAAGAGTTGAGACCCTTATGGAATAGACAAAGTCGTCTCAGTGGATGCGAGTATTGAGACCCTTATGGAATAGACAAAGGCATCTCAGTGAATGCAAGAGTTGAGACCCTTATGGAATAGACAAAGGCGTCTCCATGGATGCAAGTGTTGAGACCCTTATGGAATAAACAAAGGCGTCTCCGTGGATGCAAGAGTTGGTACCCTTATGGAATAGACAAAGGCGTCTCCGTGGGTGCAAGAGTTGAGTCCCTTATGGAATAGACAACGGCGTCTCCATGGATGCAAGTGTTGGTAGAATCATGATACTTCAGAATGTCATGAGCCTTAGACCAAACTGGGCGTGGCCCTTCTCTGAATCATGGAACAAGAACAATTAGTAAAATCATGATACCTCAGGATGGCATGAGCTCTAGGCAAAAACTGGGCATGTCCCTCTTCTGAATCATGGAACAAGAACAATTGGTAGAATCATGATACCTCAGGATGTCATGAACTCTACGCAAAAAACTGGGTGTGGCCCTTCTCTGAATCATGGAACAAGAACAATTGGTAGAATCATGATACTTCAGGATGTCATGAACCTTAGTCAAAACTGGGCATGGCCCTTCTCTGAATCATGGAACAAGAACAATTTGTAAAATCATGACAGTTCAGAATGTCATGAGCATTAGACAAAACTGGGCGTGGCCCTTCTCTGAATCATGGAACAAGAACAATTAGTAAAATCATGATACTTCAGAATGTCATGAACTTTAAACAAAACTGGGCGTGGCCCTTATCTAAATCATGGAACAAGAACGAACTGAGACCTCTGAACCTTGAGAAGGCAAGAGCTTGGACCATGGACATACTCTGAACATCAATCATGCAACTACTATGTATTCATAAACATAAAACGTTTGGTCTCAGCCTAGAAATTCGCAAAGACTGAAATATGTATCTCACATATCATCAAAGATTTAAATATGTATCTCACATATTATGTTTCCAAAAACAATGAAACTATGATTTGCTTATCTTTGAAATGTTTTCACATTTGTCACCTAGGCCTGAAAGTTTTATTCATGTAAACTGAAACGCCTTGATTATTGGACCAAGGGCGCTTTACTCATGTGAACTGAAGCGCTTTGATTGCTGTGCCAAGGGCGCTTTACTCCTGTGAACTGAAGTGATTTGAATGCTGTGCCAAGGGCGCTTTACTCCTGTGAACTGAAGCGCTTTGAATGCTGTGCCAAGGGCGCCTTACTCCTGTGAACTAAAGCGAATCGATTGCTGTGCCAAGGGCGCTTTACTCCTATGAACTGAAGCAATTTGAATGCTGTACCAAGGGCGCTTTACTCCTGTGAACTGAAGCGCTTTGAATGCCGTGCCAAATGCGCTTTACTCCTGTGAACTGAAGCGCTTTGAATGTCGTGCCAAGTGCGCTTTACTCCTGTGAACTGAAGCGCTTTGATTGCTGTGCGAAGGGCACTTTACTTCCTGCGAAGTGGAGCGATTTGAATGTCGTGCCAAGTGCGCTTTACTCCTATGAACTGAAGCGATTTGATTGCTGTGCGAAGGGTGCTTTACTTCCTGTGAACTTAAGTGCTTTAAATGTCGTGCCTGGGGCGCTTTACCAGTGTGGACTGAAATGCCTTGCTCGCTATGCTAAGGGGCGCTTTACCTTTTGAAAGTAACAACTTCCTTTAAACTTGGATTCAGCAAGGCCTTACCGCTATGAGTACAACCTACTCGGTTTTTAATGCACCATGGAAACAAGGATACTTTGGTTGGATAACACTCTGCCATTCAGGAACTCTGCTCTTCTCCAGAGAAACCCCCATAAGGTCTGGCTGCATCAAAGTCTTAAAAATAGTAAGCAACGTGCTTGGGTGTGGCTGGGCTTTATAGGCCTGCCACAACCCAAGATGGCTGCTGCCTCTAAAAACATGGAAATTGTAGTCCCTTCATGGAATAGCACTGAAAAGGGCATCTTGTCCACCAATGACCTGAACCTATGAGCTTAGCCACAGGGCAGACGACGTTGATGGCCACTTTTGGAGCAAGAGGGGATGACAAGTGGTGTGCAGAAAGCGCCGCAGAGCCGCACAGCGGAGTTTCAGACAGGACCTGGACCGCGCACAGTTCTATTCCTGATGGTTTGTAGGCTGGAGGGGCAAAGTGAATTATTTTGTTTCACACTGACACAAACAGCGGTCAATCTAACAGACGGTGAGCATCACCTGGAAAAATAGCAGTTTTCATTCCCTCCTCCTTAGTTCTCTGCATTGCATCTCTCAATGTATACCAGGGCTAAGCATTTTGTGGCCAGTTTGCCTCTGTAGGATACTTATGGTTACACCCTATGATTGCAAGCTGCAGTAGAGTGATCTGCTAGTTACCATGATAGCCCCTAAACTGCTCCTGTACAGTGGGATCAGTGCTAAGTATGCAAAACTTAGGAGCATCTCCTATATCTCGCATTACTCCAGAGGCTCCTGTGTCAAATAATCGCACCATCCATGTAAGTAATGTTTCCCCTGATCTCTGCCCAATTCTGTCTATGATGTAATTGATTTCTTATTGTGTATAATCCTCTAACAAATCCATAGTGACCCCCCAACAGGGAACTGGGGTCCATGATGCAACCTTCGTCTGTGTGTGGGCTGCGCCTGAATTATTTTCTGTTCATCTGCCTCGCTCTGAAAAGCATTATTTTTACAAAGCTCCTCACCAGAATCAGAAAAATCTGTGGAGTCCCAAATATTTACATCCTAAGTGTCTGGATTCCATTCTAGCCCTGCTTTAGCAATGGCTAAATTAATCTTCCGTTTATTCACGCTTTATATATTTATATTGTGCAACGCGGATGGCATCCTTCTCTGTGACAGACTGATAAGTATCAACTTTATCTTGCAGTAATTTATTCTGCCAGGACAGAAATTGTTACGCTATTTTTTACTTCAACTGGCTGCCTCTCCAATTGCTGATTTTGTTGCTCTAACTGAGCACACTTCGAATGCATTTTTCTATAAGCAGACAACAGGATCCAGCCCTGTCTGCCTAAAATAGATAAATCACATCCCTTTTCTACTGACACTTTTTGCAAACAAGTTAATACTTTTATTGGTTCAGCATCAACAAGACATTCACTCCAATTTTCACATAACCCTGCTTCACATGCCCATTCATTCGCAACAACATCAAAGGATGCTTTTTCCCACCCTGGCATATCAATTGGCACCTGGGAAACTGCCTTTGACTTTTTGCAAAGCATTTTCATTTTTTAAATCTTTTACTTCGTACCCTGCCAACTATGTCAAATTGTTCTGCTTTTCTTCAAACTAAGAGGAAAATGATGCCAAGGAATGCAGCCTCCTAGTTTGAATAATGAGTTTATTAAGGCACTTCCTAGATATCAAATAAAAGCACACAAAAATATGAACATGAGCATCTAACTTGAATGCAGTAAAATATGGGTAAATGCCAAGATACTCACAGCAGTTAAACAATGACAGACATAAAAAGGGCAATACATCAACAATGAATATATGCAATATATGCAGTGAATACATATATATATATATATATATGTATATATATATATATATATATATATATATATGTATTTATACAAAGACAAGCTAGATAAGTAAGAATAAAAATGCATCACCATGGGGGTTGAATCCATCATCATCCTTGCCAACATCAAGTCGGGGAACCCTGAACGGCTGAGACAGGAGAGCTTTCCCTGATGGGATCTGATTGGGCAGTGTGTCCACTCCCAAAACGAGCTCCACTGTGTCAGTGATACGTTTTCCCTGCTTTATATACCTTAAAGTAACTCAAGAGGAAGATTCTAGCAATCGACTCCTCCCTTCTGTTATTACTTCAAATGCTGGCTGTACTTGGTCTGTGTTGAAAACATGCAAAAGAACTGGCCAGGCCCCAATGCGCATTCCTGAAAAAGACCTGTACCTTTCTCTGCTGAAAACATTCTCACAATCTTATGACCTCTGCATCCCCCACGATATCTTCCCGGCTCTGGTGAGAGGAATAGAAAACAAGCTTTGTGGAAAAATACCTGTGCCACTGATGTGACGGCACCAGAAGATAAGCACAAAATGAAGTCAGTGGTCAAGATGGAGTTGGTGGTCAAATACAAATAGCATTACATGTGTCCTCAAGAGAGAGAACATAATAGGTAGTGAAAAGGGCTCTATTAATTCCAGAGTTGCATTTCTAAGTTTAAGAAACCTGGGGCCTGATTTAGAGTTTGGGGGATGGGATATCTGTCACATTTGTGATGGAGTAACCCGTCCGCCAAATTCTAAATCAGGCCTAAAGTGACTACATCAAAGAAAACTTCAGTTCAACCACAAGTGAAATAATAAGGGATGTACTTAAGAATTTTCTTGGAGGAATACTAAATAAACTTTCCAAACATAAAGCCAGGGAAGATGAGGTGGAAGATGACTGACAAGAGTCAAATATACAAGTTCTAACTCAAAGGCTAGAAGACACTAGTATTAATGATATTTAAAAGAAACACTGCAGTCAGAAGTCAGAAATGTAATGAAAGCACAAATAGATTTTAAAAGAAAGCTTTAGGATAAATTTCACGTAATGTGGGAAGTTAGTAAACATAACACTTGGGGAAGCCAGCTGAGCTGTACTATTCTGAAAAGTTAGAACTGAAGGATAAAATACTTAATAAAGGAAGTAGCAGATCCAGTTTCACTCAGCTTTTTGAGATTCTTAAACTAAGGGTATACATTCCTAAATAAAAAAAATATATGAAAATAGGTCACCTTCAGTGCCTCTAAAACAGCTTACATTAAAGTAACAGGATAATATAAACTCACCAATTACCTTTTTAAGAAATTCAACTAGTAACTGCAGACCTTAACGTAGGTAAAGCTGTTGATCTAGATGATATATCAGCAGAAACATATACGGCCATGCTAGAAATACTCTTGCCAGTATAGCTAGATCTATTCGAAAAACTATCGAGAAACTGAAGTAGCATCCCTTCTTCCTCGAATGAAGCTGTTATCATGATAATGTTAAAACCTGACAAGGACCCTAAAAATGTGGAATCTTATGGACTGATATCACTACTTAACTGTAATTACAAAGTATACACAGGCATTCTAGCAAAGGGACTATCCAAGATTGTTGGAAATTCTATAGGTGACGAACAAAAGGGCTTTATCCCTGGAAGATGTATAAATGATTCAACTCATGTAATGATTGGTTTGGTCAATTTAGCTGTTTCATAAAAGGCTCAACCTTTAATGTATACTTTTAATGCAGCAAAAGCATTTTACATAGTTGATTGGAGCTTCCTCTATTGCGTATTACATAAATTGACTCTCAGACAGCATTCGATCATGGTAGTATAGTCCCTTTATACAGCTCCCATGACCAGAATACTAAAGAATGATAATCTAACCCACATCCTGAAAATTGAAGAGGGGGCCAAGCAAGGATGTCCCCAGTCTCCCCTGTCATTTAACTTGTTTATCGAGCCCTTTGCACAATGACTAGGAAGGGATACTGGAATTATCCGCTCTCATATTAAACACCAGTTAGCTCTGTATGCAGACGATCTAGTGATTTATACCTCAGATCCTAAAAGAACCATTAGCAAAATGGAAGCTTTGGTGGAGGAATTTAGACATTTATCAGATCAATAAAAATAAGTTAGAAATTATAACCTGGAAGATATGTTATGAATCACCACAACTACATTCAGAGAAAAGAAAACTGGGGGTTCTGATATTAAAAGATTTAGACAGAATTTACAGCAGAATTATCCAAAAGGTCATAAAACAATTAAATACATTATTTTGAATAAGGCACAGTCTCCCTCTTTCCATTTTGGGGTGAGTTTGCTTGTTAAAAATGTCCATCCTGACTAAATACTCATTTCTGTTCAAACCCATCCCAGTAACCTTTAGTAATAAAGATCTACGCAAATGCATTGGGAATATTAGTAGTTTTGTTTGGGAGTATAGAGGCATTGGACTTTCCTAGAAAAATCTGAGAAGATCCATTAGGAAAGGGTTTCTCTCTTCCAAATTTGAAGAACTACTGTTAGGCCTTCCAGCTTAAAACCTTTAGATGCTTAAAACAATACCCGAAAGGTAAACATTTGAATGCACACTTTAGAGCAATGCTAAGGGTAGTATGTTAAGAACACTTTTGGTCATATTGAATTTTCTCTATACTGCATGCAGACTTTGGTTTAATATCAGGAACGTGTTGGAGAATAAATATTATGCTTTACAGAACACTTGTGTAATCGGTAGAACAAGGAAACCCATCAGGATCTGGGCTTGCCTCCACTTATTCATGCCCCAATGTCCATTCACACTCAAACAGTATGTAAATGTAATATTTCTTTTGTGTTAGATTCACATGGTGTAAACAACACCTCACAACAGCCTGACATGGGAGCAAGACCATTGCTCATGTCACTAAAATGCTATAAAAAGTGTGTAGTTATGGTAGAACTTTCCTTTTAAAGTTGCCCTAACTGGTCATTCAGTCAGTAGCACCAGATGACTACTGAAACAATTACAGCCACAAAACCCACTTTTAAAGGCCACTGCAGCTGTGGAACCATGTGGTTCCCACCAACTGTAAAATACCGTGGGCCCCTACACTCGCTGTTTTGCTACTTCATAAGTAGATATTGTTTCTCTGTGGCAAACCAACGTAAGATCCTATTTACAAATCAACATTTTACTTCAATGAAAGGCACCTTCTAAGTTTCTCAGTGGGAAGAAGAAAGATATCCTACCTTCCACCCTCTTGCAGTCTCACTTAAAGGAACTAGTTTACGTGGTTTACTGTGCAGTGCTGCCCCTCGGGATTGACTACTAAAGTAACGTATTCTTCTTTCTCTGAAGGCTTGGTCTTGGAGGTGTGGTTCTTAAATTCCACTGTGGCATTATTTTCCTACCAAGACTTTTCCTGCACACTCATCTGTTATCCATGTTTGTTCTAGCCATAGCCAACTCCAAAACTCCGATAGCTCTAAGATACACTAAGACATTTGGGTATATGCAAGGCCTCTCCTCATTTGTCCCTTCACATGTTTCTTTTAGTTTGCCCCTCTGAACTCCATGATTGGCATAGACACTGGTTCTCTCCTCTATGGTGTGATCTTTCTTTCTCTACCTCACCCAATCATCTTGCTCTTTACTAGAAACCCCAGGGGACTCTTACGCATTTCTGGGCTGACAATAAAGTGTATTGTTAAAATCTAAAGAGCTGCCAGGTTCTAGCTCCACCCCAGGCTGTCACATATTCAAAAATGGCACTTGTAAAGCCAATAGGTCAGGGTTTTGGTCTTTGGTGATAGTTGGAGGAGTGTGTGTGTATTGCCACCAGCTATCCTTCAAAGAAATCTCAAAAGGAATCTTGCACTACAGTGATGCTTTGCTGAGCAGACTGCATTAGCAGGGTTAGGCTGTACCCTCAAAGAAAAATGTTATAAAAGGAGTCTGAAGATGCATCGTAACTGGTGAATGAAAACTATATATACAGCTTTACTTTCCACGTTAGGTACTTTCGACAAAGGACCAATATTTTGTTCCTAAAGCATATCTATGTAAACGTCTTTACTTTACAAACAAAAAGCCACATATTCAACAGCAAGGTAAAACAAATTCTATGGTGATTAGTAAAATGTATGGTGTTTTATGAGAGCCTTAGGGATCCAAACTGCTAAAACGTCTTAAACAAAGAAACATAAATCAACAACTAAAGGGTCATTTTGTCAACAAAGTAATACATCAAACAGCACACACTAGCTCTCAATTACTAGCTACAACATGTTGCTTCTACAGTCTAACAAAAAGGAATACTTGATGAAACTGTACTGGGAACACAAATGGGATAATGTCGGACAGCCCATCAAATCAGTGACAATCCCTGGAAAACACATGAACGCCATTGGCTAAATTGGGCTGGACAAAAAACTAATCTCTTTTGTTCTTACCGTTTTTTCTCGAAAATGTGGTGACCTTGGGTCGTCTAGGTAACAAACGTTACCTGTGGCGACATGTAAAAAGTATCATGGCTCTATTACCAAAGATGCCAATGGTGCACCAGGGTGCAGGCCCACTGCACTCGAATTGTGAATCTTTTTTTTTTTACTACCAAACTAGTGGGTTGGGGACTGGGCAGCAGAATGGAGGCTAATGTCAGGAGAAGGGTGCAATCAGGCATCAGACCTGTCATGTCATCGAAGATCAAAAAGTGCATGGTGTCACATCTACCAACAATGGAGTTTTGGTTAATATAATCTCTGTTACTGTGCATAATGTAGGTCAGGCTGTGAAACCAAGATCCGTGATTCTGGCGCTATTTTTCTGAGTTGCATAATCACTTCGCTTTTAGGTAGCAACCCAGTCTGTATGCAGCTACAGTGCTAACGAATCTAGAGCACAACTCTGGGCTCTTTCTTCACAACCGTAGCTCTTTCTTTCTTAGGTGGGGGAGGGCGGAGCCTTTCTGCTGGACCCCCCGCATCGTCATTCAGTTCTACTTCATTATGCAGCACTGCTTCCATTGTGGTCTAAAGACCTTTCTCAAGCTGTCAGACATTCTTGCGGCTGGATTCATTTGCTCGGTGCCGTTGACTATTGTTTGTTTCACCATTACCCAAGTCTGTATGATGAAACTGACAGGTTAGTTGGAAAATGTGGTTGTGCAACAACAATGTAGAAAATAACTATTTTTTCTAGGCTCTTTTCAGGTTGTTGATATGGCACAGAAACAGTGTCGGCTTTGTAATGCAAGCAGCAGATCACCCTTCAGTGATTTGAAGAAGCAACTGGAAGCAGCCTGGACAGCTTATTAGCAGCCGAGTATGCAAGCAAAAGTATGCCATTGTGTAAGAGAATTTCACACACAGTTTCCACCCAACTCATGTTCCGAAAACTGAGAGAAGTTGTTAAATGCACGCATGAAACCGATGAAAGGTACCTTGAGGTTATAAAAACACAGAATTAGAAAAAAAGAACCAAGAAGAGGTTGACCCAGGCAAAGGTAACAACTTTTCACCATTAAAAATGGAATAGAATTTAGTTGAACAACTCGAAATAATTCAAAAGTGATATCATTACATGTTTTTCAAAGGCGCCTATGAAGAACAGGGGTGCTCCGGTTCCAGTCTGCTAGCAGGTAAGTACCTGCGTCCTAGGGGAGCAGACCAGGGAGGTTTTGTAGAGCAATGGGGGGGGGGGACACACAGGCACCCAAAACACACCGTGCAGTGTGCAAAGCAAAGCAGGTGTCGGGTTTGTCATTGAAAACAATGGAGGGACCCGGGGGTCGCTCTGGCGGTGCAGGCAGGGCACAGGGGGGCTTCTTGGGCCAGCCACCAACTGTGCTAGGATGAGAGCTGCCTGCTACTCACTCCTGCACTGGTAGGTGGTTCCTCTTGATCCTGGGGGCTGCAGGTGCAGTGCTTGGTCCAGGCGTCGGGTTCCTTTGTTACCAGGCAGTCGGGGTAAGGGGGAGCCTCTGGATCCTCTCTGCAGGCGTCGCTGTGGGGGTGCAGGGAGGTCGACTCAGGGTGTCCAGGTTGTTGGAGTCGCCTGGGGGTCCTCTCTGCAGTGTTGGTTGTCCTGAACTTGAACCGGGGGCATTGGGTGCAGAGTGGGAAGACCCAGGCTTCCGGCGGGAAGATCGAATCTCTTTAAAGTTGCTCTCTTTGCTGTTATTTCCGGACATAGCCGCTGTCCTCAGGAGGTTCTTGGTCCTTTAGGTGCAGGTCAGTCATCTGAGTCCTCAGAGGTTGCTGGTCCCGCTGGATGTGTTGCTGTGCAGGTTCTTTGAGTCTGGAGACAGGCCGGTAGGGCTGGGGACAAGTTATTTGTTGTCTCCGCCGTCTCTGCTGGGCTTTCAGGTCAGCAGTCCTTCTTCTTTCTTCAGGTTGCAGGAATCTGATTTCCTGGGTTCAGGGTCGCCCCTAAATACTCAATTTAGGGGTGTGTTTAGGTTTGGGGGTTAGTAGCCAATGGCTACTGTCCTGGAGTGTGGCTACACCCTCTTTGTGCCTCCTCCCTGTGGGGAGGGGAGCACATCCCTAACCCTAACGGGGGGAATCCTCCAAAGCAAGAGGGAAGATTTCCTAAGGCAGTGGTCACCTCAGCTCAGGACTCCTTAGGGGCTGTCCTGGCTGGAGGGTGACTCATCCTTATTTTTCTCATTATCTCCTCCGGACTTGCCGCCAAAAGCGGGGGCTTTGTCCGAGGGGACGGGCATCTCCACTAGCTGGAGTGCCCTAGGGCATTGTAACACGAAGCTTGAGCCTTTGAGGCACACTGCTAGGTGTTACAGTTCCTGCAGGGGGGAGGTGTGAAGCACCTTCACCCAGTGCAGGCTTTGGTTCTGTCCTCAGAGAGCACAAAGGCTCTCACCCCATGAGGTCAGAAACTCATTTCAGTGGCAGGCTGGCACACCCTAGTCAGTCCTGTACTGAAGTATTGGGTAAAATACAAGGGGCATCTCTAAGATGCGCTCTGTGTGCATTTTTTTAATAAATCCAGCACTGGCATCAGTGTGGGTTTATTATTCTGAGAAGTTTGATAACAAACTTCCCAGTGTTCAGTGTAGCCATTATGGAACTGTGGAGTTCGTTTTGACAAACTCCCAGACCATACACTTAATATGGCCACACTGTACTTATAATGTCTAAGAATAGACTTAGACACTGTAAGAGCATATTACTCATGCAGCTTTGCCCTCACCTGTGGTATAGTGCACCCTGCCTTAGGGTTTTAAGGCCTGCTAGGGTGACTTACCTATGCCACAGGCAGTATTTTGTGTGCATGGCATCCTGAGGGGGATGTCATGTTGACTTTGCATTTTTCTTCCCACCAACACACACAATCTGCAATGGCAGTGTGCATGTGTTAGGTGAGGGTTCCTTTAGGGTGGCACAACACATGCTGCAGCCCTTAGGGACCTTCCCTGGTCACAGGACCCTTGGCACCACTAGTACCTTTTACAAGGGACTTATCTGTGTGCTAGGTGTGTGCCAATTGTGGAAACAAGGGTACATTTTTAGTGAAAGAACACTCGTGCTGGGGCGTGGTTAGCAGGGTCCCAGCACACTTATTAGTCAAGTCAGCATCAATATCAGGCAAAACGCAACAGGGAGCCATTTAACTACAATAAGTTAAACAGCATTATGTTTCAGCCCACCAAATGACAAGTGTCTTATGATTGCCATCAAACTGGCATTTTTTTCTTATTTTACCTTATTTAATAAAAGCCCATTAAAAAGCAACAATTACTTTTAATGACTGGGTTTGTTGCATAAATAGATGTAAGCAGCAATGACCTGTCACTTACATGGATATAAAACCCATGGTAAAATTTCCAAGTTTTAACCTTATTCCATGTTCTAATATTATGCAGTAAAATGTACCTCACATGTCAAGCACAATACATAAACATCATACCACCTGCCTTTAAGAGGTATTTATTTCCCAAGCCAATCTAACTGTCAGCTGAACTTACTGAAATTATTTTTGTTAGGTGGATGTCCTGTGCATTCACATAAAAGCCATGTCCTGTCCTGGTAAAGGACCTGAAATCTGTCAATTTGGTTGAAAAACATACACGAATGATTTAGATGCTCTCAGATGTTTTATGGAAGGAGCAGTGGGCATTTAAGTGACTAAAAATGAATGAAAAAATATTAGTCTCTGTGATTAATAACTCCACTTCCAAGAATATGGTTTATTTAATAGACAAAAATGAATGACAAAAGTATAGATTCACTTCTGTAGGTATGAGTACTACAGAGCCACTAATGATAGGTTACCAGCAGAGTAACTTTAATTAATTTAATTTAATATACATATCAAATCTAAGCATCTAGCCACAGTATTCAAACAAATAAGAGTTCACCTATACCACTTGAATATATCACAAGTATAAGTATAAAAGCTTTCCCCGTTGATAAATTTCTAAAGATAATATGATCTGGGCAGGACTAATACTCAGGCCCTCATTCTAACCCCGGCGGTCTCAGACCGCCGGGGCCAGGGTCGGCGGGAGCACCGCCGACAGACCGTCGGTGCCCCGCAGGGCATTCTGACCGCGGCGGTTTGGCCGCGGTCAGAAAGGGTAAACCGGCGGTCTCCCGCCGGTTTACCGCTGCCCTTAGAATCCCCCATGGCGGCGCAGCTTGCTGCGCCGCCATGGGGGATTCTGACACCCCCTACCGCCATCCTGTTCCTGGCGGTTCGCCCGCCAGGAACAGGATGGCGGTAGGGGTTGCCGCGGGGCCCCTGGGGGCCCCACAAAGTATTTCAGTGTCTGCCTAGCAGACACTGAAATACGCGACGGGTGCAACTGCACCCGTCGCACCTTCCCACTCCGCCGGCTCAATTCTGAGCCGGCATCTTAGTGGGAAGGTTGATTTGCCCTGGGCTGGCGGGCGGCCTTTTGGCGGCCGCCCGCCAGCCCAGGGCAAATCCCAAAATACCCTCAGCGGTCTTTCGACCGCGGAGCGGTATTTTGGTGGGGGAACTTCGGCGGGCGGCCTCCGCCGCCCGCCGAAGTTAGAATCACCCCCTCAGTCTTTAACCTTATATTACAACTACAAAAGGAATTCTCTCATTGCAATATTGACTTTTTTCCTAAATGTACCCTGTTGTTTAAACTTACAGGGCGCTCCTTAAATATAACTCAGAACTCAGTCACCAACCTATGTACTAATAGGTCAGTTCCCAAAATTCTGATTTGGAATGGGTCGCAATCTGACCTACCTCATTAATATTCATGAGGTAGGTAGCAAATTGTAACTCACTCGGACTGGCCTTAACCACAGTCATGGTGGCCTGCAAAGATCAGCAGACCACCATATCTGTTATTGTGGTTAAATTATGTAAACTTTTTTTCTTTTTAAAGCATCCTGTTCTTTAAAGTAAAGAAGCTGCTTTTAACAAACCAATAGTTTTCTTTTTTTAATGTCATTCAAGCTTGGCAGTGCTCTCCAGGCCCATTGTCTACTTCTTCTGAAAATTTTACAAAAATTCACAAAGAGCAAGGGCTCCAAATGGGGCTTCTTCACCTTTTCAAGTGAGTTTCCACCCCATCTTGGTGTTTGGCAGTTTTTTAAATGGTTTACTGACCGAAATTATGGTTACAAACCATCTTATACACAATTGCAGTTTGGAAGGGATGCTCACAACACACCACTTCCTAAGTGCTAGTCAGTATCGAGGTGGAGACACATTTTTAGGAATCTGTAAAGTTATATTGACTCTGGAAGAAGACTTGGTGCATATGGAAAGAAGTTTTAATGGTTGCAAACCCACAAATTTAGCGAATCGTAGGGTTTGAGACTATTAAAAAATTTGGTACATCTAGCCCTCGTTTTGCAAACTGGTCCGTGCTGTTTGAAAACCCAGCAGAACGGTTTACCCATTTGTTCTGAGGGGAAATTATATTTTTCACTCCTCTTGATTGGGCCTTTGTCCCTAGGATGAAGAAGAAGATGCATTGATGACGTTGTCAAGCAGTTCATTCTGAGATGCCACTCTCAGTACATGGTCTAGTGTCTGAGCAGACAGCAAAGTCCTGAACCTTGTGCCCCAGTTTGCCTGATATGTATTGCGTATGCTGTCTGGAGTTCAGGGTGAGAACGTCAACAGCTGGACTGGGGAATGCAGTTCTGGGTGAAAGATTTCAAACTTGGGGCCATATTTAGTGGAGAGTTATGGTGCATGGCCCTGGGCCAAATTTGCAGGGATGCGCTGTATTTAATTGAGGCGCTGCCTCAGGTTTACGAAAACAAGTAATTCTGGGGCAGGGTCAAAATGCAATGGGTGTTGCTGTGGCACGCCCACCGGAACACCCATTACACGCCCCTTCCATGCAAAGTGCTGCGTGTGAAGGGGCACTATTTACAAAATGGTGTTAAGCCGCAAGACGTGGCTTAACACCACCTTGTAAATACGGCACAGGGCATAGCGCCACTGGAGCATCATGAAAAGTGACGCTCCTGTGGCGCTAGGGGCTCTTAAATATGATCCTTGATTTTTTTCTTTGCTTCCCCATCTACCACTATGATTTTCAGAATGAGGGTGTTATCACATGTCCTTTACAAGACTGTGTTCTGTGCATAGGATTTTCTCTGGGATACCAATCCAGGAAGAAGTAAGGTATTTTTCCTGTGATGTCAGCTCACCCAATCAGCTTGCAGAGTCTTCATGGGAACAGACGTCTAAGCAGTGAAAAGATAATGGTCGATGGATATTAGCATTCAAATGAAACATTTTGTGAAAAATTTTGTAGAAACTCCCTAATACCACGGATGTCTCTGTATAAGGTAGAGTGTCTTTAGCATGTAGGGAGACAGAGATACTTGGGAGATCCGTAATTCAGTGCCTAACCAACATTGAAGGCAAAATGTAGAAACTCAGGAGAGTTCCCACCATTAGCTTACTTTAAGACAACTACAGTTCATGGTTAGGCCTTTAGATCACACCATTAGATCATAGGTTTCTCATCCATCCCCACTAACAAGACTATTGTTGATGTAGAAACATTCTACAGAAATTAAACTAAACTTTTTATTACATTGCTATATTCTATGAAAACCAAGCATATGGGAAAGTCAAAATCTAACATGTTATTATTGAGCCATGTTTATATTAACATGCCAGCTTTACTCAATATTAACATTTCACAGTCCTGACCTAGGCTAGCCTTCAAAAAGAAAAAAATGCATTCTGTAACTATTGAAACTTATTTTTTTATAAATGTGAAAGCCTAGTGCTTTCACCTGCTTTTAAAATGTAGTTTTTCATCTAAAGTCTACATGTTATGTCTACATGTTAATTGCATTAAAGTTTACTATTTAAGAAATGCCTTAGCACCCCCCCCCAATAGTCTCTAACCATCATCAAAAATCATTCACAGATTATATCAGAGCTCACACCCATCTTCAGTTGAATCTTTTCTCTTTGTTTTTTCATTTTCACTTTCTTTTAGTCTATTGTATTCTTTGTTAATTGAGTCACTGGATTCTAAATCTTTCCTTTTTTTATTTCTTTCTCTGTTCTTTTTCTTTTGTAAAATAATGTTGATAGCTTTGTATACTCCTAATGAGGCCAGGAAACAAACAACAACAATTATGAGGTACTAATATGGCTTTGATGATTCCTCCTCTTGCTGCTGCAACCCAAATGCCTATTGCACAAACTCCCTTTGTGAAACTTTTCACAATACTAGTGGTTTCTAATGGTTCCAAATCAAGTTTTATGTCTGAAATGTTCTTTGCGTATTTTGGGATTTTCTTAATCTCACCAGGAATGTATGTGCAACGATGTTCAACTTTTAATATCTTGCAGATGTCGCCTTTCTCTGTGTGTAAGATCTCTAAAGCATACCTGTTTGTAAAACCATTGATCTAATCTCTTCTAATTATGTGTTAGCTACTAATATAGCTCTGCAAGCTTGCCTAATACTGTTGAAACTGTTCTAATTTTTTTCAGCACTTAGTATCACTCCTACTGCTGGAATAATTTCTCCAAATACATCTCCCACTAATTGTGTTACTTCACTAATGCTACAGGTGTATCTGTGTGCAGGTGTCATTGTTAAAGCATATACAACTATGTATATGACACATCTTTGGAAATAGTAAACCTAAATAACAAATACCCTCTCAGTCTGCAGATAACTTGAAGTCTGCATCCTGCCCACAAGTGAAGTAGACTCCAGGTATAGTTGGATCATCTCCCTGTAAACTTTGCCATGAACCTCCCTACTTTTCAAATGTGTGCTCACAACTATTATTCCCTACAGGTTTCTTCCTAAGTTGATTCCTTTATCTAAATATACATACGTTTCCTTTGTGTCGCCTCTCTAAGTTTAATTTTGCATAAAACATTTTTCTTCTGTTTTCATCATCTTCCTTTCTCCAAACCTTCTTCAGAACATCCCAAGTTTGAGTGGTGCTACATGCAGATTGTGTTTTCCTTTCCTCTAACATCATGGTAATGGTTTTCTCTAGTGAACTCATTTGCTAAGTTAGATTGTTTGTATATGCCTTAACAGTGTCTAAAGGGACAAAAGGTCTAAAATAATGCCAAGCTGTCTCCATTTCTTTCACCTGTGGGTGCAAATTCATGCTTTTTAGGAAATGTACTAATGTACTTTTTAAAGAATCATGTCAAAGTTATAATATTAATATTCAAAGTGTCATTGTCTATAAACTAAGTAAATTTCTGCATGTAGAAGCGTATTGAGAGAGCGTAGCTTATATAATCTATATTAACATGAAATGTTTATGAACTAATGTATATTAATGCCGCATAGAAACTGTATTACCATGTTTTGCTAAAACATGCACTTGAAATGTGACTACGGGGAGTGGCCGCCAATGTATAGGGGGACTAATGAAACTGACTAATAATAGTGAAATGTTTATTAAATTGTGATTTTACATTAATGTTGAAAGGCTAAATGTATTATATTCTTGCTAATGAAGCAGTAGGCCTTAGTTAGCATGAGTCGAGGCCTAGCCACCTGACTCTCATATTGAATGTATTTTTCTAACGTGCAGTGTGCTGACTTGCTAAAGGACATGAACTCTTGTTTTTTTCAAAAGTTAGAAGCTGAATGTAACTGTAGTAGGTCCGTTCTCATGAAATTCACCCTGCCTATAATAACATTTTTAGCTAAATGCAACAGTGTAGATTAACAAGGTCGCCTAAACCAGTACGGACCGAAGATGTGCAAAGGATAGAGACTTTGCTGTTTGGTTCTTAAAACCATTCTGTCCTTATATTGCCCATTTCCACTTTACCTCCTTATGAGGGAAGTGCCCCTTTTGTCCCCTTTTCTGGAGCTGAATCTCTTTTGATGGTGAATCAACTGATGTCCTGAAGACGAAGACGAAGACTGAACCTGAGTGCTGACCAATTTTGGAGGGTAACTATATGACAATGAAATTGTGATTGTCTGTTTGCTTTTCCTTTCTAGGTATCACCTGCTTTTCTTTTGACAGGAGCCATAGTTAGATGTTTTCCAAATTGGTGTTACGAAATTGTTTTTGCATGAAGCCTAACATTTTTTTTTTAAGATCTCATTTATTGCTTTATAATTGCATGAAAACGCACACAGAACAAAATAACTTCCCATCTTTTTGTGATCCCCCCTCCCCTTCCCTCTTCCCTTTTGCACTTTCCATCAATTATATAAAGGTGTTTGTTCGGTTCACAAATGAATTACTTATTTGGTCTCTTTGTACAATCTTCAACAGGAATATCTTAGTCAGCTATACATGATCTAGTTCTGATAAATTTGCTTCTACATCAGAGTTAGAAGTGTCGGGTGTTCTAAAATTGTCCAGTATCGTGTTCCAATGCTGAGCATTTTCTCTAGTTCCTAGGCCCCTGAGTGTTTCCCTTAGTAGTACTGTCCCTTCAATTTCCGCCCACTTAATTAATGCATTTCTCCAACGATTTATCTTTCCAGTGTGAGGTTATTTCTCTCCTTGCTAGTATCAGGGCCAGGTCTATGAATCGGTTTGTAATTTTATGCTTGCTAGGGCGAGGGAAATCTCCCAAAACCGCCACCATGGCTGATCGGGGTAATGTTCTGCCCGTGCAAGTGGAGAGTGCCTCAATTATCCCAGTCCAGTATTCCCCGATTAGTGGGCAACTCCAGAGCATGTGCAACAACTCTGCTGTTAGTTCTGCACATCGAGGGCAGCTGGCATTTTCTGCACCATAAATCTTTGATATCATAAAGGGGGTTAGGTATGCCCTGTGAAAGACATATAAGTTTATTAATTTAAACCTGGCATTTCTGGAAACTGTATATATGTGTGAGGTTATTCTTGTCCACTGTGCATCATCTATTGTAACCTCTAGTTCCCCCTGCCATTTGGTCCTAAGTTTATTTAAGGGAAGACATATGCTGGTTAGTAAAGATGTATATATCCTTGATATCAACCTCTCTTGGTCTCCTATAGTGCATATTTGGTCACAGGTAGTATGTCTGGGGGGTTCTTCTAGTCCTGTGCCCCATTGTCTACAAAGAGTTCTGGCAATTGCGTTAAAGGTTAGGAACAGCCCTGGTGGTAGCTGGAACCTTTCCCGCAGTTCCGCATAGGAGCACAGTTTCCCATTATTATATAGAGCCCCTATGGTGTCAATCTGAAGTGTCATGAGTTGGGTGATACCCCTTATCACGTGATTTCCTGCGACGGCTACCATACAGATCAGGGGGGCCTCTGGTGAGTACGGTGTTCTGGTGTGTGTTCGTTTTAGGGATTGTTCCCAGCAGTAACGCGATGCCTCCCATTCTATCGGAAGCGGTTTATTCTGTTTCTTGGGGTTTAGTGAAATGCTCAGAATTCTATCTCAGGAGCAGTGAAGAGGGGCTCTCAGTGCTTCCCCCACTGGGGGTGCTCTAATGAATCGCGCTAGCCATTAGAGTTGGCTTGCCCAGTAGTATAATTCAAAGTCAGGAACGGCCAAACCACCCTCTGCTGTTGTTCTCTGGAGGGTGCGCAATGCTATCCTTTGTCTGTTGGTTCCCCATATAAATCCTGTAATCAAGGACGAAATTGTTTTAAATACCACCCTCGGTATAATGAGTGGGATGGTTGCGAAGTAATATAACACTCTATGTAATACTATCATCTTAATCAGTGCAACTCTCCCAGTGACCGCTAGTGGAAGTGTCGGCCAGAATACCATGCTGTTTTTGATACTCCTAATCGTGCTCTGTATGTTCCCTTCTAGTAGATCCTCAGCGGAGTGATAAATATTAACCCCTAAGTATTTGAATGTGGATGGGGACCACGGGAGACCCCGATTGTCCATTGGTTCTTCGATACCCCTAGTAACTGGAAAAATGGACGACTTCCCCCAGTTTATCCGGAGCCCAGATGCAGTCCCAAAGTTGTCTAACATTGTCATTGCTCCTGGTAGATCGGTCTCTGCGTTCCGGAGAAATGGTAACATGTCATCCGCATATAGAGCAATATGATGTGTCCAGGCATTTATTGTAATGCCTTCGTAGAACCTCTGGGACCTAGCTGATTGGGCAAGAGGCTCAACTGCCAACGCAAAAAGCAAAGGTGATAGCAGGCAGCCCTGTCCTGTGCCACTACCTATGGCAAAGGAAGGGGATATTGTACGGCCAGTGCGTGCTCTCGCTGTGGGGTTTGTGTAGAGAAGCCTCGTCCATTTGACAAACCCTTCCCCTTGTCCTAGTTGCAGCATCACTCGTTCTAGGTAGTCCCATCGTAGGCTATCAAAAGCCTTCTCGACATCTATCGAGATGATTACTGCTCTAGTTGCGTCAGAGGGCAGGGCATGAAGGAGTGAAATCAATCGACAGAAATTTTGGGCAGTGCTTCGTTGTGGGATGAATCCCGATTGGTCCTGATGGATCAATGAGGACATGTATGGTAAAAGTCTGTTAGCTAGCACCCTGCTTAGTATTTTATAATCTAAGTTCAACATTGATAGTGGGCGGTATGATCAAACTTCTGTGGGGGTTTGGTGGGTTTCAGAAGGGGAATCATTATGGCTTCTGTAGTGGAAGGAGGCAAGCTGTTGTTATTCCAAGCCTCTGCATATAATATGCTGAGCTGTGAGGTTAATGAATCCTGATATGTAAGGTAGAACTCCAAGGGGAGACCATCTGCTCCTGGTACCTTGCCCCTTGCCATAGTCTGGATTGCAGTCTTTATCTCTGTAAGCAATATGGGAGTCGCCAGGGCTATTCTATCTTCCCCTCTCAGTGCCGGGAGGTTGAGGCTCCCCAGATCTTGTAATTGAGCGTCGCTGAGTACTTCGGTGGGAGGGGCATATAGCTCTGAGTAATATTTAAGAAAGGTGGCATTGATCTCCTTCTGTCCGTATACTTTAATACCCAGGGTGGTCTCTAACTCCACCACTATAGTTTGATGTTGGGGTGGTTTGGCCAACCAGGCCAGTAGGGCACCTGCTCTGTCACCCTCTGCATGTTGCTTCTGCAAGAATTGCTTGTAATCGAAACAAGACAATCTAGTGTTAGTTTCCGTTATTCTAGCCCTTGTCTCTTCTAGTTGTGTTGAAAGGTCAGGTTGTGTTGGGTGCTTACGTTCTAGGTCCCTAAGGGAGTTCTCGAGATCGCCTGGTTCTATCTCTAACACCTTCCGTACTCCCACAGTTGTGCTAATACAATATCCCCTGATCACTGTTTTAAAGGATTCCCATTCGACAGATCTGGACGAAGCAGTTCCAGCATTGTTCTCAAAGAATTCCGTGATTTGCGTGCTCAGTTGAGCTCTAAAAGCCTCGTCTTCAAGTGACTCTGCTCTTAAACGACAAGTGGGAATCAAAGGTCTCTTGCCGCACCAGGCCAAAGAAATCAATAAGGGATTATGATCTGAGATGGTGCCGCCAAGATACTCGACCTTCGCCACCACAGATTGCACTTCTGGAGACGCCAAAAAGGTGTCCAGTCGTACATGCAGGTTGTGAACTGCTGAATAGAAAGAGTATTCTCTATTGGGGGGATTAAGGCCCGTATTTATACTTTTTTAGCGCCGCATTTGTGCCGCTTTTTGACGCAAAAGCGGCGCAAACTTACAAAATACAATTGGATTTCTTAAATTTGCGCCGCTTTTGCATCAAAAAGTGGCGCAAATGCGGCGATAAAAAAGTATAAATACAGGCCTAAGTTTGCGCCAACAATCCGTTAGTTGCCAGTGTTTTTGCCACTGCTGGAAGTGCAGTGCTGTTTTATGGGTTACGGATTGTGACAATGGTGGGTGCGATCTATCCATTGCGGTATCCATTACACAATTAAAGTCTCCTCCTATTAATGTAGTGCTAGTGAGAAGTGTGCTCATGACCAGTGACAGTCTGTCTAGGAATCTTCCCTGTTCGTGATTTGGGGCGTATAGTCCCGCAAGAGTTACCTCTCTCCCGTCCAATCTACCAGAAATCACTACGTATCTCCCCTCAATGTCGATCAAGGTATGGAGAACCTTTAATGGGACGCCTGGTCTGATCCATATCAACACTCCCCTCGCAAACGCTGAGTGGGTAGTGGCGAATATTTGTCCCCTCCAGCGCTTTTTCAAGGCCTTGATTTCCTGTTCCAACAAGTGAGTTTCTTGTAAGATAGCTATGTGCACTCCCCTTCGTTTAAGAAAACTGTGAACCTTGTACCTCTTGGACATGTTATTTAGGCCCCTGACATTCCATGTGATCATCTTGTATTCTGTGGTCATAATTTAAGGAGGGATGTAGAGGCGGCCTACTTACGCCGCTCCATTACTACCACTGGACAAACCTATTGAGTTTCATAATCTAAGGTGTGAACCGTTTGGGCTGCGAGATAGATGTGCCTGGTAAACCCTGAAAACAACACAACTAAGATCAAACCCCCTTTGTAACTCCCTCTCCCCAGGACCGGTACCTACAACGCTCCCCGTCCAAACCATTACAACTATTGTAATCTTAATTATCAACCTATTGGAAGGAGGCGTGCCAGAGACCAAGAGGCAGCGCCCCTTCCCCTTCCCCAGGCCCGAACATGTGTAATGTGCCGGTTAAGAAATGACATCCAGGTTCCTATCGCTCTATATTCACAGTTGGGACCCCGCAATGTCCCTAAACAGAGTGAGGTTCCCCCAAAATCGTCAGCTCACTTGCCAACTTGTTCTTTCAACGAGGTCAAATAATCTTGTCCGCCGTTCTTGGGGTAATCAAAGGCAAGCCGACGAGAGTGCCCTGGGAGGATATTGAGGAGTGTTCGCAGTTTAAATCAACGTCTGATGCAGCTTCCTGGGTCCGGCGTGTATGGAAGTCTCCCCCGCTTAACACTGCTGCTGTTTCCACTGCATCACGCATCTCCTGTTGTGACTGATGTTTCAATGGGGCCGCTTCTGTAGTCTTCTTCCGGGATCTACTACGTTTCTTCCCAGGGTTTCGAAATGTTCGGTCGCGGGTTGCTCTGCAGTGGATGTTCAGCGATTCGAGCCATTCCATCGCCAGTTGAGGCGTGAGAAAAAAATGGGTCCTATTATCGTGTTCCACTTGGAGTTTTGCCGGAACGCATGGTATGTTTTACTGCGATGCAGGATGCCCTTTGTGCCTGTGTTTCTCTCGTAAAGTCTGGGAATATCATGACCTTTTGGCCATCCAATTGAATCTCTCCTTGCTGGCGGGATTGTGACAGTACGTAGTCTCTATCTTTGTGGTGGAGTAATCTAGCGATTATTGACCGTGGCCTGACTCCCGGTGGAGGTGGTCCGCCAGGGAACCTGTGGGCTCGTTCTACCGCAAAAAATGGTGAAAAGCCCTCTGATGCTATTGTGTCTCTAAGCCACTGTTCCAGGAATATTTCTGTATTAGCTGCGGTGGTCTCCGCCCCCTCCGGAACCCCCACCAGTCTAATGTTGTTCATTCGGGCTCGGTTTTCGGCATCTTCCGCCCTTGCCTCCAATGTTTTCTGCTGGGTAGTTAGGTCTTTAATTTCTGAGGATGAGTCTTTGTGTGCCGCTAATACGCCTGTCAGCGTAGTCTCATGCAAACCCACTGTTTCCTTTAATTTACGGTGGTCGCCTCGTAAAAGGGAAAGGTCTGCGGTGAGGTTATTGATTTTACGCTCAAGCGCTTCTCAGGAATCTTTAATGGCCAGCAGCACAGTGTCCAGAGTAGTTTCTTGTTGTTCGTGCCCCGCTTGCGATTCTCTGGCGGTTGTTGGGGGTGGATTCTCAGTGAGCGAGGAGTCCCCACGCTGGTGATTTGTCGTGTTTTTTGGGTTTTACCATTGTGATAGGTCTCAGGTTGGCGAAGGCCGTTCGTATTAGTGGAAGGTGGTATCGTTCGTCAGCATCGTCCAGCCCGTATGTCGCCTGTCTCAGTCCCGGTGCTCTCACGTGACGAGTGCTATTAGAAGTTCACCGTTTGAGCTGTTTGGCCATGGGGGAGTTCTCTCATTTAATTATGCCTGCGTTGGTCGTCGGCATTGCATACTGTTCTGATAACATGGGGAAGTTAAGTGCCGGTGTTCTCGAGCTCCCTTTCCAGCGCGAGACTGCGGTCTCCGATTCCTCTCACTGTGCCAGTATTAGTTCCTGTCTCGGTGGTGGCCTCTGCGTTTCCCTGGCCTTTCGCGTATTCCTACTCACCGGAGCCGTCTCTCTCTCATTCGAAGTTCCCAGGACTTCGCTCCTTATCTGCTCCTCTCCACTCCCTCCTAATCCGCTTCGTATTGTTGCTCTCGCCGTTAGTGGTGAAGGTGTTTGAGCCCCTTGTGCCCCTCAATGGATGGTGTGGAGGGCCTCACTTCCATGGGGCCTTCGTATCCTCTCAGCCAAGGGCCGCGGTTACAACGGGTTCACTGTACTGTCGTGGCCGCCATTTTGGGTCACGGCAGCCGCGACGTTGTCAGAGCGTTTTCTGGGTTAACTCTGGCCAAAGTGGGTCGCCGCGGTCTCTACTCGTGCTGTATATTCTTCGATCACTTCTCTTCAATTTTTAAGACCTACGGTCGTTATTATGGCAGGATTTAAGCTTCGGGCCTGGATTGTGGTCCGAGAGCGCCGCACTACGCGTGCAGCTCCATTGGTCCCTGGCCACGCCCCCTGCATGAAGCCCAACATGCCAATTCTAATTAGAGGTTAGGTGAGGGGTTCACTAAAACTGATGCAAATAGACAAATGACTGAATCTATGCTTTGTTGAACAATGCGCTGATATACTCTGCTAATGATAGTCTATGTTCATGCCGTGCTATATTCTAATGTTTGTGATTCTTGCTTTGATTAAATCTTATCAGAGTTGCCATATTGTGATTATGCTATTGTGTTTCTTGGTTTTAAGACTAATAAACTTGCTAGTAGTATTGTAACCAATAGGGAATAAACATCACTAAATTCATACTAAACTGGTGTGGTTATTCATGACTGCAAGGTCATGGTGGTGTCTTGAGTTTGATTAATGACTTTGACTAAAGTGAAATGCATTATTGTGATAAATATTGATGACATTATTGACGTATTGATTGACATGTTGATTAGCTATCTCTTCCTAAGGTGTCTCTCAACAGGGGCAAAAGATTAATTGGCCTAAAACGAGTCCCAATGTGTAATAATTTATCATAAAGGGACACGTGAACATTTCTGGTAGCAGAGCGACGGTTTAGGCCATTTAGGGCCCTAGGACGGAGAATTATTGTTTAGATTGTTTATCTGAGATAATGCAAATTAGAGGTATGATGCGTTTCTAAATTTCCCATGTCTTTCCTGGGACCTCGGAAGCCTGTCTAAGTGAGTTGGGAATGTTCTCGGCGTTTTAGCATGTGTGGTATAGAATTTGCGCTTGCTCAGTTTATGCATATTGCATGTGATTTGTGAAGTTGGTATGGTTTTAGGTCAGGTAACGTTGTTTTAGGAGGAGTGGGCACACTCTGCAGTATGAGAGTAGGGAAGTCGGCGAACTTCATATGAGTGTGGCGCTTTGTGCAAAAAAATTATCCACGTGGTTGAATGGTGATATACGGACCCGTCGTGGTCTAAGACTCCGGAGTATATTGACAAGTGTAGGAGACACTTGGGTTTATGTTGTAATGTGTGCGGTTTAATAGGTCAATCGGGCGTGGTTGACAAGTCGAGTTTGAGTCAAATTGTGTGTGTGAAACCTTCGATGGAGATTTGGCAAGTTCTATAGTGCACTAGAATAAACCATTGACAAGTCGAGAGTAGGATTTGCGGGTCGAATTCTGCTTGCGTATGCGGGAACTGAGAAGGAGAGAGTAGCAGCCGAGGCTTCAAGTGAAATCTCTGTAAAGTTCTGAAGCGATTGTATACCCTTCCTGTAGTAAACCAGCAAATTTGAGTTGTTCTTGTTAAAGGTGCTCGCATTAATTTTGCATCAGTTTGGTGTGAATCCAGTGTAAGGAGGACAAGCCGCAAGACTTTGTCAGCTTCAGTGAGTGAGTGTGACGTCAGTGGTGCAGCGCTGGGAGAGGTCAGTTGCTGCGATGGGTCGCGCACGGATTGGCAGCCGTCGTGAGAGGCAATAGGTTGAGAGAGGCAGGTGAAGAGTGTTCTGGGAATTAAAGCCACTTCCTGATTAGAGTCAAACACAAAATAAAAGACGTAAAAATGAATTTTCTCAAGGCTTTGAGGAGCGCTCTGAAAGGAGACGCATACATTATGGTGAGTGAAGGGGAGCCTACACCGCCTGAGGGTACTCCAGCTTATATAGTAATGGAAGAGAAGATAGTCGCGCCATGTCTGTGGATGAAGCAGTGGCGCAAGTTAACAGAGAAGGAGGGATGTTTAGCGTTTCCAGAGCATGGAACGTTTAATACAAGAATTTTGGAGAATTTAAGGTGGATGTTGAGTGTACAAAAGCCACCTCCGAGACCAGCTCAGTATGAGGCGTTAGCAGTCTGGGATTTAATGGCCATACGACAAAGACAGCAAAAACTCGAAAGAAGAATAAAAAGGGAAGAAAAGACATTAGCTGAGGCTAGATGGGACAATGAGAGCAAAATGTGGAGAAGGGGAATAGTTGAAGGATTAAATTGTTTCCGGCAATTACACAAGAAGATGAGACACAGGGAAATAAAGCCACCTGTAAGACAGACAAGGGCTCTAATAAGTCTAAGGAGAATCAGCGGTCTTGGGTAGACGAAGATGACTCAGACGATGAAGAGTTTCTTAATCAGTTGTTACATGATCGCCCGCCACCATATGCCATAAATGATACTGCTCTAAGTACTAGTGTGGGTCCTGGGAACCAGACACAGAGTAAGGAAGTTACAAATGCAATGCAGACAAGTGATACCGTTTTGATACAGAGTGTTGTCAGTGTACCCACTGCACCAGACGCGCAGATACAGTCGCAACCTCCGCCACAGATACAGGGGATTTATCCAGACGTCCCAGTACTAGAGACAAACACGGGTTTAATGGTGCCGCCTGATCCGATATACACCAAATCAAAGCTAGTGCAGATTGAGCCAAGTCTGCAATTGCTGCCCCAGCTGCAGCAACAGCTGATTCCGGGTTATAATCCAGCAGCAGGACCTCCGTTAGTACCTGCACCAGCTACAGTGAGCCAAGCCTTGGGAATCACTGCTGGTCCCCCAGCACCATTGTATGCGCAGGGTAAGCCTGATGTGTGTGATCAGAGTGTGAAAACCCTAGAGGTAGTAAGAGGAGGGTTCACATGAACTCCCACCCACTAACACCAAGAGAACAATCAGCAGAAGGACTCCGGTCCTTGTTGGACCTCAGTCCGATTGGGGCTCCTTTGGAGACAATGAGACAAGCAGGGTTAAGTGTGCTAGCCCCACAAACAATGAGTACAGATACATCACAGTCACCATTGATGCATTCAGGGAACATTTCGTTGCAAGGTTTTTCTGCGCAACAATTAAATGAGTGGTTAGAAAAGACTTATGCTTCTCAAAATACTGCGGTAGCTATAGATAAGCCAGAAAAGGAAGAATACCTGAATTTTGTGAGACTGGGTGTAGAAGCTGTGGAACTAGTGGAAGGGAAAATGGGGGTAAACAGATTAGAGTCATACACAGAAGCAGACTTGAGGTACCTGTGCCCCAAGATCAATAAAGAAGTGGGCAAGGTGCATAAGAGGTTGGCAAACCTGGCAGACAAATACAACATAGACATTGCGAATACTAAACATTTGAAAAGAAGCTACAGATTAGACTTTGATTCTAAAGATTTTGAGCACATGAGATCTACCGGAATGAAAGCGCATCTTAAAGAGATACTGCACAGTGCGCAAGTCTGGGGAGCCTTAGAGAAGTGGGAAGGCAGATGGGCAAAGAAAAGAGATAAAGAGAAGGGCGAAAGTCTGGAACCATATCAGGCTAAAACCGCACCGGACACGGGGACAGTAAAGATGTTACCAATGAGAGAAGCAGCTGGAGAGGTTCTAGTCAATGTGCCGTGGTCCAGGGGAGACATTCTATCATTCACAAATGATTATCCCAGATTGAGGGAGAAGCCGATAGAGTGGTACCAACAGACAGATAGGTTTGTGAAGCTAGTGAAATGTCTCTGGGAGGACTTGAATACCCTGTTTGAGATTATAGTTCCACCTGATCTATGGCTTGAGTGCAAGAGGGGTGTGGACTGGCCGACACAGGAGCCGGCAAGGGATAAGGTGACTGGAGCACCATCTGAGGAGGTGATGAAGTACTATCATAAAGTGATTGAGTTTTTAAAGCAGAAAGTGTCGCCAAAAGTGACTGATTGGCAGGAAATCGATCGAACCTCACAGGAGGCTAAAGAGTCTATTCATGCTTACTATGAAACGTTGTTGAATGCGTCAAACATTACAGTGGCACGGAGACCATAGAGCCAAAAGACATGAATCACCTTGTGTTCAGATTCATTGAAGGGTTGAGACCACAGTTTAGCCTGGTGATTAAAAATCATTTATTCTGTTGGCAGGCAAAACCGATTGATGAGGTGTTGCAGTATGCGAAATACTGTAGTGACGAGATTGAGCTGAAGCAGAGAAAGTTGAAGGAGAAAGTGATGGTGATGCAGATTAAGGCAGCGCAAGCAGGTATGCAGGGAAATGGAGTACAGCAGATGATACAGCAGCAACCGCAGGGAAATGGCATGTTTCAGGCACAACCGAGAGGTCGAGGTTTTGTGAATCGCGGTCCAGACTTGAATACTGTAGTGCTTCAAAATGATGTACAGGGGATGAAAAAGATGTCACCATGTCACGCGTGCGGGGCATGGGGCGTTGGAAGCGGGAATGCCCAAATGTGGTGCAGGATGGTGTTGTTCAACAAAGCAATGATGTAGGTACATTTCAAAATGTGAGGGGCCCAAAGGTGAGGGGCCAAAATCAGAATTTCCAGAAAAACATGGTTCAGATGCAGGGGTTACAGCCCATGCAGCAAATACAAATGCTGCGTGTTCAACCAGCACAAGTACGGCAGGTACAACAGCAGGTTCCCATGGTACCTAGACAGCAAATGCAATTACCATTCGCTCCGATGGGACAGCAACAGGTGATGCTTCCTCAGCAGGTCACAGGCCAAATGATGAGTCAAAATAATACAGTACAGCAATTCCCATTGTGTGGTGAGGATGGAATAAATGATGAATGGTCAGATGACAGTTCTGACAGTGAGGAGTGCAGGCTTGCAGCGTCCCTAGAAGTAGATCAGAGGGGACCCTATGTAGAGGGAAAGGTGATGGGTCACAAGGTTTCATTCTTGGTTGACACAGGAGCTACACGCTCTACAGTTAGAAGAGCAGAGGTTCCGAAATTACCACTTTCAGGACGTACCATAAGGGTGGTTGGTGTGGCAAATCAGTACTTGACAAACCCGATTACAGACACAGTTCAAGTTGAGATTGGCAACTTGGATTACATAAGTTTGTAGTCTGTGATTCTAGTCCAGTGTCCCTACTGGGATGAGACTTACTGTGCAAAACGAAATGTTCGATTACTTGCTCTAATGAAGGGATTGAAGTGCAGACAAACAGTGATGATGAGGGGGACGATGGACAATTTACAGATCTAGAGATGGAAAGTACAAATGAGGAATACCCTCTGATAACTTTATTCCTAATGCTTACAGTGACTGACTTGCCGCCTGAGTTGCAGGGAACAATGACAGAGAAGGTGTGGGACCTGACAGGAAAAGAAGTAGGACTGATAAAGGGAGTAGAACCGGTTAAGGTACAGGTTAAGCCGAATGCAGTGTTTCCTCAGGTGCCGCAGTACCACATGGCACAGGATGTCCTCATCCAGGTATCACAGATAATTGCAGACTTTGTAAAGCAAGGAGTTCTGAAAGAAGTGATGAGCAGCCCGTGTAATTCACCAATAATGGGTCTGAAAAAGCCTTGTGGAAAGGTCCAAATTGTGCAGGATTTGAGAAAAATAAACGAGATTGTGGTAAAGTGTTGCCCCACAGTGCCAAACCCAGCTGTGATCATGTTTCAGATTCCGTGTGATGCAGAGTGGTTCACAGTTGTGGACCTGTCTCAAGCATTCTTTTCGGTGCCTCTTCATGAGGACAGCCAATTTCTCTTCAGTTTCAAATTCCTGGATAAGGTGTACAGTTGGTGCAGAATTCCTCAAGGGTTTTCTGAGTCACCATCCCCTTCAATCAGATATTGGAGAAGGACTTGGAGTCGTTGGAACTGCCTTTCAGTTCGACTCTAGTGCAGTACATGATGACTTGCTGATTGCATCCAGAACAAAAGATGACTGTAGGTATTACACAATTGCCTTACTGAACCATTTGGGAAAGAATGGACATAACGTGTCCCCAAAGAAGCTGCAGTACTGTCAGAGAGAGATAAAGTACTTAGGTCACTTGATTGAAAGGGGTTCCAGGAGAATATCAAAAGAGAGGGTGATGGCCATACTGCAGATGAATCCCCCGACAACCAAGAGAGATGTCAGGATGTTTTTGGGAATGGTGGGCCACTGTCGCCAGTGGATTCCCAACTTCTCGATTATCTCTAAACCATTGATAAAACTGACAGGCAAGGAAGTTAAGGATGACCGGAGTACCATAATCTTGTCCGAGGAAGAGCTTGAGGCATTCATGGAATTGAAAGAGTGCATGTGCAGGGCGCTAGCTTTGGGTATGCCTGATTACACAGAGCCTTTTCTACTGCTTTGTCTTGAACGTGATGCTTGTTCTTTGTCTGTCTTAACACAGGTCCATGGAAGTGCAAACCGCCCACTAGCATATTTTTCAGCTACTTTGGACCCAGTTGCAGCAACCTTACTGGGCTGTTTGCGCGCAGTTGCAGCAGTTGGTCAGAGCCTCACACAGTGTGAAGGCATAGTGATGGGACATCCCTTAACAGTAATGGTTCCACATTCAGTTGAAATTCTGTTAACCCGAACTAAGACTCAGCACATGACAAATGCTAGGCTAACGAGATATGAGACCAATATACAGGGGTCTCCTAATGTTTCTCTCAAGAGGTGTACCGTATTAAACCCAGCAACTTTACTTCCTGTTGAAAATACTGAGATTAATAATACTGAGGAAGTGGAGCATGACTGTCTTTAGGTAACAGAACTATGCACCAAACCCAGACCTGACATTAAGGATACACAGTTAGAAGAAAATTATTACATTTTGTTTGTCGATGGTTCATGCTTGAGAGACTCAGTCGGAATACTGAGAGCTGGTTGTGCTGTGTGTACAATCACCGGTATCCTAGAAGCTTCCTGGCTCGAAAGAGTGTATTCCACACAAGTGGCTGGATTGATTTCCCTTACTAAGGCATGCCACGCAGCTGCAAACCTGAAAGTCACTATCTATACTGACAGCAGATATGGATTTGGAATTGTACATGATTTTGGCCAATTATGGTCACAGAGGGGTTTCATTTCCTCTTCCGGCTCACCAGTGAAAAATGGCGAACAAATTAAGGATTTGTTGCATGCGATTCAGTTACCTCTTGAAATTGCAGTGGTAAAATGCAATGCCCATGTCAAGTCACAGGACTTTGTGTCAATGGGAAATGGCTATGCAGATAAAGTCGCAAGATTTCGCGCATTGAACTGTATATCGTTCAAGGAACAGTGGGAACTACTACCTGAAACTGAAAATGAAACATGCTTGAATTTTGCATTAAGAGTGGTTGATACATTAGATGAGATAAAATCACTGCAGGGCCCTGCTAGCAGAGAGGAAAAACGCTCCTGGCAGAGAATGCAATGTGTATAGAGGGCTGACGACTTGTGGGTCTCAGAGGAGGGGAAGTTGGTTTTGCCAAACAGTCTTTTGTCACAGTTTGCAAGACTTTACCATGGTCAGGCACATCTTGGGAGAGACGCAATGATCAGATTCTTCAAAATTGATTGGTTCAATCTGAAATTCAGACATGCCGCAGAGGTTACCTGTCACAGGTGCATCATCTGTCAACAGATGAATGCAGGAAAAGGGACTGTGGTGACTTTGAGCCACATAGGGAGAGTTGGAGGTCCGTTTAGCAAGATGCAGATGGATTTCATTGAGATGCCTGTGTGTGAAGGCTTGAGGTACGTGTTGGTGATTGTGTGCGTTTTCAGTCACTGGATTGAAGCCTACCCTACACGTAGAAATGACAGTCTCACAGTAGCAAAGCTGTTGCTTAGAGAGCTAATACCACGGTTTGGATTTCCGGTCTCTTAAGAATCAGATAGGGGCAGACACTTCGACAATGAGGTGAATAAGCTCTTGTGTTCTGCATTGGACATTGAGCAGAAGCTGCATTATAGCTACCGCCCAGAAGCATCAGGACTAGTGGAACAGATGAATGGTACCTTGAAGTCGAGAATGGCAAAAATGTGTGCAGCTACCAATATGAAATGGCCAGATGCATTGCCCTTAGTGCTGATGTCAATGAGAAACACACCTGATAAGAAGATAGGACTATCCCCCCACGAGATATTGATGGGCAGAGGTATGAGGTTACCCACGGTGCCTGCAAATGCTCTTGTGAATATCACGGATGATATGGTGTTGTACTACTGCAAGGGTCTGGCTGATGTGGTCCGCTCTTTTTCTCACCAGGTGGAGGCTAATACATTGCCACCGATCAGTGATCCAGGTCACACCTTGCAAGCCGGAGACTGGGTGGTTGTCAAGAAACACGTGAAGAAGTCGTGTTTCGAGCCGCGTTGGAAGGGTCCATATCAGGTGATGCTGACAACAACTACTGCTGTGAAATGTGCAGGTGTTCCAAACTGGATACATGCCAGTCACACAAAGAAGGTGATGTGTCCGACTGATGAGGAACTTGAAGTGTCCCAAACAGCAACTGCAGAGAAGGAAGTCTCAGGGCCGGAGAGTATACAAAGGGGAGAGCCCACTGAGGACGGCTTAGTGCCTCAAACAGTAAACAGACGTTGAAGACGAAGGGGAAGGAGCAGAAGGAGGTCAAAGTACATCACCTCCTCCTGAGCCGCTTGCAGGACCATCAAGAGAAAACACCATAGCACAAGAGGAGGGTGCTGTTCAACGTCCTGAAAGGGCAAACAGAAAGAAAATGCATAAAGGTGATAACTGGCCAAAGAAGCAAGCTGCAAGGGAGAAAGTGATCCTGGGTGACACAATAGAGGAAGAAATTGACACAACTAGAAAAGAAGATCTCAGTGAAGGAGAGTTGCAAAGCGAACGCAGATTGAAAAGAAAAAGCGTTGCAAATAGAAGGTACGCAGGTCCTGAATGGGCACATGCAATGACATCTGAATGGCAACAAGAATTCTTAGCGTTCTGTTTTGATCGAGAGGTACCAGGCCAATATTACAGCACCTGAAATCAACCAGAGAAAGAGACTGTGTTAAAAAAAAAAAAAAAAATTGAAAGCTGAAAAGCTGAGAAAAGAGACTGATAAATTACCGGATGTGACATTGATAACCTGAATTGACACTGAAAACTGATTTTGACAAGCTGCTAACCTGATTTGACAGAGCGGTGCTGGGGTGAGTGGAACACTGTAAATACTCGCAGAAAGAAAGAGAGACTTTGCATTAAGAAGAAAAAAAATTAAAAAAATAGCTTTTAAAACGTCCTCAAGTTGATTGTTTGTCTTATATTTTCTGCTGTCTGATTCTTTATAGATCATGGCTTACACTAGAGGTAGTAGCAAGAAGGGTAAGGTGTGTGGTTGGTTAAGTGCTATACTAGGTATTGTGTGTGCAATAATAATTATAGGTGTTATTGTGGGAATGCCTTGGTTGGATAAAAAGGTGACTAACAATGCTTCAAAACTGATTCAGATTCCAATTATTATTGCGCACACAATACCTAATATAACACAGTATAAAATTAGTTAGGGGTTTCATTAAGCCGACACTAACCTTTGGCACAGCTTATGCGCACCGCAACAATTTGACCTGTCTACTAACACCTGTAGAGAAGAGCTTTTTAGATCACACTGATGATAGACGCAAGGCACTGAAAGAAAGGCTAGAAAAAGGACTAGAAAAACGCACATATGCAAATGATTATGCTTACACCGCAATAAAGACGCAAGGCAAGCTAGCTATAGATGCCTTACATGTAGGAAGTCTTTGTATATATAGGCCAAAATCTGAGCACAACGCTTTATTTGTGGGAACGAGTGAATGCAAGCATGTGTTTTTGTTTCAGAGTAGATGGACATTCATGTTAAATGGACAGGATCCAGCGATCCCTGGGATCTATTACGTATGTGGACTAAGGCCCATATTTATACTTTTTGACGCTAAACTGCGCTAACGCAGTTTAGCGTCAAAAAGTTTTGCGCCGGCTAACGCCATTCTGAAGCGCCATGCGGGCGCCGTATTTATTGAATGGCGTTAGCCGGCGCAAGCAGACCGGCGCTGCCTGGTGTGCGCGAGAAAAACCACGTACACCAGGCAGCGCCGGCGTAGGGGGAAAATGGCGCATGGGCGTCTTAAAATGGGGCAAGTCAGGTTACGTCGAAAAAATCATCGTAACCCGACTTGCGCCATTTATTTTCGACGCCCATCCCCCATCAACATGACTCCTATCATTGTAAAGATAGGAGTCATGCCCCCTTGCCCAATGGCCATGCCCAGGGGACTTCTGTCCCCTGGGCATGGTCATTGGGCATAGTGGCATGTAGGGGGGCACAAATCAGGCCCCCCTATGCCACAAAAAAAATAAAAATACTTACCTGAACTTACCTTAATGTCCATGGGATGGGTCCCTCCGTCCTTGGGTGTCCTCCTGGGGTGGGCAAGGGTGGCAGGGGGGGTCCCTGGGGGCAGGGGAGGGCACTCTGGGCTCATTTTGAGCCCACTTGTCCCTTAACGCCATCCCTGACCCAGGCGTTAAAAAGCGGCGCAAAAGCGCCGTTTTTGGCCACGCCCACTCCCGGGCGTCATTTTTGCCCGGGAGTATAAATACCACGTAAAGGCCTGGGAGTCATTTTTTAAGACGTGAACGCCTCCCTTGCATATCATTAACGCAAGGAAGGGGTTCACGCTAAAAAATGACGCACACTCCGGGCACTTTGGCGCCCGAAGCGTCTAACGCCAGAGTATAAATATGGCGTTAGTTGGCGTTAGTTTAGCGTCGAATTTGCGTCGAAAAAAACGACGCAAATTCGGCGCAACCAGAGTATAAATACGGCCCTAAATGCTTATTACCGTCTCCCAAAGGGATGGTATGGGACATGTTATTTGGGAATAGTTTTCCCAAAGATCTACCAGATTGATGACTTAAAACAAATACCTAAAATGTCTGAATTACAACATGCTAGACAAAAGAGAGAGACAGCGGCTGCTGTCGTTGGTGACATATTTGGAGCCATAATTCCTTCAGTAGGGGTTATCTTAAACTCCATAAAGATTCGAAAGTTGTCTACTACTGTGGATAACATGCTGACAAATTTCACAGGGGCTATACTCCTGATGGAAAGTAAACTTGCTGCGGAAAGAGCTATGACTCTTCAAAACCGGCTTGCTTTAGACATTCTTTTAGCGAAGAGTGGTGGAGTCTGTAAGATGCTTAACGAGCGCCATTGTTGCTCGTTCATACCTGACAATAGCAAAAAGATTAGAAGTATGCTTACTAACCTAACAAGATAGTGCAGATTTGAAGGATTTGAAGGATCCTGGAGTTTGGGAGAAAGTTGGGAAAGGAATTACCAGAGTAGGGAGTTGGTTTAGTAATATTTGGAATGGGGTACTTGCAAAAAATATTAGGGGGTCTATTAATTGTTCAGATTTGCCTATTGGGATTATGGGGAGCATGCAATATTAATGAAAGAATCAAAAGAAATCTGACAAAACGAAGCAAAAGAAATGAAGAAAATGAAAGGGAGAAAATGTTTAATGAAATTTGGGAAAGCTCACACAAAGGGCAAGATGTTGAAATGTGCATTATGCGCAAGGTGAAAAATTGAAAGCGAAAGGTCGAAAAGGAAAGGTTTGTGTGATAACAAAGGTCATCAGAGGAGGGACTGAGAGAGCGTAGCTTATATAATCTATATTAACATGGAATGTTTATGAACTAATGTATATTAATGCCGCATAAAAATTGTATTAACATGTTTTGCTAAAACATGCACTTGAAATGTGACCACGGGGAGTGGCCGCCAATGTATACGGGGACTAATGAAACTGACTAATAATGGTGAAATGTTTATTAAATTGTGATTTTACATTAATGTTGAAAGGCTAAATCTATTAGATTGTTGCTAATGAAGCAGTAGGTCTTAGTTAGCATGAGTCGAGGCCTAGCTGCCTGACTCTCATATTAAATGTATTTTTCTAACGTGCAGTGTGCTGACTTGCTAAAGGACATGAACTCTTGTTTTTTTCAAAAGTTAGATGCTGGATGTAACTGTAGTAGATCCGTTCTCATGAAATTCACCCACCTATAGTAACATTTTTAGCTAAATGCAACAGTGTAGATTAACAAGGTCGCCTAAACCAGTACGGACAATGGAGCCACTGACTGAAGATGTGCAAAGGACCACAAGACGATGAAATCATCCCGGACATTCCACCCGTTAAAGACGTCAATCATAAGAACCAATAAAATACGTGAGAACTGTTGTGGGGTAACAAATTTGATGAGCTAATGTGTTTTTTATTGGTTAAAGATAGTGGGGTGCAACCCCTTGTCCAATCAAATTTTAGGGGAATGTACCACGAAAAGGGGATAAAAACCCTTGTCACCAGGAAGTAAATTAGAATTAGGGAGCAGGAGACTAGGAGAGGGGGAGGTGCTGATGCTATTTGCTATGACTCAGACACTTTGTCACTCTGCATAGAGACTTTGCTGTTTGGTTCTTAAAACCATTCTGTCCTTAGATTGCCCATTTACACTTTACCTCCTTATGAGGGAAGTGCCCCTTTTTTCCCTTTTGCTGGAGCTGAATCTCTTTTGATGGTGAATCAACTGATGTCCTGAAGACGAAGACAGAACCTGAGTGCTGACCAATTTTGGAGGGTAACTATATGACAATGAAATTGTGATTGTCTGTTTGCTTTTTCTTTCTAGGTACCAACTGCTTTTCTTTTGACAGGAGCCATAGTTAGATGTTTTCCAAATTGGTGTTACGAAATTGTTTTTGCATGAAGCCCAACATGCCAATGCTAATTAGAGGTTAGGTGAGGGGTTCACTAAAACGGATGCAAATAGACAAATGACTGAATCTATGCTTTGTTGAACAATGCACTGATGTACTCTGCTAATGATAGTCTATGTTCACGCCGTGCTATATTCTAATGTTTGTGATTCTTGCTTTGATGAAATCTTATCAGAGTTGCCATATTGTGACTGTGCTATTGTGTTTCTTGGTTTTAAGACTAATAAACCTGCTAGTAGTATTGTAACCAATAGGGAATAAACATCACTAAATTCATACTAAACTGGTGTGGTTATTCATGACTGCAAGGTCATGGTGGTGTCTTGAGTTTGATTAATGACTTTGACTAAAGTGAAATGCATTATTTTGATACATATTGATGACATTATTGACATATTGATTGACATGTTGATTAGCTATCTCGTCCTAAGGTGTTTCTCAACAGGGTCAAAAGATTCATTGGCCTAAAACGAGTCCCAATGTGTAATAATGTATCATAAAGGGACGCGTTCCCAATATGACAGAGCAATGTGATAGTATACCTCCTCCTCATCAGCCAATGAAAGTAAGTGTGCACGCACATAACAATGCTTTGCATCTAAAGTGTGTGTATATTCTTGAAATAATCTAGAATAAACATTTGTTGAATAATCTTCTTTCATGTAATCTACAAATGATGCTTTCAAATCATCCTCATCGACGTCAGTTAAAATTGTTGCGTTAGTAAATGAAAATATACAATTCTCTGTCTCTTGTGTGAAGTCTATCACTAATAATAATGTAGTGACTACAAATACTATTACTAATAATGTAATACCCATAATAATTTTGCATCTAGCCTTTGGTTAGAACACAAGTTTCTCTAAAGTCTGATATTTTCAAACGATATGTGTAGCAGCAAAAGCTAATTTGCTTTCAAAGTTACTTATTTGCACACAGTCTTTATTTTTATTTTCTTTGTAATTCAGTTAGATTCTTGCAGCTTTATGTACAGCAATCTTTGTATAGTCTTCCTTAGCCCTATTCTGTGTTCTTTTAAAATGTGATCCCTACTCTTCTACTGCAACCTTAGACCTAGGTAAATCTTCTTAATTATTTTTGTTTAGCAACATGTCAGTTTTTCTTTCAGTCTATTAACGCAGGTCATTCAGTGAGTTATTTTATTCTTTCCGAAATTATTTGAGCATCTTTTCCTAAGTTAAACTCTGACAACTTCAGGGTGGCTCAGGTAGTTCTTTGCGGCAGATATTGGGACATTTAGCACATGGCTCATGTAGTAAGTCCATTCAGGTGCTGAAGTAGGGTCCCTACATGAACAGGGTGTAACCCACTGCCAACTAAACTACACACACACACACTGCATTAGCAGGTCTGAGACATGTTTACAGGGTTACTCATGTGGGTGGCACAATCATTACTGCAGGCCCACTGATAGCATTTGATTTACATGCCCTGGGCACACATAGTGCACATTACTAGGGACTTACTAGTAAATCAAATAGGCCAATCATGGAGAAATCAATCACCTATCCCATTTAGACGGAGAGCATTTGCACATTAGCACTGGCCAGCAGTGGTAAAGTGCCCAGAGTCTTAAAGCCAGCAAAAATGAAATTTAGCACAGGTTCAAAAACAAGAGGTCAGAGGTAAAGAGACAGGGAAAAACAAGCCAAGAGCTGGCAGGTCTAACAGCATGGTACACAACAGTGACACACATCTTCTGCATTCATCCTGAATCTGGGGTTAAATCATTCCTGTCTAAAAGGCCTTATAATTGCATCCTATCTAAATGTGTGGGGCCATGGAAGTGTTGTGTTATGGGAGATAACAAACTGTCTGGCAACACAATGGTCTCCCATCAGCTGAAATCTAAATGTCATTTGCATCCTTTGCAAATCCTTGTGTGATGAAACCCTGCTGTTCTGCTTCTATGACATTTTCCTGCAAACTTTTGCATTCTTTCCATGTATCAAATATAGACATCAAGATTGAAAAGATAGTGTCTTCTTAAGATTCATCTGTGAATGTTCCATTAAATGTGCAGGCCACAATTGCACAATAATGTGCAACTTCATCAGTGTACCTGTTTCCCACTGTGACATAACCATTGTCAATCATGTGAGCTGAACAGTTGACAACAGCAATTTCAGTTGGGAGCTGCAAAACTTCTAGCAGTCTCCTCACATATTTGCCATTTCTTACTGATGATTCAGAAGATGTCATGAAACCTCTTTGTGGCCATAACTGTCCAAAGTCACGGACCACACAAAAGCCATAATGACTATCTGTAAATATTGTCACTTTCATTTGGGCTATTAAACTGCAAGCTCTGCTAAGGGCAATTAATTCTGCTACTTGTGCTGAGGTAATACCTCAAAACAAGGAATCTTCCACAATGTCTTGAATTGTGCAGACAGCATAAGCTGCTCTCAGGAAACCATCATTTGTTTTCAAACATGAGCCATCAACATAAAATACATAATCAAGCAATTAAATGCTCATCTTTTAAGTCGGGCCATGGCTTGGTGCATAATTCAGTATCATCAAGACAGTCATGTTCAAAATCATCAGATATATCACTTTCAGGTAAAGGTAGTAGGGTGCTGGGATTCAAAATATCACATTTTCAGAAGGGAGGATTTCCTGTTCATATTTGGTGAGTCAGGGACTGCTCATCTACTAGGTTTTGGTTCTGGTAAGCAAAATTGCTACAGAGTGAAGGACCATGTTGGTTAAATGATGTCCCATCACTTTGCTTTCACATCTCTAAATATTTGTACTTAGGGCTGCCACTGATTTCAGACACCCAGACAGCCCTGCAGTGATGGGATCAATAGTAATGGAAAAGTAGGCCACTGACCTCCTTGCTTCACCATGCATTTGAGTAAGCACTGAGAGAGCATAGCCTCCCCCTCACTGCGAAGGAATGTAAACAATGTAATGTAATTTGGCATTCCTAGTGTCAGGGTATGGTAGAGTCTTTCTCCCAGCTCTAGGAAAGCTTTCATGCATTTGCTGTCCCATGGAAGCGGATTAGGCACATCTTTGTGTGTCAGCCTTGTAAAGGCTTAGCCACCAGGGAAAAATTAGGTATCCACTTTCTACAGTAGCCAACCATTCCCAGAAATATTCTGACTTCTCTGTGCGTTTTCAGAGTACCCATCCTTAGAATAGTCTCCAATCTCTCTTGCTAAACTTTTCTAGTTCCTTTTTCAATTATATATCCCGCATGTTGGACTTCTTGACAGTATTGTAGTTTCCTCGGGGACTCTTTATGTCCATTCTCAGCTAGGTGATTTTTTAACACAATGGTATCCTGTTTCCAAGCCTCCCTATGCTTTTTGCCACAAGCAAGTCATCAATGTATTGCACAAGGACTGAATTACAATGCATTTTCAATGTCTCAAGATATTTCTTCAAAATCTGATTAAATATTGAAGGACTTAGCACCTTGCCAGAACTGTCTGTTGAAACAAAAACGAGAATGGGAACTGCCTGTCCTCATGCAATGGAATCGAAACGAAATCCAGACAAAGGTACACAACAGGGGACCATGCTACTGTGCACGGAATTTGATAGAGTATGGTGGCTGGATTTCATACCATGGGAGAACATGGGGTAACGATTTTGTTTATATTTCGCAAATCTTGAACTGTTTTAAACTTCCCACTGGGCTTCTGTAAGCCCATAATCAGTAAGTTGCAAGGACTCTCGGCTATTTCTATCAAGATCTCTTTCTTCATACATATCCTTCAGTTATTGGTGTTATTTCTGCCAATATCTCTTGGGCCAAATGATTGGGTGGTGTTCTTGGGAAATACTAAGTTTGGCTTGACTATGATACGGACCGGTTCTACACCTGTGATTAGTCTCATTTCTTTTCCTGTAAGATCCCATACTTCTGGATTCAAAGTCTCTCTCAAATCAGAGGACAATCCCTCTATTGTTTTCATTGGATAAAACCATACAGCATCTTGTTGAGCTAGCTTGAATTCCCCACACTCATCTTGAGTTTGGAATTCTGCTCCATCTGGTGTATAATAAATTGTAAAATTTAACTTGCAAAATAAATCACGTCGTAGCAGATTTACAGGATTTGAGTCACATGCAACAAACTTGTGGTTTTTCAAAATGAACCTATTTTTACAGGAACCTCTTCTGAAATTGGATTTGTAACCTGTAACCTGTTTATTTGTAACTCCTACATCTTGGATGTTCTTCCCTGAGAAGTGTAGGTCTGCTGTTCTAACAATGGAATGGGTAGCACCTGTGCCAATAAGAAACGACCCTTGATGGGCATTTACCTCACCTTCTATAAATGGTCCCCTCTAGTCAACCTCTAAGAATATACCTAGTAAGCAATCTTCCTCCCCTCTCTGGCACCATCATTGAGAAGTGTCAGAGTCAAAGCTTTCACTTTCAATCATAGGAAATTGCTGAAACATGTTCTGGTTCTGTGCCTGAAAAGTATTTTATTTACTCGGGCATCTGATTCAATTTAATTTTAGGATTACCCACATTCTGTTGAACTATCAGGGTATGTGGGACCTGCATCATTGGAGCCTGAGTTTAAATTGGCACTTGCACTTGTTGAACAGCTACATTTTGCATCTGCACGTTATTCCCTCCTTGCATGTGATTATTAACACTCATTCTATCTGGATTTAGTCTACACCCTCTCTTCCAATGCCTGATCTTGTTACAGAAGCGATAAGAAGTCATTTTCTTCAGTGTTGCTACATCTACTACTAAATGTGGATCAATTTGATCTCCTTGACCACTACCCTGCAAAGCAACCAGACCTCCTTGAACACCATGCAATCTAGCTTGAAACCCAAATCCTTGCATGCCATTTTGAAAATTGACACCTTGCATTGCACCAACATTCTCTGCAAACTATTGATTCTGAAAAACATTTTGGCCCACCTTCGCTTGTGCCAGTATAAACACTTCCTTACGCTTCTTCTGCTTCAACTCCTGTTCATCACTAAACTACTTGGCATATTTCAGAATCTCATCCAATGACTTGTATACCAGCAAATCTCATTTGTCTGTATATACTGATTAATCTCAGACCTCAATCCAAGAGCAAACTGTGAAATAAAGAATCCTATATCATTCTGCTCAAGGTGTGATTGACCTGTATGCTGCTGAAGCACTTTAATAACTTCTCTTTGGAGGAATTCTGCCATGCACGAAAGTAATCACCTCATTATATTTATCCAGAACAGTAGGTGAATTAGTGCGAGAATCTCTTGGTGGCTCTGAATTTGGCCAATGTACAGCAATTTTACATTCAACCAACAAATCATTCAAGACAACAATATCAAAGAATTGATTAAATCAGTCCACAACACATTTGAAAATCTTAACAAATCTTTCAACCTTTGTGCAATACTGCAGGGGTTTTTCTCTCAATTTGGAGAAATTATTTGTAAATGATGTAAGATGTGCTCTACTTCAAGGCACATGGACATTCCCTCCACCTGGTATTTCTCTTAATGTATAAGCCGAATCTTCTCCATCATCTGGGGAACCTGGAGATGGCTTTCTCTTTACTTAAGCCACTTCTGGTGGTTTCTTTATCTTTTCATGTTTTTTTGCCCATTTGCTTTCTAATTTCTCAAAGTCACTCCATCTGCGGACGGTTTTCACTAATTCAATAATGTGCAATTGCATTCCTGAAGAATGCATTGTCTCAATAGATTCATCATCCAAATACACCCTAAACATTTTCTGCAACTGGAAGCTTTTTAAAAGATCAACTTTATATTTATTTGCTAATGCAGTCAATTTGTCATGTACAGTTGCAGCGCACCTAGCCATTTCTTTGCATGGATAAATCAGCTTTTTGGTATTGCTTCACATATTCTAAATCTAAACATCCTATAATTATTTCTTCTAATTCTATTTTTAGTCTCAGGACATTTAGTGGTCTCTCTCTTTCTGTACTCTCACTAGCACCTGGACTTTCTACATTCTCTGTTTTTGCACTTTAGCTGGCAGCTCCTTTAAACCACGGGGGAAATATCCCATCTTCAAACAAATTTGTTTCACCTTGTGCTATTGTTGTCATAAAGGCAATTCTCGTTCTTTCCCCTAATGTTTGAATAGTCTGTGGTGGTGTCTATATAACAATCTATGAATTTGGGACAATATTAATTGGAGCATTTGGTGTGCCCAATTCCACTGATTGTGCTGTGATAACCCTAGCAGCAGGTGCTGGTACAGTCACAATGGAAGCAGTAACCCCTCTAGGGAACACTGCCTGTACAGTGTCAGGCATATTTGTAGGTAGCACAGGTTGTATAACAGACTGTGTCACAATATGTTGTGTCATAACGGGCTCTGTCATCGATAATAGTCTTTCAATCTGGAAAGCATTTGGATCCACAAGGACTGTAGCTACTGTCACATTATTAGTTAAAATTCCCTCAGTACTTGTCATAGGAGCCACATAAGGTGGTGGACATGCAGTCAATAATTAGTCCAAAATCTCATCTCTTGAATCAAATTTATTTTTATATTTTTCATTTTCGCCCTTCTTAACTTTTGCCTTTTTTGGTTTCTCTGGTTGTTCTGATTGTTCATTAGTAATGACAGGACATAATCTAGTTCCCTCCTCCATATTCTTTCTCCACCTCAGTTGTTGCTCATATGATATTGCATCTGTGTAATTTCTCATAGCTCTTTTTGCTCATCTTTGGTATTTTTCTCTATCCCTAGAATGAGCCATTTTCTCCCAAGCACTTAGTGCTTCAAATTGTGCAGGTCTCGGAGGAGGCTTCATGTTGCAAAGTGTTTCTCGTAGTCTGTCAATAATTCTTAAATTGAATGTACTCCATCTAGGAAAGCTCAATGGACCCTCTTTCTAACTGATATTGGACCATTGGTGAAGTTATACACATGTATGTAAACCTTCCTCAATCATCATATGATGAGCTGGCGTACTCTCAGAAGGTGCCTCTTCACTTCTCCATACTGCAATAGTCACATCACCTCTCATTAAACTTTTAATACCTTAGAAAAATGTAATGATTTCAAATGTAACAAATGGCAACCAACCAAATAAAAATCTCCAATGTTTTGATTCTACTCTGTATATGTCAATTCTCAGTAAGCCCATCTTGAAATCTCAGAGGGGTGCTGTACATCAAACAACCAATTACTGCATGGCTCTCCACACAGCTCAACTAATCTCTGCCCTATGCTTCACATCAACCGACCAATTCCAGCACGCACAGTATGACACAACAACCTGCTCCTTGCAGCGGCTCACCCTGCTCTACAATTTCTTCATACTCATACAAAGCTGTAGTTCTACTATTCTATGCATTAAATAAAATTACACTCTTTGTCTGCCCTTTCTAAAGAAACCAAATAGAACAATTCAACACCTGGAATATTTAGGTTTTTACACCCTCTGACTTTTCTCAACCAAATAGAGTTTTTGGCACATCAATGAAATCTGGACCAGTTTGAAATGACCTGAATCAATGCAGTGTCAACTTTGCACAACAGGTTCCACTAACAATATTAGTGCAATCACCACAAATTGTTACTGTCCCTGTCTCAAAAGTGCAATTGTCGACATCTCATAACCTCCACCACAAATCCTTAGCAGGCAAGAAAATCATAAATAGACTTTTTATTTATCTATCCTGGGATCTTAGACTACTTCTTAATCCAATGACCTTTTAATCTTCTTCTTCAACAAAAGCACATAAACATCAACACATCATACACGTCAACACGCATACACCAATGCCAAGTAAAACCACAATAATCAATTTTGACGCAAAACCCTATTGATATTCATTCGTCCAATTCTGCAACTGCCTTAGAAAACCACACTGTGTCGATCTTCTAGCTTGGGCTTTGAGCAATGGGACATGGGCTTCTATCTAATTCAGGGCAATTTTTAATTACTACAGCTCTTCTTTGTCATTACAAAACCACCCTCTTGATACCAACTTTGGTGGAGTGGGGACTTTAGTTAAATATTTGGTTTACAACACAGTCTTACTAACTCAGCAAATCAGTAGTCCCTGCTGTCCAGGCCAATAGACCTTGGACATAAGTGACAATAAAATAGGAGCTGCAAAGCAAATCTAGTCAAACTAGTCATCACAGGTTTCAAAGTAAATCTCTTGGGAGTCAATGATGAGAGTTGGTGCGACTTTCAAAGCTTTATTAAACTCTCAGGTTTCTAAATCTTATTAGTGGAATCAATATTAAATCTCATCAATACAATTAGATCAGCAAATTTAATCATAAATAATCAATAAAAAATTATAGCATTTAAGCGTGGTTCATAAAGGAAATTCCCTATTCTAAGATTAGAGAATGAGGGAAAACATCAGTCAAAACCCATAAAGAGCTCCAAAATCGAGAGGTGAATGCATGAAGCTTTTAGCATCAAATCTCAAATATTGATCAAGGCAAAACGTCCCATAAAGAGAAGTTAAAGAAATTCAGTAGAGACTCAGAGCAGCCCAGATTCAGGCAGGAAAAATGAAAAGGTCTCTCAGAATGAATCTGGGAAGCATCTGCAAAGGGTTCTGCAGAGAGTCTAGAAAGGGTTTGCAAAGAGAGTCTCTCAGCCCACTCTAGGAACACGTACTTTGATAGAGTTTCATATCAACATTCAAAACAAGTTGTTTCCACCTTCAGTCCTCTCATCCAATAAGTTTGCGGTGTCTTCATGGGAACAGGAATATTTTCCTCATCTAAGCAGTCTAAAGACAAGGGTCTACATATAGGGCCAGATGTAGGAGGTATTTTGCATGGTGCAATCTGCACAAATCGCAGTTTGCGCCATGCATAATGCTCATTGCGATGCTCATTCACAATTTGTGAGTCGGTACCGACTTACAAATTGTGAATGCGACTCACAAACAGGAAGGGGTGTCCCCTTCCTAATTGCGACTTGCACCGCAATGCTAAATTGCTTTGTGAAAGCGAATGCGGTCGCAAAGCAATTCGCAAAAGGGAAGGGGTCCCCATGGGACCCTTTCCCCTTTTTGAATGTTGCTCAAGAGGTTTTTTCAGAGCAGGAAGTGGTCCAATGGACTGCACTGCCTACTCTGAAAAAACCAAACCAAATGGTTTCATTATTTTTTTTTATTTTGCAACTCGTTTTCCTTTAAGGAAAACGGGCTACAAAATAAAATAACAAAAACTGCTTTATTTAAAAAGCAGTCACAGACATGGAGACAAAATGCAATTCACCTCATTAATATTAATGAGGTGGGTCTTTGCTACCCCATAGCGAATTGCAGACGGTGTCTGAGACACCGTTCTGCATTAAGATTTTGCAAATCGGAAATTGCGAGTCGCACTGACACACATTTCCGATTCGCAAAATCGGAACTTCCTACATCTGGCCCATATTAATATTCAAATGAAACATTTTGTAGAAAGTTAGGAAAGTTCCCACCATTATCTTACTTTAAGAGAACTACAGTTCATGTTTCTGCATTTACTTCACACAATTAGATTATAGTTTTCTCATCCATCCTAGCTAACAAGACTATTGTTGATGTAGAAACATTCTGCGGAAATTAAACTAACCATGTTAATACATTATTATATTTTATGAAAACCAAGCCTGTGGGAAAGTCAAAATCTAACCTTTTATAATTGAGTCATGCATATCTTAATGTGTCAGCTTTACTGAATATTACCATTTCACAGTCCTGTCCGAGGTCAGCCTGTAAAAACAAAAAAGTGCATTCTGCAGCTATTCAAACTTAATACTCATAAATGTGAAAGCCTAGTGCTCTCACTTCCTTTTAAAAATGTTTTTTTTTGTCTAAAGCCCACACCTTATTTTACATGTAAATTGCATTAATTTTTACTCTTTAAAAATGCCTTAGCAATCTATATGTGTCTTGTTGCCGGACAGGGGTGTAGGTGGGTCAGTGGCCCACTCTACTTTCTTTTATTCTCTCTTGAACTTTTCAGAGAGTGTGTTTGTCCTTCCTGCTGAGCTGATTTCAGCCTAGCCTGTCAAGTACTACAGCAGTGCATCCTACCATATATTTATGGTGGAGAGCTAGCTGTTCACGAGGTCTCTAGTTGCTCTTGGCAACTTGTACGTATATAAGCAGTACAGTAATCCACTGGCATCCAATTGGTTTCAAAGAGCCATGTTATCAATCTTCTACTGTCACCTTGGGCAGATATTGCCTGTACATATTTATGTGTGACGGGCCACAGCCGTCCTGTCTGCTGCTGACAGCTCCACCTGCATTCCTGAGCCTGATTGAGATCGCTCGCCGACATTTCGGAGCCTGATTACAACAGCTCCGCCTGCATTCCTGAGCCTGATTGTGACAACTCTAACTGCATTCCTGAGCCTGATTGAGACAGCTCTGCCCGTTTCCTGAGCCTAATTGCATCTGTTAACACCCCTGTTGATGCCTCCTTTGCACCACTGCCGCTCCCGTCCTCCCATCCTCACCCCTCCTACCTCCCAGGACATATAATGAAGGCTGCAGTGCCCTCTCACTCCCCACCTCTACACCAACAAGGAGCTAAAGGCCCTGAACATCAGACACCCCATTAACAGCTACTTCACAGCCTCCCCACGCTCAACCTGCCTACAGTACCATTTTTCCTGCAAAGCGGGCCCATCTGCGCACACTAATGCCCGCACTGCACCCACACAGAGGACTACGAAAAAACAAGTACCACTCCAGTGAATTCTGCTAAATGCCTGCTCCTTATGCAAACATGCCATGTAAATCTGGTACATCATCATCACCAAAGTCCCAGACATTGCCTTCATTACTGAAACATGGCTAACACCCTCCTCAAACCCCGAAATTGCACGGCCACTCCTGACGGCCACAAATGATTAACCGAGACCGAACCATAAAAAATGGTGGGGTCATCGCCATGATGTTCAAGAAAAGCATCCAATGCACCATCACCGATGACGACCCAACGTCCCTCATGGAACACCACAGCTTCTGATTCCAGACCGATGCCAACACCACGATGTGAGGCACCCTCACATACAGTCCCCCGGGACCACGCCTAGCCTTCTGCGATTAACATCCTCATCGCCCCCTTGCCATTGACTCCTTACACTACATCCTACTTGGCAATCTCAATTTACATCGGCCTCATGCAACTGGTCACCAACCCACCCACAAAGCAGGACACACACTGGACACCATCTTCACTTCTAGCGACTGAATCAGTTTCACCCACGTGATTGAAGTCAACTGGACTTACCACGTCATTGTCCACTGTACTATCTCCAATTCCGATCACACCACCTTCAAGCACCTCAGCACCCCTCACCCGAAGCTGGGGCAAGGTAACCAAGACCCTATGGGCACAGGCCGTAGGCACCGCACGACCTGAGCCCGTGGCTGAACTCAACCTCAACCAGGCCATCCATAATGTCACTACCTGGATCACCAAATCTGCCCACATAGTCACTCTGCTGAAACAAGCTAAAGCCAACAACACACACCGGAGCTCAGACACCCCAAACGTGACTTCCAGCGACTCGAGAAACAATGGTGCATGACCAAAGACCCTCTGATAGAGCTGCCTATAAGGCAGAACTCAACAATTACCACAACCACATCAAGGCAGCAACAAGAGCATGAATCACTGCTCTCATCGACACCTCAGCCAACCATACTAAATAACTCTTCAGAATCATCAAGGGATTCTCTAACCCAAAAGCCGCAGAGACCACCATCTACTCATCCCAGGAACTCCATGACACCCTCTCACACTACTTCCACAGCAAGATCACCACCACATACAAAAATGTTGACCATTTTCAGCCTAGACAATATCGCTCAAGCAGCAAACACAATAACCTCCTGGTCCCAGCTTACCACACAGACGACTGCACCCATCATGTCATCCATCCACTCTGGGACACCCACTGACCTCTGCCCCCACTGGGTTTTCAACCTCAGAGCCAACACTATTAGCACGGAACTAACCCACATCCTCAACACCTCCATCTCCACGACAAACGCCTGGATGAATGGAAGCATGCAGAGGTCAGAACGCTCCTAAGGAAACCCTCCGCAGAACCCAGCGACCTCAGAATCTACAGACTGATCTCTCTGCTCCTCGCCCTAGCCAAAGTGCTCGAGAAAGCCATCATCCAACAGCTCACCGACTACCTCGAATGAAACCACCTCCTGAATACCTGAATCAAGATTCTGGCCAACCACAACAGGGAGACTGCACTGATCGCCACCACAGATGACATCAGGACCCTCCTTGACTGAGGAGAGTTGGCAGCTCTGATCCTTCTGGACCTCTCTGCAGTGTTCGATACAGTCTCCCACCACACTCTCCTGAACAGACTCCACAACATGGGCATTCAACAAAACACCCTTAAGTGGGTCACCTCTTTCTTCTCAGGCCTCACACAAAGCATCCGCCTTCCTCCCTTCACTTCTACACCCAAGAGCATCACCTGCATCATACCTCAAGGATCCTCCCTCAACCCAAACCTGTTCAACATCTACATAACGTCCATCTCAGACATCGTCAGATCCTACAAATTCAATATAGTCTCCAACGCCAATGACACTCAAGTAATCCTCTCACTCACTGAAACCCCCACAATGCCAAAGTCAACTTCCGCAGAGTCATGACCAATGTAGCAAAAGGGATGAAAAACAGCTGCCTCAAACTAAACTTGGACAAAACAGAAGTCTTGATCTTTGGGAAGAACACCTCTACATGGGACCACAGCTGGTGGCCGGCAGAACTCAGACCAACGCCCTCTCCATCAGACCACACGTGAAACCTCAGCATCATCCTCGACTGCCAACGATCCATGAATTGACAAGTAACCTCAGTCATCTCCTCCTGCTTCTACATCCTCTGTATGCTCCACCGAATCTTCAAATGGATCCCTACAGACACCAGAAAGGGAGTCACGCCCCCCTGGTCACCAGCTGCCTTGACAATGGCAATGCTGTCTGTGCCTAAGTGTCCTCCTCCTAGCTACTTAAAAGGCTCCAGACTCTACAGAACACCACAGCCAGACACATCCTCAACCTCCTTAAGCTCTCAAGCATCACCCCACACCTCAGGAACCTCCACTGGCTCCCTGTCCAGAAGAGATGCCAATTCGAAATCCTAACACTCACATAGAAGGGTCTCTAATACCTACGGCCGTCCTACATCAACTATCGACTGAGTATCTATGTCCCAGCAAGACAACTACGATCCACCTCACTAAACCTCAAGCACATTCCACGCATCCATCGCAGCTGCAGCAGAGGCCACTCTTTCTCCTACACAGCAGCCAAGTCATGGAACAGCCTCCTCCTCCACCTCCAAACAGCTCATTCCCTGGCGGACTTCTGAGGGAGACTCAAGACGTGGCCTTTCGACTGAGACACAGCACCCTCAGCACCCTTAGGGGGGACAGTGCTACGCTTTACAAATGCTGTGATTGATTGATTGACGTGTTGGGGATTCTGAATTGGCTATTCCCAATATTTTTAGCAACAGTAACTCTATGCTTCAAGAATGGTCAATTTTATTTTTGCTTTTAGCCAAGGTTTTTCTTTTAGCTTGATATGGTCCTAGCAGCTTCCCCAATAATGAAGTGTGGCAAAACAAATCAAGTACTGACAGAGCCAATATGGTGGTTAACGACTGACCTATTGATTTTGCCAGTACTTGTTTTTAAGTAGCTTGTTGCTCAGGGGCTTTTATGTTGGAAAACCTGTTGGGATTATATTTAAACAGGGAACGCTGACCTGTGTTGTGTGTTTCCTTTCAAAAATCTGAAAAGAGCTTTGCTGATGGATGTCTTAATGTGCGCAGTTCCACCCGAAAAACCACTGATCATGCAAAGCATTTCACAGCTAGGAGATTTAGTAAACATCGGACTCATTCCATTTTAATATGTGCTAGAACGATAGGAATGTGAGAACAAGTGGTGATGATTGTGGTCTGTGTGTCTGACTGAACCCTTTCTTTTCTGTGAGTAAACCACGGACCGGGACCCGTGCCAGAGGGCCATTGCCTCAGAGTGATCAGTCACTTCCAAATTAAAAACACCCACAATTGCTGCACCATGAACACAGGCATCCATTCTTATTAAAGTCAAAGTACAACGACGTGCGGTTGTGAGTAATATTTAACATCTCACTCCGTTTTTCACAGTATGATCTTTTTCTTTTAAGTTTCATCGTTTCTGGAACCCAATTGTTAGAACACGGTGGCCAAGCATTCATTGAAATTTATAAAAGAAAAATGTATAGTTATTTAGAAATGGGCTTGCATGGCAGGATTCTGGAAGAAACCCACATGAAAACAGTTGGATCATTACTCGTAGGACATATCTTTTTAAACTTGTTCGCAAAATATTCTTTAAGTCATTTAGGTCATAATTAAGTTCATAGGCAGCTATAAGTAAGGAAGAAGTTTAGCAGCTCTGTCCTACACATATTTGTTAATACATTAAGGCCCATAGGCCTGATGTATGAAAGCATTTTCCTGTCCTGTACCCAGCAAGGCAGCAAATTGCAGGCTTTGCGACGAGAACATTTATTTTTCGACTGTACTAAACCCATTAAGCGATTCTGTAACATGCTACCGAATTGCTATATGGGTTTATGAAACCTTTAGGAATCACCATTTGGAAGGGACGTGCTTAGGGGTTCCCTTTGAAATGGCGACTCCTTATGGTATGTAATAATGTTCTGCAACCGAAATCCTAGCGGTGACATCGGCCTACTTTAAGTTTTTTAATAAAGGATTAGGGGCCAGATGTAGCAAACGTTTGCGAGTCGCAAATGGCCCGAATCGCTATTTGCGACTATGCAAAATCGGAAATGGGATTCAAAAACCCCATTTCCGACTTGCAAAAAGCGATGCGAGCCGTTTGCGACTCGCAAAAATTGCGACCCCATTTTGCGACCCGCAATTAGCAAGTCGCAGTTTGCGAGTCGCAAAGCTTATGCAAGAGCAACTCGCAAATTGCGACTAGTCGCAAAAAGCCCATTTTGCACTTGCAATTTACCACTCACTCAGAGCAGGTGGTAACCATAACCAAAGTATAAAAGGAGACCCAGAAGGCATCTGGGTTACTCAAGATGGCGGAGATATACCTGATAGCAGTGAGGAGGAGAGCCCACGCCGCACAGCAGAGGAGGAGGAGGGGCCACAGACAGGAGAAGATATATAGAACAAGGCAGACTCTTTTTCAGCAAACTGAGGAAGAGATATACGATAAATACCGCCTTAGCAGCGCAGCCATATTAGAATTAATTTATTTACTGAAACCACAGCTAGAACACCAGACTCTGCGTGGCTGCGCCATCCCTACGCATGTGCAAGTGCTATGCTCACTGCACCTCTTGGCCTCAGGGAGCTATCAGGGGGTCATTGCTGTGGCAGGTGGGGTATCCCAAAGTGCAGTGTCAAGGTTCCTCAGGGCCTTCCTAGATGCCTTAGTCACACACATGTCTCACTTCATATACCTACCAAGGAATGAGGCAGAAATAAACAGCACCAAGCTGGACTTTTACAGGATTGCAAACTTTCCCCATGTCATAGGATGTGTAGATGGGACACATATTCAAATATGCCCTCCTGGAAACCTGGAACATCTTTTCTGCAACAGAAAGTGTACCCACTCACTGAATATTCAGGTTGTTTGTGACGCCCATTATGTCATCATTGACATTGTAGCTAAGTTTCCAGGCAGTACCCATGACTCCTACATTTTTAGGCATAGTGGGATACATCAACGCCTGGAACGTGGGGAATTTGGAGACGGATACCTCCTAGGTAGAGCTACAGACACCTTGCAGACATACAGACAGGTCACTCTGCACACCAACCAGGACTTCCTAACAGTGTACTTTTTGTGCCCAACAGGTGACAGTGCATATGCTCTAAGGCCATGGATCATGACTCCGTTTTTAACACCTAGCAATGAATGTGAGAGGCGATACAACAATGCACATAAGAGGACCAAGAACCTTATCGAGCGCACCTTTGGACTCCTGAAAGCAAGATTCAGATGCCTCCACCGCAGTGGAGGTGCCCTCCAGTATACCCCCATTACAGCATTCAAAATTGTGGTCGCATGCGCCATCCTTCACAACATAGCCACCCGACGTGGGCTACCTCTCACCCCTGCAGACCCAGATCCTGATGATGAAGACCAAGAGCTACCACATCGCCATCATGGGGATCAGAGTATAGCTAATCAAGGAAGACTGAGACGGGAACACATCGCAAGCCAATACTTTGGAAGGTACGTGTCAACTCCAACCATACTCACCTATTGACCAAAAACACCATTTGTTAAGTGGAACAAAAAAACTATTTAATTAGTGCAGAAATAGAACCATATACAAGTAATGAATGTTCATGGGCATGAAAATGCAAACCAGGCATGTGGCACATTGACGTCATGTGCCACTTCAACAGGACCAGGGTAATCTCTATGTCCTTCTGCGCCTCCTGCCAGCCTGGCTGGTCCCTGGTGCTTCTGCTGTGCTCTGCCTGGTACTCCTGAGCACCCTATTGTCAGTGGCAGAGACACTGCTCACTGTCGAGCCCTCCTCACTGTCCTGGGGTGTTTCCCCTGTTCCCCTGGACAGATGCCGTGCCTCCATTAAGTCTATGACGTGGGTGAGACGTCCTAGGCCCCTAGCCACATCCCCTGCGAAATGGCCCATTTCGACCTGGAGGCCAACTGTCCTCCTCGACAGGCCTGTGGTGTTCATCGCCAGCCTGCCAATGGATGTGGCCATCCTGTCTAGTCTGTGCAGGAGCTGACGGTCCCTGCGCCGCCCACCCTCGGCCTGGGCCAGTAGTCCTGCCGCCAGTTCCCTTATGGCTAGGGCAAGGTCCCCAGTGTTTGTCACTATCATGTCCATCCTGGAGTTCAGTTGCTGCATGCTGGCCTCGTTAGTGCGCACGAAGCGGTGCAGCACACCACTAATCCTCCCTAAAATTCTATTTTGTAGGCGCTGACCACGCAGAAGCTGTGCCTCACTGGTGCTGGGAGGTAGTTGGCCGGATGCAGACTGCAGCCCTGATGTCCTGGACCTGCGTTGCCTGCGCAGCGGTGGCTGCCCTGTGTGTTCCAATGTCTCACTCCTGCCTGTTCCTGGCGCAGCCTCTTGGGACACAGTTGCAGCAGGTGTGGATACTGCAGGGATGATGTTGGCCGTGCAGGTGGGAGTGCTGGCGGGTCCTGAGGTGTCCTCATGGGGCTGGCTGATTTGAGTTGTGGTGGTGTCTTGTGGGAGACCTGTGGGACATGGGGAACAGACTGTCAGTGTCTAGTATCTGTTGCACACTTCCTAATAAACATTTGCCTATGAACTGCCTACTTGACTACATTTCCCATAATGCATCATTCTGGTGTTTGTAACCCTGAAATGGAGCTATCTTGGTTGAGCATGCCCCTGCGTACATGGTGGGTGGGGGTAAGGCATTGATAGGGGTACAGGCATGTCACATGGTACTCACCGGTTGATGTGCTGGGCTCTGAGGTGTCCAGGTCCCCAAATCCTGATACTGCCTCCTGCTCCAGGGTTTCCTCCACCCTTTCTTCCAGGGGTGTGGGTAGTGGCACTGACGATGGTCCCCCTCCTGTGCCTCTCATCTCCCGGAGCCTTTCAGTCACCCTCTCCTTGGTCCGGGAGCGGAGGTCATACCACCTTTTTTTGATGTCATCAATACTCCTGTGGCTCACCCCCAGGGAATTGATCTTGTCCTGGATGTCCTGCCACATCTGTTTCTTGGTGGCTTCTGGCACATTTAGGGCTGCCTTCCCAAATAATTGGTCATAGTGCTGACAGCATTCGTCTGTCAGCACCTCCAGCTCCCTCTCTGAGAACTTCAGTTTCCTCTTCCTTGGAGTTCCTTCCATGGCAGCTGCTGTTTCTCCTGTGTGCAGTTCAGCAGTTATAAAAGGGTGTGGTCCTCCCTCCTCCCAGGTGTATTAGTAAACTTCCTGGCTGTGATGTCATCATCATGTGCCTGGAAGTGTTTCCAGAGTGTTCTGGAGTGGTTTCTGGAGTGTTCTGCAGCACCTGTAAGCAATTAACAAGCTAATCGCAATTTGCGACACCCACTCACAAATTGCGAGTTCGTTTTTTGCACGGTCGCAAAAAGCGACCTCGCAATCGGTGGACTCGCTCACTGCGTTGCGACTCCGGGTGCGAGTCGCTATTTCGGCCCTGTTATTTTACCTGCATTTCGATTAGAGACTCGCATTTTGCGAGTCGCATCAACTCGCAAATTGCGAGTCGCAATTTTTTTGTTTGCTACATCTGGCCCTTGGTGTCTACTTGGTTACAGCTGCCTGATCTACAATTGTTTATTGCATCGTGTGCAAATCCATGCCATAAATAGCGCCTCTAATGGTGTAATACAACAGGGACATTCTCTTCTCCAGACTAATACTTTGACATCTCTTGACTAACACTTAGGCCCTTATTACAACCCTGGCGGTCCAAGACTGCCAGGGCTGTTCTGGAGGAAGCACCGCCAACAGGCTGGTGGTGCTTCCCAGGGCATTATGACCGCAGCGCTGCCCAGGGGATTACGAGTCCCCATACCGCCAGCCTTTTCCTGGTGGAAAAGGCTGGCGGTACGGGCTGTCGCGGGGCCCCCTGCCACGGCCCTGTGCAGCTTTTCACTGTCTGCTATACAGAGAGTGAAAAGCACGACAGGTGCAACTGCACCCGTCGCGCGGCCGCAACACCGCCGGCTCCATTTGGAGCTGGCTCCTGTGTTGCGGCCGAGATCCCCCTCCCGCCGGCCCAGCGGGGATCTCCAAATGGCCGCAGTGGGGGTGCATCTGCATTGGCGGCCGCCCGGCGGTCTGATCTTGGGGGGCGGCTTCAGCCGCCCGCCAAGGTCGTAATGAGGGCCTTAATCTCTACCAGCTGAGTTCAGTATTATTGCTATTGGCAGTTGATCGGTGTCTATCCAGTGCTCTAGTGGACCCTATTTTAGATTAATTTAAGTAGCCAATTGTATGTAAATACTCTGAAAGAACTTATTTTTAGAGAAGTGGTTGATGGTCTTGGTGTCAGCATGTCAGAGGTACAAACCTTTTAAATAATAGGTCTCTCACCTTCACTTCCTGGTACTATGTAGGTCAAAGAAAAAAGCATTCCCCCCATCCCACCTCCAAGAATTATATGAGCTTTAAAAAGAGATCCAATATGTGGATATTACCTGCTTTTTCAGTGACATTTTGGGACTTTTATTTCCTCATCTGTGTGGAGCATGGATAATCATGCTGGAGCAACCCTTATATCTGAATGAAAGGATTTCTGTTTATTACGGTCATTTGCACCTCATTAGTTTTAGAATTAATAAGCACTTGTTATAAACTAGAATCCTCCAATATTAAACATGTAACTTCTGCTTACTATTCAGCATGGCTCCTCCTTTTAATTATAATAATCAGACATTCCTACAATAGTGATGCCACTCTTCTTTGTATTGCCTGGTTACCTAATTTCTCCTATAGAATCAATTTTAGATCACAGAGGTCTTTGCTTCAATCCTTGATGTCCAGTCATGAAATCAACTCAACATTAGTTAGTTTGACTATCTAGATGAGGAACTACTTGTAAGAAGGTTTAATTGCTCACGCTTTTTATAAGTCATCATATTAAAAAAATCAATTAGTCACACAGGGGGTCATTCCAACCCTGGCGGTCGGTGTTAAAGCGGCGGCAAAACCGCCAACAGGCTGGCGGTAAAAAAAATGCAATTCCGACCCTGGCGTAAACCGCCAACAGAGACCGCCACTTTAACACACTGCCCGCCACGGCGGGACAAACAAACAGTGCGGCGGTCACCCCCCGGAAGAATGCAAAGGCAAAAGGAAATGATTATAAATTTAGAATTATATTGTAAGACTGAGTATAAAATATATCACACATCTATAACTTTATATACATAAATTGTCCAGTCCGAAATGTCTATCAGCCATTGTTCGTGGGCCACTGGGCCAAAACACATGGGCAAAGCCCACACAGGATACCTGCCTCCAACGGAGAGAACACTGCAGGGGCATCAGATAGGAAAACTACAGGCACCTCAGGGGGAAGGGAAGGGGAGGCACCTCAGCCAGATGAGTCCACGACGCCAGATCCACGAGGGTACTCCATGGCCACTGTGCCATCCTGGGGAGTGCAAAGCCACAGTCTCTCAAGTCTCTACAGTGGGTGGCTTGCCCACTGTGCCATCTGGGGAGTGCAAAGCCACAGTCTCTCAAGTCTCTACAGTGGGTGGGTTGCCCACTGTACCATCCTGGGGCGTGCAAAGCCACAGTCTCTCAAGTCTCTACAGTGGGTGGGTTGCCCACTGTGCCATCCTGGGGAGTGCAAAGCCACAGTCTCTCAAGTCTCTACAGTGGGTGGGTTGCCCACTGTGCCATCCTGGGGAGTGCAAAGCCACAGTCTCTCAAGTCTCTACAGCGTGTGGGTTGCCCACTGTGCCATCCTGGGGAGTGGAAAGCCACAGTCTCTCAAGTGGATAACAGTCTCCACTGGTACTGGAGGGGGACTAGTCCCCAGAGTGCTTCGTGCAGCCCTGCCCGACACAGATGCGGGCCTGCCCCTTCCGCCAATGGGCCAGTGGTTCTTGAGATGAAGGGCCCTGTTCAGCGGTGCTTGAGATGAAGGGCCCAGCGGAGCGGTGCTTGAGATGAAGGGCCCAGCGGAGCAGTGCTTGAGATGATGGGCCCAGTTCAGCGGCTCTTGAGACGGCGGTGCCCAGCAGAGCAGTGCTTGAGATGAAGGGCCCAGCGGAGCAGTGCTTGAGATGAAGGGCCCAGTTCAGCGGCTCTTGAGACGGCGGTGCCCAGCGGAGCAGTGCTTGAGATGAAGGGCCCAGCAGAGCAGTGCTTGAGATGAAGGGCCCAGCGGAGCAGTGCTTGAGACGGCAGTGCCCTGTTCAGCGGTGCTTGAGACGGCGGTGCCCTGTTCAGCGGTGCTTGAGATGGCGGTGCCCAGTTCAGCGGTGCTTGAGACGGCGGTGCCCTGTTCAGCGGTGCTTGAGATGAAGGGCCCAGTTCAGCGGTGCTTGAGACGGCAGTGCCCTGTTCAGCGGTGCTTGAGACGGCGGTGCCCAGCGGAGCGGTGCTTGAGATGAAGGGCCCAGCGGAGCGGTGCTTGAGATGAAGGGCCCAGCGGAGCAGTGCTTGAGATGAAGGGCCCAGTTCAGCGGTGCTTGAGATGAAGGGCCCAGTTCAGCGGTGCTTGAGACGGCGGTGCCCTGTTCAGCGGTGCTTGAGACGGCGGTGCCCTGTTCAGCGGTGCTTGAGACGGCGGTGCCCTGTTCAGCGGTGCTTGAGACGGCGGTGCCCTGTTCAGCGGTGCTTGAGACGAAGGGCCCAGCGGAGCGGTGCTTGAGATGAAGGGCCCAGCGGAGCAGTGCTTGAGATGAAGGGCCCAGCGGAGCAGTGCTTGAGATGAAGGGCCCAGTTCAGCGGCTCTTGAGACGGTGGTGCCCAGCGGAGCAGTGCTTGAGATGAAGGGCCCAGCGGAGCAGTGCTTGAGACGGCGGTGCCCTGTTCAGCTGTGCTTGAGACGGCGGTGCCCTGTTCAGCGGTGCTTGAGACGGCGGTGCCCAGTTCAGCGGTGCTTGAAACGGCGGTGCCCTGTTCAGCGGTGCTTGAGATGAAGGGCCCAGTTCAGCGGTGCTTGAGACGGCGGTGCCCTGTTCAGCGGTGCTTGAGACGGCGGTTCCCTGTTCAGCGGTGCTTCAGACGGCGGTGCCCAGCGGAGCGGTGCTTCAGATGAAGGGCCCAGCGGAGCAGTGCTTGAGATGAAGGGCCCAGTTCAGCGGTGCTTGAAATGAAGGACCCAGTTCAGCGGTGCTTGAAACGGCGGTGCCCTGTTCAGCGGTGCTTGAGATGAAGGGCCCTGTTCAGCGGTGCTTGAGACGGCGGTGCCCTGTTCAGCGGTGCTTGAGACGGCGGTGCCCAGCGGAGCGGTGCTTGAGATGAGTGTCCTGGTCAGCGGATCCGGCCCAGGCATGGATGTCACTCGCCACCTGACATGTGGCTGGCGGGGCCTTCCTGCCCATCTGTCTGGTGGCTTGCGGGGCCCTCCTGGGCTGCAGTACCGGCCTGTGGGTGTCCTCCTGCCCACCTGGGACGTGGCTTGCGGGGCCCTCCTGGGCTGCAGTACCGGGCCTGTGGGTGTCCTCCTGCACACCTGGGATGGGGCTGGTGGGGCCCTCCTGGCCAGCTGGCCTGCTGCCGGACTTGTAGGTGTAGTGGGTATGGGAGTGGAGGAAGAGGATGTGGTTGTAGGAGTGTGAAGTCTGGTGTCTTTGGGTGCAGGTGCGTGGGCTGGAGGCTGTCGTGAGGTGGATGGCTGTTGGGTGGGTGGCTGCCTGCGTTTGTGTAGTTTTGAAGAGGGGGTGACAGACACACTGGGAGAGGACACAGGGGACGTGTAAATGGTAGTGGGGGTGGTGACTGCACGTGTGCGGAGTGTTCTGGTGGGTGTGCTGGTGATGGACGTAGTGGCTGAAGATGTTGTGCATGCAAGTGTGAGTGGAGACGTCACAGGGATGGAGGAGGGAGACGAGGAGGAGGGGGACACAGTGGAGGCAGTGGCTGTTGGTATGTCTGCATGTGGATGTTGCTTGTGTGAATGCTTGTGTGATGTGTGGTGCTTATGTCTGGATGAGCTTCCCTTGGGTGTTGAGGTGTGTGCAGGCTGGTCTGATGGTGTGTCTGGGATAGGCAGAGGTACAGGGGATTGGGTCTGGGTGGAGGAAGTTGGAGGGGGAGGCTAGAGACAGGGACAATTGCTGCCGTCAGTGCTGAGGCCAGAGCGTTGAACGATCGCTGATGGCCAGCCTGACCCGAATGAATGCCCTCCAGGTATGCATTACTCTCGTGCACCTCCCTTTGTACACCCTGGATTCAAAAGGGTAGACTGCCCAACAATGATGGTCCTCAGGAGGTCAATGACCTCCTCACTGAGGGCAGCAGGGGCGACAGTGGCAGGGCCTGATGTGCCTGGGGCGAAGGAGATGCCCACCTTCCTGGGTGAGCGGGCACGGGGCAAACGCTGAGGGGCTGCTGGGAGGGCGGTGCTGGTGCGCTGGGTGGCGGCTGTACCTGTTGTTGCAGGGGGCACGGATGTTGCCGCCACCACAAGGGAGCTCCCTTCAGAGGACGAGTCGCTGTCACTGACATCAGCACGAGACCCCGCTGTGGAGCTCACCTCGCCCTCCGTCCCACTGGTGTATTCGGACTCCGTTGCATGGCCCTCCAGGGCCATGTGGGATGCAGCTCCCTTGTTCTCCGATGCCACTTCTCCTCCGCCTGATGATGCTAATGCACACATGAACAGGAAGACCACAAAAAAGGGGGGGGAGAAATAAAGACATGTTGAGTGCATGGATTACCGCTACCGTTGGCGGACAAGACAGACACAGAAGCCCCCTGCACTACGCCGCGCACTTGGGGTCCACTACGCAATCCGTGGGACATGGCCTACAAGCCTATGGACGACAACTGCACACATAGATGACGCAGGGCCATGGATACCTGTACCTGGCACCCTACAGAGGTGGGGGGTGGGGGCACAGGGCCATGCCTTACGGAGGGGCCTAGCCTACAGAAGTCCCCCTGGCCTAGGGATACCCACAGCCCTCCTCCCCCACCCAGACAACTCCACTGCGTGCAAAGTCAGCAGAATGTATTTGTACTCACCCCCTTGTGTCTGCTGTGATGTCCTCACGCGCCCATCCAAATCGGGGTAGGCCACCGCCAGGATCCGGGACATCAGGGGGGTCAAATGACGACTGGCACCCCTCCTACGTTGGGAGGCCATCCCCAGCTGAGCCTCCGCCGTCTTCCTGCTCCAGCGTCGGATGTCCTCCCACCTCTTCCGGCAGTGGGTGCCCCGTCTGTTGTGGACCCCCAGGGTCCGGACGTCCTTGGCGATGGCACGCCAAATCGCGACTTTCTGGTGGGCGCTGACCTATGTGACATGTACAGGGAGAGAAAAATGTTCATCACCTTCTGCATGCTCGATGTGAGTGGCCCCCCATCCCCACCCTTGCCATGTGGCAAATGCTCTCATCTGTCGTTTGATGCATGCCTCAATCGCTCCCCTCCCCACCATCTTTCATCCACCCCACTCAACCCAGGCATTGCCCACTAAGCATGGTCCCAGTGTACTTACCTGTTGGTCTGGAGGACCGTAGAGTAGCGCATACTGGGGGAGGACCCCATCCTCAAGTTTCTCCAACTCCTCCACAGTGAAGGCAGGGGCCCTTTCCCCAGTCGCATGAGCCATTGTCTCTTCCAGACCGAGGTCACAGCAGCACTTGCAGTGTAGGTCCTCTCCTGTCGAAGATCAGGTATCGAGTGATTAAGCAGATAGAAAATGGCAGTCACGCCCACGGCGGTGCGTACCGCGGCGGTGCGTACCGCGACCGCCGGAGCACATCGTCATTGGCTCCTGAAACCCATTGGGTTCAATGTTAACCAATGCGGCTTTGCGCCGCGGTCTTCGACCGCCTACCGCCGCGGTGTGCCACGCCAGTGCATTGACCTCACATCCCACTGTCGCACTTCACAGGTCAGGCAGCCGCCATTTCAAGGGCCCACATGGCCTAATTACCAACTGCGTCACACATACCTAGGCCTTGCACCAACACTCATACAAGCCATTCAATGCATTGGGAATCGTGTTATGTGAAAGCTGTGGTTACGTACCTGTGGGTTGATTGACTCTGTGCTCGCTGTTGTCCTTCATAGGCACCGTCCGCTGGGACATGCGAGGAGATGGAGGAATCTTCCCGTGTACAGACCGCTGGTGGACCTGTCGACAATGGAGGAACGACATGTCATACTGACATACAGGCTTGACCGAGCCACTATACAGGAACTGTGTGCCCAGCTGGAGCCAGACCTGATGTCACCCATCTGCCAACCCACAGGGATCCCCCCTCTAGTGCAGGTGCTGTCAGTACTCCATTTCTTAGCAAGTGGGTCATTTCAAACAACAGTGGCCATATCATCAGGGATGTCCCAGCCTATGTTTTCCAAGGAGTTGTCCAGAGTGTTGTCTGCCCTGCTCAAACACATGCGGAGCTACATCGTTTTCCCTGAGGTGGGGGATTTGCCTACAGTGAAGGGTGATTTCTATGCCCTTGGACATATCCCCAACATCATAGGTGCCATTGATGGGACATATGTTGCTTTGGTCCCCCCCAGCAGGAGTGAACAGGTGTACAGGAACCGGAAGAGTTATAATTCCATGAATGTACAGATGGTGTGTTTGGCTGACCAGTACATCTCTCATGTTAATGCCAAGTTCCCTGGCTCAGTGCATGACGCGTACATCCTGCGGAATAGCAGCATCCCGTATGTGATAGGTCAACTCCAGAGGCACCGGGTGTGGCTATTAGGGGACTCTGGTTACCCCAACCTGTCATGGCTACTGAACCCAGTGAGGAATCCCAGGACAAGGGCAGAGGAACGGTACAATGAGGTCCATGGGCGGACTAGGAGGGTGATCGAGCGAGCCTTTGGCCTCCTGAAGGCCAGGTTCAGGTGCCTCCATATGACAGGTGGATCCCTAATGTACTCACCAAAGAAGGTGTGCCAGATCATCGTGGCCTGCTGTATGCTTCACAACCTGGCTTTGCGCCGCCAGGTGCCTTTTCTGCAGGAAGATGGTCCAGATGGTGGTGTTGTAGCAGCTGTGGAGCCTGTGGAGAGTGAAGAGGAGGAAGCCGAAGAGGACGACATAGAGAACAGGAACACAGTAATACAGCAGTATTTTCAGTGACACACAGGTAAGAGTACACACCGGCATATTACATTTACTTAAAGACTCCTACCTCTGTACTGTCTGACTTTTTCCCCCAGTGTATGGTAACTGTGTTGTGACTTTCCCTTCCGTTTTCAGAGATGTGGGCCCCACTGCGTGACATCTGCTTTGTTTCCCCATGGACTACAGCTGTGTGACAGCGGTTTGTTGGCATAACAATGTGAATGTACATTTTGGCACGGTCATGTCTAATACATTTGTTCTAAATCACAGCCAGACTCCAGATTGTTCTGTGCAATAAGTGTATTTTATTCAAGTGCTCTAAATTGGATGGGTGGTTGCAAATCGGTGAGGGGTGATGGTGGAGGATTGTCCATGGCAGAGTCCAGACTATCAGTTTCACAGCTGCATTGTCCAAATGCCTGTGGGAAGTGGAGCAGGGGCAGTTTAAGGTTGGACAGGGTGACAATGTGGGACAGTGGGATGACAATCAGGGCGGTATCCTTTGCTGGCGGGGGTCTTGACATCTTACTCTGTCTTCTTCCTGGATCTCAGGGCCCGCTTGCGGGGTGGTTCTCCTTCTGCAGGGGGTGAGGTTCTGGTGGCCTGTTGGTCTTGTGTCGGGGCCTCCTGTCCACTAGCGCCGGCGGAGGTGGTAGGCAGTTCTTGGTGCATGCTAGTGTCAGGGGCCCTTTGAGGTGCCACAGTGTCCCGCAATGTGGTGACTACCACATTCAGGGCCACTACGATGGTACCCATGGCGGAACTGATGTTTCTTAGTTCCTCCCTGAACCCCATATACTGTTGCTCCTGCAGAAGCTGGATCTCCTGAAACCTGGCCAGGACCGTCGCCATCGTCTCCTGGGAGTGGGGTATGCTCCCATGATGGAGGAGAGGGCCTCGTGGAGAGTGGGTTCCCTGGGACTGTCCCCCCCCTGTCGCACAGCAGCCCTCCCAGTTCCCCTGTTTCCATGGGCCTCTGTCCCCTGCACCGTGTGCCCACTACCACTGCCCCCAGGTCCCTGTTGTTGTTGGGGTGTTGGGTTAGCCTGGGTTCCCTGTAGTGGTGGACACACCGCTGATTGACGTGTCCTGGGGACAGAGGTATGGGCCCTCTGGGTGGGTGCTGTGCTGGTGTTACCAGAGGGGGGAAGGTCTGCTGTGGCCTGTGGCTGTGTGAGGGGAACCGACTGTCCCGAGGTCCCCGATGGACCGGGCTGGTCATCTAGATCCAGGGAGACAGAGCTGCTGTCCTCACTGTGGGCCTCTTCTGGGGGTGGAGTGGACATTTGTGGACCCTCCTGCGCGGTGACCTGGCGTTCGGGTCCTGCAGGGGTATAAAAGTATGGTTATTGCTTCTGTGTGTGCCATAGCGTGCAATGGGTGGGTGCCCGTGTACCCCAGTGCTGGCATTCCTTTGTTGGGGCTGTTGTGACGGTGGTTGGGGGGGGTTGTATGTGTATGTGCAGTGGGCATGCTTAGGTGATGGGTGTCCGTGCTTTGTGGACGCATGCAGGGCTAGGTGTTGGGATGGGTGGGTTGTGATGGTGAGACATTTGCAAGGAGTAGGTGTGATGGGGTGGGGGTGAGGGTGGGGGTATGAGTTGGCATGCAGGTGGGGTGGGGGGGAAGAAGTAGTGAAGATGAGACTTACCAGAGTCCATACCTCCAGCTACTCCAGCGAGGCCCTCAGGATGCAGGATGTTCAAGACCTGCTCCTCCCATGTTGTAAATTCTGGGGGAGGAGGTGGGGGTCCGCCGCCAATCTGCTGCACCGCGATGTTGTGCCTGGATACCATGGAACGCACCTTCCCCCGTAGGTCGTTCCACTGCTTCCTGATGTCGTCCCAATTTCTTGGGTGCTGTCCCACAGCGTTGACCCTGTCCACTATTCTGCTCCATAGCTCCATCTTCCTGGCAATGGTGGTGTGCTGCACCTGTGTCCCGAACAGCTGTGGCTCTACTCGTACTATTTCCTCCACCATGACCCTGAGTTCATCATCAGAGAACCTGGGGTGTCTTTGCGGTGCCATGGGGTGGTGTGGGTGATGTGTAGGGTGGATTGTGTGGTGCTAAGTGTGGTGATGTGTATTGTTGTGTTGTGTGAAGTGCGTGCAAATATTGCTGGGTGACAGTGAATTGGGCGTCTGGGTGCTCGGATGTCTTTTCTCGGTGCGTGTTCACGAATCTCTAGGAACGGAGGTTTGTGGGTGATGTGGGTGTGTGTTTTATATTGTATTGGGTGTGTGGGAGTGGTGTGTGTATGTGTATCAGGTGTGTGTATTTTGAATTGTCCAATGTGGCTGTGTTTTGTAAGTGTGTGTGTATTTTGAGCGCGGCGGTGTGTACCGCCAATGGAATACCGCGGTTGAAAGACCGCCGCGTGGATTCGTGTGTCGTGATGGTGTGGGCGTATTTCTGTTGGCATGACGGTGGAGGTTTGGTCATCGCCAGTTTCTCGCTGGCCTTTGGTGTGGCGGACTTTTGTGGATGTCTGTATTTTGGCGGTTTGCCTGTTGTGGGTCAGAATGACCGTGGCGGTTTACCGCGGCCGCGGCGGTGTTATGGCGGTCTTCTGAACGGTGGTAAGCGCCTTTTACCGCAGAGGTTGGAATGACCACCACAATGTTGGCTGTGTTTCAGGGGATGATATGAATCAAGACTCGCCTGCATGGTGCCTCGAAAACATGGTTCTCCTAAAAGTAAAAAGATTCCACTTGGAGCATACATGCTTCATTTGGTGGTAGGAATTCCACTTCCCTTTTTTATTCCCCTCTCCATCCTTACATTCCTTATTCTGATCTCACTACCCTTGGGGATCCTACCCCCCAAACCTAAGGCATCTGTTAGATATCAATTCAAATCACCAACATGAACTCCCTCTCCACCAGAACTATATGCAGTTTCCTTCACATGACCTAACATCTATATCAACTCCTAAAAGGTAACCCATAGTCAACAATTACGGACTTTGTGGAATATTTACAAAGATATTTTACAGTACCTAAGTAGTACTTATGTAGCACTCTTTTACATACTTTTACAAGTGTTTGTGAAGTGGTCCCAAAACACCTCTGATGGGAATAAAACAGGAATATCAGGTAATGTTTATATATAACCAGTACTAATAGAAAGGATAGTGCCCTCTTTGTACTTTTACTGATAGGAAATTGGACGTTTTGGGGACAAGTCACAAAGGCAAGTAAGAGAATGTATTTCTGCTATTCATAAATGCTTTTACGAATTGAACATTCATTTTGTTCTGAAATATATACTTCCTCTCAAAAGGAAACATTTAAAAGCTGACTAACTTTTTTCATTTTTATCTGGGGAGCAAGGTCTGTCACAGAAGTTCTGGCTTTAGCGCAGGTGTGCTTGGTGCAACAAACTTTATTGCCACCCTCCAATGATGAACTTCTCCAAGGATATCCTTACAACCACCCTCCAACTGTGCCCTTCATCTCTCTTTAGCCTCTCTTTCACATATATGTAATTTGTTTTATAGTGCTACACATACCAATGTAGGGTGTGAGAGCACTTTACGCCAGACACACATTTTACAGAAACAATGACTCATACAATTGTGTAAATCAATGACTAGGAGATGTTACATAAGACATTGTGGACCACATGGTGTAGGAGGCACAGGTAGGCATTATAGGTTGAGTTCTTTGTCAGGAGAAGCACAAATTCAGAATTTATAACGGAACACGGTGGATGGAGTTGACCTTACTAATAAGTATTTAATTCTAAAAAACAAAACCTCTTTAGCAACCTTAGGATAATTGAAGACTAGAGAAAAAAACGTAAGGTTGTAAACCTATGCATTGCAGTTTGCATGCAGCTCTTTGATGCCAGTCCATAGCTCACTGTGCTATATTAGAATTGAAACTTATAAACTGCAAGTAACAAAAGGACAGCTCTGACAAAAGCACTAACCCACTGAGCTATCTACATAAATACAATTCTGTGATCTGTGTGTTACAAGTGCTTTACAGCAGGCACATCAACACTCTTGACTACTTTATAATGGTATCAAAACTGCAACAGAAAAGGATGATCAGTCTTGACCTTGCTCCCCATGGGAATAGTCCAGCCTTAACTGCCGGGCGAGGTCCTACCTGGACCAGAAACACGCATTCAGGAACCAGTTTCGGGGTACCACCCCTCAACAACCAAGCTAGATTGCATCCAGTGGAACAAACAGCAAGGGACCCATTACAGCAACTTTAGCAACACAAAAGGATGATGGACAGAGTATTTCAAGCACTCACCCCCTGTCACAGATCTGGGTTGAATCTATCTTTCTTTTGCTTACTATGCCACCCCAGTTTGGACACAGCCATCTGCAAATCAGTCTTGGCCTTGCTCCCTAGGCTAGCTTGAATCCAGTGGCACAGTGAGCAAGGTACCCTTGTTAGCAACAAAATAAATGGATGATGGATTGAGTGCTAAAACTTTTCAAACACTCACCCCCAGTCACATATCTGGGTTTAATCCATTGTTCTTTTGCCCACTATGCTACCCCAGTATGGTCCCAGCCATATGCAAATCAGTATTGTCCCTGCTTTCCATGGGAATAGTCCACGCAAACTGTCAGGCCAGGTCGTCTCTGGACTGCAAAAAAAGCACCCTCTGCCTGATTTTGGGGTATCACCCCTCATCAACCAGGCTAGCTTGAATCCAGTGGCACAGTGAGCAAGGTACCCACGTCTGGGCAGACCCTGGCCACTTAGGGCAACTTTAGCAACACAAGATGATGGACTAAGAGTTTTTGATAATACTTTGGGTTTTCCGTCCATTCTCAGCGATGTTTCTATTGTGCATTGTTTACCAGAGCTGTGATCCGATGATTATTTGGAAGCTCTCATGCCCCTTTTTATATATTGGCATTCTCATGCTACCTCACCATGTATCAGGTATTTGATTCATTGATTACAGCATCATATAGAGGTGTCACAATTTGAGCCCATAGAGTTGGATTTACCCTTAAAAAACTTTGGGCTCTTGAATTCTGTATCCTCCTAATTATTTGTTTGACTTCATTTGTTGAAGGCGCTGGGACTTCCTTTTGTGTAATGGCTTGATTTGAGAACCTTTGTATTGTCATCTTAAGTATGTATGTGACATATTTAGCTATGTGTGTGGTTATATGTCAGAGGAAGTGTTGCCACATGATGGTGGATGTGTTAGTGTCTGGTGGGTGTTTAATGGTGGGTATATTTGCATATTATGGTGGGTTAGCATATGATCATAACTGAGTGGATGTATGATGGTGGGATTGTGGCAGCATGATTGTGGGTGTATGGCTGAGGATGAGGTAGTATATGAAGTGGCTGTGTTTGGTGGTTGTGTGGTGTATGATGGTGGCTATGTGGTTGTATGATTTCAGGATGCAAGGGCATCTGATGATGGGTCTATTGTCTTTTAATGGTAGCTATGTGTGTATGATGGTAATTGTTGGCATTTAGGTGTGTCTGTATGATGGTAAATATAGGCATAAGATAATAGGTGTGTAGCTTTGGGTGGGGGTGTATTATGATGGGTGTGTTTGTGTATGGTATTGGTTGTAAGGATAGTTGATGGTCCGTCAGTTGTATGATGGTGGGAGTGTGGGCATATGATGGTGATTGTGTGGATGTATGATAGTGTTGGTGTGAGTATATGATGGTGGGTACTGTGCTGTAAGGTGGTGGATGTGCTGACGTATGACGACAATAGGTGGATGTGTGGACAAGTTAGAATATATGTGTGTGTGGCCATGTCAAGATAGATATATTGGTGCATTGTGCTAGTTTTTGTATGTATGATAGTGTCTTTGTAGCATATGATTGGTGCTGGGCAAATATAGGTGTGTAGGATTTCATGGTGACTGTTGGCACATGATAGTGGGTATGTGGGCATATGATGGCAGCTGTGTGGCTGCTTGGCAATTTGTGTAAGATGGTGCAATGTGTGGATGTATGTTGGTGGGTATATCATGAGAAAAGTATGGCCTTATTATTGTGGTGTCTGGAGGGCCTGTGGGCATGTGATAGTGATTAGGTGAGTGTTTGATGGTGAATATGTGATTATATGATGGTGGGTGTGTTGATATGTGAGAGGTGTGTGGGTGTAGGAATATAATTGTGTGAGTGGGTGTATGGTGGTGACAGCATGGGTATTTGATGATGGAAGAAGGAAAGAAAGAAAGAAAGAAAGAAAGAAAGAAAGAAAGAAAGAAAGAAAGAAAGAAAGAAAGAAAGAAAGAAAGAAAGAAAGAAAGAAAGAAAATACAACAATACAAGAATGCAAGAGCAAAAATGAAAAAAAGGAGGAAAGAAAGAAAGGAGAGAAAGAAAAAACAAAAAGTGGATACCATAATAAAGAACAGTTTCAAATGGACACAAACTGTACAATCTGGTATGCTGTGATAGCAACAGTCAGAATATCAAAACACTCCAAAAGGAATTTACAGCAGCATTAGTAGGAGAAGGGATCTGATAAAGGTGGAATGTGCATTGGAAGTGTCCTGCTATCACATCATGCTCTTAGCTCAAAGGCACCACTAAAGTAAATATAAAGGAAAAACAAGAACACTGGCACTGAGGGGAACTAGCTTTTGTGTGGACATGCTCCTTGCGAGCGAGCAAAATGCAGTTACTCAAAGTGAACTTAACCAGTGGCTTAAATAGGCTGACCCACTGCCCGTGCTATATGCTGTAGTGAGAGGAACCAAAATGTCAATAACACAACATCAGACCAATGGATGAAGAGAGGTGGCTCAAAGACATTTTTTCTTTTTTTTCAATGAGTTTCAACATTGGATCAACATGCTGTGATTATGGGCAAATCACTTAATCTATCAGTGTTTAACCAAAGAAACAAATCGGACCTTGTGTAATGTAAATAGCTCTAGTGCCCTTGGGTCAACTGCACTCTATGTAGAAAAAACCTGCAAATTAAAAATTTGTCTCTTTCAAAGGGTCACAGATTGGAGTAAAACCCACAAAAGGGAAGAGGCCTCCTTTGGCATGCTTGTAATTCTTGATTGAAGATGAAAGTACAGCTTGAGAATAGGAACCCTATAAGTCCTTTGTGATACCATGTGCCTGTACAAATAGCCTAAAATGGCCAAATGGCCCATTCTGGCTTCGTTGTCAGTGTTTGCACTACAACATTCTTGCTGGCTTTAGAAGTGACTGCCTTTCCTCTAGCAGACACACTCATCATGATTAATTAGAATGCTAATTACATCCACTGTAGAAAAGGCATCCAGCAGAACTGGTTTAGTTCTTTCTGACTTTTAGGAAGCAGATACCAAAAATATACTTTCATCTTTGAATGAATTTCAATATGAAGTGGAAAATAACTTTCAAGGAAGTTTCTACTGTTTTCCCAGGCTGTAATGTGATTTTGTTATTCACAACTAGCCTGCTCAGGACAAAATGTAACTTTGCCTACACAGTGACAAACAGCTTTTGGCAACTTTTCACTGTAGGAACAGTTGCACTTTCAAACATTAAGCACTCTGCCCTGTGGTCTCATGGGCCACACTATAGAGTGACTTATCTAATCGATAAAAGTAGGTTTTGCTACATGACAAATCACCTTTCTTTTCCATGTGCCACTGCAGTGGCTTTAAAACTGCAGCTAGCCAGGACACAATGGTGTTCACTATTCCTACATAAATACATACTGTCCATAAATGACTTTTAACTTCCACACCACTGGTGCGTTTCCTATTCCTACTTACCATTGCGTTAATGGAAAGTTAAATAAGCCAATTGGCTGTAACCGATTTTACACAGAATGTTTAGATGAAAATACTCACATGTTGTGACACGGAATGGCAGTGTCATGCACAGAGAGTCCTTAAACCAACTGAAGTCAACAGAAAACATGGTCAGGCCACTGCAATCAATTAATCAGGAATTTGTAAAGCGCACTACTCACCCATGAGGGTCTCAAGGTGCTGAGGTGGGGGGATAGGTTGAGGGGTGGGGGAAGTGCTGCTACTGCTCGAACAGTCAGGTGTTGAGACGTTTCCTGAAGGTAAGGATGTCTTTGGTCTGACGCAGGTGGGTGGGAAGAGTGTTCCACGTCTTGGCGGCGAGGTGCAAGAATGATCTGCTGCCGGTTGTGGTTCTGCGAATGCGTGGGATGGTTGCGAGGACGAGGTCGGCAGAGGGGAGATGCCAGGTCAGGATGTAGAAGGAGAGCCATCTGTTGAGGTATTCTGGACCAGTGTTGTGCAGTGCTTTGTGAGCATGGGAGAGGAGTTTCAAGGTGATTCTCTTGTTGACTGGGAGCCAGTGCAGGTCTCTCAGATGGCCTGTGATGTGGCAGTCGGGGGGGTGTCTAGGATGAGTGCAGAGGCGTTCTGGATGCATTGCAGCCTCTTCTGGAGTTTGGCTGTGCAAAATTATGTCATTCTTTAAAGGGTGTTTAATGGTGAGCGTGTGACTACTTAGGCCCATATTTATACTCTGTTTGCGCCAGATTTGCGTAATTTATTTTGACGCAAGTCTGACGCAAACCTAACTCCATATTTATACTTTGGTGCTAAACCCTTCTAGCGCCAAAAATATGGAGTTAGAGTCATTTTGTCACCGTGGAAACCTACCTTGCGTCAATGAGATACAAGGTAGGTGTTCCCGGGCAAAAAATGACTCAAAGGCATTTGTGCCTTATTTATACCCCCATGCAAAAATGACGCACAGGAGAAGGAGGGCCTTAAAAAATGTCTCTAAATCTGTGTAGAGTCATTTGTTAACACCTGGGTCAGGGCAGGCATTAGAGGACCTGTGGGCTCATTTCCACAGGTCCACAGGTGCCCTTCCCTGCACCCAGGGACACCCCCTGCCACCCTCGCCCAACCCTGGAGGACACCCACGGATGGGGGCACCCATCTACGGTAAGTACAGGTAAGTAGAGGTAAGTAATTTCTTTTTTTAAGTGCCATGGGGGGGCCTAACTTGGGCCCCCCTACATGCCACTGTACCCAATGGCTATGCCCAGGGGACAAAGGTCCCCTGGGCATAGCCATTGGGCAGGGGGTCATGACTCCTGTCTTTGCTAAGACAGGAGTCATTTCCATGGGGGTTGTGTGTCAAAAAATGACACTAGTCACGTTAGAGTCAATATTTCTGACTCTAACCTGACTTGAACCATTCTTTGACGAACACCCCCAGTCTTCCTTACGCCTCCGCTGCCCAGTTAACGTCAATTATTTTGACGCTAACCAGGTGGCAGCGCCGGCTACCGTCGTTCATTAAATATGACCCCCAGCCGGTGTGTTGGAATGGCGGTAGCCGGCGTTAAACTTTTTGATGCAAATCTTTGCTAGCACAGGTTTCATCAAAAGCTATAAATATGGGCCTCAATGTGTTAGTGTTTGACATGAGTGTGTCACTGTAGGATGTTAGGTGGTTGCTGTATTGTTGTGGCTGTATGGGTCTTGTGATAGTGAATGTGTGGCCATATGATGGTGGATGTATGGTATCAGATAATGAATGTGATTAAATTTGCTAGTGGGTATGTGGGTATGTAATGTTTGGTGACGGCTAATGATGTGAGCATGTTGCTGCCTATTGGGTGTGTGAGCACATAATGGTGACTAAGTGGGTATAAAATGTTGGTTTCATGGTTGTGTATGATTGTGGATGTGGCGGTATGATGTTTGTTGTTTGGATTGGTATATGAGGGTGGATGTGTGGGTGTATGATGGTGCACGTGTGAGAGTATAATTGTGGAAGTAGGCTGTATAATGGAAGATGGAGTTGTGTGATGGTGGGTGTGGTGCTGCATGTTAGTCAGTATGTTGGTGTTTAATGTTGGGTGTTTGGCCATTGGATGGTAGGTGTGTGGTTGTCGCCATGGTGGATGAGTAGGTGTATGATAATGGATGATTGGGTGTTTGATGATGGGTTTGTCGCCCTATGATATTGGTGTGTGGATGTCTGATGGTAGGTGTACGACTGTATGATATTGAGCGTGGGCAGCTATTTGAATATATGATGGGGTGAGATGGCAGGCTGATGTCCCACTGCGGAGGGCACTCTCTCCCCCTTGCTTCCTGTACAATTCCCAACCAAAACCTCAATTTGGCTGCTTATCTGCTAACGTTATGCTATGGATTGCTACTGATTACTCCCGGCTGTGACAGCCGCAGAAATTGGTCCTTCCACAGCTACGGGTGTTGATGTGGCAGCTCTCTGGCTGGAGCCGCCGTGGTTATCCAGTGCTTTCTTTTTGGAGCCAATGTGCTATTTTGGTTCGGTGTACCCCACCCACCCTTCAGTGGACACCTTGCAGTATGGCCCCGCAACAGGCTCTCCACGGAGGGCAGGGGTCAGGTGCCCCTTGCAAAGGTGCACGATGCGGTCACTGTCCCGGTACAGACGGTGAGGGCAGCCATCAGGGTACTCCAATGGACTATCCTGCTTCCCAGGTCGGCTACCTCATAATTAAATTGCTTAAATCTAGCACTGTGAGCGGTATAATTCATGCAGCCAATGGCCAATGAAAGCAGTCTGCTCACAGTGAGGACTGCTCTCCAGCAGAAGTATTGATGGCAGTAGCTGCTGCTGGTGGAGACTGTTTGACGTCTGCTGTGGAGACATACTCCAACTTTGAAGGCAACAATCTGGAAGGCAATAATGTTGCGGAGCATCCTGATTCTCTGAGCTGGCAACATAGTATTAACCCTCAGCTTTCATGTTTATCTGACACCTCTGATACCTCTGCTCAGCCTGCTTTCAATTGCAACACAGTGCTGTCTTCAGACAAAGCCCAGATCTCGATACATCTAGAAACCTGGTGAGTGCCATAACAGCTACTTTGGGGTGTCTGGACGTTGCGGCTGGAGGTTTGAAGAAGCAGCTGTGCAGGCAGATATGTCTAATTCCTGACTGGCCATTACAATCTATGGCTTCCCTCACTTCTGCCCACGCCAATGATATACTGTTAATATTTTGGCCTCACCCGACTGCTTTAACTATTGAAACTGAGGCACCCCTTGGGAAGAGAGGCAGGCAATGTACTTTAAAAAATCAGAGCAATGAAAAGAAAGCTAAGAAGCCCTCCAAGTTCGCCAGGTTGGGAAACCAGCAGCTTCGTGTAGGACATGCAAGGCGTATGCAGCTGGCAGCTCTGCTGCTAAAGGTAGCCTTCTCTGGAACTTGGAGACATCAAAGGGAGAGGTCAAAGCCTTAATCTCTCAGCTCTCTGCAGCTCAAATAACAAGTAGTACTGACAAGCAACTCAGCGAACGGCAGCGTCTCTCTGCACCTCGCAACGAAAATGGGCTAACTCCCAGTAATAGCTCTGATACCTCCTGCAGTGCCCCTGCTGTTTGCTCTATGCCAGTACCTCCCAAGGAAGCCCACATAGAGGAGGATACTCAAGAGTCTCCTCTGCTGACAACCCTGCAGCTGCTCAAGGCCCAGCGACTATAATAGCACTATGCCTAAATGAGAACAGATAACGGGAAAATGCAGCAATCATTTGTGGAAGTATCTGTCAAGAATATATACCTTGCTACGGAAATTGGTAAGCTTCAAAAGTGGGTGGTTGATACTGGAGAAGTTGGAACAGCTAAGGTCTATTGGGAACCATGACAGACAACTGGTCTTCAGACTAAAATTTAAGATACTGAGAAACAATCTTAGGGTATTTGGTGTATCAGAGGTGAAAGAGGGTGATGATACACAGCAGTTGATAGTCCAGCTATTTGGCAAGGCTTTCCCGTATCTCATGGACTGGGATTCACAAACCCAGCATGCGCAACGCCTGCCTATTAGTCGTAACCTTGGACCTGCTGATTACAAATCTACTCACCTCCACTGATTTTTATATATTTGAGGAACTTTTTATTAAGGCAGGTGATCTCTCTAAAGACTCGTCCACACTTTTGTAAATCCACTATGGATAGGTGCTGGGAATTACATCAGTGTATAGTCCCTCTTAAAACTGTTGTGGCTCAGTTATTCTTACAAGAACCAGCTCGACTCAAGATCATTAAGGATGGACAGATACAGTGTGTCACTCAGAACAGGATGCTACTCAGGTTTTGGGCCGTCTCAATAGGTTGTCCTCTTAGCTATGGATGTAGTGTTTGGGGAAATACATTGCCTTTGCTCTAACCTTGCACTCTGCATACCTGGGCTATGATGGTTCGATAGCTGTCTGCTATAATCTATGTATAAATGTTTCTGTCCTCACCTTTTTTTTAACCTTTTGTTAATTTTCACTTCTAACCGCGTGGCAGCTTAGTTATAATATTTCAGATACACTGTAGATTTTGTGTCTTCTAGAGGCTAATGAGCAGTGGGTTGTGGATTGGGGGCACAGGGATAGAAGTATCACAGGTCTGCCTAGTGAACCCCAAATAAGGAGTGGGATGATTCCTTGCTTAGATATCTGGGGGGTAGGGTTAGGTTGGGGTGGGAGTGGGTTCTTTCTGGGTTTGCAAAAATGTATCATGGAGATGAAAATCTCTATGATTTACTGGGGTGGGTTCAAAGAAGTGACTTTATTTATAGCAGTGGATCTGAAGCTTTACCTTTTTGGTGCAATTAAGCCTAGTCCACAATATTGGATTCTATTCTGGTGTAGTTGCTTGACTTTATGGCCTGGATAAAGTGTATATGTCAGAGTTTGTCTGGTCTAAATGCATCCAGCAAACAGCAACTAGTGCAGGAGGAAATCAAAAATGCATAAGCCGCAGCTATTATCCTTGACAGAGACTCATATTGCGCACAAAGACCGACTTTTGCTCAGGCAACTTGTTATGATATTATTGTCAGCACTTCACAACCCGTCTCAATATGGGGGATGGCTATAATGTCTGCAAAGAATTTAGAGCAGGAGGTCCTGAGAACTGCTTCAGACCCAAATGGTAGTGAGCAATTGCCCAGTTGGTATTATGTGGTCAGAAATGTGTTATATCTGTGGTGTATGGGCCATATTGTGATGAGCCCAGGGTATTTGATATGCTTTCTCTTGAATTGTTGGATTAGTCTGGGGAAATAATTATCATGGGTGACTTTAATTGCTTGATGGACTATGCCATTGATTCCACTAATCGTTTTGCTACCACCCCTATGACCAAAACTAGGTCAGCTATTATTAAGCTGGTCTACTTATTTGGATTGTCCAATAAATGGAGGATATTACATCCCTCTGAGCCAGGTTACATGTTCTACTCTGCTCTGCATAAACACTACTCTAGGATAGATATGGTCTTTGCTAGGAGGTTGTTGGGTGAGCATGCAGTAATGGAGGTGTCTCTCAAGATTACGTCTGACCATAATCCTATTTTACTGACTCTGTAATTTGGTAGTCATTACATAAGACTCCTCATGCCAAACCTGTATATGTTGGGAGGCACTCATCTGCATTTCAGATATGTTGTGGCACCCGCTAGGGGTGCCCGCTATCTCCATTTGAATTTGCTCTCTCTATGGAGCCATTTTTGCAATCACTTCATGCTAATATGGGTACTCACCCGCTGAGGTTAAGAGGCTGTGAATTTAAATTTATAGCTTTTGCGGATGATGTTGATGTCATTTTTTTCTACAAACCCGACGCCATCCTGGAATCATAACATTAACAAGGCTGATACGTTTGGAACACATTTGGGCTATAAGCTTAATATAGCTAAAACTCAGGTGCTGCTGAATTTTGCTTCAGATGTACGAACCTCGGCGGTAACCACAATAACTGTGTATTTGGGCATTACATTTAGCAGCCACGTCAACAATATTATTAAATTGAATTATGAACCTTTGTTTCTGTCAGTTATTTCAAAGATAAAGGCTCCCGATTAGCATCTTGGGACGGTGCAACATCATTAAAATGAATATTCTGTCTAAATTCCTTTACCTATTTCGGGCAATCCCTCTGCGAGTTCCTGATTCTTTTTTTACGTGCTTGGACGGTGCAATTAGTGGCTTTATATGAGGTTATAGAAGGGCTAGACGTGCTATGGGGTGTTTGAAACTTCTATATACACAGAGCAGGTTACAAATCTCTGATTCTAAGCTATCCCCTTCTGTGCCCAGGACGTAATGGTTACGTCCTGAGGCACAGTGCTTGTGTGCCCAGGACGTAACCATTACGTCCTGGGCACAGACCCCAGCGCTCCCTCTGTGGGATTCCCCCCACCCCCCAAGGCAGGGATGGAAGGGGAAGCCCTTCCCCTTCCACCCCTGACCCATCCACCCCTCCTGTGACGTCAGCCCGCGATCGCGCACTGATTGTCACAAGGCCTCCTCTCATCGCGCTGGAAGCTGAGCGATCACGTGGAGGAGGCCGAGAGACTTCAAAGGGAAGGAAAGTTATTTCCTTCCCTTTGAAGTCTCTCTCAGCGTTTTAGCAGCCGGATTGCGACACCAGGATTATTTTTTTTCAATGAAATTGGCATGAGGGAGCGACCCCTTGGGCAAGGGTCGGTCCCAGGGGGGGGGCATTTTTTTTAAAGGCCTTAAATTAGGCCGATCTGCCCCCCGGGGGGGGGGGGGGCAGAAACCTCTAGGCACCAGAGATCTTTTTTTTTTTTTTTTTTTTTTTGAGGCGGGGAGCGACCCCTTAGGCAAGGGTCGCTCCCCTAGGGGGCAAATTATATTTAGGCTATTTCTGCCTCCCTTGAGGGCAGATTGGCCTATTTTTATGAGGCCAATCTGCCCCCAAGGGGGACAGAAACCACTAGACACCAGGGAGTTTTTTTTTCCGAGAATTTCACGCAAGGGGAGCGACCCCTTAGGCAAGGGTCGTTTCCCCTGGGGGGCAAATTTATTTTAGGCCATTTCTGCCCCCCTGGGGGGGCAGATCAGCCTATTTTAATTAGGACGATCTGCCTCCAAGGGGGGCAGAAACCACTAGGCACGGGGGATTTTTTGTTTTGTTGTTGTTTTACAGATGGGGAGCGACCCCTTAGGCAAGGGTCGCTCCCCTGGAGGGGCAAATTGTATTTAGGCCATTTCTGCCCCCTTTGGAGGCACATCGGACGATTTTAGGTCAATCTGCCCCCAAACTAGGCACCGGGGATCTTTTTTTTGCGCCAACATCACGCAAGGGGAGAGACCCCGTAGGCAAGGGTCGCTCCCCAGTGGGGTGGGAGGCAAATGTATTTTAGGCCATTTCTGCCCCCCTGGGGCCGGCTGAGCTGGAGGCCAAAATCCACAGGTAGGCACTTTGCAAAAAACACCTGTTTTCTGAGAAAAAATGTGATGTATCCACTTTGTGTTTTGGGCCATTTCTTTTTGTGGGCACTAGGCCTACCAACACCAGTGAGGTACCCTTTTTATCGGGAGACTTGGGGGAACGCTGAGTGGAAGGAAATTTGTGGCTCCTCTCAGATTCCAGAACTTTCTGTCACCGAAATGAGAGGAAAAAGTGTTTTTTTGGTCAAATTTTGAGGTTTGCAAAGGATTCTGGGTAACAGAACCTGGTCAGAGCCCCACAAGTCACCCCATCTTGGATTCCCCTAGGTGTCTAGTTTTAAAAAATGCACTGGTTTGCTAGGTTTCCCCAGGTGCCGGCTGAGCTAGAGGCCAAAATCCACAGGTAGGCACTTGTAAAAAAACACCTCTGTTTTCGTTGAAAAAATGCGATGTGTCCACGTTGTGTTTTGGGCCATTTCCTTTTGTGGGCGCTAGGCCTACCCACACCAGTAAGGTACTATTTTTATCGGGAGACTTGGGGGAACGCTGGGTGGAAGGAAATTCGTGGCTCCTCTTAGATTCCAGAACTTTCTGTCACCGAAATGAGGGGAAAAGTGTTTTTTGGGTCAGATTTTGAGGTTTGCAAAGGATTCTGGGTAACAGAACCTGGTCAGAGCCCCACATGTCACCCCATCTTGGATTCCCCTAGGTGTCTAGTTTTCAAAAATGCGCTGGTTTGCTAGGTTTCCCCAGGTGCCGGCTGAGCTAGAGCCAAAATCCACAGTAGCCACTTTGTAAAAAACACCTCTGTTTTCTGTGAAAAAATTTGATGTGTCCACGTTGTGTTTTGGGCCATTTCCTTTTGTGGGCGCTAGGCCTACCAACACCAGTGAGGTACCATTTTTATCGGGAGACTTGGGGGAACGCTGGGTGGAAGGAAATTTGTGGCTCCTCTCAGATTCCAGAACTTTCTGTCACCGAAATGAGAGGAAAAAGTGTTTTTTTGGTCAAATTTTGAGGTTTGCAAAGGATTCCGGGTAACAGAACCTGGTCAGAGCACCACATGTCACCCCATCTTGGATTCCCCTAGGTGTTTAGTTTTAAAAAATGCGCTGGTTTGCTAGGTTTCCCCAGGTGCCGGCTGAGCTAGAGCCAAAATCCACAGTAGCCACTTTGTAAAAAACACCTCTGTTTTCGGTGAAAAAATACGATGTGTCCATGTTGTGTTTTGGGCCATTTCCTTTCGTGGGCGCTAGGCCTACCCACACCAGTAAGGTACTATTTTTATCGGGAGACTTGGGGGAACGCTGGGTGGAAGGAAATTCGTGGCTCCTCTTAGATTCCAGAACTTTCTGTCACCGAAATGAGAGAAAAAGTGTTTTTCTGGTCAGATTTTGAGGTTTGCAAAGGATTCTGGGTAACAGAACCTGGTCAGAGCCCCACAAGTCACCCCATCCTGGATTCCCCTAGGTGTCTAGTTTTAAAAAATGCGCTGGTTTGCTAGGTTTCCCCAGGTGCCGGCTGAGCTAGAGGCCAAAATCCACAGGTAGGCACTTTGTAAAAAACACCTCTGTTTTCTGTGAAAAAATGTGATGTGTCCACGTTGTGTTTTGAGCCATTTCCTTTTGTGGGCGCTAGGCCTACCCACACAAGTGAGGTACCATTTTTATTGGGGAATTGGGGGAACACAGCAAAGCAAAACAAGTGTTATTGCCCCTTGTCTTTCTCTACATTTTTTCCTTCCAAATGTAAGGCAATGTGTAAAAAAACCTCTATTTGAGAAATGCCCTGTAATTCACATGCTAGTATGGGCACCCCGGAATTCAGAGATGTGCAAATAACCACTTCTTCTCAACACCTTATCTTGTGGCCATTTTGGAAATACAAAGGTTTTCTTGATACCTATTTTTCACTTTTTATATTTCAGCAAATGAATTGCTGTATACCCGGTATAGAATAAAAACCCTTTGCAAGGTGCAGCTCATTTATTGGCTCTGGGTACCTAGAGTTCTTGATGAACCTACAAGCCCTATATATCCCCGCAACCAGAAGGGTCCAGCTGACATAACAGTATATTGCTTTCAAACATCTGACATCGCAGGAAAAAGTTACAGAGTAAAACATGGAGAAAAATGGCTGTTTTTTTCACCTCAATTTCAATATTCTTTATTTCAGCTGTTATTTTCTGTAGGAAACACTTGCAGGATGTACACAAATGACCCGTTGCTGAATTCAGAATTTTGTCTACTTTCCTGTCAGGTTTGTGGACTACTTTTTATCTTTTGTTCGCAGTGCGATCTCGCTTGGCAGAAGTCGAGCGAGTTGCATAACATCGACCCTGTTACATAGTTAATTGCACTTTTGCCGGTTACGTAAACAATTGCACTTTTTGCCAATAGGTTTCATTACAAGTGAACTGTAGCAGCGCGATCGCGCTGTTTTTTTTCTTTTAATGTATTCAAGATTTATATTGACTACAACAGATTTCACAAGCACAGCACAAGTGCTGTGCAGCGAAACCTAAAAAAGAAAGACAGATTTGGGCTGTCTTAGTACAGCTAACACAGTAATACCACTGGGTGCCACCAAATGAAGTGTTTTAACTTTCCCCCGAGTACGTCTTCCTAATTAGGAGCTGCTTTTTTGTTAAGAAACATAAAAGTGGGCTTGCAAATATTTTAGCTCCCGACAAGGGCGCAGCTTCCATTGGTGCAGCAGGTACAGTGTCACCGGGCAAGATGCCTAAGGGGCTCTCTAAGCTATGAATATTGCTGTATTACACAGTTCGAACAGTGGCCCGGACCCATTTCCTTCCTTACAGTAGGGCCCATGACACACTGGCTATGCCACTGGCCCCTGCTCCCCACCCAAGTTTGTGACACGGCTGCTAGATTACGGTAGTCACCTACCCGAGGGACATGGTCATCCAGTTTACCTAACAATCTCTTTGATCACAAACTCTGGAGTGCTAGTGAGTTGGCTATGACTGTGATTTACTACCTCCTGCCTATATGCTCGATCGAATGATCGGTCCAAATGTTTGCAGATTCCTACTATTTTTGCGAATGTCCAGTATTGTTTTTTCCCTCGACACTTCCTAAAATGGGCTGTTCATTCCAGCCACCAAGTGATTCCCTCTCAGTACCTTATGACAGAGCCAACTTAGGCCCTCATTACAACCCTGGCGGTCAGTGGAGAAATGGCGGCAATACCGCCAACAGGCCGGCGGAAAAAAATGGCATTACAAGCATGGCGGTGACCACCATGCTAAACTGCCACTTCTCCAGTCCGACCACCAGAGTGGTAATGACCGCTGGGCTGGAGACTTCGGTCCCCAGACCAGCGCCTTTCACTACACCACCGGCAGTATCACGACCCACATGCCGCCATGGATTTCGTGGGGTTCTGTACTGCCATGAAATCCATGGTGGTAGGCACTATCAGTGCCAGGGAATTCCTTCCAAGCACTGATAGGGGTCTCGACCACCCTCCTCCCCCACACCCGAGTCCTCCCCCCACACCCCAACCCTCCTACAACCCCCCAACATTGACACACACCCCCCACACACACAGACACTATAACTACACATACCCGCACACATACTAACAAACATTCCAACAGACAACACACAGTCATACACGCACACATACATACAGACATACACGCACACATACTCACAGACATACAAACAGACAGACACACACACATTTTCAAAACACACAACACTCCCTTGCATGCATGCATGCACTCACACCCCCCCTCTACACACTCACACTCATACCCCCATGCACTCACACACCACACAACAAGCCCCCACCCCCCTCCCATAACGGACGATCACCTTACCTGGTCTGGTGAACCTCCGGGAAGGAACGGGATCCATGGGGTCTCCACCACCAGCACCCCGTCACCAGAACACGGCCACACCGAATCATGGGACGTGATTCGGTGGGCGGTGTTCTGATGACGTGCCGGTGGAGGTGGAGCAGCCTCCACTTCCCTGCCGACCGCTAGTATGGCTGCTGGCAGCTCTCCATCCGAAAAATGACGGAGGGCTGCCAGCAGTCATGATACGCTGTGCGGAAAAAACGCCTGCACTGGCGGTCTTCAGCACAGCGGTACCTCGGCGGTCTTCCAAAAAGACCGCCAAGGTTAAAATGAGGGCAATAATGTTTATAATCCGTAAAACATTTCTCTTTTTCAGCCATACATTCCTGTATTTTGTCTGTTTTGCTTGATTTTTTCAGACATTTAAAATCGTCCATTTATTTCCAATGCCTCATAATTAGAATGTTTGCTTGAGCAAGCGTAGCCAAAATTGAACATTTGGAAGTGACAGCATAAAGAATATATGATAAATTGTACTGATGTTGTCGGAATAATAATGGTCTTATTCCCTTCCGCACACACACTCAAACAGAATAGTGGCGGCTGGTTCCACCCTGCAGTATGCCCTGAAATATGTTGTGGGTTGTGGTGCTAAACAAATGCAAATTCATAATTAGGATGTCGAGATAAAATCTGTAGGGTGTTAGCCTTGATGTAACAAACTGACCAAGTGATGCACATCAGCACAGGGCCTCAGTCTTTAATAATCGAAAGATAGGTCTGTATTGTGGCACAGGAAGCCTCAAGCCACACAGAAGATGGGTAATTTCATTAAGTATTGTCCCTGTGCTTTACGTTTCACAAAGACTACATCATAAATAACTGTTTCCAAATCTGACACACGAAGTCCCCTCTCATGTGTGTCTTTAATTGCAGACTGCTTTTAAATTTGGCAGAAGTGAAGGAATGTTTGTACTGGGTTAAGGTATCAGACATAAGGGCGATGCTGTGTTTTTTTTATTTTTTATTTCAAGAGTGTTTTATTGAGATTTTATACAACAGAAGAATAATATAACATGAAGGCAAAAAATAAAGAGAAACAATTCAGTGTATGGTACCATCAGATCATGTGGGAACAGCAGTTTAGGATATAGCATAAGGAGTTGATCTGCATACGTAAAATCAGAGAGTGGATATAAGTGTATTTGTTTGTAATGATGAGGTGAGGTTGCTCAGTGCATGCATGGTGAGGGAGGGGTTTTTAGGTCAGGCGTGCAAGCGCTCTGACGTGTTGTAATCTATCTGTGGTGGTTATCATTGGTAAATGCTTTATGTTTGTCCCTCCTTTGGGAAGTTTTGTTACCACCTCAACCATTGACCCTGTTACATGGATTATTGCATGTTTGCTGATATGTTCGACTGCAAGTGAACTTCTTTTTCCATTTGTGTCTTCGCACTCACGCTCATGGTGACCATGGTGCTTTGAATTCACTTGCTTATGTCAACTCTTTTACTTTTATTTTTCAATTTATGTGACAAGAAAAGTCCAGTTAGGAATTTACAACACTAATGGCTCTAACCCGAGCAAATGCGAGACCCATTACATTGCAAATGCTTGTTTAAATACCTGCAGCTCGGGGACTTTTTCTTCTCTCCTTTAAGATGTGAGTTAGTGGCTGATCTTGAAGGCACAGAATATCATATTTCTACAAAGTGAATAGGAAGCACTCAATAGGTATACTCTACCAAGGTTTTTGTCAGTATAGCACAGATGACAGTACCTTGCTGGCAGCTAAGTGGAGTAGGTAACTCTCATCGGAGATTGCGGCTGCTGAAATTCAGTGTGCTCATGACATAGTGGACCGATTCACGCATTCTGTAAATCTAAAGCTACAGCAACTCAGACAAGTGTTTTTGCTTTATCATACACTGGAGAACATTTCGAAATGGGGGGGGGGGGCTAGCTGTGACAAGTCTAGATACTCCAAGTGTGGTTTGTTAGCTGCAGATATTGTACATGTTGTTGCTACATGCCTTGCCTATCAGGAATTTTTGGGAGGCGGTCTCTAAACTATCTTCATCTGATTTGGGGTTTGCAGTGCAATGCTCCCTCAAAGAGATCCTGATGGGAGTCAAGCGGAACTGGACTGGGGTCTGAAGCACTTACATCTATAATTGTTTTGGCTTGAGTCTCTGTCGCCAGATCATGGGATTACCCCTCCCCTTCAAAGTCAGCTGAATGGTGGACACTCATCCAACAGGTGTATGAGCTTGTACTGGCATTGGCTAAAGCTAGAGGGCTCCTGACCTGCACACAATCCAATTGAATATGGGTGTCTTTTGATTGGCATCCCCTAAACTAGACATGTTATTTGTGGCATATTTATGTCCATTATTATTTGGCTTAGCTATGTTGGCCTCTTTATTTAAGCTTTCTTTTTTCTTTTTTCCTATGTTTTGGACAAAACAGAAATGTATTTGTATTTTGATAATTATTCCTTGTATATTTTTCACATTAATATTGATATATTCCTTATATTATGTATCTTTTTGTATTGAACATCTGTGACTTAATAACATTTAAAAACGACTATTTGAACATATGATAATGCATGCATGGCTCTCTGATTGTGAGTCTATGTGTGCATAATAGTATAATGTTTGTAGAACTATGAAGGCAGTTTGGTGGCAAACCCTTAACAATAATTAACTGGTCCTATTTTAGTTGCTGAATGCAGTGTTAAAGTGTTATACTGATACTAAGGAGGTGAAACATTTGTCAAGACATGATTAACGTGTAAACATGACAAAATAGTGAAATATTGTGCCATATAATTTGAATTGATATACCACATAGTTTAGGGATCCTGTTGCATAATTTGGTTCACTATCACTGCATGATTTCAGTAGTCCTTCCTATATTACACACGTGCTGTACTAGATGTGAGTGTGTCATCTTCTGCCTAATATGTCTTGTTAAGACTTTATGTATGTTGGTTCTTAACCATTCTATAGTTGTGAGGGCTATCCCTGAATTGTAATGGTTTTTAGAAGAAAACTCCATTTGTAGCAATATCCAGTCGAAAAGAATGCATGGAAGTCATTTTCGTTTCGTATAGAATTTGCAGCTGCGACCCCTGGCTTTCTGCTTCTGATCGCGGATACTGAATTTGTGACCCCAGGCAAAATCAGTATTAAGAAAACAGAGGCTTTGGGCTCTGACCTCCTTGTTTTCTGTCATTTTTTTATTACACCAGCAGTTAATAGTAGTGTATAATTAACTGTTACTTTAATAAAAATGGAGAACCAGGAGCTAGTAGTAGACCTTCACTGGCAGATGAGGTAGGTAAAAAAATATTTTTCAATATATGTTGTATGTGTGCTTGCAGGCAGCAATGTGTGTGTGAGAGAGCATGTTGCTGTGAGAGTGTGATTATGTGTGAACAAATGGGTGAGTGAAACTGAGTGACAATCAATGACAAGTAATGAATGAGAATGAGTGTCAGTAAGTTGGAGTGATTCAGAGTGAGAATGCGTTCGACTAAGAGTGACTGCAAGTGAGAGAGCAGGTGTCTGAGAATGAATGAATGCGAGGAATGTCAGGGAGGGTGAGTTAGAAGGAGGGTGAGTAACAAAGAGTGAGAGAGTGACAGTACGTGTATTTGTGAGTGAGAAGGAATGAGACAGTCGGTGGGTATGAGTAAGAGTCAGTGACAGTGAGAAAGTGTGAATGAGGGTAGGAGCGAATATGAGTGCGAGTGAGTGTAAATGAATGAGATTTAGTGAGTCTGAGTGAGTAAAAATGAGGGCTTGGGAATACGAGTGAGTACAAGTAATAGTGAGTGAGAAAATATGAGTGAGTTAGAATATAAAGGCTAGTGAGTGAGGGCAAAGACGTGAGAATTATTGAGTGAAAGTAAGAGTAACAGAGTGAATGGGTGACTGCTAGTGTTTGAAAATGAATGAGTATGTTTGAATGAGCATGATTGTGAGTGAATGTAGGTGAGCCAGAGTGAGATGTGGTGTTATCCTTGTGAGTCTGCCACTGGCCTGGTATACTGAAGATAAGTCTTGAGGGCAATTCGTAGCATGACAGGCACTTGTGACAAAGTACTGGCACTGGCAGAGTGTGGGTCATACTTGGCATAATAGGCACCCATCATAAAATACTGAGACTCACATACTAGATGTCCATCTTTGGTTAGGGACACCTTGGAAAAATGTTGGAGCTGGCATAGTTAAGGAAATTTTTAGCATAGAGCACCCATGGAAAAATGCTTGTGATAACACATTGGAAGTTACTCTTGGCATAGGAAGGGACAATTGTGGCACATGGCAGGGGGAGACCATGACCAAATGCTGATCCTGAAATATGAGACTTATTCTTATTTAAAGATGGGGCACCCATGATAAATGGATTGCATTTATGGCAAAATTCCACCACTGGAATATAGTATGTGATATTTGACATATGTAGGCACCCACTGCACATTTTGAAAAAAATGGAGTCAGCTCCTAGGGAGCATCATATGTCATTGCCTTGGCCCACAATGAAAGGATTTGGATATTGTGAGAGAGTGAATTATTAGTTGGGGGGAATAAAAGCACTACTCTTGTTAGGTCTAATATAGGTTTCAGCAATTTAAACTTGTGTTCAATCCCTGGTAGCTCTGGTGCAGAGCAGACAGGTTTAACTTAGAAAATGTGTAAAGCATTTAGAAATATTAAAACAGTTAAAAAGCTAAACACACAACATCCACTTCTATTTATAAAAATAGAGAATATTTTTAATGACAAAATTACACCAGAACAACAAAAATCCAGTAAGAGGATCCAGAAATATGAATTTTGAACATTTTAAATAAAATAGCCCCAAAAAGGGCTAACCGCTGGCAACTGGTTGCGCTAGACCTGGACATAGGTAGGTTTTAAAGCCAACTGCAATGGAGAGCAGGCCAGATACAAGAACCAGGTGGATCTTAGTCAAAATATTATCTTTGAACTTAGAAAGTTTAATGGAGAAAAATTTGTTGACAAGTTCTTGGCATGACAGTCTGACAGCTGGTTCCATAGTAGGGATCGACAGTGGCAGGATGCTTAATTGCAGTGTCCCCGTGCTGTCTTCAATGAAGGTGGAAAAGTTCAGAGTGGGTCAAGTTTGAAGTCCTTGTCCAGGAAGGTCACAATGTCACTCAATGCTGCTCAGCGTCAGACCTGGTGAAGCCCGCTATGTTTGGACTTACAAACTTTTCTGAAAGCCGTATTGCTGCCAACAGACCAAATCAGCAAACTGAGGCTGACTGCTCATTCAACGGCGATAGCTGCTACTTTGAAAGCAACCATGATCACAGTGGGTTCTCCTGGCAGAAAGTAAGCAAAAAGTGGCAGCTTTTTCATTTTTTTCAGGAGGACTCTTGCAGCAGCCTAGGTTCCAGGAACTCGTGAACAGCACTTAGGGGTCAGGACTGACTCCCACAAAAGCTACCAGCAGGTTCCATAGCAGATCCAATTGAAACTGGCTGGCTGGGCTCATTCAGGAAAGTGGGCTTCTTGCAGCTTTTTGTGTCCTTGTAGTTTAACAGGTTGTCAGCCAACTGACCTTTGGAGTCCTCTTTTTCTTTGTCATAGGTACAAGTGGGAGCAGATCCAGCCTTTGGGGTTTTCTTCACAGGTATCAACAGCAGGTGAATTTGTTTGCAGCAGCTCCTATGTGGCTTACTGCAACGGGTCCGACAGTGTCCCTCTCTGTCTAAATCCAAGATGATAGAATCTTTCTTTCCCTGTAAAGAGGAGTGGCCATGGAAATGAGAAAACCCTCCCATGTGGTCACTCAAAACCAGTTCTGGGGCAGCTGCACTCTCATTGGGATTGTGCCTGGCTGACGAGGTATACAAAAGAGAGTCAGGTCCTGGTGTGAGCTACATTTGCCTTTGACAGAGTCGGTATCCTGTGAAGATATGCAAAGGGCTACGCACTGCCCCCGACCAACTTGTCAGGGGAAGATCAACTTCTTCCTACACCAGAGGCCTTTGTCTCAGCTCTGGGAGCCAATTCACATCTAATCAAGGAGCTATTGATCTCCGAGGTGACATTTGGAAGCTCAGGCAAATAGGCTTCTAGGGCCTTTAGGCAGACAGATATGTTTTTTATAAAAGTACCTTTTGTAAAATATTTGTTACAAACCCAACCTTACCAATGAACTGGATTTATAATAAATACTTCAAAAAGTCAAAGAATAAACTTTTTAGATGGTTCCTAGGATGAGATAACTTTATTAACTTTAATAAAGTATTAAAATGCTTCCCAATGGGCCAGCCATCCTGCTGCAGTGAAAATAGCTTTATGGGCCTTTTCACTTTAAGGAGTTGTTTAACATTAAACTTTTACAGTTCCTATTTTTAAATATCATGAACCCTGCATTATGGGCTAAGGCCTAATTAGTTGAGACTTATTAATATTTATAAGGAGGGTTTAGGCCTGTTAAAAGAGGTTAGTTCGACAGGTCGAATTTGTAGTTTAATCCTGCACAAACGGGTTACTCGTAGCAGACCTGCAAACATGTTTTGCACTGTCATTTTAGTGGTGGGAAACTATGTGGTGCAGTTCACTACAGACATTTAACTTACAGGCCATGGGTATATTTTGTACCATATGCTAAGGACTTATAGGTAAGTTAAATATGCCAATTAGGAGTAAAGCCAATTTTGACAAGCTTTAGGGGGTCACAGCACATGCACTGTTGCCTGGTTATCAGAGTCCCAGTGCACAAGGTCAAACAACATAGCAGCATCAGTCCAAAACAATGCAGGTGGTTGTTGGAAATGGCCCGTGCTAAAGTGCAAGTACTCTCTGTGTAAATTGGGTTGGTGATTGGGTTTCTCCATGACTGGCATATTTGAATTACTAGTAAGTCCCTACTAAAGTGCACTAGAGGTGCCCAGGGCATGTAAATCAAATGTTACTAGCGGGCCTGCAGCACTGAATGTGCCACACATGAGTAGCCCTGTAAACATGTTTCAGACCTGCCACTGCAGAGTCTGTGTGTGCAGTTTTAAACTGCCTTTTTGACCTGCAAGTGCACACACTTGTCAGGCCCACATCTTCCCTTTTACTACATGTAAGTTATCCCTAAGGTAAGCCCAAGACAGCTCCATGGACAGGGTGCAGTCTATTTAAAATATAGGACATGTACTAGTGTGTTTTACATGTCCTAATAGTGATATACTAGTTTTCACTATTGCAAGGCCTATCTCTCCCATTGGGTAATATGGGGATTGCCCTGAAATATATTTTAACTGCAGTTTCCCATTGGAAGCAGATAAAGATGTAAAGTTTAGGGTCTCTGAACTGACAATTTAAAAATACATCTTATTGTGAAGTTGGTTTTTAGATTGTAAGTGTGCAAAGTGGCCATTTTCTTGCTTAACCATTCTGTGCCTCTCCCTGGCTGTAGAATACATGTCTGGGCCAGAAAGACATTTGGGCTGTTGGTGAATTGACTGTAGGCAGTTACACAAAGGGAGCTGAGGTGTTTCCTGCATATCCTGATGTGTTTTCCTGGGATAGAGAGGAGGGAGGAGCTGGCACTTGCACCTGAATAGGGCTGTGCCTGTCCTTACACAAAGCTGTCTCCAACCCCCTGGAGTGTGTCTGGGGCCAGGGCAGGGAGAGGCAGTGTCTTGTGCACTACAAAGCCTTTCCTTTGAAGGTTGCAGAAATTAGTATAAGTATTGAACTACTGACCACACAACTTCAGAGCACTTCTGGACTGCGGACATTCTGCCAGGGAGAAGAGCTGGAAGCTTGAGGAGGATCTGCCACTCTGTCTGTTGCTTTGCTGTGCTGGCCTGCTGCTGCTACTTCTGCCCTGGGAGAGAAAAGACTGGACATTGCTTTTTACATTCTGCTTTCCAAGGCTCTCCAAGGGCTTGAACTGAGCTTGTCTCTCTTGTGAAGTCTCAAGGACATCAAAGACTTCATCTGCCAGTGCCTGGGCTCTTCTGCTGAGAGTCCTGACTTGATCAGTGGTGCCAAATACAGTCCCTGGGCCCTTAGAAGTGGAAGCTGGTAACCTGTGGGGGAAACTCCATGCACTGCTTTGTGCTCGTTAGAAAAAGCAACGCATCGCCTGTCCTGGGCTGAAAATTAGACGCAGCGCCTATTCTTAACATGGACCCTTCACACAGCGTGTTGGAATTTTCCAAGCATCGACCCTGAGCGTCAAATCTTCAACATCGCAGCAAGGACCTGAGGCTGTGGGTCTGGAAATTGACGCATAGTTCTCCTGCGGGAGAAAGAATCGATGCATCACCTACCCGGTTGGGAAAGAACCAACACACTGCCTCACTTGCGAGAAAGAAATCGGCACATCTCTTGCTTTTCTGATGCATCACCTCTTCTGTAGCTTTATTTTTTACTCATACAGGGCACTTTGTGCTTAAACAATGCATCCATTGATTCCTATGGATTAAGACTCTTTCAACTTTAAAAATTGCTATCTTTTCTTGTGTATGTTGGATTTATGTGACTTGTGTCTTGTTTTATACAAATAAATATTGGCTATTTTTCTAAACTGGTGTGGTGTCTACTTGTAGTATTTCCACTGTGTTTCTGTGTGTGTGTGTACAAATACTTTACACATTGCTTCTGAGATAAGCCTGACTGCTTGTGCCAAACTACCAAGGGGTGAGCCGTGGTTATCTTAGGTGTGTGACTCCCTTACCTTGACTAGAGTGAGGGTTCCTACTTGAACAGGGTGTAAACTGGCTGCCAACTAGAGACCCCATTTCTAACAGTGGTCATACAAAAAGATGCATTTTCCTACAAATATTTACTCAATACCCCTTCCGATACTATGGCTTTTGGGCAAATGTATATGAGATCTGTGCTTTAAAATGCACTATTTGACCTAACTGTTTTCAAAACTTTGCTGGGGGAGAACCTTTGTTGGGCCCCCTTGTAAGAGGCCTGAGTCGCTTACTTCACTCTCTCACTACAGTTCAGGGCAAGTATTGTGTCCCACCACTTTCAAAGATCATCTCAATACATCAATATCGTTGGTTTCTAAAACAAACAAAGTGTCTGTGATGTTATATTAATCATACAGTTACGTGTAATTATGAACTTTAACAATGTGAATTACTCTCATGTCATTAGAATTACTGTGAAGATGAAGAGTCAAAGTCAGATAATATCAATTCTTATATTGTGATTAGGCTCAAAGGGTGTGTGATGTTACTTCTGCTACCCCTGGATTTTGGTGAAATGACGTCCTTGAAGAACAGTGTTGAAAACATAGGATAGTATGCATTCGTTTTTCAGATTTTCGAGACAATGAATTGAATGAATTACATTGCAATTTAGCATTTTAATGCATGTGAACTATATTCTTCTGGGTTGTTGTTTGAAAGAAAAAGGATACTATCTGGACACTAGTTTATTCAGCACAGGCTGCATCCCAAGGATTTCTGCACATTTAACCTTGTGAGAGTGGGAGCATGAACTGTATCCACTGACTGCTATATCTGCATAGATATCCAGAAAAGAATTCCACCTAGGTCCACCTAGGACCATATGCTTGCGTATCCAGATGACTTTGCCATGCATCTTTGAGACTTTTTGTAGGAGGGGTGTTACCGTGTTTTTCTCATCCTTTGCATGATTTAAAAATGCTTCCCTGAAGTCAATGGTGAAGAGTGTGGTAACCATACACAATCAATTCCAACCCAAACAATAAATATAAACACCATGACCCATGCAGTCCCAGAAGAAAACTTCAATCAATAAAAAGTTTAAAAGCTTTATTTTATACCCACAAACCCAAAGTCACGTAAATAATGCACAAAATCAAATTGTAAAGGTAAATAAACACCACAGGTTGACCAAATATCTGCAACAAGTTTAATTTATTCAACAGCATTAAACATTCAAGAAGAAGAATGCATATTAATAAAGGAATAATTTGTGACACAGAAAATTCTTTAAATTAGATTGTGAATACATTAGTCAAGTCAGAGTACAAAGATTTAGAATTCAGGTTTGGAAATGGTATCCTTACTTCTAGCCAAATTAGGACAAGCATGTGTGGGAACGGGCTAACACATGCGGACAAAAGTCAAAAAGGAAAGACAAAAATCATTTGAAAAACATCTATCTCGGCTAGGGTAAACTAACTAAGAAAAATAAAATAAGCAGGTGTCAGCATACTAACTTGTACTAAAGAAACGTAGGTCAGGGGAAAATAACATTTACCTTAGAATACACCTCTCCTAGGGTCAGAATTTAATTAACTTTTGTCAGCAAAGCATGTAGATCATCAGCAAAGTCAGTTAGAAGTATCATCAGGAGAAAGTGAAGAACATAGGCTGCACATGGAAATCAGGAAACATCCAAAAGGCAAGTTAACAAGTTTCTAAAAGGGACTCTCTCTCACTTACTAAGTCCAACCATTAATTAAAATTACTCCAAAGAGTTTGATTGGTCAGTTCGATGAGTCCACATTATGCAAACAATTATAATTTGTGGACAAATTGAGTTTGTAACATAATAGTAATTTCCCAGGTTTGGTGAGAAGGTGTCTCTCTTTTCCGTATGAATCCAATATTTAAAAATTCTGTACATCACTTTAGCAATCCATATTCTTTCCTATGGTACAAGACAATTTCAACAGTTCACTTAAGAAACGTTCCGTTGGACAATAGCAACTTCTTTAGCTTTCAGTCTCTAAGTCTGAATGTACTAGAATCAAGGTAATTGGGAAACAAATCTCATATATTTGAACAATGAAACCCTTCACTAGTCACAACAAACAACGCAATGGAAAAATTAATGTTAAAGGAAAGTAAATGATTCTTCATTTTTACATGACTGCAAATACAAAATCTGCAGGCCTAGCTATGCTAACACAAGAAATAAAATGATTTAATATCATTATTAATAAAACACACATAATGTGGAAACTTATGATTTCAGTCTGTATTAAACCATCACACAAGGTATGACTGAGAAGTGCATTTATTATTATGCGCATGTAACTTTATACTAATAAATCACATTAAACATTATAAATCAACTTCACTTCACTACTAGCAGTTTATCTAATGCAGAAAATATACTTCAACCTTATTTTAATCTTGTTAGCACATTGTCAGTTCTGGTAGGCACAATATCCACTACTATAACAAAACATGAGCACTTTTAAAATACGTGTCAATGTGACTATAAATGCCACCTAATGCTGATGCCTGGGTCACCAAAAACATTACTAAATTTACTCTCCAACAGGGGTAAAAGATGCTTTCTGCATCTGTGGCTGATCAATACTTCAGTCATAGTGTGTTGAAGACTGTAACATAAGATTCCAACCCTAGCGGTGTGAGGTCACCCGAGGAGGAGGGGTGTAGTGCCTTACTTTTAAATGTGACTTACATCGTAACCCTGTATTGTATGTATGTAAGTATGTATGTTTGCATATGGTACTTCCATAGTACAAACGTATCAAAAGGCAGCAGCATGATGTTGTTGTGGGTACACTAGCACTTCCAAGAGCTCAATTACAGTAAGGCCCTGTTGCTTGCAACATTCAAACGTATTGGGTATATTAATTACATCTTTGAATATCAAGTTTGCAATAACCAATGCTTGTTAAATGTCTCATTTATTATAACCAATGCTTTTAAATTATACACACTGACCTCCATCTGCTAAACTTGTGCCAACTGTAACTGCCAAAACATGACTGCTTCCAGTCAAGTTCCAGTGTTTCTTGTTCTCCGACCAGCTTCCAGTCAAGTTCCAGCCTCAAGTCGAGTTGCGGCGATCCCGCCCCTCCAGTCAGCTTCCTGCGGAACCTCGGCTCTCCTCTTCCTGTTCTGCCTATGATCCCGTATTTCCTGTAAAAGAGAGAAAATAAGAAAAGTGAAAAAACCCAATTTGGATTCCTCTGAAATTTTCAAGCAAGTTACTTCATTTAAAGGTATAGAAAGATTAATCGCTTAAATGAAACAAAACAGCTCTGTCTTTTAAATAATTTACGGCAATAAGAACTAGTGTGATTTATCATTTGGTGGGAATCCAAGATACCACTGAACAGACATTGAGGAAAGATGTATTTCCTGTAACAAGCTCTCCTATGAGAATTAGGAGATCGGAAATAGAGCAACTATTATTGGCAAAAGATTACGCCAGAACACAAAGAAGCCCTTTAGTAAAGTTGTTTGTTTTTTAGTTTGGACATTGCTTCAGAGACTCTGAAAGTATTGTAAAAAGAGGAAGAGACTTATTGAGGCTTACAGAAATGTATGCACAATGTGTGAACAATAACTGACATTTGGCAACAGTTTATGCAAATTCAATGTATTGAAGAAGTCATTATTTTGAAGCCTAAAATCCTAAAAACCAATTACCAGTTTTTTTGAGAAATCAGAAGTCCTGCTGCCCAACGTGACACGCAGTCCAGGGTACAGCAGTCCGATTCTTCAGTCCACAAAGCAGAAGCTGTTATTTTCTCATTTTCTTTTCCCAAAACCCCCTTCCCCTTGAGGACTTGGGAGAGGACAATGTACTCTTCATTGCAGTCACGTTAGTCCTCACTGGGAATGGGGATTGTCATCGCCCCAGTGGAACCCCTGGAATTCACGTGAGTGGCTCACAGAGAACACATTTACAGGGTCAAAGTCAAGACATTAAGACATCAAGTGATAGTAGAGGTAGCTTGTTTGTGGATTATTAAGGCACAGTGATGTAATGTTCTGTATTGTGTTTCCATTTGAATTTTGTATTATTCAGTTCTGCTGCGAGATTAAAGTACTTCCTTTTGCATGAAAGAAAATCAATGGACTAAACAAAGGTTATTGTGTCTCTTGATTGGTTGTTGAGTTCTGAGCTTTTGTTCCACAAACTATTTCCTTGAGAAATCGTGGGCTGTTCACCCTTACTACCCTGAGAGACAAGTGCAGAGAGTATTGAACTTGGCACAGTTTTCAGTGCCATATTAGGATGAACCCCAGCACCCTAGTGGTAAAAAGCCTCAACTACCACTTTTGGGGTCCTGAATGGGGTCAGACATCAAGCCATGAAATGCCTTTCAAAATCTTTAGAAGACGAGGAGCTGGTCCCTGCTAACTTTTTCAATGCCGGTGCACAGTATGCTAGACTAGAGTATGCTGTGTTAGCCATGTAACCTAATGCTGTGCTGACGTTTTTGGATGACTGGAATCCTGCAACAGGGACGTCATTGTTTAGTTATGAGAAGATGGCCCTCAGGAGCAGGACACTGGAACTTGTGTCACATCTTATTCAGTACTACTAATCAACTAATATCTGTAATTTATGAGCACACATGCTTTATGATATCTCAAATCAGGGATACTGATTTTAGCACTGAAATAATGGTATCTTATGTCATAAAGTCAATGTTTTGAAGATGGCAGCCAAGAAATGACTCAATGAAGGTCCCTGAGCTGCAAAGTAACTATACAAAGAAGATGATAGGCCTTGTAAATATGTTGAAAGACTATTCCTCTTCTTTTATTCACACTTCAACTTGCAGGATTCTTTGTGGACACCAAAGAGTAGCTGTGTCCTCGCACTGGGGAGAAGAGCAAAGTTTTCTTGCAAAGTTGCAAATTTTGTTTGCATGGAACTGTAAGATAAACCAGCTAAATGGGAATATTAACATACACTGCCTTTAACTGTGTCCTTGATCACCTGTTGCAGGATCCAAAGCACAATAAATTAAACCTTCTTCAGGTATGTGCACTCTCCCTTGGCTTAGCCGTAAGTAATCCTCACCGGTATCCCCTTCTTGCAGCCTTAACTATGCTAAACATGTTAAGTAACATAATATGATATTAGGTGACTTAATAACTAATTTTCTGTGGCCATCATTGATGTGTTCCTGTGATCAATCTGTAGCAGGCCAAGGCAGACCATGGGAAGCCAATCCACTGCTGAATTACGTTTCTGAAAGTGAGGGAGGGCTAAATTTAGCTGAAATCCCATTGCACTTTTTAGTCTTGTGTCAAATTCAGTAAATAGAGCATGGACCGGAATATCGGAACATTGAGGGTCAAAATATGAAAGAGATAAGTGCATAGCCGGAGGTCTGGATCCACTATTCTAAACTCCACATCAATGTACCTTGAATACAGTATATTCTGGCCCTTGATATTTTAGGCATGATATTGTTACCAATCGATTTCCTGGCTTCGACATTCCTGTCCTGACCCACACCTCCACATCAGTCTGACCAACGTGGATTGCCAAGCCGTCGGCAGCGATGGTTAGTTTTGCTGGATTCGGCTAATACCCTTGAGCTGTGCCTGCAATGCAGCTGTAAGGTGATGGAGAAAAATACTAATTTGTGACTACATTCTACCCTACTTTTGTTATCACTTCTGAACACGCCCGCCTCCTAAAAAAAAAGTGAATGCCTTTGTTAGCCTAGCGTAATAAATTATTGATTTTTAATGTGTACCAGTTTTGTTTCAGTGAAAATGACTTCTTCCTGTATTACATTATTATATTTCATCACTGCGTCCCTATATTCTTAAAGAGAAGCATTCTGCATGAAATAGCTCCCATGACAAACTACTGTTGCACCCAGAGGGCAAGCTGAAACCTGGTTTGATGATGGGTCTGGCCTCTGGAGATGTAAAGTTCAGGGCAGGTCACAGCTTCTTGAAATGGCAAAAAAATAACCCCACATGCTTACACTGTTGAATGAAAAACATTGTGGCAGCGATAAATCGTGGAACTAATGGTAAATGGCTTCATTAGTAGCACATTGTACTTTGAACAGAAACTGATAATACATCCATGTGTTTATGGAAGAATAATTGTATTGAATAGCATTGTCGATTAGAAAATGGTATGTGGAATTTCAAAACAGCATGCAGCAGGGTTCATATGACATTGTTTTAGGAAATGCAAGCGACATACTCAAGTAGAAAGGAAACTAACTGAGTTATTCAGGAAATCAAACACAGACAGACAGCTGGTACAGGAAGAACATTCCAGTGGTTGGTACGTTGGTCTTGCCACCTTCGAGCAAACACAGCTTGCTGCCATGGGTGCAGGCTTCAGCGCTGGAACTTCTGGAGGGGAACAACAAACAACCATTGAGCTACAAAAGTACGGCCGTTCTGTGGACATCGGCCTCTGTGGTTTGCTACACAGCATGCATCCACTGCGAGGACAATTCTGAATATGTGAGTGCATTGATAAACAATATTCTTCTCTGAGAAAAAGCTGAAAACTAATGGTTCTACATAAAAGCATTTACTAGTGAATGAATATATAGAGGAGAGTCTTACATACAGAAACAAGTTGCTGAAAAAACAGTTGTCCGACGTTAAATGAACCCCCAGAGACTTAAAAACATTAAATGTATGACCTTTTTATTTTATTTTTTTGTCTAAAAAAAGTGAGATTTTTTTGCAGTCTGAGTGAGGTGCTCTAGGGGGGACTATGATGTCCAGACGTGTGTCTCATACTCGGATACTCCAGCTACACTTCACGGATGGGGTCAAATGAGGTTGTAACATGTCTAGAGTTGTTTGTGTTACTGTTAGATCGCCAGTTGTCTAGCAATTTCAGCTGAACTACAGTTTTTTGGGGTGGACCAAGGCTGAATTAATTCTAATTGGTCTTATTCTGTAATGGTAAAAAGGAGATAAAATTAGGGGATGAAATGCACCCAGAGTAATTACCAGTGGTTCAGATTATATTCAAATATTTTATCCATCTTGTTTCTGTTTTCTAAGATTTCATTTACCACTAAGTGAATATATCACTGATTGTATTGCCTCTACAATGTGGACAATGTGAGCAATAATATCTTCTACCTACTGATTTAGCATCCCAAGACATACAAATCTGTGTAACAATAGATGTCTATCCGTGGATGTCTGAGAGACTTCCACTGGCTACTGGTCAACAAAGTAATCACCTTCAAGCTCCTCCCACACGCATACAAGGCCCTACACAACATCGGATCCGCCTACCTCAACCACCTCCTCTCTTTTTTACACTCCCACCAGACAGCTCTGCTCTGCCCAGCTGGCCCTCACCTCTACCCCAAGGATCTGTAAGAACTCTGCTGGAGGAAGTTGCTTTTGCTACCTCGCAGCAAAGACCTGGAACACGGTGCCTCCCCACCTCAGGCAATCCCCCTCACTGATCCAGTTCAGGAAGGATCGTAAGACCTGGCTCTTCAACTGATCTGCATTCTTCCCCCCAGCGCCTTGAGACCATCATCCAGGTGATGAGCTGCTCGTTATAAATACCTGATTGATTGATTAATTGATTGATTATCTAAAATAACTAATCAACCGAAATTCAGGATGTTCTACAATACTTATTGATAAGGGCTCATATTTAGACTACCTGTTGGAACAGTGTTCACAGATGCACTCTGTCACTGACAACGGCTTCCCATTGTGTATAAAGTCTTCTCTATTTTGAAATTCTTCAAAACGTTTGTAACCAGAAAACGTTATATAGGCGAAATGTTTCTTTAAGCGACTATCATAGTTCCAAATCCCAAGTAGTTTTAATTCTACATTGACTCTACATACCTTTTAGCGTTCAGCAACATTTTATCAGTATTTTAATGAGACATCAAGAGTATTCATAGTGTTATAGACATATTTTGCCTATTCAATTTTGGAAATTTACCATCCATTAGGCAGCATTACATATATATATATATATATATATATAGGGGCTTTATGTAGTGTGAATCTAGCTGGCAGGCAATCTAGTGATAAACTGAGGGTGAAGGCATAAGATACATTTTGGCGGGCTTGCTACAGACAATGTATGCTGTCTGTCACAGACAGTGTTGCTTACATTACAACACAGAGTGGGGTTTATGTCAGCCTCATGCTCATTATTGGATGTTTTAGGGGTGGGGGAAAAACCCTGCTCTGCTGGCGGAGTTTACAGAGTTAGGACGCACACAGTGAGGTTTCTCACATGGGCACTCGTGGCAGATCGTGAAATATTCATGTTGCGAAAGTTGCCGCTCGGGTAGAAAGTCTACTTGAGAGGCAGAAACAAGCAGTGGCCTCTAGCATGACACATGGTACCAGTTATGCTGATTTTACAATACAGAGGAAGCTCCCGGCGCTAAAAATCAGCCCAAGCAACGCAACATGTCCGATTCTGCCTGCTCACGGAACCCACAGAATCTTGCAGAGTTTTTATGTAACTCTGTGGAGTTCTGCAGAGTGATTCATGCCCACTCTTAATGATTTTCTTGTCCATCTGAGTTTCCTGGATGACGTTCCTGTCTAGTCTTGTGTTTAAGGAGGGCAGAGATGTCCTCATAGAAAACATAGGAGTGGTGCAGATGGGCATCTTTACATGTAGGTTTATGAATATCATTTTGTAAAATGTGACTAGTATTATTGTAGTGCTACTAAACATATTACAAAGTGCAGTTTGTGAATAGACCCTATAGTCTATAAAAGGGCATGGTATGAATCTCTATGGTATCATCTTCATGTTTCTTTACAATCTGTAGCATCTTCTGGGTCTTGGGTATTCATTAGGAGAGGCCCTTCTTTGTAAGCTTTCTGCCAAAAACCGAATAGGCCCTGTTTACTAAGTGTGTGGGGAAAGACAAACAAAGAAATAGGTACACTTACCTGAAATGGTGCACATTTGAGTGTTATTCATCCTCCGACCTCGATTGCTTATCCTGTAGTATCATAAAGCAAAGATACATTATCAACGTGCAAGTCCATTCTCATGTGATCCATAACCATTCCCACATCCATCTACTACCCTCTCTTGTGTTTATTATATGTAATGTATTTTCAGGATCATTCAACACTTATATTGCCACTAATGTTAGAACTTGGTCAATCGTGTTTCATCACATACTATAAGAGGCATCACCATACACATCCCATCTACAGTGTCAAAAACATCAAACAGAACTCTCTTGGTCTAGTTTCATGGGTGTGGTGCTATCAGAGGCATCGCCATACACATCCCTTCTCCAGTGTCACACACATCAAACAGAATTCTTTTGGTTTAGTTTCATAGGTGTGATAACATATTTTTCCACATATCAAGGCTAGAGCATCCCATTTGGTACTCCTAGATATAAGAGTGCACATGAACAAGCACATGAGCAAGCAAGATATCTGCTTAGGTGGGGTCAGGTATTATCATGGTGGACAGTCTTGTCCTTATCTTAAAAAAGCATGAACATTGCCCTGCTCCAGGAGCTGGCTTGTTGAACAGCACAATGCTGCTGCAAGAGTGTGTGCTTAACGGAGCGAAACAGACAATCACACATAGCATCATGCATGTGATGTCAACATGTGAAATGCTAAATTCTATTGCATTTTACGTGCTGTCAACGGAACCAAAAGGGATGCACAAGGCCAGATTTACTAACGTTATAGGCAAAGCAGCAACCAAAGCTTCTCCGCACCGTTGCACCAAAGGAAGAGAGTAGATCAGCCCCATAACTACTAAGATATTGAGCCGTTTTTCTCTCTGTCTGCTCTGGTGCACTTTTGCCAGTCTCATGCCAACAGCCACACCCTTGCACTACAGTGAATGTGCAACTGATAACAAGATTTAGTGATGAGTCCTTTGACTGCCTATTGAGTACACTTTTGGAATATTGAAATAGTTACCTTGGTGCTAGCAATTGATCTAGTACTCATTGGGAAGTCTGGGAATGGCCAGACACTATGCACCTCCTTTAGGTCTATCCCAGTTCTCAATGTGGATGCAAAGATTTACACAAACAATTGGGCTAATTGTCTCAAACCACTACGTCCTGCTCTGATACATGAGGACCAATCAGGGTTTGTTAGGCACATATTTCACAGTATATATAGCCGGCAGACCTAGTAAAAATGAGCAAATGGAAGGTTAACACCTTCTCAATGGTGTTTGATTCTAAACAGTGCTTAATATGTAAAAAACATAAGTGCCATGGACAGCGTCAGGAGACCACTGCACCTCCTGCAACCCATTGCCCATGCCAGAACTTACAATGGCAGTTACTGTACCACCACAAGTACTCACCATCATACTGCTACATGTGACGATTCAGACTATTTCAGGCCACCCAAAGCTATATGAATGACTTGTGTGGCAGATCTTGGTCATTTTTAATGTATATGGAATAATTCAACAACTGTTTTTGTGTTCATCTTTAAATTAGACAACTCCACCACATGGCAGTCTGTCATAAGCGCATATGTTGTCAATTAAGTGCTGGTTCTCGACACTGGAAACCACTGGCTCAAGTTAAGCACTGGTCCAAAAAGACTTTTGACAAGCTAAATTAGATTCTCTTAAAAGAAACCTAATCCTGTTTAACCTCGGTGAGCAGTTCATGACATGATTATGACATTTTTCAAGTCACCAAAAGCGAGGGTGACAATGAATGGCTGTTACTCGCAGGAGATGACCTTGCAAAGGGGAACTACCCAGAAAAGCCTCTTATCAACAAAGCTTTTTATCCTCGTTATGGACCCCCTCATCAGATGAAGTTATGCGATTAGGAGAACAATATTCTGCAAAAAAGTTATTGATATTCACAGGTGACATGAACGTTTTAATAATCAAAATCCGAGGTTTCAGTTTCTCTAACGCACACTTGTCCTATTAGGCAACTGTCTATTAGAGGGGCGATATCACACTGATTCGTACCGATCAGATGTTTTGTTCTGTCAGCTGAGAACAGCTTTTTAGGATTTCAAAACGGTAATAGTCTACGTCCTTTACTATTAAAACCTTCTCTGGACTTCCATAACCCACCTAACTTTATATCAATGTATTTAATACCACATACGGCCAAGCGGCTAGAAAAAGGTCACAAAGCAATACCAAAATGTTACAGAGCACGTGACCCTGTTGGATGTCAGTCAATCCAGTTTTAGTCTGTTTAATCATTTCTCAGAGCAATCAACGTTTTGCATTGAGATATTTTGCCATCTACCGGTACTTCAACATATAACAGCTGTTAGAAATGGGGTTTTTGGTTGGCAGTCAGGTTACCCTCTGTCCAAGCAAAAGCCCTCACTCTAGTCAGGGTAAGTCACACACTATCCAAGATTATCCTGTGCCCACCCTCTGGTAGCTTGGCACGAGCAGTCAGGCTTAACTTAGAAGGCAATGTGTAAAGTATTTGTGCAATAAGTCATACAATACCACCATATAACACCACAAAAATACACCACACAGTGTTTAGAAAAATATATAATATTTATCAGGATAATTGTAGGTCAAAAAGAATAAAGATGCAATGGAAAATTGTAGAACTATCACAGGAAAGTGATATAAAGTGTCTTAAGTCTTTAGAATGCAATACAGTGTCTTTCAAGCACAAAGTACCTGGTTTCTGGTGGAAAATCTCCTCAGAGGGCCACAGGAAAAGGGATGCGTGGAAAAAGGGTGTGTGCGTCGATTTCTCCTCAGCACACAAAGACTTGCGTCGTTCTTTTCCACGCGGGGAAGTCGGGCGTCGTTTTCTGGCGCGCAGACAGTCTCTTTTTGTGGATCGCGGGGATTACCAGATGTCCCGGGTCTGTGCGTGGATTCTCCTGCTTGTTTTCCGGCTGCGCGTCGTTCTGCGGGGCTGCGCGTCGAAGTTTCGATCTCACGGTAGGCGTCGCGTCGATTTCTCTTTGGAAGTCGGGCGGCGTTGTCCTTGCGAGGCCGTGCGTCGAAAGTTTGGTCTCACGGCAGGCGTCGCGTCGATTTCTCCTTGGAAGTCGGGCGGCGTTGTCCTTGCGAGGCCGTGCGTCAAAGTTTCGCACTCACGGTAGGCGTCGCGTCGATTTCTCCTGGAAAGTCGGGCGGCTTTGTCCTTGCGAGGTTGTGCGTCGAAGTCTCGATCGTCCCGAGGGCGTCGCGTCGATCAGCGTCGGTGTGCGGCGTTTTTCTCGCCGCGAAACAAGCTGTGCGTCGAAATTTTCGGCGCACGGAGCGTCCAAGTGAAAGGAAGAAGTCTTTTTGGTCCTGAGACTTCAAGGAACAGGAGGCAAGCTCTATCCAAGCCCTTGGAGAGCACTTTCACAGCCAGACAAGAGTTCAGCAAGGCAGCAGGGCAACAGCAAGACAGCAGTCCTTTGTAGAAAGCAGACAGGTGAGTCCTTTGAGCAGCCAGGCAGTTCTTCTTGGCAGGATGTAGTTTCTGGTTCCGGTTTCTTCTCCAGCAAGTGTCTGATGAGGTAGGGCAGAGGCCCTGTTTTATACCCAAATGTGCCTTTGAAGTGGGGGAGACTTCAAAGAGTGGCTAAGAAGTGCACCAGGTCCCCTTTCAGTTCAATCCTGTCTGCCAGGGTCCCAGTAGGGGGTGTGGCAGTCCTTTGTGTGAGGGCAGGCCCTCCACCCTCCCAGCCCAGGAAGACCCATTCAAAATGCAGATGTATGCAAGTGAGGTTGAGTACCCTGTGTTTGGGGTGTGTCTTAGTGAATGCACAAGGAGCTGTCAACTAAACCTAGCCAGACGTGGATTGTAAGGCACAGAAGGATTTAAGTGCAAAGAAATGCTCACTTTCTAAAAGTGGCATTTCTAGAATAGTAATATTAAATCCGACTTCACCAGTCAGTAGGATTTTGTATTACCATTCTGGCCATACTAAATATGACCTCCCTGCTCCTTTCAGATCAGCAGCTGCCACTTCAACAGTGTATGAGGGCAGCCCCAATGTTAGCCTATGAAGGGAGCAGGTCTCCCAGTAGTGCAAAAACGAATTTAGGAGTTTTACACTACCAGGACATATAACTACACAGGTACATGTCCTGTCTTTTACCTACACAGCACCCTGCTCTAGGGGATACCCAGGGCACACATTAAGGGTGACTTATATGCAGAAAAAGGGGAGTTCTAGGCTTGGCAAGTACTTTTAAATGCCAAGTCGAGGTGGCAGTAAAACTGCACACACAGGCCTAGCAATGGTAGGCCTGAGACAAGGAAAAGGGGCTACTTAAGTGGGTGGCACAATCCGTGCTGCAGGCCCACTAGTAGCATTTAATCTATATGCCCTAGGCACCTGGAGTGCACATGACTGGGGACTTATAAGTAGATTAAATAGTTCAATCAGGTATGATCCAAAGTTACCATGTTTACAGAGAGAGAGCATATACACTTTATCACTGGTTAGCAGTGGTAGAGTGCGCAGAGTCTAAGAACCAGCAAAAACAGTATCCAAAACGAGGAGGGAGGCAGGCAAAAAGTTAGGGGTGACTACCCTAAGGCTGTCAGGTCTAACATGTGTCCCCCCCAGCTGAAAGTGGGGAGAGCTACCCGACCTCCTGGGAGCTCTCATCGCTAAGGCGGAAGTACCTGGAGAGACCATCGGCATTGGCGTGGTCAACCCCTGGGCGATGTTCCACCGTAAAGTCCATCCCCTGTAGGGAAATGGACCACCTCAGAAGTTTTGGATTCTCACCCCTCATCTGCATGAGCCATCTGAGGGACCTGTGGTCTGTCTGAACTAGGAAGTGAGTCCCAAACAGGTAGGGCCTCAGCTTCTTCAATGCCCAGACCACAGCAAAAGCTTCTCTTTCAATAGCACTCCACCTCTGTTCCCGTGGTAATAGCCTTCTGCTAATAAAGACTACCGGTTGATCTTGGCCCTCCTCATTTAGCTGTGCTAGGACTGCCCCTATGCCATGCTCTGAAGCGTCTGTCTGCACGATAAATTCCTGGGAGTAGTCAGGGGCCTTGAGCACGGGGGCCGTGCACATGGCTTCCTTTAGGGCGTCAAAGGCTTTCTGACAAGCCTCTGTCCAATTCACCAACCTAGGTTGCTTCTTGGACGTGAGTTCTGTCAAGGGGGACACAATGGTACCATAGCCCTTGACAAACCTTCGGTAGTATCCGGTGAGGCCTAAAAAGGCTCTCACCTCAGTCTGGGTTCGAGGTGGTTGCCAGGCCTTGATAGTTTCGATCTTGGCCTGGAGTGGCTGCACCTTGCCACCACCTACTAGGTGTCCCAAGTACACCACGGAACCCTGCCCAATCTGGCACTTACTAGCCTTGATGGTCAGGCCTGCCTGTTGCAGGGCCTGAAGCACCTCCTTGAGGTGGAGCAGGTGTTCCTCCCAGCTGGAACTGTAGACAGCTATGTCATCCAGGTAGGCTGCACAGAAGGCATCCTTGCCAGCCAGGACCCCGTTAACCAACCGTTGGAAGGTAGCGGGGGCATTTTTCAACCCAAACGGCATCACCCGGAACTGGTAATGGCCATCTGGGGTTGAAAATGCGGATCTTTCCTTGGCCCCCTCAGTTAGGCCGATCTGCCAGTACCCTGAAGTAAGATCAAACGTACTCAGGAACTTGGCAGCGCCTAGCCTGTCCACGAGCTCATCAGCTCGGGGGATGGGGTGAGCATCAGTCCGTGTGACTGAGTTGAGACCCCGGTAGTCCACACAGAACCGGAGTTCTGGCTTCGCACCTGGGGCAGTAGCCTTAGGGACCAATACCACTGGGCTGGCCCAGGGACTACTGGATTTCTCAATGACCCCTAGAGTCAACATCTTGGAGACCTCCTCCTTGATGCTGGCCTTCACCTTATCCGACAACCTGTAAATTTTGTTTTTCACAGGGAGACTGTCACCGGTGTCAATATCATGAACACAGAGGTGGGTCAGCCCAGGAGTAAGGGAGAATAGGGGGGAGAACTGCTCCAACAGCTCATAACAGTCTCCTTTCTGATTTAGAGTCAAGGAGTCAGACAGAATGACCCCGCTTACTGACCCATCACCTTCTTGTGCAGAGAGGAGGTCGGGGAGAGGTTCACTCTCTTCTTCCGTTCCTTCATCTGTGACCAGAAGCATGTTGATCTCCGACCTCTCACAATGAGCTTTTAGTCGGTTCACATGGAGCACCCTTAGGGGATTCCTAGGGGTTTTGAGGTCCACTAGGTAAGTGGCCTCCCCTTTCCGCTCCTTTATTTCAAATGGGCCAGACCAGCGGTCCTGGAGAGCTCTGGGCTCTACTGGCTCCATTACCCACACTTTGTCTCCAGGTTGAAACTCTACCAGGGTGGCCTTCTGGTCATACCATTGTTTCATCACCTCTTGACTGGCCTCAAGGTGATCTTGGGCTTCTTTCCAGAAGCGGGTCATCTGGTTGCGGAGGGCCAACATATAGCTGACCACATCCTGAGGGGGTGTCTTTGGAGCTTTCTCCAATCCCTCCTGGACAATGCTTAAGGGTCCCCTGACAGGGTACCCATAGAGAAGTTCAAAGGGACTGAACCCTACCCCTCTCTGGGGGACCTCTCTGTAAGCAAAGAGAAGGCATGGTAAGAGGACGTCCCACTTACGCCTCATGGCCTCAGGAAGGCCACCAATCATGCCTTTCAGGGTCTTGTTGAATCTCTCCACAAGACCGTTCGTCTGGGGGTGGTAGGGTGTGGTGAACTTGTAGGTTACCCCACACGCATCCCACAGAGACTTCATGTATGCAGACATGAAGTTAGTGCCTCTGTCAGACACTATTTCCTTGGGGAATCCCACACGGGTAAATATCCCCATCAGGGTTCTGGCCACCACCGGTGCAGTTACTGTCCTTAGAGGGATTGCCTCTGGGTAACGGGTGGCATGGTCCACCAAAACCAGGATGAACCTGTTGCCTAAGGCAGTTTTGGGGTCCAAGGGACCAACAATGTCGATGCCCACCCTTTCAAAGGGGGTGCCAACGACAGGAAGTGGAATCAGGGGGGTTTTAATCCTTTTTCCTGCTTTACCACTAGCCTGGCAGGTAGGACAGGATCTGCAGAATTTGTCTGAGTGTGTCCTTATTTTGGGCCAAAAAAAGTGGGTGACAAGCCTGTTAAAGGTCTTGCCCTGCCCCAAATGTCCTGCCAGGGGAATGTCGTGAGCCAGACCCAGTAGGAAGGTTCGGTAACATTGGGGGACCACCAGCATACGTGCTGCCCCAAAGCCCGGAACCTTAGGCTCACTGTAGAGGAGATCATTCTCCCAATATAGGTGGTGATCGCCAGAGGCGTCGCCGGCTGCCTGGTTTGAGGCTTGTTTCCTCAAACCTTCCAGAGTGGGACATCCTTTCTGCGCCTTGCAGAATTCCTCCCTGGTGGGTCCACCCTCAACTTGCCAGCCAGCAAGCTCAGGTAAGTCACCTAGGGTGGCGATGTCTTCCCCAGTTGGCTCGGAAGCCTCCTCCTCAGGAGCCCCGTCAGCCACTGTGGGAACAGCGGGGGCCGGTTTCCCGCACCCCTGGTCCCTCCTCCTGGCAGCTCTCTGGGCCATCGTTCCAGGCTCCAGATGCCCTTGACTTCCCTCTCGGTCAGCCATGGACCGTGTGGTCATGCAGACCCACTCAGGTAACCCTAACATCTCCAGGTGAGACCTGAGCTCCACTTCTTTCCAGGCAGTGTGCTCAAGGTCATTGCCTAACAGACAATCTACAGGCATGGCAGGACTCACAGCTACTTTCAGAGTACCAGAGACCCCCCCCCACTCAAAGGGAACCAGAGCCACCGGTAGGTGACTCTCGCGATTGTCAGCGACTCTGACCTGGTGGAATGCATTAGGTACTATCTGCTCTGCTGACACCAGCTGACTCTTGATAGTAGTCATACTGGCTCCTGTGTCACGCAGAGCCTCCACCCTCTGCCCATCAATGGTGACCCACTGCCGGTACTTGGAAGTATTTCTGGGCATGTGGGCCTTGGGCACCATTTCTCCTTCTCCCAGGGACACTAGGGAAATCTCTACCTACTCCCCAAAGCTAGTTGGGTCCATCTCCCCCCCGAGTGCTACACTCGTCAACCCAGGTGCCTGTCCGGTAGTGGACGGTGCCCTCTTGGGGCACTGTGGATCGCCTTTGTAGTGACCATATTGGTAACACTCCATGCATTTGGGGCTAGATTTTCCTGACCTGTCAAATGTCCCTGGCTTTTTCCCAAATTTGGAAAAGGAAGGGTTGCCACCCCCTCCCTGGGAATTCTTTTGGGGGCCTTTAGAGAGTTCCTTATCTGTAAGTTTATCTCCCCCCTCTTTCTTCTGTTGGGAACCCTGACCACCTTTGTGGGAGTCCCCCCCAGGTACCTTTTTGGACACTCTGGTGCTAACCCAGAGGTCCGCCTCCTCAGCAAGCTTCCTGGGATCAGTCAGCTTACTATCCACTAGGTGCTGGCGCAAATCTGTATAAGTAACATTAAGCATATGCTCTCTCAGGATCAAGTCATATAAACCTTTATAATCTGCTACTTTGTTGCCCCGCACCCATCCATTCAGTGCCTTACTAGAGAAATCAAAGAAATCTACCCATGTTTGTGTGGTTTGTTAGGTGCTGTCCCTGAACCTCTGACGGTATTCCTCAGGGGTCAGCCCAAACTTGGCAAGTAAAGTGGCTTTCTGGAGTGGGTATGTGTTTTGATCCGGTGGATCCAATGTGAGAAGTGTGTCCCTCCCCAATGGCGGCACATAACCCCACATAGCTACCCCCCATTGCCCTTCAGGAACCTCATGAGCCCTTAGTGCAACTTCATAAGCAGCTAACCATTTATCTATGTCATCTCCCACCACAAAACTGGGCACCACATTTTTGGGTATACGAACCTTCTTTTCTCCAGCAGGTCCTGTCTGTATGCTGCCACCATTATTGCTGGATTCAGACTGTCTTGCCTTGATCTCCAGCTCCTTGAGACTCAGTTCATGAGCTAACAATAGTTTCTTTTCAGCCAAAGCTCTTTCAGCTTCCACTTGTTTGGCTGCTCTTTCAGCTTCTGCTTGTTTGGCTGCCCTTTCAGCTTCAATCTGTTTGGCTGCTCTTTCAGCCTCAGCTTGTTTGGCTTCTCTTTCTGCCCTCCTCTCCTCCTGTTGTGCCTCAATTTTCAGTTTTGCCATTTGCAATTGGAACTCCCTTTCCTCTTTCCTTTCCTCTGCGGTCAGGCTTTGCATGGAGACACTGCTCCCTGGTCTGGAAGGGTGCACAATTGCAGTGGTAACACCATCCATAGATAGTGAAAATCCTTCTGAGGGGCCATTTTCTAGCTCCTCTTCCTCCTCATCCTCTAAATGGGCTTCTGCCCAGGCCCTCAGCGCCACTTGAAAGTCCTCCTTTCTGGAGGCCCCTTGGGTGGGTACCCTTAATGCCCTGCAGAATCCTCTTAGTTGTTTGACCGTGTATGTATCCAACTGGACTAGGTCAAAGTCCCCTGTCTGAGACCCAGTCAGAGACATGTTGAGTGAGGATTTAGTTTTTGAAAATTGTCAGGAAAAAACGGATTTCCAAAAAGAGATAAAAACCAAGTTGACCTTCAACTGTGGGTAGGTAGTGAAATACTTAGCTACTGTATGTCACTGCACAAATACAAGTCCTATCCTCACCGCTGATCACCAATGTTAGAAATGGGGTTTTTGGTTGGCAGTCAGGTTACCCTCTGTCCAAGCAAAAGCCCTCACTCTAGTCAGGGTAAGTCACACACTATCCAAGATTATCCTGTGCCCACCCTCTGGTAGCTTGGCACGAGCAGTCAGGCTTAACTTAGAAGGCAATGTGTAAAGTATTTGTGCAATAAGTCATACAATACCACCATATAACACCACAAAAATACACCACACAGTGTTTAGAAAAATATATAATATTTATCAGGATAATTGTAGGTCAAAAAGAATAAAGATGCAATGGAAAATTGTAGAACTATCACAGGAAAGTGATATAAAGTGTCTTAAGTCTTTAGAATGCAATACAGTGTCTTTCAAGCACAAAGTACCTGGTTTCTGGTGGAAAATCTCCTCAGAGGGCCACAGGAAAAGGGATGCGTGGAAAAAGGGTGTGTGCGTCGATTTCTCCTCAGCACACAAAGACTTGCGTCGTTCTTTTCCACGCGGGGAAGTCGGGCGTCGTTTTCCGGCGCGCAGACAGTCTCTTTTTGTGGATCGCGGGGATTACCAGATGTCCCGGGTCTGTGCGTGGATTCTCCTGCTTGTTTTCCGGCTGCGCGTCGTTCTGCGGGGCTGCGCGTCGAAGTTTCGATCTCACGGTAGGCGTCGCGTCGATTTCTCTTTGGAAGTCGGGCGGCGTTGTCCTTGCGAGGCCGTGCGTCGAAAGTTTGGTCTCACGGCAGGCGTCGCGTCGATTTCTCCTTGGAAGTCGGGCGGCGTTGTCCTTGCGAGGCCGTGCGTCAAAGTTTCGCACTCACGGTAGGCGTCGCGTCGATTTCTCCTGGAAAGTCGGGCGGCTTTGTCCTTGCGAGGTTGTGCGTCGAAGTCTCGATCGTCCCGAGGGCGTCGCGTCGATCAGCGTCGGTGTGCGGCGTTTTTCTCGCCGCGAAACAAGCTGTGCGTCGAAATTTTCGGCGCACGGAGCGTCCAAGTGAAAGGAAGAAGTCTTTTTGGTCCTGAGACTTCAAGGAACAGGAGGCAAGCTCTATCCAAGCCCTTGGAGAGCACTTTCACAGCCAGACAAGAGTTCAGCAAGGCAGCAGGGCAACAGCAAGACAGCAGTCCTTTGTAGAAAGCAGACAGGTGAGTCCTTTGAGCAGCCAGGCAGTTCTTCTTGGCAGGATGTAGTTTCTGGTTCCGGTTTCTTCTCCAGCAAGTGTCTGATGAGGTAGGGCAGAGGCCCTGTTTTATACCCAAATGTGCCTTTGAAGTGGGGGAGACTTCAAAGAGTGGCTAAGAAGTGCACCAGGTCCCCTTTCAGTTCAATCCTGTCTGCCAGGGTCCCAGTAGGGGGTGTGGCAGTCCTTTGTGTGAGGGCAGGCCCTCCACCCTCCCAGCCCAGGAAGACCCATTCAAAATGCAGATGTATGCAAGTGAGGTTGAGTACCCTGTGTTTGGGGTGTGTCTGAGTGAATGCACAAGGAGCTGTCAACTAAACCTAGCCAGACGTGGATTGTAAGGCACAGAAGGATTTAAGTGCAAAGAAATGCTCACTTTCTAAAAGTGGCATTTCTAGAATAGTAATATTAAATCCGACTTCACCAGTCAGTAGGATTTTGTATTACCATTCTGGCCATACTAAATATGACCTCCCTGCTCCTTTCAGATCAGCAGCTGCCACTTCAACAGTGTATGAGGGCAGCCCCAATGTTAGCCTATGAAGGGAGCAGGTCTCCCAGTAGTGCAAAAACGAATTTAGGAGTTTTACACTACCAGGACATATAACTACACAGGTACATGTCCTGTCTTTTACCTACACAGCACCCTGCTCTAGGGGATACCCAGGGCACACATTAAGGGTGACTTATATGCAGAAAAAGGGGAGTTCTAGGCTTGGCAAGTACTTTTAAATGCCAAGTCGAGGTGGCAGTAAAACTGCACACACAGGCCTAGCAATGGTAGGCCTGAGACAAGGAAAAGGGGCTACTTAAGTGGGTGGCACAATCCGTGCTGCAGGCCCACTAGTAGCATTTAATCTATATGCCCTAGGCACCTGGAGTGCACATGACTGGGGACTTATAAATAGATTAAATAGTTCAATCAGGTATGATCCAAAGTTACCATGTTTACAGAGAGAGAGCATATACACTTTATCACTGGTTAGCAGTGGTAGAGTGCGCAGAGTCTAAGAACCAGCAAAAACAGTATCCAAAACGAGGAGGGAGGCAGGCAAAAAGTTAGGGGTGACTACCCTAAGGCTGTCAGGTCTAACAACAGCTTACTAACATTTCATGTTAGTTCAAGTAAGATCATTGTACCCATTTTATTCCAAGTAAATGATTTAAATCTCAGTACAGATATTATAAAAAGGTTTTCAAAGCCGTTATTGTCAGATTTCTTTGTTTTTAGTTTTGATCTACCTTTGTACTTTTAGGGCCAGATGTATGAATCTGGCCCATTGCGATTCGGTAATTGCGATTTTTAAGAAATCGCAATTAGCAACTCGCAAAGGGCCATGTATTACATTTGCGAGTCGGTAATTGCAATTTATTAAAAATCATAAATGCAATTACCGAATCGCAAATTACGATACTGGCCCCATTCGCAGCTATGGGCCTGTTGGCCCATAGCTGCGATTTTTTTGCATTTTCCTAAATTACGATTTCTGAAACAGAAATCGCAATTTGGGAAATGCAAAAGGCCAGGGTGCTGGGGGCCTAAGGCCCCATCTCCTGCACCCCAAATTTTTTTTTTGCACATGTAAAGTACACACATGCCAAAAGGGCATGTGTGCTTTACATATTAAATTTAAAAATGCAGTTTTACTGCATTTTAAAATTTTGCACCAGGTTACCACCTGGTTGCAGGTCATGGTATTTTGCACTTGCAAAATACCATTCTGCGAAAAATCGCAATATGCGATTTTTTGCAGAATTGCTTTGCGACCTGGATTTTGCGAATCGCAAATTGCGATTTGCAAAACCCAGGTCGCAACGCAGAAAATCGCAATTTTTGCGATTTTCTTTTTTTGGTCTGCGAATGCATTTGATGCATTGCAGACCTCAATTTTGCACTCGCAAGCGGCCAATTTCGCTGTTTGCGAGTGCAAATCAGTTGATACATCTGGCCCTTAGGTTCTACGAAATTCGCAAGCCACTGAAATTCTCCATTTATGGTAATCAATTCACACAACACATGCCAAAACTCTCTCTCTCTGATCGCCATGCTAAAAAAACCAGTATGTCAGTGGGTACAGAAACAAAGAAAAGAACTATCAAGAGAAAAACAGAGGGGCATATTTACAAGAAAGTGGCACATCACCTATGAAACGACACTTTTCTTGCACCTCCCTACTGTAACCAAGGTAGCGCTGTACTTACAATAGCACGTTAGCACAATAGCGTCATTTTTTACACTATTGTGGCTCACTTGTGGCACTAGTCCTGCAATGCGTGGGGAGGCCCATTGGAAAAAGTGAGAGCATAATTGTAACGCCTGCCTTGGGCAGGCTTTGGAAATGACGGAAAAAAGGGTCAAGTGAAATCTTGTAAATTTCACTGCACATTTTGTCTGTGCCTCCTTATGGGGGAACAGCCCCCCCATACACAATATGCCTGTCGCAGGCATCATGTGGTGCAAGGGGTTACCAAGTGGCGCAATGCTTGCATTGCACCACTTTGTAAATCTGGCGTGGGGAAAAGGACTCCTTGAAGTTGCCTCAGTGTCAAAAACATTATTCCCAGGTGGCAAAAGGAGGCGATAGGGGCTTGTAAAAATGTCCCATAGTGAGATAACCTACTTTTTAACCGTAGTGTCTTCAATGAATATATATTAATAATGGAAAACACCTTAGTTAAAAATTGAGTTATGATTCTGGCTCAATGCTGTCTTCACCCTAGTGTTTTCCACACCTCTAGGTCCCTTCCACCTATTCCACTTATTCCCTGGGGTCAGACACTTGTTATAGTTTCTCCCTTTGCCTGTGATTTTTTTTCCACTGCGCAAAAGCTAGGAATCAAATCATTGACAAAATGGTGGTGAATGGCAGCTTGTGTAATCATAAGCATTTCTTGATTAATGAATTGCTCACCAGATTCTCTGTTTTTCCTGGTGTAATAATCGAGTTTTCCACTCTTTTGCGTGCCTTTCAGTACTCCCCTGGGGTCGCATGCATCTAGGGATTCTTTTCCACAGTGCAAAAATTGTTAATGGAATTGATTTGCAATTTTTCACAATGGAGGAAAAAATGTCAGATTCCTTCCCACAATTTTAAATGGCACAGTTGTACAAAAGTGTTAACCTTTTAAATCTCACTCTGAAACTTTTTCAATGTATGTATCTCAAAACCTCATGAAACTGATTAACATCAAAGCAACAAAAAACATGCTTTCTGATTAAATCTCTACTTTTATGCCAAATTCGATGTAAATCCATTGTGAGGTTGAGCTGTAGGTGCAAGCAAAATTTCCCACGGGAGCTAAAATGGAAAACACATATTTTTCACCTCCCTCATTTTGACATTTTCCCCTCTGCCGTGTTCTATACGAGAATTGGCATGCAGGACCTTAGCTGACTACCCTACGCAACTGTCAGTTTTAGGGCAAATCCATACAGTATCTCAAAAAGTATAGGCAAACCAAAATATGCTTTTTCAATGGAAAGTGTGGCAGAATCTTAAGTACATAGTGATGACCGTTATTGTAGATGCCACTAGCCTCACCTCTATAGTTATGGTTAAGTCAGGTTTTCCATTGAAAAAGCACTTAGTGCTCGATTTATGAAAAGTTAGCGCCGCCTTTGCATAATTTTTTTATGCAAAAGCGGTGCAAACTTACAAATATAATCATATTATATTTGTAAGTTTGCACGTCTTTTGCAACAAAAAAATGATGCAAATGCGGTGCTAACTTTTCATAAATCATAAATCTACACAGGGGTCGAAGAGGTATGAAGGACTCTGCCACCCTGCACAAGTGTTGGAGAGACAGGAAACAAGGGTGTTGAACGAATGACATACACACATTGGAATCAAGACCAGCCAGCTTGATATTCAGCAATTATTTATTAAAATTGTAATTGTTTATTTACTGCTGTTTTATTTTCTCTTCCCTCCCTTTATTTAGCATGAACCTGACCCTGAGCGTTAAAGTACCAAACAACAGAACCACAATGTGCATCAGTAATGGGCAGGAGATTAAGGCCCATATATATACTTTTTTTAGCACGCATTTATATCATTTTGTTTACGCAAAAGCGGTGCAAACTTACAAAATACAATTAGATTTTGTACGTTTACGCCCCTTTTGCATAAAAAATGATGCAAAGGCGACGCTAAAAAAAGTATAAATATGGGCCTACGTCCTATGCCCAGAATCACAGGGTGTTGAGTCAAGATTCGAGCCTGGCTCCCTAAGTCCTAAAAGTTAGCAACTCTAGCGCCAGGCCACAACTCCCTCCTGTATTTTCACTCACCTATCCATTCTCTTCAAACCTATTGAGAAGTGTTGGAAATGGCTTTTCTGCAGGGTCACCCCAAAACTTTTTGCTTTCCTCCTCCTCTTTTTCTGACCTCATTTTTACTGACTTTAGGACTCTGTGCACCTTACCACTGCTAATCAGTGCTCAAGTGCATATGCTCTCTCCCTTAAAACATGGTGGCATTGGCACAAAACTGCATGATTTATTCCACAGATACTTTACACATTGCTTTCTAAGTTAAGCCTGACTGCTCAGTGCCAAGCTACCAGAGAGTGGGCATAGGATAATTTGGATTGTGTATGACTTACCCTGACTAGGGCTGTGGTCCCTATTTGAACAAGGGTGTATACCTCTGCCAACTAGAGACCTAATTTCTAACAAGAAGGAACTCCAATTACATGTCCTGTTGTGCTCTGTGATTCTACAAAGGCGCACAGCATCATGTATATCAAAATGCTAGATGCATCATAAATGCTAGATGCAATTGACCTTTTTTGACCAAAGTATATTTGCGGATGAGTAGATGGAGACTGCTCCACTATGCCCACACCTTTTCTGAAGCCATACTGGACTTCCGAAAAGCAGCCCAGGACTGTCACCCAGGATTCTAGACGACCTAACAGAACTCAGCCCAGAATTTTACTTGTGGAATCAATAAGTGAAATAGGCTGATAATGTAGGTCTGCCCTAGTGCCTTTTTTATATATGGGCACAATTATTGCACTGGACCAGGATCTAGGAGGGCCATTCACAGCAGCAGAACTTAATAGATTTGTCAACTTCGGCACCCAAAGATCAGAATTGTCAAGAAATAAATCAACAGGTGCCCCATCAGGCCCAGGGGCCTTATTTCTTGCACACTGGTCCTGGGCAGAAGTTATCTCATCCAACGAAGGGCTTTACAACTTAATGCCTGCCTGAGTATGATGACGGTCCAAGTGGTCTGAGAAGCTAACCTCACCTGATTCACTCCCGAAAAGCTTCGAGAAATGCTCTACCCAGACTCTCGGAGGGATAACCACATCAATTGGGGTATTATGAGTGTCAGAAAAATGTGCTTACCTTGACACAAATTACTTTAACCCTTTCACTGCCAGGCCTTTTCCCCCTCAGGTGCCAGGCCTTTTTTTGGCTATTTGGGGCAGTTTGCGCTTAGGTCCTCATAACTTTTTGTCCACATAAACTACCCACACCTAATTTGCGTCCTTTTTTTCCAATATCCTAGGGATTCCAGAGGTACCCAGAATTTGTGGGTTCCCCTGCAGGAGACCAAGAAATTATCCAAAATACTGTTTTATTTTTTTCAAATGGGAAAAAGGGCTGCAGAAGAAGGCTTGTGGTTTCTTCCCAGAAAATGGCATCAACAAAGGGTTTGCAGTGCTAAAATCACCATCTACCCAGCTTTCAGGAACAGGTAGACTTGAATCAGGAAACCCAATTTTTCAACGCAATTTTGGTATTTTACTGGGACATACCCCATTTTTACTATTTTTTTGTGGTGTTAGCCTCCTTCCACTTAGTGACAGAAATGGGTGTGAAACCAATGCTGGATCCTGGAGAGCTAAACATTTCTAAAAATTTCATACATGACATGCACAAGACCATTCACGCCGCAGGCCCAGCACATTACAACACTCGCATTAACAGACAGCGGCATTCAAGGGCCCATCACTTTCATATGCCCACATGCAATCACACCAACTGATGGGAGTGTGTGGACTGGCGTTTGACTGTCAGTGTGTTGCACTGGCCAACAGCAAGTCACTATTTACACCGCCAGCCAAGTGCCACTCCATGCACACCGCCAGCCAAGCGCCCCTCCATGCACACCATCACTTTTTTTTTAAACAAATAAACCACTAACTAATTAGAAATAAGCACAAAACTACAAACACAAAAGCTCTAACTAAATACATGACAATAATGTCAAGCATGAAACTGAACATATGAAAATATAAAACAGGCAGTTTACGCTTACTGTAGTTCCCAGTAATTCTTCTGGGTGTGGTAACTCCTGAAACAGCCAGCCACACACAGCCCAGGTTTTGAAGGACAGTCTGGGCAGTACATCCGTCTCTCCCTCCGGATACATCTTCGGGCACAGACTCCACATTTCTTAGTGGGCAAGTCTTTTTTGGGAGTGGGAGGAATGTGATCAGGAAAGTGGCGATCTTACAATCTAGTCTCATCCTCCACCACTACTACTCTAGGAACTCTTGCCTGTTCCACCACAATAAGGCTCTCTATCACTGACTCCTGAAATTTAACAAATGTCATCCTTGACTCAGGGGAACAATCCTTGAACACAATAAAAGCATTAAAAGTTGCCAAATTAAACAAATGTATGGCCAACTTTTTATACCACACGTAAGACTTACGAAGAGCAGTGTAAGGTTCCTACCTCTGATCTACTCTAACAACACCATCCATGTGCTTATTGCAGTCCAAAATGCATGCAGGCTTGCACACTTCCACAACCTGACCCCAAACAGTCACAGGGGAAGTACCCTCATCATGGATGGTAGTTAGCATGTACACATCCCTCCTGTCTGCTCATTTCAGAACTAGCAGCTCATTATTATGCAAGCCGCTGCACTGTCCCCTCTCCAGTGTTTTAGAGACAAGCTCCCTTGGATGGCCTTTCCGTTTAGAACGGATTGTGCCACAAGCAACAGTGTCCATTTTGAACAATTCCTTGAACAACTGCACTCCAGTATAGAAGTTATCTACGTACAAATGGTGACCTTTGTTAAACAGTCATCTACCAAGTTCCCACACAATTTTCTCACTAACTTCAAAAGAGGGCGGACAACCAGGGTGGTCAGTACTGGAATCCCTACCAGTGTAGACCCGGACATTATACACATATCCTGTACTACTTTCAGACAGCATATACATCTTAATTCCATACTGTGCCCTCTTGCTAGGAATGTACTTCTTAAAAACCAAACACCCCTTGAACAGGACCAAAGACCCGTCCACACTTAATTCTTTGCCTGGAACATACATCTCTGAAAACTGATCTTCCAAATGTTCAAGGACAATCCTAACCTTAAAAAGACAGTCACAATCAGGGTGATCTCGTGGCAAGGCTAAAGCATTGTCAACAAAATGCAGCATGTGTAGAAGAAGCAAATACCGATTATGAGTTATGGTTGCAGGAAATATAGTCGTTGCCATCAAGGGTCTAGTAGACCAATAGGAAGCCAGTGACGGGTTCCTTATCAAACCCATCAAAAAAGTCAAAACAAGGAACTTTTTCTTCTCTTTCAGATTTGTGGGAATCCACTGGGTAGCTCTAGACTGAGGCCTAAGTCTGGCAGCGGTGTCCCTCAAATACTGCTCTGTATACAAATTAGCCTGCTCAACAATCTCTTCCAAAAATACATCGCCCATATACAACTCAAAGAAATTTACAGGAACAAAGTTTTCTGTATTCACTCTACTCCCTGGGAGATCAGTAAAGGTAGGCAACTTTGGCTACTCTGTGTTTGGGGCAAAGCAGGTGTCAGGTCTTCCAATGGGAAACCTTTCAGCCCCAGGCTGCTGCACTATTGGCACATCAGTGTCCTCCTCTAAAATAGGCCCTTCATCTGAACTGAGAGTGGCTTCCTCATCAGAAGATTCCTCTCGGACAGAAAACTCACTGCCAGAATCTCTCACTTCCTCCTCTGCCTCAGATGCAGAGTCAGTCTCATAATCATGGTCAGAAGATGACTCAAAATGCATGGCAACAATCTGCTGAGCGGTCACTCTGCGGCTAACCATGATCCTTTCTAAGAATTGTAACTTGACAAATGTGTCAACAATAACCATCACTGTCTAAAATAAGTATTAAAGAAAGTGTGGCTTCATCACAAAGAGTTATGTACTCAAAAACTATACCATTCACTTGCCTGAAAAAGCTAAGCTCACCAGCACAGACACAGAAATCACCACCGACATCCCACTACAAAGAAAAAAGAAAAGCAAATTAGACATAAGACAACACAAATATCATTGTGCACAAATCTAAAGACAATTTCACACACACAATCCTGAATTTAGTACACCACCTACAAACATGTAATTCATGCATGGTAATAATTGTTTTTACTTACCTAAAACATGCAACCATGCAAACCACAGGTCAACCACTGCCAAAACCGCAAGGAGCCACAGCAAAGAAAGCAAAAGCCTTGAACTAGAACTAAAACGAGGAATAAACTGATATAATCACAAATGCAAATACTTCGCCAGTTGACAAGCACCCCGCAACCAAACATTTAGAATATTTCCATGGTGCCTAAGTGGATTCTGCTCCCCTTGGGGGTAGATGGGCCTACAAAAAATAGGCAGACATGACAAACAGTTTTGGGCCCCCTTTGGGGGGCAACCCTTGCCAAAGAACTGCCCCTGCACAAATCACAAACACACACATAAACAAGATCCCTGGTATCTAAGTGGATTCTGCCCCCCCTGGGGGCAGATGCGCCTAAAAATATAGGCCGATCTGCCCCCCAGTGGGGCAGAAATGTCCATCAGTATTGTGACCCCTTTGGGGGAATGACCCTTGCCAAAGGTCCCCCCCCCACAAAACACACACACGATCCCTGGTGCCTAAGTGGGTTCTGCCCCCTTCAGGGCAGATGGGCCAAAAAAGAAATGCTGATCTGCCCGAAGGGGGGGCAGAAATAGCCATGAGTAATGTGCCCCCTTATGGGGGAAACCCTTGTCAAAGGGGTGCCCCCCCACACAAAATGCACGCACACACACACACACACACACAACACAATCCCTGGGGCCTAGTGGGTTTCGACCCACCCGGGGGCGAGATTGGCTGAAAACATGGGCAATCTAGCCCCAGGAGGGCCCGAAACATCTAAAAACATCTTGCCTCCAGGGCACTGACCCTTGTCTAAGGGGTCGCTGCCCTAAAACAGTATAGTTTACATCATCCCTGGTTCCTAGTGGGTTACACCCCCCACCCCACCCGGGAAGATAAGCAGAAAAAACGGGTGATCTGCCCCTCGGGGGACGGGGTGGTGAAGCACGGATATAATAATGCCCCCAGGGAAGCGACCCTTGCCTAAGGGGTCGCTCCCCAAAATAAACTAAAAACCACATCCGTGGTGCCTAGTGGTGGATTCCTGCTCCATGATTGCGGGCCTCGCCCACAATTGTGGAGCAGGAATCCATTGAAAACAGGCACAGGGGGGAAGGAGAAACTCTTTATTTCCCCCCTCTGTCTGTATTCCCCCACCCTGTGTGCGCGCCAACATCATCAGATTGCTGAGGGGGGGATTCCGGGGTGGAAGGGGAAGCGATTCCCCTTCCATCCCCGACTGGGGGGTGTGGGTAGGAGGCCCACAGGGGTCCGGGTGCAGGACGAGCTGGTCTCGTACCCGGCACACAGGATCCATGGCCGAGGGCGAGGCCAGCTCACCCCAGGCACCCAAGGGGTTAATATACATATGACATTTGAATATAGGAAAGACTCTATCTGTTTCCTTGACATAGAAATATTGCCCAAAGGGAATGTGGTACAAACTAAGAACTAATGCAACCCAAAGCATGTAATGCACTATTCCATGCTAGCACTTCTCATCCGACCATCCAATTGTCAGCTTTACCTTTTGGTGAGATGTCTAGAATCAAAAGGAATTGTAGTGAGGCAGATGCATGTGAAACTGAGTTAGACTATCTGTAAAATAGGTTTCTACTCAGAGGCGATACAAGAAAAACTCTGGTAGATGCTAGAAATAGAATTAGTAAAACATCCAGAACATCTTTAATAATGAAACAGAAAAAAATCCAAAAATACATAATTGCAAAACTCAGTCTCTTTTTGTACATCTTTCAGTCAAAATAGTGATGATATTTATAAAATACTTTGCAAACATTGGAATGTGTTGCGCACAGACAATACTCTTCTGCATAACACTTCAAAACCAAAGATGATTCACAGGAGAGGAAGAACAATTAGGGACATGGTTTGTAATAGCGATTTACCACTGAAAAATAAGGTACTGAAACTTGGTTGTCCAGGAGAACATGTGGATTTTTCAAATGTAGTTTTTGTAATATGTGCAGCATAGCACAGCATAAAACCTACAATTGTAGCTTCAACTGTAGCAACACATATACAATCAAGACCTTTATAAACTGTGATACTAGATATTTGGTTTATCTGTTACTTTGTGAATGTGGTAGCGTATATGTGGGTAGCACAATTTGTGTTTTAAAGAAAGAATACAGGAGGATTTGCACTCATTGAGGAATAATGATCCATCTTCCCCCTAATATCACACATTAGGGAAAAACATCCAATATCGGAGACTCCAGTGATCAAGTTCATGGGGATCAGTCAAACTAAAGTGAACCCTATGGGTGGGAATCGTATGACTGAAATGAGGAAAAATGAGGCTTGGTGGATCATCAAACTGAGAACTGTGGAATTAGGCATGCATTTGGATAGTGAGATGTACCACTTTCTATAATCAAACGTCACATGTATTCCTTCCATTAAGTAATACACGTTATGGGAATATTGGGAAACTAGTGGTAATGGACTAGTGGTCATTTTTTTGCATTGTGAAATTTCTATTTTAAGTTCATGATAATACAAGTAGATATGGTCTTATGAAAACTGCAGTGGTTTAAATTTCATATAGAACTGTCAGGTTTTATTTTGACATGGCATGATATGAATGCTTAAGATGTTTTTACTATATCAATGAGTCCATATGTAACACTGGGTATCCATGTGTATTATTCCAGGATTGTCTAAAATTTAACAAAAAAGGATTGATAAATCCTAGTGTATGACTTATAATGTTGAAGACATGTGATTGCCACTTTTATTTCGATACATAAATCAAAGTGCATCCTTGATGACTCAGTCTTTGCACGATGTAAATCATAATAGGATGATGGCTTGTTGAACAACATACAGACATATTAATTGCATGTGGGATTACACCAATGACCTTTATGTAAACTTCACGAGTGGTGCTCATTCTCTAGTACACCTTATTTCATTTCACTTTATTTTCTCCATTTTTTTCAATTTCTTCTATCCTTATTTTTTTACTTTTCAGGATATGTTACTTATTATCATGAGTATTGATATGTTTTCATTTTCAAATAGAGGCAGGCGGAAAAGGTTATGGAATAGTTATATACAACTTGTACAGAGATTTTTTTGCTGCTTTGTCAACAATGCAAATAGTTTGAATATATTTACCTATTTAGGCATTTCAGGAACTACACATTATAAAATGGTGATCAGCTTTGAACGAGTCCTGTGTTTCAATTAGTGTTAGTGTCATTGTTTTCTTTTAGAAAGGTTGGACGTAGTACCAACCCCTTTTAACACAGGGGTTGACGAGTGTACTTTTCATTTTTCCTAGTCGTTAAATATATATTCCAACCGCCGAGTGGCTTAAATATGTGTCACAGTGGTATAGACAAGGCATTGTAATCTTCATAGAGATATATTCACTTGGGTATTTCTAAAGATCGTGATTGTTACAAAATGGCGATCGATTAGAATGTTCAGTTGCATCCTCATTTTCTTTCTTTTGTCTCTAGGAAGCTTTGATATAATTTTACATTTTGTTTCAAAATTGATGCTGAATAAAGTGTGTCTAACTTGCTAACACACACTTCAAACCCCGAGTCTGGCCACTTAACACGCCAACTAAATATAGGTAAGCTAAAGCTTGGAGAGACTCACAGGCCATATCTAAGGGGCAATGCATTGTCTTACTTATTAGCAGAAGTAATGAGGCCTGTATACTAAGTTCACAGTAGGTATGGGACATGTCGCGTGACTGGTAACTGTTATGCACAGTGTGACTCTAATTTATATATAACTTACAAGTGTAGCACTTGTGAGTATAGGTTAGTCTTTTTGTTGGTCAAATGACGCAGAGAGTTTTGTCTGATGTTGTGAGCAGTACTGGCAAAGCAAAAGGGGTTCTTTGACTCCGTTTCGGGTATATGATATGACTCTATTTTGAGGAATCATTATCTCCAATGAGGCGCTAGATGATATTATATCTTAATGAATGTGTTTTAAATTACACAAATACCTTCAAGGAATTACGTTGTGACTTACAAGAATATATATAGGATGGAATATATAGGTGCATAAAAATCAGTTTTGTTTTACATTTATCATTCACAGATTATTTGAAGGAGTTATTCTGGTCTTTATCTGCATATGGGTCTCTTGCTATGCAATCCATGCCGGCATCACCAAGAAACTCCAAACAAGACTCCAGAGAATCCAGAACACCACGGCTAGACTCATCCAGGATATCCCCTGCCACAACCACATCAGCGCACACTTGAGAGATCTCCACTGGCTACCGGTCAACAAAAGAATCACCTTCAAGCTCCTCACACACACACACACACACACACAAGGCCCTACACAACTTCAACATCGGGCCCGCCTACCTCAAACACCGCCTCTCCTTCTACACTCCCACCAGACAACTATGCTGCCTCCAGCTGACCCTCACCTCTACCCTAAGGATTTGTAAGAACTCAGCTGGGGGAAGATCCTTCTCCTACTTCGCGGCGCAGACCTGGATCACGCTGCCTCTCCACCTCAGGCAATCCCCCTTGCTGATCCAGTTCAGGAAGGACCTCAAGACTTGGCTTTTTGACTGATCTGCATCCTTCCCCATAGTGCCTTGAGACACTCAGTAATAAGCTGTGCTTTATAAACACCTGATTGAATGATTGATTGATTGATTGATTCCTACCATGACTACACAGAACGGGTTCAGGTTTTGTTTTATTATATAGGTTTTTTGATGCATACATTCATTTGAAGTGACTTGTTCTTTAGCATTTATAATGATATAAGCCTGGATTCTGTGAGCGGGTCTTGCCTTATTTGTCTTAGGTAATTTATTTATAAGAAGATGCGTTAGAAGTTTAATGGACCTTTGGACTCAGTACCCACCATGGACACAAAACGTACCCCTAACACAATGAACAATAACACAACAAAATACAAGAAAACAGTTATCAATATCTTTGAGTCAGTCAAGTTTACGCACCATGGCCCATGTGACCATGAATGAACACGCCTTTTAGTAAAAGTTAGAATATTTATTGCCCTTGATTAACAATGCTAAAGTCACGTAAAGTAATCTTAACATCAATTGGTAAACACAGATTAACAACACAGGTTCAATCAATCAATCAATCACTGCATTTGTAAAGCGCGCTACATACCCACGAGGGTCTCAAGGCGCTGGGGAGGAGGGGTGCTACTGGTCGAAGAGCCAGGTCTTGAGGAGTCTTCTGAAGGCCAGCAGGTCCTGGGTCTGTCGTAGGATGGTGGGGAGGGTGTTCCAGGTCTTGGCGGCGAGGTAGGAGAAGGATCTGCCGCCAGCGGTGGTTTTTCGGATGCGGGGGACTGTGGCGAGGGCGAGGTTGGCTGAGCGGAGGCTTCGGGTGGGGGTGTGGAAGCTGAGTCGGTTGTTGAGGTAGGTGGGTCCGGTGTTGTGCAGTGTTTTGTGTGCGTGGATCAGGAGCTTGAAGGTGATCCTTTTGTTGACGGGGAGCCAGTGCAGGCCTCGCAGGTGGAGTATGATGTGGCTGCGGCGGGGGACATCGAGGATGAGTCGGGCCGAGGCGTTCTGGATGCGTTGGAGTCGTCTCAGGAGCTTGTTTGTAATTCCTGAGTAGAGGGCGTTCCCGTAGTCGAGTCTGTTGGTGATGAGGGCCTGGGTAACAGTTTTTCTCGTGTCGAGGGGGATCCATTTGAAGATCCTGCGGAGCATACGGAGGGTGTTGAAGCAGGACGCGGAGACGGCGTTGACTTGCCTGGTCATGGAGAGAGTGGAGTTGAGGATGACCCCCAGGTTGCGTGCGTGGTCCGTGGGTTCCGGGGCTGTGCCTAGTGACGTGGGCCACCAAGAGTCGTCCCAGGCTGATGGGGTGGGTCCGAGAATGAGGACCTCCGTCTTGTCTGAGTTCAGCTTCAGTCTGCTGTCCTTCATCCAGTCCGCTACGGCCTTCATTCCTCGGTGGAGGTTAGCTTTGGCGGTGTGGGGATCTTCGGTGAGGGATATGATCAGCTGGGTGTCGTCGGTGTAGGAGATGATGTTGAGGTTGTGTTGTCGTGAGACGTGGGCGAGGGGGGCCATGTAGATATTGAACAGTGTCGGGCTGAGGGAGGATCCCTGTGGGACTCCGCAGATGATCTCGTGGTTTTAGAGCGGAAGGGTGGGAGGCGGACGCTCTGGGTTCTGCCGGAGAGGAAGGATGTGGTCCAGGCCGGGGCCTTCTCTTGGATACCGGCGTCATGGAGGCGTGCTGATAGGGTGCAGTGGCAGACCGTGTCAAAGGCTGCTGATAGGTCCAGGAGGATGAGGGTGGCTGTTTCTCCTTTGTCCATCAGGGTCCATCAGGTTAACCTAAACGGCGGAAGAACCTTAATTTTACCAAAGCATTTGACATTAGACATTCAAGGGATACCGTACAAATTAATATCAACAGTAATTGGACTAATCATTTAGTCATTTACAGTTGAATAAAACCAATCCTTTGGTAATAACAATTGTTGAACATGGACACACTAACTAACCCTCTAATTCGAAAGGCATGATTGGCCTTCATGCAAAAAGGAAACGTTAGACAAAAAGTTAATTTGGAAAACATCTAGCTATGGCTCTAGTAAAAATATAGCGGTTGATACCTAAAAGAAAGAACAAAAATCTATGACAAATACAATTTCATGTTTGTTATGCCTCTCTTCAATGGATCAGCAAGCAGATATTTATTCGTCAGCTGGACATCTGTCTGGTCAGCATTTGCAGTGGGGAAAGTAAAAGGAATTGGCTCAGCCACAGTGGGCTCTAAGTTAACCAAACCAACATAGAAGGGCATCAAACTAAGAAAATAGCACTAGCATCAATATGCCAATAATAGCTACTCGATGAGACGAAAAGAAAAGGGCATCTGGGACTGTGATTCTATTAATGATGTTTGACCAATGACTTTGTGTTTCACCCCTGCGCATATTAGTTGCTCAATGTTCACCAGTAGCACATTATATGCTGTATTCAGTTTAGCTGCCTATTGGCTTTGACATTGCATTAGCCATTACATTCTGTATTCTGCCTATTGTCTTTGACATGATATTAGACATTACATTTTGTATTCAGCTCAGATGCCTATTGGCTTTGACATGATATTAGACATTGCATTTTGTATTCAGCTCAGCTGCCTATTGGCTTTGACATGATATTAGACCTTGCATTTTGTATTCAGCTCAGCTGCCTATTGGCTTTGACATGACATTAGACATTACATTTGATATTTAGGTTAGCTGCCTATTGCCTTTAACGTGGAGTTAGACATTGCAGTTGAGAATCCAAGCTGTATTTTTCCAAGCTGTGTTTTTCCACAAGATGAACCAAACTGTTTTCTTCACACCAGACTAGACCTGATAAGAGAGAGTACATTTGGTGTTTTCCTTTCTGCTCAGGCTTGGGAAGAGGAGAAGTCTAGGAGATCTGGCCAGTCCCCAAAGGCTTGCGTAGTTTTCCTGAGTCTGAGAGGAGGGGGCACGCTTTTGTAAGGATGGCTCGGGCTTCAGAGAATTAGATTAGAATCTGCTTGACTTCAGGCTGGAACTTGGTGCCAGTTGCCAGTCTCCCGTGTGGGTAGATAATCTTTTTCTCGCAGTTGACCGGAGTCATCAACTTGCAGACCCCAGAAAGATGAAGCTGTAAATAGTTTCTCACACAGTGAAGTATTTGTTTTGCTTTGCATTATATATATAACCTGCTGTGTACATTGCAACTGAGAAGAACTGAGATATATTTTGTTTTAATGCTGTGACTACTTTTGTGCTTGAAATCTAATAATTCATCTCTCACAAACTTGTGGGTGGGGAAGAATTAACAACAATAAAAGTCTTCTTTGAACTCAGAAGTGCATTCTTGATATGTTCTGTAAGCTCTGATACAAGATAAGAAGGAAAGCAGAACAGGACTCCTCTGGGGCTCTCCTGGAACATCACTCGATCTAACTGCTTCTCCTCTCGAACTGAGCTCCTTCTGCCTAGTGCAGTCGGGATAACTTAAAATCCATAAAGTAATTTCTCATGTCATCAATGGTCAAAATGTCGGCTGTTCACAGCAGAACCAATAATAATTCTCAAATCTGTGATATAGTTAGAAAATCTTTCACACATCGATGTTTGGATCCTCTTCTCCTGGTCCTGTCACCAGTTTCCGTCAGGTAACTTTTAGTTGCAATTCACAACTCTCATCAGTGAAGTGTTTGTCAGGTCCTGGGGACGTTAGCTTCTCATGCACCAAAGATACAAATGTAACCATAGCTAGTACATCTGTTACAGCTGACAGTTCTCACAAGAAAGTTTAAGGCGTAATTTAGATTAACGTTGAACCATTACAAACTATTTGGTCAGCACTGTGTGTACAACGAACAATGAACAATGGAAGCCTCTCTCTTGAAGCAGAAAAACATTTACGAACATTTATTAATGACATGAAACTTAACATGAGGCTTTGTTGACTAGGCCCAAAATTTCTCAATTACTCTATGCATAATAAGTTTAAGCAAATTCATGTCATTTATACGTTAGTATGGTCCACTAATACATATTATTCTATATTCGCACATTATTTAAACAGTTAATGTAATTTATTTATTATTGCCATACACGTAATGGTGGCCACTTAGGGGGCACAATTTCCAAAACTCTTGATTTTATTCTAGATTAGCCTAATTCATGTAAATTTGTAACTATTTTTTTTAAATCTTTTTATTAAACAATGAAACATCCATTGTACAAGTCATCTATAGGCCCCCCACCCACCCCAGATCTTCTACCACTTCTTGGGGCAGCCCCTACTCTCATATATTACTTTTTCAGTGCTGCTGTACCAGTCCAGTTCCGTCTCCCAGTCATGTATCATGGCGGAGACACAGTACCCCATGATTGCGCTATGTTGCATTTGGCTATTTTCGCTGCAATGGCTAGCAATAGTGCTTGCTGCTTCGACCAGTGTTCCTCCCCTGTCACATTCAGCAGGAGCAGCTTAGGGTCCAACAGGACCTCCCTCCCCAACACTCGGGCTGCCACCCTGGTAACCACTACCCAATAGGTCTTTATCACATGACAGGTCCATAGAATATGATAAAAGGTGCCCTCCAGCCCACATAGCCGCAGGCACAGTGTAGTATGCTCCATGCCCATCTTGTGCAATACCACGCTCAAGTAATATGCCCTATGTAGAATCCTTAGCTGGATCAACCGGAGACGTGCCTTGATCGCCACCACTCTGGGGCCCTGTCTCGCCTCCCCCAGTCCTCATTATTCAGTGCTCCCATGTCCGCCTCCCACCTGGCACACAGGGCGAGCATTGGGTCCGAGTAATTGTTCAATAATTTATTTTACAGCAACAAGATGGCCTTTGTCACCAGAGGCTGTGTCAGGAGGGGGTCCTCGAGGGGGGCCGCCTCCGGCAGCTGTTCCCCCACTGGGACATAGCGACCCTGCGCATGCCGCAACTGCAAATATCTGAACTAATCTGTTCAACCCATGGCATATTACCCCTGCAGGACCTCAAACGTCACCATTGCCTGGCCCCTCAAGACATCTCCTAAATGCTCAATCCCCAGAAGAGACCACCCGCAGAACCCCCCTAGGGTCTTTAAATACCCCAACAGATCGCTACACCACAGGGGAGGCCTTGCCATCAAAGTAGTTCCCCACCTAAGGAATCGGGTGGCATCACCCCACGCCCTCACCATGGATGCAGTGTGCGCTGGCAGCACCCGCGCACTCGCTGGGGCGTATATCGCCCGCTCATATACCCCTCTGCCCATCATCTGCCTGTCCACCTGGAACTCTGGGTCCCCCTGGTCAGCAAAGGCCCAGTCATTCACCATCACGAACTGCCTCGCCCAGTAGTACCGACGAGGATCAGGAATCGCAAGACCTCCCTCACACATGCAGAGTTCCAATTTTTGGAGGGCCACCCGGGAGCAGCCCCAATCCCAGAGCAGTGATATTATGTCCCGGTTGAGGCGGTGGAACACCTCCGCCGGAATCCTGTAGGAGGTATTCTGAAAGACGTATAGTAGACGTGGCAGCGTCATCATCTTATAAAGGGCCGCTCTACCAATAAGAGAGAGAGGCAGCACTCTCCAACGCGCCACGTCCCTTCGAAATCCGTCGAGCATGGGTTGCAGATTCACACTGAGGAAGCGCTCCTGAGCCCTTGTCACATATATCCCCAGGTATTTAAAGCCTCCAGTGGAGATCTTTACATCACATCCCGGGGAGGGCTAGTGGGCCTCCACTCAGAGGGAACATCAGCGACTTGGCACAATTGATCTGATAGCCAGAGTGATCCCCGAATATGTGAAATATCTGCAGGATCCTATCACCCGACCAACGGGAACGGGTGACATATAGCAGAATATCATCTGCGTATAGGGAGATACGCTACTTCCATGATGCTCCCGAGTCAATTCCCGTAATCACGGGGTCCTGTCTGATTCATTCTGTCAAGGGCTCAAGCGCTAATGCAAATAGGATCTGAGAGAGCGGGCAAACCTGCATTGTGCCCCTGTGTAGGGCAAAGGGGCGTAACAATGTTGCATTGACCCGCATTCGCGCCACCTGATCCAGGCCAGGAATCGTGGGCCCATTCCAACCTTTTGCGGACCGCAAAAGTATAAGGCCATTCCATGCTGTCAAAGGCCATTCTTGCATTCAGGGACAGAAGCGCCACCTGCCCCTCAGTCCACTGATCCATCATGTGTAAGACCCCGTAGAGTCTCCGCAAATGTAAGCGCGTCGACCTGGACGGCATTAAACCTTATTTGTCCGGATGAATGAGCTTAGTAATAACCACACGCAATCTAGTAGCCAGGACTTTTGCCAGGACCTTGACCTCCGTATTTAAAAGGGAGATGGACCTGTAGGAGGCACATTTCTCAGGGGGTTTACCCTTCTTTAGGATCACTACGATAGTGGCAGTCCGCTGGTCCAGAGGTAGTGCCCCTTCCTTCCTCGCCTCCCGAAACATGGCCAACATATGGCGTGTTATCTTGCTTTCCAAGCATTTGAACAGCTCCACTGGGAGTCCGTTGGAACCTGCCGCTTTACCCGACTGCAGCCCCCCAACGCTGCGGCAACCTCCTCTTCTTTCAACTCAGCATCCAACTCTTCCCTCTCCTCAGCGGAGAGCCCCAGAAGTGGCATGTCATACAGGAGGTCCGCACAATCGTCCTCCGTCATCCGAGTCACCCAGCTATACACCCCCTTGTAGTATGTTGCGAATGCCTCCACTATGGACTCATTTGTCTCACAGAGATCCCCGCCCTTAGTCTCCACTACCCAGACCCATGTTTGTTCCTTGTCTCTCTTGTCCAACCAAGCCAGCAGTTTATTGGCTTTGTCGCCCACATCGTAAAGTCGACGCTGGGTCCCCAACGCATACGCCCGCGCATGTTGCCGGCCTAGGAGCACAGCTCGTAGCACTTGAGTTGTAACTGGTGCTGAAGGTCACCCCCCCACCCCCTCAGTCGGCCTCACTGTGGGCCTCGAGAGCTGCAATCTCCCGCTCAAGGTCTGACTCTTGTAGATTACGCTCCTTTTTCTGCCCACCGACCAAGACTTGTGCATGGCCCCGAAGTACAGTTTTAAGGGCCTCCTAGAGGATATTCACCGAGTCCAGTGACCCTAAATTCTCCTCTAAATATTGGGTGACCCTCTCCCTCATTTTGTCTGCAAAAACCTTGTCCCTCAGGTACCAAGGGTCAGTTCACGGTGGTAGAGTGTAGGACCCCGAACATCCAAGCAGGACGATCCCCACTGGGATCCGAAATCCCTCTTGGATGATGGACCACCTCCTCGGCCGTCCCAAACACCTGAAACAGCCACATATCGCCCAAGGGGTCCCGTCAGGTGCGCGACTGGATGAAAGGCGTAGATTTTTTTTAGAAGAATCCCCACTCCTCTAAAGTCCGATGTATAGCCCACGTGTGCTACCAAGAGGTACCTAAACCTGTCTTGAGTCTTATAATGGTTCCCCTTCAGGTGTGTTTCTTGCAAAAGGATTAGGTCGGGCCCGTGCCTACGCAGGCACTGAAGGACTATGGTGCGTTTAATACGACTGTCCAGGCCATTCACATTCCATGTCATGACCTTAAGGGTGTGTGTCATCGTTCCTGCCATGTGTATTCCCTCCTCCCCTCCTGGGTCGATGCACCGCTCATCAGATCTGGTGTTCCCTCCCTGGCCTCTCCGTCCCCGGCAGCATCTCTCGGTGGCCCATTGCTGCACAGTAGCTTGAAAATAGTATACAACCAAAAACAGTATGTCAATAATTCCCAACTAAACATTTCCCCCACCCTGCTACCCCATTTATTAAAACTGCCGACCCCCCCAATCAGTGGGGTGCCTGTTGCCCAAAACAACTTCAACTCTATCATGGGTGGGCAGGCGCCATCGTCCCACGTCACTTTGAGCAATAATACCAAGATAAAATGCATTTCAAGAACCATCCCCCAATGTCCATTACGGCTATGTGCCTCACGAAAATTATTTGCAGGTGCAACTCCTGCTCCATCCCCAGTCGACACCAGGGACTACCACCACATGGGCCCAGTAGTCACTGCAATGTGTTGCGGCCAACGTCACCATGCCTGACGACTACTGTCCAGCTGCCTCCATTCCCTGTTCCTGTCTCTGGGAGGAGCGGTTCATCCTACCCCCACCATCACGGCTGCCCCCAGAACCCCTTCGACCCCTCAAGCCACTCCCAGGCCTCCTCTGGAGTGCCAGAATAGCCTTCCCCTCCATTTGAATTTTGTACGTTTTCATCGCTTTTGCGTCGCAAAAAATTACGCAAATGCGGCGCTAAAAAAGTATAAATATAGGCCTTAGAGTATCTGAAGGACTTAACAGTATAAGGGCTAATGAGATTCCAGGGCCCAGCCATGCCAAGTACCACGCATTAGGAATCAGACTAACGCATCTTAGTGCTGGTGTCCAGACACACATATTGAACTACCTCCCAGCAGCCCGACTGGGCACTAAAGGGCAGTTTATTAAGCGTGGATAAAGTGTGTAGAGCGGCAGTCCGCACTCTTGCCGTGCGCTGCTACCGAAGGTGGCCCAGTGACTCGTTGCTAGGTGACGAACTGGACACCGAATAAGCTTATTTACTCTTTAATTGAAAAAAAACCTTTAAGCTATGGCCTCTAGGTGGCACTCCCAGCATTGTGGATCCAGATGCATACATTATTTAAAAAAATATATAAACAGGCTCCAGTCCGGTCAAAGCCTTGGACGAGTACAGTGGCTTTTGTCAGACGTGCTTTATCTCAGTAGCTTGTAAGCGTACGTTTATATAAAAAGGTAAAACATAAGTGATACTGTACCTTCTTAAGCAGCCTAAAAACGTCTCCATTAGTATTTGCAGCATTTAGGGGGTGTTTTGCTTTTGGACATGATAATGCTAAAGGTGTAAACTGACTATCTTATAGTGGTTTTCTAATTTTTTTAAAATGATGTATAAAGGACCAGAACTAAACAGAACAGTTCACAATATTTAATAATTTTGTTTGTGGGTATTTGTGAAAGCATGTGTGTTTGTGTTGTCATTCATATCGGGAATGATAGATGGCAAGTCATCCTGTGCTTGGCTGACTGAAATTTCAGTATGTTCTTACTTTTCACAGAAGATAACTTTACTCTCTGGTATGTTTTAAGGCAATTTCTAAAACATTTTATTTTGCAAAGCAAGTTTGCCAATATTTATCTTATTTCATGCATATAATTGCTTTATTCAATTCACGATAAAGTGTCACTCAAAGTGTCACACGTATGGCCTTAAAATGTCATGCATAAAGAAGCCTAATAATTGGAAATGCCACACACGAGCAAACTAATAACATGGCAGCTGTAAGGGCCCAATTGCTTGCCTCCTGCTGTGTTTAAATCGGATGTGAAATACTGGGCAGGATGGTTAGCACGTTGGTATCATGGCATTGCAATAGGCCGATATTCCCGATAGTTGGAGAATCTCAATGTTAGATGCCGTCTTCAAGAAGGGTGAAGTGTCCCACCCTCCTAATTACAGATTTATTGCTTGCTTGATGTTGATACCTGAGTATTTCTATAGTGTTGCCTACTGAATTGGAGTCCTGTGTGACAGCTGGGCTTTATTACCATTTTATCAAAGTGGCTTCAGTGGGAATTGTAGTGACCTTGCCAACATGATCAGACAGGGCAGATAAGGAGACACACTAATTTGCTTGTTTTGTGGACTTTAGGGCTAGCAGCAGTGTGGGATATCATGGCATAATCTTAACAACATGCAAGATGCATGCCACCGTGCCCGAGCTATGCAACTGCTGTATTATAGAACATGGGTACATGTAAATCTGGGGGCGTGTTTACCTCTATCTAATCCCATACGTACTTATAAGGGGCTGAAGCGGGTATGTGTTCTGTCTCCTTTGCTATTCGGCGTCTCGCAGCTGATTTAGGGCCTGCCTTGCCTTCAGTCATATTGTTTCACTGAAACATGGGCAGTGCTCGTGTTCCTATCGTTCAGTATGTCGACAAACGGGTCATTTTTAATCAAACCAGGATAGGTTTCATTAGGGCATTATCGAGATTACCTGTGTGCAATAAATAAAACAATGTTCTAGTCAATGGCTCTAAAGCTAAAATTGCGATTTTTGGAAGTGGCAGAAAGGGTACTCGCTGCTGCCAGATGAATGGGCACAAATTATTCAAATTCCAACTATTTAGGGGTCTGGATAGGTGAGAAAGGGCAGGCACGTTTTATTTTGTAACAACATTAAAGGATACAGACCATGCATGGCCAACTGGCATGTCAGCAACAGATTCGAACATGTTTGAATAAATTACACAGCCATGTTTACAGAAAAGCCTTTCCATTACCAAATTCGACTAGCCATTCAAAAAGAGGCTGAAATTCTCTGATGGATGTATTGAAGAAACTAATTTGGACAGTCCAAGATAGCGTGCACTTTGGAGCTGGAGTGTTTCATTTAGTTCATATACAAATAGTTTCAGGGCTTGAGGAATTTTATCTAGCAAATACTCAAACTACGTCTTGTCTTTGTAAGCAAGGGCAGGAAAGCATGATTTTTTAATCTGATTCTTGAACCTATGTAACTTGCTATAAGATTTTGAGGTTAAGGTTCTAACTCAAATAACTACATTCAGGGGAAGTTAGACTACTTTCAAAAATAAGTAAGGTGCTCTCTTTCTGACAAGTCGCCTGTAATTATTCCCGTTATTTTAATGCCTTGTGGTTACCGTTGCCCAAGGTTGCAGTGATTCCTGGGGTGGTGAAATTATGGGTATTATGAGTTTTTGGATAATTAGATGTGCAAATCGGACCTGTTGTGACAACTTCCTCAGGTTTTCCCCAGTATTTCACCCATATACTTCGTCTTCGTGCAATCCGGGCCCAACAGGTCTTTTAATCCACCAGACCTTTTCCAGTGGGCTGGGTCCCCCCGGCTTGGAGGCCGGTTTTGAAAGCCTAGGGTCACTCCTGGTGCCTCTGTCACTGTCCCAAGCTCGTATAGGTTAATTGCAGCAGGCACGGCTTCAATAGAGAGAGAAAGAGAGGGAGAGAAGGGGACTGTAGAGAGAAAGCAATCAGAGAGAGATAAGAGGAATCTGGAACACTGTTAGAGATGAATAAGAGGCGAAAGAGAGAAGGGGTGGTTGGAAAGCGAGCAATAGTGCAAGAAGACAATGGAGCGGGCCTGGTTTGAGCATTATTGCTGGAGCTGCTTTTGGTTCCCCAGTCTGGCCCTGCTAGCAGCCACACCACAGAGCTGCTGTGTTCCAGCAAAATGTATAATTCCAACATGGCTGTTAGCGCCCATCACTGTCCCGGGGTAACCCCTTCAGTGCGTCAGATGGCTTCGAGCCGTCTGCGCACATGGTCGGCATGTGTGCAGGACTGCTAGTGCAGCAAGAGGCATCTGGATTGCAACCTGGGGATGAAAGTTTCCCATTGGAAGAGCTGAACTCTGGGGCGCCCCAAACATGGTGCAGCCGGTGTTGCCTGGCTTTACTGCTGTCGTAGGGTGTAGAGTGAATACTGAAAACTTTTTGCCTACAAATTTCTTTCAGTTGTTTATGGACGATGTATTTTTGGATGAGATTGCTGACCAGAATAATTTGTACACTGAACAATGTTTGAGGGACTATAGTGCCAGACTTGAGCCCCACTCTAGAACTACCCACTGGACTACTACAAATCTGGATGAGTCGAAGAAGTTCTTGGGTTTAGCTTTTTTGATGGGCTTGATAAGGAAGCCGTTGCTGTTTACATGTTGGTCTACGAGTCCCTTGACAGTAACGAGTCGTGATCAGTGTTTGCTTCTGCTTCAGATGCTGAATTTTCTGGATAATGCTTCAGCATTTCCATGACATCACCCTAATTCTTTAAGTTTCTTTAAGATTTAGCCTGACCTTGATCACTTTGTAGATCAATTTTCAGGGAGCCATGTTCCAGGGAAAGAAATAGCTATGGATGAGTCCTTGGTCCTGTTCTAGGGCCGTTTGTTTTTTAGGCAGTACATTCCTGGCAAGAGGTTATATTACAGAATTAAAATGTATCTGCTGTCTGAGAGTAGTACTGGATATCTCTATATTTTGATGGTCTACACTGGTAGTTAGTGAGAAAATTGTGTGGGAATTTAGTAGAGGATTTTTTAACAAAGGTCACCATTTATACGTAGATAACTTCTACACTGGTGTGCAATTGTTCAAGGAATTGTTCAAAGTGGACACTGTTGCTTGTGACACAATCCACCCTAACCATAAAGGTTACCCTAAGGAGCTAGTATGTAGAAAGCCTCAGAGGGCACAGTGCAGTGCCTTGTGTAGTGATGAACTAGCTGTGAAATTTGCAGACAGGAGAGATATTCACATGCTGACAACCATTCATGGTGAAAGTACTTCACTTGTGATTGTTTAGGGTCAAGTTACTGAAGCGTGCAAACTTGTGAGCATTTTAGACTACAATAAGCACATGGATGGTGTAGATAAAGTAGATCAGAGGCTGGAACCTTACACCGTAAGGCTTACATTTGGTATAAGAAGTTGGCTATCCATTTGTTCCATTTAGCAACCTTCAATGCTTTTGTTGTATTCAAGGATTGTTTTCAAGATTCAAAGATGACATTTGTTCAGTTTCAGCAGTCTATGATGGGCAGCTTTGTTCTAGTGGAACAGGCAAGTGTTCCTAGAGTTGGAGTGTGGGGAATGTGGCTAGAGTGAAAGATCACCACTTTCCTGATTCCATTCCTCCCAAGCCCAAAAAAACCCATCCCTATAGGAGGAGTAGAGTCTGTGTCCGAAGAGGCATGCAGAAGGAGAGCCATATGAACTGCCCTGAGTGTCCTTCTAATAGTGGGCTATGGGTGCCCATAAGTTTTAAATTGTACCACACGCAACAGAGTTATTGGGAGCAACTGTGAGGGTAAAAGTGAATTGACTTGTCTATATTGTTTTATATTTTTTGTTTAGATTTCACAGTTGGCATTAGTGTGATGTATTTAGTCAGAGCTTGAGTTATGTTTGTAGCTATAGTTTTGCATCTAATGCTAATTGTTGTTTTTTTTTTTAAATGTGATGGCGGTGTGTGTGAACCGGTGCTCGGCTGGCGTGTGTGTGAACTGGTGCTTGGCCGGCAGCGTGTATGGACTGGTGCTTGGCTGACGGTCTGCGTGGACTGGCACTTGACTGGCGGTGTGTGTGAACTAGTGCTTGACTGGCAGTGTGTGTAAATTGGCGCTTGGCTAGCGGTGTGCGTGGACTAGTTCTTGGCTGGCGGTGTACTTGGACTGGTGCTTGGCTGATGGTGTGCATGGACTGGCATTTGGCTGACAGTGTGCATGGTCTGGTGCTTGGCTAGCAGTGTATGGGGACTGGCGCTTGGCAGGTTGTGTACATGGACTGGTGCGTGGCTGGCGATGTGTGTGAGCTGGCATTTGTCTGCCCGTGTTTGAGTAGTGACTTGCTGCTGGTCACTACACACACTTATAGCCGAAACGCCAATCCACACACTCTGTCAGCCGCCAGCCGGTGTGATTGCTGTGTCAGTCATGTGGGTGATTAAACGTTATGGGCCCTTGAATGGAGCTGTCTGTTGATGTGAGTGTTGTACTGTGCTGGTCCCACGGATGGCAGTGTGAATGGTCTTGTTTGTGTCAAGCATGAGAGGTGTGTGAATGGCCTGTAAAGCAGTTGGCGCCTTGTCATGGCCTTACAGCTCACGAGCTGTGAGTCATTGGTTCCAATTTTTGACCTTTCAATTATTAATGGTGTATTTCATTTTTGTGAAATCTCTTGTTAATAAAATTTATATTTTGAACCTTTCACCCACCCTCATGCCAAATCCGCCCAGTTTGTGTGTGCACTTAAGGAACAGATAGTTGTGCAGTAATATTTGTCTTTTCTGTCTTTCTCAGCAAGGGTATACATTGTCTCTAGGGAAAATCTACCAACTCTAGATATGTTTGTAAAATAGACACACAGGAGAGTAAAGGGTGATGTGCCTCTTGTGGCTCTCAACAAGCTTTCTCACTCACAAACCCTTGCAAATCTAAAATTACATGTTTAGCCTGCATTTCTGTGCCATATTCTTCCAGAATCAGAAGGAAACCACCATTCCTATCACCCAGTGTTTTCCCACTTCTCGCAATAAAAATGCTGCCCCACTTGTGTGGCTGGGTCTAGTGCCCGCGAACTGATCAAACTAACATCAATGGGAGTTCATGCAAAGGGATCCTCTTTGACCTTGGTTTGATTTGTTCTGGTGGAGGCACTAGGCCCTGCCATGCAAGTGAGGTACCAGTTTAATCAGGAGACTTTGGGGAGTCCCAGGTGGAATGGAGGTTGTGGCTCCCTGCAGATTCCAGAACATTTCATCACAGAAATGTGAGAAAAATGTGTTTTGTTAATCACAGGTTGAGATTTGCAAGGGATTCTCGGTATTAAGACGTGGTGAGAACCACACAAGTCAGCCCACCCTGGATACACCTATGTGTCTAGTTTGAAAAAATGTAAAGGTTGGCTAGGTTTCCATAAGTGCCGGCTGAGCTACGGTTCAAAATCTAGAGTTGCCCACACTGGAAACAGACAGTCAGTTCTCGGGGGAAACTTGCACCTCATCCATGTTGCATTTTGGGCCATTTCTTGTTGCAAGCACTAGGTCCACCCACACAAGTGAGGTCTTGTTTTTATTGAGAGACTTGCAGAACTGCCAGGTGTAAGGAAGTGTGTGGATCCCTAAAGATTCCAGAACTTTCCATCACATAAATGTGAGCAAAATGTGTTTCTCAGTCAAAGTTTGATGTTTGCAAGCGATTCTAGGTAATAAAACGTGGTGAACGCCACACAAATAAGCCCACCCTAGCTACCCCTAGGTGTATAGTTTAGAAAAATTAAAAGGTTGGCTAGGTTTCCCTACGTGCCGGCTGAGCTAGGGTGCAAAATCTAGAGCTACCCACAGTAAAAACAAGTTTCTGTTTGTGGTGGTAAAATGAGATGCACCCATATTGCGTTTTGGGTCTTTTCCTGCTGCGGGCACTAGTTCTACCCACACAAGTGAGGTACCATTTTTATTGGGAGACTTGTGGGAATGCATGGTGGAAGGAAGTTTGTGGCTCCACACAGATTCTAGAACTTTCCATCACAGAACGTTGAAGAAAATGCGTTTTTTAGTCACCATTTGAGGTTTGCAATGGCTTCTGGGTAATAAAACATGGTGAAAGCCACGCAAGTCAGCCCACATTTGATGACCCTAAGTGTCTAGTTTTCAAAAATATACAGGTTGGCTAGGCTTACCTAGGTGCCAGTTGAGCTAGGGTCCAAAATCTAGAGCTACCCACAATGGAAAAAGAGGGTCAATTTGTGGTAGAAAAATGTGCTGCGTTGAAGTTGCATTTTGGGCTGCTTCCTGTTGTGGTCCCTAGGTTTATCCACACACGTGAGTTACCTACCATTTTTATTGGGAGACCTAGAGGAATGCCGGGTGGAAGGACGTTTGTGGCTCCCCACAGATTCTAGAACTTTCCATCAAGGAAATGTGAGGAAAATGTGATTTTTAATCAAAGTTTGATGTTTGCATGGGATTCTGGGTAACAAAACATCAGCCCACCCTGTTTACCCCTAGGTATCTAGCTTTAAAAAGGGCACAGGTTGGGTAGGTTTACCAAGGTGCCAGCTGAGCTAGGGTCGAAAAGCTAGCGCTACTAAGATTGAAAAGAAAAGTTCATTTTTCAGTGGAAAATGTACTGTGTCCCTGTTGCGTTTTGGGCCATTTCTTGTCACGGGCACTAGGTCTACCTACACAAGTGAGGTGCCATTTATATCAGGAGACTTGCGGGAATGTCGTGTTGAAGGAAGTTTGTGGCTCCCTGTAGATTCCAGAACTTTGCATCACAAAATTAAGAGGAAAATGTGTTTTTAGTGCAGGTTTGATGTTTGCAAGGGATTCTGGGTAATACAACTTGGTGAGAACCATGCAATTCAGCTCACCCTGGATGCCCCTGGGTGTCTAGTTTTCAAAAATGCACAGGTTGGCTAGGTTTCCCTAAATGCCAGCTGAGCTAGGGTCCAAACTTAAGAGGTACCCACATCGGAAAAAGTGTCAGTTTTCTGTGGAAAAATGAGCTGCATTCATGTTGGGTTTTGGGTCATGTTGCTGGCACTAGTTCTACCCACACAAGTGGGGTACCATTTTTATTGGGAGGCTTATGGGAGCATAGAATAGTAGAACATTTGTTATTAGCAATTGGATCTCACTGCATTTGTGCCTTTCAAAAATAAGCCAGTGTTCAAGAAAGATGATATTTTGAAAAAATACCCTTTACATCGTAGGCTAGTATGGGTATCCACAAATTCAGAAATGTAGAACTACCCAATGCTGCTATATTCTATATCTTCTACCCATTCAGGAATATATATGTTTTCCTGATGCCCATTTTTCACTCTACCTATTTTGCTATCAGAATAATTGGTCTATCCTCTGTACTCAATGAGAAAGCGTACAGTGAAGCTCAGTTGTTTGCTCTGGGTACCTTGGGTTCTTGGAGAACCTACAAACCCTATATATGCCTGCAACCAAAAAGGTCTAGTGGATGTAATGGTATATTGCTTTTTTTCAGTCAGCCATCGCGACAACAAGTTACAGATAAAATACTGTCACAAATACCCGTTTGTTTCCTACTCATTTTCAATATTTCGTTAGTTTTTTTTTTTTTAGGAAAACATTGCGGGATCTACACATATGACTCCTTGCTGAAGTTTGTCTAGTTTTCAGAAACGTATAGCTTTTCTGAATCACCCATGGGTTTCACACAGGTTTTGTTACGACTCTGTCGTCCCATTTCCAGGGGGCGCTGTAAGGGGACTGTCAGAAGCCTGGGAATCACCTTGAACACCTATCTAGAGTCCCTTGCTCACCACTGTTTGTTTCTCTTTTCTCCATGGTACACTTTTGTAGGACTACATTTGCTTCTTGGGACTGCAAATCCCATAATGCACAGCTTGGTAGCCAGGAAAACCCGGATTCTGTTTCCCATTGTTTTCAATGGGAGAAGTCCAGTTGCTCCTTTTCACTGGATCCTCTCCTCCAGGACTTGCAAGCATCCGAAACTACACACACCTGTGACCTCTCCTGTGCAGCCCAGCTTGGAACTGCTTATAAGCAGCCATTTCCTCAAGCTCCCCGTCGTGCATCGGACCCCTTGTTGGATGGTGTTCCAGTTTTGTTCCTGTTCTGTTCCAGCCTGATCCTGTTTCCTGTTTCTCTGCCCTGTTCCTGATTGTTCCAGCCAGAGTCTGCTCACTACTTCTTAGCCTTGTACCTGTTTGTTTCTTCCAGAGCCTGCTCTCTGTTTCTCTGCCCTGCTCCTGCCTGGTTTCAGCCTGAACCTGCTCTCTGTTTCCCAGTCCTGTTTACTGCTCTTTTCCTAATCCCTGTATTACAGTCCTGTCCTTGCCTGTTCCAGCCAGAGCCTGTTCTCAGTTTCCCAGTCCTGTCTCTATTTGCCCCAGCCAGACGTTTGCGCCCTGTTTTCAAGTCCTAGTCCCGCCTGTGCTTCAGCCTGAGCCTGTTCCTAGTTCTTGCCTCTGCCTCTTTGTTTGTTCCCTTCTGTTTCTGTTTCTTCTTGGTTCTTTGTGTCTGGTAAGTGTTCTATCAGTCTTCACCAGTGTATACGTGTCCTCCTGTGTACTGGGGTTGGCTCCTGGTTTCCAGGAGGCAATTCCAGCCCCCATCCTTGTCCAGTGTTATATGTTGTATTTCGTGCCTAACAGTGACAGTGTGCTATTGCTGTTTTCTCAGGAATCGCCACTGTGTTTCCAGCAGGACCCACAAGAGCGTGTCCTGTGTATGTAAGTACTATCCTTGTTTGTGCTCTAGGGTCCAGAGACAGAATCACTTCTGCTGCCTCCTTTCTATGGGGCTGGCAGGGTGACTATCTGTAAGAGCAAACTGCACAGAGGCATTGAGATTCCCTGTCACTGTGGGAGGTTCTGCGCCTTACTCTGTGTACAACCCCAGTGTGTTTGTCCACTGATAATCTGTTTACTGTTTGTTCACACAAGGGTTGCTCTGCTTTTACTTTCCTGTTGCCTGTGCCTGTCCATAGCTGTCCTTTCCGTGTATGCCTTTAGCTGCTCTTCTGCCCCAGTACACTACCTCTCTGGGATATTCAGTGACCTCAAGGGGTGTCCCAGCCAGACTCCTGATCAGACCTGCCCGAAACCGTGACAGGTTTCCACCACAGTTGGTTGAGGGCACAAAAAATATATATGCTACCTCTTAGAAAAATGCCAAAACTGTGGAACAAAATTAGTTTTTTTGATTCAGCTCTGCATGTTCCTGAAAACTGGGGAGATGGTGACTTTAGTACAGCACACTGTTTGTGGATGCATATTTAGGAAAAAAACATACACTTTTATCTGGAGCTATGTTCTTTATTTTTTTAAAGAAAACTCAAAATGTTGCTATATTTTCCCTATTTTCTCTGTCCCATCCAGGGGAATCCACACATCCTGGGAATCTTTAGACTCCCTAGGATGTTGGAAAAAAGGATGCACATTAGGCATGGACACCTTATCTAGAAATACCGTTATGAAGCCCTAAGTGCGCACTACCCCCCAGATAGTGAAAAAAGGGTTCCGCATGATGGGTGGAGGTGAAGGGGGGGGAGGGGCCTATCAGCAAAGGGGTTACTTATAATAAGGACTAAGCAGGTATAAAACATGTTTGTCTCATTTGATCTGCCTTTGCCTCTCATGATGAAACAAAGAATATGCCTACAACCTTTTGTTCTTGGCATATGTTTTATAGTCATTTACTGATGCTGTACAAATTTGTATGAATTTTACTTCTGTTTTGCAGTGTACAGCTATAAGATTGATGCCATTTTCAGGCATGGAATTACTGTCTGTAGTTATTTCATGATGTTTTAAAAACCTCATCTGTGTATATTTATTTTATTTTTATTATCTGTATTGTTTCTTTGGTTTTATGGTTTTAAATAATGGACCAATAAACTGAACTGATTGTATTTATAATATTGGCCTCTGCTTAGGGCATTAACAATATTTTTCACTTTTTAAGGTATTCATGTTTAAAGGTTGCCTACCCCTCAGTAACAGGTCTAAACCAAGGGCTAAGCTGCATAAACAGGACAAAGGGCAATTAACATTGAATACTACAAAGTGCACCATGGCCTACCATACCATGCATAGAGTGATAAAAGTTAAGACATCTTACTATATTATGAAGTAACTTATCATAACTTCAACATGCGATGTTTTAATAACATAAACTGCTTATAATGATCTTAAATTATTTCATTTTATTTATCGTATCAGTCCTTTGCTCATTTTAGTTTAATCTAATACTTCAAAGTTGATCTTAGCTACCGTTTCAGCTCCTTAGGGAGGTGAGAAAGGCATTTCACGATAAGTTTTTGATGACCCCCTTTTGCGCCGGCACCATTACATAGCTATGAAACATATTTTTCATTGAAAATTTCGATCATGCAAATCTAAATTTTAACTCACAGTTTATTGTCAAAGAAAAACTGAAAAGTAATATGTAAATAAATGGAAGAGAAGCAGTATAAATGGGAGTTTCCAGGCCCTCCCACAATAAAGTGATATTGGCCAAATAGTTAAACTGCAGTAATTGATCCTTTATTTTATACCGCTTGTAAAACTGTGTCTCCTTTAAATATTTTTTGAGAAATCCGTGCTCTTCGTGGAGGTATTGTCCCATCTAGTGGTAATCTAGAATTTAGCAACAGATTGAAAAAGAAATGTGCAGTAAGAATCATTGGCCCCTACCCATTTTATTCCACATATAAGATTTAACATTCAGGGTATTGATATTCTCCAAAGGTTCGTATGCTCTTTTTCCAAGATATCCTTGCTCTTCTTATTTTGATCTACTTGCCACTGTGTAGGTATGGTTATCTGAGAGTTTGCAGAGAAAGAGCGATTTTGAGAAATTATCATTTAAAGAGAGGCTTGGTTTAGCATAAAGTGGTTAAATAGTTAGGTATATCTGGACTACAGGTGGTCAGAAATGCTCTGATTCATCACTTTAAAGGGGATTAGCCAATCCTAAATAGCTTGCCACAACCTGATCAATATGTTATGGCTGCCATTACAGGACTCTAGGACATTGTTCCTGCATCTTGAAAAATGAATTAAACATATAAAAGAGAGCACGGTGAACTCATCCTTATCCCAAGGGAAATGTTATCAGATGGCCCCAACATGGACAACAGAGACTCTGCAGTCATAAAATTATTACTAGTAAAATTAAACTCTTAGTTTGTGAATTACAGAAAAAAGTAACTGTATGTTTACCTTTGTAAATCAGGCCCTCTCTATTTATGACAAAACAGTGGCACGCTTGAAGTTATCTTGATGGAATCAAAGCTGTACAACTGAAAACATTTTCTTTCAAAATGAACAAAATGAGTGGGGTCATGTTGGCATGGAAATTATGGTTAGAACTCTAGAGCGCTAAAATGAGGGGACAATTTGTTTGATTCTCAAATATCTTTCCCATCTTTCTCAGCCAAACATTCTGACATGCAGACTGAAACATACTTTCAATGCCACTAGCAGCCTGTCAGTTAACTCCCTCATGACCAACTGTAGTTCTAATGAACAACTGCGGTGCTAATGTTAGATCCAACATCCTTGCGGTTTACTTCTTTTCCCTTCGCCCCTTCTGTTTTCTGAATTTGTTTTTGTTGGCATTAGGGCTTAATTCACAAACTGAATTACACTTTGTAGTACTACAGTACAACTACAAAACCTACCACAAAGTGCTATTCACAAACTGCACTTTTTTAGTAACTTACACTTTCAAGTTAGTTTACTCTAGTTCCTGCCAGGAATGGGGGGGGGGGGCACAAAGCTGTTCCGTGCCCCCTAACACTGCAAATGACTTGCCTGCCTCCAATACCCACAACTGACACCAGTCTTTTATCACCCCAGATGTCTTGGATCCTTGGCGGGGGAAGGAAAGAACTTTTCAGATTCAGATTTGGGGTTGGCCCGGGGATGCCGACACTTCAAAGGCTGTCACCGGAAATGTATATATTGGAACATCAGAACCACTTTTTACTATGCTCCTGAACCTGTAGAAGACTTCAGAAGGACCGGCTTGGACCTTAGAGCACTGTTCTTCTGCATGAAACCTCTTTGTTCCCTTGAGGGCTGCCCTGCTGCAGGTGCTAAGCTGTTCCCTGCCCCCTAAAACTTCAAATGACTTGCCTGCCTCCAATACCCACAAAAGAACTTGACACCAGCCTTTTATCAGACCAGATGTATTGGATCCTTGGCAGGGGAAGGAAAGAACTTTTCAGGTCCATATTTGGGGTTAGCCCGGGGGTGCCCTCACTTCAAAGGCTGGCACCAGAAATTAATATTGAACCCTCAGAACCACTTGTCACCATACTCTTGGACCTGTAGAAGACTTCAGAAGGACCGCCTTGTACCCTAGAGCACTGGCCTTCTGCATGAGACCCCCTTGTGCCCCTGAGGACTGCTCTGCTGCAACCAGGAGACTGCCCTGATGCAAACAGGACTGCATTGTTCCCCAGAGGACACTCCTGCTGCTACCAGAGAACTGCTCTCCTGCTAGAAGCCTGCCTTGCTCCCCAGAGGACTGCCCTGCTGCTTGGAGGAGAACTGGACTACCTCTTTGAGCCCAGGACCACCAGAAGGGACTCTGGTGGTTAGTTGACTGGCATCCTGTGCGAGCTACAGGGACATAGCAAGCTTGAGAAGTCTTGCACCCTGCAAATGGCCTCTTCTAGATTGAGTCCTAACACCCTAAGTGGTGCCCCCAGGTCCTGGACCCTTGGAAGTGGTGTTAGAGGTGCTACTCCTCCCTAACCCTAAATGTTGGCATTTAGAACAAATTTCACCAAAAAGTGCCAGAAAACTGACAGAATACTGGGACCTATCTGCCAGCCCATCCACCTAGGTGCATCACAGGTTGGCCTGGCTTTGCAGTAGCTCCCGCTACATTCTTCTCCAAAGCAACAAATTCTGTTCAGCTGACCTTCACATTGATTGTATCTGGCCTCAGGGAGCCCTCTTCAGCTACAGCTTGCAGCTTTCTCCTGCTGGAGGTTTTCAACTTCCAAAAGGTTGTCTAAGTCTGAAGATAAAACTCTTCACCAGGCTCAAAGGGGACAGGCTCCCTCACAAGGATTGTGGTTGGTGCTTAAGTAAGGTTTTCACTGCCTTCAATCAATAACACAGTTTCTTACAACCAGCATTCTGAATTTATGACAAACTTGTGACACAGGCTCCCTGTCAACAATGATGATCTTCTCAACCTAGAAATTCAGCTTTTCCCGATCTGTGTTTTTTGCCGCAATCGTCGATGACTTTACGTCCTTGTCCAGCAGCTTCCCGATGATGCTTCCTTGGACACAGCCTCTGCCTTGGCCCCCTGAACTCTACATTCTCCTGGACTTTTCTTCTGAAAAATTTTTAAGTCGAAAGGTAAGTCGAGACTGGACCCAATCCTTCCTTTGTATCCAACCTGTGCTCTATTGTTGTTGGCATTAACTTTTGACTTTACCCCAGTCTTGCTTGACCAGATACCTGTGTTTACACTTTGATCTTTTAGGCACTAGATTTCACTAGAAATTTAAAAGTGCATAACTCTGGTTCTGCTGATTAGATTTTATTCACTTCAGTGTCACTTTGTGTATTTATATTTTCTCTGTTTTTCAAATTGGTTTGGAATTTTTCTTGAGTTGTATTTTCACTTTATTATTGTTAGTGTGCTGCATAAATAATTTGCATAGTGCCTCTAAGTTTAGCAAGACTGCTTTTGTGCCAAGCTGCCAGAAGGTTAAGCACAGGTTAATTTAGTGACTTTTGTGGTTCACCCTGACAAGGACTGTGGTTGTTGCTTGAATAGGGTTTTCACTCCCTTCAATCAAAACTGTACTAAATGAAGAAATTAGGGGTTTCTTTTTGTCATAGAAATTGGTTTAGTGCACTAGAAAGCTAAAATGAGGTCAAATTTTCTCTGAGAGCTCAAATATCTACCTTATTTATATCAGTAAAGGATTCTAACATGCAGAGTCAAACATTTACGTTCAATGCCAGCAACATTCTGTCAGTTAACACCTCAGTAATCAACTGGAATTAGTCTCCACATAGTTCAAGTGAACGACTAGAGCACTAACATTGTATATTCAAGACAAAGATGAGGCAAGCCTGAATGCCATTTGGTTGGAACAAGAGCTGTGGAATTTCAAGACTTTTCTGAGGAGGAAGATAATAGTAATATGAGTCCTAATGTATTTTAAAGGGGCTAAAAGAGTTTGAGAGAGACAGCTGCATAAATACAGCAAACCTTTCCATATCTGTTTACTCAGTCTATCCATTTTTTAATTGCTTTGCAGCGCTTTAATTTTACAATATTAACATTTTGGTAGACAACTCTCTCTCGTTACCACCACACTTACACCGGAAATAGATTTTGTTGTTTGCTAATAACTTTGGTGCCATTTGACAAATCTACACAAAACTTTCTAAAAAACAGTCTCATCTCCCTCAGTTTCTTTCTACAAAGATTTGGGAAGATCTGTCAAGCAGAGGGCGAGTAAAAGGGGGTGGGTCTCAAAGTGTGTTTTTCCAATGCAATTTTTTATTGAAAATTGAACAGAGATACCACAAAAATGGACAAACATAATTATACCAAATGTTTTGCAGAAACTAGATTTTGATCCAGAAAGCATGCTTTTTGTGATTTGGTGTACATTTGTTCTGTAGTTTTGGAGAAATGTAAGTTTCAATTGTATGTATATTTCACTACATACTTCCAGTACAGATCCACTGCGGTGGATCCGCAACTTCGAGTGCGCACTGCGACTGGCTGGCTGAAACCTACAGGAAAAGTCGTGGCTGCTATCTTAGAAGTTGGAGACCCTGTCCTCGAGTCCTTAAAAACAAAGTAAAATAAGATATAAGCGGGCACGATAGAGGATCCCTGATCTCCTGGGCCACGTGTGGGGGGTCCCAGTTGGACCCCCTGGGGACAAACTGGCTAAAATGTTTTTGGGGGTTCCATTGAACTATGGATACACTGTGAGCTCCAGTGTGGCCCCTTGGGGAATTGCAGTGGATCTGTGATGCAACAAAATAAGATAAAAAGGGGGGCAGGCCCTGCAGGGGTTGGGCATCGGTGGGGACTTGTGTGCACGGCCTGGCTAGAGGCCAGGCCCTGCCTTCCACCCCATGCTGTACACGGCCACGTCCATGCATGGTCCTATGCTTGGTTGGGTGCAGGGCCTAACCCGAAGGACAGGTCCTGCCCCAACCCCAAGCCACGCACAGCCAAAGGCCATGCACAGCCGGGAGTTGGGCGCCCAGGGATGGTTGGGTGACTGCCTGGCCATAAAACCCCTGATATTCACCAGTTATATTTATCACAAGTAACTATATCTCATACCCTAATTAACTAAAACATACACCCTCGCCACGCATGGCTTGAACCCTTACATATTCCATCACTCATGATATGTTCAATGACTGTATTGATAACATCTCTAATGACCTCTGAAATTACATCATTGAGAAAAGCACTGCACATTCCGATGGCACAAGTTCTCCATAATTTTTAGGCATGAGTTATAATTATTTGAACTAATTATAACTGGTGCATTTCAGTGGTTTTGTTTTAACTAAGATTTTCACCTAAATATAATGCCCATTTATCCTTTGTTTATTTTAGTATATTTCTGATTATACAATTACAATTCCTAACTATACCATCACTTCAACCTTTGTTTTTTCAGTGAAAATACATATGTGTGTATAAATATATACATATATATCTATATATGTGACACTGGTGGCGCTAGCACCAGTGTAGTTATTGGTAGGTCAGACTTTCCATAGGAAAACCATGTTTTGTTTCTTTTAAAACTCTGGCACCATTTGACAAATCTGTTTGGGCTGTTTGGAACTTTAAAAAAAAGTGTTTATCCACTTTGATTCCCTCATGGAATGTTTATCTCTGAAAAGGTCAGGTCAAAAAAGTGCAACTGCCATAGAAACGTTTGTTCACAAATACAGAAAAAGGTATGTCACAAAGTTGGACCTTTAGTCAGAACTCATGCTGTTGGTATTTTATTTTAAATCAGTCTGCCACGTTTGAGAAATTAGCATTTAAAGTGGGGCTTGTGTTGGGCGTTAAGAGGTTCCTCCTCTAAAAAGTTAGAGATATCTGAACGGTTGCTACTGTTGTACTCTCCTTGTATCAAAAATAACAAATCGCATCTTATGACCGGCTGCAGAAGCTTGGTCTCCAGGTGGCCATTTTGGTACTACAGTAATGTGGCTGGTACTGCTGTACTGTAAAGATGTGATTGGTTGACCAAAACATTGAAAAAATGTTTTGGTTGCCATTACCGGACTAGAGGTTTAATTGTATAAGATTATTTTTAAATGTAAAAAGATTATATTAAATGTAAAGTTAGAGTCTCCTGCGGAATACTTTACAGTGCTGTTACATCATCCACGGAATAGCCTTTGTTACGATATCCATATCTGCAGAAGACAGGATAAGCTATTACTGGTAGTCTAAACATGAGTTACAGTAAGTTCAACCAGTTATTGTCATTCCCATCACATTTTTTTAAATGCTTTACTGTCATTGGGTGTGAACACCTTAGCCTTAATATTGAAACAAGCCTTACATAACCCTTGCAAGTTGAGTTCAACTTTGACACGATTAGAGGCGTATCAGTTTAACTATTCTGCTAGTAGTGATCCTGTGAGCTGAGATTGCATTTACCTACAGCTTCTATTACAGGTAAGTAAACATATGGTAAACAGTGAAGACTCTGTGTGCTGTGAAGAGACAATTGTATTAGTATGAAATAGAGTAGAAAATGAAATGTATGTATGGAGTGTAACTTTTAATTATTCAGAACAGCATTGTACCTATTTATGAATGCTTATTTCTTTCACAATAAGCTGTTTTTTTTATACTAAAATGAGTGTCTCTGTGTAAAACATTGTATGTACGTTATAGGTCTCTGTTAATAATTTAGTGAGCAACATATCACAAACATCGTGCTGAAGAAATTAAAAATATAATGTATTTTTAATTGTTTCTTTACATGAGACACACTATTTTAAAAAAGGCTGCTTATTTTGAATGCCATTTTTAAGAGGAAAGCTGTGCCTTAATTGACTAATACAAAATTGGAAATATTGTATATATACATTTTGACTTGTTTAGTAGCATTTTCTTTACTTCACTGTAAAGTAGTGTGGTAGTGATTACGCTTGTGCTGGAGGCTAGCAATCAGTAGAATATTCAGCACAGTAATGTTACTTGACAAATAGCAAAGGTGAATTTCTGAATGTTACGGAGCTATGTTAATATTGTGCTCTATAATCAAAATACAATTACTAGGGAGGAGCTGTTCAGTACTGGTGCAGGACAAAGAAGGGGAAAACTGCTTTTGTTGGTTAAAGTTAGATGCTTGTACATCATTCCAATCCAGAGTAATGAGCCCAAAGTGTGTTATACAAGGAAGATTCTAAGCAATTTATACAGAGATAGTAAGAAAATATACGTTGATGATATAAAAAGTCTTGTATGGGTTACTCCGTCTTCTACAGTTAGGAAATCATTGATTATGATAGTGCAAAAATAGTGAGGTTGTATCACCTCCTCCCTTCTGCTTCATTCTTACTCTGAACCCTTTTTAGCAGCCCAAGAAGTTCAAAATATTCTCCCCAAAAAAATCACGATTCCAAAATTATGCTTTGAAGTATTGTTAGAAATTGAGTTTCTGGTTGGCTAGGACTTGCACCTCAGCCTGGCAAAAACCACCAGGGTGAGTAAGTTACACACTAAAGATAGCTTGTGCTAACCCACTGGAGCTTGGCATGGAGCAGCAAGGCTTATCCTCAGAGGTAATGTGTAAAGCGTTTGTGCAACACAGTCCCAACAGTGACACAATACATACACCACAAAAGATACTTCACACAGGATTATATACAAAAATATGGTTCTTGTATTGCATTTATGTCACACAACCCAAGACATCATAGAACATAAATATAATGCACGGAGTAACAAACTATTCATCATATTGATAATGGAAGAATCTGCATGATGCACATTAGGCAGTACCTTGCAAACTTGGGGGCAAGATCATATGACCAAACTGTGTGAATCTTCGGCACTGAGCATGTGCAGTAACTACCATAATAGGACCCTGATAGTGCAAGAATCCACACACACTGCACCCCCAGATCAGGAACTACTAAGGTCAGGCAATGCATAAGACTACAGAAGTCATAGGCACACTGATCATCACATTGGAGTATGTGAAGCATCACATAAATCACCATTAATATTTCCTGGATGCCAGGACATCTGCGTGCCTCTTTAGTCCAATACAGTATTCCTAATACTTGCTTGACAATTATTGCAAATATTCCAAATTGTGCTGTCACCCAAGTGTAGGGATTGACCATCAGTACAGTGCACCTGCACTTCTACCAGGTACAATTCAGTAATTTTGAGAAAACCATGTAATCTGGAATGCAGCAGTTTGGGTGGGCATGGGGAGTTTTCGACTAATGTGAGGCCTGCTCCTTTCATTGACTACCGGTAGGTCTGCCCTCATATACTTTTTGAGTGGTAGATTATGATCTGAAAGGGGTAACCAGGTCCTATTTAGGATGGCCAGAATGGTAATGGAAAATCCTGCTTATTGGTGAGTTTGGATTTTATATTACTATTTTAGAAATGCCATTTTTAGAAAGTGAGCATTTCTCTGCACTTAAGACCATCTGTGCCTCACAGCCTGTTTCCAATCAACATCTGGTCTGTCCTGGTTGACAGCTTCCTTGAGCATTTCACCCAGACAACCACAAACACAGGACATTCTGTCACACCTGTATTAATCTGCATATTCAATTGGTCTTCCTAGGCTGGATGGATGGAGGGCCTACACTAATATTTCAAAGGCCAGTGGCCTGCCCTCACACAGTTGACTGCTAAACCTCCTACTGGGACCCTAGCAGACAGGACTGAACTGAAAGGGGAACATGTGCACTTCAAGACCACTCTTTAAAGTCACCCCCACTTCAAAGGCATTTTTGGGTACATAAACTGGTCTCTGACCCCACCAACTCAGACACTCTGGACCTACACCTGCAACCTGTCAAGAGGGACTGCCTGGCTTCCCAAAGGACTCATCTGGACTGCTTTGCTGAGAAGGACAGCTGCCCTGCTGCTGCTCTACTGGCCTCTGACTCTTCTGAGAAGGACTCTGCCTTCCCCAAAAGTGCTCTCCAAGGACTTGGATTGAGCTTGCCTACTGTTTTTTGAAGTCTCAGGGCCAAAAAGACTTCATATCTTTAGAAAACTCCTTAAGCATCGAAAATCAATGCACCACCTGCCGAAATAGATGCAAAGCCTCCATTGCAACTGTGGAATCGGTGCACAGCTGACCGGAACGACGCAGCCCAAGTGGAAATTTGACACAGAGCCTTTAATGCATCCCCTACCAGATTGTCGCAGCGCCCGTGCCTTTTTCCTCGCATCATCTCTGGGCGTCAAAATGCCCTGCATTGAAGTGAGGAGCCAAGACTGTGCACCGAAAAATGACGCAAACCCCTTGCAGCGTGGAAAGAAACAACGCATCGTTTGTGCCACGTCGGAAAATTCAAAGCGCCACCTTATTTTTCCACGCATCTCCTACTCTGTGGTCTCTGTGTGTCGTTATTTTTTACGCATACCAGGTACTGTGTGTATCAAAGAGACAACTGTTTATTTATAAGGATTAAGATTCTTTAAACCTTTTAAAAGTGATATCTCAACTTGTGCTTATTGGATCTTTGTTGTTTTGACCTTATTTTATTCAGATAAATATTATTTATTTTTCTAAACCTGCGTGATGTATTTTTGTGGTGTTTTCACTGTGTTAATATATGATTTATTGCACAAATACTTTACACATTGCCTTCTAAGTTAAGCTTGACTGCTCAGTGCTAAGCTATTAGAGGGTGGGCACAGGCTAATTTGGATTGTGTGTGACTTACCGTGACTAGGATTGTAGTCTCTACTTGGACAAAGGTTCATACCTCTGCCAACTAGAGACCCCCATTACTAACAGTTGGGTTGATTCATTATGATAGTGACTGAGCTCTTGTGTCTATTTGTTCTAGTTTCTCCTGAGTTTAATGCTATTGTGGTTGGAGTTGATCTCTTTGGGTTTTAAGGGGTGAACTAGAAGGCAGTAGATATTTAGCAGAGCTACTAACAAGTATTGTGAACTTATGGTCATAATGTTGTTGATGATTATAACTTGTGTACACTTGGTGGAATACTTACTTGTTGAAATCAAAATGCCAATAAGAGCAATAAAAATGTTTTTACTGTGGGTAAAAAGTGCATGACAGTATGGAGAAGTCAGTGGCCAACCACTTTTGCATTTTACTGAACAATATTGACTTGTGAGATTTCAAAAGAGGGTCAGAATAGAAGCCTTATACAGCAACTGTTGTGATTTCAGTCACACAATATTGGATATTATTATCATCAGAGATACAGAGTTGTTGGAAAATGGGTTACTGGTAAGGGCAGGTAGGTACCTACACTTAGCAATAGGCCACTAACCTCCACTAAGGTCCAGTTAGGTCTCAGTAAATTAAACCCAGCTCAACCCTTGGTAGCTTGGCAATGAGAGTCAAGGCTTAACTTAGGAGACAGAGTGTAAAGCATTCAAATATCACAATACAGTATTTAAATAAAACACAGGAAACAGTTTAAAAATCCAAAACCAATTTATAAAAAATAGATTATATTTTTATCTTTGAAATGACACCAAAACGAATAAAATCGGATAAGGGGAACCGGAGATATGAATTTTTAAAGAATTGTTTTTTTTTTTAGCGCCTAGAAACAAAAAGCGCCAACTGGGTCATCTGGTTGCACCAAGACCGGGGCAAAGTCAAAGTTTCAGGCCGCGTGAGGCCTCGGTTAAAAGTTTACCTTCACACTTAGTCTCTTTTTCGAAGTGTCCCAAAGTTCTTAACCAATAAATAGAATCGACTCAGCCGATGGCCATATATATGTGGCTACATACAGAATCAAGGTGTGTCATTGACACCTTAATTTAAATTCCATCAAAAGGTACACAAAACGGAGCTCGAATTACCAGCTCCGAAAGACAAAACTGATGGTTCCCGTATTTTACCCAGCTGAGCCTTGAAAAAGTCACGGGGAGTATTCACTCCCATGACGAAACACGTGTTGGCTGTTTTGTGTCTTATTAAAAGATGGATTCTTCACTCAAAAGGATTCCACTGGATTTCTTTTCATCTGCATGTCTAATGTGACTTTGGATTATTGAAATACGAGTTTTAAAATTCTGTATTATTTAACTTTATAGCTATAAATTCATATTCGAGTGCCTAGGTCTCTGTTATGAAGTTACAGAAATGTGTGTGCATTGTGCATTTTCAATTTCCACATAATGTACTGTTGTTAAGTTCCCGACAAGGGTGATATTCTGCATGAAAGTATTTTGAACATTAGATCACTCCTGGAAATCTACATTTGTCATAAATTCTCAGAACTACTTTCAGGACTTGTCAAATTTTCATTTATTCGGTCATCCCTTCACCCACTTATCCATCCTCTCAGATTTCCATTTACTCTGCTATCCTTTCACCCACCCATCCATTCTCTCAGACTCCATTTTCTCTGCTATCCTTTCAACCACTCATCTATCATCCATCCAGTCTGTCTCTCATTTTAATTTACTATGCCATCTTTTCACCCACCCATACATCCTCTGATTTCCATTTACTCTACCATACTTTAACCTACCCACCTGCCCATCCATCCATCCATCATCTCAGATTTCCATTTACGCAGCCATCCTTTCACTCATCCATCCTCCCATTTATCCATCTGCCTTCTCAAATTTGCATTCATTCTGCCATACGTTCACCTACCTACCCGTCCATCCATCCATCCATCCATCCATCCATCATCTCAGATTTCCATTTACTCCGCTAGCCTTTCATCCATCTATCTATCATCCATTCATCCTGTCAGATTTCTATTTACTCTGCCATCTTTTCATCCACCTATCTTCCTCTCACATTTATATTTTCTCTGTCATACTTTCATTCACCATATACACATCCTCTCACCCAGTCATCCAGCCATTCTTTTACCTACTGATCCATCCATCTGTCCATCCACTCATCAATCTATCCTTTCATTCGCCCATCCTTTCACCCATTCATCTATCCTTTCACCTACCCATCCTTTCACCCATCCATTCATCCACCCATGCATACATTCGACCATTCTTTTACCCATTCATCCATCCATCCTTTCATCCACTCATGCATCCACCCATCCATCTTTTTTCCCTTTTCTATCAACTCATCTTTTTTTATTTTAGTGTTAGTCATGAGTTTTTATCTGCCAAGAACCTCACCTCCGCTGTAGCTGTTCAAGCTAATGAAACTAAATTAGAGTGGCAATACCTGACCTCGCCAATGTGGATTAGGACGAAAAATTGTGGTGCAAATATTTTATCCCATTATCACAGAACTGCATGTGGCTTCTACCTGAACCAACTCCTTCTTTGAGTCTTTCTTTAATTTCTCGTAAACAAATTGTACAAATCGAGAGATTCCACACGCATTCATTGAAACTACGCAACACGTTTCTAGAAAATGTTTTTCTCGAGATTTCAGCAATGCAACTGCATTAAAATGTATTGAGATTTCCCATGTTCCTCTCTTGTGTAAGGAAACAATAAGAAAACATACCAACCTACCTACCACCTCACTACCTATTTACCTTTGCAACTGAAGAGACCCGGTTAGAGTCTCAGCACTGGCTCAATATTCTGTCGTTTTAGGCAAATATCTTAATCTCACTATGCCTAAAAAATTAAAACAATGAATCTGGCATTGGTATATAAAACTGCAAAATAAAACCTATCTATCATTTTTAACATCACCCTCTTTAAATGAAATACATTTGAAATAATATACCGCCCTACACCCGTGGCCTCTTCTCCTTTACTAGATTATGCTGTGAGAAAAAACATCTTTGATTAATTCTTTTAACTGAATGTGTGGTAACATCCGCTACATGGATGACATTTTAATATAGATTGCAGTTCCACCAGGCATTGTTTGGTATGAGGTATCCAGGTAACAACAGACATATACTCTCTGTGAGTTCTCTTCTCGCCCGTGGTAAAACTAACATCCCCAGGCTTTTTGCAATCTTTGATAAGTAATAACACCCACACTGACCCTCATCCATACAAGAGTTTTTCTGCCCAGCTATCTTTTTACAAAATACCGTCTGCAAGCAAAACACAGTGGTCAGATGAGTTATTTCCTATGTTTTCCCGTTCTCTTTCAAAGAACACTCGTAAGCAGGGTGACAACCCTTTTATGTAGTGTTTTGAATGCACTGCTAGCAGGCTTCGGTTTAATAAAATAATTATTACATTCACAGATGCTTTTCGACTGGCTGCTCTTGCCATGCATGGTGCTGGGCTTTGCCTGGGAGCTATGGCGTTGTGAGCTTGTCTGCCAGGAACGCTCCTTCACCCTTTGGACAGGTTAGAATCATGGGCTCAGGCTTATCTTAATGTTCTCATTGTTGCCAAAGAGCCTCCTGCTTCTGAGATGGGTTAAGAGGCTGATTTTTCTACTTTTTCTATTAGGTGCTTTTCCTTTCTACTTAATAAACACGTTTACCTAAATAGGACACTAATGGCTATTTCCCTTACCTGTTTCTATTAAGCTTTTGTTACCTAAGGCAATAGGCTGTGCAGAGATAGCCTCACTGTTTTAATGAAGTGTGTCTTTTAACATTGAGGCTACCTTGGCAATGGCTTTAAAGTTTTTAAAAGTGAATCATACATTTTAAAAAAATACGTCTGGATTCTACAGATCTCCTTCTGTTTGTAGCCGACATTCCCATTTTTTTGGAAGCCCGATATATATGACATTTATGTAATCAAGTCTATAACTCGAATAACATTCTGCAGCTCATAGACAGTTCTTGATTTCTGATTTTAGAAGGCACTGATTGAGAGTAGAAGGAAGGTAGCAATGCCTGTCAGCAACTAGGATTGTTGTTCAATAAGGAGATATTAGGTGGCTAGTCCTACATTTGGTGGCAGCTAGATTTCCACCATCCATCGCTTGATTTTAAAAAAATGTCTTTGCAGCCTAATTTTAGCTGCTCGTATTGAGACATAATGACGTGAATATATATGTGGCAATATGGACGCATCTGTAAAACAGCGGGCTGCATGCAGAAGAGACATATTCCACTTACTGGCAGGTTTGAAAGCGAGCAGGAGAACCTGAGCTGTTCCTCTCCCTGCTGGGTCTGATGCCACCGCTCAGTGCAGTGTGGGAAGGCGGAAGAAGGAGGCTCTGTGACAGTAGTGAGTACTTTGGTGGTCTTCTGCTCCCACATTAGTGACAACGTAAGGTCCATTCGTACAGCTTCACATTGGTGGGAAAAGGGGCTGACACAGGGAATCCCCTGGATGGAGCCTCTGACCAAGGAGGGAGGTGGATGATGGAGGCAAAGTCCATTTCAGGAGTGGGAGAGGTATACAAGACGGATCCGCTCCCTCTTTTTCCATAATCTCATATTTTCCACTCAGGGAGATGACAGGTTTCTTTAAAGTTAAAGGGGTGGCCCAAAGGTAGGGGAAAAAAGGAAAACACACCACTGATTGGGAAAAGAGAAAGAGAGGAGAACAAAGAATATGTCCTGCTAATAGACCAGGGCAGCATGACTGGGCTGGAGGTCAGCGCTCAATGAAAAGCCTATTAAAAAAGAACTGAAAGAGAAAGGGTTCCATTGTCTGGCCTAAAAATACCCAGGGAGACTGATGTTCCTTCTTTTACTCCTTCTCAGATAAATTGGGTACACCCAGCAGTAGGAAGGGCAGATTATGAGCCAAGAATACCCAAGACACTGATGCACCATTCTGATCTCTTTATCAGGGTGACACTGGGCTCACTATCCAGGAGAAGAGTTTGGGGATACTTCCCTGGCATCGTTTTATGATCTTTGAGAAATCAGAAGGACTTTGACCTTTGCGGACTATTAATCACACCTACAGAGTGACAATCTGTTATATGGAGTTTGGGTGTGGGGGCAATGACTTAATATGCTCTCTGTCTCCTGTTGAACTGAATACAATGTATACTATCCCATATCTTCAAATGGGACTAACTTTGTAACCGGCAGGATAGCACAAACAAGCTAAATTTGAGTTTTACCTGTACAGAATGCAAAACAAACACTAAGGGCCCGATATACGATGACTTTTTGCGGTCACACACGGTGAAAATCACTGTTTGCATCCACAATGTGCACAGGTATGATGTACCATCTCTATTTTGTGAGTTGGTACTCAATTACCGACTTGCAAAATAGGGATTGTGACTCACAATTAAGAATGGGCGTCCCGAGGGCGTCCATTCCTAATTGCGACTCACAGGGGGATGTATGATTTTTGTGACTGTGAATGCGGTTGCAAAACAATCGCAGTTAACACCAATTTCAAATTGGTGTTTACCCGTTCACAAATGGGAAGGGATCCCCATTCGGACCCCTTCTCCTTTGTAAAAGGAAGCAACAATATTTTTTCAGAGCAGGCAGTGGTTCCACGGACCATTTTCTAGAACCACTGCCTACTCTGAAAAAAAATTAAAGAAAACTTTTCCTTTTTTTGTTTGATATGCATCCCATTTTCCTTTAAGGAAAACGGGCTGTATTTTAAAAAAAAAATGCTTTATTTAAAAACCAGTCACGGGCATGGTGGTCTGCTGCCTCAGAAGGTCACCATCCTTGTGAGTTGAGCCATTCCCATTGGGGTCACAAATTGTGTCCTACCTCATGAATATTGATGAGGTAGGTGATTTGTGACCCTATTGGGAATCACAAACAGTGTCATTGACACTGTTGTACATTTGGTTTTGTGAGGCGCAATTTGCGGCTCGCAAATGAGTCGCAAATTGCCAGTTACAAAACATATGGCTGTATATCTGGCCCCTAAGTGACTAATCTCGGAGTTGAGCAATGTCTTGAACTCTGGGAACATACCAGAAGTCTTTGCTCTTCAGAAGTACCATGAATTCACCAACAGATGCGACCAACTCTCCCAAAAGGTACTCCAGACCCACACAACTTCACTGTGAATCCCGAATACCCAAGGAGTAAAGGGAATGGAAGAAGAGAGAAAAGACAACTGGTGCAAGGCTTTCTTCACATCAGACAGATTTCTGTAAGCTCAACTTCCCTATTCTGGTCTACAAGTGTATCTATAAACAAAAACATCACAGTCATTACTTTTATGCTGACATCCTGTGTAGAAAGAATAACAAAAATGCATGTTAAAGAACTCACCCTACTTCTAACACTCTCTAGAAAAAACAAACTAAATGTCACAGTATCATAGGAGGTGAGTTCTCAATTAGTTAAGGTGTTTATTATTTATTTTCTCATATATATGCTTATGAATCTTTTTATGTGTCAATTAATTCAAATTGATACATATACATAAAAGAATGATAAAATCACCAACAAACAATCCCATTACACAAGACAGTTAATATCTTAATAAAAACATAGTCGTCCCGATTACAAGTGCAGGTGGAATTTACCACATATGACAAATAATGATACCATGGGGTGCATTATTTATCAAGTGCAATACATAACACCTATTATGAGTAGGGGTGTGCAGAGCTCGGGGAGTTCTGCTCCGTGAATTCCTCTGAGTTATCTAAAAACTATGTGAAATTCCACAGAGTCCGTGTGCGGCGGAATGCAGCCCAGTCCAAGTTAGAAAAGAGAATTCTGGTCAGATTTGAGTCATTTTAAACGCTCAGCTAGAAATAGTTGATATATGCGAATATAGCCGCCTCTTGTGGATGTTTCTAGGCATGCAAAGAATGTTTCTGAATTGTGCCATGAACCATTCTAGTGCGTTCTAGAAGGTACAACTCACACAGACAATTGTAGTGTCTCTCATGAAACTGCAGTCCATACCAAGGCCACCAGAAACACATTAGACCTAAAACTGAATAAAACATAAGGGCGGGTGGTTGGCGCCTGAGTTTCATAGGCACTATAAAGTGATGCCTCAGGGAGGAAAGTTCACAGCCCTGTGAACTGGTAGAATGTATAGTCTGATATTCTGCATAGTCATCTAGGGAGCATTTAGTTTAGTCTCATACGCCAGCAGCAAACATGGAGCAACACATGGATATCACAGAGGCATCACAAGCAGGAGAGGCTGTAGAAATGCACCACTGCAGTGTCTGCACCCACGTGGGAGCGTTTCAGAAGCTCACATGCAGGGACAGTGCTAGCGCAACCTTTCAGCCATGAATAACCATAACTCAATATACGTTTTGACAATTTTATTTCCCTATTAGTTACCATACTAAGTCATGAGATTATTTCAAACTTTATTTGAATCAAATCAAGATTAATTCATTAGTAACCACCAATAACATAATCTAATCAAAACTTGAGACAGAATGCATTCTAAAGCATTAGCATAAGTCAACATACAAATCAAAGGTGAATACGTCAACATGATTAGCAAAGTTCAGCAAATCAGTCTGTCAATCATTTGTCTCTGTAGTTGTCAACGTCTTAGAATAGAAAACCTCATCTAACCCAGATTAGCATTAGCATGTGGGTCTTCATGCAAAAACAGTTTTAGAACATGAATTTGGAAAACATCTAGCTAAGCGAAAAACTATTAAAGAGCACAGTTGGTACCTAGAAAGAGGAGGCACAAAAGGTAATTCAGTCACATTGTCATAGCTACTTATCCTCGGTATGGATCAGCAACAAAGTCAGTATTCGTCTTTAGGTCATTAATCGATCAGCATCGCATCAGGCTCTCCTTTTAGAGAATATGAGCCCAATAACAGAATCTCGAATCTCTTCCCCCCAATATCGCATCCATTTTGGAACAAGGTCTGAAGTCTTTTTCCTCTGTCACGTTGTAAAATTAATGTCACACAGACTATCCCCCAATTCCTAATTGGCCAATTAATCACACGATTTTACCCTAACCAATAACCCTTGATTTTCAAATCTATGAATTTTAGTATTACAAAGTTCCCATGTAGTTGATTGGTTCACTTTACAATGTCCTCATCATCCAGCTAGTCAGGTACTGAAAATGTTGCATCTTCCTTTCCAGTCAGTGTCTCTACTGTTCAAGTCCAGGGAAAGTACACCCCAAATGCTTTACACAGTTTTCGCTACAATTTTATTCCATCATCTCCTGTCCATCAGTTCATGCAAAGGTTTGCAGCTTAAGCTGTTTTTATTAAAAAAATAAGCAGTTCACGGTTAGTTCAGCCCATCACTGCACGTTAATACTCAGCTTCTGCATGAGGCCTGACAAAACTAGGCCACAACTTTAGCAAAGTTAAGCTCTACAATATGATGCAAATTATACGTTATATCTCTCAATATGACATACTACTACATTATTTTAATACATTTTCAATATTTCACATACATTAGTTGCTCTTTCAATATTATTTGTGAATCTTAACGACCACTCACCGAGGGCCCATGTTCAAACGTGCACATTATTTTTGTACGTTAATCATTTTCTACATTTTCATTATTTAGAATACATAAACATTCATTAATAGTTTTTAATCAATACATTTGCGTTAACAATAGCAAGCTGCTCCAAGGCACCAAAGACACTAATGGAGCAACCTGCACTGGACTCTACTTACACACTTAACGGACAACAGGGCATGGACTGTGCACACCGAATGTACATAGAAACCCTTGCGTTCGGGTCTGCTCTTTGCCTTTTCTCATTTCACCGCTGGGGAGGGGGAGCTCAGCCGCTTGCCTGCCCTGTACTTTTAAACTGACAAGGGTCTCCTGCATAATATGCCTCAGCTCCCGGCTGCAGCACTTTCCCTTCTCGCACTGCTTCTCTGTGCAGCGATTGGGCCAGCATGCGGGTTCCAGGCTCTTACCTGCAGTCTGCGACACTGCTGCAATAACAGGTGTCACTGAGCCCGTGGAATGGCAGCCGATCTGAGCTGTGTGCATGCTCTCCCAAGCTACCCAGGCTCATTGAGCTCGTACCTCTGCCTCTTCCAACAACAGAGGAGAGGGGAGGGGTGCTTTGCAGAGACTCCGCTCAATTTTGGGGGGAGGGGAAGAAAACAGGAACTAAAGAGCTTGCAGTAGGAAGCGGTGAGCGCTGAGCGGAAAGCAGTGCGCTGTTGAACTCTGCTCTGCTGCTAGCTGGGGAAGTTTTCTGAACTCAATGCTCCACTTGGAACACAGAGTGCCAAAAAAAAACTGAACTCCGCCAGCAGAGCGGAGTTCACCTCTAACCCCTAATTATGAGTTATTGGGGAATAAAATGCAAATTTTGGTGTTTAACACACCAAAGTCCACATGATACAATAAATACTGTATAGTGTTTCCCTATTAAAGTTCAGCAGGGCTGACCTGCCAAAATTTAAGAGAGGTTGAGTTATTTAAGGCATCCAATATTTATGGGATGTGTTAAATACCTAACAACTCCTAACAGGGGTTTACGCACAGGACAGAATTTAATGAGCAACTCGTATTAAGGACCACAGTGAAATGCCCAGAATGTCACATAGGGCAAGCAAGAGGTGTTCAAAAGCAAATAAAACCATAAAAGAAGCATGATACTCAGAGCGGCCACGACCTTGATCAAGATGCTGTGCCTACGGCCTGCACTCACCCATTGATGAAAATGAAAATTAAATCCATAAACTTACCAAAGCAGGCCAAGTTCATCGGAATGTCAGGTGTCAAAAAAAGTTCCAAGCATCCTTACAAGTGGAAATCCCAAATTTTAAGAACATTGGCTTCAGTAAAGTGTCTCGTGTATGAAGAAATTCCGGGCAGCAGCAAAGTAGGTTCAGTTAATTTAACCAGTTTTTGTATAGCTCAGCTACTCACCCGTGAAGGTCTCAAGGCGCTGTGAGGGTCTCAAGGCATATACTCTCTCTCTTATAGTTACAAAATCTACAAGAACCAATCCTAAAATCCAATCCCCAACTGAAGCGAAATTCATTGATTGGTAACACCATCAGTCGTCATGCATGGAGAATTTTAAGTCTCGTCCCCCTGCTGAGTGCAGCTTTCAATTGGGAATGCATTCATATTCCTTGGTAAGATTTTGTGATTGCTGTGCAAGCCTGGACCAATTTGAGTTCTTCTGGCCTCGAGAGGGATCGGGCATGTTTAGTCAGGATGGTTTTTACACCTAAATACGGTATTAAAGCGGTGGCTAAAGTGTCTGCCTCCACGTTTAAGTGTGGGATCGCCTGCTTTTAATACTGTGAACAAATATTGGGGGTCATTACGACATTGGCGGGCGGCTACCGCCACCCGCCAAGCGGTAACCGCCGTGCGGCCGCCAATGCGGCCGCACTCCCGCGGCCCCCATCACAACATTCCCGCTGGGCCGGCGGGAATGAGGCCGCAACATAGGAGCCGGCTCCTAATGGAGCCAGCGGTGTTGTGGCTGTGCGACGGGTGCAGTTGCACCCTTCACGCTTTTGACTGTCTGCTATGCAGACAGTGAAAAGCTGTCCGGGGCCCTGTTAGGGGGCCCCTGCACTGCCCATGTGGACTGCACTGCCAGTGGCATGGGCAGTGCAGGGGCCCCCAGGGGCCCCAGGACACCCGTTACCGCCAACCTCTTCCTGGCGGTGCAAACCGCCAGAAACAGGCTGGCGGTAGGGGTGTCATAATCCCCAGGGCAGCGCTGCTTGCAGCGCTGCCCTGGCAGATTATCACCGCCGGGGCGAAAACGGCGGGAAACCGCCGGCCCCGGCGGTGCGACCGAGGCACTACGGCCGCGGTCATAATAGGCCAGGAAGCACCGCCAGCCTGTTGGCGGTGCTTCCGTCATTTTAGCCCTGGCGGTCTCGGACTGCCAGGGTCAAAATGACCCCCATTGTCTGACTTAGAGAAGACCTGTAAGGCAGTCTTCAGAGCGCATAGTTTGGCTTTCTGTACAGAATAAAATTTAGGAAAGGATACCTTTCAGTTGATATCTTGCTCATTTAGGCCAAAGTCCAGGAGAAGTAATGACCAGTGGGTGTATTTTGGGAGATGGAATAATCTTATATAAACAGAGCATTGTAATCTATCTAAAGCAGAAGAGAGCTTTCCTGGATAAGCTTTGTGGCCACATGAGAGTGCAGGTATTAGCTAACTCTGTCCCTTTAACTCAAGTGATGGCTTCAGCTGAATGTGCAAAAAGATGAGAGTTTAGTTTAAATAGGGTGAATATGATCCCAGCAGACTTCCTGGCTGTATGTGTTAACTGAAGAGTGGCCTTGCCAGTGTCTGAAAACCATACATCTAAATAATTGCAGCTTGTTGTCTTCGTGATGGTAAACTTCTTAACTTCCATTAGAGCCTCGCTTTATTCTTATACCTCCCAAAGGTTATTACTTTATTTTTATTGACCTTGACCACCAGCTTGTTTTCTTCGTTGTATCTGTGTAATGTGTCAATAATAGGTTACATGTCTACTTTAATATGGTAGAGGTTCAGCAAGTCATCTACATAATGAATTGTTGGGAGTGTTCTTGAGCCAATCATAGGTGGAGCTAAGACCTAGCCTTATCAAATAAGCATCTTAAATTAGCAGTGTAAAGGACAAACAACTTAGGGGCTAGGACGGAGCCTTGTTTTCAGCCCTGATTGGTTGTAATTTGATGTGTGGGTAAGTTCTCCCTTCCAGTTTTAGTGTGGGACAATGTTTTTGTATAGTCAATATAATTGCTCTCAGTAGTGTGGAAGAAATTCTCCAATCTCCTAACTAAGACCACAGTTTATTTTGATCGACACCATCGAAGGCCAATTATTAATCAACAAAATCTGCAAATAAGGGTGGCTTTGATGGTCAAAGGGTGCGGTCAACTGAATAAGACAGGGTTACTGTGTTGTTCAGCGTGGACAAGTGTATTATAAGTCTTGGGTGACAGAAGGGGATAATATTGGCCCTGAGTGCCCAGCCTCTAACTCTCTTATTAGAATTTTGATGTAGGTTGTGGCCTCCACATCCAATAGTGCAATCAGACGTTAATTACTTGGGGTCAGTGGGCCCCCTTTATTGTGTATCTGATGAAGGATTGACTCTTTCCAAGAGTGAGAAACTTCTACTGATTGAAAGCAAGCAGTATAGAGGGAGGTTAGTAGGTCCGTCCAAAAATCAACATCTGATTTAAAAATGGAACATAGAAGGCTATTGGTATCCGGCACCCCACTTGTTCTGATGGATATGATGACTTTGCACACTGCTGCCTTGTTGAAAACTTCAACTTGGATGCAGATCATTTTCTGATTCAGGTATTCTGTGTCTATAATCACTATTTTTGTGGCTTTGATTGTCAGATGTGGCAGTAAAGTGTGGTAATGTGCTCAATTTTCCCCGTCGGGTGCCATTTTCTCTAACAACAAGTCTGTTGCTTAAATCATTGATGTATTGCCAGAATGTCTTTTGATTTTTACAAATTGAAAGTGAATGCACATAATGCAGTTCTGATGCAGCGTTACTTTCTTTAGTATTCTGAAAGAGAGCTTGATGAGCTTTTCTCATTTTACTTAGCTGGAGCTGGGAAATCAAACTTGTTTTCTGTCTATTTTCTAGCTGTTGTATTTAGCGCTGTTTAACTTTTCTTTAGTTCCCTGGTGTGCCACGATGGGTAAGGGTCACTTGCTTCATTACTGCCCGAGCCCACATTTATTTTGTGCCTCTGTGATTGTATTAGATCCCAGTCATGAAGCAGGTGGTATGAACACTGACTTTATTACTAATTAATTGTATGTATTACAAGTTATGAATTTGCATTGAAATTAATTAATATAGAAAATAATGTGCAAATTGGAAAATGTGTCCACTTGAGTGGCCGTCATGAAATACGTAATGCTTTTTAATGAATGCATATTAATGAGTATTTGAAGAATATGTGCAAAGAGATTTGTAGTAGTGTGTTATATTAATGGTTTGAGGATATATATTTCCTTATTAATCATAGGCCTTAAGTTAGCAAGGTGTAGGCCTAGTCTTGCACAGCCTCATATTAAACTGCAATGTCTAAATAAAATTGTGAGAATGCATGCTCATGAAATAAAGGTGTTTGTTTACACTGTGTTGACCAAACATTAGCAGATTTCTCTAACCTTTTCATGAGAACTGCTTGCTAGAATGTTCTGTATTAATATTTTTTACATTGTATAGTCTGATGTGCGAGACAGCGATGTTCCCAGGAACCAACAATGGATGCACTGACTAGGGTACGGATGGATACAAGAAAGTTACCTGATGAACTGGATGATGAGGACGGGTGAAGAGGAACCAGTCATCGACGTGTGAAAGACAGTTTAGTTATATCATAGATTTGGGGTTTGATTCGTATTGGATTTACTGTAAACGTACGATTTTCTGACCAATGGTAATGTTGGAAGTTCTTTAGGTGATTCTAACTTAGCCCGACTGCACAGAGGAGAAGTACACATTTCCTACTTGATTTTCCTCTGTAGAAGCTCTGATTGAGGAACTGAGCAGTTCCTGATGACTTTATTCTTAACTTTAACTTTAAAGCTTGATGGCTAAATGACTTGATACTGCCCCTTAGATATTGCTTCTTAAATGGTTCAGGTTGCTTAGCGACCCCTGTGTCTGAGCCATTCCCTTTCATTGCCCTTTCTGCCAAAGAAGACCAGGCGGATGTCCAACTGACGAAGAGAATCGCAGCTTGCCGATCCATATTGAGGAGAGTTATAACAACATGCTATTATTTGATTGTAGACATTATTAGTTGTATCTATGTACCAACCGCTATTTTGTTAGAGCCATAGTTAGATGTATTCCGAATTAACTTTTGACTAAAACTGTTTTTGCATGAAGCCCAGACATGCTATTCTAACCTGGAAGTTAGATAAGGAGAGACACACTGGAGATGCTAAAATTACTACTAAAATAATTTATCTTGTTCATTTGCTGAATCTAAATGTATGGTATCTCTAATGCACAGTTGTTCTTGTTGTTGATTTGTACCGTGATTCTAGAATGCTTGACAGTAAATGCCTTAGCTAAATTGAGATTCTTTAGAAGATTTGGTCAAACAGTGTTGTTTGTGGATGTCTATCAGTTGTTTTTTAGATTAATTTACGTGATATTAGCATTGTTATTGTAGGGAAATAGACTTTTTAACTATTACTAAATGGTGTGGTTATTCATGACCAAATGAGTCATGGTGCATGACTATTGATGAGTCCAAGAGAAAAATTGTTGAAGTTGATAGATTAAGATGTTGAAATTGGATTGAGCAGGGACTTATGGTGGAATCACACTAAGCATAGTCAAAAGGTCTATCAAACTCTCTAATGCGTCCCCTTAAAAATAAACATTAAAAGACCAAGTAAGGACTGACACGCAAACAGAAATGGTAGCAAAGTAGGATGGTTTATCTCCTTAAGAAGCCATCACAAAGTCCTTTACATGGTTACTCTCCTTAAGAGATCAATATAATTCACAGATTTGATGAGAGAAATTGGTAAAGGTTAAAATGTTCAGATTCATTGATACAAAGAAAAAGGAAGAGCCTATCATGACTTTCCCAAAACCTTGGAGTTTGCCAATCCTTGTTTGGAGATGTTCTCGGCATTCTAGTGACAGAGTGATCTAATAGTTTTGCGATTGCACAGCTTAAGCAAAACGCAGGTGAATTGTGATGTTTGGGAGGGTTTAGGGAATCTGCATACTCCAAATGAAGTTACTGAAGGAGTTTGCATACTCCGAAGTGTGAGAGTAGGGAAGTCGTCGAACTTCACATTTGTGTGGCGCTTTGTGCTCAAAATTGTCCACGTTGTTGTTGGTATATGGACCCTGCGTGGTCTAAGATGCCAGACTATTGAAAAGTGTATGAGACATTTGGTTTATGTTGTAATTTGTCTGTTTAATAGGTCAATCGGGCATGGTTGACAAATTCAAGAGTGCATGTTAAAGTGAGTGATAGGTTTTTGTCTGAGATTTGGTGAGTCCTATGTGAATCAGGAGGATCCATTGATCAGATGGGAGTGAAATTTGCGGGTCGAATTTTGCTTGCGAGTCAGGGAAACTGAGGTAGGAGTATCTGTAATAGAGAAATACCACAGTGAAAAAATAGTAAGGTTTCTGAAGCGGTTGTGTTACATACCTGAAGTAAATAGTCAAGTTTGTGTACTGGCTTTTACTTAGTGCTCGCAATATTTTGCATTGGTTGTGTACGGAGCTGAGCTTGAGAGGACAAGCCAAATGGCTTAGTGAGCCACTGTACGTGTGAGTGTGACATCATTGAAGCCACGCTGGGATAGGTTTGTTAGTGAGAAGGGTCGCAAAATGATTGGTGGACAATCGTGAAGCGTAATTGGTTGAGCAGGTGGGCGAAAAGGATTTTGGGATTGAAAGTCACTTCCTGATTTGATTGAAAGTAGCGTAACTTGCCGAAAATGAAATTTTTCAAAGTGTTAAAAAGTGCCCTAAGGGGAGATATGTTTATACCAGCTAGAATAGGAGACGTTACACCGCCAGAAGGCACACCCACCTATGTTGTGTTCGAAGAACAGGGTGCTGCGACATGTCTTTGGCTGAAAGAGTGGTGCAAAGAGACAGAGAGAGATGGGAGCTTAGCGTTCCCTGCCCATGGAACATTTCATTTGAGGATTTTAGAGAATTTGAGGAGGGTACTGTATGATTTGAAACCTCCTCCGAGACCAGCACAATTTAAAGCATTAGTTATTTGGGAACTAGTAGCCAGCCAGCAACAGCAAGTTTGAAAGGAGAATGAGAAAAGTTAAGAAGACTTTAGCTGAGGCAAGATGTGGTAATGATCAGAAATTTCGAAGAGCTGAGACTTTACAGGGAATTAAGTTGCTTCCTGCAATTATCCAAGAGAAAAGGAACAAGACTGGAAAAAGTCCAAAGAAGAGGGATTCACATCCTTCAGATGACAAAGAGCAGAGGTCAACAGAGTCTAGAAAGTCTTTGACTCTCAGTGAAGACTCAGCTGATCATCAGTTCATTTTCCAGTTACTAAGAAATCATCCCCGACCATATGCAGCACATGTGCAAGGTCCAACTACCAGTATAGACCCTACAGCTCGGATACCAGTTGGATCCACCTAGAGCCAGGTACAGGTCAGTCAGAATGTTCTGAATACTTCTGCGATTCAAATGCCTAATCTGCAGATCAACATACCGGAAATTTACCCAGATTTACCAGTTGTGGATACTACAACAAACTTAGTAGTGCTGTCAGGACAAGTTTACCAGAAGCCGACTTTGATTTAGCTAGAGTCCAAACTGAATCTGATGCCCCCAATGCAAGCACAGACAATCCCGAGATACACCCCTATAACAGGATCTCAGACAGGAATGTCTGCATTGATGAGTCAGAATACAGGAGTAGGAGTAGTAGAGAGTCAAATGCCAGACACAGTCCAGATGGAGTTTCAGTACTAGTTACCATGGGTCCAGTCACATCGTTGTTTGCACAAGGAAACAACAGTAGTAGTGAGCACAAAATCCTGAATTTGAGCATAGAAGGGGAGAGATTCAATGAGAATGTTAGAATGATGCCCCCCAAGAGACCAATATTTGACGGAACAGGTCCCTTAATTGATTTAGATTCTTTTAGGACTCCTCCAAATAGTCAGGGAAGATTGAAAATGTCCCAATCCAAGCATGGTGACACCAGAAACCCCGAGCTTAACGTTACAGCAAGTGCCAGGTGCAAGTAATAATAACATTTCATTGCAAGGATTGACAGCACAACAATTAACTGAATGGTTAGAGAGGCTGAGTGGCACACAAGGTGATTCCAGCGGAGGAAGTGCCCTAAATTTGACCAGACTTAATTAGAAGCAGAAGAATTGATCAAAGGAACAATGGGGTTAAACAGAATTGACTCATACAGAGAGGATGAGATACGTTACTTGTGCAACCTGATTACTAATAAAGCAGGAATAATACACCAGAAATTGGCAGACATAGCGGAGAAATATGACATAGAAATTGAGAAAACAAAACATTTAAAGAGAAGTTACAGGTTAGAATTTGACCCAAAAGACTTCGAGAACATGAGAGTACCGGGAATTAAAATTCACATTAGAGAACATGGAAACATGGGGAGCCTTATACAAGTGGGAAGGCAGATGGGTGAAGAAAAGAGACAAGAAGTAAAAGGGTTTTGGGGAATCTTACTGTAAATGTACCGCCAACTGAGGACCCAGTGAAAATATTACCAATGAGAGAGATTCCGGGAGGGAATTTTGTCCACGTTCCCTGGAACAGAAGTGACATATTGTCATTCACAAATGACTATCCTAGGTTGAGAGAGAAGCCAGTGGAATGGTACCAGGAAACAAATAGGTTTGTGAAACTCATGAAATACCTGTGGGAAAATTTAGATACCCTGTTAGAAATAGTGGGGCCAGCCGACTTGTGGGTCGAGTGCAAGAGGAGTGTAGATTGGCCAACAAAAGAACCACAGAGAGACCCATCTACAGGTACACCATCTCCTGATGTAATGAAATATTACTATAAGGTGACTGAATTTTTTAAAACAGGAATTTTGCCCAAGAATATTGATTGGCAGAGAATAGACAGGACAGCTCAGGAAGGTTAGGAGTCAATACATGCGTACTATGAGAGACTGTTGCAGGCATTCAAACATTACAGTGGGACAGAGACAATTGAGTTGAAAGACATGATTCATTTTGTGTTCAGGTTTGTTGAAAGATTGAGACCTGAAATTAGCCAGATGAATAAGAGTCATTTGATCTGCTAGCTGATGATGATGTATTGGAGTTTGCAAAGTACCGTAGTGATGAAATTGACCTGAAGCAGAGAAAGTTGAAGGGGAAGGCAATGGTGATCCAGATCAAAGTGGCACAAACAGGGATGCAGGGAAGTTTTCCACAGCAGCAGCAACAATAGCAAGGAAATATGTGGTTGCACAACCAGGCGAAATGTAGAGGTGGAGTCGGAAATGTGAATCCTGGTCCTGGTTTGAGTACCGTGGTTGTTCAGGGTGATGTGCAAGGAATGAAGAGATTGTTACCATGTCATGCTTGCGGAGGCCTCGGACATTAGAAACTGGAGTGTCCGATGTTAGGTCAAGAAGGTGTTGTTCAGCAAACAATCAAAATCAATTCTTTCCCAAATATGAGAGGTTCGAGGATGAGAGGTCAGAATCCAAATTTTCAAAACAATGTGAACCCAATGCAAAATTTTCAGCCCAAGGAACAAGTGCAAATGGCACATTTGCAGATGCCCCAGTCGCAGCATATGCAGCCTCAAGTGCAAATGGTACCTAGACAACAAATTCCTTAAGCCCCAATGGAGCAGCAGCAGGTGATGCTTCCTCACCAGGTCACAAGTCAAAGGTTTAACCAGAGTAATAATACCTTACACCAATTCCCACTACACAGTGGGGATGAAGCGAATGATGATTGGGTGAGCAAAAGTTCAGATGAGGAAGAATGCGTGTTAGCAGCTGCACTCGAAGTAGATCAGAAAGGCCCATATGTGAAGGGAAAGGTGATGGGTCACAAAATCTAATTTTTAGTTGATTCAGGAGCTACCCGCTCTACAGTAAGATCTGCAGAAGTTCCAAACTGACCACTTTCAGGGAAGACAGTGCAGATTGTAGGAGTTGCCAATCAATATTTGATTAATCCAATCGGAAAACCAGTTCATGTTAAAATTGGCAATTTCAAAGGATTACACAAATTTGTAGTTTGCGACTCAAGTCCAGTATGCTTACTAGCAAGAGACTTGCTATATAAGACAAGGTGTTTGATTACTTGTTCAAACTATGAAATTATCGTCCAAACAAACAGTGATGATAAAGAAGACTTGCTCATAGAAAAAGAATGTGATACAGTGAATGAGGAGTACCCTTTGATCAGTTTCTTTTCAGTCTTTACAGTAAAAGACCTTCCTTCTGACTTGCAGGGAACAGTTTAAATGAAAGTGTGGGATTTGACAGGAAAAGGCATTGGTCTGATTAAAGGAGTTGAGCCAGTTAAGGTCCCAGGAAAAGCGAAATGTGATTTTTTTCCCCAGAGACCTCAATATCACATGACAAAGGACAGCATTGAGGGAATTGCACCCATAAAGGCAGAGTTTGTAAACCAAGGCGTTTTAAAAGAAGTGCTGAGCAGCCCATGTTATTCACTGATAATGGGTTTGCGAAAGCCACATGTGAAATTTTGAATTGTTCAAGATTTGAGGAAAATAAATGATATCCTGCCCCTGGTGCCAAATCCAGCAGTGATTTTGTTTCAGATCCCATGTGATGCTGAATGGTTCACCAGAGTGGACCTGTCAGAAGCATTCTTTTCTGTACCGCTTCATGAGGATAGCCAATTTATTTTCTGTTTAACGTTTTTGGATCAAGTCTACTGTTGCTGCAGAACTCCTCAAGGGTTTTCAGAGTCACCGTCCAATTTCAATCTTCAGTCAGATCCTGAAAAAGAACCTGGAGTTATTGGAATTACCTTTCCAATCAACATAAGTCCAATTCATTGATGACCTGTTTGTTGCATCAAAGACAAAAGAGGCATGCAAGTACAATACTATTGCCTTATTGAATCACTTAGGTAAAATGAATGGACATAAAGTGTCCTCAGCGAACCTACAGTACTGTCAAAAAGAGGTGAAATACTTGGGGCACCAAGTTGAAAAAGGAGCTAGAAGAATTTCCAGAGAGAAGGTTATAGCCATACTGCATATGAAATCCCCGACTACTCTGAGAGATGTCAGGATGTTTTTGGTAATGATGAGTGATTGTTGCCAGTGCATTCCCAAGTTTGCAATCATTTCAAAGTCATTACAGAAGCTGACTCATAGTCTTTAGTGTTAGACCAAGCATGCATGACAGCCTTTTATGAATTGAGAGAGAGTTTGTGCTAAGCCCCGGCTTTGGGAATGCCTGATTACACAAAACCCATAATGTTGTTTTGTCATGAGCGTGATGCATGTTCTTAGTCTGTCCTGACTCAGTTCCATGGTGGTGTAAACCGCCCAGTAGCATATTTTTCAGCTACTTTGGACCCAGTTGCAGCAGCCTTACCAGGTTGCTTGCACACAGTTGCTGCGGTTGGACAGAGCCTCTCTCAGAGTGAGAGCACAGTGATGGGACAACCCGTAACTGTTATGGTCCCTCACCCCATGGATGTTTTGCTTACGAGATCTAAGACACGTATTATGCCACCCATAGGAGCCCATGAAAACTGTGTCTGCAGGCCTGCCATTTGCAGCCTGTGTGAAACGGTACATGCACCCTTTTCACTGCTGGTCATTACACCAGGTCACTGTAAGTCACCCCTACGGTAGGACCTTCCAGCCTTAAGGGCAGGGTGGAGGTCCCTGTGTGTGTGGGCTCCCCTGAAAGAGCAGAAGTGCCCCAACAAACTCCAGGTCAAATCTCATGGACTTCATAAGTGCGGGAAAGCCATTTTAGCTATGTACCGGCCATAGGACCTATGGTCCAGCTACAGAATGGTAACTGAAGCTAAGCATGTTTGGTATCAAATATGTCGGAATCATACCCCAATACTGATTCCTGTATTGGTCGCATGATTCCATGCACTATGGGGGCTCTTTAGAGGACCCCCCAGTATTGCTCACCAGTCTTTCAGGGTCTGCGTGCAGCCCACAATGCTAAAGCCCTTCAGACAGGATTCTGTCCTCCTGCTGCTTGATCAGCTCAAGCAGGGGAAGGCAGAACAAAGGATATCCTGTGGGAGAGGGGTGCAAACTCCTCTCCTTTGCAAATAGGTGTTACAGGGCTGGAGAGGGGTAGCCTCCCCACACAACTGGCTTGCTTTGAAGGGCATATTTTGTGCCCTCCTTGCATAATCCGGTTTGTACCAGTCCAGAGACCCCTGTCCCTGCCCTGGCACAAAACTACACAAAGGAAAGGGGAGTGACCACTCCCCTGTCCATCACTACCCTGGGATGGTGCCCAGAGCTTCCCCTAGGTGGCCACTTTGTTCTGCCATCTTGAAATCAAGATGTGCAGAGGCCCCTCAGAGCATCTGACTGGTCAGGGTAGGTAGCTGATGTCAGTGACCCCATCTCGTAGGTGGTCACCTTGCAGAGTGAGAAAGCCCCATTTAGGACTATTTAGGGACTCCTTTGTGGGTGGGTGCCCAGATTTGTCTTTCAAGATTCCACCAGGACTCTTCTGCAATGACCTCTTCTGTTCCTGGCCACCAGACCGCTGCTGGACTTCAGAGGAACCGAAGAAGACTGCAACACCAAGATGACCTCTCTGTGCAACATTATTTCTGTGGCTCCTGTGAGCAACTTGCAACATTTCCATGGCTGTGCATCCTCTAGGGTTGACAAGACTTCAGTTGCACCAAAGAAGCAAGAAGTAATCTCCCTTGGAGTGAAGGAGTCACTCCCCCTTATCCGCAGGCACCTAAGGCAATGATGTCTGGCTGCGGTGATCTAACTGCTTCTACTGGTCAGCTGGGACTCCACTCCAAGAGTCAAGTCCCCAGGGCCTTGCTTGTCCTCTTCAGCTCTGCAAATCTCCAACAGCTCAAGTTGCATTTGCTTGTGCTTGTTGGTGGTCCTCCTGAACCCTGACCCATCTGCAAACCAGCGTCCGACAAGGGACAGCTCAGAGGTGGCTTCAGGGACTCCTCTGCTGCTCCTGGACTCTGCAGCTGGGCTTCCTCCATCACCGTCGAACTGGATCTGCATCCACAGAAGGGTGGGCCTCCTGCCCCACCTGAACACTTCTGAGTGGTCTGGACTATGTCCCCTTCTTTTGCAGGTCCTCAGGTCCTCTTCATCCAGAATCCACCACTGGATTCCACCAGCCCGGTCCTGCTTTTGAAATATTCCATTTACAAGTCCCCATGTTAGCCTATGGGACGACCAGGTAACTTACCTCTCTTCTCCTGGTCGCTGGGGGTCTTCTAGATACTTACCCCTTGTGGTTCCACTCTCTCTCAGCCCTTGACTAACTACTCCAAATCCTCTGGTGGGGGACCCATTCTCGCATTCCACTTTTTTAGTATATGGTTTGCCCACCCATAGCACCTTGCTATTTTATGCTATTTCCTAATACCTACATGTGTATATTTTAGTGTGTACTTACCTCCAGAAGGAGGGTTGCCTATAGTAATCTAGTCTGGTGTTCCTGTAAGAAAGTACCTTTATTTTTACAACACTGTGTGGTTCCTTTCATGTGTGATAAGTTACTGTGTGACTACTATGGTATTGCAAGTGCTTCACACTCCCCTTGGATAAGTCTTGGCTGCTCACCACAGCTACCACTAGAGAGCCCTGGCTATCTGGACATTGTAACACTATCTAATAGGGGTTGCCTGGACCCAGTGTAAGGCGTAATACCATAGGTGTTCACCACACACTGGGCCAGCCTCCTACAGTAAGTAACAGCATGTAAACGAGAATTACAGGAGTACTGCTTTTGTTCTCCAAAATGCATTTGTGATGTGCATCCTCTAAGTGAAATCACTTATGGTTAAAACACATTTGGATCCTTCATCACTAAATGTAAAGCATGGTTTATGGGACCCTTTACAACATCTTTATTTTTTTAAGTGTGAATGAGTACTGCATCTAAGAAAAACTAGCGCGCTCCTGACCAAGGAATGTGTGCATCCAATTTGTTACACTCAATATGGACCCGATGTTCTGAAAGACAGTGTGCAAAAAGTACACATTACACACCAACGTTTTGGGACTAGTCACATCACAAATCTCCAGCCGCAGGGAATCGGAGAACGACCTGCATAATGAATAGTAACCAGGCAGTTCCCTATTTACAACCTCTTCTGATTAGCTACAGACATAGGAAAGGTGGCTTACAAGGAATAGTGACCACCAAATGTCCGGCTGGAAAAAAATAAGAAATGGTGCTGCTTTCTTAAAATAAAAAGGGTGGTGAGGGTCTCTGCCTATTTTCCCTGATGCTGCTGACAAAACTGACGAACAAGAAAAGGGAGGGGGACCTTCCCATTTGTGAATCAGTTACCACCTGCTTTGAGGTTGTTGGGACCTCCTGAGCGATGGCTAGAGACTCGAAATTAGGAGAGTGGGCCCCTCTCACACCCTTTCCTAATTACCATTTGGAATATATCGGTAAACCCATTTTACAAGTAAGAAAGGCGGCTTTTCTGACTCACAAAAAGTGGCCAGCGCATAGAAAAAAGTTACTTTTTAGGACGCAAACCGTTTACTGGCCGAAAAAGGGGTTGCCGGTGTTAAAGGGCTTTGCACATGGGGCCCTAGGTCCTGCAAATTACGAGAGAGGCGCGTGCACCGAAGATGTCAAGCCCCGAGTTAACAGGTGTTGTGCTACGCCCTACATGTCTTTGTATACACACACGCAAATGACTGGAGCAGGAGACAGGGCCCGGGCTCTTAACTCGTTACTGATTTCCCTGGCAAATAAAGCGGCAGCTGCTGGTCCAGGCGGAGCCTCGGCGCTGACAACAAGGTGATCTCTGCATGGGGCAGGATGCTTCCATGGAGCCCTCCGTCAGCCCTTACTGGTTCCTGAGGAGCACGGTATTCGTTTTACTGCTCGGTAAGGCACGTCTAAATTAGTTTCTTTTTTTTTACATAGTGGGAAAATAAAAAATGACGGGTTATGTTAAATTGATATGAGGAATGTGACATTGCGGAGTAAGGGTTTGCTACCCTGAACTTGATAATACAATTATAAATTTTATGTTGAATAGAATAATACAAGTTTTCACTGCGGATGAGCGGATAAGAACGTGCCCTTTTCTGAAAAAAAACGCGTGACGTTTTTATGAGAATATATGGCAGTGTTACCTAGTACTGGGACCCTCATCACTGTGCAGTTTTTTCATTTTTTTACATAGCTCGCTCTGGACCTGAATGTATTGCAGCGCATTATACGAGCACCTGTTACATTACACAAAGTCACACTAATTTTTAACGCAGGGGAGAATAAGTGAGCTGCCCAGAATCACAAGATTTTGAGCCAACGCCCCTGATGTAGTTTAAAATATTATATCGAAACGGGAAGCAGATTGGAAGTCGTTAGGGAAATATTTTAGACTTTGAAATGTGTTAAATCACATGACCTTTCAAATAATTGCTAGCTGTTGACGTGCCGCGTTATTGGCTATGTGTTTTAGCTCTTTGGAGAACAGGTAATGCTTTTGCCAATTTTGCTCGTGCGTTTTATTAACCTCCTACGCAGCAGCGGATTGTGGACAGGTCATAAGCCTGGTGGTTGCTTTAACCGACTGAGCTACCTTGCGTTTATTATATCTCAAGGGATTTAATTCTATCCATTGAGAGGGAGACCGGCTTGAGTCTCACACTCGTAACATAAAGTGGGATATTAGGGAGTGAATCTTGAAAAATAAAAAATGTTCCGCGGATAATTATGTTATCGAGTCTTCATTTATTTATTTGTGGCTGCGTCCAATGCTTTCTGAGAGAACTTTTACGGGGCCGCAGATCGCTCCGCTTCTGCGCCTTGCCGGGGGCGCCCACGCAACGATAAACAAGGAGTGTGTGTCGTTAAACACGATGCCTGCTGTCTCCTGGTACCTGCAGCGACCAGCTGCAGCAGGCTCCACTTCCACATTTTTTGTCTTTAGTTTCAATATTCGGGCTTTCATATATCCTTATACAAAGACAGTTCCTCTTTTTATGTTTTTCTGTCACTAGAAACTGCTGCATTGGAACCCTTAACGCCAACCCCAGCTCCACGCGCCTCCTATTCATTTAACAAGCTATCCTTTAAGGGATGCGAAGTGGCTTCGGTTGAAGATAAATTATCTAATTGTCTTTATAGCTTTGCATATTTTCTCCCAGAATCTCTTCTGCAAAGGCCCTTGTCAATACCTACAGGAGTGTCTTCAAATCATAGAGAAATCAGGGTAATCCTGGGAAATCAAGAACCGTGGATGCAGCAATACTGACTGAAGAGGCTGGAGGATTACCCCGTCCGAGGTCTGGGTCTCCTCTAGAGTTACGTCATTAGTGTTGTGTCTGAAGAACAACACCACGGGAAAGAAAAGCACTCCACACGCTCCGATGCTCCACACACTGGGGAAAGCCTCCCCAGGGTATTTATTACTCACACCATCCATTAATTAACCAATTAAGTCATTAGTAACGTCACGGACTCTACCATCGAGGATTACCATCACGGGGGAATTAACATCATTCCCCGTTTACTAATCCCTCGACGGAAAGAGCTGTTTAAAACATAACATTCCTCCTTTACCAAAAATTTTAAATCAGCACAAAATCATATATCAGACAATAATAACAAAACAAAACTACACAAAACATAAAATCAGTTCATTACAAAGTCACGTAACCTAGTAGAACACTGTGGACGAGGACGTAAATTGTATGGACCATCCCCACGGGTTGAGGTAACTGGATCAGCCAATCCAGATCCAGATGTAACAGATTCCTCAACCATCTGATCACCTGAGCCATTATCCAACACCATACCACCCCCAGAATCCTGAACATCAGAACACAAACCACCATCAAGAAATGTATCATTGGTCTCTGAATTTTGCAATATTACATCATCGTAATCTTGATCCCCAGATAAAATGTCTACGGGTACTGAAACATCCGAAGCATATACCTTTTTATAAAATGAAATATTTCGGGTAATTGACTCCGGACCCCGTTTGGCAGTAATCATAGTCCCTCTGACATCACTCACTATCCAAGGATCCTTCTCGAAAGGCAGTACAAACTTACTACCCCCTTTTCTACATTTTACCAAAACCATATCACCAACACAGATGTCACGTCTCTTAGCCCCCCTCTTCCGTGACATATTATCATTTCTGTCCTTCCTCTGTGACAATACTTTCCCCACCTGTTGGTACAGATCATTATGTTCCAAAATACTAGGAATGGTATCCCGCACTGGTCTATTCACGCAGATAGTACTTGGTGCTTCTCCAGTAACACTATGCGGGGTCAAACGATATTCTCTTAAAAATGAATATACCGCACAGTCCACATTCTGACCTTCAGCAATGGCTATACGCAGTACCTTATTTAAAGTCCTCATAAATCTCTCCACTTCTCCATTTGCTTGAGGCCACCGAGGAGTAGTTTTCCTATGTACAATTCCTCTAGATGACAAATAATCAGCAAAATCTTGGCTAGAAAATGGAGGGCCATTATCAGTACGAATCTCCTTCAATAGACCATGAGTGGCCATGATCTTTTCCAGCCGTGGAATAACTTGAGCTGCAGTAACAGAGTCAATGATTTCCACCTCTGGATATTTTGAAAAATCATCTATCACAACAAAAGTGTGACGACCATCTGGTAAACTGCCAAAATCAGCACTAGCTCTAAACCAGGGAACAGGAGGAATGGACTCGGTAATGATCGGTGGAGGCCGTTCACCAGGACCAACAGCCTGACACATCATACACTGCCGTACCACCCGCTCCACATGATCATCCAGTCCCGGGAACCACACTTTGCTTCTCAATCTGGTCTTAGTTTTCACCATGCCTTGATGGGAGGCATGAGCCAGGTCCACAACCGACTGTTGCAATGCCAATGGTATGACCAGCCTGTGTCCTCTCAACAAACATCCATCAGGTGACATAACTAGTTCATGCCGAACTTTATGTAACGAGGACAACATGGTACGTGCTGCCGTCGTCCTAAGAGCCAAATCCTTCAAAAGGGAATGCCACTGTCCAGATGCCACAGCTGATATCACCAACTGTAAGCACTCGTCCTCTTTCGTGGCTGATCGAATGTCCTCAAGAGACATAGGCAACGGGCGAGATCGTTCCACAATCATACGTACATATTCCTCAACATCCTCGGCATCTGCAACTTCACGGGATGTAGCAGGTCTGGCATGTCGTGATAGATAGTCAGCAGGATTCAAGCTACCCGGACGAAATACCACCAAAAAATGATAATCTTGTAGTTGCAAAATCCACTTCTCAATGCGTGGTGGTGGCTTAGACGAAGATCCATTAAACAATGGAATCAAAGGTTTGTGATCAGTATACACAACGAATGGCTGGCCATACAGATATAGATGAAAGTGTCTACAGCCCCAATGTACGGCAATAGCCTCCTTTTCAATCTGTGAATAGCGTTGCTCAGTGTCTGTTAAAGCTCTACTGGCATATGCCACAGGAGCCCATTCTCCATCCATCTGTTTTTGGGCCAACACTGCTCCCAATCCTGTAGGACTAGCATCAACCGACAGTTCCGATTCTTTAGTAGGATCAAAATAAACCAGGGTGGTGTATTTAGAGAGTGCCGATTTAGTGGCCTGAAAAGCAGCTTCCTGAGCAGGCCCCCACTCCCAAATAGTACCAGCTTTAATAAGATCTCTCAAAGGTGCCGTCAAGGTTGTCAAATTCTTAATAAAGCGCCCACAGTAATTCAGCATACCCAAATAACTGCGAACACCAGACACATTAATGGGAGCCAAAGCAGTTTGAATGTCTTTAACTTTATCTGGATCAGGCAACACTCCATCGCCCGAAAACCGATATCCAAAGAAAGCCACTTCTGATTGTAAAAACGAACACTTCTCTTTATGGAGTGTCAAACCATTTTCATGGAGTCTCTGAAATGTGGCTCTCAGTCGTACTAAATGTACTTCTTTACTTGGCGCATGCACCAAAATATCATCACTGACATTGATGACCCCTGTCAAACCAGCCAGCACTCCACGTATAGTATCCTGAAAAACTTCAGCGGCACTAGAGATCCCAAAACTTAACCTTTTATAGCGCCTAAGACCCATATGAGTCGAAAACGTTGTAATGACCCTAGAATCCGGATGTAATAGCAATTGATGGTATCCAGCCCTTAAATCCATCTTCGAGAACCATTTCGACCCTGACACCTCAGCAACAAGATCATCCACAGTAGGTATCAAATGCCGCACACGCTTAATAGCGACATTGGGTAGGCGCATATCGACACAGATTCTCACCTCCCCTGGCTGACGGGGCTTCCTCGCAACTACAATGGGCGACACCCAAGGTGTAGGTCCATCCACCTTTTCGATAATATCAGCGAGTTCCAACTTCTTTAATTCTTCCTCCACCTTAGGCCTCAGATGGAATGCAACCCTCCGATGCTTCAAAGCCACGGGTTGTATAGTTTTGTCAATATGTAAATGCACCATACGATCCTTCAAACAACCTATGCCTTCAAACAAAGATTGAAACTCCGTCAGTAAGTTCTCCACAGTCCCCAAATGAACACTAAAGGCAAAGGATATAAGATTAAGCTGTTCTGCAGTCCGGCAGCTTAATAACATGTCTGACCCCATAGTGGTAACAAACACTTTTGCTGGTATCGACTGGCCTTCATGAGACAATAACGTAGTAAACACCCCCACCAACGGCAAAGGCTTTGCAGATCCAAATGTGTAAACCTGAGCTGTAGTAGGCCGTAAATGGGGCTGAAAAGGAATACACTGCAAAACTGAAGTTGCTATAACATTGATAGAAGCACCAGTATCAATTAGCGCGTCAACCTTGTGACCAGCCAATAAGACTGAACATCTTGGCACTCGCTTCCTAGGATGCCCACCAGGCTGCAGTGCATGTATCATATGGACTGTACCATCACCGTTCCCATCATCATCCAAATCGTCATCATCCATGACAATGACCGGCTGCACCGATTGAACAGTCTTAACTTTCTGTGGTCGAGAACGGGACATGGATTTACAGACTTTCGCAAAATGATTGAGCTTCTGGCAATTAGAACATGTCTTGCCTTGCGCCGGACACACCCCTTGATGAGGAAAAGGACCCCCGCAAGAATAACAAAAACGGGGCAACGTAGAAGTCCTTGATTTATACTTCCTCCTCTCCCCAGATGTAGTATTGACGACATTCACCGGTTCCACTTTTACCTGAGTCTGTAATGCTGCTTCCATGTGAGCTGCACGCTCCTTGGAAAGTTCTTTAGACCGTCCCAACGTGAGGATATTCACCATTGACATCCCAGGTACTTGTAATATATGTTCCCTTAACTTCACAGAGGTACACCCCTGTATAAACTGCGCACGCACTTCATCCTCCACATCCACCAAGGTGCAGGTGCGAGCTAACTCCTTAAGCCTAGCATAAAAGGCATCCACTGACTCATGCGGAAATTGCCTTGCTTGTCGCAGCAGAAACCTTTCGTAATCGGGATTCGCCAAAGGCTCAAAATGCGCAGTCAGTGCCTGTTTCAATGATTGATAAGTATATGGCGGACCCTCCTCCACCACAGATCGGCCCAGCTTATGAACTGCTGCACCCCCAAGATGTAATAACAAGGGACGGCGTCGATCATTCTCCACAGCTGTGGCAGCAAAATAAGTCTCTAAACGATCCACCCATTCTTTCCACCGGGCAGCAAGAGCAGACGGAGGGCCATCAATCACGAAAGGCTCCAATGCAGGGATAGATGCCATAACGACACCAGCCAAAAAATCCAAAAGAAGAGGCAGCAATCACACTGCCCCCCCAAAGTCCTGAAACATATCCTTGGAAAGCAAAACAAAAAAAAATTCACCTCCCAGGACACCAGCACTAGAGGGCACCAAAACCCCAGCACCAGCACTGACGCAAAAAAAGAAAACAGCAAAATCCCCAGGCAGCAGTCCAAACCGGAAGAACTCCACACGCTGGGCAGGCAGCAGCCTCCGGGCACTGCAACCCCCCTCCAGCACGAAGCAGGAGAGTCACGGGGAGAAAAGACGAGACAGGCCAGCCATCCTCGTCGCCAATCTGTTGTGTCTGAAGAACAACACCACGGGAAAGAAAAGCACTCCACACGCTCCGATGCTCCACACACTGGGGAAAGCCTCCCCAGGGTATTTATTACTCACACCATCCATTAATTAACCAATTAAGTCATTAGTAACGTCACGGACTCTACCATCGAGGATTACCATCACGGGGGAATTAACATCATTCCCCGTTTACTAATCCCTCGACGGAAAGAGCTGTTTAAAACATAACAATTAGAGTGTGCCTCATTTAGAGTTGCGTCATTAAAGCGGGCCTCGCTTAGCGTTGGTTTATAATGAAAATTACACATTTGTGGAAAAAGTGTTTAATCTGATGGAGAATCCATAGTAGAATTTCTGCTGAAATTGGGAATATGTGGTGGAGGACATTTCATGGTGTCGGAATCTCGACCGGATGTAGCAGTTCGTTCAGGAATCAGAGTACTTTCTGTTACCACCCATCTCTAACCCAGCTCCTTAATACTTATTTTCACAACAGCATTCTTTTAATTTAGTATGATGCGTTGTTTTAATAATCAATGTATGGCCAAATCACTAGTAGAGTAGAGTCCAATGAGGTATTTACTAACCTAAGTAAACAAAAACTGTGTGGAGTGTGATATTTACTGGATGGTGCAGAAACCTACTATTTTTACTTCAGACTTGGAAATGGGTCATAACAAGCAGAATTTGGTGACGACTGCACCAAATTTTGAATTTCCATGTAATTACCGCAGATGTTTCTCCTGTCACATTTTGGCTGAGTTGACCTACCTAAATTGACGTGTGGAAATTTGCCGGGATATGGGCGTCGTTGCACTCTTTAACTGCCATGTGTGATAAATTCTGCACTCCTTAGAACTCCGATCACTGTACATTGACCTGCATTTTGGCCTATATATTCTAAAGGCAGGTCTGATGAACAATACATAATCCCGAGCCTGCTTGATTAATGTTACAATTAAATAGGAGGAACCAGCCTCAGGGGTAACAAAGTGCAATACAATCAAAAAAGTCTGCGATAGAACATCTAACAACCATCATTAAAGCCCAAAAATCTGGCTTTAGCCACCGTCATTTATACTTGTAATTACTGTTTTGATTTGTCATGGTTTTGTCAAAACTTGGGGAACCTGCTGTCAACCACTCAGTAATCTATAGCAAACATTGTCTAAAGGCAACATTTTAGGGTCTCAAAAAGCACACATTGCCATTTGCGTTTCAAGCACTTGAAGGTATTACTTTGTTCATAGATGTACTCTTTGTGAAAAGTCAGAATGCTGTCACTCACAGTGACATTAGCCAGTGGTTGAATTTGGTCTTTCTTGCCACATAATTAGACAACCCTGACACATAAATTGGTCTTCCAATATCACATAATTAAAGTAGCCCCAGCTATACTCCAACCAATAGAAAAATAATAAAATGAAGTCCAGAAGTTTGATCAAAACGAAGAGAAAGTATAATAAATTACGTATACCCGCTGAGTACATTTAGCTTTTAGTGTAGTGACAATGGTATTAGAGACTATCTTGAAATTTTCTAGAAGCTGATTATTTTAGGACTGATTGAAATCCTTATCATTTAGGAAAATAAGCAATTGGGAGAGTCAGTTGTCACAAGAAGGATTAATGATAGAGGTATGAAGGTATGATACCTGTATACCTATGCATTCAAACCACATCTGGGAATAGTATTTGACCAATATGAAAATTAGAAATTTTCTTTGCTGTTTGAAACCAAAAGGCTTAATGACTGCTTACCATCCTGTGCTTTAGAATGTTTTTTTTTTTTTCAATATGTTTATTGATTTTATATTTCAAAATATAATACAAATTATTCAATTTGCAACCACAGGATAAACCAATACAATAACTAATATCTAGGTCATTTAACAATCACACACCCCCCCAATATGCACTTCACGGAACACTTCAAGTTTTACAGTATCATTTCTGGCTGCACCCTCCATGGGTTTATCCTTTATTGTTTATTTTATATAGGCATTCGCTCGTGACCAGTGTGGGCCTTGTTTTGCATGCATGAGTTCCCTGGCTGCCTAAGGAGGGCACCATCTGGATTAGTGTATGCAGATGGCTACCCTGGTTTTCTGCTCCTCACGTGTCGCTGGGACTGTGGTGACGAAAATTAGATGAACAATTATTACTAGAGAGATGGGAGGAAATTATGTGTGCGCGCTATGGTACCTGGGTGCCCTATGAATTTTGTTTCCGTAATGGGGGATGCAGGGGAATTTATGTCGTGATTATCGCGATTGTATATGCCCCAATTCAAGGAGGCATCTCATCGTTTTTAGCCTCCAATTTTGTTACCAAATCCTCCCAAGTGGAGCATCCTGTGTGTTGTCGCCCTTCGCGCACCATTCTTTTTAGTACCTGGTATTCAGTGCGAGCCCAGCGTATTATTAGAGAGTACCAGGATTTCAGATCGGGTGCCTTAGGGGCTTTCCAATGCATTGCTATTAATCTTTTGTACATTAAAAAGGCCAAGTCTATCAATTTGTGCAGGTGTCTTTGTTTTTTTGGTCTCTTCCTCAGTCCCAGCAGGCAGGACCCAGGGTCTGCTAACAGTGCAAGTCCCGTTAGCCCAAATACCTCCCCTACCACCTCCGCCCAGGCCGTTTGTATATTAGGGCAATCCCATACCATGTGGTAGAAGGGTGCTGACGGTATTTTGCACCTGGGGCATGTTGGTACTGAATCAGGGAACATGCGCTTTATTCTTGCTGGGGAAAGATATGTTTGATGCGTGTAATTGAATTGGGTATTTCTAAATCTGGGATTCTTTGACACGCCTCTGATGTGAGACAAGGCCTTGGGCCAGTCTTCCAATGGGATCAGGGTGGGGAGTACTGCATTCCATCTACTCCATGCTTTCCCTGCCTGTGCATCAGGAGTCTTGTTGAGGGTTCTATATAGATTGGATATTATTTTTGTTTGATCACTGTGTTGTAGAAGCTGGTGGAGCACTGGGGAGGTCTCTGGTTCCGAAGTGCCTATTCCCCATATTCTTCTGATTTCATGACATACGGCATGATATGTCAGGAACTGACCCGAATTTATCTCTGTGAGGGCCTGGAGAGCCTCGAACGTCATTAATTTGCCGTCTTCAAAGCAATCCCCTACTGTCTGTATTCCTGCTTCATTCCACAGCTTTACGGCTTGCATTCCAGCTGCAGTCCCCGCCAATAGATAATTTAGCGGTATGTGTGGGGAGTAAGGAAGCTTATCCGCTCCTCTTTGCACATATTTAACCCAGCACGCATGCGCGGCTGCAAGCAAAGGGTTAACCAGTTCCATTTTGGGGGGCTTTGACGTCAGCCAATTTAAAAGGGGGGTCCCGTTCAGCCGAGGCTCTAGGCTCATGGGTTCCGCTTGCTCTGGTCTGTGGATCCAATATTGGACCCACTGAAGTTGTGCGGCAGCATAGTATCTTTCAAAATTCGGAGTTCCCAGGCCACCGTTATCCAACGGGCATTGCAATGTGGATAGCGCCACTCGCGCTCTACCACCTCCCCAAATGAGCTGCAGTAATGCTGTGTTTAAATTGCTGAAGAAACTTTTGGGAATGGTTATCGTCAGGGCCGCAAAATAATATAGGAGCCTAGGTAGAATCAACATGTTAGCAATCGCCACCTTACCGGGTGGCGAGAGCGGAAGCTTGTTCCAAAATTGTAGGGAGCCTTTTATGGAAGTTAGCGCCTTCCCCAGGTTCCCGTCTCTTAAGTCTTCTGTGGCATGATATATGTTTATCCCAAGATATTTAAATGTTGTCGGGCACCACTTTAGGTGCCCTACCCCTGGGGGGTCTTGGTTGTTGGGGGCCCTTTTTGCCAGGGGGAACACACAGGACTTCTCCCAGTTTACCACAAGGCCAGACAGGCCTCCAAATTCAGCCAATAAAGACATTACAGGTGGGATAGCTGCACAACCGTTCCTGATATATATCAAAGCATCATCTGCATATAATGAAATCGTGTGATGTAACCCATTCCTAATAATTCCCCATTCGTGCTCCATGAGGCGTACTTTTGCCGCTAACGGCTCCATTGCTATGGCAAACAGTAGCGGGGATAAGGGACATCCCTGCCGTGTCCCCCTGGAAATCGGGAAGCTATCAGAAATCGCCCCGCCTGACTTCACCCTCGCGCTTGGATTGGAATACAATGTACAGACCCAACGAATGTAATTAGGGCCTATTCCCATACGTGCCATCGTAGCCATCAGGAAGTCCCATTCCAGCGTATCAAAGGCCTTTTCTATGTCTAGTGAGAGCACCATTTCCTCCTGTGCAGTCTTGGGGGTGTCTCCTATTATACTCAGCAATCTGCGAATATTTAGGAAGGTGTTACCCTTTGGGATGAAGCCATTTTGATCTGCATGAATCAATAATTGCATGAGGGGGGCTAACCTATTAGCCAATATTTTGCCTAATATTTTGCAGTCTGTGTTTAACAGCGATAGCGGTCTATAAGATTTAACATCTGTGTGGTCTCGACCCTGTTTAGGGAGTACCACTATCATAGCTTCCCTTTGAGATATAGGTAAGCTTTCTTTAGTCCACGCCTCCTGGAACACTCCTAGCAGATGGGATTTTAGGCTGGGTAAATAGGCTTTATAATACTCCGAGGGGAGGCCGTCTGCACCCGGCGCTTTGTTCCTGGGCAGCTGTGCAAGGGCTAGTTCTATCTCTTCTGTTGTTATGGGGGTTTCAATTCCATCTCTATCTGTTTGTGGTAGTTGGGGTAGGAAGGAGTCCGCCAGGAAAGCCTCAAGTTGTGTAGCTGTGCACGAGGTACGTTTAGTGTATAAGTTTGAATAGTAGTTCCTAAACGTCTCGTTTATTTCTACTTGTGTAGTAGCCATCTCATGGGCGCCCACCCGGATGGCACCTATCGGAGCTTGCTGTCTATCCTCGCGGAGTAGCCACGCTAGCATTCTACTTGATCTGTCTCCTTCTGTTTGCAACCTGGTTAAGTAATAGTTGTAGTCGTGGCATCGGAGCCTGCTATCTGCCTCATTATATTTTGAGCGCTTTTCTTTGAGGACAGTGCTAGTGATTTCCCCCCGTGCTACCGCTTTTTCAGCAATCCTTAGCTCCTTCTCTAGTTTACTAATTTCCACCTGTAAAGAGCGTCTCACTCCCCACGTAGTGGACATGCATACTCCGCGTGCTACTACCTTGTGGGCATCCCATTCTATCGCCCGGGTTGTTGCAGACATAGCGTTTGTTTCCCAATATTGGCCTATAGATTTCCCCAATGTTGCGGCAAATGCTTGATCTTGTAGAGCTTCCGCCTGGAATCTCCAAGTGGGAATTGCCTGACGTGCCCTGCCCCAGTTCAGTGTTACTCTCAGAGGCGCATGGTCCGAGACTGTCTTTGCCAAGTATTCAGATTCAGTGATCAGCGCCCCTATTTCACAGGTGCCCCATACTATGTCTATTCTTGTGTGGGTGTTATGTGGGACCGAGTAAAATGAATATTCTTTTTGCTCTGGATGGCCTAATCGCCATACATCATAAAGACCCATAACATTTGCCCATTCTTGCAGGGGACTTACGGGCTTCCTACTAGTCGGTGTGCTCGGGTGGGCACTGGTTCTGTCCAATGCTGCTGATGGGGTACTGTTAAAATCACCACCCCAGATGGCTAGGGGCATGGGGTGGGACAGCAACGTTGGGGTGAGAGTGGTAAGAAAGCCCGAGATGCCACTGTTGGGGGCGTATACCCCGATCACAGCCATTTGTCTGCCGTCTAGTCTGCCCTCCACTACTACGTACCTCCCTCCCTGGTCTATCTTGTGTGCTGACATGAGAAATGGAACTCCCGCCGCTATCCAGATCAACACCCCTCTCCCCCAAAAGCCGAGTATGTTGTGCCTATCAACTGGCCTCCCCACTTCGTGCGTAGGGCGCGTAGGTCCCCCTCTAGCATATGTGTCTCTTGCAGAATAGCGATATGCACTCCTAGTCTTTTAAGCGTGCACTCTAGCCTGTTTGCTCAGCATCCCAAGGCCCCTGATATTCCATGTTAATATAATATACTGGTTTTTGGTATTATTTCGCGAAGACATCATATGGGGTACTGGGGATGTGTTGCTGTGTTGTGGATCTGGGCTTTGGTGTTGGCCCGCCTGGTCTCTGCCTTTCTGTTGCTGATATTTAAATATAGCGGGTACAGGTCTATGTTTTGTGCGTTGAGTAATTCCGATTCTTGCATTGCTGCTAAACTGTTAGTCCCCACCCCCCTAATTAAACCCCCTATACTACTTACAACTACAGTGAAACTACAAAACTTAAAAGTGTGTGAAATAACTCTTATCCGGTTGGATTTGCATAGTGGGATTCTCATATCGTGCAGATGTGGCTCTTGTAAGGGGCTCACATCGTGCCGCAGACTTAGTCTGCCAATATCGACAGGCGCCCCCCCTTGGCATAAATCCGTTCCCTCTGACCCCACCCATCCGCCATGTACCACCTACTTATGCCCCCAATCACTTAGCTTAGTGTTTATATCAAAGATGCATATTGTTGAAGGCACTTTATCTCCACGTCTCGGCAGTGTCGCAGAGTCTCTGTAGATTTTCAAGTTTCAAGCATCGTCCCTGGTAGTCTCTCTGGGCCTGAACGAATAGTTTATAGTTCGTCGGCAGTTCTTGGGGTGACCTTCGGCCCACCTAGTTCTCCTGTTACCGTGGATGCGGAGCTGGCTGTGTCTGAGTCCGATCCCAGCTCCTCAAGACCACTGGCAATTGTATTGCGGCTTTGCATGTGTAACGGCGTCTCTTTTAGCACTTTTGCTCTTTCCTCTGCTGCTTGCCAGACATTGGGCTGGCCTCTGGTGCGCCGTTTGGATCTCTTCCTTGCAGCAGGTTTTTGCCATTTCTCATCCCCCTCTTCGTCCTCCCGGGGGTGTGCAAGGCCCTTGGCGTGGAGCCATGTCCAGGCATCCTCGGGGTTGGTGAATATATGGGTACGGTCCTCCATAACTACCCTTATCTTGGCTGGGAAGAGCAGGGCATATTTTCTGTTCTGTTCTCGTAAGCGTTGCTTGATTTTAACAAAAGAATTGCGTTGGTTCTGCACCTCTTGCGTAAAGTCTGGGTAAGCGTTAATATTCGAGTCTTCATACTTGAACGGGCCCTTATTGCGGAATTGTTGCAATATTGCGTCTCGGTCTCTATAGTTCAAGAACCTGGCAATCAATGGCCTGGGGGACTGGCCGGGGGCCGGAGGTCTGCCCGGGATTCTGTAAGCCCTTTCAACTGAGAAAAACTTGGATGGAGCCCCATTTAACACCTCCTTGATTAGCCACTGCTCTAGGGAGATTTCTGATTCCGGTTGACGCATACTTTCCGGAAAGCCCAGGAATCTCACGTTATTTCGGCGCGCCCTACTCTCCATTTCCTCCGATCTTCTCCAAAGTATCTTCAGCTCCTCGTCCATGCGTTGAATCTGTTTTTGGTTCCCTTGCACTATTGGAGTTAGATCAGCTATTTCAGCTTCAGTTGTTTTCACTTTTTCAGCTAGGCTTCGATGATCCACTCGTAAAAGATTCAAGTCTTGCGCGACTGCATCAATTCTGCCTTCCAAGGATGACTTAGTGTCCAGTATTGCCTGCAATACTTTCTCGAACTGAGCAGAATGTGCTAGGAGTGTGCTTCCCAGTGACTGTAGGGATGGGCCAGATTGTTGGTCAGTAGGCGTTATCGCTTGGGTAGTTCGGTCTGGGTTCTTGGTTGACTTGGCTCTGCCGGCCATTTTGGCTGTTCTGAGATTACCTCCCAATCTGCAGAGATTACGCACTTTTAATCTTCCTGGTTCGATGTTATAAACTTTTACTGAGTTGCCTGGGCATGGAGCGCACATCCGGTGTTGAGGGCGTGAGATTAGGCGGCAAAGCAAAGGGACATTTAGTCTTATTCTGACTTATTATGGCCTGGATATTCAATGACAAATGCTGCAGTCATTAATGGATTCAATGTTCCAGCTATGAATTCTTGTGGGGCTGTCCTCCGGGCCCACCGGAATATGCGGAGGGTGTAAACGCTGGGGGAGTATACTCGTTTCTTCTTGTGTGGCGGGAGGGCTTGGTGCCAGAGGCTCCCTTAGATAGAGGGGAGAAGTGCTGGGCAGCCGGGAGAGGCGTCGACATGCGGGAGAAATCGCGGGTCAGGGCGATCGCAGGGCGCCGCAAATAAACTTTGTGCAGCTAAGGACAGTCGCGGCAGGGACACATTGCAGGGGAGTCCAGGGCAGGCCACCCGCCCGCGGTCCAACCCAGCCGTCCACTCTGCATTGGTTGAGTAGTCCGAGCTCCCAGGAGCACGCGATCCACATCCATCTAGCCCTTTTGCGTAAATGGAGAGGTGGGGTGGAGGGGGGGGGTTCCAAGGGTTTTCCCTTCAGCTTAGTTTTTGTGTCCCCCCCCCCCTCGCAGGTGCCCTCCTCACCTCGTTTTTTTTTAAAATTCTGCACCGGGGACCGCCGCAGCCTGCTGGCCCGCCGCCGCTGCGCGTCTTCTTTGCTGGGCCTCTTCTTTGTCCCTCAGCAGCTTACACACGCGGCTGCTGCTGGGCCTCTTCTTTGTCCCTCAGCAGCTTACACACGCGGCTGCTGCCGCGGCAAAATTCAAGATGGCGCCCCAGTTCCTCGAGCCGGCTTCACGCGTCCCGGGGCGCCCAGTGAAATCAACCGTGCGGTCCGCTTTTGGACACGTCTCTTCAGCCCTCCCGGCCACAAGCAGGCGTGTAAGCGGGAGGCGGCCGCGCCCGGCGAGAGCGCGACCGGGGCTGCAGCCGCAGCTCCTCCCGCTCTGCGCCACACCCGGCGCGGACTCGCGAGTCCCAGCCCCGCCTTGCCCGCGTACCGAGGGGCGCCCACGACACAAGTTGGGTGCCCCGGTCTCCCCCGGTCAAGCCGCCGTCCCGGCCGCCGCTACCAGGCCGCGGGGGGGCACCTTCCAGGATGTTTCGAGGTAGCCGGGAACGGAGCGCTCAGATCAAGCGACCGTCCCGGCCGCCATCTTGGCTCCTCCTCCCTGTGCTTTAGAATGTTGATTTCCAAAATTATCAGAATTTCAGAATCCACCATGAAGATCCAATGTTGACGTATTGTCGTTCAGGATAAATACATTTAGTATTGGTCACTATCCAGATGAGCAGAAGGTTCACTGCAAATTTTAAAATTCACACTGCTCTGAAAATCTAAATGTTGTACATGCGTAGAGGGATGCAATATATACTGTGTGCCGTACACAATTACAATGTGCAAACCGCCTAAATGTCAATGCAGAGGTGGTAGTTTTTGGTTTAGGGCAGGGGTCTTCAAACTGGGGGGCCTCAAGTGATCCCGGGGAGGGGAAGGTGTGGAGGGGGGGAAGCGAGGCTCTGACCAACAGAAGCATTATGCAGATAACAGTGCTTTGTTTTAAACAGAAAACGTGTTGCATTTTTAAAAGGTAACAGAACTTAACTGCACTGTTTAAATAAGTCTAGACTTGTTTAAACTTTGCCAACTTAAAAGAATAATTGTGAAAAAATGTGAGGGGGCAATGATTTTTTCCCCACTGGGGAAGTGGGGTGGCATAAAATGTTTGAAAACTTCTGGTCTAGGGGTATGTCATACGAACATGTGGAGAACAGGGGACCTAGTAATTGGAAGAACATCTAGTTGGATGACTTGGAGGTTACAAATCATACCAAGTAATGATAAAAACAAAACAAACGTGAACTCACTTGTTTATGCACTTAAGCAACTTCTCTCTAGTCGTCCCTGTCGTGAAGGAAGCAAGAGCAAAGTTGCCAAGTTGCACTGCCTGGCAATCTGTGTAGTTGGCTTGACCGTACACAGTTTTGTCTACTGATCTGTTTTTCGGCTTCTTGTAGGAGGCTGGCTTGGTTTGTAGTGGGTACCAAAGGTACTTATACCTTATTACCAGGTCCAGTTATCCCTTATTAGTGAAATATAGTCAGTGTCTAGCAGCCAAGCTGTCTAGGGGGTAGCTGTAGCTGAGCAGCCAAGGCTGATCTAGGAGACATGCAAAGCTCTTGCAACACCACTGTATTCACACAGTACTCACACATGAAAGAAAATACTCAGCATTACAAACATTAAGGTACTTTATCGTTAGTGACACAATGCCAAAAATACCTTAGAGCCTATACTCCCTTAGGAGGTAAGTAATATACAGAGTATATACACTAGAATGCAGATGTAGCTGTAAAAACAGTCAGAAAATAGTCCAAATAGTGAAAATCACAATAGATTGCAATGGGCCTAGGGGGAACACAAACCATATACTAAAATAGTTTAATGTGAAAGTCAGTTTCCTATCTAGGCAAGTGTAGTGCGTAGGGGGGAGTGTAAGAAAACACCAAAGGTAAGTAATGGAACCCACCCCAGAGCCCAGGAAAACAGGAGTAAATCACAGTAAGTTTCCGGAAACACACAAGAAGTAATGATGGAGATTATGCAAGAATCAGAAGAGAATGCAAGACACCAACAATGGATTCCTGGACCTGAAGACCTGTGGAAGGAGGGAACCAAGTCCAAGAAGCACTGAAAAGTCCAGGGAGAACAGGAGCCCCTGCTAACCCGGATGAAAGTGCAAAAGAAGAACCACTGGTGAGAAGACAAAGTCAGTTATGCACCCAAGAAGACAAATGCGGGTTCCTGGTTGGTGCAGAAGATGTCCCACGCTGACTGGATCATTGCATTGCATTGCATTGGTTTGCGTTGCTGAATTCCGCCAACAAGCCTTGGCACACGCGAAACACGTGGTTGGCGGAAAATGGCGCTGCCCAGGACCAGGAGGGACCTGGTGGCCTCTACCCAGAAGGAGGAGGCATAGGGAGATCTCAGCAACTCAGAGAGCCATCAGAAGACCAGGTAGCGTGCACAGGAGTCCCAAAGCATGAGGACAAAGAGGGTGCAAATGGAGGCCCACGCAGCACAACACAAAGTGATCCCACGCCGCCAGACAACCACTCAGGAAGCTGTGCATCTCAGGATGGAGTGGTGGGGCCTAAGCTGTGCTGTGCACAAAGAACTTCTTGGAAGGTCGCACACAAGCCTTGGCAACTGCAAGTCATGCGGTGCACGGTGGTACTGTCTTGTGCGGGGAGGCAAGCTCTTACCTCCACCAAAGTTGGACAGCTGGACCTTGGGACTGTTGGTGTCAGTTTAGTCTACCACCCATGTTGAAGGATCCATGCTTGTCATCTAGAGAGGGAACCCACGCCACCGGTATTCGCTGCAGAGAGGTGCCTGCTGAAGCAGGGAAGTGAGTCTGGCACTCCACGGGAGAGTCCTTCTGTTCTTCTGGTGCAGGTTGAAGACAGGCAGTCCTCAGAGGATGCACAACCTGGAAACTGTTGCAGTTGCTGAAGTTACAATGTTGTAGAAGTCATCTTGGCCTCCTTATTGCAGTTTGTAGAGTTCCTGGAGGGTTCAGCTGCTGTTCCATCGATAGAAGATGAAGTAAAGGATGCAGAAGAGTCCTTTACTGGAGTCTTGCAATCCGAATCTGAGGAAACACCCAGGAGAGACACCCTAAATAGCACTGAAAGGGGGATTGGTTAGCTACACAGGTAAGCACCTATCAGGAGAGAGCTCTGACGTCACCTGCTGGCACTGGCCACTCAGATGCTCCCAGAGTGTACCTCCACCTTGGAATCCGAAATTGCAAAACCCAGGGACACTCTGGAGGAGTTCTGGGCACCACCCCTAGGGTGGTGATGGACGGGGGAATGGTCACTTCCCTTTCCTTTGTCCAGTTTTGTACCAGAGCAGTCCCTGAACCGGTGTAGACTGGATTATGAAAGGACGGCACCATCTGTGCCCTTCAAAGCATTTCCAGAGGCTCTGAGAGGCTACCCCTCCCATGCCTGTAACACCTATTTCCAAAGGAAATGCTTTGTCCTGCCTTCCTGAGCTTGAGCTGCTCAAGCAACAGGAGGGCAGAAAGCTGTCTGTGAGGTGGCAGCAGCTGGGGCTGCCTGGGAAATCTCAAAAAGGCTGGTATGGTAGTACTGGAGGTCTACTGGAGCCCCCAGAGTGCATGGAATTGTAAAACCAATACACAAATCAGTATTGGGGTACAATTCTCAGATGTTAGACACCTTACATGGCCATATTTGGAGTTACCATTGTGAAGCTGGAGATAGGTATTGACCTATGTCCAATGCACGCGTAAAATGGCATCCCCTCACTCACGAAGTCCAGGAAAATGGTCCTGGATGACTTGGGGGCACCTCTGCTAGTGCAGGGGAGCCCTCACACACAGGTACTTTGCACCCAGCCTTCAGGGTTGGAACGCCTGACATATAGGTGACGTATAAGTGACCTGGTGCAGTGAAAATGTCTGGGAAAGGGTGCATGATAGGTCTTGCTGTCTGATATAAACCCAAATTGGTCCCGTGAAGGATTATAGTACTGCCACAAGCCTTCCCATCAGTTTCAGTTAAACTATTAGAACCTACTGTTATCATCAGCATTACATTCAAGTCTTCCCTTTCATTGCATAATTATGATCTTTCCTCATTGTGAATGATGCTATCCCTCATATACCTCTTCATATGCCTCTTCATACACAGTTTGATTTAGAATGTGATTACGCTGGAAGAGACAGCTTAGCAGCCCCTTAACATTTTAAACCACCTCCCCTCAACTATGTTGCAAATGAACAATAACAGAAGGCTACCTGTGGTGATCATACCTCTTGCTTAAGGAGGAGCTCATCTGTGAATCAGTGTCATTCTCTAGTAGCAAGGTGCAACGATCAACACAGACATTCCTCGCTTTTGCCACTATCAACATTCCACTTTTCAATAATTAAGTCCACCTCATATATTTGTTCCATGTACCTTGGCATAACTAAAGCAACTCTGAGCACTAGAGAGACCTCACAACCTACAAATCTGCACAAACAGATCCAACCTCCTTGAAATTCTAATATTTCAATAACATATTACGTTTGTTATGGGTAGTAGACAAATATTACTATAATATTGCTTATTCTTAGTGAGGCAAACACATGCAGTACATATGTTTGCTGCAGTTTCCGCATCATGCTCTTCTCACTTGGCACAATCATGTGACCTATGCAAATTTTGAGTTTCTCTGCAGTAGTGAGAGTATATTGAGTAAGAGAAGGTAGAAGCCACAATGGGTCCCAGCTGCCGTATTTCGTACACTCCTAAAACTACACTACTACATCATAGCTGAACATCAGTAATACCTATCTTCATATATATGTGTGTGGTAAAGTTTTGGGAGCCATTTGAAATGTCAACTTCTCCTCGATTCAGCAGATGTGCCCAGGATAATATGGCTGTTGCCTTGTCTCAAATGTGCTTGATGTACATTTGTAGGTCTGGCCTAGAGGACTTGCTAGCCTCATGTAAGAAAACAATCATGAAAAATACATAAAAATATAAATAGCTAGAGGGGTTGTGGGTCAGATTTCTTCATTAATTGGTGTATTCAACTGTCATTATTATTTTGCATCTGCCTAACACACAGCGGTGGCTCCTCCGTTATGGTGGAGAAAAGTGGCCCCCCTGCTGAGAGCCAGCAGAGGGAAAAGTGAAAAATAAAATGATAAAACCATTTTATTATTGTTCTATTTTTCTTATGGCGCTAAAGCCAGTCGAGTCTAGGGTGGGGCGGGATGGGACCATTATGACACCCGGGGGATGAGTAGTCCGCATGTCGGTTCAGCCAGCTGTCCAAGGACAGCCAAACCGACATGCGCACTTAGATCTGTCCACCTGGCTGTGATGCACAGCTGTGTGGAGAAGAGGCACAGACTCCCAGGGCCTAAGCGAGAGTTAAACCAGCCTGCTTAGGCCAATCACAGCGATGCTCTGATGGTGGTAAACAGTATTACCAGAATAAGAGCAGTGTCTTGATTGGCGTCTGGGAGCCTGCACAGTGTGTACCAGCCCTTCGGGAATCTGGAGTCAGGACAGGAGCAGATGAAGACAGACTGGCAGCAGCATTTGAGTACTTTTTTATTTGATATTTTTTCATTCTTTGCCCCCCCCCAACTCACCCCACCACTTACCATCAATAGAAGGCACAGCTTTTAACACAGCACACTATGGGGCAGTGATTGAGCCTGCTTTAATCATTGACTCTATTACATTGTTAGTGGTTATATTTTCCTGATAACATGTGCACATCTGTCTTGAAGGAAATGCACTACAACCAGAGTTGGTGTAATAATAATTTACTTCACCAATGCATTTTTCTGTATTTTGAATTTTTTTTTATTTATTAGACTTTGTTGTGGGCATAAACTATGTCTTGTAGTTACAGCAGTTCATAGCCAATAATACTTTCCTTTGCATTATTAAGAAGCATAATTTCATGTGATGTGCATTAAAACTAAGATGAGTTTCTAAATATGTTGTGAGTACATATGCCTGTTAGGGAGCAACCAAACTGTTTCATTATAATGATATATGATCATTATTTTTTTATTTTATAGTTTTTATTGCAAGCATATAGCTACCAAGATGAGGAGGTGACATGTGGAAAGAGACATCTCAAATCAGCATTTCAGTCTCTTACTTGTAGTAAGCATAGCCAACAAGGGTATTAAAAGTCAGCAAGGACTGAGTTAGGAGAGTCAGAGGGGGTGTCCTGCTTCCAAGGAAGATGGAGGTTCATCTTTGATATCCAATGTTTTCCGCTCATTTTTAGCTCATCTCCTGGGGCCCTCTAGAAACTAAAAGGCTCAGTTGGTGACTTCCAAAACAAGTATGCTTCACCACACCTGTGGGTAATCATATGCTAGCTTCTCTACTCCAGGATGGCAAGGATTTAAGTGCAGATTCAACTGAGCAGAGTGGTTTCTCAAAAGTTAGCTAATCACTATCTACAAGGGAAACAGACAAACTCATTGTGAAACATCTTGGCACCTACATTGGGATGGTGAATGGTGTGTGTACCTAGTCACATGTAGTGAGAAGAGATGAGTGCAACAACGTGGTATCTCTCTCAGGTGGCTTGGAGCTTCACTGACCTATACATGCCCAGTCAAGGTCTCCTGTGGAGGCCACAGTGATCTTGTACCCATGCATAGCCCCTCACCTCCCACGCTACTATCCCCACCCCTCTTCACAAGCATTGCAGTGCTTCCTGGGGTTTCCTATGTGTGGGAGCAGTAACCACAACTAAATGAATAAAGAGGCAGCTGACAAGCACTTTCCCAGCTGCGTGCCTGTACCTCACCTGCGGTTGTGGGGAACAGCATGCTGCAATCACACCACTCTGTCACTTCCCCAGTTTGGCTCACTGAATCATCCCCTACTCACATGGCCACAAAGCGGCAGCATGAAAGGGGTCTTGAACTGGGGGTAAGTGCTGCAGGAAGTAGGGTCCAATGATGAGTGTGGGCTGGAAATTGGAGGCAACCTATAATTTGCCATACACCCTTTCACCATATTCTGGATTAGGCTACAATCACTATAATTAAGCTTCAGAATTATTATCCTTAGCAAATCACATAGTGATAATCAAAATGAATATACTACCTCAAGTTTTCTACCTATTTGTGAACATACCAATACCCCTCACACAGGCCTTTAAAAAAAAATTACAGTCCCTGCTACTTGCTCTGACGTGGGCTGGGAAACAATTGGGAATCTCTTTATGATACCTGGGATCCCCACTTGCACAGGGTGGCTTTCATGCCCCGAATTTCCAACTTTATTACATGATGTGGGCCCTGGGTGCACCCTTAAAAATATATGCCCCAACTAGCAGCAGACTCCATACTGCTGACTTCATTGCTTTCCCATAAACAGGTAGAAGTACCACAGGGCAACATTAGTACAATTAATTGCACACTGAAAGCGTGGCAGGCAATAGGTGCCATGACGACTAAAGGGCCACTATATGCACCTGAGATGCCCACAGCATACCATCAGGAGGTATCGGTGATGCAGGAGCCCTGAGACCTGGGTCTCCTCAAGGACCCAGGCCTCAGGACAATGGGTGACCTGTTCCTGGAGGACCGGTTTTATTGAATTCGCATCTTTGCTGCAGAGCAGTCGTAACACCCTGCTCATTCATTTCACCTACCTGCGCTTACAATCCACTTTAAGAGAGCACTACCGGAGGTTCCCACACCAAACCTACAAAACCTTACAATTGGTACTCACACAAACATCTCATAAAGGGCTAATAACAAAGATGTATACCACAGCACTAGTGGAGGGGGACAGATTTGATACAACAGTGTTGGAAACATGGAATAGGATACTAGACACCCCACTAACACAGGAGAAATGGGATTTCTGTTGTGAACTCACAGGACAGCTGACCGCAAATGGCAACCAACATATTACACACTTTAAATTCCTACAGCAAGTATATTACACACCTGCAAACTGTGTAAATATGCTTTACAACAGACAGATACCTGCAACAGATGTGGCAGGCCAGGGGCAGATTTCTTGCATCTGGTATGGGGGTGTAGCAAGATATATAAATACTGGGAACTGGTCGCAGACGTGACAGAACGTGTGCAGTGTGAACCTATTATATGACTACTAGGATCTGTCAAACCCCTGCAGCCGGTGAACTGCAAGTTGATAGCAGTTGCTTGTTACTGGCAAAGAAAAGGGTCCCCATTAATTGGGGGAAAGTGATCATGATATGCAATATGGGAAATGGTTGTATGGTGTTTTAAGTGGTTGTAAGATGAAGAAATAGTTAATAAAAGGAAAAAAAAGCTTCAGAAGAGAATGGAGGGCCCAGGTTGCTAGATGTGGTTGATAAATTGAAGTCAGTGAGGTAAATGCTCTAAAGCTGAACCATGTCATTTCAGTGAGTTGGACCAAGTTCCCTACCTACTTTGTGATATAGGATCTAGGGTCGTCTGAGGTCGATGTCATCTACATAGTTCTGAAACAGCCAGTGGTATAATGTATAATTACAAGACCCTCTGCAGAGCGTGATGAGGGTCCCTTAGTCTCCTACACCTTACAGATATTTATTGTACGTCGGCTGGTTAGGGGGCACCCTGGATGGTTGGGGGGTCGCATGAAAGGCTGGAAGCCCCCTTGTACCATGGGGACTACAGAGGGCTATGGTACACCCCTAAGACCAGGATTTTAAGCCAGCCTGCTGCACAAGGCCCAGGGGCATGGTATTCTATGTACTATCAAGAGTGAGTGGAAAGGTGTGAAATACAGATCCTCTGTGTACCTAACTTTAACTAATATACCATATTTGCATAGCCTCTCCCTACACCTGATTGCAAATATATATATATATATATATCAGTTTACTGATAAATTTGAAAACTGAGATTGAACCTGTTTGCTGTGAGGCACCTCTTTGAGTGCTTTTTTGCTTATTCCACTCAAGGTCAATTGATCTTTCATACAATGTTTCCTGTACTTTGTCAAGTTGGCAGTCTCTAAAGAAGCCAAAGAAAAGCAGCCCAAATCAGGCCTGAAGTTAACCAAACAGGAGCCATCAATCCCCGACTCTCCAAAATTAGAGAAAGCTGATCAAAGCACAACACTGGATATCATCCTGAAAAAACTCAATGCAGTCCACAACATGGCACAGAGTACCAAAATAAACACTGATCTGCTATAAGTTGAAGTTTTGCAAATAGGGAAGAATTCAGAGAGTTAACTATTGAGGAAGCAGAAACCAGAATATATAGGCTGGTTGCACCACATGATGTAAACAGTTTCTGCTTCCTGCATCAAACCGAACCATCATCCACTCCAACAACACTAATATTCAAGCCATGAAGATATCATCATATGAAACAAATACTAACCCAATGGAGGAAAGACAGACAGGTGTCTTAGGAGGTTGCCAGAATTAACAGACAACACTCATTTGTAGGTCCCACCCTCTTCAGAACCCTGAAGAATTGTAATACCCATGTTATCACTAAACTGGCTGACCTGGGCACTTTTATAACTAATATTTCAGAATCAGAAATGAACTCTTAGTCTAACTCTTAAGTAGTGCACTGCATTCTGAGACTTTGATCACTAATTTGATATTTATGCCTGTTACATATGGAATGGTCGCTAGAGATTTCTTTAAGGTTACTCTTTGGGCCGCTTGTCTTTATGTCATTGCTCATTCCTCAGCTATATTCACCACAATCTATTTTAGCGATTTAATATCTATGAATTTTCTCTTTCAGGTCTGCTTGCCTAATTATTCTAATCAAGTTGACTAATCTCAGACATCCTGGGCATTTGTCTAACATTCCCAAAATACTCCAATAAGACACACTTTATAAACATCTTTCACTAATGTCTAACCTTCCACCTCAGTTCATATGCTCCACACATTATTCTCCATAGCCACGTGCAAGGTACCATACAAATCTGTGATTCTAACTAATTCACTTAAACAGCACCAAATGCTCGATGCTTCTCACAGACCCTTGTAGCTCACACTGTAGTGGCTGCACCCTGTATAGGTACAGTAAAATTTTGCGGGGTTCGTTTCTTAGATTCGATTCTGGTTATGCCGCCTGGAGTAGCTAATATTCATGTTCACCAAGTTTAACATTTGCCATCATTTTATGCCAACTTATTTATGGTACATGGGGGGTGGAGCTGGGGACACAAACCACAGGCTGACCTTAAAAACTAAAGACCCTAGCCACCCTGTTAAAAGGAGGGAGGTTCAAGATTATGGTCGCATTTTGAGGGGAGATGTGCTGTTTCCTCGAGGAGACCAAAATTGCCTATTATGAGGCCTTGTCCCTCCGAGATGGTTGGGTTGGTGACTTATCTTGCTCTGAAGCCATGAATAAAACAAATAGCATAATTACCCTCATCTGGCCTGTCATTAATAGTATCTGAAGATGACACCAAAAAGATGGCCAACCACTAGACTAAAGAATAATATCTGTGATCTTTATACCATAAATAACTATTTTCCTTTAGCCAATACGTCATAGTTTTGGTGTATATGAAATAAGAAATCTGAAAGTAAATGTTCTATCCCCTGCCAAACAGGCCGCAATGCCAGGGCTCTGGCCCTTAAACCATGTATGTCCTTTGGCTAACCCACAATTGGCATAAGCTAACTTACTTATATGTCCCTAGGATATGGTACCAGGGATACCTAGGGCCTGTAAGTTAAATGTCCCTCATGGAAAGCAGCACTCATTTTGCTGTTGTGAGTGTGACAAAGCAAAGCATGAGTCCCCTTCCACCATTGCCGGCTGGCAGAGCAGTTTCAAATTGCTAACTCAGTTCTGTTGTTTAAACCCATGGCAAAGCCCAAACCTTCCAAGTTAGGCCCGCTAAGCCGTAAAGGCAGGGTGCATTATAGTAAAAAGAAGGACATGTATTCTTGTAGCTTTACATGATGGTATAAAACCAGCATTGTGGGTTTTACTGTGGAAAAGTTAGTAGCTTCATTGGTGACAATGGAGTCACCTGTTGACCACTCAGCAGTGACAACTTCCAAATAGGACTACTAAATATGGTACTTCAAATTATCAAATGAATTGCTGCATTAAACCTGACTTGTTGGTCAAGTTGAATTTAATGTAACTTTTGCACAATTGGCCACTTTAGAAAGTTACCACTTTGTTGCCCAAAGTTTCCAGGATTGTTTATGGTTGTACACAATTTGTTAACCTTGAGATAGCCTTTTGCTGGGGATTAGATGAGAATACCTCTCAGGAAAAGGAAAAATTGACCTGCAAAGAAGAGTGATCTAAACCTGGCAGGGTAGCCAGAGTGTGTGGTAGCCCAAAAAGTGAACCTCAAAGGGGAAGTTGCATTTGAAGGGCAAATGGTAATCACACATGGAAGGGGCTGTTCTTTTGTTTTAGCAGACAGGCTGACATCTTCTACAGAAATGGAGAAGGTTTTTCCAAACAGTTTTTTCAAGAGGTGAGGTGTGTAGCCCCCAGAAAGCCACATCTCCGGATTGGGCTAGAAAGCTCCACATGCCATGAGAAGGGTTCTGTCACATTGAGAGTGGGCAGAATAGTGCATTCTGAGATAGCTAGATGCTGCACTTCACTAGAAGTCATCATCAGGTAGGAGAGAAGCTGATAATCGATTGGCTACTTAGTTGTTACATCCCCATAGGCTCATAGTGAGTATAAAAGTCGTACCAGTGGCACCCAGACCTCAGATCACACCTGGACTGAAGGGGAGCTGAAGAAGGGCTGTCCTGCTGTACCCTGGACCGAGTAAAGAGAGGTTGCACCAAAGGGTGGACTGCACCTGCTGTACCTGGGCTAGCAAAGAAAACACTGTGTCTGGTGTGTCCTTCTCATGGAAAAGTAGTCCCCAAGCCCCAGACAGAGACAGTGACACTAAGAGTCAGTTGGTTGACACCCTGTTACAGCCACTGGTTCATAAAAGCTGAGAAGTCTGCCTTTAGAAAATTGAGTAGCTAAGACTGCCTTTCTGCTGCTGACACCAGGATGCAGCCATGGAGACCGAGTCCTGACCCTCAAAAATTGCACCAGAGCTTGATGGATCCAGGAGAGTCATCCAAGTGCAATTTGGTCACCGAGCATAGAAGTTACTGGAAGATAAAGGGAACATCTGGTTTGGCTATAACGCAATTCAGTAGATCAGTGGCAATTGGTTTTGTGCTGGACTTCACCCTGACTCTGAGGGATATTGGCCACTGAGACAAAATCACCCTTATGTGTTTGTGGACCAGTGGGTGACCACAGGAAGACCCCTGACACTGGCTCAGCATACTTGAGCCTCATCAGCATCCTGCATCACATGCATGAGGACCACTCTAGTGACTCCTGTGTCAATTCACCCATAGGTCATGGAACTGGACTAGAGGCTTCTTAAACTACAAGGTAGCTGTTCAACCGGACCTGACTAGTCTCTCTGACAGGCTCCCTATCAGAGCTGAGCACCAAAAGTGTGCCTGTATGGCCATTTTCAAGTTGCTTTTTGTGGCTAATCCTAAAGTGGGAATCACACTAGATTACAAAGATTTATTGCATTCAGTAAAAAGCTATGATTTCTTGTTTCTTTAAACATTCATATCTCCAGACCCTCAGATGGATTTGTGACAAAGATGTGTATATTAAATAAAAAATACAACCGATTTTTATATATTGGCGTCAGACTACTGTGCTGTGCTTTCTTCTAATTGAACTAATTTGGTGCTTCTTAGTACTTTACACTTGTTCCTTTGGTTAAGTTTGACAGCTGTGAGCCACAGCTACCCAGGACTGAGCTAAGGTTCTACAAACAAACTCAACTGGACCTGGCATGGGGTAGTGACTTTATTACATGTGGAGATTGCACAACCACACCTTATATTAAAACACTGTTGACGCAACAATCTTCCCCAAAACACCAAAATTATTTTAGAGGCGACTTCAACCTCCTGATGGAACTGTTAATAGAGGGACAGTCCTCTTAAAGATTCCTTCCACCTAATTCACATAAACAGCTAGACAAGTTATGCAAAGCTCATAAGCTAGAAGACGCATAAAACGGGAAGAGATTCACATTCATTTCTGCTCTCCATCATAGTTACTTTCAAATTGATTATCTCCTCTTAGATGCTGCTCACTTACAAAACATCTCTGTTCCATCCTTAGAACCTATCATTATCGTGATTACAAATGCATATCAATATTTATATAAAAAAGGGTCTGATTCCATCAAGAAGTAATAGTTGGCAGATGCATTTGGCGCTACCAGACAATAATGATGACTTAGAAATAATTAAGTTAGGCATTCACTTGTTCTTCAAAGAAAATTACATGTGGCTCACATGTTCTAGTATAGAATGACATGAAGGCCACACTCTAGGGTTTAATGGTCAACAGAATGGGCATTAAAAACATATTTCCTAATAGAATGATGAGTGCCATAGAAAAAGAGATAAAGGGCGTGATTCTAAGTCTGGCGGGCGGCGGAGGCCGCCCGCCAGACTTCCCCCTCCAAAATACCGCTCTGCGGTCGGAAGACCGCTGAGGGTATTCTGGGTTTTGCACTGGGCTGGCGGGCGACCGCCAAAAGGCCGCCCGCCAGCCCAGTGCAAAACTACCTTCCCACGAGGACGCCGGCTCCGAATGGAGCCGGCGGAGTGGGAAGGTGCGACGGGTGCAGTGGCACCCATCGCGAATTTCACTGCCTGCAATGCAGACAGTGAAATTCTTTGTGGGGCCCTCTTACGGAGGCCCCTGCAGTGCCCATGCCATTGGCATGGGCACTGCAGGGGCCCCCAGGGGCCCCACGACAACCCATACCGTCATCCTGTTCCTGGCGGGCGAACCGCCAGGAACAGGATGGCGGTATGGGCTGTCAGAATCCCCATGGCGGCGCAGCGAGCTGCGCCGCCATGGAGGATTCAAATGGGCAGCGGAAAACCGGCCGGAGACCGCCGGTTTTCCACTTCTGACCGCGGTCAAACCGCCGCGGTCAGAATGCCCAGCGGGGCACCGCCAGCCTGTTGGCGGTGCCCCCGTCATTTTAGCCCTGGCGGTCTTGGACCGCCAGGGTTAGAATGACCCCCAAAGTGCCTAGAATCTCTCCAGTGGTGCTCAAATGACCTCTCTCAGCTAACAGCGCCGAGAGACATAAAATGAAAGTATGACAAGATATTAAGCAGAAGAGCGTACTCTTGGGTTCAGCCTAAAAAATTAAGTAAATTATGTATATTACGCATTTTACCTGCCATATTTAGATTATGTAGTCCAGTTGCCAGGGAAGTTATGCGCACACCACAAGCTATTGCCTTTCCCACTATTGGTACGCTTCAGCAATAAGTAGATCAATTCTGTGTATTGTCCATTTCTGAGTGCCCAGCTATTAGTTTTATATGTTTCCCACTAACATAGTAGGACTGCGTACTATGACAAAAGAACATTAGAATGTGGGAGACTAAGTCCATCCACACCTTCAGAAACCATCAGGGCAACTCCTAGTTAGCTCACTCTGCCTCACCTACATCTCTAACCCTGGTGAGGTGGAAGGTGATTGTGGCAACCTGAACATGACACTCTGACTCCTAAGAAAGTTTTGCAAACAGATCTCGCCCTCTCTTTGAACTACTTTTACATGGACAGGCAAAATACAAGAGAGATACAGGATAAGTTTTCAATACATTAATTGAAACAATCATAATCTTGCATAGAAAAATGAGCTGCAATAATTAGGCAGATGAAACAAAGCAAAGTAACCAGCATTACAAACATGGTAAAAAGGATGAATAAACCAACCATGATAAATGATTACTAGGTGCTCCTACCTGACCCTAAGACTATGCTGAGAGCATAGTGGGTGTACCCTTCTGCGTTTGCCCAATGTAAGGGATTAGCCTTAGTCCCATACCTGGAAACTGTGTCAGAAGCCACCCAGTAGTGTGGATGGCAATCCTCTCAGGACGCTGGTAGGTTAGCACCAGATAAGCTGCACTTTGAATGCAGCATTTGTCCTAGGACAGTCGCAGCTGGTGTGCCTATCTACCCTTTCCGGGTCAGTCCACCATTTATATAATAAAAAGCTACTGTGTCAGAAACCTAGCTCTGATGTAATGCTATACCTAGATGTTAGAAACTCTCTCTTGAACGGGCAACGCAAGCACCAGGATATTGTGTACTGTTTTCCTTGCCTTGAACAGAATGTGCTGATTGTATGTCGTGAAAAAGCTAACAAAAAAAAGCAACTCGTACGATATATTCCTAGCATAATATTATGGAAGTAACTTGTGTGAAATGTCACTGCTTGAAAGTCATGCTAAAAACAATGAAGCTAAAATGTGTCAAATGAAAAATATAAAACAAAGCTAAAATAGGGGACCAACTTGGGTCCAAAATGAGCCTTCCTTGGCTTTGAAAAGACAGATTTTGAAAAACCCATACTAAAAAGGTAATAAAAGGAATAACATTTTCACTCCAACAAGCAAAATAACAAGCTGAATAAAAATGAGTCAGTTAAAAATATAAAATAAATCAGAAAAATTTGCTCAAAAAACAAGGGCCAAATTTAAAACTTAGTGGAGGCTTCCAAGATGTCGTCCATATTGTCAGAGACAATAGAATCCAGAATGGATCCAGCTTCCGCAGATGACAGAACCACAAGAGCCTCAGCGAGCATGTCGAAGGAACAAATATGGTAAAAATTCTCAGCCGCCACAAGGTAGTAGCATCCGGTGCAGTGCCTGTAGCAGTCGAGCCAGAAGGAAGGAATCCTGGAGCCGCAGCATCCATATCCACATAAAATAGCTCTTAGAAGGCATCCTGAAGCAATGGCAGTCTCATGAGACACCACCGAAAATTAATCCATAACGGAGACAACAGCAGATCCATGTCTGTAGATAGTACCAAATGCGTTACAAGACAGATGTCGGTTGCACACTCGAAAGGGCACCAAAGACAGTGGAACACAGGCTGAATACAGTAGAACCAAACTGGCTGGAAGGACAAAGACCAGTCGCCATTTAGTTCCTCCAATAAAGGTAGTGACAAAGTACTGTATCATGAGTTCATGACACAGCTGGACATGAGGAGTTCCATCACCATTTGACTTTGAGATGGGACATCCATTGCGAAGCAGCAAAAGTATAATTTAAATACCACCAATTAGGAATAACACAAGTGGTATACCTACAAATACACTTGAAAATAAAGTGTGTTTAAAAGATGGAATCACTCCAAAACCAGTCTGGAAGGTGCTGACAAAACCAGACCCAATTGCTATATAAAAGTGTACAACACCTGAGGTTCAGCATAGTTTTGTGGAAAGTTGATATTTAACAGTAATTGTATTTCAGAGGACGATGTTGCAACTTTCAGTATGGAAGTTTCACCGGCAGATGTAAAAGCCACGTTTTTCTGGAACAATAGTGCTTTTAGCTTGTTTAAATTAACATTAAAGGTAGGAGTGGAAGGCCACAAGCTAGTTTCCATAATCTCATGCACAGGAGCTAGATGCATGTGTTACAGCAGGTCACTATTTTAAAAACAGAAATCACATAGAGGACACCTGCTTTTATCCCACAACAGTCTTGATCATTCAGTATCAAGTAACTTCCATTTGAAAGTAACTGAAACAGTTTTATGATGGAACCATGCATGCGATTGCCATGCATTCCTATATTACGCCATCATTACAATGCATGTGTCTTTACCATGTATGCCTTTACAACGTATTTGCCTTTATCATGCATGCCTTTACAATTATAATTTCATTGTAAAGGCATGCACAGTAAAAGTATATATATATATTTATTACGTTGCAGTGCTCGTCACTAGGTAGTATAATTAGGACCATGTTTCCATAGAAAAAGCATGTTTTTACTTGCCTATATCATTGGCACCATTTGGCGAATCTACAAAAAAAGTGTGCCAGTGACTCTTGTTGTGCACGAAAAGTTTTGGGGTGATCCGTCAAGAGGGGGCTGAGAAAAAGGGGGGGTCAAAAACATTGTGTTTACCACGTTAATTCCCATAGGACCTTTAGACACAACCACATCCCGAACCACTGGACGGAATGACACCAAATTTGGCAGAAAACTAGCTTTTGGTACACAAATTGTGCTTTCACATATTTGGTGTAAATCCATTCAGTAGTTTTGGAAATATTAAAGGAAAATAAAGTTGTATATCTCTGGTCACGACTACTTCACAAAAAATACGAGCTCGTGCAGGGAAATACACAGCTCTCACTGGCTGCCAACACTTAAAACCAGGAAGTGTTGGCAGCCATCTTGGGACGCGGCTTCAGCTGAGTTCCACAAAATAATGCAAAAAAAAAACCAAGGGGTCAGGGTAGATTTACCCTGACGCCTTAGCTTTAGTGCTGGGATCCCAGAGGGAAACCTCTGAGCTACTTTTCACCGTGATTTGCGGAGGATCAGTGAAAATTAAAAAAAACACAAAGCGTGGACTCATGTGCTTCTTTATTATGAAGTCCCCGAATGGGCCAAGTCCCGAGGACATTGCTAATTTAGTGCATGGGGTGCAGTCTCCCCCCCCACTGAAGCCCAAGGGACCGCCACCTTCCCACGAAGACTCTTCGGAGTTGAAACGTTTAGTTGTTTTTTGCTGACTTGGATTAAATTCTGTTAATTCTTTGGAGACAACGGAGAGCAGTGGTTTCTTTTCTTTGAATTATATATATATATATATATACACACACACACACACACACACATTTATATATATATGTATATTTACATATATATATATATATATATATATGATAAGAGAGGCTCCTGCTGTTCTTCCTGGGCTCGCCTAGCGAGGATGGTGCTCTATAATGGGCGCAGGACCCATTTCAATATTTCACCAAATAAAGTTCAGACGTTGGCCCTCCAAGCAACTGAGATGTTTATTTAGATCACATAAAAATCCTTCTCAAAATTTAAATATTTCAGATTTCACATACAGAGACAGGGCAACGCGTTTCAACCATCATTGCTTGGAGTGCCAACGTCTGAACTTTATTTGGTGAAATATATATATATATATATATATATATACACAAACACATGCATCTATGTATGTGTCTGTGTATGTATTTATTTATGTATATAGATATAGATCTATAGATATAGATACATACATATAAAATGCCCCCCCCACACCCACACCATCCTAAAACCTAAAAATGCCCTTCCCTCACAAAAAACCATACCCACCGTACACCACTTCAAGTGTTAAATGTCCTTTAATAAATATTTCACAAAGTCTTTCTTGTGGATCTTTATTGTATTGATTAACATCCTAACTGGTGTTCCCAGTCCTACTACAGGCAATCTGCAGACAGTTTGATATAAGACTCTTAGTTAGTCCTAAGTCCATATAATTATTCATTTACTTGTGAGCACCTTCTCCAGACTTGGAAAATTTGTGTCACCTTCTACTTTCAGGCAAATATTGACATGGTTATGCTTTTAACATTATGACTGTTAATCCTGTTAAAGGATTATTATGGGCCTAGCATACTAATTGTGAGTTTTGTAAACTATCCGCTGGTATTACAATAGTGATATTAAATTTATGTGAAGGTCTGCACAGTTCACAGTTTCTCCTGTATTTGGTCCATTAATCATAGGGTGCCTGTGTCCCGGCTATCGCATGGGGTATTAAGTAAAGACGGTCATTGGCAAAAGCCATTCTTTAGTTCTATCTACAGTGTGACACAGATTATATGAGGGTACTCATAGCTTTGAAACTTGATTGTGTTATGCATCTTCTCTTACCCCTAGTTTCTCTTCAGAAAACCTAACAATGTATGTGTAAATTATACAATCTGAAACAATGTCTCACACTGATTTGTGTTTCTCATTTATCCATATGACTCATTTGTACTTATTCTTCCCACCTAACAGCTCATTCACCTTAGATCGCTTTAAACCCCTGAGTCCTCGATAGCAACCGAACTTTGTCAAATATCTGGGAATCTGGAGTCTGTAAAACATAATGAATCTAAAACGCTAGACAAAGTTAAAGAACTTTTAGATGTGTGGTCTCGTCATGCCATAACTTGTTGGTTACTATTAGAAACTCTGAGAATGATACACACCCATTGTGAGTTTTCTATCCACTGTGATGCCCATTAGAATCTCCTCATTATTTTTGGCACCTTGTATGAGGTGTGCTCCACCTTCCATTGGAGAGTAAAAAGAGTCAGAATTGCAAAGAAAAAAACTTTGAAAGGAATATAGTATTAGTGGCTGTCATCTCCAATACTGGTTTAAATGTCAATTTGCATTTTTAGCACGACAAGGTGCACTCTGGGTAACATCCCCCACAGATGATATGCTGGCCTGGCTGGAAATTGAAAGAGGCCTTATGCAGTGACCTAACAAAACTTAAGGGCCCCCCCTGCAAAGTACCTATGGGGGACCCCCTCCCTCCTGGACCCAGTCAGGGGCCTACCGTCCGTGCACTGTGTACTGTGCTGAGGGGGCCCCATAAGGCTTGAGGGTTATGCACTAGCCTTATGCGCCCATGAAATATTTTAGGGACTCTTACAATGAAGCATTTTTGACATCACATTTGAAAAATATCTATAAAGATACAGCACTTGCTCTCCTTAAGTTTGATAATACTCTTACAACCTCCCTTCCCCCCACACTTCCCCATAAATCCGATGTCTTAGCGCTGTGGAATAACAAACTAATCTGATTTAATGGTAAGCCCTTCTTATGACATGCTTTGGTTTAGAAGGGTATCTTTCCCAAAAAGGTAGAAGCCTTTGGAGGCCCTTTCCATTCACAGATGTTCAGGCGAACTTTAACCTCCCAAATATTGAATTCTACAGCTTCTTACAGTTAACAGCCAGACTATCCAACCAGGCAAACGAAAGCAAACTGATATGCCCACTGTCCTAAATAAACAAAAGTGGCTATTATGCCTCAAACATTTATGAAATTATCACATCTGTTTAAACTAATAAGGCTCCACCCCGGCCCTAAACAAATAGAATAAAGCACACCTGAATATGAACAAAACTCCCCTTTCAAGCGAGTCACGGTCTTCCCTCTGTACTACACTTGTGAAAAAAGATTTTAACATCGCTTCCACTATACAAACTATTCTTGCGCTACCCAGCATCCTGGACCCCAGCCAGACTAGAAAGACTCGTACTAGCAGATTCCAGTACTTGTTAGCATTGTTAGGGAAAACATGCTCTGTAACTTCAAACTTACACAGCCTCTCTGAACCTCTGTCTGCGAACATTCACAGGCTATATTCCAAACTCCTATATCTCTTGGCTTGTTACAAGATCATTAGGAATCTATGGTATCCAACTTACCATCCTCACAATCGGATTTCATTGACCTGATGCTGACAATAGGCAACACATTCATCCTATCTGATTTTAAATCCCCCAGTTTTATCTCTATAAATACTTGGTGGGAATGTCTTGCTTACCTTAGAGGTGCCCACTTAACACTGCATACTCTGCTAAGTAATGCAAAATGCTTAACTCGAATTTGGGACAAACTTGGCGCTTAAGGTCGACCTCCCTAACATTCCAGACAAATAGGACAGTGGTTAACCCCTATATTGCCTATAATATATCCCTCTTGTTTGACACACCAATCACCAATAACCCTGTAGTTCCGAATTTAGTAGATCATTTTTGTGAATTTTGTAAAGATTTTGGTGAGAGATAAAAGCAATGAAGACTAAGGTTATGATATACACTAGGAGGAGGTATGCGAAAGCCAATGTGACCCTGAATAGTGAAACCTTAGAAAGGGTCGGTGAATTTGATTATTTAGGAATAAGACTAGCAGACTTGGGGGCCTGGGGAGCTCAAATAATGAAAAGTTTGCATGCCATTAGTTGTAGACGGGCCACAATAGTTAGGATGGCAAATAAAGCGCAGGATTTCCCAGTAAGCCTGCCGAAGATATCTATAAAATGCAGGCGAGGGGAGCAGCCCTTTAAGGGGCCGAGCTATCAGGCCATAGCAATTTAAAAGCTCTTGCCATAAAGGAAAACAACTTTTTTAGGAATATCACAGGATTGGGTAGGGGCATCCTTTGATTCAGCTCAGGTTCGATCTAGGATTACATTCATTACTAGATGTGGCAGTTTTAAAAACTCTGCTTTATTGGATTCGTAACTGGAGAACGAATGAGTTGCACAATTGCAGGGCTGGCCTCAGTGATATTTTAAGAGGTTCATGAGCTGCAGAGAAAGTAGGATGGTTGGCAATGTTAGATCTCACTGGATTTTGGGCTATCCCTGAAACAATACCATCAAATGCCGTGCTTATTGCAAAGCAAAAATTTGGGAGATGGTTTCCTTTTAAAAATTTCAGTCTGGTCACAGTAGTCCACTGATTAGAGATTTTCTCCAGCACAAACGTGAACCCTCTATAGAGCCCTTCCCGGATGTGATTAGGTCTGTCTGTGCACTTTCACTGTTTTTACAATTCAGATACAGCATATTGGCTACAGCTCTTTTTACTGCAGGTTGGATCTCTTCGATAGAGGGAGCCAAAAGTGTAAACTCTGTCATCTGGCGGATGAATCAGCAGAGCATCTGCTTTTCTTTTGCCCTAGATATACCGCTCCCAGACGAAGATGAATAGTGCCCCTTTGTAAAAACGTATCCATACCTGAGCATGTGTCTGCCTATAGAATATGTAAGAGCGATTCTTCACTGATGGTAGTGATAGCAGTGTCCACATTTTTATACGCAGCTTGGACTATCAGACAAAAAGAACTTTTGCCATTAGTCTGCAGCTTAGAGAAGAACTGTAATTTTCATTTTATTTCATAAATGACCATATTGCACTGCTCTTATGTGGAATATTGTTTTTTCTATATTAGGGATTTTAAAGAAAGTCCATATATGTAATATTAGCTCAAGGATGTTTTTTACTCTGATAACTTGTATTTTTAAAAAGTGTGTTTTTTATATATTGGATCTATATGGTTTTATTTTATTGTGTGTGATGATGAAATTATGTTGATCAATCAATAAACTTTGAACTTTGATCTGGTGTCCTAGGTACGGGCTTACTTCCAATGCAGTCTTCTGATATCTGTTTACTGACTGAAGTGCAATTAGTAGCTCAGTTACAGGCACAGTTTAGTGTCTCTAAGCTAACAAAGGTGATGTTAAGAGATTTACAGCTATGTATCTTAACTGAAGTCTTTAAAATCAATGGTCCATCCCAATGTGCATTGAAAGGAAGCTTACTTTATAATATTGTGTCGTTTTTCAAGTCAATACCCCAAAAACATGTTTAAATAAAAAAAACATCAGGCTGGACTGGAGCATCCTAAAGTGGTGTTTGAAAATCAACCATAAAAACGATTCCCAAAAACAAATAACTATTAACTATTTAGAATTTCCCAAAAAGTCAACAATTTCATTCATCTTTAAAATTCTTGTTTTGCTACGACAATTCATGAACATGCACAATCATTTTTCATTAAATCAATCACAGTAAATTAATCTACTCCGTAAGCAGCCACGTGTATCCCTATAGCAGCCTTTTAATGAATAAAACATTCTCCAAGGTTTCAAAGGCAGAAATACACACATAAAAGTGTACAGTCTTAAGGGACCTGAACCTAGGAGCCCACATTTCCGTAAAGTGGTGGGTGATGAAAGGCAAACCGCATGTATTTACGAGGTAAAAACACTCACAACTACAAGTGTTTGATCTTCTTTATTTCACAGTACGATATGTATGAGGAGTGTATTCTTAGTAGTTCAATGTCAGAAAAATATTCTGGGCAATAACAGTATAATTTGAAAAGTGCTAATACTCACATAAGGCTTACAAAAACAAAAAGTGAGGAATGAGATGACAGAATTGACCCCAGCCACTGGTAATTTCTATGGGCTTCACTCCAGTGCATAATTTATTTGCCCATTATGCCACTCCAGATGGGTACCAGCCATGTACAAATCTGACTCTGAAACAATTTAGCCCAAACTAGAACACCATGTCCCGCTAGACAAGACCACAAGCAACCGTATACTGGTTTCGACTTTCCTGATCCTCATTAGGCTTAGGGGGAGTTCGTGGAGTTCGACTCTGTGGAATTCCGCAGAGTTGATTAAAAACTCTTTGGAATTCTGCAAAGGCAGAGTTCTGTGACCCCCGGAGTCCTGAATGCGCCTGATCTCAGAGTTGCTAATCAAGGTCGGCCTGGTTAGCAAGGCCCAACCCTGCTTAGCACTTCAGAGATCAGGTGCATTCAGGAGAGGGCCATAGGCAGTGAAAGCTGCAGTTTCAGGCCTCTTGTGTACCGGCATTGTCCCATGTCCCAGGCCAGTGCACAAGAGGCCTGAAACTGCAGCTTTCTTTCGCTGGCTACAGCCCTGGCTGAAATTCAGGCCAGGGACATAGGTCTTGAAAGCAGCCAGTGTGCAATGCACATGGGGCAGGCTGGTGCACAAGAGGCCTGAAATGGCAGCTTTCATTGCCTACGGACCTGGCCTGAATTCAAGCCAGGACCGTAGGCAGCAAAAGCTGCTGTTTCAGTCCTTGTTTGTGCAGCAGTGTGCACAAACAACTAACAAAAAAAATATAAAATAGGAGACACAGACTTAATTGGGTCCTTGTCATCCTTCCCCCAGCGGCCTGGCTCTCTCTCTGCCTCCCTCTGCCCCTTGCTCCACTGCTGGCAGAGGGAGGGGCAGAGCCCTGCTCCTCCCTGGATCCGTCGCTGGTGTGCACTTCAGCCCAATTATGGGTTACACAGTGCAAGCACAGACTGTCTGCGCTGTGTAACTCATAACTGGGCTGCAGTGCGCTCCGGGTGAGCTCTGCTCCGCCTGCACGGCTAGTGGAATTTTTGGCAAACTCCACGCGGAGTGTGGAGTGCCAAAAACTCCGTTAGCTTCGCCAGCGGAGTGCAGCGCCCCACCCACCCCTAATCCTCATCAGAAAAGTGCAGCTTGAGTCAAATGATACAATCAATCAATCAGGAATTTGTAACGCGTACTACTCTCCTGTGAGGGTCTCAAGGCGCTGAGCACAGGATCCGTATCCAGCATGCCCACTAAACTTAGCGCCAATAGTGATTTGCATATTGTTGCTTCCCTCTCTGGAAAGGTGCAATGGGCATAACAATGATACACTGGAATGGGACCAGAGCTATTTCCAGTGGCTGAGATATTTGCAAGCTTTCAACCATCAACTTTTCTTGTTTTAATGTTATGTCATAAGTGACTTGTATGCTCAGACATGGGCCTTCTGCTCACTGTACCATGGGATCCAAGCTGCACCTCACTGATGAGGCCTAACAAGGCTGAAACTCATCTATGGTTGTCTGCGCTCCTATTCAGAGTCGATATGGTTGGACAATTCAGCCTGGGCTGTTTCTACTGGAGCCGGCTAAAACTGGGTTCACAGTGGCTTCCCATCTGGAGTGGCGCAGTAAGCAAAACAGTGGACTAAGAGCGTCCCTGAGCAATTCCAGCCAACACGTTTCGCTGTTTCACAATGATTCCAGGAGTGCAACATGTACGAACTGATGTGTGTCCCATGCTCGCTGTGTAACAGGATCCAAACTGTACCTCACTGATGAGGCCAATGACGGCTGAGTCTGGGGTTGCTTGTGTTCCCATTCGCTCGGGAGTTTTCTGGGAGTTTGGCCTGCATTGTTCTTCCTGGAGCAGGGCAAAGTTATTTGCATAAGCTTGATTTGCAAATGGTCGCTCCCACGCTGGACAGGCTCGGGGGGAGGGGGGGGGGGATGGAAACAATATGAACTGGAATGCTTCTCTAAGCGATTGCAGGTTGTTACGACCTTTGCAAGCATTCCAACCTGCATACTGCTATTCCTGCCTGTTAAGGTGTTCTGCCGATTCACACAAAACAAAGCCAACAAGCGGCTGACTAATTACGCGAGAAAAAACACATAATTCTGATGTGAAGAGTCAAAGCCCTCGTCCACGTGTATTTGAGGACCAGCTCGATTCGCATCGCCTCGATTGGAACTGGTTGTGTAAGGCCACTTGTTTTAGTCTACAGCTGACGACGCTTGTTCCTTGGTAGGTCACAGTAATGACGCTGTAGTATTCTGAAAACACCAAGCCGTTTATTGCCGCCCGTGTTTTCAGTCAACACTAGCTGTATTGTGAACTTCAGTGGCAATCAGGTTATTTTGCGTTCCAGTGGAGGTGACTTTGTGCGGAGGCCTGTTTGCTGCCATAACACTGAGACGTGCCCGGTGAAACGCTCGATTCAATGGAAACTGCTCTAGCAGTGGAATGAATTTGCATAGTGTTGTATTTTCAGTTATCCAAGTAAAACGACTTGTCCAAGTAAAACCACAACTTAAAGGCTTTGGTAAACCGTGGGTATTTGTCATATTTTCATAATATAGGTTACAAATATGTTTCAAGGATGATGTATAGTTGTGTGACCTCAGATTTAGCAAAATGTGCCCTCCAAAACAAAACCAGTAACGCCTGAGTAAATATTGCAACATACAAAAAAATCAAGCTTATTTTGCCACAGTATGAGCGAAGATTTGGTTCTCAAGAGACCGATATGGGTGTTATTTTTTTAATTGCAACAAAACAGAAATGCGAGCAAAATAACGCCCATTATTAGTGATATAATTGTGTGATTAGGCGGTTTTGCCACCTAAATATGATTTTAATACCTGTATGCCCACGTTGTAGCAGGATGTGTGAAGCATTAAATTAATCACTCTTTGCTATAATTCTTTTGCCATGCTCCAAAATCTGCAGAAAGTTCATGAGTGACAGAGCATGATGCATAAATATTAAAGAAATCACCCCACTGTCGTAACACAGTGATCTTCCATGTCAGAAACACCAGTTCTAAGGCCCTGTGAGCCAGAATAGCAGGGGAAGAGAGATGGCAGCCTTGTTTGTTGCTATATAGAGCTGTTTATTCTACTGCAATTGTGACACTTGAAGTCGTGCGAGTGATGCTTTTAGACTCTATGTAGATTCACAAGGAAATAACTGGAACAAGGCTGGGGTAAAGCTGAGACAATTACTGCCCTGTGCATTACCACCACTGGTGCTTTTAGGATAACCCTGGAGTGTTCTGACCTGGAGTAGCGCCTGACCTTCAGGTGTCGACACTATTAGAAAAGAGTAGAATGTTGTGTGATTGCCTGACCTTTAGTGGAAAATACAGGACATTGCATCACAACTTGAGATGTCCTGTGCGGTGTACTCATGAAAGCCAAAATATGTTAAAACATACATTCACTTTATATGTAGGTGAAGTCAAAGTCTGATATTGCTCGTGCTACTATATTGGTAGCACCATCAGTTTTCTACTGCATAATTAACATTCAAATAAGTGTTGGATAATTAAGGGATTTTTGGTATCACCGCCTGCGGAAGAAATCTGATATTAGCCCACCACTAGCATTCACTGACATATAGAGAACATCTTCTGCTAAACCAAATAGGAAATATCTTTACATCTTTACCTGACACCAAATTTCATATTTGCTTTCAAATATATGTTACTCCATCAAACTAGAATTCAAGTGAAATGTCGCAAGGACTTTAAAACGTAAAAGGATTAGGATCAGGGAGGCAAGGCACTAGACACCCAATTATTCTTACCTTAACCTGTGTATCTTAGTTTTTTTCAACCCTGGTGGGTCCGTTTCCTGTTATATAAAAGTGCAAAAATAAAAATAAATAAACTCCAATGAACCTTTGCTTGCTTGCCAGAAACGAACAAGACAGGTCAGCTGCATTAAAAAAAAAACCTGCATCAGTCCAATTCAGCAACACAATGTTCCAGGAACATAATAGTTCCACACAAATAATGGAAAAGAATAGACTACAGTAAATAATGCTATGTGATACCAGTAAGTTTATTGCCTGTCTGACCTAACGCAGGCATGTCAGTGATACTAATTTGGAAAGTAAATAGAATTCATCCGTAATGTACGTGTCACAATGAAATATTTGCTAAGGCGCAGGATGTCAAACAGAGACTTTACAACTAGTTTCATTTCAACATGGACCCACATGATGCCTGTTTGCTTAAGCGTTTTCATTAGTTGGCTTTGCTGGTGGCTTACAGCTTTAATGTACTTTATAAATCCAATCTCCTATAAAATCACAGATACTCTTGTTTTTATAAATATTGTCTACATGCCAACTCACCCGGTAGCACCATGTGTCACACAATATCGGCTAACTTCACACGGTCTCCCGGTGAAGACCCGATATCACAAGGTAAATCCATGCCTGGGTTCAGTGTTGACAGATTGCGTAAAGGTTTTAAAATTCGGCGCCGTCCTCATTATCATGTGGTAATCTGCATCAGAAACTACCTATATCCCTGCCTCAGTTTAACAGGTCCATCAGTCATAGTAGGCCTACCAATGACTGTTTGCGAATAGATTATTATGCCCATCCCTCCTTGACATTGAATCACCACGTATCCCGAGTCGGACCAATGTAGATCAGTGTCCCAACTTTTTGCCCACTCCATCACACTGCACTGTGCTAGTCAGTCAGTTGACTGTAGAAGCCAGCAACATGTCGTGCAGCACAAGGCCTTAGATTAATTAAAAGACAGTAAGTAATGATTTCGTAGAATACTAGTAGTGTGAAGCAATGGAACATCAAATGTACTCCAGATTACCAGGAATAATTTCTGTGAGATACACGCTGTCATATTGTTCATGACATCTGCCATAATCCCCACACAGCTTTACTGTGGAGCATGGAAGATGGGGACCCGTGTGTGCTGAGCTCCTTTAGAGTTCACCATTTAAGCACGAGCTCATGTGCGAGGCGTGTTAAGCTTGACATCAGGTCTCAGTAAAATTTGTAATATATATTTGTATCGCTGGTGGTTTATATCACTGTCCTCACTTTTCGCCCGCCCCAGCATATTGCACAGTGCTAGTCAGTCACTAGATAGACAGCAAGCAATCAGATCCAGTGTTTCTGCCCAGTGGCCATCAGTGACATCGACCATCGATTTATACGTGTAGTGCAGGCCCCGTATTAATTACAAGACAGTGTGTCATTTCATAGCGTGCTATAAACTAAGTCATGTTGCAAGACGGCAACGGAGTTCAGTCTCCCTCTTTTGTGAAGCAAATTAGAAAATTAGTTCTGCCTGTCACCTACACTATAATCTTGTCTTCCAGGACAAAACTTTACCACTTGATGTCAGAAAAACATGCCTAGTTGGTGGCTGAGTTGCCATCCCAGCATCACTGTTTAACTAGTTTGTGTGATCCCAGGCTTATATTTTCTTTCATTGACTCTTTTTTTTATTTATTAGTGTAAACAAGGAGAGAGCTAAAGCTGATGATGTCTATTTTCCTGTAATAGTCTCAGATATGTGTCCCATTCATACCTCTTCTCAACTCTCCCAGGCAAGATGAAAGTGTGACAGGATCTTCTTGTTGCATAGGTGCAACAAGTCCACCAAGAGCAGCAGATTGCAGCTTTCGCTTTTCTTTCTTCTCCTTTATTTCTTATAGTTTACTAAAACAAGCAGAGACAATATTTATTGTTTACACTCCTTAGATGGAGAAAAGCTAAGCTTTCTTTCTGCATGTTTCTGCATGTTCCTAGATACTGCAGCTTTTTTTTAACTGACTTGTATGGAACTGTTTCTAATATCTGCTTACAACAAATATCTAAGAGGGTTTTTGATCTGTATAATTTAGATAAAACCAGAGGTTTTATTTTTATTCCTCATGTTTGCAAACATGCTGTCTTTTATATGAGCTTAGCATCATGGTTTAAGTCGTTTGTGGGAAAAGTGATGCTGTGACCATGTATTATCTTGGAAAAAGTACCCCCTGGCCTACATGTTCGTCCGTGTTCTTTTATAGGATTTAAAGCACAGTTAATACACATGCAGCAATTAACAAACTACTTGGTAATTCTTAGAATAAACATGTCATGTTTTGTCTTTTAACTCTTGCCACGCAGCCCCACGCGCTATGCCCACTCCTGTGAATCAGCTGAAAGATCGCCCTGTGGAAAAAAATTTAAGGTTGGAAGTTCTGACATTGTCATTTGTTACACAGTCCCCAGTCCCCTAAGACCTCAATAGAATCACAGAATCAGGAAACAAAATACAATCAGAGAAAAGAAACACAAATATCCCCCAACATACAGATTATAATCATATTTCACCACAAATCCTGCTGTCTTCACTGGTGTGCTACCTTTACTTCACAGGTGTTACATTGTTCATCATTACATAACACAAGTTTTGCTACACTTACATCGGGAGTCATTATTTTACAGATACGTAGTAGTAAGTAATTTTTTAAAATGACATGTACGTAATCTTTAACTGTATAATTATATATATATATATATATATATATATATATATATATATATATATATATATATATATAAATTCACTGAAAAAAACTAAGGTTACAGGGACGCTATAGTTAGGAAATAGAATGAAAAAACAAAGGTTCCAGGGGCGTTATAGTTAGGTTCTGAATTTACTTGTACAAGCCAATAGAAATTCAGCAGTCGAGTTCTTTCAAGTAACTATAACTCGCACCCTAAGGTAACTATAATTCGCACCCCGCCATGCACATTTATCTGATCAATAGTTTTACTGCAGATGTTACAGTGACATTGTCAATGATGTTATGAAAGATGTCATGAGTGCTGTAATTTGTGGGGTAATTATCAGTACATGGCTCGGGCGTGAGTTATAGTTACCTAAGGACGCGAGCTCTGAAAAAAATAAAGGTTGTAGTAACGTTAAAGTTAGGTGTGATGAAAAGATCTGTTTTTGTTGAAAAAAGAAAAACCTTAGAAATTCACAGAAAAAATCAAAGGTTAAAGTAACATTATAATTAGGTAAATATGTCAGTGACAACATTAATGTTTCAAACTAAAAGAAAACACAGGAATTCACCAGTTATAGTCAGCAGAGCTAACCATAATTTGCACTCCCGCCATGCACTGCTTATGACTTCACATATGATAATTCTCATGAATGTCATCATTTATGACATCACTGAGCGGGTCCCCACCCTAAGACTTTCTAGGCTTTCAAGATCCCATTCCCCAGGGGCACTCATTTAAATAAAGGGGGCCGCACAGCTCCCTCCCTGAGCCTTGTATGGCCCTAGAAATCCAATCCCCTAGGGCCATTTCTAAAAATTGAAGGGAGAAGGACCACATGACCCTCCTTCCCAATCCTTAATAAGGCCCTGGGGACCCCATCCCCCATGGCCATATATTTTATAAAGGGGAGGGGAGCTGTGCAGCCCACATCCCCAAGCCGCTATCTGCCCCAGGACTCCATCCCCAGTGGCACATATTTTTTAAACTTGGGTGCCCTGGTGCCCACCCAAGGCACCCACCATATGCTTGTTGGGGGCCTTGGGGGGAGCCTCAAAGGCCCCTGTGGGCCGGGCCAGCTCCTCACATACAGCGGGAGCCAGTATTACCCCTGCCCAGAGGGAGCAGCGCCCAGATGGAACTATATTTTGATCTGTTTCCCTGTCTGCATCAGTGCAGGCAGGGAAACAGAACAAAAGTCTGCTCTCAGCAGGTGGGAGCATTTATAAAGCTTCCATCAGCTGGGAGCAGATTTGGTGTTTGCTCCCACTTCGTGGGAAGTTCAAAAATGCTCCTGCCAAGCGAGAGCAAACACAGGTTTCGGGAAACTGCTATGGCCTGGGGGCAGGCTCCCCAGGACATAGCTTGTGAGCCAGCCCCAGGGGTTGGGGCCCAGAGAGCCATTAATGGCATAGGAAGGGGGGCCCCCCTCACTTAAACTAACCGGCCAAAGTTGGGCTTCCGGGGGCCTTTTGAGACTCAGGAAGAGGAGCCATGTGACCACCCTCCCCATTTTATAAAATGTTGGTCCTAGGGGTGGGCATCCCAGGGTTTTTGAGGCTCATGGAGGGTGGGTGCACAGCTCCATTCCCCATATAAAGCAGTTTTAACCCTGGAGGTGGGCTCCCCTGGGCATATGGATACTGGGGGAGTGGGGCAATGTAGCTCCCCTCCCATGTAATCTAATTTTGGCCCCAGGGTTGGGGTCCCTGGGGCCTCTGGAGGCTCAGGGAGGGAGCCATGTAGCCCCTCCCCCCACTTTCTGAAGACTGAATGCGGCTAAGCAGCCTTTTTTTAATCCAACAGAGTCCTGGAGGATCACAACCTTTTTTACAGATTTTCTTTTTCTTTTTAGCCCTGAAGGGTCGTTATCCCTCTGGGTTCTCCTCATAGGGCCTAGGGGGTCAGGGTATCCCTACTCTTCCCATATATATATTTCTTTAAAAAAAAATTATTTCACTTTACCTGAATGTGCAGAAGCCCTTTTTCTATTGTTTATTTGGGTATTATAAATGAAATCAATATGGCCGAGCTTGTTTGTAGTGAACAAGACTGCTTGAAGTCGAAACGCGTCTCCCCCAAAAATGATGCACATTACATGCCCGAGTGCACATCTTTCAGTTACGTTTGTGGCTGTGGAAATTTATGATTTTACGGTTGTCTCTGCCGTACGATGTGCGCCACCCCTGCAATGGGCGCTGGTTTGGAGTTCTGATTGCTGCTATATATATATATATATAGGAAATTATAATTATTATATATATATATATATATATATATATATATATATATATATATATATATATATATATATATAAATATACATGCACATGCATATACATTCACTAAAAAACAACTGTTACAGGTACATTATAGTTAGGATCATGTTTTACACACACAAAACCATAGAAATTCAGCACTTATCATTATACTTACGTTAAGATACCATAACTCGTGGCCTAAAGTTACTTACAGCACTAGTTATGGTTTCTTCACATAAGTATAACTATCACTGCTGAATTTCTGTGGTTTGGGGCATGTAAAACGTGAACCTAACTATAACTTCACTGTAACCTTTGTTTTTTTCAATGAAATTCAATGTTTTTTAATATATACAGGCAAGCCCACGCTGCAGAAGGCCTTTGGACGTGCCCAGCGGGAATTTGGCGTTTGAGTGGGTGTATTTTTTTTCATCATGCTTCGGATGCGCAGCTCCATCTTGAAGTAACACATCCTCGTGTGGGCCCAAAAAAAAACAGGGGACAATTTTTTGGCCATGAGGGTTCCCTCAGAGAACCAACCCTTGGTTCTGTGGGGTCACTATACCTGTATCCTGTGCCCTTATGTCAATTTTCATTTTCTTTTTTACCTCCTAGGCTGACCGATAAACAAAAAGGCAGCTAAAACATTTCTCTCAAGTTGCGACCAGCCAATCAAGTACTTGCTTTTGGCTCCAGATCCACAGATTTACTACAGGTAGATCAGGGAAGGATCTGCGTCCCTAGATATACATATGTTTTTTTCCTTTAATAACTCTGAAATTACTGGACAGATTCACCCCAAATTAAGAAAAACACTCTTTCTTGACCAAGATTTAGCTTTCTGCCAAATTTGGTGTAAATCCGTTCCAGCTGTAGCTTTGTCTAAAATCAATATGGGAAATTGCATGGGGAAAACATATTTTGGGACATCCCCCCTTTTTTCTCAAGCCCCCATGACGAATCAACCTAAAACTTTCAAGGCAGCAGCTCAAGTGAGCGGGAAAGTAGATTTGAAAATCAGCCCTGCCAAGTATTACACATCACGGGTTAAAGTAACACATTTTAGCAGGGGTGTCTACATCAGTGCAGTAAAATGATGTCATGCATAATAAATAAGCTTGCTCCTGTTGTATGCAATGATTCACGAGGCACTGTAGCTCTCGGAGCAGCGCAGCATGCATTGGTTAATTCAGCACAGTCAATGCAAATTTGCAGTGGTACCCCAACCAGAAGTAATGAGCCATACCCTAGTCTGGTTGCTATGAAAACCTCAGCCAGGGCCTTACGAAGACTAAATTAACTAGTGCTACATAGTAACAAAAGGCAGAGTCCAGGCCCAGCCCTCAGATGTCACCTCACGTGGCACGACAGGTTGTCCTGTTCCAATCCTTCTGTGTGGTAAATGGGCCATGAAGTGTCTTAGACATTTGTCTTTTCTGCCTGTCGATTACATAGTGTGGCGGCTTACGGCACACTCTCAGAATGTAATTTAAGAGTGCAGCAGGATGTTTTATTTATCAGGTTTCTTCAGCCCTGTTAGCCAGAGGGGTCCGTTCGTATGTATGTACACTAGTGGCCGCAAACTTAAAAGTGCAGCAGCGGCCTCTGTAAGTTCTGCTCTGCAAGCTGAAGCACTTTTAACGTCCTGAATGCTGAGGCTCACTGAACAAGTCTGATGATCCTTAGCAGTGAGTGTGGGGAGTCAGCACCAGGCCCTCTCTAACTCATTAGGAAGTTTCATGGATTGCCCTTTCCATTGTGCCTTAGCTGAAGAAGGTGGTGAGGTGCAGAGCACAGGGAGACAGGCTACGTTTAAACAAACAGCTTTTCAAAGGTATGGTTCCCCTAGCACCGTCATTCTTTGCTATACAAGGGTTGTGTGTCCCTGACTGCTCACTCACATCAGTCCCTGTTAAACCAAGGGGTGGTGCTGTCCTTACGAGTAGTACATTCTCAGCTCATTACTGACCCAGCCCGGCACAGAGACGTGAAGGTTTCTGGGCTTCTAAACTGCTTCAGCAGTATGTTGGCATTGTTAGAGTATGAGGACCAGCGTGGCAAAGATATGGTTACAAATTATGAAAATATATCTGCACACATAATAGCATGCACCCACTTTAATGAACAATGGAAGTTCAAGTTATGGGTGTGAAATACACTCTTTTGGATTGTGAAACCTTTTTTGGTTATTGCAGTCTCTCCACAGATGTTGGTGTATAACCAGAGAGAAACAGAAAAGAATCTTGGTTCATGGAGTAGGGAACAGTGAATATTTATACTGCTATGAGGCCCTATTCTATGAGGGAGAAATCATTTTTCCTGTGCAAGGCATTAAGGCGGTCATTCTAATCCCGCCGCCCGGCAAGCGGGAACCGCCAGATACCGTACCGCGGTCAAAAGACCGCAGCGGTCATTCTGAGTTTCCCGCTGGGCTGGCGGGCGACCGCCAGAAGGCCGCCCGCCCGCCCAGCGGGAAACCCCCTTCCACGAGGATGCCGGCTCCGAATGTCTATGTCTATGCAGACACTGAAAATCTTTGTGGGGCCCTGTTAGGGGGCCCCTGCAGGGCCCATGCCATTGGCATGGGCCCTGCAGGGGCCCCCAGGGGCCCCACGACACCCGTTCCCACCAGCCTGGTTCTGGCGGTCAAAACCGCCAGAACCAGGCTGGCGGGAAGGGGGTCGGAATCCCCATGGCGGCGCTGCCTGCAGCGCCGCCATGGAGGATTCTTCAGGCCAAGGGAAAACCGGCGGGAAACCGCTGGTTTCCCTTTTCTGACCGCGGCTTTACTGCCGCGGTCAGAATTGGCCTGGATGCACCGCCAGCCTGTTGGCGGTGCATCCGCGGTCCCCCGCCAGGGTCGGAATGACCCCCTAAATGTATTACGAACAATAACAGATAAGTGTCCCTCTAAGTGTCATTAATTTGGCTGCAGAATGTCACTCCTAAGTCCACTGAAACCACGGAAATGTCACACATTAGCAATCTGAAAACTTGGCAGCTATGGAAAAGTTTGTGAACATTCATCACTTTGTATTTATAGTTAGGACCTAGTTCCCATAGAAAGAGCGTTTTTTGACTTCCTAATTACTTTGGTGTAGTTTGACAAATCTTCACTAAAGGTTCCAAAAAAAAGTTAATCCACCAAATGGGAGTCCCAAAACACAATTCCCCCATGCAGTTTCCTTGGTTTTTTTTTAACAGTCCTACATCTCATATGGCTGCATGAAATTACACCAAATTTGTTAGATCTTTACCCAGAAAGTGTGCATTTGTCATTTGGTGTAAATCCAGTCAGTAATCTTTGAGAATTTAAGGTTTAAATGCATTTATATCTGCATAGTGAAGTTTGTGGCACTCTGTGGTCGCGTGAGCATGCAACTTTAAATAACAGAGCAAACTGATTGTGTGACAGGGTTTTTTTTCTCCCATCGGCTATCTTGTCACAACGGGAGCAAGAAGCTCCTTTGAGTTCAGCTGGAGCTTGCGGTCTAATTGGCTGGCTGCAACATGAGGAGAAATGTTGCAGCCTCCATTTCAGGATATGGGAACTCGGTCCCCATGTTCATTAAAATTAAAACAAATATGGCATAGGGTGGAAAGGTTGTGCTGCCCTGTTCCCCTTGACCTTGTGGGGGGTGTCCAGAGGCAAATTTAAGAAAACAATTGGGAGGTTTCTGCAATCATGTGGCACTCTTGCAGGAACCAGCAGGGCTCCCTTGCCCTTGCAACAGTTTCACAGGAGCACCAGGGCCACTCTGGCTCATGCAGGAGTCCAGCTCCATTAGAAAATCATTTAAAAGTGTGAGTGTGGTGGGTTGGCCACGTACAGGTGGTTGGCCCTGCTGCTAACCCATGCCTTGCACAACCAAAGGCTGTGCATGGTGGTGGTTGCCCTCCTTTGGGGGAGTGGTGCAGGGCTTCACCACAGGCCAGGTCCTGCAGCCAACCCCACACCGCACATGACCGAAGTGAAGCAAGCAAATCAGGCTTGCTGAAGGGGAGCTGTAGACGGGTCTCCGAGACCGCGTCTCTGCCTTCCGTGACCCGGAACCCTTCAGCCGACCCCGGCACGTCAGTTCCGCGTTCCCATGGTAACATGGGAACGCTATGGGACGCATCGGAGGACGACTTCCGGTTACGGGGGATTGAAGAAGAGGACGGACTCCAGGGAAAGAGAGAGAACGCCGCGGAGCAGAGGAAGGAAGACGGAGACCCGAACGAGAAAGAACCAGACGAGCGAGGACTCTTCCCACGAGTCGAGAAGACCAGCAACACTTCCAGGAGTACGCCGGTACAGAACACCCGAGGTACCCGCCACGACCCAGGAGGGTCGTGGCTTTCCAAGGTACGGTCCCTCCTGGGGACGAGGGAAGCCACAGCTAAAGGGGCACAGGGGAAGGGACCAGGGGAGGTGGGAGAAGAGAAACGGAGTGCAACACCCACCAACTAGCAAGAGCACTTTTCACCCTCTACTTTGAAAGCACTAAGGAATAAATTAGGCACTAATAGAAATATCACCACAACCCCCTCTTCCTCACACTCACAGTGGGAAACCCTCACTCTCTTTCCCCCCTGGGAGATTCCTTTCCTCCCCCTATTACCCTAAGGGAACCCCAGAACCGCCCAACAACTTACCTTTGCGTTTTTTCTGTTTTGTTTTCGGTAAAACGCACTGAAGCATCCAGACCCTGACCATAGTCGACCTAGAAGAGCGAAAAAGGAACAAGAAAGGGCAACACTTAAAGGAAGACTAAAAAAACAACCCCAAGAGCTACAAGAAACGTAGAACAGATACTGGACTGTATTTACAATTGGAAAGAAAAATTAAAATATTGGTTTACTTACCCAAGTATTGAAGTCTCAGCCCTTTTTTACCGCCAAAGCCTGCCACAGGAGCTCATAGTGGGTTTCCCATTGGAAAGGTTTGAAAGATTGGCACCAAATGGTGAGTTTTACATCACAGTTTTCACATGAATTGGCTAAAAAGCCACATATCTGAAAAGGGCACTCCTGGGTTTGCCAAGCAAACAGGTCTTTCTCTAGAAATGTTAGAGATTCACTCACCTCAGGAAAAGAAACCTTACAAGTTTGTAGAGCTGATGAATTAGACCAGTTTTCCAGACTAGGCCTCCGAAAGCTGCAGTGGTTATCACTCAAATATTAGCTTTAGATTTATATTTGGAAATGCAATCATTTTGTTCCCCAAATACCAGCTTGTTAGTGCAGAACAATACAGATATTTTGATGTCAAATACTAGTGTTCAATTGTGGAAAAATAGACCAACTTCTCCCCAAATAAAAGCTTACCCTTGTCTCCAAAAACACTTTTATGTCTTGAAATACCAGGTTTTCAATTTTAGTAATACACATTGAGCACCCACGCATCATTGTGTATGTATCACTGGCATGTACTACTGCTATAAGTGGATATATACTGCTTTCATTCCCATGTACCACCTTTTTCATAGATTGGTTCCTGTTATGTGTCAGAATTCCAACCATTATACATTTGCCACCATCATACTAGGGCTGAAGTCCATCCTACACTTGTTTTCACAGTATGCCAGGAATTGTCACTATTAAACCAGGACCAGTATTATACCAGGGGTGGGCACCACCATGCCATTGATGTCTATTATATGCAAGTAGTTACCTTGTGCAGCTGCTTTTGTTTAAAGATTGACTTATTGGATACTCTGTTATCTTGCTTTATGAACTGCTAGACTTAGCATCCTGGATTTTGTTAATGACCTGATAGGTTCCTAGATCCAAGAAACTGAGGTAGCCATTACATTTTTATTTAGCTCATTGCTGGCCCTGCCAATCTTTTTCTGATACAGTGATCTGGACATTTTCAACCTGGAAAGGAAATTAATCTCCAATATCTGCCTAAATTAGGCAACATAATTCACATCTAGCATCAATACTGCTTAATAGCCATTTGCATAAAGACATAGGGGGTGATTCTGACTATGGCGGACGGCGGAGGCCGTCCGCCATAGTACCGACGCCAAATGACCGCACTGCGGTCAAAAGACCGCGGCGGCCATTCAGACATTTCCTCTGGGCCGGCGGGCGCTCTCCAAAAGAGCGCCCGCCGGCCCAGAGGAAATGCCCCTGCAACGAGGACGCCGGCTCAGAATTGAGCCGGCGTAGTTGCAGGGGTGCGACGGGTGCAGTTGCACCCATCGCGTATTTCAGTGTCTGCAAGGCAGACACTGAAATACTTTGCGGGGCCCTCTTACGGGGGCCCCTGCCGTGCCCATGCCATTGGCATGGGCACGGCAGGGGCCCCGCGGCACCCCCTACCGCCATCCTGTTCATGGCGGGTTTCCCGCCATGAACAGGATGGCGGTAGGGGCTGTCAGAATCCTCATGGCGGCGGAGCGCGCTCCGCCGCCATGAAGGATTCCCCCGAGCAGCGGTAAGTCGGCGGGAGCCCGCCGACTTGCCGCTTCTGACCGCGGCTGAACCGCCGCGGTCAGAATGCTCGTGGGAGCACCGCCAGCCTGTTGGCGGTGCTCCCGTGGTCGGTGGCAGCCGCCAGGGTCAGAATGACCCCCATAATGTGAGTACAAAGCTGACTTTGAGTCAAACAGTTCAATTTAATATAACACAAGTTTTTTTTATATAGGACCCCAATGCTCTCAATTAGAGTGGTGGGGTGTACATTGTACTTTGTTCCACCAGGGCAGTGGAGGGATGTACTCTTCTGCCACAGCATACTATAGACTGACATATTTGGAAATCTCCACCAGGCAGGTAGTGATCTCTGTGACTACAGATGAGCTTCCACCATGGTGGCTACACTAAAGGACTGGAAGTATTGCTGTGTAGGTGCCATGTTCAATGCACTTCTTCAGCAAATGTCCTTGTTTTAAAAAGAAATCCCAAGTGCCTCCGTAATGGCCAGTGTGCCCATTCAGACTGGGAGAAAAATTGCAGAACAAATTCTACAGGTGCTCAATATCTCTTAAATTAAAGTAGACACTCTTGTTCCGATGGGAACTAAGGAACTCCAAAGTCCTGAACAGTTGCTGACCGATATTCAACTTGCTATCTGTGGTTAAACTTGTGCAGTGAGTTCCTTCCACAAACCTGCAGACATATATATAGAGTATCACTCTACTGCACCGACATGACAAGTTCTGCCTTGGCAGGGCAAGAAATCTGTCCTATTAGTCCTATCAGAGAAGCTTCATCAGACAGCTTACCAGAACAGTATTAGTGCCCTCATTCTACAAAGTCTTTCAGATGCATTTGATATTGTAGACTGCGTCATGATGTGTTAGTGTCTGGTGCTGTTAAGAATACACAGCAATGCTGGAAAAAAACATATCAAGCATCTCTCCCCCATTCAAATCCTCAGAACACTAAACCCATCCCTGTTTATTTTTTATAGAAGCCTGTTGGCCAAACTGATTGTAAGCTGTAACATAATATTTGCCACCTATGTTGATGATGCACAAATCCTCCTTAGTAAGGTCTATGTTAGCCAGTCCATCTTAGCTATACTAAAATGAAATCTTTCATCTATCGCATGATGGGTGTGTCAGAGTTTGTTAAAATCAAATGACTTTAAAACTGAGGAATTGATCATCAAAAATAAGACCATTGGTCTGATTTAGATCTTGGCGGTGTTACTGCCAAGCCACGTAGACAGCGGACCCAAGAAGACCATCAAGTCAACGGTGTTCCACCCACCATATTTAGATGTTATAACTCTGCAAGCAAAGGACTGGTGATGGATTGCTGATGGAGAGAAACATCTGCAGGACCCAATGGACATCATACAATGACAGGGGCTACGGAATAGAGATAAGTGACACACACACTGTCCCTTAGCCATAGTTGTTCCCCTGCACTCGACACTATACAACACACCACATATACACCATAATCCCTTACAATTCCAACACAACACAGCCTGTGCATGACAAAAACAGACATTGACATACATCTATAACACAGCATACACACACCATGGAAACTGCACCCACACACAACATAACCACAACTACCCACTCAGGTACACAATCACACATGCACAACTACACACGTCATGATAACGTCCACCACACAACAACAACACTCACCTAAATGTGTCATACGGCAACACAACACACACAACATTGATCTCACATGGAAGTTACACACTTACAGACACAACCACATCACCCACTCCTGCTGCCTCCACCTCAATCAGCCAATCCACACACACACATACATGTACTGACTCACATACACAACAGAGAGCACAAACCTACCTGTACAGGTCCCCTTGCAATGCACACTTGGGCACCATCATCCAGTGGGTGTGTACCATCATTGTGGTGCCAGCATTCATCTGGCAATGAATAATGACACCACAATGACAGTTGTGTATGTGTGCAATATGCGTTGTGCCAGTGTGTCCCGAGCCATGTATGACACCATTGTGTACCCCACATATGCATATCACAGTAATTTTAAATTATTACTGTGACGTATACGTCTGCAGTGGTCCAGCCTCCAGTGCAGTGCCCACCCAACGTACCCAGGCAATGCAGCAACCCTACCTTTGAGTCTGACAACGGGAAGGGGGTCATGTTTTCTCTGTTGGTCAGTGGCAGCAGTGACAGCAGGTTTTGCCCAGTCGTGTCTGGTCCAAGATGAGGATGGAATGGGGAAAAAAGGTGAGTTTTCACCCCTTTCCCCCATTCCGCCAACTCGGACATGGTGGTCAGACCGCGACTTTTTTCTTGGCGGTAAGCCACATCCAAATCTGCATGGCTGGAAGCATGGTTGGGATCCCGCTGGCAACCACTTTTCTCTCTCCTGCTTTGATGCAATCGTTTCTTGGTGGAGGCTATGATTTGAATGCTGACTTTGTCTATGGGACCGCAAACCTTTAAAAGTGGCAGGCAGGCAATCACGGCGGCGGGTGGGTTTTCAGTCGAAAAGTCGACAGCAGGAGCATTACCTCCAACATCTAAATCAGACCACATGTGTGTCTTTTAATCACCCGTGCCGCTGTACCATCACTAATGTTTTTACTATGTCTGCAATTTATCATCTATCTTTGTGGTTTTGGCTACAGTTTCTGAGACACTTGATCCTGAGGAAATCTTACTCCCCAACTGAGAACCTGTCGCTCCACAGAGAAAATATCTGGAGTATCCTGAGATAAAGAAACCTATGATTGATCTCCCCACCACATAGTTTTGAGAGGCATCCCCCTATACCTTTCAGAGCAGGCCAGGATTGTGACAGCAGTTATACATGTTTGGGTGAGGTAGCTGCACCCTCTCTGTTGCCCAAGCTAGGTGTGTGTGAGCTTTAGACTTTCTGACACTCACGCTTGCATATCATGTTAATCATTATATGGGAAGCAGCGCATAAGGGGGAATTAAGGGCTAGTGGAAAGGGAAAGGAATGCAGATTTTAAGAGGTACTTAAAATACAGTGGAGCATATTTACAAGAAATGGCACAGCGCTGCTGCTGCAGCAACATTGGCAGTGCCACGCTGCGTCACTTCTAAAACACAGGGATGAGCCGTATTTACTAGACTATGGCGCTTCCCTGTGTTTCCCCCTGCACTGGCGCTAAATAAGCTGCCGAGCGCCAACACAGCCACCCTTTCGCCATGGTGTAAGGATGGCTGCAATGCGGGGGAGATTGTTTTTGTGCCAGAAGGTATACCTTCCGGCACAAAACAATATTCAATGGTGATTTGCTCTTTTTATGTGTGCCGCAGAATGCATCACACATAGAAAGAGCAAAAAACTAGGAGAAATGAAAGCATTTCTCCTCGTTGCGCCATTGGCTCTGCCTCAGGTTTACAAAATCTCGTGAATCTGGGGCAGCGTCAAAATGCAATGGGTGTTGCTCTGGAACACCCATAGCAACACTCATTGCAAGCACTTTCCACCCAAAGTGCTGCGTATGAAAGGGCCGTATTTACAGGGTGGCGTTAAGCCACAACAAGTGACTGAATGCTGCCTTCTAAATACGGCGCAGTGCACAGCGCCACCGGAGTGTCACAAAAAGTGAGTGATGCTCCAGTGTCGCTAGGGGCTTGTAAATAAGCCCCAGTATTTTGTAAAATAACCATGTTTTAAGACTTTCAAAATACAGACCAGAGTGTGTGCATATGTGTTTTTGTCAGAGTGAGTATTTAAGAATCCCAGGCGAAATCGAATCGACATCTCAGAATACCCTACTTAAAGCTCCCATACCCAACTATTTATTAAATAATACATTTATAAGGGGTTTGTAGTACCCCAAACACGCCCCCTTGAAACTGCACCTCTGGCGGTGCCTGCTGTCCTCCCCTTGTAAATTAAGTTCACATGCTTGTGGAAAAGTGGGTCCTTTTGTTATTTATGTTTTTTGTGAAAGTTTACAAACCTTATGTGACTAGGTTTTGCAACCTGCTGACAGACATCAAATAGTGTGCTGCCTGTGTTGCTTCCGCTCGACATGCCCACTTATTTAAAGAAAACACTTTTCCGCGTGTTATTTTCTTACTTGTTACCAATCCAACTTTGATTGCTAACTAAAAAGAAAATAGGCATTTTTGTAGGAGCACGCATGCGTGGTGTATGCACCTACAAAATGACGCGGGTGGCCACGTTGAAGGTTTTTGCTTTTAAAACTTACCCATGCTGCACAACATCACTGATGCTGTGCAGCATGGCCAAAAAACACTGGCAAACCAGTAGGTTACAATGGTGAGATCTATAGGCTTTGTTAATCCCTGCGTTTTTTTTACGAAGGTAACCATTGCAGTTCCGCCCAACCTCGAAGCTGATAATTCTTTTGAAATCCATCACAACCTGGCATTTCGGCTAACTGTTTGTCCTTATTTGCGTAGGCTACTTATCCACATAATCGAGATAATCTTTTAGGGGGTGTTAGAAATCGCGTAAATAAAATAATCCAACCTGTAAAAATGTGCTTCAAATAAAGGGGTAGTTTCTGAGTGTACTGGAACTGGAGATTAGCAACTTTCTCAAACACAAGACACTGGAGCATACATTATTAAATAATATTGTGGCAAATACAGTAAATCATAAAATACTGTGCCTCGCTGTGTGACTTGTTAATGGATAATCAACTAAGCACCTTCCCCAAAAGCGCTTCCACGCTTTCACTTCCGCTCTTTCACTTCCATATCGCGCCTCTAGATGAAACACAACTTCTGCTTTGCATTATAATGGGAGCAACAATATACAAGCATTAAAAGTGTTTTACTTTTAGTTTATCTGGTGCTAACAAACACAGGTTTTATGGGAAGTAATGATAACACATTACTAAATGGCAAAATAGTTTTTAAAGTATGGTAAAGCGATTACCCCACATGTAACATATTATCACCCTGTGACCTTCTTTAATCAAGGGACTCAGTATTAGGATTTAACAAGACCACATCCACAACCCTTCTCGCTGTAACTCAAGATGTATTTATCTAAAGACGGTTTCCTGGAATGATGAATTAATAGCAGCCAAAAAGAGGAGAGGGTACCAGATAGGCTTTGATTTGAATGTTCTCATCATGCTAGCCTTCCATGGACTGGGCCGCACGCCACAATATTAATGAAGTTAGTCATCATTCTGCACGATTCTCTCATTATAATAACTACAGTTTTCTTCCTGCATTACATGGTCTGCCAATTGTGATGCAAATGTAGTAACCTGGCCATCTTTGAATACGTGCTATATACGCTGCTGCCTCGGTTCCAAGCGCTGTACTATACTGTGGTGCCCATACAAACCTGGGTGTCGCAATAACGAATGGATCAGAGCTTTCCTACACCTTGGAGTTTTCACCCGGTATATATTGTACGACTTAAACATTCTGATATTTACTGTGTGAATATCCCCTATAAATAGCGAGGCATGCTGATTTTGCAGCAGAAAGTACCAATATTAACAATGTATTCCTCATTTTAATGGCGAAAACTCGTAATAGGTGCTATTTATTGCACAGGTTAAATACCAGAAAAATTATTGGTTTTTATTGGGTGCAATAAATAGCACCTGTTACTCTGAGGTACTTATCATAGAGGCGTATCTGCACCAAGCCAAGAGCCCCATACTATCCTTCTTGTTGCAGTACCTGTGGTGTTGTCCATGAGGACCTGTACCAGCCTCCCTTTGAAGGAAGGTAGGACTGCTACCAACTACCACCAGACCAGAGTCCTCTGAGCTCCACCTCCCCCATGTGACCTCTCTGGTCTAGTAGCAACACATCTGTCAACACTGTCCACTTGTGGTGGGGAAGAGAGAGAGGTCTTCTGCTGGTTCAAATGTAGTTGAGCTGCTACCATTGCAGATCTATTGCAATCTCTGCCTAAAACTGAATAGGATCTGACATGTTCCCTTGATGCTGGACCCACTAAGACTTCAGGTTCTACTGCAGAGCCCACATATGTCGCCTGACATAGTCGACAAGCAGGATGCTGGAGGCCAAGAGGAAAAGAAGCCTCAGAGCCTCTCTCACTGAGACCCAGGACCGACGCTGAAACATCAGGATCATAGCCAGAATGTCCTGTACTAGTTGTGATGAAGGGAAGCCCTCTACCACACCTTATCCAAGATGGTTCCAATGAAAGGGACCCTCTATGAAGAAGTAAGGTGTGCCTTTGGCTTGTTGATTGTGTCCCCTAGTGATGTTAGGAGGTTTGCTGTTCTTTGGCAATAGTCTACGATTGGCTGTGTCAGCCTGCCTTCAACTGCCAGTTGTTGAATTAGGCAAAACCTAATTTTCCCAAACTCTGAATATGTGCCATGACCACCAACGTAACTTTCATGAACACCCATGGGGTATGGATGAGGAACAGGGGGAACTAAGCTGATATAAAACCGCAGGTAACATCTGTGGGATTGCAGGATGGATACATTAAAATATACATTTTTCTGGACCAGGGCTACTATCCAGTCGCCTGAATCTGAACAGAGAACACCTGTGCCTGGTAAGTATCTTGAATCTGTCCAAGAGAGCCCCTTCCTCTTTCAACAAAATGACCAAGTGCTCCTCTAAAAGCCACTCTGATGTGGCTGGAAGATGTGGCAGTTCAGAAAGGAATGGAAGGGATTAGCACTTTTGAAGGAACTGGAGAATCCATTTGTCAGATGTGACTCTTTGCCCATCCTTGCTGAAAGTGTTGCATCCGCCATCCTGCAGGGTGGCTGTGTGCCACTAAAGTAAAGTAAAAATGGCTCAGAGGCTGATGCCGCAGGGTTGGAGGGGCTGGTATGGTTGCTCTCCTTGATGAAGTGCACATAGTCTGCCCAGACCTCGTCCCTGGCTCCAAAAAGACTAGAATGCCTGCGGCAGAGGCAAGGGGCCCAGAATTTCCTGTATGCCAACTCATTGTGGCATCCCTGAAAGGGATGACATTACTGGAAAAAATGGCTAGAAGGTGCCAAAAGGCCAATGAATGCGCTGGGGAAAAGACCCCTGCTTGGTGACAGACGTGCACTCCTGCCCTGAGTGACCCCATTGCATTATTATCAGGACCACTGGTAATAATATTTGGCCATGATATAGGCCTGTCTCATGGTAACCTGGTCTTTTTGGACTGAGGCCAGTGCACCAACTGCTACCCTCATGATGGTAGAGAGAGTTGTCCTTACCAGGAGTTAAGTGACATGAGCATGGGGGTGGTGACATACTCATTTTGTGGCCAGTAGTAATCATTAGTGTGAACGGGCCTTTTTACATGTGACACTGGAATTCTTCCTTCTGGCTTGCTGATGTATAGTTCTGTGGCTGTGTACTTGAGTCACCTTGGTCTGCATGGACTGTGTGTAGTGCCAGACAGCATGTAATACTTCCATGCATACGCTTAGATGCATGTGCATGCCTCTGAATGGTACATGACACGGATGTTTAGGTTCCAGTTTGAAAACAAAAAGGCCTGGAGGGGTTAGTGAAGGTGAGGACTGCACCCCCAAAACAGAGGATGTGGGTTGCTTACATTCCTGAGGGCTCTGTGGGAACTCACACTTACTGGAGGAAAGGAAGCAGAGTGTCCTCCATGCACACCAAAGGCCCCTTTGATTCTAGGAAGAGTTACTGATCAGTGGGGCATGGGTTCATTGTCAGGGAGATGGTGGGCCTGATAAGGTTGGCACTGTGTACTAAGGAATCTAAATGAAGGCTGATAATTATATCTGATCCCCAGTTCCTTCCATGGCCTGTGTCATGGGTCATTTAGAAGTGGATCCACCTCTGCTGTGGCAGATTGTCCGTTTGACAATGGGTAGTGAGGAGGAGAGAGGACATCAAAGAAGCTGACACTCATAACCCGAATTTCGAAGATTCAGACACCTAAATCGCATTTGTGTCTGGATCTGAACTATAGAGGATCCCAGTGAGTGAAGTGCGAGACACTTGGTCAGGTTGGGGCAATTGCCTGGTGGTGACCACTGTGAAGTAAGGGTGTCGTCCTTGTGCATTGTCTATCAGCGACCCTCTATGATAGGTGGGAGCCACCATGATGTAAGGGCGGTCGCCCGTGGGAAAGAGCTAGCCACTGATCCCCCCATGCATCAGGTGGAGGGCTGCTATGGAATCTGGACAGTTGCCCGAGCCTATCACCCAAGATGCTATGAAGAACACTTATTTTTGGCAAGGAGCAGTGGAGGAGGACATCCAGCACTGATGCAAGCACTCCGGAGACTGAAGGAGGCTTTATGTGTCATTGAGAAAAGTCTGCATGAGATCACAGATCCTAACCTTTGGGAGACCGGGGCCTGCCAAGATGCACCCCGGTCCTCCTGCATTTGCCGACTGCCATCAGGTCGGGTAAAACTGTTCAAGTACAAAACCCCTTCAGGTCTTCAGGGAGTGACAGCAAGATTTTGCCAACCATGTCCCAAAGGGCGTGACTATATTGGCCAAATAGGCAACTGACACTAATGGAACTCAAGGTTATGCTGGCAGATGAGATTATCTGGTTCCCAGATGCCTAGATTCTCTTTGATTTTTTTGTCCAGGTTGCTATTGGAAACTTGGCCCATCAACACTATACTTATCTGAGGAATCTCAGATCCTCTGGGGCAAGAAGAGTGCTCGTTGGTGGCAGTTGTTTAGCTTTTTAGCTATGAAACTTTGGAACTCATTACCTCCTTCTGTTTGACATTCCTCTCTGGAACTCCTCTTTAGAAAAAGATTGAAAAGTTGGCTGTTTAAGTAGAATTGAACTGATACTTTCTGTGAGTGTGCAGCACATGGGATCCTGGACTGCAGCGCTGGGACACTTCGTTTTGAAGTAGCTACGTGCTTTATAAGCTTCATTATTGATATTTATCATTATTATAAGTCTCTCTGGAGTCAGATGTTGAGTTTGAAAATTGGGGTTGCCTGCTGCTTGTCTATGGCACCTTGCAACCTGTCTGTGTACTGGGGGGAAAGAAAAAGGCTTCTTTCAAGTGTCTTATCAATGTGACTTGGTTGAAAGTGAGAAAAGGTTCAGAAGAGGACTGCCGAGGCTGTCATACGTCTGTGAGTACATTGGTTTTCACCACCACAGAAAGGGGTTGTAGTTGCATGTTTAATCATCGTAGCAAAGGAAGCAGTTTCTTCTGTTGTTTGTGGAGAAATCAACCCAGGCCACTAGTCTCCTGCAAATAGGTGTAGAAATTGTTGTCATCTTCAGGAGGGGGCACTCTGCTCCATTGTCATCTCTGAAGGATGTCTGGCACTGATCATTGGCGGGGCCAAAACATTGGTGGCACAGCTGAGAGTGGTTTTGTGGCAGAGGCAGTATTCTCTCTGAATCTGACTGGATATGGTGCATCAAATTGGATTCTGGACATGACCTTGGTCGAGGCTGAGATAAATTTGACTCAGAGGCGGAGCACTGGCAGCGTCAGGGCATGTGTTGAAGTCAAAAGGACTGGCACAGATTTTAGCTTCAGAGTGGAAGTCAACACCAGTACCCAAAGCAGGTTCCAGAGTCACAGAGGGTGCCACAGATGGATCGCTGCCGGTAACATGACTGAAGGCCCTTGAAGACCTTGCACTTTACATGGAACCAGAAAAGTGCTAGAGATGTGCAACATGATCTCCTTAAAGACATTGATTTGTTGCAACATTGCTGATGACCAGGGAACTCGGGGTGCATCTGGACCAACTGTGCAATCTGCTCTTCTCTGAATCGGAAGAGAGACCAAGTGGCATGTTGACATACGTATGACTTTTCTGGAGACAGAGAGTGCCAGGATTGGGGATGAGTCCTGCTTGGCTTTTTGTGTTTCTTGGAATTTGATTTACCCCAAGACTTTGACCGTGAATGGGACCTATCACTGCAAGGCCCCCAGGAGTGGGACCAGGTCCATTCTCTCGACTTCAAACAGAATAAGGACTTGCACTGCACCTTCCGGTGTTCATTTGATTACAGCTTCGCTTCATGTTTCCAGATTTCCTGTAGATTCCTGAGGGCTCATTCCACACACGACTTGGAGTTGTGTCCCAAGCTCAGACAACAAAGGTATACCTCAAGTGGGTGTGTCACACACATTTGTTTGTAACAGTCCCAGGATGGGTTAAATGCTGCAGTTCTTTTAAAAAACAGAGGGGCATATTTACAAGAAAGTGGTGCATCGGTCCCGATGCACCACTTTTCTTGCGTGGCCCCTGCCCCACTTAACAACATCATGGGTGAATCATATTTACAACACAGCGCACCATGGAAGGAAAATAGCATCAACATTTTTTATGCTATTGTGGGGATTTGCTGCACTAGCATAAAAAATGTTGACACTAGTGCACCAAAGCACAGGGAGGCCCATTGATTTAAATGGGCGTGTCATTTTAATGCCTGCAGGCGTTAAAAATTACACAAATAATGGTGCAGTGAAATGTTGTAAATTTCACTGCACCATTTTTTCAGGCCTCCCTGCTTGGAAGCGCCCCCCTTACATACATTATGCCTGATGCAGGCATAATGTGGCACAAGGGTTTATAGAGTGGTGCAATGCAAGCATTGCTCCACTTTGTAAATTTGGTGCAGGAGAAAAGCCTCCTTAACACCGCCTTAGCATGAAAAAATGATGCTAGGGCAGCACAAATTGGTGCTAGGGGCTTGATAATATGCACCATAGGTCCCTTGCACCCTCGTTGAGAATCTTTGAAGAACAAATCTTGGCAAAACGCTCTGGATCCATGTTTGATGGCACAGAAGGAAAGGAACTGACGTCAGAGCACCGTGAAGGCAATTATAAGCAGCTCTGTTTTTCACTTCCATACAGAAGGTAGTCAGTGCCAAGTCACACGTTGTCACTTTCTGGCACATGAGAGCACTGCTGTGTAAAGGCTTCCAGATCCATTCTGGACCTGGAGATATTCTAAAGGTGTGAAGTCTGGGGTTAGAAGTATCAATCAGAAATGTACACAGTATTTAGCATGAAAATATGTCACTGCTCCAGCATTCTGAACATAAATTGGATACCTCTGATGTAAACAAATGTTCCATCTGCAGTAGATTAATATCTTTGGAGTTACATGAAACAGGTGATGCGGAGATGGAAGAGCTTCTGTCAATGTATTATCATTTGCAAAGTACAGGAAATAAATTACATAGCTCTCATCCATAATAATTAAGCATATTTGAAAAGGTATATTTATTCTTCATTCAGGTTATCCAGCTGATATGATTTGAGAAAGGATTTGAGAAAATAAGGAACTGAAAAAGCTCTTCTTCAGTTTCATAATTTATTTACTGTTTCAGTGAATGGGGATATTTTGTTTTGTAGTATGACAATGAATGTGTCCACCTTGGGCTGTGGAATGAATGTTATTCATGAATGTTACTGTATTTGTTTACTTCTCATCTTTTGTGTTTTTGAAGGCACGTGTTCAGCACTAACGTTAAGGGTTCCAGCGCACACTGTCCATGGCATTGAGGGACAACCTCTGGTACTGCCCGTACACTACAACTTCAAGAGCCCCGCGTCCGGAATCCAGATCATTTGGCTGCTCGATCAGCCCCAGTCTTTTTCGAGATACCTGCTCACATCTGTCAATAAATCAGTGGTGCCAGATCTTGAATTTCAGCACAAGTTTACTTTGAGACCTCCCAATGCATCACTATTGATCAATCAGTTACATCTTAGTGACGAAGGCAATTACATTGTGAAGATCAATGTGGAGGGAAGTGGAACTATTTCAGCAAGCCAGAGCATCCAAGTCACCGTCAACGGTAAGAGCACATTGTGGCTTAAATTTTTACTTGTCCAGCTACATTTATTATAGGGCATCCAGTACAGAGACAAAACAGCCCTTTTTACCAAGTTCTGCATTGTTAACAAGCATCAACAACAGGCTTTCTAGTGTTTGATGATGTGACATCTACTGTGGCTTCCTTGATCGATGGTCCCTTTAATATGAATTAGGAACCATGTGCCCAGTTATGCCCCTCTGCCCATATCTACCTTCCTCCAGAGGTTAGGTCAGATATTTCATGGTCTCGAGTATTTTATGCACTCATTGCTGTTCCCGTGAATATTGTCATTAGCTTAATTTAACACAGAAGAAAACAGGTGATTGTCTGTAGGTTCTTAAATTAGGCTAAATAAACCGGCTGTGACTGCACCGTGTGGTTGGACAAACTGGTCGTTGTTTATGACTAGAGATGAAATCCCAGGTTGGAGTGCATTTTACAAGATCTGCCCAGCTGCAAGGTACACGTCAGTAATTCACTGAGGGCTACGTTGCAACTGCTTAAGTAGCTGTGCTTGCATGACCTTCACAGTGTAAACAACGACATAAGCATTCCACACTCCTGCACAACAAAACTTTCCCGATTCCACAGTCATTCTGTGGTCGCCAGTCTTGCCAATTCCACTGTTATTTTGGTCGCCACATTTTTCTACGTAAGTCTCTGGTATCTTTAGAGGAGAATACGCTTTGCATGGCAATAGCCAATATGCGTTTAAACGCAGATTTAGACCAGCATGTTTACTTTCACACTAAATGTGTGGCGTAAAATTAGAGTGGCCAGGCGTCCCTGATGTGACAAAACAGTTAGGGGTTTTCACCAGCTACCCCTGCAGATTTTGACAAATGTAGCTCTTGCCCCGGTTTTGCCTCAGGGGGCAAACCCTGCTTGGTATTGGACACAATGGGGTGTCACCTTGCCTAAAAACATCAACCAGGGGCGTGGAATTGGGGGGGAGGGGGGGGGGCTGGGGGTGTTTGGGGTGTTGCACCCCACACATATATGTACTTTCTGGTAAATAGTTGTGTACCAGGCGCGGCCTGTCCTTTAGGGTGGAGGGGCCACACCCCCCCCCACACCTTTTGCCCCTCATGAAGAGTGTCTGTCAGGCTGAGCAAAGGTCAGCCTGACAGACAATCTTCATGTTCAGGTCAGGCAGCCAGGAGCAGACATGCACGATTTGCGCAGACTCCTGGCTGCCTGAGTTGAACTTTGCTGGGCTGAAGACGTCACAGCTACTATGGGCGTGACCTCCTCGGCTCAGCAAAGGTGCCTCAAGGCCCTCCCCCGGGTGACGAGGAAAGTGTCACCCATTGACTTCGACCAGGGCGCTTCAGGTTTAAGCCCTGAAGCACCCAGGGTGAGTGTCAATCAGTGACACTTTGTCACAGAGTGGGGTGGGGTCAGCAGTCTCACTGACCCCATCCCACTCTGTGACGAGGCTGGGAATTCTGCCTTCCCTCACCTGCTGACCTGAGGTCAGCCAGTGAGGGAAGGCAGCAGTCACAACCTTCTGGGACCTCTGAGGCTGAAGGTAAGTGTGTGTGTGTGTGATCTTTTTTAATGAATGTTTGGTGCATGCGTGTATGTTTGAATGTTGATGAGTGTTGTTAATGGATGTGCGTGCGTGCGTGTGTGTGTGTGAAAGTGTGAGTGTGCTTCCCGCCCACCCCCCTCTCCTATAACTGCCGGCCGACACTGTTGGGTACAGGTGCTTTCAGTCAGGTATGATGAGGTTTCTACCAAATTTCACCAAGAATATTTACATACAGAAGACTCGAACACTCGCTCCCTCTCTCGGTTTTGAAAGTCTTCACACATGCTTATTTTACAAAATATTAATAGTTTATCTAATTTAGGACCCCTACCAATCCTTATTCCTCTCCCTTTTCACTGCCCCTTAAGTCCTTCTCATGCTCTGTGCTTGTTGTAACATTTATTTTAATGTTATATTATTGTTGGAAAATCTGAAACTCAGACCCTCTCAATCTTACTGACCAAGCTACACCCATGACAACAACAAGCAAGGCGCCAACCACGGATCTAGGTGTTAGGCATAACTGATAAAGCGAGAGGCCGGCATCTCCTTGCAAACCATTACAGCTGGTTTCCGTCCTCCCTATTGCAGATATTATGAGGCTCCATATGTATAATTAGACAGTAGGCACAGGCAGCATACAGCGCCACATTCAATGGAAGAGGGCTTGCTGCTTAAATTAAGGAAACTCCATCAGTGTGCGCCTCGCAAGGGGTGTAATCTATCAGTGCGCAATTAATGAATGATTAATGCATTTTAGTGCGTTGATGTGGACACCACATTAAAATACGTTTCTAACCCTTGATGCGTGGTACTTGGCAGGGCTGTTTTAGAGAGGATAGACTGAAAACAGGGGGGTCAGGCTTTTATGTGCTCAGAGGCAGAACCAGTTAGCAGCTCTCATCCAAGCACAACTTAATTAACACCCGAGGCTGGATTTAACACTTGCTTTTAATTTAATTCCTTGGTGCATGTTGTCTGTGTTTTTTAATGTTGGTGCGTGGACGCAGTGTCATTTATTTAAGCTAATTTGCACCCCTCTGCTGATGTAAAAGTGTCGTCCTTCTTCTATGTTTGCTAACTGTTCCAGTTGTTGGATTTCAGAATCTGGTTACCTTATGTTAAGGTCTTTTCTTTTATCGCATAACTTCAGTTTACTTAAGTTCTACGAATTTTAGCCACGTTGCTTCTTTTGAGTCCTTCACACATTTATGTTAACCTTTAATGTTTGAAAAATCCACCTGCTCTTCTAGTGAGCCTCATGACAGAATTAGGATCTGCTGATAATTACGGTTGTGAGTGGAATTCAAGTACAACCCAATGTAATTAATTTGGCAGATTTCATGCAGTACTGCATATAAGGGGAGGACATGTGTTATGTTTTGTGTGACTCTGCAAAGTGCGCGGAGAAGCTACAAACTCAGAAGATTTTAGTAATGTCAAATGTTTTTGCTGATGTTTCCCAGATTGGAAATTGCCACGAGTTCAGGTCCTGAGGGGTTCCCTCAGTTTGTCACATTTCTGAAGTTGATAAAAATAATTACACTGATTTTTAGCAATAAAATATCTGTTGTCTGTCAATACTGCCAAGGCACTTACTGGGTGGGGTGTAGGGTGTCAGCTTGCACTTTAATACTATTTGTATTAATAGGATGGTCACAGGAAGGAAAGGTCGCTATATTTTCTGGTAGTTCAAGAGGAGGGTTATTTTCTCTGTGCAGAAAAATGTTGAAAAAGTTTGTTCGGCAAATGCAATGTTTTAGTGAACTTCGTTTAGCAAATGTTCGTTGGCGATTGACAGATTTCCAACTTTCAAACTGGATTTGTGAGTTGGGCCTATCATTTGAATAGAATATGTTAAAGCACGTATGCCCCAGACTCATCTTCATTTTGAGCATCAGTTTCTACTCTTGTCTATTTAAATATTAACTCCTTGCTGGGATGTAACTTGTATTGTTTAGGACAAATAATTATTAGAGGGTTTATATATAAAAAAAAAAGTGTTTACCGGTTATGCAAACAAAAACTCTACGTACCACCAACAAGCATTAACATGATGTGCCAAACTCACAACGAAATGTAAACATTTACACACTCAGCTTTTCACCTAAGCAGGGCTTATTGGTAAAGAAATAAATGCACGTGCCCAAAATATTCCTTAGAAGACTACCGCCCATAAAAACCGCTGGCACCTCCTACTTCCACCAAATGGCACTGCCAATTGCCTGCATGGGCAATGCCTGAATCCATATTGTAGTGTGCCAACCTGTCTTTATAAAAGATGGCACTACTGCCACACATGGATATATTCTACCTTACATAACCCTGCAATGCTGTCTCATGACATGGACGACCACACTATTTCAATAATAATGCAAGGGATGTAAAATAACTCAGCCTGACTTAGGCCCCGATTACATTTCGGCCAGTAAGCCTTTGGTGCAAATTCACATTCGTTCCCAAATTGGGATAACACATTGTGCCCGTTGAAGGAGCCTGTCACATGATTGGCAGCAGGTTATATCTGCTACAGATCATTGTTACATATTGCATGTGGCAATTCCAGGCCACCTGACCTGGACAAACTAGATACAAACAGGGTGTTATATGGGATTACAATGAGGAAACAAGTGAAAATTGCACGTCCACCAACTACTACATCCTGCGAGAGTGGTAATTGAGGATTTTTTTAATTATTATTTTATTTTTTAAAGATCTTTTTATATGAGAAATACTGCAAGGAAATCTCGAGATGGCCTTTGGGTGGCCTCATTGGCGTAGGAAGTGTGGGAGGCGCGGGGGATGTATCCCCCCCAGATTTTGGAGGGTGGGGGGACACGGGGGACGAAGGTGGGGGGGACAAGGGGACAAAAACATTTCCCCTCTCACTTCTGTTATTCAGAGGGCCATTAGCGCACAAAAGCGCTACTTATAACAGCCCTGTTGGGACCATCCTCCAATCTCATGGGAACAGAATGAAGGTGAGTCAGGAGGCCCCCTGTGCCCTCTGCCCTTTTGTTTGTCCTGTTCACAGCTGTGGGCATTAAGGGTGCTCATAAGAACAAAGGGCACGAGGAAAAAGAAGTTTTGGATGATTACTGTCCGCCTTGAAGAGGAGCACTGCAGGAGGCCTTCAAGAGGAGCTGCAAGACAATGAAGAAGATTTAAAGAGGAAACAGAGTCCCATTCACCCTGATGCCTGCAGGCTAGAAAGGAGACTGTGAAACACAATATTTGTATTTGCCTAAGATCACACCAATTGGTGAAACAGTGAAGTCGAGATTGAGCCCAGATTTGACCTTTTCACACAGCAATTTAGCTATTAGAAGGGTATATGTTTCTAACATTTATGTTTAATGCTTTGTTATCTAGGTAATGAAGGGCTTGATTACAGCGTGGCTAACAGGGAGAAGCCATATTTCATTTTGGGCCATTATGCCTAGCGTTATTTTTTATGTTGTTGTTATTGTTACATACTTCAGCATATTGAAGTACATTATCTTTTCTCTATCTTTTCTTCACTCTTCTCTGAAACAATCTACCCTCTGCCATTGCAACCTACACCACTTTTCTCCACTCTGTGCTATTCTATGCCACCGAAATCTATGCTGTACCACTCCACTCTACTCTGCAGCACTCTACACTATGCCACTGCAATCTATGCTTTCCACTCTAACCATTGTACACTACACCCCTGCACTCTGCCAGTGCACTCTTCACCACTTTACTCAAAACCAATGCATTCTATGCCACTGCACTCTATGCCAATCTACTCTGCACCACAGCACTCTATTCCACTGCTTTCAATGCCACAGTACTCTGCGCCACAGCACTCTATGCCACTCTGCAATACACCACTGTACTCTGCGACCCTCTAATCTGCAACATTGCATTCTCTGCCACTGAACTCCACGCCACTCTACTCTGCACCACTGCACTCAATGCCACTGTACTCTGTCCCACTGCACTCTCTTCTGCACCACTGCACTCTAATCTACTCTACACCACTCCACTGTAGGACACTTCACTCTACTTTGAAATCATCTCCTCTATGCCACTGCAATCTACGCAACTCCACTCTATTCTATGCCAGTCCAATCTACCCTGCACCACTCCAATATACCCTGCACCACTCCAATTTGCTCTGCACCGTTCTATGCTACTGCACTCTACATCACTATGCTCCACTCTGCAACAATCTACTCTTCATCACTATACTGTACCCTGCAGCAATCTACTCTATGCCACGGCACTCTATGCAACTCTATTCTACTCTGCAACACTGTGCTCTAAGCCACTCTTCTCTACTCTGCATCACTCTACATCACTGCACTCTACACCAATGCATTCTATGCCACTCTACACCACTGCCCTTTATGACACTCTACTCTGCAAAACTGCACTTTGCCACTGAACTATACTCCTCTCTACTCTGCACCACGGCACTCTACTCTGCATCACTCTACATCACTGCACTCTACACCAATGCATTCTATGCCACCCTACTCTACACCACTGCCCTTTATGACACTCTACTTTGTAACACTGCACTCTGCCACTGAACTATACTCCTCTCTACTCTGCACCACAGCACTCTACTCTGCACCGCTCAACTATATGCCACTCTACTGCACTCTACACCAAAGCACTCTGTCACTGCACTCTATGCCAATCTACTCTGCACCACAGCACTCTATTCCACTGCTTTCAATACCACTGTACTCTGCACCACAGCATTCTATGCCACTGCACTCTATGCCACTCTACAATACACCACTTTACTCTGCGACCCTCTAATCTGCAACATTGCACTCTCTGCCACTGAACTCCACACCACTCTACTCTGCACCACTGCACTCAATGCCACTCTACTCTACACCACTCCACTGTAGGGCACTTCACTCTACTTTGAAATCATCTCCTCTATGCCACTGCAATCTACGCAACTCCACTCTATGCTATGCCAGTCTAATCTACCCTGCACCACTCCAATGTACCCTGCGCCACTCCAATCTGCTCTGCACCGCTCTATGCTACTGCACTCTACATCACTATGGTCCACTTTGCAACAATCTGCTCTTCACCACTATACTGTACTCTGCAGCAATCTACTCTATGCCACGGCACTCTATGCAACTCTATTCTACTCTGCACCACTGTACTGTAAGCCACTCTTCTCTACTCTGCATTATCTGCATCACTCTACATCACTGCACTCTACACCAATGCATTCTATGCCACTCTACACCACTGCCCTTTATGACACTCTACTCTGCAACACTGCACTCTGCCACTGACCTATTCGCCGCTCTAATCTGCACTACGGCACTCTACTCTGCACCGCTCAACTATATGCCATTCTAATGCACTCTACACCAATGTACTATATGCCACTACACTCTATGCCACTCTACTCTGCATTACTGCACTCTACACCAGCCTACTTTACTTTGCACCACTCCACTCTACCAAGCACAGCATCATTCTATGACACATCACTCTGCCCCACTGCACTCCGCACCACTGCAATCTATGATGTGCCACTCCACTCTGCTCCCCTCTACTCTTCGCCACTCTACGCTACTGCATTGTACGCTAAACCAGTGCAGTCTTTGCCAATGCACTCTACACCACTTTACTCAAAACCAATGCACTCTATACCACTACACTCTACACCAATCTACTTTGCACCACTGTAATCTATGCCACTTCACTCTAGACCACCCAACTCCACTCTATGACACTTCACTCTGACATTACACTCCATGATACTAGACTCTGACACTCTATTCCATTAAACTCTAACACTTTCTCCACTCTGTAACTCCCTACACAACTCCCTATACGCCACTCCATTCCACTTTACTCCACTCTATGCCACTCCACACCACTCTATTCCACTTCAATCTACAATACTCTACTCAACGCCACTGCACAACCCTCTATGCCAGTCCACTATACAACTATGTACTATGCTCAACAACACTCTACCCAACTTTCTCTATGCCAGTTCACGTTACTTTACTTCACTCTACTCCAGTACACTCTTCTTTATGCCTTTCCACTCTACGACACTCTGCCACTCCACTCTATGACACTCTATTACACTGTGACACTATCTACACTCTACTACAACTTTATGGCATTGGCGCTTGATTAGAGATTCAGATCTCCATTGATTGCCTTCTCACTCATGATACGTGAGTCAGATTTATCTTTGCCGTTTTGGTTACAAGCACTCTGTAACCCTTTTAACTCAAGCTTAACGAAGGCTTAGGATGATCCTGATACTTATTTAGGGGATCGAAATATCGTCGGCCAAAGTACCTTGACTTGAATTTGTGATATTGTACATAGGTTGGCATAAGCATAGGTACTATGAGCTAATTACTTCTTGATTCACTATTTGAGTCATTCTTGTAAAAGTCGGTGTATAAGAGCTTGTAAATCATTATTGTGGATGCTAACCTTGTAGGAAAGTAGCCTCTTTCTAGCTCGGTTACCCCCACATTTGGCCTGTTTGCCAGTGTGTTTGAGTGTGTCTACTGGGATCCTGCTAATAAGGACCCCAGTAGTTATACTCTTTCCCTTAAATTATGGTTGTTGCATACTGGTAACCCAGTATTTCACCCAAAATTGGCATACTGGTGCCCCCTTATAAGTCCCTAGTATATGGTACTTAGGTACCAGGGCATTGGGGTTCCAGGAGATCCATATGGGCTGCAGCATTTCTTTTGCCACCCATAGGGAGCCCATGCAAAGGCTTCTGCAGGACTGCCATTGCAGCCTGCGTGAAAAGGTGCATGCACCCTTTCACTGCCAGTTACACTGCACCAGGTCACTTATAAGTCACCCCTATGGCAAGCCCTGCAGCCCTGAGGGCAAGGTGCAGAGTACCTGTGTTTGAGGGCACCCCGGCACTAGCAGAGGTGCCCCATGACCTCCAGGACCATTTTCCCAGACTTCATGAGTGCGGGGATGCCATTTTACACGTGGACTGGAAATAGGTCACTACCTATTCCAGCTACATAATGGTAACTCCGAACATAGGTATGTTTGGTATCAAACATGTTTGAATCATACCCCAAGGCTTTTGCAAGCATTGGTTGTATGTTTTCATGCACTCTGGGGGCTCTTTGGAGGACCCCCAGTATTGCTAGTCCAGCCTTCTGAGGTTTTCCAGGCAGCCCCAGCTGCTGCCACCTCTCAGACAGGTTTATGCCCTCCTGTTGTTGAGCAGCTCAAGCCCAGGAAGGCAGAACAAAGGATTTCCTTTGGGAGAGGGGTGTTACACCCTCCCACTTTGGAAATAGCTGTTACAGGCTTGGGAGGGGTAGCGTCCTTCCCCAGGCCACTGGAAATGCTTTGAAGGGCACATTTGGTGCCCTCCTGGCATAATCCAGTCCACACCGGTTCAGGTACCCCCAGTCCCTGCTCGGGCACGAAACTGGACAAAGGAAAGAGGAGCGACCACTCCTCTGTCCATCACTACCCCAGGGGTGGTGCTCAGATGTCCTCCAGAGGGTCCCTGGGTTTCGCCATCTTGGATTCCAAGTTGGCAGCGATCTCTGGGAGCATCTGAGTGGCCAGTGCCAGCAGGTGGCGTCAGAGCCGTCCCCTCATAGGTGCTTATCTGTTTAGCTGACCAATCCCCTTTTCAGGGCTATTTAGGGTCTGTCCTTTGGGAGGTTCTTCAGATTCAGATTGCAAGACTCCAGCAGGAATCCTCTGCATCCGTTACTTTACCTTCTCACCGATAAAACTGCATCTGGACCCTCCAGGAACTCCAACAACTGCAACAACGAAGCAGAGACGACTTCTGCAACATTGTATCTTCAGCTCTTGCCAGCAACTGTTTCCCGGTCGTGCATCCTCAGAGGACAGCCTGTCTTCAGCCTGCACCAGAAGAATCAACGAATCTCCCTTGGACTGAAGGAGTCACTCCCATGCTTCAGCAGGCACCTCTCTGCAACGATGACCATCTGCGTGGGTCCCCTCTCCTGACGAGTTGCATGGATTCTGCATCACAGGTGGTGGACTGAAGTGGTCCCAACGGTCTTGACGTCCTACTGTCCAACTTTGGTGGAGGTAAGAGCTTGCCTTCCCACGTAAGACAGTACCTCTGTGCACCACGTGTTTTTCAGTTGCCTAGGCTTGTTGGCATCCTTCTATGAAATTCTTTGTGCACAATGTAGCTCCGGCCCCCAGCACTCCTTCCTGCGATGCACAGCTTCCTGAGTGGTTCTCTGGCAGCGTGGGATCCTTTGTTTGTGTACTGCGTGGGCCTCCTTTTGCAACTCCTTTGTCCCCGTGCTGGGGGACTCATGTGTGCGCTGGCTGGTCTTCTGTGGGCTCTCAGAGTTGCTGAGAGCCCCCTCTGACTCCTCCTCCTGGGTAGAGTCCACCAGGTCCCTGCTGCTCCTGGTCAGTGCCATTTTCTGCTAACTGTGAGCTTTGCGTGTCCCAAGGCTTGTTGTCGGAATCCAGCGATGCAAACCAGACTGCAATCATCCATCCGGTGTGGGATATCATCTGCACCAACCAGGAACCCGCATCCATTTTCTTGGGTGCAGTACAGACTGTTGTTCTTCACCAGAGGTTCTTCTTTTGCACCTTCATTCGGGTTAGCAGGGGCTCCTGTCCTCCCTGGACTCTTCTGTGCTTCTTGGACCTAGTCCCATTCTTCCACAGGTCTTTAGGTCCAGGAATCCACCCTTTGTGTCTTGAAGTATCTTCTGGTTCTTTCATTATCTTCTTTCTCGTGTTCATGTGTGTTCTAGGAAAGTTACTGTGATTTACTCCTGCTTTCCTGGGCTCTGAGGTGGGTTCTATTACTTACCTTTAGTGTTTGCAAATACACCCAGCGACCCTCTACACACCACACTTGCCTAGGTGGGAAACCGACATTCGCATTCCACTTTCTTAGTATATGGTTTGTGTTTCCCCCAGGCCCATTTCCAACTATTGTGATTTTCACTAATTGCACTGTTTTTATGCCTATTTCTGCATACTAGTGTATATAATTTGTGTATTACTTACCTCCTAAGGGAGTATAGTCTCTATGGTATTTTTGGCATTTGTGTCACTAAAATGAAGTACCTTTATTTTTGTAACACTGAGTATTTTCTTTCATGTGTGTGAGTACTGTGTTACTACAGTGGTATTGCATGAGCTTTGCATGTCTCCTAGTTAGGCCTTGGCTGCTCATCCACACTACCCCTAGAGAGTCTGGCTTCTAGACACTGCCTACATTTCACTAATACTGGATAGCTGGACCTGGTATAAGGTGTACGTACCATAGGTACCCACTACAAACCAGGCCAGCCTCCTCCAAACCACTGTGCTATAAAGGTTACTTTTTACATTTTTCTTGTTATTGGTGACATTGAGTCATCCAGATAACTTGTGTAATGCCCGAATACCAGTCTTTCTTGATTTCCCCTGTTGATGTTTTTCCACTACATTTGATCTTTCATATTTTGATTGAATAAATGCATGAAACATTCAATTTGCACACTACTTTAATATCATTGTTTATGGGAGTGGTGTTGCATTTTATTCAAGGGACCCTTGTTCCTTTAAAGTTAGTTTACTGCTCCACTCTAGGACACTCTACTTACTCCATGACACTACGCCACACCAGTCGATGACATTGGCAAAGGCAATAGAACTTGCATAGGCGAGAACTATTGGCTTTGCCAATGCTTGTTTATAAGGTATGAACTTCAAGGTGACTTGCAATATCCTTATGTACGCATGGGGTATTTTACCCCATATAATACATGATCACACCATCAACTTTCCCACAAACCACTTAAAACCTTAGTGCATAGCTTCTGTCATTCCAAGCTATTAAAGTAGAGAAAGAAAAGCAACATTCCATTTGTTGCTTTAAACAGCTGCATTAATTATGCTCTGTGACCTGATCTGCCTTTTACCTTGGCTGCTGGCTCTCGCAGAAGGCATTGCAATGTCAGAACTCGACTGTAATAACCCTATCATAGTCATTTTCTAATGTCTTTTCTTTATAATCAGTGAATGTCTTTTCTTTATACACAGTGACTTGATGCATCACAAACAGCCGATTCTAAAGAAATTAGTGACTGCAGTTTATACAGAGATTAGACAATCCATGTTTATATAGCTTGTAAATCCAAGAGCGTCTTCAGTTGAAATGCTTCTAGTTATGACTGATGTGGAGCTGAGCTTCCCAAGATCACACACAGGAGTAGAAGTGTTATTAGAACTGTGGTTTCCGAGCACAGTTTACAACTGTTGTACCTAATCGCTTTTGATCTCTCCAGTGCGTTTCCAATTGGCATGAGACGAGGGGCATGATGGGTGGGCAGCGCAATGGGTATGTTCTTCCTTTTTATTCTCCTACCTTGATTTGCTTGGTGCATGAAAATGCAAGGTTAATCAACATGTTATTTTCACATTTGAGCTAATTGCTTTGTGAATGTAAATAACAATAATACTTTCAGACTATGAAAACATGCCTTCCTTTATCCCTATTTCACTTCCAATATATATGATTGTGTATATTTATCGGAGCCTGCAGTTCGTAAACAACAAGCGATTTGTATAGGGTTGACTGAAAGTCCCCAAGGCTGTCCCTGTCCCCCCCAGAAATGTATTGTCTCCCACGCCCCTGGGTGGCCTTCTGTTCCGTTTTGGCCTTTTACCTCTGCGGCGCAGAATGGAATGTGAAGGATGCGCTGACCAAGAAATTGCGTACTAAGGAAAACTACTCGTAAACTGATTGTTTGCGGGGGGAAAGGATGGGGAGTAGTTAAGGTAGTGGCATCGAAGTGTGAGGCGTTGTTTTAGTTTGCATAGCGGGTTTGTTAATCCCGAAAGAGTGACATTGAAGGCAGAGGTAATTTAGAGGATAGACTAGTGTTTCAATCTTGAGTCAACATTTGAGATGAGGAGTGTCTCGATTCGGCACTCAATAAACCTGAAGAGATTAGTATCTCTTCAAGAAGCAGCCTTAACGGTAACGGTTCTGAAGCCACCCGAGAAGAAATAGTGTTTCTTGAATCGGCATTGAGGAGATTAGTGTTTCCTCACGAAGGTGCATTAGCTGTAAATTTAAAGCAGCCACAAGGAACATTGCCTTCCTCTTGACAACGAAATTATAGAGACAAATCAGAAAGAGAAGTATTACAAAAAAACGTATTTACCTGAATGAAAACGGCCCTATTCCACATCCAGCATTCATAGTTGGCAGAAGATTTCCCGAAGACACGCAAGTACTCTCTGTCGAGAAAATAATTACATTGCATGAAATAAATGTTTTATAGACTCAACTGTGAAAAAAAGATAAATTACATATATGCGGATTATAAACTGTGAATGCAATTGTTGACAAAGATACAATAGGAACAGGTCAGAAGGTGAATTGCAAAATACATACAATCGAAGAGAAGCTATTGCCTTAGTGAAAAGGGGTATGCAGAGTTTTAGAGGACCGATTCTTACACATATATATAAGAAGTAATTAATAGATTGGGTGATGAAGAAATTATTTGTGAATATGTTTTACAGTTAAAGACTCTGCACCAGGGCAATCATCATGTGCAACTAGACAGAAGAACAGAACAAAACTGAGTGAGAGAGGAACTCGAACACATGAGAAGGTAGTCTCTTCTTTTTCTCCCCATCCCCTTTCTCCCCTTGGGGCATTCGGTGTTTCCAGTAAAAGAGACAGGTGGGGTGAGGTGCCCCGAGAGGGGCATTGGGACCAGTCATCTTTCTGCTCCCGTGCAAGCCATAGATAAGAGTTAAGCCCTCTTACAGGTTTAGATCAATTACATCCCACATTTTTAATTGACACCATTTAGCAGAGGGCCCTATGCTACTCCCACATAGATCATTCAGACAGGCAACCACCGACTCCCAAAAGTGTTGTATCGCCTGGCAGCTCCATATGATGTGGTAGAAGGTCCCTATCTAGCAGCACAGCCCACATTAGTCACCCTACCCATTTTTACTATGGTGGTACATGCAAAACGGCCTGTGGAGAATATTTAGTTGCACTAGGCGAACCCCAAACTTAATGGCCACCTCCATGGGGACACCAGGACTTTAAGCCACTCATCATCCTCTAGACCGCGTCGGTTGAGCTCCCATTGTCCCCTCAAGTGTTTTAGAGTAACTGGTGAGTTGTTGCTCCGCTTTTGAGATGTGAGGGAGGTTGCCTTAGGGGGCATGTGGTCATCCAGCAGCCTGTCCTCCATGGGCTAAGACTCAGGGTGTTTGGCTGCTTAAGGGAGTGCCGCTTGGAGTACGTGTTGTATCTGTAGGTATCAATAGATTTCAGTGAGGGCTAGCTGGTACTCCCTTTGCAAGTCAACGAAAGGGATGACCTCTCCCTGTGACCAGAGATACTCTACCCGATGAGAACCCACTGATCAAACCCAGGCTGCGTTCCTAGGGTACCCAATTTCTCCAAGTCCGAAGGGGGAGTGGCCAGTGTTACTTTGCCCCTCCAGCCAAGTGCGTGAAGTGTTGTGGGCCAAAGGCCAACCGTTACCACTATTGGGCCCATGAGAGTAGTGCATCTCCTGCTAGCATAGATGGCCGTAAGGTATCCCCCTGGGTGCATGGCCTGACTATCCCTATGAAATAAGGATTAGTTTGGAGGGAGGTGAACCTGGTGATTAATGGTAGTGAGCTGCACCACCCAAAAATATTTTCGAATGTCGGGAAGGATAATTCACCCCATCATACCACCCTCTCATTAGTTCATTGATTGCTATTCACGCCGGACCCCCACCCCAGAGCAATGTTCTAACTTGTCCTCTATTGCTTTAAAGTGGGTCACAGAGATGGGGTAGGGTGTATTATGTAGGGCATAGAGGAAGTAGAGTAGGGCCATCATTTTAAAGAGCACAGCTCTGCCTAGCATTGATAGTGGTAGGGTCCTCCAGTGCTAGGCATCACACTTTAGTCGTGCCAGCTACGGCATCAGGTTATTGGTATAGACCAGGGCAGCATCAGTGGTGATGTGGATTTCAAGGTGTCAGAACCATCTTTGGTGATCTTTGCCTCACACCCCCGGGGCAAGCGCAGCATCTGTCTGCTCAGGATATAGAGGAAGGATTTTGTCCAGTTTATAGTATAACCTGAGTAGCAACTAAACTGGGTAGGTATTTGCCTGATTCTGTCAAGTGTAAGATCAGGATCTGCTACATAGAGCACAGTGTCATGTGCGTAGAGCGATATTTTGTCCTCCCAATGTTTTACCCATCGCAGACCTTAGACTAGTGGGTTGGTTCTGATCCAAGCCACCTGGAGTTCTAATATGAGAGCACAAATTAGGGGCGAGAGCAGGCATCCCTGTCTAGTACCACATTGGAGGCTGAACATCTGGGAAGTTCCCCCTTTAACAGTTACTTGTTAAAGGAGCCTTATCCACTCTATTTATCATCGACCAAAGCCCATTCTAACAACCACTTAGGTAGGGCCACTCGACCATGTCAAAGGCAATTCGGGCATCAAGAGAGGGGACTAGGGCATCCTCTTGGTGCTTGCCGGTCTACCCCAGAGCACCATGGAGTGGTAATTATTCCTCATGTCATTTGCACACATGATTTTCGGCCCAATTGTAATCAGAACCTTAATCTGGAGTTGCACTAAAGTGAAATAAAACCGTGAAGCGAAAACATGATGCCTGATATGCAACAGCAGGTGTTTGGACAAAATATCAAGTAAAACTTATTGTGTGGACAAAATATCATGTCAAGAAATCGAGAACAAAAATATTGTGACAGTAAGTTCCAATGGGATGTAAACGTTTTGCTATGATTAACTCCACATTAGATTTATTACCTAGAAAATAACATTCGAGGAAGGTCAGTACACTGACACTGTTTGCCTGCTCCCTAGAAGTGTGAAGTCAGTATTTTGTCATTTTGTGGAATTCTTGAAAATTTTGAACTAAAAAAGATAAAAATGTAGTATCTTTCAATGAGCAAGTGCAACTTAAGAGTTCAGATGGATCTTTCTTGGCCTACCTATTAGACTAACGCCATGCTGCATCGGTGGAGGGTTGTGTATCGGAACAACGCAGGCATTTACGACGCCTGCCTTAAGAACGTGGCCCAAACCACGAATGCGTCCCTACAACGCATTTCTTTACCACGTAAGTCATTACAACGACTTGCCTTGGGGAAAGCGCTGGAGTTTGGAATAGTATAATTTACTATTCCCACTCCAGTCTGCGCCACAGTAGGGAAAGTGTTGGACATAAAGTCACACATCAGTCTAACAACACTTTCCCTAAGGCAAGTCGTTGTAATGACTTGTGTGGTTAAGGAATGCATTGTAAAGGCATATTCGTGGTTCGGGCCTCGCTTTAAAGGCGCAGCATGGTTTCAGCCACGTTGTTAAGGATGTTTCCCCGGTGGAGTGCTGGTGTGCCATTCTGGCACGGGTGTGATGTAATAAAAAGACACCTGTATTACAGATGTGTCTGTAGACAACTAAAGACAGGAGAGCTGTGCAAGCGACATCAGCACACGCACTCATAACAACAGGTTGTACTTTAAACTGCTGGCCTAATCAGACCTTGATAACTTGTGCCAATGGATCATCTACCTCTAGAACAGACATTAAGATGAGGGGGGCAGCTGCTGGTTTAGGTCTGCTTCACTGTGGATATACTTATGCATTGCAGTGTTGCACAGTTAAACACATTTCTAAAACCAGGAAAACAAGTGGTTATGCCTCCTTTCACCAGGCAGAATATAAAATGATGCTGCCCATTCACTGTTTGGCACCTCTTTGTAGAATATGCTCGCATTATACATGGCTCGAAGACTGACACGTCAGAATCCAATTCAGGTGTTTCAGTCTGTCTGAGGGTTGGTGACTGTTTTCACACCATTGCAGTGAATGTTGGTTGTAGCGTAACACAAAATAACAGGACCCCACTGTAGAATGTGCTGAAGGTCCCTTGTGTTGTCTATATCTCACAGATATTCATTGGCCATGGTCTGAATTAGACACCCCCCCGGACAGCATTGAAGTGGGGCAGAGTCAAAGGCAAAGAAAAAAATAGTGGCAGAGTGAATATGTAAGTCATTAATTTAAACTTCAATTAAACTCAGTAGGAGATAGGCTGCCACAAAATGTGCTAAAGATTTAGGTTTAGGATAAAAACAGTCATATTTTGAACAAGAGAACTAAGGCAAGAGTGCCCTATGTGCCATCTACATTTGCATTGATGAAGGAACCCTTAATTCAAAAAGTGAATTTAAAGCCTGAGCTCATGGGATTATTGGTGACAGGGAAACGGATTAAAGTGGCATTGTTTGGAGATGGTTCTGGTTTCGGACCAATCCGTTGGTTTCTTTAACCAAATTGTTGGAAGAGTTGGAGAAATTTAAAAAAGTATTGGGATTTAAGTTAATTATAGCAAGTCTTGAACTATAGGGGGTGGAGAGGATGGGTTAGGGCAAAATAGAGATAGAAGTGAACAGCTAAACTAAAGACATAGGGGGTCAAAAGACCACCAGGGTTAATGTGGCAGTATCACCACCAACAGGCTGGCGGTGTATCCTGCCACATTATGAGTGTGGAGGGTTGGCCACTGCCAACCCATCACATCACCACTCATACTGCCATGTCAGTATGAACCACTGGGCCGGAGATATTCATCTCCAACTCGGAGGCCCACAGAGTACCGCCGGCGGCATTATGAGCCAGCCTACTGCCATGGTTTCCGGGGCATTAGCAACACCATGAAAACCATGGCGGTAGGGCCTACCGGTGACAAGGAATTCCTTACCTGTCAACGGTAGGCGGCTCCCCCACCCCCCAGTAAGCACCTAACTCCACCACCCACCCCAATCCAAACTCACCCCACCATTTAAACACCCCCCCACCCCGAATTATTCACAAACACCCCCAAACACACACACCTGCAGACAGGACACCGATTCATGCACACGCAGACACGCACCCACCACACCACTGCCCCACCCCCTCAGCTATACACGCACGCAGACACCCACACGCAGCACAGATACACCCATTCACCTACACTTCCTTGCACACATTCACTCATACATACCAACACGCATTCAGGCACGCATTCATACAGACATCCAAACATCCATTGAGGCACGCATACACACTGACATGAAGACTCAGCTCACTGAGTGTTGTGGACATGAGACATACACCACAACACTCACATTCACACACACATTCATATACACAGGCAGAAACCACACACTCACACAAAACACCCTCACCTTCCAAACCCCCTCCCCTGTTGGACCCTAACTTACCTTGTCTGGCGAGGAGGTTGTCCGGCAGGGAAGGGGCGCTGCCACCACCAGCAGCGCCCCTCCAGCAGGACTCTGCCAGCCTTACTAGTGGCCTTAATATAGCTAGCGGCATCCTACTGGTGGGGCGGTGCTGGAGGTAGCAGCGCCAGGGAGCCACAGTCCGCCACCATGGCTACTGCAGGATTTCCACCCTTTTTGTGGCTGAAATCCTGGAGTGTCCATAATATGTCAGGTGGAAGACCGCCAGCGGTGGGCGGAAGAGAAGCAGCACTGGCGGTCTTCTGGCACCCTTGGCATAAACGGTATTCTGAGAATACCGCCAATGTCATAATGAGGGCCATAGTCTCTCAGTTGGTTTACAACTAAGTTGGATATTTGGGTGTAGTCTTACCCTCTCATGCAAATCAAACCTAATTTGTTTATATCCATCCACTCTCAGGATCCATGTTTGAAGACCCTTACAGATGAGGAAAGCTTTAAATTTCATGGCTGGGCTGAATTAATATCTGTCAAATAATAGTGTCAAAATGCCCTTTTTGCTGAGATTCCTAAATGTGGTAAGAACATTATCTTTGATCTTATGACCAAAAGTGATAAAAACAATCAGAAAAAGGTGTGAACTTTCATTTGTAATAATATATTGCCCAAGTGGAGGAAGAGATGCTACACAGTTCCCACTATGATGGAGAAGTTGGGTCTCCATTTATCCATAGATACATTGTGGCAGCACAATTAGCTCCAACCGTTTCTTGGTCCTTACAGTTCAAAGCATCAGAGTAACGCTATAATTGACGTGGAGTGCAGTCTCACCAGGCAACACTTAATCCGTTCCCCACCACCCTGATTAAGGTAAACCTGGATTTCCCACCCTGGACGACTGACTACAGTAATTCAACCTAGGCTGATGGTCAGGGTATAAGTTTTGGCAATGGAAGATCTCTAAAGAATTGTTAGACCGGACAACCTTGGTGTAGTCTTCATCAAACGATTTTGCCTTCACCCCTCCTGTTATCGGAATTTGTTTTTTCTGGCATTAGGACTGTGTGCACTTTACCCACGCTAACCAGTGCTAAAGTGCTTGTGATCGCTCCGTAGAACATTGCAAAATTGGCCTACACCTAATTGACACATTTAATTTAATTCTAAGTCCCTAGTATGGTAATGCATGTACCCATGGCATGTTTAGTAAATGCTACTAGTGGGGCTGCTGCACTCCTTGTGTCACCCACTACAATAGCTCTTTAAAACATGTCTCAGGCCTCCCATTGCAGCCTGTAGTGCAGTTTTAAACTCCCACTTCAACCTGAGAAAACAAAGCTTTTGCCAAGCCTAAACCTTCCTTTTTAATAAATATCAGTCACCCCTAGGGTAGGCTCTTGGAAGCCCAAATGTCTGGCCTAAATCTGGCCTAAAAAGAAGGCCTAAACTGTCCTTTTTAATACATATTAGTCACCCCTAGGGTAGGCCTGTCATGAGGTTATTTTAGCATTTTTACACGGGCACATTATTTAGCTCTGGTCCAGAGACCTGTGCCCTTTTACCCAGTTACATTTCACTTTTATTCCCCTTATTATTTAAGCAACGCTTGTAGGAGGCTGGCCTGGCTTGTAGTGGGTACCAAGGGGTACTTACACTCTGTACCAGGTCCAGCTGTCCCTTATTAGTTTAGAAGAGGTGTTTCTAGCAGCTCAGGCTGATAGAAGGTAGCTATAGCAGAGCAGCTTAGGCTGAACTAGGAGACATGCAAAGCTCCTACTATACCACTGCTGTCATATGCACAATATCATAAGAAAACACAATACACAGATATAATAAAAATAAAGGCATTTTATTTTTATGACAATATGCCAAACGTATCTCAGTGGGTACCCTCAGTATGAGGATGCCAAATATACACAAGTTATATGTACACAATACCAAAAATATGCAGTAATAGCAAAAGGAAGTAATGCAAGCAGTGTAAAGTTACAATAGATTGCAATAGGAGCACATAGGTATAGGGGCAACACAAACCATATACTCCAAAAGTGGAATGCGAACCACGAATTGACCCCAAACCTATGTGAGCTTGTAGAGGGTCGCTGGGACTGTAAGAAAACAGTGAGGGTTAGAAAAATAGCCCAACCCAAGACCCTGTAAGGTAGGTGTAAAGTGCACCTACAACCCCCAGAGAGCACAGAAGTCGTGATAGGGGGATTCTGCAAGGAAAACCAACACAAGCAATGCAACAACAGTGGATTTCTGGACCTGAGCACCTGTAAGACAAGGGGACCTAGTCCAAGAGTCGCGACAGTGTCGAGAGTGGGCAGGAGCCCAGGAAATGCCAGCTGAGGGTGCAAGGAAGCTGCCACCGGATGGAAGAAGCTCGGTGTTTTGCAAGAACGAAGAGGACTAGGAACTTCCCCTTTGGAGGATGGATGTCCCACGTCGTGAAAAAGCTTGCAGAGGTGTTCCCATGCAGAAAGACTGCAAACAAGCCTTGCTAGCTGCAAGGGTCGCAGTTAGGGTTTTTGGATGCTGTTGTAGCCCAGGAGGGACCAGGATGTCGCCACTTGGATGAGGAGACAGAGGGGGCGCCCAGCAAGTCAGGGAGCCCTCACAGAAGCAGGCAGCACCCACAGAAGTACCGGAACAGGCACTTAGAAGAGGAGTGAACCGGAGTCCACCCGAAGTCAGAAAGGGAGTCCCATGACGCCGGAGGACAACTCAGAAGGTTGTGCACTGCAGGTTAGAGTGTTGGGGACCCAGGCTTGGCTGTGCACGAAGGAAATCCTGGAAGAGTGCACAGGAGCCGGAGCAGCTGCAAATCACGCGGTACCCAGCAATGCAGTCTAGCGTGGGGAGGCAAGGACTTACCTCCACCAAACTTGGACTGAAGAGTCACTGGACTGTGGGAGTCACTTGGACAGAGTTGCTGAGTTCCAGGGACCACGCTCGTTGTGCTGAGAGGGGACCCAGAGGACCGGTGATGCAGTCTTTTGTTGCCTGCGGTTGAAGGGGGAAGATTCCGTCGACCCACAGGAGATTTCTTCAGAGCTCCTGGTGCAAGAAGGAGGCAGCCTACCTCCAGAGCATGCACCACCAGGAAACAGGCGAGAAAGCCGTCAGGATGAAGTGATACAAGGTTGCAATAGTCGTCTTTGCTACTTTGTTGCGATTTTGCAGGCGTCCTGAGCAGTCAGCGGTCGATCCTTTGGCAGAAGGTGAAGAGGGAGATGCAGAGGAACTCTGGCGAGCTCTTGCATTCGGTATCTGAAGAATTCCCCAAAGCAGAGACCCTAAATAGCCAGAAAAGGAGGTTTGGCTACCTAGGAAGGAGGATAGGCTAGTAAGAAAGGCAAGAGCCTATCAGAAGGAGTCTCTGACGTCACCTGATGGCACTGGCCACTCAGAGCAGTCCAGTGTGCCAGCAACACCTCTGTTTCCAAGATGGCAGAGGTCTGGGGCACACTGGAGGAGCTCTGGGCACCTCCCCTGGGAGGTGGAGGTCAGGGGAGTGGTCACTCCCCTTTCTTTTGTCCAGTTTCACACCAGAGCAGGGCTGAGGGATCCCTAAACCGGTGTAGACTGGCTTATGCAGAGATGGGCAGTATCTGTGCCCATCAAAGCATTTCCAGAGGCTGGGGGAGGATACTCCTCCCCAGCCATCACACCTATTTCCAAAGGGAGAGGGTGTCACACCCTCTCTCAGAGGAAATCCTTTGTTCTGTCTTCCTGGGCCAGGGCTGCCTGGACCCCAGGAGGGCAGAAACCTGTCTGAGGGGTTGGCAGCAGCAGCAGCTGCAGTGGAGACCCCGGAAAGGCAGTTTGGCAGTACCCGGGTTCTGTGCTAGAGACCCGGGGGAGTGGCAATTCCATGATCTTAGACATGTTACATGGCCATGTTCGGAGTTACCATTGTGACGCTATACATAGGTAGTGACCTATGTATAGTGCACGCGTGAAATAGTGTCCCCGCACTCACAAAGTCTGGGGAATTTGCCCTGAACAATGTGGGGGCACCTTGGCTAGTGCCAGGGTGCCCACACACTAAGTAACTTTACACCCAACCTTCACCAGGTGAAGGTTAGACATATAGGTGACTTATAAGTTACTTAAGTGCAGTGGTAAATGGCTGTGAAATAACGTGGACATTATTTCACTCAGGCTGCACTGGCAGGCCTGTGTAAGAATAGTCAGATCTCCCTATGGGTGGCAAAAGAAATGCTGCAGCCCATAGGGATCTCCTGGAACCCCAATACCCTGGGTACCTCAGTACCATATACTAGGGAATTATAACGGTGTTCCAGTATGCTAATGTGAATTGGTGAAATTGGTCTCTAGCCTGTTAGTGACAATTTGGAAAGCAGAGAGAGCATAACCACTGAGGTTCTGGTTAGCAGAGCCTCAGTGAGACAGTTAGTCATCACACAGGGAACACATACAGGGCACACTTATGAGCACTGGGGCCCTGCCTGGCAGGGTCCCAGTGATACATAGACTAAAACAACATATATACAGTGAAATATGGGGGTAACATGCCAGGCAAGATGGTACTTTCCTACACAACCCCCCCCCAAACGAAGGACAATAAGACTAGCCATGACCTGATGAGTCTTCATTGTCTAAGTGGAAATATCTGGAGAGTCCATCTGCATTGGAGTGGGTACTCCCAGGTCTATGTTCCACTGTATAGTCCATTCCCTGTAGAGATATGGACCACCTCAACAATTTAGGCTTTTCACCTTTCATTTGTTTTAGCCAAAGAAGAGGTTTGTGGTCTTTCTGAACAATGAAGTGAGAGCCAAACAGGTATGGCCTCAACTTCTTCAGTGCCCAGACCACAGCAAAGGCCTCCCTCTCTATGGCAGACCAACACTTTTCTCTAGGAGTCAACCTCCTGCTGATAAAAGCAACAGGTTGATCCTGGCCCTCAGAATTGAGTTGTGATAAGACTGCCCCTACCCCTAATTCAGATGCATCAGTTTGAACATTGAATTTCTTGGAGTAACATGGGCTTTTTAGGACAGGTGCAGTGCACATGGCCTGTTTGAGCTCCTCAAAAGCTTTCTGACAGCTAGCTGTCCACAATACCTTTTTAGGCATCCTCTTGCTAGTGAGATCATTAAGTGGGGCTGCAATGGAGCCATAGTTTTTAATGAATCTCCTGTAATACCCAGTGAGGCCTAGGAAGGCTCTCACCTGGGTCTGAGTTGTAGGGGGAACGAAATCCATGATTGTCTGGATTTTCCCCTGAAGTGGTGCAATCTGTTCTCCACCTACTAGGTGTCCCAGGTAAACCACTTTCCCCTGCCCTATCTGGCACTTTGAAGCCTTGATATTGAGGCCTGCCTTTTGCAGGGCCTCCAAAACTTTCCACAGGTGGACCAGGTGATCATCCCAGGTGGAGCTAAAGACAGCTATATCGTCCAGATATGCTGCACTAAAAGCCTCCAACCCTTGCAGGACTGTATTCACCAACCTCTGAAAAGTGGCAGGTGCATTTTTCAAACCAAAGGGCATTACTGTGAATTGGTAGTGCCCTCCTATAGTAGAAAATGCAGTTTTTGCTTTAGCATCCTCTGCCAATTTGATCTGCCAATACCCTGCAGTCAAATCAAAGGTGCTCAGATATTTGGCAGATGCCAGTGTATCTATGAGCTCATCTGCCCTGGGTATAGGGTGAGCATCAGTTTTTGATACCTGGTTGAGACCTCTGTAATCTACATAAAACCTCATCTCCTTTTTTCCATCTTTTGAGTGAGGCTTTGGTACAAGCACCACAGGAGAGGCCCATGGGCTTTCAGAAGGTTCAACCACTCCTAAGTCAAGCATTTTCTGAACTTCTTGCTTTATGCAGTCACTGACATGGTCAGGCTGCCTATAGATTTTACTTTTGATAGGCATGCTGTCTCCAGTATCAATTGTGTGTTCACACCAAGATGTGGTGCCTGGCACAGTTGAAAAGAGTTCAGAAAACTGACCTAGGAGATTTATGCAGATGTCTTTCTGTTCAGCAGTAAGGCAGTCTGCCAAAACTACACCCTCCCCTAAAGCATCATCTTCAGTGGAAGAGAAGAGATCAGGGAGAGGGTCACTCTCTTCTTCCTGTCCCTCATCTGTTGCCATGAGCAGGGTGAGATCAGCCCTGTCATAGTAGGGTTTTAGGCGGTTGACATGGAGCCCTCTAAGGGGACTCCTGGCAGTGCCAAGGTCAGCCAAGTAGGTGACCTCGCCCTTCTTTTCAACAATGAGATGGGGTCCACTCCATTTGTCTTGGAGTGCTATTGGGGCCACAGGCTGCAATACCCACACCTTCTGTCCTGGTTGGTACTGAATCAGAACAGCCTTCTGGTCATGCCATTGCTTTTGGAGCTCTTGGCTGGCCTGAAGGTTTTGACTGGCCTTTTTCATGTACTCCGCCATTCTGGATCTTAGGCCAAGTACATAGTCCACTATATCTTGTTTAGGAGTTTTTAAAGGTTGTTCCCAACCCTCCTTCACAAGTGTTAGAGGACCTCTTACAGGGTGCCCAAATAGAAGTTCAAAGGGGCTGAAGCCCACTCCTTTCTGGGGTACCTCCCTGTAAGCAAAAAGGAGCAAGGTAACAGGACATCCCATCTCCTCCTGAGTTTTTCAGGGAGTCCCATTATCATTCCTTTGAGAGTTTTATTAAACCTCTCTACCAGTCCATTTGTTTGTGGATGATAAGGTGTGGTGAATTTGTATGTTACACCACATTCCTTCCACATAGCCTTCAAGTATGCAGACATAAAGTTGCTACCCCTGTCTGATACAACCTCTTTTGGGAAACCCACCCTGGAAAAGATTCCCAGGAGGGCTTTTGCCACTGCAGGTGCTGTAGTGGTCCTTAGAGGAATAGCTTCACGATATCTTGTGGCATGGCCCACTACCACCAAGATAAACCTATTGCCTGAAGCAGTAGGAGGGTCAAGGGGGCCAACTATGTCCACCCCTACCCTTTGAAAGGGAACCCCAACCACAGGTAGTGGAATAAGGGGAGCCTTTGGAGTGCCACCAGTCTTGCCACTGGCTTGGCAGGTCACGCAAGACTTACAAAAATCTTTTGTGTCCTCTGACATCCTAGGCCAGTGAAACAGGGGGACAAGCCTTTCCCATGTTTTAATGTGGCCCAAATGCCCAGCCAAGGGAATGTCATGTGCCAGAGTTAGGAGGAACTCTCTGTACTGCAGTGGAATGACCAATCTCCTGGCTGCTCCAAGTTTTGGGTCCCTTGCCTCTGTGTACAAGAGGTTGTCCTCCCAGTAAACTCTATGTGAGTCTCTGACATCCCCATTTTGCTGCTTGACAGCTCGCTGTCTGAGACCCTCTAATGTGGGACAGGATTGCTGTGCCACACTCAGCTCTTCCCTGGCAGGCCCCCCTCCACCCAAAAGCTCAGCAGTGTCTGCTGCCAGCTCATCTGGTGAAGGTTCTGCACAGGGAGGAAATTCTTCTTCCTCAGAAGTTGAATCATCTGTAGAGGGAGGGATAGTGGGTAGGGATTTACCCTTGCACCCCTAGCTTTAGGGAGCACTTGGTCCATTGTTCCAGGATCCAAGTCACCCTGTCCTTTTTGCTTTTTGGCCTGAGCCCTGGTTAAAGCAAAAATATGCCCAGGAATGCCCAGCATTGCTGCATGAGCCTCCAACTCCACTTCTGCCCAAGCTGATGTCTCTAAATCACTTCCTAGTAGACAGTCTACAGGTAAATCTGAAGCAACCACAACTTTCTTTGGACCAGTAACCCCCCCATTTGAGATTCACAACAGCCATGGGGTGGCTAAGAGTGTTGTTATGAGCGTCTGACACTTGGTACTGGTGACCAAGTAGGTGTTGTTCAGGGTGTACCAGTTTCTCCATCACCATGGTAACACTGGCACCTGTGTCCCTGTAGGCCCGAACCTCAACACCATTGATTAGGGGAAGTTGCTTGTACTTATCCATATTAAGGGGACAAGCAACCAAGGTGGCCAAATCAATGGCACCTTCAGAGACTAGCACAGCCTCTGTGGTCTCCCTAACAAGACCAACCCCAACTAAATTACCAAAAGTGAGCTCAGCTACTCCCTTGGATTGGCTATTAGTAGGTTTGCTCCCACCATCACTGCTATTACTAGGGGCACTAGAGGTTGCAGTAGGGGTTGTGGTAGTGGGAGGTTTGGTGATTTTCTTTGGACAACTGGCATCAGTTGTCCAAAGGCCTTTTACTTTACATAAATAACACCAAGGCTTTTTTACTTGATTTGAAGAGGATTTGGACCCACCCCCCCCACCAGAGTGTTTTTGTGGGCCTGATGAAGACTCATTCTTAGATTTGTCCCCACCCTTGTCAGAAGACTTACCATCCTTCTTCTTGCCATCCTTGTCACCCCCTGTATGAACTTTTCTATTCACTCTTGTTCTGACCCATTTGTCTGCCTTCTTTCCCAATTCTTGGGGAGAGGTCAGATCTGAGTCCACTAGATATTGGTGTAACAAGTCAGAAACACAGTTATTCAGAATATGCTCTCTCAGAATAAGATTATACAGGCTTTCATAGTCAGAAACTTTACTGCCATGTAACCACCCCTCCAAGGCCTTCACTCAACAAAGTCTATCCAGTCTTGTGAGGACTCTTTTCCGGTGTCTCTGAACTTAATCCTGTATTGTTCAGTGGTTAAGCCATATCCATCCAAGAGTGCATCCTTCAAAACTGCAAAATTGTTAGCATCCCTTTCTACAACAGTAAGGAGCCTATCCCTACCCTTTCCATTGAAAGATAGCCATAGGATAGCAGCCCACTGCCTTTGAGGGACCCCTGACCCATACAGGCCCTCACAAGTGCAGCAAACCACTTGTTAATGTCATCCCCCTCCTTGTAAGGGGGAACTATCTTGTGCAGATTCCTGGAATCATGCTCTCTCACAGGATTGCTATCAGGAATACTGCTGCTGCCACCATGGGGTCCAAACCCCAATCTCTTTCTCTCCTTCTCCAGGTCTAGGGATTCCCTGTCTAGAGCCAGCTGTTGCTGTTTAAGCTTCAGCCTGGTCTCTTCCACTCTCAACTTTTGGAGTTCCCTTTCTAACATGTTGTCTTCAGGGTGGGTGAAACTGTAAACTTAAACTGTAAACTTTGCACTTGTATAGCGCACTACTCACCCGTTAGGGTCTCAAGGCGCTGTACTCATACCGCTATGGAACCCCTACTGGCTTTTCCCTGTGAGGTGCCCACTCCTGGGCACCCCCAGGGTGAAGCCAGGCATCCAAGTGCTGTTGGGGCAGTTGTGGAGATTAAGCAAGCTATTGCCCAGAGTTGCAGAGTGGGACCCATTAATTAGATTAGGCACCAAGGCGAGAATTATCTGGTCCAAGGGAATTGAGCCCAAGACCTGCCAAAGCGGGACTTGAACCCTGGTCTTGAGCCAGATCTCTGCTTCAGGGTCTGCCGCTCTAACCATTGTCCACACTTCTCCTAGAGTGGGTTGGGAATGCTTGGGCACAGAAGATATATTGGAATTAACAGAGGGAGACCTGTCCCTAACAGTTTGCACTCCAACAACCTGGCCTTCAGGAACAAAAGCATCCCTACTATGATGAGAGCTTCTATTACTACCAGCATTGCTAGGAGGTCTGCTAAGGGGCAGATTTGGAAGAGAACCCTGTACACCTCCCTCAAGTGGTTCCCCTGAGTCAGAGTGTGAGCTATCTACCAACTTCTCAGATGAAGTGCCACCTAGGGACTTATCATTCTCAATGAGCATGTTAAACAGAAATTCTCTAGAAGGGTTCTTTCCTACCACTAAACCTTTATCAACGCAGAGATTCCTTAGGCTCTTAAAGTTAAGATTGTCATTGTGGTATTGACCATTTTAAGAGACTTTCCTACATCAGACATGATAGAAGGTTTAGAGACAGTGAGAAGAGAGAAAATGTTTCAGGACTTTTTAAAGAACAGGAAAAAAAACTTTTTCAAACTTTTTCAAACTTTTAGAAAGTTTAGGAGTACTTTTCAGCACTTAGCAGGAAGTGTAACAGAAGAAAAGCAAAACTTTTTGGTTAGGTGTACATACACTGAACTTGTTTTGTATATTTTTCTCTTATGAAAAGTACAAAATGACAAAGTGGTAAGTAGTTACAAGTACTTATCCCACCCCAGCACAACCAATGTAAGAGGCTGGCCTGGCTTGTAGTGGGTACCAAGGGGTACTTACACTCTGTACCAGGTCCAGTTATCCCTTATTAGTGTAGAAGAGGTGTTTCTAGCAGCTCAGGGTGATAGAAGGTAGCTATAGCAGAGCAGTTTAGGCTGAAACAGGAGACATGCAAAAGCTCCTACTATACCACTGGTGTCATATGCACAATATCATAAGAAACCACAATACACAGATATACTAAAAATAAAGGTACTTTATTTTTATGACAATATGCCAAAAGTATCTCAGTGAGTACCCTCAGTATGAGGATGCCAAATATACACAAGATATATGTACACAATACCAAAAATATGCAGTAATAGCAAAAGGAATTAATGCAAGCAGTGTAAAGTTACAATAGATTGCAATAGGAGCACATAGGTATAGGGGCAACACAAACCATATACTCCAAAAGTGGAATGCGAACCACGAATGGACCCCAAACCTATGTGACCTTGTAGAGGGTCTCTGGGACTGTAAGAAAACAGTGAGGGTTAGAAAAATAGCCCACCCCAAGACCCTGTAAGGTAGGTGTAAAGTGCACCTACAACCCCCAGAGAGCACAGAAGTCGTGATAGGGGGATTCTGCAAGGAAAACCAACACCAGCAATGCAACAACAGTGGATTTCGGACCTGAGTACCTGTAAGACAAGGGGACAAGTCCCAGAGTCGTGACAGTGTTGAGAGTGGGCAGGAGCCCAGGAAATGCCAGCTGAGGGTGCAAGGAAGCTGCCACCGGATGAAAGAAGCTTGGTGTTTTGCAAAAACGAAGAGGACTAGGAACTTCCCCTTTGAAGGATGGATGTCCCACGTCGTGAAGAAGCTTTCAGAGGTGTTCACACGCAGAAAGACTGCAAGCAAGCCTTGCTAGCTGCAAGGGTTGCGGTTAGGGTTTTTGGATGCTGCTGTGGCCCAGGAGGGACCAGGATGTCGCCACTTGGATGAGGAGACAGAGGAGGCACCCAGCAAGTCAGGGAGACCTTACAGGAGCAGGCAGCACCCGCAGAAGTACCAGAACAGGCACTTAGAAAAGGAGTGAACCGGAGTCCACTCGAAGTCAGAAAAGGGAGTCCCACGACGCCGGAGGACAACAAAGAAGGTTGTGCACTGCAGGTTAGAGTGTTGGGGACCCAGGCTTGGCTGTGCACGAAGGAAATCCTGGAAGAGTGCACAGGAGCCGGAGCAGCTGCAAATCACGCGGTACCCAGCAATGCAGTCTAGCGTGGGGAGGCAAGGACTTACCTCCACCAAACTTGGACTGAAGAGTCACTGGACTGTGGGAGTCACTTGGACAGAGTTGCTGAGTTCCAGGGACCACGCTCGTTGTGCTGAGAGGGGACCCAGAGGACCGGTGATGCAGTCTTTTGTTGCCTGCGGTTGCAGGGGGAAGATTCCGTCGACCCACAGGAGATTTCTTCAGAGCTCCTGGTGCAAGAAGGAGGCAGGCTACCCCCAGAGCATGCACCACCAGGAAACAGGCGAGAAAGCCGGCCGGATGAAGCGATACAAGGTTGCAGTAGTCGTCTTTGCTACTTTGTTGCGGTTTTGCAGGCGTCCTGAGCAGTCAGCGGTCGATCCTTTGGCAGAAGGTGAAGAGGGAGATGCAGAGGAACTCTGGTGAGCTCTTGCATTCGGTATCTGAAGAATTCCCCAAAGCAGAGACCCTAAATAGCCAGAAAAGGAGGTTTGGCTACCTAGGAAGGAGGATAGGCTAGTAAGAAAGGTAAGAGCCTATCAGAAGGAGTCTCTGACGTCAACTGATGGCACTGGCCACTCAGAGCAGTCCAGTGTGCCAGCAACACCTCTGTTTCCAAGATGGCAGAGGTCTGGGGCACACTGGAGGAGCTCTGGGCACCTCCCCTGGGAGTTGCAGGTCAGGGGAGTGGTCACTCCCCTTTCCTTTGTCCAGTTTCGCGCCAGAGCAGGGCTGAGGGATCCCTAATCCGGTGTAGACTGGCTTATGCAGAGATAGGCAGCATCTGTGCCCATCAAAGCATTTCCAGAGGCTGGGGGAGGCTACTCCTCCCCAGCCATCACACCTATTTCCAAAGGGAGAGGGTGTCACACCCTCTCTCAGAGGAAATCCTTTGTTCTGCCTTCCTGGGCCAGGGCTGCCTGGACCCCTGGAGGGCAGAAACCTGTCTGAGGGGTTGGCAGCAGCAGCTGCAGTGGAGACCCCGGAAAGGCAGTTTGGCAGTACCCGGGTCCTGTGCTAGAGACCGGGGGGATCATGGAATTGTCTCCCCAATGCCAGAATGGCATTGGGGTGACAATTCCATGATCTTAGACATGTTACATGGCCATGTTCGGAGTTACCATTGTGACGCTATACATAGTGACCTATGTATAGTGCACGTGTGAAATGGTGACCCGCACTCACAAAGTCTGGGGAATTTGCCCTGAACAATGTGGGGGCACCTTAGCTAGTGCCAGGGTGCCCACACACTAAGTAACTTTGCACCCAACCTTCACCAGGTGAAGTTTAGACATATAGGTGACTTATAAGTTACTGAAGTGCAGTGGCAAATGGCTGTGAAATAACGTGGACGTTATTTCACTCAGGCTGCACTGGCAGGCCTGTGTAAGAATAGTCAGATCTCCCTATGGGTGGCAAAATAAATGCTGCATCCCATAGGGATCTCCTGGAACCCCAATACCCTGGGTACCCCAGTACCATATACTAGGGAATTATAAGGGTGTTCCAGTATGCCAATGTGAATTGGTGAAATTGGTCACCAGCCTGTTAGTGACAATTTGGAAAGCAGAGAGAGCATAACCACTGAGGTTCTGGTTAGCAGAGCCTCAGTGAGACAGTTAGTCATCACACAGGGAACACATACAAGGCACACTTATGAGCACTGGGGCCCTGCCTGGCAGGATCCCAGTGACACATAGACTAAAACAACATACATACAGTGAAATATGGGGATAACATGCCAGGCAAGATGGTACTTTCCTACAACGCTTCATTTTAATGGAGATTTTTTTTATTCCTTTTATCAGTTGTCCTTTATTACAGAAACTGTTATTCATTTCTTTGTACAACATTTATCATCTTGTGCTGAACCCAAGGCTACCCATGATGATTACCTGGTATAGCCGGTCCAAAGGGAATATTGTCTACCTTACACAGAAAATATGTATTTTCACAACTGGGCAAGTTCTCAGAATATGCACCACGTCACAGTTTTTGCTAAAACCTTTTTTGTTCCTCTTCATCTACGTGGAAGTACTCCTAGCAGACCTCTTCTAACTTCAGTGCATGGATGGGGGTTGGGTTTCCTTCTTGGGCCCAGGACTAACACTGCTACACGCTCTCATGGAGGAACTTACAGGGTAGGTACGAATACCAGGTGCACTAATATGACAGCATCGTGGGACTTTTCTTGTGTTTTACTCTTGTGATTACTGTCATAACATTGTGTTTCATTATCCTTATAATCGCCATTCAAGCCCTCCTACGTAGAACGCAGTTGCTTCAATAAAACATATTGAACCAAAACCCTGCTTCTGCTCTGTCCTTGCATGTGTGAGACTTCTATGTCTGAGAGAAAGGGATGGGATCCGCACCACCACGACTCCCCTAAGGGGTCAGAGTGTCATGCAGTAGGCTGCTACAAATCACTTCTATCCTCTTCTATCCTCAGGCACTTGTGAGGTGCTGCTAGCTAGCTGGAAGAGGTTAGGCCGACAGGTGTCACACAAAATGGGATTAGATACAGTTCCTCACACTCGGTGGTGCTGCTGCCCAAAATCGAGCAGTCTTGTTACCAAAACAAGAGTCTATAACAGGCCATGGGCATCCCAAAGGGCAGGATGCAATGTGTTTAAAAAGAAGGACAGGTACTTCTAAGTTCTACCTGTCCTGATAGTGGAAAACTCTTACATTTATTTTTCACTAACTGCAAGTCCTACCTCTCCCATAGGATAACATTGAAGTCACCCTATTACATTTAATAAGCTGTAATTTACAAATGGAAACAGGTAACCAGCTCATGTTTGATGTTTTTGGAATTGTAATGAAAAATCTTCTCTTATGGTGAAGTCGGATTTAAATTACAATTTTGAACATGTCACTTTTAGAAAGTTGGCATTTCCTGCCTTAGCAGTTTAGTGCCTGCAGCATGTCTTGGGGGTTACATGACTGGGTGTAGTTGACAGTTGGGTTTGTGTAGTTTTCCTAGTCACACACAATCAAGAGTTTAGTTGTGCCTGGATGGGTCATCACTGGGAGGATTGAAGAGTGGACCTGGGCACAGCCCTCCGTACACTGCCAGTGTCCTGGATCACATGACTGTGAATGGCTATTCTGATGGGCTTTGTGTATTCCTCCCAGACAGTGAGACAAAAGGGGACTATGTGTTGGCAGAATGGGTCACCCTGCCAGGATGGTGGGGGCAGAGCCGTTCCCTGACCTATTTACACTTTCAAAGGCTGCTTCCAGCATAGACACAATGAAACCCAACACTAGGCTTTTGATACCCAAGGCTTCTAGGAGCCTTGGTGGGGAAGAGAAGAATTTTCCAGAACCAGAAGTGGGAATAGGACAGGGTTCCCACCACTTTAAATGCGGACACCAAGTATAAATATTGGACCCTCAGAACACCTCTTCAGTACACTACTGGACCTGTGGAGAAATTCAAAGAGACTGCCTGGACCCCCGAGATGACTGCCTGCTGCCAGAGGACTGCCTTAATGCTGAGGTCTGCATTGCAGCTTGAAGGATAACTGGCCCATCTCCGTGAACCCAGGATCACCAGAAGTGACTCAAAGGGCTAGATGGCTGGCTTACAGTGTGAGCTACAGGGACATAACAAGCTCCAGAGATTTTGAACACTGTACCTGGCCCCTACTGGAGTAAGCCCTAACCCCCCAAGTGGTACTACTCCAGATCCTAAAGCCTGGTAGTGCTGCTGGTGGTACTGCTCCTCCTTAACCCTAAAACTTGGGACTTAGGAAATTTTCCACCAAAAGGTGTCCTTAGAATCAACACATGACTGGGACCCACCTGCCTGCCAATCTACCCAAGGTATATCGCCAGTCGGTCTGACTCTGCAGTAGCTCCTACTACGTTCTTCTTTGCAGCAGCAAATAATGTTCAGTGTGACCTTTTGCCAAATGTATCCAGCCTCGTGGAGTCCTCGTCAACTACAGCCTGCAGGTTTGTTCTTCTAGAAATGTTCAACTTCCCAAAAAGTGACCAAAGGTAAAAATCTTCACTGCAACTCCAACAATGACGCCTCCTTATCAGACACCACCTGCTGCCTTGGCCTTTGAACTCTACCTTCTAACAAACTTTTTTTCCAAATTTCTTCTAAGTCCGAAGGTACGCCAAGACCGGGCCCAATCCACTTTGTGCATCCAGCCCGCACTTCATCGTAGTCAACCTTAATTTTTGACTTTGCCCCGGTCTTGTTCGACCAGATACCCGCTGTTGGTGCTTTGATCTTTTAGGGGCTATTTTACACTAAAAAAAATAAAAAAATTTAACTCCAGTTCTATTGATTGGATTTAATTTGTTTAAGTGCCATTTTGTTTATTATTTTTTTTCTCTATTTTTCTAAATTACTGTGGGGTTTGTCAAGGGTTGTGTTTTAACTTTATTAATGTTTGTGTAATGCATACATAGTTTACACATTGAATTTGTTCAGCCCAATTGTTTTTTGTGCCAAGTTACCAGAGGTACCAGAGGGTTAAGCATAAGTTCATTTAGTGACTTTTGTGGGTCACCCTTATAAGTACTGCTGTTGTTGTCTGAGTGGGGTTTCCATCTCCCTTAACCAATAACCCAATTTCTTACATGACTAGACATCACACGACCTCTATCGAATCACACTGTTGCATTGAGCTCATTCCCCGGGGAGGAGTTTCAGAGGAAGTAGAGATCTGACTGAAATAGAAGGTATTTGTCAAGAGGGGGAGGCCACATGGGCTATCACGAGATTATATAGTACTTTCAAACGAGCCTAATCTTTACAAACACTCCAATATGTGCAGAAGTAGTCAGAGGATAGGGAATCAAAACTACCCAAGAGTCCCCCAGCACAAAATTGGAGAAGGCAGCAAAGTCTTCTGTCTGTCTTAAATTAAGTGCAGTGTAGGATGGATTGAGCAGTTGTTGGCAGGGCTGCTATGAAATAGGCACATACATTAATATGTGTGTTGACATGGGGTTGTGTGCAAGGTATTTGGTTAGAGGTCCTACAAGAGGTCAAGGATCCTTTGATTTTGTTGGGGGGAGGTAGATGACCAGAGGCTGTATCCATTGTCGACATAAACTGGTGGACTTATATCTCAGCTGTGGCTAGGTTGTCAGTAGCTCCTCTCACAAGTGCAAGGCCCTTAACTTTCCAACACTGGAACTATGGTGGAGTAAAACCTGGAAGCTTTACGCCACGTAAAAGCTGACAACAACCTTGCAAAACAGAGTGGCGTGTTTTGAAAGGATGTGGACCCCTTTTCTTATATTCCATTAGAGACGGGGCATGGGGCTCTGAATACAGTCTCCCCTACCACTTTTATCAGTAAGCACTTGTAGATAAGGACTCAGCAGTGCACTGGACTACAATGGCTTGATAAAGGTGACATAAGTAATGATGGGTTTGATTGTACCACTGATGATTGATGGCAACCATAAAAAGTAGTCCTTTTGTAGTCCAGTGGGGGAATAGGGATTGCTGAGATGTGGGTGACTTAGTGTCCCTGTTCTTTGCTGTCCTTCTTATGCTATCTCAAATGATTGAAGTGATAAATGTTGATTCTGATAGATGTCAATTTCAAACGTTAAAGTATTTAAATAACATTTTTTTTAAATTTAAAAAAAGAGATTGAGCCTTTCAAAATATAGATTTTAGCAATACACAATCATGTTACCTACTGCTGACAATTTTATGTGTCCATCAAAAGCACACACTCCACGGCTCAGCTGTTAACACCCATAAAATACCTCTCAAAATAGTAAATCTTTGTCTTCAGGAATTGCACACATTTATATTTCTTTCAAGCATCTGGCACTTTGGCATAAAGGTGTGTTTCTTTTTTAAGCTGTCTGCACCTCCCTCGCCTTAACAGCACAGGAGATTCACTCCTTTCCATTTCAGCTGAGGAATCTCGGAATAAACCGGTTGTGGTTTAACAAGAACAAGGAACTGTTTTGTTAAATTAAACAAAGCATGGGTCCTTCGTGTCTCGCGCACCCCGCCCACTTCGACTTCTACTTCTTGAAGAGTTAAGCCACGGAGGATGGAGAGGGCCTAATGTATGACTCTGATTGTTGATGCATCCTGATTTCAGTTGTCCGTCATAATGGAATAAATGGCCAGTGAAGCGTCTGATTCTTTAACTATGCAAGCCGTCTTTGCTTGCCCAGGCCGGGTCCTGTACGGCTACTAATAAAGAATGTGGGCAAAAAGAAACCAGCCATCCGTCCAGCCTTTAAATTAAACAGTGGACGGTGGCTGTCTCAGTTTGTGGACGTGGTCCCATCCGGGTGAAGCTTTGCAGCCACGCAAGGCAGTCTGCTGCAGCACTGCAAAAATAAAACTGAGCGACATTGCCAAATGAAGTTTCTTCTGGGACTGTATGTTAGTGAAAAAAGGAAAGGTTGACCTGATGCGAGGTTTCGTTGTAGTGAAATTGCAAAACGTTTATATCAGTCCGGTACTCTGCCTCAACAACCACAAACACAAAGGAGTCCCTGATCCCAGAAATAAGCACCAGTGGGACCTGCCAACCACCAACACAAATTGTCCACTGCATCTATTTGGGTGTAGTTTTTCAAAGTTCTGAAAGTCACAAAAATGTGCAGGAGACTTCTGCGGTGCTGCAACAGTTGCACTTTTCCCATGAGCTCTCCATGAATCCTCTTAAATTCAGTTTTCGCATGGACAAACGTACACATATCTTTGCTCGAACAATCAATCTCCAACAAAGTACAAATGAACTTACTAGCTTGCTCCCTCCACCTTGAAAACATTTTCCTTCTCTCATCATTTTTTTAGGTTTTTCTCTGCCCTTTCCCAACCTGGAAATTGGTCGATCCCTGCCTTTAATAGGAGTAAACTTCTAAACAGTATGGAAGTGGGCAGAGAAGAAAACTTGTGAATACCACCTAATCAACACGTTTCTGGGTTTATAAAAACGTTTGATGCCACTCCTGCGGTCGACCATTCACTGCCCTCCAGTGAGAGCAGGTTCACTGCCCCGTATTATTATGTAACACTGAGGTAATCATTTGCGGGGATAAATAGATTTACAAGTGCAAATAGAGGTTTTGTGAATATAACTTGAGTTTTGACTCACAAATCAAGCCATTTGCATGTGTATGTTCTACCTTTCAATCAATCAATCAACCAGGAATTTGTAAAGCGCAGTACTCACCTGTGAGGGTCTCAAGGTGCTGAGGAGGGGAGGGGGGAAAAGGGGGGAGGCACTGCTACTGCTCGAACAGCCAGGTCTGGAGACATTTCCTGAAGGAAGGGAGGTCTTTGGTCTGGAGCAGGTGGGTGGGAAGAGTGTTCCATGTTTTGGCGGCAAGGTGCAAGAATGATCTACTGCTGGTTGTAGTTCTGCGGACGCATGGGACAGTGCAAGGGAGAGATCAGCAGAGCGGAGATGCCGGGTCGGGGTGTAGAAGGAGAGTCGTCTGTTGAGGTATTTTGGTCCGGTGTTGTGCAGTGGTTTGTGAGCATGGGTGAGGAGTTTGAAGGTGATTCTCTTGTTGACTGAGAGCCAGTGCAGGTTTTTCAGGTGGTCTCTGATGTGGCAGTGGCGGGGATGTCCAGGATGAGGCGTGCGGAGGCGTTCTGTAGTCCAGCTTGCTGCTTATGAGGGCTTGGGTGACTGTTCTTCTGGTTTTGGTGGGTATCCATTTGTAGATCTTTTGGAGCATGCGAAGGGTGTTGAAGCAGGAGGAGGAGTTGGCGTTGGCTTGCTGGTTCATGGATAGCGAGGGGTCCAAAATGAATCCTAGGTTGCATGCGTGGTCGGTGGGAGTCGAAGTGGTTCAGAGAGTGGCTGGCCACCAGGAGTCATCCCATGTGGAGGGGGTGGAGCCGAAGATGAGGACTTCCGTCTTGTCAGAATTGAGTTTGAGGCAGCTGCTCCTCATCTATTCAGCAATGGCCTTCATTCCTTCGTGGAGGTTGGTCTTGGCGGAGTCCTTGGTGAGGGAGATGACCAGCTGGGTGTCATTGGCATATGAGATGATGTTGAGGTTGTTAGCGAGCGGGCCATGTAGACGTTGAAGAGGGTCGGGCTGAGAGACAAACCCTGGGGTACACCGCAGATGATTTCGGTGGCCTCTGAGCGTAATGTGGGGAGGCGGACTCTCTGGGTTCTGCCGGTGAGAAAGGAGGTGACCCAGTCCAGGGCTGTGTCGTGGATTCCAGCACTGCTGGGGTGTGAGCGTAGGGTGTGGTGGCAGACGGTGTAGAACGCAGCCGAGAGGTCCAGGAAGATGAGGGCCGTGGATTTGCCGCTGTCCAGTATGGTTCTGATGTCGTCGGTGGCGGCGATGAGGGCGGTTTCGGTGCTGTAGTTGCTGCAGAATCCGGATTGGGAAGGGTCCCGGGTGCGGTTCTCCTCGAGGAAGTGGGTTAGTTGTCTATTGACAGCCTTCTCAATGACTTTTGCCGGGAAAGGGAGCAGGGAGATAGGCTGGAAGTTCTTGAGGTCCTTTGGGTCCGCCTTGGGTTTTTTGAGGAGGGCGTTGATCTCTGCATGTTTCTAGCTCTCTGGGAAGGTGGCGGCCTCAAAGGAGCTGTTGATGATCTTCCGTTGTTGGGGTACGATGACAGAACTTGCTTTGTTGAGGATGTGGTGAGGGCAGGGGTCAGATAGAGAGCCGGAGTGGATGGTGTTTATGATTTTGATGGTGTCGTTGTCGTTAACAGGAGTCCAGTAGAGCAGGAGGTTGGTCGGAGGTGAATATGTGGTGTTGGTGGTTGCCTGGGGGGTCTGGGTGCTGAAGCTGTTGTGGATGTCTGCAATCTTGTGGTGGAAGTAGGAGGCTAGGGAGTCGCAGATGTCTTGGGATGGCGGGATGTCGTTGGCATTGGTGCTGGGGTTGGAGAGTTCCTTCACGACGTTGAAGAGCTCCCTATGGCTGTGTTTGTTGTTGTTGATTCAATCTTTGAAGGCGGTTCTCTTGGCGGCTCGGATGAGTTGGTGGTGTCTGCAGATGGCGTTTTTGAAGGCTGTGAGGTTGTCCAGAGTCTGATCTTGGCGCCACTTTCTTTCGAGTCTTTGGCAGCTTTCCGTAGATCTGTTTGTACAGCTGTACAACTAGCGTACTGTCTCCATGTCTGAACTCTGTGCACTTTGTATCTTTATTATAGTTACACATTTAATAAAACTGATCTAGGGTCTTGACTACATAAACTACATCACATGACACTAATGGTTTTTGTCCGTTGTAAGTTGTTTCATAGATGCTATTTTGCACACCTATTCAGTTTGAAAAGTAGCTGTGTTTGGAAATCTATGACCTTTTAGTGTTTAAATCATAAAAACACAGCCATTCAAATCACCAAATTGTTAACTAAATTTCAAATTTAAAAAAAGCTGTAGTTTGCCAATACAGACAGTTTCCAAAAGTTTATTTCCGACTATCATTTAAAAGCACAAATTTGCACCTTTAATTATACCGGGTAAAATGATGGCAAAATAAATACCTACATTCAGTTTACCAAATTAGCACCAAAGAAACATAAACAGCGCCACTGGACACAGGCAACACAATATAGCAGAGCTGAAGATTAAACTGGTATGTATTCCTTCCTTTACAGTTCCAGTGACGAGGCCTGTGATTCGAAGTGAGCCCACCTCCGGGGCTGTGGAGTATGTGGGAAACATGACCTTGGTGTGCACGGTTCTGAACGGGACAAGGGTCTCCTACCAGTGGCTGAAGAATGGGCAACCCTTACAAGCCAGCCCCAGCTACACCTTGTCGCCCAACAATGACACACTTTTCATCGCACCTGTCATGAAAGAGGACATTGGTAATTACAGCTGCTTGGCATGGAACCCTGTCAGCGAGATGGAGAGCAAGCCGCTCACACCGACCATATATTGTGAGTAGAGGAAATATTTATGTTGTACTTCATGTTCAAGCAATTGGGAGGGATGCTCTGTGGTGGGATTACTCAGTGATCAATCAATAGGCTGGCTTCTCGTCAGAGCAGAGAAAAACAAAGAGAACATGCTCTTTTCATAGCCATCTTTATCAGAACTACAATGTACCATTACATATTTTTAATTAAGAAAGAGTCCCGCTACACCCTCTTGTTTTCTTCAACATATTCATATCAGCCCCAGCTGAAATTCCATATGTCCGGATGCAAGTGGTTTGGATGCGACCAAGTTCCTCCAGCATTTGGGATTCAATAGCTGATGAAAAGCTATGGAGTCTGTTTTGTCTATTGTTTTCTGTAAAATGTTACATATATCAATTAATTCTAAACAAAAACGCCCGTGAGAAACTATTTCAGAAGTGAAATAGTTTGAAAAGTTGCACATGTACCGTATTTTCCGGCGTATAAGACGACTGGACGTATAAGACGACCCCCTGCTTTTCCTATTAAAATATAGGGTTTGGGCTATATTCGCCGTATAAGACTACCCCTCTTCCAACGCACACCAAATAAAAATTAAAAAACATCAGATTTGATTTTAATATGGTAATTTTAATTCAAATGCTTATGACATGCAGGTACTTAGTAGGAAAACTGTCATTTATAAACATAAGGCTGTTTGTCATCAAACATGTAAACATAAAAGTGGAATAGCCTGGGGCACACGCAGGAACACGCGCCTGTCCAGACAACTGCCAGCGAGGATTGCGGCACACAGTAAGAACAGCTCAACTCACGCGCAACCGATCAGCTCCGTGTCCACAAGTAACTGAATCTTGTGGGATGCGGAACCCATCGTACGCTTGGAATCGATTTCCAAATGCAGCGCACAGTGGCTCAGCTACAGGGCGCCTGTCCCTGAAGTTTCAGCACGCCGTATACCAGCATATAAGACGACCCCGACTTTTGAGGAGATTTTCAGGGGTTAAAAAGTCATCTTATACGCCGGAAAATAAGGTACTTTACACGTTGTCGCTAAGTTAAGCCTGACTGCTCTGTGCCAAGTTGCCAGAAGGAGGAGCACAGGTTAATTTGGGGGGTTTGCTTGTGACATAACCCTGACAAAGATTGTGGTTCCTGCTTGATTAGGGTTTTACCCACCTCAACCAGTAGCCAAATGTCTTACAAGCACCATGAGTATAAATAGAAATCTACTAATGAAAGAGATTGAATACAGTGTAAAGGTTTTAAAGAAAAGCACGAAATTTCAAAACCTCTATATAAAATCATGGAAGCAACAAGTGACTTACCCAAAAAGGACTACATTAATAGAGCTCCGAAATTAACATTTCTTTACTGGGTTTTATGTTAATGACCCTAGTAGGGGCTGTCGGTTTGTTTGTAGAGCATGTGCTTATCCATCTCCTTTTTGTGGTCTTCTCATAAACAGCTTTTTCTCTTTGTTTCAGAAAGCATTGTATTCCATATTTGGGGATCCACTTTCTGCGCTCTCATTGGATGGCTATGTTATCATTTTCAATCTTGTGCATTTGAATCATTGCTTTTCTGCCTGTAAGGGGTTCGCCCCTCCCCTGGAGCATAGCTCTGTTACCATTTTGGTCACAGGTGGATGTCTATGTCTGCTAGCATCGATGTCATATGAGTTTTACTGTTTACAGTCTAGCTACAGACTGCTTTTCTTTTGTATTGTGACCTTGCCCCCTGCTCTCTCTGTCCCTCCCTTCTCCCACCTAGATGCTGTTTACATCTCTAAGTGGGTCTGTGATACTTCCCCTACTGCCCATTTCTTCTTCCGCTAGACTGCTCTTCATGAACTCCCAGTGGTTTAATTTGTCTGCAGCTCCTGCTGCTTGTCCTATTCCTGCTGGACCACTCTTCTCTTTTATTTATCTCTCTTATTGTATGCCATTCATACTGTGGCTTTGCTGTGTTGGGTTAGTTTTATGCACAGCAGGTCAGTGTAGATGTGCAGAAGGTGGTAGCAGCCTTTCTACTTAATATTAGTTATAGCAAGATGTGGTTACAAAGCAAGATTGTGAGGGCTTTGGCACACACAATGTGCTTTCCACCCCCCTCCTTCTAATAATACCTGGAACTTGTGATAGCTCCATCCCATTTCATTTACACTTTGCTGCCAAAGATAGAGCAGGCACAGCACCACACTCAGGCTGAGGCCCAGAGAGGCTAAGTCACTCTGCAGTCAAAGTTGGCTTTACCGGGAGAAGACATTGGTAAGGTTTATGCATAGATACACAATGAACCGACACACACAGTCACTCCTATTCATAAGGACACACATACAAACATCACACCTGCTGTGAAGATTGTGCGGCCAATTGGCATTGCCAATGCTTGTTCTCATTATAATTTATGCAATTTCTTGACCACTATGGCAGTTACCTTGCTTCCTAGGCCCATGACTGGATGCCACAGCTCTCTTCAAATTATCTTGCATCAAGCCATTACGACATCTATTGTCTTTGCAACTACATGAATCGGTTGTTACTCCTGAGCCTGGTATGATATCCAGGTTTATGTGAGAGGCATTCTCATTAGTATGCTCTGTCCAGTGGTCCAGGTTAAATTGCTGTCAGAATGTGGGCAAGGAAACATGTCAACCTTCATAACCATTGGTTCTAAAATGTCTGTAGTGTTTTACAATGAATAGGGAGCACAGTACATATTAAACTTGATAGGAATTACCATGATGTATTTTTACCGGAGGTCCCATGATCTCTGTACCACTGGAGCCATTCTGCACTTGACTGGAGAGTCAATATAAATATTACTGACTTTATTAATCAAGACATGTAGACTTGTGCTACTAACAATTTACATGCTGGCGTCGGCCACCCTATCTCCTTCCCTTTCCCAAGCACAGATGGTGAGAAGCCTGGGACACAGCAAACATGTAGTTCTGTGACCCTTGTCCGTGGCTGTATGGTGTCTCCTCTATATGCTAAAAAGCTTATGCCTGTCAAGGTCTTTCATTTCATTGTGTGGGTGTTGTAAACGTTTTGTGACTGCAATTACAAGGTCTAACTATCTCATCGCCTAGTAGAACCTAGTAGTTAAAAGAATGAACTTCTGCATTCCGCAAACCCTAGACATTTTAAAGTCAGGGAGATTCAGGCTTCTTGTGTCCCAGTGAGTGACTGAGTGGTACATGCCACCGTCTCTGTGTCTCTCTTCACTCCCCTTTCACTCTTCTGTCAAGACCATACTCCTTTCTTTAAAGTCTATGCAAAGTCATAATTGTGTCAACAATGAACAGCTTCAAGATTTTAGTTTTTTCAAAAAAGTGCTCCCATGCTAGGTGTGATTTATAAGGTAAAGATACATCCTGTGTGGCTTACTGTATTGAACCATCAACGCCTGTGTTTTGGGGATTGCACTAGAAGCAGCAGTAGAGACTAGCCGTACCTGAACATCATTGTGACCATCCATCCTTGTTTGGATAAAGCTACCAGCAGCAGTGGCAAAATGAAAATTGAGGTGGTCCGCCCTGCAAAGTATCTGTAGGGTGGCCCTCCCCCTGGACCCAGTCACAGGCCTACTGCCCCAGCACAGTGTACTGTGCTGAGGCAGCATCCTAGAGCTCGGGGGCCCCACTACACCACGGGAGTCTTTGTTAAGCCACTGACTAGCAGGGAAATAATTGATTGCAAGAGATTCTTTCTTTATAGGGACTGAGGCCGAATTTCTGAAACAAAAAGAGTAGCCCTTGTTCATTTGTTAATGCGTTTAGCTTCTTAGCTATTCCAATAAATAATACTATTGCTGTGGATGAAATGTAAAAATGACAGTCAAAGCAGGGCCGATTGTTTAAATGCCACAAAGATCCTCTCCAGTTAGTATGTTGCTCTATAGTTTTTTCTTCAGTAAAAGGCGACTGTTTATAAAAATGTTACCCTTTAATAACTAGGAAATTCCTAAATATAAGGCACTTAATAGTCATTTTATTACTGGCTTTAGGGCCTGATTTAGATATTGACGGAAGTGTTACTCCGTCACAACGGTGATGGATATCCCATCTGCTAAAATCTAAATCCCATTGGATATAACGGGATTTAGATATCGTCGGACGGGATATCCGTCACCATTGTGATGGAGTTATCCCTCAACCAATATCTAAATCAGGCCCTCAGTCCTACATTCCCCTCTCTTTCATCTCTAGGGGCTGAGCAGCCACCTGTGAGCCATGCATGTTTACAAATTGGTGAGCACAATCGAGCAGGCACTAAGGAGAGTGGAGAGAGACTCAAATAAGCAGAAAATTGCTTTCCCAAGCAGTGAAACACATACCTGCTGCCTCTTCAGCAGCTTCAACATCAAGCCCCTCCTAAGTTGCCAGCAAACTTGAATGATGTGCTGCATCTTAAAATGGTGTTGGTATTGGCATGCAGCCATGACTCAGGTAGCCATTTCTTCTGGTGCCTAACCATTCCCCCCAGGTTTAACACATCTTGTCTAGTAGAGAAACAGTAATATCTTAATTTCATGTAGCACATTTGCAGCAGTTAAATGAACAACCATGCACCTCTCAAACCTACCGAGTTATAATCTACCGCTCACTGATGTCTCTGCTTAGCAGACAAACATAAATTACAAGTATAGTAGTGCACCCAAAGAAAAGCCAAATTATAATGTGTGAAGTTCTTCTGTTTTCTTTATTTCATTTGCAAATTATAAAACCCTTTTATTTCCTTCCGTTTTCATTCATAATAATACACCCTCATCCCACGTTTTTCATTCAAGAACATATTCATTTCAAAAGGCAAATAATTTGTGCATATGTCCAGGAAACAATTCAGCAAAGTCGCAATTACCAACGCATTGTTTCCTTATGCCAGCAAATGACTCCTCAGGTTGTCAGTTTTATGCTCCTCTCTTTCTTGCTCCCTCACTCTGTTTATGCACTGGTGTCCCTTCTGCAGTGAACCACAGGGTGCTGGAGAGATCAACAGATGGCCTTAAAAAAACAGGTTCTAACTGCTTGTGGCCCCTGGTGAAATATTTGATTAGATAAATAGCCAGTCCGGATTGGGGAAGGAAATTATAGCATCAGACCAAACCCCTGTGTTTTTGCAGATAGAGCCTCAAGTTGGAAACAAACCTCAAGCATTTACTGCAAGCAAAAGACACATATGGGAAAGATGGAGGGAGATAAAAATAAAAAAGCGTCACAAAGGAAGAAAGCAGAAAGCTGTAAGAATGAGCTCAGGGGACAGGAAGTGGCTGCAAATGGATTAAAGAAGCCAGAGATAGCTTCAGGATTACACTGCTTCAGTATTACATTCTCACACATTTAAATGCAGCAACTGTGTGTTTCAATGAAGAGCTTTGGGCACTGGCACATTTTTGTTTACAAATTAAGCACTGCTTACTACATACCACCAAAGGTTACAAGGACGTTATAGTTAGGCTCACATTTTAAACGTACGAAACCATAGAAATTGATCAATTATAGTTAGAGTTACCTCAAATATAATTATATCTCGTGCCCTAAGGTAACTATAACTTGCGCCCCGCCATGCAGTTATCTGATAAATAATTTTACTGCAGATGTTACAGTGACATTATCAATGATCTTATCAAAGATGTTTTGAGTGCTGCAATTTGTGGGATAATTAGCAGTGCATGGCGAGGGTGCAAGCACAAACTGGGTGTGAGAGTGTGTACATCAGTGCTTTAGTGGGTGCGTCAGTGTGTGCGCAGGTACGTGAATGGGCGCATGTGAGTGTCAGTAGGTCTGTCAGTGGGTGTGTGAGAGTTTGAGTGGGTCTGTGAGTGCGCAACTGCCTGAGTGGGTCTGTGAGTAGGTGTGTAAGGATCTGAGTGGGTCTGTGAGTGGGTGGGTAAGGGTGTGAGTCAGTGTGTGAGTGGGAGAAAGACCAAAAGAGAGAGAGAGAGAGAAAGAGAATGAGAGGGAGAGAGAGTTTTTGTTTGGCTTTGATGTATGATATACTTAGAATGAGATATTTCACAATTTGCACAATTTGAAAAGAAAAGTGTATTTGTCATATAAAAGGAGTAAGATTTCCTTTCAGAAAGAGCAATCATTTGAAGTAAAAAAAAGAAAAAAAGGAGGGAAATGACCAGGAACATACCTGGTCTCGAATTCTCAATGCTCAGTGTCAAGGTCTGTGACCTTCACCCTTGAGCTATCTATATATATGTTTAACCCTTTATGGGCTTTTTGGGACTGCAGGGGAGCCTCAAGGCCTCCCCAGCAGGCCCTGACTATATTTATTTAGTATAATGCCCTTAGGGACTATCTGGGACCACGAGGGAGCCTCAAGGCTTTCCCTGCCGTCCCTGACTTTATTTTGTATGTATTTTGCAATATGCCCTTAACAGCAATCTGGGAATGCAGGGGGAGCCTCAAGGCTTCCCCCAGTATCCCATTGTCCCAGCAAGCAGGCAGGTGATTTTAACAGCAGCTGCCTGGTTGCTGGAGCAGGGCTTTCTTCTCTGTTACTTTCACGCATATCTGCATGCAGGGAACAGAGATGAAAACTCTGCAGAGTGTTGGCTGTGACCTGGTGGTCCCCCCCCGGACATAGCAGGAGCAAGCCCTGTGGGGTGGCGTTCTCCATGGCCATCAGTGGCTCCATGACGGGGGGTGCACGGCCCCCCTCCAACATGAAAGAAGCCCCGGGGAGGGGTTGATCCCTGGGGCTGCTTAGGGGTCCGGTTGCCCCCCACGTATTAATTAGATATACCCCTGGGGAGGTGGTAGTCCCCAAGGACTGCGGGCGAGCCACGTAGCCCCCCCACATTAATGTAGTTTGCAGCCCAGGGGTGGTGGTGGTCCCCACGGCTGTAGGGGAGGCCAACGGGCCTACCTCACATAATTTAAATATAGCATGGGGAGGTGGTGGTCCCCGGCGCTTTAATCTTGATCATCACCCCAGGGCAGGACTCCTTCTGTGAGGGGTAGCAGGAGGGGGCCGGTTGCCCTCCCTCCCCCATTTATCATAAAAATGCCCTTTGGGACTTGGCCCACCCAGGGGCTTAAAAAAGACATAGCGCGGAAATCCATGCTTCATTTTGTTTCTAATTTAGACCGGAACCGCAGATCCACCGCAACTCTAGATGTACATTAAAAAAAAAATGCATTTTAGCACTGGGCAGTCCATTTGGAGCTAAGGGGCCATGGTGTCTGTACCCTGGCCCCTTTTCTTTTTTTTACATTTTTGTCTGGGACTCAGCTGAAGCCGAGTCCCAACAGGGCTGACAACACTTCCTTGCTGAAGTGTTGTCAGCAAATCAGATCTCAACATGAGATCGGGAGGGGTCACAAATCCTTTGCGTCCTTATATAGATATATATATATATATGTATATATATGGATGTCCTTACATTTCTCACAAACTACTCAATGGATTTACACCAAATAACAAAAAAGGGCTCTCTCTCTGGACCAAGAGCTACCTTTCTGCCAAATTTGGTGTCATTCCCCCCAGTAATTTTGGTGCTATCACTGTTCAAAATCCCCATGGAAAAAATGCGTTTTGGAGCACCCCTCATTTTTCTCGACCCCACAGACTGATTACCCCGAAACTTTTCAGACAGCAGCTGATGTGAGCGTGAAAGTTTTTTTGAAAATTTCATGATGATTTGCCAAGCGGTACCAAAGATATTAGCAAGACAAAAATGCTTTTTCTATAGAAACTAGATCCTAAATATAACTACCCAGTGGCAACTGCCACTAGGTTTTATGTATATATGTGTATCATACAAATCACAAAATCCCCCGGTTCTTTCACCCAAAGTTCAAAATGATACACAGTCCTAAAACCCTTAACCTACCATGGCCAAATTTTCAACTAATAGTTCAAGTTCATTTTCCAACACCACTTTATCTCTAGAACACTTCTATTTACTTCAGCTGTCCTACAGCAAGCTCTCAAGAAAATGCTTGTTCTTCCAGAATGAATTGCCCATTTAAATGGCTGAGTCCTGGCTGCAGCAACATTATAGCACGATTGCCTAGCAAGGATGCCATGAAATGTGAACATTTTATACCTGATAATCCAAGATGGCCAACACCATGAGAGTTCAATGATTCTTCGATATTGTAATGTCATTGTTGTGAGCCGTTTCAGAGTGCGTTCTATAATGGCAGCCCTCAAACCACTTTGCAGTGCCTTACCATTGCCAGGACTACGAGGATTATGCAGTAAATTAAACAGCACAATCTCTGTCAGTATTATTTTCATATGTTTAAGCTAGAAAAAGTTTTTGTGAAATTTGCAAATTATGTGGTAAAGACCGTAACCAAAGAAACACAAAAATCCAGTGAAAATCATCACTGTCTATTGTTTCATCAAAAATGTTTTCATGAAAGATAAACTACATATTCTAACTCTAATCATGCCTGTTGTTTACGCTTTGAAGCAAACAGCTTTGTCGCACTAACTACTCCAAGATTAAGCATGTGATATAAAGAATACAAAACGGGTAACGTAATATGATCCAGTGTACCTATATCAATGTTCTTGTGACTTTTACAAACCACACGGCCTTCAGCCCCAAGGTCGAAGATTTCACAAGAACACCTTGATGGCAATTATATTGGACCATATTATACGCCATACATTCTTAACATTCATAATTATGTATCATTCATAAATCCAAAAGGTGAGGATAAGTTATAGTTAAGAAAACGTAATTAATTATTTGTCTAGAAAACCATTATACAGTGCATAAACTACAACTCACCCCTTTACTATGCACAGTGTTCTCAGAAATTATATCATTTGAGATGCCATGAGGCTTGTTTTAACAAGCTTTAAATGATGTAACAGGAAAGGGTATAAGGAGTGCCTGAGGAAGGCATGAGCTATAGTTAATGTAGTGTGGCTAACGAGTTGGCAACACTGTGTATGGAGGTGCGTGAGTTATGCTAAGCTTTGAGCACAGAACAAATTATAACTTTAAGTGATTGCTATAACTCTAGAATTATTAAGGTTTGTGAAGTTTAAGTTGGTTTTCTATACAAATAATTAATTAGGCGTCTCTAAATTTAATGCGTACTTAGCCTTTGGTTTTGTCATTGAACTTCAATGTTTTAAAAAAAAAAACTGTGTTTTAAATTATACAATGTTGTTTAATATGTTATTCATTGATTCTAATATATTTTTTATTACAGTGGTACTTTTGCATAGAGTGGAGTAGAGGAGTAGTGTGTCATAGAGCAGAGTGGAATAAAGTGGCATGGAGAGGCATAGAGGGAGTTGTAGAGAATGTCATAGAGTGGAGGTGAGTGTTGTAGAGTGGCATAGAGTGGGATAGTGTGTAGGAGAGTGGCATAGAGTGAAGAAGAGTGTAGTAAAGTGGAGTGGCATAGAGGGGAGCAGATTGTGGTAGAGTGGAGGGATGTAGAGTGTTGTAGAGTGGAGTAGAGTGTCTTAGAGTGGAGTGGCATAGGGTGTGGTGTTTTGGAGTGTCATGGTATAAAGTGTCATGACGTAGAGTTGAGTGGCATAGACTGGAGTGGCATAGAGTGGAGTGGCATGTCATAAAGTAAAGTGGAGTGGCATAGAGTGGGGTGCCATGCCATAGAGTAAGGTGGAGTGGTGTGTTATAGAGTCTCATGTTGTAGAGTGACTTAGACTGGAGGGACATTGTGAGGCTTGGCACGTCATAGAGTGAAGTAGAGTGGCGTACAGCAGGGGGCATAAAATGGTGCAGAGTATTGTAGAGAGGAATGGCATGGCATAGAGTGGAGTGGTGTGGAGTGGAGTGTTGTAGAGTGGAGTGTTGTAGAGTGGAGTGGTGTTTCTTAGATTGGAGTGGAATGTCATAGAATTGAATAGTGAATCATAGAATGGAGTGGAGTAGCATGTTACAGAGTGTTGTAGAGTGGAGTACAGTGGCATACAGCAGAGGGACATAAATTGTAGTAGAGCATTGTAGAGTGGAGTGTTGTACACTGGAGTGTCATAGAGTGGAATGTCATAGAGTATCATAGAGTGTGTTAGAGTGAACTGGCATAGAGTGAAGTAGAGTGTTGTAGAGTGAAGTTGTGCAGAATAGAGTACAGTGGCATAGAGTGTCGTAGAGTGGAGTGGCATAGGGGGCATAGAGTGGAGTGGCATAGAGTATGTCATAGAGGAGAGTAGAGTAAAGCGTCATGCTGTGGCATGGAGGGGGTTCGAGTGGAGTGGAGTGTCATACAGTAACATAGAGTAGAGTAGTGTTGTGGATTGGCATAAAGTGGGACAGAGTGTTACAGAGTGGAGTGGCATAGAGAGGACAGAGTGGAGTGTTGGTGAGAGGAGTAGCATAGAGTGGAATGGCATACAGTGGATTATCATGGTATAGGAAAGTACCATCTTCCCTGGCACGTTACCCCCATTTTGACATGTATGTAAGTTTGTTTTTGCCTGTCTCACTGGGATCCTGCTAGCCAGGACCCCAGTGCTCATAGTTTGTGGCCTGAATGTGTATACCTGTGTAGTGACTAACTGTGCCAGTGAGACTCTGCTAATCAGAACCTCAGTGCTTATGCTCTCTCTGCCTTTAAATTTGTCACTATAGGCTAGTGACCACTTTTACCAATTTCAATTGGCACACTAGAACACCCTTATAATTCCCTAGTATATGGTACCTAGGTACCCAGGGTATTGGGGTTCCAGGAGATCCCTATGGGCTGCAGCGTTTCTTTTGCCACCCATAGGGAGCTCAGACAAACCTTTACACAGGACTGCCACTGCAGCCTGAGTGAAATAACGCACACGTTATTTCACAGCCATTTTCACTGCACTTAAGTAACTTATAAGTCACCTAAATGTTTAACCTTTACTTGCTGAAGGTTAGGTGCAAAGTTACTAAGTGTGAGGGCACCCTTGCACTAGCAAAGGTGCCCCCACATCGTTCAGGGCCATTTCTCTGAACTTTGTGAGTGCGGGGACACCATTACACGCATGCACTACATATAGGTCAACACCTAAATGTAGCTTCTCAATGGTAACTCCGAATTTAGCCATGTAACATGTCTAAGATCATGGAATTGTCCCCCCATTCCAAATCTGGTATTGGGGGGGCAATTCCATGCATCCCTGGGGCTCCAATATGGACCCGGGTACTGACAAACCAGCTCTCTTGAGTTTTCTCTGCAGCTACCGCTGCTCCCACTCCACAGAGAGGGTTCTGCCCTCCTGGGGTCTGGGCAACCCGGTCCCAGGAAGGCAGAACAAAGAATTTTCTCTGAGAGAGGGTGTTACACCCTCTCCCTTTTGAAATAGGTGTTAAAGGCTGGGGAGGGGTAGCCTCCCCCAGCCTCTGGAAATGCTTTGAAGGGCACAGATGGTGACCTCCTTGCATAAGGCAGTCTACACCGGTTTAGGGAACCCCCAGTCCCTGCTCTAGCACGAAACTGGACAAAGGAAAGGGGAGTGACCACTCCCCTGTCCATCACCACCCCAGGGGTGGTGTCCTGAGCTCCTCCAGTGTGTCCCAGACCTCTGCCATCTTGTTTCCATAGGTGTGAGGGCACTCTGGAGGCCTCTGAGTGGCCAGTGCCAGCAGGTGATGCCAGAGACCCCTCCTAATAGGTGCTTACCTGACTAGGTGGCCAATCCTCCTGTGAGGGCTATTTAGGGTCTCTCCAGTGGGCTTTTCCTCAGATAACAACTTGCAAGGATTCACCAGAGTTCCTCTGCAACCCTCTCTTTAACTTCTGCCAAGGATCGACCGCTGACTGCTCCAGGACGCCTGCAAAACTGTAACAAAGTAGCAAGAAGACTACCAGCCACATTGTAGCGCCTAATCCTGCTGGCTTTCTCGACTGTTTAACGGTGGTGCATGATTTGGGGGCTGCCTGCCTTCATCCTGCACTTGAAGCCATGAAGAAATCTCCAGTGGGTTGATGGAATCTTCCCCCTGCTTCAGCAGGCACCAAACTTCAGCTTCACCGGGACTTTGGAACCCCTTTTACCCTGACGAGCGTGGCCCCTGGAACACAGGTGGTGGACCCAAGTGACCCAGACTGTCCAGTGGTCCAACTGTCCAAATTTGGAAACATAGACATTAAAATGGTAAATGTCATCTCAATTTCCGGTCGAACTCCAGTTAAATGTCCTATATCATTGCCGCTACAGTGGATAACCATAAAGTGAGGATGGTCACATTCTTAAACAGAGGAAAGCAGAGGGAGCAACTGGCTCCATTTCAAACCTAATTCACCTATTCACGTTATTTTAACTCCTTATAAACCTAAATCTTTTGCAACATCTAGTTTCTTGGCATGCTCTCTGGCCCAAAAAAATAAACCGTGTCCAACAAGCCAAACCCCTAATATCTTGCACATACATTGAGATACAAAAATGAGGGGGCAGATAAACAAATATGTATTGAGGTAGACGTTTGACCATTAGCAAAGTTCATAATATTAACAACTTTATTTTGAAAGAAGGACAATTTAGTGGCTTAAATACAAATTGGGCTCCTAATGTAGCACAATACTATCAAAAACCAAAAGGAGGTAAGAAAATAAACAAGTCTGCAGCAATGAAGTTTAACAAGTAATAGAAAGGTATGCGAAAAACACATTCCTGGTCACATGACAATAAAATCCAATAGAAAACTACATAAGAAATACAATTAAGAAGTAAAGCATTATGTGATTGGTTAGTAAACACAGCTCAATAACGCTAAATAATACCAACCATTGCACAAGCCATTGTTTGGTGGGCTTGAAGAAGGGGATATTTGGTGGGGCTGTAACAGGTGATGCGGGGAGCATCAGTATGGTTCCGGCATATGGGATGAAGTATCTCACATTGGTAAAGGGTGTAGTCACATAAGAAACTCCCCATTTGGACTAACACACAAATGTCTGGGATATTAACTTGATTATTGTGATAATAATGGTGGAGGTACCACACAAAGGGTTCTGTCTGTTGCTTTGAATCCCAACCACACCTTAAGTCAAGATATCACTAAGGTGAGAGATGGTATAACAACATAAGGTCCAGCCTGATAACTAAGGCCTCCCTTTCTATGTCCCCAAGGGGGACACCCAGTCAGCTATGGAGAAGCACTAGGAGGAAGAAGAGCCAAGGAAAGACCCTAGATGTCTGAAGAAAATCCATGTGGAAGACTTGTTGTTTTGGGACACTGATGTGGCTATGTTGTCTTAAAGATCAATAAACATTGTTTTAAATCCGTACCCTGTTTGAGTTGTATCACGCAGCCTGTTAGAGGCGCATACAGGCGCATACAAGAAAACAAACTTTTTTTTACTTAAAAGGTGAAACAAAAGAAACAGAAAAAAATGAGGGGTTCACAAATCCCAGCAACTAACAGGCTATTAACCCAGAATTGTCCCATCAGGTCCATAGATAGGACCTAAATTATTGTTGGTCCGCTCTTACAAGAAGATAGTTTGACTGAGAGCAAATGACTGATAGAGCGTTCCGGCCTACTAATTTACCTGTATTTTGGACGCTCTTGGGTCGACGAATCTTTTGACCAAGTGGGACTCACCTTACCCGAGAGAAAATCGACTTTGATCAAAGCAATAATCAATATCGAACATAAGCAACACCATGATCAACATAACACTTCACAATTAATCCAGAATACATTTCGGCGAAACCGTGACCTTTCGGCCACAAATAACCACACCAGTTTATGCAAAGTTAGTGAATTTATTTCCCTATATTAACAAAGCTAGCACAATATATATGTGTCTCAACACCAAATGATAAATGTAGATGAACATTAATAGCTGTCCATATCGGCGGAAAAGATGCAATCTATGCAGCATTTGAATAATAATGCCTTCTATAATGGCAACACATACTACTAAAACAATAATCTGTAATGAACTAATTGCATACATTAGTCAGCATAACAAGGTCTCAAATTGCATCGTGCAACGAATGAATCCTCATCTAACCTCAAATTAGCATCAGCATGTGGGACTTCATGCAAAACAATTTAGCAACATTAATTTGGAAAAACTCCTAACTAGGGCTCTCATCAAAATCAGCAGTTGGTTACCTAAAAAGAAAAACACAATGCAATTGTACATTTTCGTTTCATATTTACCAAATTCGATCAGCATTCAAGGAAGTCTTCGTCTCGCAGGTACCGGATACGAACAGCATGGGACGGGGCAAAGGTGGACGGGGCAATTGCCTCACAGCTGCAAGATAAAACTACTACTTCATGCATAAGGGACAAATCAAAGTTAAAGTCTCTAGGGCAAGAATTTAATTAAAGTCTCTTTCTCTCAATTAGAGAAAGCATCAGAATCTCATTCAAAATGGCGTCGATCATCAATTGGCTCGATGGGTGCAATGGCTGCGAAAATGGCCATAATGCCCTCAATGGCTGCTTTCTCCTCGTGCACCTGGTTTTTATAGACAGTTCAACAGTTCAAATCCAGTAGGGTCTTCCATTGGAGGGTTCATAGGTTAGCTTCAAATTGTCCAATCAAAAATCAAAGTTTACAAGCTTCTACTTAAGCATACATTATCCTTGGAGTTGGGAACGTAAGTTGCAACATATTTTACCAATTAACTCACTTTCAGAGCTTCCATTGTCCGCACCTGCAGATTGACCTTGGAGCGAAGAAGAAAATGCCAGGCTGGCACGAAACCTTAAAGATAAGCATGTGAGCCGATCTCACTGGAAAAGTACAGCTTCAAGCAAGAATACACGTTTATTAGCACAGTGGAAAAATACGAGCATCTAAACCGTGAGACAGGCAACTAGACCGAAGCCTCCACTAAAGTAATGCTAAGCTAATATGTTTTAAGCAAGCAAATCATAGCACACGTTTACGATTATGTCAGATTAATACATTTCTAATACATCACGTTATATAAAGCACGCTTATAAATGTTGGCAAACTACTCTAAGGGCACATTTTGTCCCCGTACAATCTTTATTAGTTCGGTTAAAGTCACACTCGATTATTGCAGTACTACGTTTATGCGCTAATAAATGTAAAACCTTCATTTCTGCGTCATCATGACTTAATAATTAAATTATTCTTGGGTTGACAAAAGCCAAACTGGTTTAAAAGAAACAAGTAGTGGACAAATGTTAACATTCCAGTCTCCTGAATAATTAATATGCAAAATCACTCTTAGGACAATGTTTAGAAACCAAATGTCCCACAGAGTACACAATTCTTTAACTTCTGTCTTTGAAACTTAGAGTAAAATGCACATAGTCAATACAATTGGATTTATTTTAACTTTAGCTCACAGCATTCCTTGATATTGCAGCATGAAAAATTATGATTTAACTTTGAAGTGGGTTCTGATCAATTAGAACCCATAACATGGTCTTGTGGCTCTGTTCCCAAGTATCAACAAAAATGAATTCACATTAATCTGTTTATAACTTGCAAGAGCACCTATGTAGTGTGAGTGATTGTATGCAACTGCTCAATGATCTGTATGGGAAGTACAATAAGAGCTCTAAAAAGAAGGATTTAGGAACATTACAGAGGAATTAAAATATTGCCGGTTCGAAACCCAATATTTCAACACATGAGAAAGGCTCACCTTAACACCTGGGAGTTCTCATTTCATGAATTACAGAAACTAAACTCTGACCTCCAGAGAGGATGATCGGCATTAATTTTATGTCAAGTAGAAGCAACAGGGATCAGTCAATTAAGATCAGTGGAAAGTCGGTGAAATACAGAGGAGGAATTATATTACTTTCTCAAATGACTCGTATTGTACTGTTTTCTGAGATAAATATAAAAGGTAGATTTGAAAGAAATGTCGGTTAGTGCTTTGGGACAGTTGAATTAGTTACTTAAGGAGCAGGGTCAAGACTGATTTGCAGATGACTTGGTGCAAACTGAGGTGGCATGGTCAGTGAAAAGGGATGGCTAGGGCTGTGGCCCGAGGTATTGCCAGTGGTTGAGAGTAATTCAAGCATTCCATCCATCAGCATGTTGTTTTTGCACCTGCATGGGTGGGAGAAAAGTAATGGAGGCGGCTACCACAAGCACACAGTATGGTGCTGGCATGAGAGTCAGGTGGGGCTGCGGGGCTTTGGGGCTCCCTCTACAGCTCTCGGGGGGGGATATTGCAGCTGTCCCAGTTGGGCACTGGGGTACCCACCAATAATGGAAGTGGATGGCTTCTGCCGGGGGGGGGGGGTGGCAGGGGAAGCAGGGCTCACCCCACATCCACCAATAAAAACAGAGTGGGAGCCTCAGGTGGGCACTGGGGCCCCTACTTAACAAAGAATTACTGGCTCCCACCAACACCCACTATGGTTACTGGCTAGGGATCTGGAAGGGGCTTTGTAGGCGTTGGGTTCCCGCAGCAACTCTCAACATTAAAAAAATAGTGGGGTCCACAGGTGGGCACCAGGGTGCTCACAAAAATTAAAAAATAATAATATGAATTATAAGTGAGCAGAAGGAGCCACTCATTTATTGTTCACTACTCTGGTAAGGAGCGCTGCATAATGGCCTAGGGCACATATAAATTATATATTTTCTTACTGGTGGTGCGCATAGAAGGGACAGGGTCACCACCAGCTATTTTTAATGTTGTGGGGGACTGCAGGGAGTGCAGCCCCCTGCTTCTCTACTTTTCCGACTTCCTCATCTCCATCTGCAAGGGCCAACCATCCCCCAACACAGGGATCCAGGCCACTGAAGATGCCAACTGGCGGATCAGCAGCAAAGCCACTCCCAACACATATGAGCCCCAGAGGGAGTATAAGGCCTCCACCTAGCAAAAATTCCTTGTACTGTAAAGTCTTTAGATGATAATTGCATCACACTCACAGAGTACTCGCAGGTTCCCATAATAACGCTTTAAACCAGAAAACGATCCAGAATCATAGCAATCTTCCATCATGCTCTGATAGCATCCCTGGGGAGCTCTACATGGAACTGGTGCATCATGGCTTCTCACCGGGGATATGCAGCTTCTACACATGCATGCCACCCAGATGGGGGAGCGCTGCAAGGTCTGCCACAGGTCCACAAAAGCAGGGCCCATCACCTCACAGCAGAACGATCATCCTGGCTGTCATTTTGTGTGCAGCATCTTCTATGAGGAGCGGGCCCAGATGGCCCGAGCGAGCCACCGACTGAATCCTGCTCCCACAATCAGGCCGCACCACAGGGGTGTATACAGCAACACAGTGCAGCGCTTCAACACTGAAATTCCCATTCAATGAGAATGATCAGCTAGAGATTCTCCCAGCACGTCCACCACCTGCTCATTCACAGTGCTTTCATTGGTTGGAAGCCCACTCGAGCTCAATTTGGCTGTCAGTGGGGGTGCCAAACACTCTGGTGCTTGCCCCCATAATTTGGAGGTCAGAACCTTGCCAGGTGGCAGACAGTAAATAAAGTGTTGGTTTGGGGAGTAAGAGCTCCACTAGAGCTCAGCCATCTTAGTTGGCAGTTAGCCATGTCTCCCGCCCAAGCCATATTTACAGCGTAGGTGACCTAGAATAGCTTATGGCAGTGTTGGCAGAGCCAGTGGTAGCACCAACCACAGTGGCTGCTTGAAAAATACTTTAGGCCCTGGCACTTACATTTTTACAAATTAAGCACTATGAACAATCCAGATACGTCCTGAAAAGTATCTTAAGATAGCATGGCAAATTAAGTATTTGCAAACATAATTTAGGTGAGTGAACCTCTAAGACCAATTTGGGAGGTATGGCTGGAACTGCAGTATACTGATCAATTCAATCAAACTTGCTGTTAATAACTGCCAACCAGGCAAGGCGTTTTTAAATTCATTTTACAGGAGTGGATGGAATGTAACAATAATGGACATAGAAGGTGCTTGGAAGACAGAGATTGCAGCTCCTGTTGTAGCATATTCCTTCTCATAATTATGCATGAATGTGGTTGATAGATCTTCTCACCCAGCATGAGAGTGTAGAGACGAGGATATAAAAATTCACAACAATCAATTAAAATGACAGTATGACTCATTTAGCCACACAAAGAATACTCCAAGCTGAAATAAAGTCCAAGGGTGTTTATTACAGGTTAATGCTCAGAATAACATAAATAACTCTCAAAACAAGACTGTAAAGGTACAGAATCATACTAGGCTGGCCAAACCTCCTGAAAAATGAACATCAGAAAAACTAGACATTCGATGATGCTACATATTAGCAGTAAGAAAATTTGAAAAGGAGGAAACATACACTGTCTAATTCTGATAATCATTTTGAAACTCTTATTCTGCAATTTAGTAACTCAGGCAAGGGGAAACCCTATGAATTAGCAAGTCCATTTTAATATGTACTAGGACAAGCACATGCTGGCAAGAAGGCAAACAGCACAAAAAGGACAAAAATAATTTGGAAAATGGAAATCTGGGGAAATAGGTGATTAACTAAGGTTGACAAAAAGTAGGTCAAAAGGGAAGCCATCAGCATATCAGAAGCTCGGTCAAGAGTTGTCTTCTCTCGGTCAAGGAAAAATCTCTAAGTCTCAGCAAGGCATTTTAAAAGGGGCAATGGCAGAGAGGACTGTACCTCTCAGAGTCCCAGGAGTTCAGCAAACAAGATGAGATAGAAAGTCTCTGTTCAAGGGGAAAACAAGGGGAGTGCTGCAGATCCATCTGGGGAACAGTATGTTAAAGTTCATAGGGCAAGATAATTCATCCATCCATTACTACATATGATACAAAAGATGAAATTGTCAAATGGCAAGCTGTCATACGACACAGACTGCAACATCAGTGAAAGTTCCCAGGTTCTTCATGTGAAACAGCTTCCATCTTAGCTCATCCGTGTAAGTTGAAACGGTTGTATACATATTTATTCCATGGTTCCTGAATGTACTGTACTCAAGGTTGATTTCCCAAATCCACTATGTAGTAAACAATATCATATCTATTTTGAACTAGCATTCTAATGAGAATGAAGTCTGAAAAGAAAGTTCATGTTAGCAAGAATAACTACACATTTTCTGCAGTCAGGAAACAAGGCCTTACAGGCCTCACTTAGATTAAGCAAAGTGAATTAAAACAGCACATTCATTTATGTATTTAATACACATTTGTTATTCTAAACCATAAATTCAATATTAATAAGCTCTGTCAGTGTTCATGTTACAATAAATTAAAAAAGGTATGATTCTATTACCCATTCATGTAACTATAGCACAGATCTACATTTTCTACATTTGCAGGTTACTTTTTAAAATACTTATTTCATGCAAACTATTATCATTTTAGTGCAGGCTGTTAATTAGCATCATAACTTGTAATATAAAAGCAAATTTATTTTTTAAACATGAAGTTTAAAGGATACACTCCATCATTTTCAACTACTGACCTAAAGTGAATGCACATCAGTATGGCTTTCAGTGCACCACTTTACAACGACACTATTAATACTTTAATTAACAAAATATCAGAAATGAATTCTCTTAAGCAAGATGCTTGTAGAACTTTAAAAAAAATATTATGTGAAGGATTTCATGTGAAGTTTGTATAAATTGAAAGGTGGGATGGTTTGGGTTTGTTTTAACCTGCATGAATTATATGTGTGTTTCCAAAGAAGTATATAATTTGAACAATGTATATGTATTATGAATATTTGTGTGATGCAAATCCCATTATCAAATGCATAAATTGAAGTAGCACTCTGTATGGAATGCTCAGATTTGGCCTAGTCAATGTTATTGCATGTAATCCTGTTACAAATGAATGTTGTTTGCATGTATTTTAAGTTAATTGAAAAGGGAGGGGGGAGTGGGAGGCAGGCACGCCAGGCTTGACCACAGAAGGGACCAGTGCAGGTGCCATGATTCTCACACCTTTCATCAATCTAGATCTTTCTAATGTATGACTCTCCCCAACACAATAAGAAGAAGGTTCTCACCATCAAACTTAAGTACTATGCATGGGTTCAAATTAGTCTCCTTGAACACATTTCATTGACCTCTAAAGGCCATAGGCACCTTACTAACAACAGTGTAAGGGGTCGTGAAGCCATGTACTCCACTGGCACTAGATCACTTTATGCTAGATTTAGACTGGGAGTTATATCAGTTGGTGATAATGCAAGAAAATGCAACAATATTATCACTTACACCGGGCGCCTGTTTTGACCAATAGTAATTTGATTGAAGTGAGAATGCATTATTTTATTACTATTGTGTCCTTTATATAAACATGTTAGTAAAAAATGCCTTTTGCCTTTGTTTAGGCTTTTCAAAATAAGCTGTATAACTGGCGGTATTGCCTTATGTTAGTACACTGACATTTTGATTGCCATGTTTTTAACCTCTGCTTGGCATTCCTACTTGAAGTTATTAGAGTTATACGATTGTTGTGATTGCACATACAAATTTAGCATACATATGCTTGGTCTTGTTGAGATGTTTTTTATCATTGTAGAGTACATTCTGTTTTTAAATATTAATTTAGTGTTTTATAATTTTGCAATTCATTAATTTTATTTATGATAGTGGTATGGTTTTGAAGCATAATAAACTTAAATTTAAACTATGGCATTACATCAATAGAACCCAAAATTGATGTTGCAATAAAATGACCGACCTCTAAATTAACTAAGGTAAACATTGATATTATGGGGTAAAGAAAAAATAAGTACAGCTTTAATACAAGACCAACAGACAGTTTATTAATATCACTAATTGGGTTTGTTTAAAAAAGCATTACTCATTAAAGAGTAAAAAGTGTAACTTAAGAAAACATAAAACAAGAAATACGACTTATGATATTGTGCTGAAGTAAAACAAACATAAGCAGTATCAGGCTGCTGTGAGGGAAAACACACATTCACATTAATTTGGACATTTTCCTACCCAATATGAGATGTGTAATTAGACTAGCAACTTTTGTTACAGAACTCTTAAAATATATGCAAGCAGCTTGGAAGTGCAATCATCTAAGTAGATGGACCAACTAAACTATTTTGAATATCTGTTTTGAATATCTAGAAAAGCTCATTCATTAGATGTAAGGCTTACAACTAGTATAATAATGAGACCACAATGGCATTTGCCAATGAGAGGTTACTAAATCCAGTGTATAATGGGTGTAATGCCCACACACAGTTTAGATTGTAGGGGTATCTGACATGAACAATCATTAGCTTTATTTACCTACAATTCTTTTAAATGTTTGCATGTTTATTCTGCCTATAATTCTGCCTAATAAGGATCATGGAATAACATCTACATCTACAGATTTGCAAAAGTTATTGCCTGGTACAGGACTAAAGAATGCCATTGGTCATTCTCATTTCCTATTACTGTTATTGAGAGGGAACCATCAATAGGCCATCTTATAGTCAAAGTTAGTAATGTAATGTTGGTCGCATGTTGTCATGAGGTCAACTGGAACAAAATCAACTTGTTCCAATTCAGTTTTTGCCAGATAAGGATCTGCATATGCTGGTAACAGTTCAGTCATTTGCCCTGGCTTTTCCATATATACCGACATATGCATGTATAGCAATGTTCATCTCCGACCCGGTGGTCCACAGAAGACCACCAGCGGCATTATGAGCCGGCCTACCGCCATGGGTACCAGGCAGTAGCACTGCCACGAAAACCATGGCGGTAGGGCTACAGCTGACAGGGAACTCCTTCCCTGTCACCGGTAGACAGCTCCCCGCTACCCCCTCAGCAAACATCTGATCCCCCAGCAATCACCTGGCTCCCCCACCCCCCTCTACAGTCACTGCTCCCCCACCCTCCCAGCAATCACCTGACCCCCCAACTCCTACAGTCACCGGGCCCCCCTCCCTGCATACATGCACACACACACGCACCACACATACACCCATTCACCTCCACTTCCAGGAATGCATCCACTCACATCCATACACGCATCCACTCACACACACTCACACACATTCAGGCACGCATCCACACTAACATTCTCACACGCATACACACTGACATGCAGACACGCACTCACTGCAACATTCATACACGCATTCACTCACACGCATACAGCCACTCATATACCACAACACTCACAGACACATTCACACACACACGCACACACACATTCATATGCACAGGCAGACGCCACACCCCCCTCCCCTGTTGGACTCCTGACTTACCTTGTCCTGCGAGGAGGTCGTCCGACATGGAACGGAAGGGGTGCTGCCACTGCCAGCAGCGCCCTGCCAGCAGGACACCGGCAGGCCATATTAATGGTCATAATACAGCTGGCGGTGTCCTTCTGGTGGGACCGTGCAGGTGGTAGCACCACCCAGGCGCCTCCGACTGCCAGCATGGGGATTGCCGGATTTCCACCGAAAGTGTGGCAGAAATCTGGCAGTACCATGATATGAGTCTGGTGGTCTCAGGACCGCCATGTTGGTGGTGGCGGTCATACAGCCAACAGGTTGGCGGAGAAGACCACAAATTATGACATTGACGGCATTCAGTTCAGAACACAGCCAAAGCACTGCTGGCACCACCACTGGAGTCTGGCTGCCACAGACGACGGTAGCCACCTGCAGGCCAGTAGGGACCATGTTTCTGCCAGACAGATTACTAATTTACACACTGCCAAGGTTTCTGCCGCGGTTGCACCACCACAGAAACTCAGGTGGAAGCCAACTGCATAAAAAGAGACACTCACCTTCAGGAAGCCATACTTGTCTCGAGCCGCCATGGAACCAGAACTACACATCATCCCGCTGCTCCTGCTCGCCCAACAACTTTGGAATCTGCGATGACGACAGCAACTGTAAGTACATGCACTTACCTGGAACTGTTGAAGATTGTCAATTTTGTGCACTCACACAACATACATTCGGGAAGGGGGTGTGAGGGTGACACACTTAACAGCACATGAACACACACAGTCACATAGAGCCAGACACACACTTGCATGTACACAACAACCACGATACGGCTAGGACACACACACAGACACATGTACACACATCACAAACACACACAGGTATGCATAGAAACACTGCACGGTCCACACTCACACAGTACCCCACAACACAACACCACAACACATCACAACTACAACACAACCGCACTGTCTCCAATCACATGTCAGGAACCCACAGGGGACACTACCCAGGAACACATCACACATACATTACTACGTAACACCAAGAGGCAAAACATACACACAATTACACAACCACACTGCTTACCGATCGACTTGCACAGAACTACTTACCTAACATACTATGAATAAAACTCACACATGCACACAGTCAAAGCACACAAAGCTACACAACACACCAACAAACACATCTCAACACAATCAACACTCAAATCCAACACTACACACACCCTACCACTTACAGGCAAAAGCACTGCACACAACCTCACAAACTGGCTACACAACACAGTTAGCTCAAGCAGCACACATACACACACACACACATACATACACAGAGCTAATACCAGCCAGGAACACCTCCATACTAGGGAAAGAAATGCATGACAAAGATTTAAGCAGGAGACTAACAACTGGGTCCCTTGGTGTTGGTGGTATCAGGACTTCGGGTCCCGTGGCCAGCAGTTTCCCTACTCGGCTGTGCCCTATCTCCTTCGCCTGCCGAGGTAACATCACACCTATGTGCAAAACACCCCCAGGTAGGTATCAGTTAGAGCCAACATCATGTCACAACAACATACTTCCCACAACCCTATATGACAACAATGTCACACCCAACATCAACCTACTATCTGACCACCACATCATGATCCTGTCAGTACAGTTAAAACACAAACTGTCCCTGCACAAGGTGATTTGACAACATAAGCAGCGTGCCCCTATATAGAGCATCACTATGAAACAAGGAACCATCAATGGAAATCAGTGTTAACTTTGATTTCAAACTCATACCTACTCCAAATCTACACTTGCTAAGTCCATTGCCAGATGTCATGTTCTATGAAAGTTACCTCATCACATTCCAGTTACAACACATCATGTTGCTTAGCTATCACATCTCTAAAACGTAACTGTGTCTAAAACATTCACAATGGCAAATGACTCAGATGCATCTACACCATTTGGCATATCCAATTTTAAAGTATAATAGACTCCCAAACCACTTCTCTAACACAGGTATCTACTGTGTTTTTGCAAATGTGTTGCACAGGCATTCAGGACCTTCTCATCTTAGTCATTCTCATCTAGAAAACAAAGTCATGTACATCAATAGGAGTCTAATTAGCACACAGGATACACCCACAGACAACACCACAGGGAGCATACCAACACCTTCAATACAATAGATACCTGTTGTGTGCATGAAGGCCACATACAATTCCACTTGTCATGCTAAGTAGCAACCTCAAGATGACCAGATCAAATGACCAACATCACTATCAACAATTCAGACATGAGTCACCTTACATCTTTGGAGTACACTTACACTGACATAAACCACTTCTAAAGTAACCATGATTGACACATACACCTAGAGTCCATCAGTTTGACTGACAACATGTACCATTCCACCAACATGTAACTGTAAACTACAACACATGCAACTCTGTGCAGTCATGTTAAAATGAGCTTACCCATACTAAAATACTTCAAACATATTCAGAATAGCAAAAGTAAGTATGCCAAGCCAAAATCTAAAATCTTTCAATTGGCAGGTGGTACCAACATACACATAATGTTGGCAAAAAACAATGGATGTTGTACCTATATAGGAGATGTCCTGCCCTATGTAACATGGGCAAAATAAACTGGCTAAGTGAATAGCAGATGAACCAATTACCTTCTCAATAACACATACATGGTACAGATAGTCTGAACTCACATGTCTATGATATGTCTTGCACTAGGAATGTATAATTACGACCATGCTTTTCATCATGTAGGATGTCCACCCAGATCAAACATCACATTTTCCAATGTACAGTCCACACTTAACAAGTGGGTCACTGCCTCAGACCTCTGAGTAAGTTTAACAAGTATGCCATGTGAGATATGAATGAGATAACATCCTCACATGAATTTGACATCTATATCACAACTCATAAATCTTTGGCCTGTGTCTCACCTGTCAGACCCTATGTTGCACATAGAGCTAGATCCAGTGGAATAGGAATGGACCGAGACCAAAGAGCTGGACAACTTACCAACAGGATATCTGGACTACAGATCAGTAGGTGAGAAGGATGACACAGCAGCTTACTCATGTGCATTGCACTATAGAGGTACACAAATGACACAGTCCCATGTGCATCGCCACATGCTGACATGCAATAGGCTTAACATAGGTGAGTTGTATTTCCCTACACACAATACCATGTCCACAGCTGTGTATCAGCGGTACCAATTGTATTTTTATGTGTTTATAGGAGACTCTTAACCTTTAGTACTTACCACATTGTTATAGTTTAGATACCTACACATTAGGCACTGACCTGGCTGCGGGATTTGTATTGTCTGTAGTCAGTACTTACCCCCTTGTGGCTGCTGTGCTGCCCTCAAATGGCCATCCAACTCAGGGTAGGTCACCACCGAAATGCAAGCAATTAGGGGAGTCAAGGTCCATCGGGCACCCCTCCCTCGTTGTAAGAACATCCACAGTTGGGCCTCTGTGTCTTCCAGGCCCAGCATTTCAGGTCCTCCCACCGCTTCCTACAGTGGGTGCTCCGCCAGCTGTGGACCACTAGGGTCCACACTTGCTTGACAACGGCACATCCGATCCCCTTTTTTGATGGGCCTTGACCTGCATGGATGACACAGACAAAAGAAGAAAGTCATGTCCACATGCACTATACCAGCACAAGTGGCCAAAACATTTCAGTAACAACAAGCAGATAAACATTCCCATCCTCTAAGTTCAAACACCTTCACAATTTAGCATCTACAGGCAGCCCATGTGTGAAGTGGAGTGTCACATACAACATGCATGATCAGTACCTGGTATTGACTACACACCTATGTCCAGGCCACATGATTGTCCTTACATGGAGTGTCAAAAAAAACATTTCTCACACCACCATTGTTGTCCATGCTGCAATCTATGCTGTGTGTAAAGGAAGTTACATTACACACTATCTACCTTGTGACACTACTATATGTCTGCCTATGCACATATACACATTTCCATACACCCAGACATGAGTTGCGAAACCTTCACTAATTCGCATTTCATGTACTCCATCATACACTCCAACTTTCACACATTGGTATGCCATTGGTCTCACCTGCTCCTCTGGTGCGCTATATAGCTGTCCATACAGGGGAAGGACCTCCTCAACAAGCTTGCGAAGCTCTTCTGGGGAGAAGGTTGAGGCCCTATCACCTGCAGGGCATGGCATGATAGCTCCCAGAGGCAGTACATAGCAGCTCAAGTAGTGGAGATCTTGATGGCAGCAGTGATAGGAGTCAAGTGAGCAGTACTGCAGAAAATGGCAGTCACAGCCACCACATACAGGACCGTCACCGCCGACAGACATCACCATTGACTCAAGTCCGCGAAAGGCAGCAATGTGTTCCAATGGCAATGTCCACTGCGGTTGTAACCGCCTAATGCCATGACAACATCCACCAGCGGAGTGTGTTCACAACCTCAGGTCCGGTACAGTGGATCAGGCAGCTGCCATTTTGATGCAATGATTTGTATGGAAAAGTAGGATAATCTGTGTCATTAACCATTCCCTACATTGTGTGAAATATCAGTGAGTGCTGCCTTCATGTTTAGTCGTCTAATTGTGCATGTGAGTAGTAAAAGCTGTGGGACAGAGCGAATGGTGGAAATGATACTGTACACCTATTCTCAACATCCTTTGTGCGTCGGTAATAAGCAAAGGTGCTATAAATATGTTTCACATGTACACTAAGTCGGACTATCAAACACCGTCACAGATAAGTATGCATGTATAGTACGTTAGAGGATTCAGGAAATGTGAACCAAGGGGAGTTTCATAAGATGCATACCAAGATGCTGAACTTCAGATGTCATATGTTGTCTCTAACATCGACAGCAGATATGTCAGACTTGTATATGAGCATATTTATTATGTATACATTGTAAAAGTCACCTACAATCTAATTGTTTTTCAACATAGTTACCCTGGCATGAGAAGAGGAAGACAACCTCCAGTGTACTGCCCACTAGTAGACCTGCACACCATGGAGGACAGGCATATCATACAGATCTATCCCCTGAATAGGCAGACAATCATGGACCTTTGTGATCAGTTGGAGCCAGATATGATGCCTGCCATTCGCAATCCCAATAGCATCCCTCCCATCGCTCAAGTAATGTCAGTGCTACACTACCTGGCCACTGGGTCTTTTCAGGATACAGTGGGACTTATTGCAGGGATGTTCTCAGTCCATGTTCAGTCTAGTTTTGAAGGATGTACTGTGTGCATTGTTGAAACACCTGGAGAGCTACGTCAGGTTTCCACAAAATGTGGATTTGGCCCATGTGAAGGCAGTTTTATGCTATGGGACACATTCCACATGTGTTTGGAGCTACAGATGGCGCCCATGTTGCATTGGTTCCCCCCAGTGCCAATGAACAGGTATACAGGAATGGGAAAAACTACCATTCCCTCAATGTCCAAGTGGTGTGTTTGGCAGACCAGTACATTTCACAAGTCTGTGCGAAGTATCCAGGATCAGGCTATGATTCCTTCATCATGCGCAACAGCAATATCCCACTGCTGATGACATGCCTCTACACAGAGAGGGCCTGGCTGGTTGGTAAGTCACATTTCACATGTGTGTTTGCTAAGTTTCTCTCTTGCTATCACAAATGTGCATGTAAAGATATATGTTTATGTTGTTATACCTATTCGTTACATGGGACTCAGGCTATTCAAACTGTCTTTGGTTGTTGAGACCAGTGAGGTACCCAACCACGCATGGGGAAGTCCGCTACAATGAGGCCTACCAAAGGACAAGGCGTGACATTGAGTGGACTTTTGGGCTCCTGAAGGCAAGGATTTGCTGCCTGGGTATATCTGGAGGAGCCCTCGTCTACTCATCCAACTAGGTATGTCAAATAATTGTTGCCCGCTGCATGCTGCACACCCTTGCACTGAGACGTCGGATACCATTCATACCAGATGAGGGGAAGGCAGCAGAATCTATGGGAGGAAATGCAGATTTGCCAAGTGATGATGAGCCAGATGAGTATGTGGTGTGTAACTAATATGGCCAGACTGTCAGGGCACGGGGGTAGAATTGTGTTTTCCCACCAAGAAGACCTGCTTGGTACTGGAGGTGGTCAAATGGTGTTGTGTGTGTGTCCATATGTGTGACACATGTGAAAATGTTGAACCAGAGCCTCTATCATCATAATGGTTTCTGTTTTATGTGACCTACCTGTAACATAGCTGTCAGTATGTTCCTACTTTGCAGACCAATGTGCATGTCTCTGTGGACTGACAGAGGTGAGTGGCAAGCCTACAGGTACGGGACCAATGTAAGTGAAAGGTCCCTCCACTGGGGACATCAGTACTGATTTCTGTCTGCATAGACCAGGTCCTCCCTCGACCAGAAACAAGCATCCTGGGACCAGTTTCGGGGTATCACCCCTCTTCAGCCAGGCTAGCTTGAATCTGGTGGCATGATGAGTACGGGACCCACATCTGGGCATACCTTTCCCACTTGGGGCGACAAATGCAAAAAGAACATTTGATGGACGGAATGTAGAACAAAGCAAACATTCACCCCCAGTCACAGATCTGGGTTTAATCCATCAGTTTTATTGCTCACCATGCCATTCCAGTTTGGACCCCGCCATATGCAAATCAGTCTTGACCCTGTTCCCCATGGGTACAGTCCTGCCCGAACTGCCAGACCAGGTCCTCCCTGGACCAGAAACAAGCATCCTGGGACCAGTTTTGTAGTATTACCCCTCTTCAGCCAGGCTAGCTTGAATCTGGTGGCATAGTGAGCACAGGACCCACGTCTGGACATACCCTTCCCACTTGGTGCGACAAATGCAAAAATAACTGTTGATGGATGGAATGTAGAACAAATCAAACATTCACCCCCAGATTGTGTTGACTTCTTAGTCAAAACACTAGATGGTTGGATAACTGGCAGTGGTGTAAATGATTATGATGGGCGGTATGATTTATTTATGAAAGAACATCTGTTAAGTAATTGCTTCAATGACAAACTGCATCAACATCTGGTAGATCTATGTCCAATTTCTCCTCAAGACTTGGGAAAGAAGGCAGACCACTGGGTCAAGACAAGGGCGACCAAGACTTCCACAGGGGGTGACCAAAAGAAAGGGGTCACAAATCCTCCCCAGGGGAAGGGTAGTGAGACATCAAAGGACAAAACAAAGAGTCTTCTACAGGGCCCCAAAAACCTGCTCAGGAGGGTGGGCCCGAGCCTCTTCACAGTCCACAAATGGGTATAAGGGTAAACACTTTGATCCCAAGAAGGCTTAGTGTCAGAACTGTAGACAGCATGGACACCAAACTGGAGACGAGGCCTGTCCCAAGAAAAGTCCCACAACTACTACTCCAGTTAGCTCTGGAATAGCCAGTCTCCAGGTGGGATCAACAGTGTGCCCAGAGCAAATCAGGGTTCACACTGAAGCTACTTTAGTCTCTGAGGGTGGGGTGGATTTAGCCACACTTGCTGTCTGGCCGCCTAACATGCAAAAATATAGTAAGCAGCTCTTGATAAATGGGAATAAGGTAGAAGCCCTTAGGGATACAGGTGCCAGTGTCACAATGGTGACAGACAAACTGGTTCCCAGGACAGTACCTGGCTGGACAGACATATCCAGTCACAAATGCTGACAATGAAACTTAAGTTCATCCCATGGCAATGGTAACTTTGGAATGGGGAGGGGTCACTGGCCTGAAACAGGTGGTAGTCTCCTCTGCAATCCCAGTAGAGTGTTTGCTAGGGAATGATCTGGAGTCCTCAGCATGGGCTGAGGTAGAGCTCAAGACCCATGCAGCCATGCTGGGTATCCCTGAACTGGTATGTGTCAAGACTAGAGCACGATGCAGAGCACAGGGTGAAAAAGAAGTGTTGGAGTCTGGAATAATGGCCCAACCTTCCAAGAGGAAAGGAAAGAAGACTGGGGGACCAGCTTCTTCACAGCACTAGAAACAGGACCTCTCTTCTCAGGAAGATGTCCTATCCCCTGAGGGAACTGAGTCCATGGAGCTGGATCCTTATCAGGTAGAGCTCTTGGGCCCAGGGGGACCCTCAAGGGAGCAGCTGTGTCAGGGACAAAACACTTGTCCCACTCTTGAAGGCCTAAGACAGCAAGCAGCTGAACAAGAAAAAAGGTAATGTCAGTGGAACCCACAGGGTCTATTAGGAAGATGGACTCCTTTACACTGAGGCAAGAGATTCCAAACCTGGTGCCAGTAGGAGAGTGGTAGTGCCTCAGGAGTTTAGGGAGTTCATTCTTACCTTAGCCCATCTTAGAGATGTCCCCTGCATACCAGCCCAACTACTAGTGTTAGGCTAACCAGTTTCTGCCAGCCTGCCACATCCAGACGGGTTTCCGGCCACATGGGGTGAGTGCCTTTGTGTACTCAGTGGCCAGGAACAAAGCCTGTACTGGGTGGAATTGTTTCACACCCCCCCCTGCAGGAACTGTAACACCTGGCGGTGAGCTTCAAAGGCTCAAGCCTGGTGTTACAGCACCCCAGGGCACTCCAGCTAGTGGAGATGCCCACCCCCCGGACACAGCCCCCACTTTTGTCGGCAAGTCCGGAGGAGATAATGAGGATACCAAGGAGGAGTCGCCCTCCAGCCAGGACAGCCCCTAAGGTGTCCTAAGTTGAGGTGCCCCCGCCTTAGAAAATCCTCCATCATGCTTTGGAGGATTCCCCCCAATAGGATTAGGGATGTGCCCCCTACCGACAGGGAGGAGGCACAAGGAGGGTGTAGCTACCCTCTGGGACAGTAGTCATTGCCTTCCAGCCCTAAACACACCCCTAAACTGAGTATTTAGAGGCGACCCTGAACCCAGGAAACCAGATTCCTGGTGACCTGAAACAAGAAGGAGGACTGCTGACCTGAAAGCCCCGCAGAGATGACAGAAACAACAACTGACTTGGCCCCAACCCTCCCGGCCTGTCTCCAGACTCAAAGAACCTGCAACAGCGACGCATCCAGCGGGACCAGCGACCTCTGCTGACTCAGCGGACTGCCCTGCAACCCAAAGGACCAAGAAACTCCCGAGGACAGCGGCTCTGTCTGAACAGCTAGGAGGAAAACATATTTAAAGGGACTCCATCCTCACTCCGGAAGCGTGAGTCCCCAACACTCTTCACCCGACACCCCCGGCGTGTGTCCAGAGAAACCAACACTGCAGCAAGGACCCCCAGCTGACTCCCATGACGTGGACACCCTGATATGACCTCCCGGCACCCCCACGGCGACGCCTGCAGAGAGAATCCAGAGGCCTCCCCGACCGCGACTACCTCATAACAAAGAACCCGACACCTGGAAGAAGCACTGCACCCGCAGCTCCCAGGCCCAAGAGAAACCAACTACCGGTACAGGAGTGACCAGCAGGCAGCCCTCATTGTTGCCCAGTTAGTAGCTGGCCCGAGAAGCCCCCCTGTGCCCTGCCTGCTTCGCCAGAGTGACCCCCGGGTCTCTCCATTGATTTCAACCTAAAACCTGACACCTACTTCACACACTGCACCCGGCCGCCCCTGTGCCGCTGAGGGTGTATTTTGTGTGCCCGTTTGTGACCCCCCAGTGCTCTACAAAATCCCCTTGGTCTGCTCCCCGAGGACGCAGGCACTTACCTGCTAGCAGACTGGAACCGGAGCACCCCTAGTTTCCATAGGCGCCTGTGTTATTTGGGCCCTATTTGACCTGTGCACTGGACCGGCAGTGTGTTGCTGGTGCTGGGTGTTTGGGGTTGACTTGAACCCCCAACAGTGGGCTGCCTATTCCCTGGAGACTGAACTTGTAAGTGCTTTACTTACCAGATAAACTAACTTTTACTTACCTCCCCCAGGAACTGTTGATTTTTGCAGTGTCCACTTTTAAAATAGCTTATTGCCATTTTTGCCAAAACTGTGTACATTACTGTTTTAATTCAAAGTTCCATATTTACCTATGTACTTACTTGAATTCTGAATCTTGTGGTTCTAAAATAAATTAAGAAAAGAATAGTTTTTTCTATATAAAAACCTATAGGCCTGGAGTTAATTCTTTGAGTGTGTGTTCTCATGTATTGCCTGTGTGTGTACAACAAATACTTAACACTACCCTCTGATAAGCCTACTGCTTGACCACACTACCACAAAATAGAGCATTAGTATTATCTAATTTTGCCACTATCAACCTCTAAGGGGATCCCTTGGACTCTGTACACGCTATCTCTCACTTTGAGATACAGAGCCAACTTCCTACACATGGGTGTTTTTGTGGGGACATGGTAGTGGTGGTAAAGACGGTGAGGTAGTGTTTAAGGATAAAGGCTGCAAAAAATGTGATTGATGTGGTGTAGGTGCTGTGATGTGAGTGGGTGACGGTTGTTGTGTGTTGTGTGTAAAACTCAATTGTATGTTGTACAGGTGGGTGATGTATGCATGGTGAAATGTGTATGGGTGTGAAAAGTATTTATCAAGAAATCTGTGATTGTTGTTCCTCTTCCGTGGCTGTGAGTAGTGTTCTGTTTGCAAAAGATTGTGGGTTGTTTAGGGGTGTGTTATATAGTGGAGTGTGTAGGTGCGTTGAGTGTGTGGATGTGTGTCAGGTCTGGGGTATTCAAACTATCCAATGTGGTGTTGTGTTGAGTGTGATGTGAGTCGAGACTGCTGCAGTTCGCACCGCCAGTGGTATTCCACCATGGAAAAAACGCTATTGTGATTTGTGGATCATAATCTGATTTTTGTCAGGCTGGCGGTGCTGGTGGGAAACCGCCTCTTTCCTGTCTTCCAGTGTCCTGGCGGTTTCGGAAAATTGGCTGTTTTTTGACAGACTTCACTGTGTAACTCTTAATATGGCGGTCGGATTACCACCAACTTGATCTTCTGACAGCGCCCCCCAGCAGTCTTACCGGCAGACGGCCAAACCCGTAATGAGGCTCAAAGTTTCTTGCGCCCTTAATACAGACTGAAATTTCATCAACAGTTCTTTTTAGAAATAATCCCAACTATAATGTTTTTCGAAAGATTATTTAGATCCGCTAGAGGCCAATAAACAGAATACAAGAAAAATAACTTTTCCCAAAGAATGGCAGAGCTGTACAGATTGTGCTTATGAAAATAATACACTTTATAGATCATCTAGATGAAGTAGATGGACCAACTAAACTATTCTGAATATCTAGAAATGTGCATTCATTAGAAGCAAGGCATATTTCTAGTATACTAATTAGGCGATCATGGCATGTGCCAATTAGGGGTTACCAAATTCAGTGTATAGTGACCTTAGGCCCACACACAGTTCAGATTGTAGGGGAACATGACCTGAACAATCATTAGATGTTTTTTACCTCCAGTTCTTTTAAGTATTAGCATGTTTATCTTAGGAGAATTCATGGTGGATATCATGAAATCTGAACCATTCCAACACCTATGAATCTGATTAAGTCATTAGGGAATATAACCTGTAGTGCTGGAACTAGTTTCAAAGTGGGGTGCTGGTTTTAACACGATGCAGTACATGTTCCAGCAAAAGAAAATTTACCCATTCATAATTGTAAGAACGTAAATTATTAATTGGGGTGTATGGTAGTCCACCACAAGTAATAAAGTAATAAAACTTTTATGTCCAGACAAAAATTCAAAACCTGGTCACTATGGCACAGAGCAGACAAACTTAACTCACAGAAAATGGGTGAAGTATTTAGAAATACTAAGATAGCTAAATAGTCAAAAACAAAAATATGAACAATCCCACTTCGATTTTTAAAAGTACAGTCAAATGTAATAAACTAAAAGACACCAAAACAACAAAAATTGAATAAAGGGAACCGGAGATATGAATTTTAGATGATTTACGATAAAAAGCGCCAACAGAAAGCACTGTTTGTGTGTGACTGGACTCCAGGCTCAATTTCAAGCCGACTGCAATGAATCACAAGCTGGATATGCCAAGTCTGTTCATCATCAAAGATTTTACCTCCTGGCTTACTTTCTGGCATGCAAGTCAACATACTTCATGGAGGCAAGGGTAGAAACTGTAGCTGAAGAAGTCTTCACGAAGCCACATTGTTGTTGGATGAAGTCCTCCTAAAGCCATTAGTTTTTGTGGGAAGAGCTCTCACTAAGAAAAGATCAAATTTCATGCCCAGGAAAATCCTCTCATTCGCCAATTATTCTCTGTTTCAGTATCTTTTCAGAGCTCAGAATCCTGCAGCAGAGCAAGGCTGTTGGCTACATACAGGAAGGTCGAATCAAAATAAGATAGGCTTGCCACTAGGGTCTGTTGAACAGGTTTTTGGAGGGACATTATGCTCCGAGCTGGACCAACTCGATATTTTTGCCCAGCGATGTCGAGTTTCTTGTGTCCCTGTAGCCACACAGGAGGTCAGTCAACTTATACTTGGAGTCTAGTTCTTTGTCCTGGGTATAAGTGGGAGTAGGTCGAGCCCTTCAGGTCTCCTCAGAGGTCCCAAACACCAGGTGGAATCCTTCCGCTCTTCTTCCATAAGTACCGAAGTGTTCTGATGAGTTAGTGGTGAAGTCAATTTTTTGTACAGTTCAGTAGCCAGTGGATGGGGTGATTCCTGGATACACCCTAACCAATGGGGAAGATGTGCCAGGAGCAACCCTACACACCTTTACAGCACACCCTATTTACCTTACCACAAACTGTCCAAGAGTGCACTATTCTAAGGTAATTCCAAGATGGCACAGGCCTTCTGCTCTTGGAGGGAGCTTGTGTGCTAGGCAGGGGAAATGATCAGTCCCCTCCAACTAGGCTACACCGATCTGGCCTGGCTCTAGGATGAGCTCCACCTCTCATTGGTCTGGTGGCACATCATCTATAGAGGGCCTAAGATCAAAGGTTTTTATTCCTCAGGCTTCCCCTTACACTAAATCATGACTGAGCAGGCCTCTCCTCTGGACCTTCCCATCTGCCTTTCCAGAGCTCATAGGGATCATGTACCCCACATAATGCCCACCTTGTGACAAGCCTGAGCCATTGTTCTGCTCTTGGGGCTGTTTTCTCACCCCATTAATCTAAAGCTCTGTCAGGGCAGCTTGTGGCAGGCTACTGCGAATTAGCCTTCAGGTGTTTATCGAGGGAAATGTAACTTCCTAAAAGTTACTTTTCCTAAATAGTTATTAGAAATCTAACTTCCCAATTGAATTGGATTTTAATACATATTAAAAATATTAGCTATCTCAAACCCAAGATAGCAGAATTAATATTTCAATATGTACTCTAGATTTTGCGGGTTTGTCACTGCAGGGAGATGAACACATTACAATTATACATGCCCTACTTTTAAATAACGTGCTTTACCTTTCGAACTACAAGGCCTACATAGGGGTGGCTAATTAATATTTATAATTAAGGTATTTCCTCTGTAAAGAGGGTTATTTTGAAAGGGTGGCCTGCAGCTTTAAACTGCAGCAGTCAGGCTACATTGATAGGCCTGAAGACACGTTTCCCTGTCATGGTAGGGGATGGCACAATAAGTACTGCAGTCTACAGGTAACATTTAACTTTCTGTGCCCTCTGTGTAGTTTCTACACCGTATACTACAGCTTTACAGGAGATGTAAATATGCAAATCAGAGGTTAGCCAGTTTTACATGTTTTAGGATTCATCTCACATGGTGGATGGCAGTGCTGTGCAGAATCTAAAAACAATCAATAAAATTCAGCAAAAAAATAAAGTTGACTACGCAAAAAGGGGCATTTCCTTACATTAGTAGTAACCAATACTATTGTAATATGTATGAGCAAATCCCGTTGTGAGTGGAAATTCACCTTTTGTGAATTTCAAAAGTAAACTTCCACTCATAAATCTAGCCATGTGTGCATTTATGTTTAATTTACACATGCACAAATTACTTTGTGAATTGGGTTCAATGAGCCAATATGCCTCAAGTGTAGTTCAGATGCGGGGAGGAGCCAAGATGGCGACCGGGAAGGACGCTTGATTAAGCACTCCTCTCGGGCTCGCCACGAAAATAGCTGCGGGGTGCTCCTGGGGCGCTCTCCCTCCGCCGACGGCTTTAAGCGCGATCGGGCGGCCGGGCGGGGAGGCTGCCGCGGATCGGAGCAGGGAGCTGCGGCCACCATTTTGCCGGCCGTGTCGGACGGGACGCTGCCCTGAAGACTGAGAGAGAGGTGGGTGCGCGGATGCGGGAGCGGTCCACCTCGCGAGGGCGATAAGCCCATACTTTGCCTCAGCACTGCCCTGGGCGGCCCCCCCCTCCTCTCCCGCCTATCGGCCGCCGGAGTTTCCCCCCCCACCAGGCGCGGGGAGCTCCGAGGGGCAGCGGGGGTCTAACGGCGGGGGCTGAAGGGGCCCCGGGCGGGTACCCCCCGCCGCGGCTGAAGACAAGCGGAGAGACCCGCCTCCCCCTCCGCGAAAGGCCCTGTGGGACCACAACAACAGGCCAGGGGTGAACTCGTTTCACAAGCGGGTCGGGACCCGCTCCCTGGACCCCCCAGCTGCTTCACATGGTTATGAGGCCTGTCGGGCGGCTGTGAGCTCGGCCACAGCAGACGCGTCCTCTCCGGGAGGCCGCTGGCGCCGTCTCCCCCTGAGGTGTGGTTTTGCACCAAATTTGGAGGCCCGGATGGTGAAGTGGGCGCACGGCGTCTGCGGGGACCGCCCCGAATGGAACTGGGAGCCATTGCCTTCGCCTCGCACAGACTACTTCCTCCCGCCCATGAGGGGGGATGAAGGACGGGAGACGAATCCTGATGAGGGCCACTGGGGGTGCCTCCCTATCTCATGACTGATGGCGTGGAGCACCCACCCCGGGAGTCGTCTCTGGACCTGCAGCTAGATATCGAAGCCACCACAGACGTGGCACGCGTAGGGTCGGTCCGGATCAAGCTAAGCCATATCCTCTGTTAAATGGCGCCGACCTGCACCACAGGGTGGAACAGTGCTTAAAGTACTGTGCGAGCCCATAACACACTAAACAAATACACTTGGGAACGTCACTCCTCTACTCCATACCGAAAGAGGACCTAGAGCCTGGAGCTGGCTGCCGACTGGGGGCTCGAAGCACGCGTGCGGACCTAGCGACGGGAGGTACCAGACCGCCTGAATAAGATCTCACTTAGAGGACCACCAGCAGGGCCGAAACCTCAAAAACGGAAGTGTGCACTGGCGTGGCCCCGCGGGGATATATATGTCCTCCTCGCTTACAGGGCCCATAGAATGTAGATGAGCGCGTGATTGTAGGAGGAATCAGGCCGCAACAGATAAGTCAAAATGGCCGGAAGGCCCAAATCAGCTAAAAACCAGGATCGGAACACGCATGGCCAGGCACCAGGAGATCAGCAGCATACGCCCTCTCTGCAGTCGTTGGAGTCCACGCTCATGTCCCATTCCTCGCAATTCGAGAAAGTACTACAAGCAATCATGGACACTAAAACCTCACTGGAGACCAGGATAGACACGGTATCGCAAGATCTGAACATCCTCAGAGAAGACCATGGCAAACTATCTGATAAAGTGAAGACTACGGAGGCGGCGCTAAGTGAACTGGCCCCCACAGTAGCGTATAACCAAAAACAAATTCTCCGCCTAGATGCAGAAGTAAAGTTACTGCTGAGAAGAGCAGAGGAGGCGGAGGGCAGATCCCGCCGCAACAACATACGGTTTCTTGGTTTTCCTGAAAAATCACTGGATCAAAGCTCAGAGCTTCTGCTGGAACACTGGTTAATTAAATTAGAGGGTTCCTGAATGGAACCCCATCCAAATTCTTCTCAGTGGAAAGAGCATACAGAATCCCCGGATGCCCCCCGGCACCGGGTCAACCTCCGAGACCACTGATAGCTAGGTTTCTAAACTTCAGGGACCGGGATACGATACTCCAACAGTTCCGCAGCAAAGGCCCATACAGGTATGAGGACTCGACTGTTCACGCTTATCCAGACTTCACTCAGGAAGTGCAAAGGCAACGTAACTCCTTCACCCAAGTTAATCAACGCCTCCGGGAACATGACATAAAATACGCATTAATGTTCCCCGCTAAATTGCGTGTAATAACAGATGAACGCACCCATGTGTTCACCTCACCGGAAGATGCCTGGACTTGGATGCATGCCAAAGGCATCGCCCACCCCCGCGAGGCAGCCGGCACCAACGAGAACTGGTCAACGACAAAACCTAGGAAACGATCCAAGAGGCATGCCAGGGGTCAACCCACGGTGGAACAGGCTGCAGAGGAGAGAGCCAGGGCCCTTAAAGAAACCCCCCTACTAACACAGAATTCCTTTGAGACTCTCAGGACCCATCCAGTGGAAGGCTCGGAGTCTGACTCGATCAGTTCGGACTCTACATTGACAGAGGCATTGAGGGGCCCGGAGCTCACCCCTCGGTCCGCAGACACACTCTGAACAAACACTACTGAACTATACCCCCAAGGGGGACCAACCGCCATAGCCGGAGTACAGAACGGAACTTTGCGACTTCCTCCTGAAGTGGGTGGTCACATCACCTGAACTTATGTATCCTTGCACGTTTGCTCCTGGAGATATCTCCTTTATTCATATTGTGCGCAGCTGGCGGCGTAGAGCGGGGGGTGGGCGGATGGCCGTGCCCTGGGAGTGCCCCAAGCCACTTGCGGACCGTATTATTGCTCCCCCGCAGACACCCATACGGATACACCTTAGCTCGCATCTAAAATGGGTGTGTAGCCTGTTGCAAGTTCACAGTTGGGGTTGGGATCCAGTTGGGGAGGGAAAGAGGGTAACTATTAGTCTGTGCACTACCGGTCTGCTCACAACACAGGACAAGTGCCCGGAGCTGAGGGGCCCGTCCGCGGGGGCGACGGGGGCGGAGGAGACCCAATGGGCCTTCCCAGGAACCGGGGAGCAAGACACACACTCACAAATTGAACATGGCACAATCTACAACCCACAGCACATACAAATATGACATAGTCACCTGGAACGTTAGGGGACTGGGGACTCCGGGCAAAAGGTCCAGGGTGCACACACGACTCAAACGCCATGGCACACATATTGCAATCCTACAAGAAACTCACCTGCGGGACCCAGACCTGCAGGATCTAAGTAGTAAATGGGGAGGTCAGATTGTGGGCACATCCTATTCAACCTTTGCGAGGGGGGTACTCGTATGGATAGCAGGGAATGTCCCCTTTATCCAAACATCACACAAGATAGATCACGAGGGCAGGTATGTGGTGGTGGAGGGTAAGCTGGACGGCAAACAATTGTCAATTGTAGGGATATATGCTCCCAATAGCGCACTGCCTGAGTTTCTGAGTACACTCACTCCAGCGTTATTAACGAACCCCGAAACACCCGCCATATGGGGAGGAGACTTCAACTGCATGCCGGACCCAGCATTGGACAGGTCAAATCCCCCCACATATTTAACAGTCATTAGACACCTTAGCCGCCCATTATCGACATGGGCTAGCAACATGAACCTCCATGACATATGGCGCATGAAACACCCACGACATAGGGAATATTCATTTTATTCAGCACCACATAAGGTACACACCAGGATAGACTTGATGTGGGGCACCCAGGAGATCTGCACAGTGACCAGTGGAATAGAATACCTAGCCAAGACACTATCAGATCACTCACCGCTTAAAATAGTTTTGGACTGGGGCAGGAAGCGCCAGGCTATCCCAACGTGGAGGCTACAAGCGGAAGCCTTACACGACCCTGCATTCACAGACTCACTGAGAACAGCGCTAAAACAGTATTGGGAATTAAACACCGGCACCACAAAACTAAGAGCAATGGAGTGGGACGCACACAAAGTGGTGATCCGTGGACATTGTATTTCCACTACATGGGGGGTGAGGCGCACACTCCATGCAGAGGTCAGCAAGCTGGAGAAGAAACTAAGAGCACTAGAAAACGCAGTTGCCCGCAATGAAATGCCATATACGGCTCTGAAGGAAATGCGCGCGGAACATGCAAAGGCTGATGCTACATTACGCCTTCACGATCACAAACACCATTTGGCTAGGCTACAGTTGGAAGGCGACAGATCTTGGAGGCTGCTCGCATGGCTGCTGCGGGAGGACCGGCGGTGCCCTCCAATCGGGGTGATAGGAACAGGTGCAGGCGCAATAGCTACCACGCAGGTAAAAATAAATGATGCGTTTAGGGAATATTATACACAATTATACACCAAAAATACATCATGCTCCATCCAACAGCTTGAGTCCTTTCTAGCAGATTCTCCCCTGCCCCAACTAATGCACGTCGACAGAGAGGCACTAGAAGCCCCCATCACATTAGGGGAACTCAATAAGGCCCTCAAACAACTACCTAGGAATAAAGCCCCAGGGACAGACGGCCTGCCAGCAGAATACTACTCCACCTTTGCGACACACCTTAACTCACATCTCCTAAAAATGTTTGAAGAAGCAGGGACCAACGGTACCCTGCTCCCCTCAATGAGAGAGGCAATGATAGTGGTCCTTCCAAAGCAAGGGCGCGATCCCACTGACGTCAGGTCTTACAGACCTCTCTCACTGTTGAACCTAGACTGTAATATACTTGGCAAAATCCTGGCTAACAGACTAGCTCCCTACATGCATATCCTGGTACACGATGACCAGAATGGATTTATCCCGAAATGTAACACCTTCCTAAATATTCGGAGGCTGCTCAGTGTGATGGGTGACACCCCCCCGACCGCAATCGAGGAAGTGGTGATATCGCTCGACATAGAAAAAGCGTTTGATACATTAGAATGGGACTTCCTGTTTGCCACTATGCAGTTACTGGGTATCGGTCCAAAATTCACAAGCTGGGTACGCATTCTGTACACTGCCCCACAGGCTAGGGTGAAGACGGGAGGAGTAATATCAGAAAGCTTTCCGATTAGTAGGGGAACAAGACAGGGTTGCCCCCTTTCCCCCCTCCTATTTGCCTTAGCGATGGAACCATTAGCTGCACGCGTCCGTGCCAAAAAAGAAGAATGGGGGCTGTCAAGGAACCGTACTCTCCACTCCATATCACTATACGCAGATGATGCCTTGATATACATACGCAGAGTGGAGGAGTCGCTGCCCCCAGTGATGTCGCTGTTGTCTGAGTTCGGAAGGGTATCTGGTCTAATAGTTAACTGGGGGAAATCCTGTATATTCCCACTAACCAGTTGGTCCCCTGCGAGGCAAGAAAGTGCCCCACCAGGCCACCTAAAATGGTGTTTCGACACATTTAAATACGTAGGGATTAACGTCTACCACAGGGCGGAAGACCTAAGAGATGGAAACCTGGGGAAAGCGGTGTCCTCTGTTAAGAGCTCAATACGCTTTTGGAATAAATTACCACTCTCACCACTGGGTAAAGTAGCTATAGCAAACATGCTGATATTACCTAGACTGTTGTATTATTTTGCGGCCTTACCAATCATTATCCCCAAAATCTTTTTGTCGGCTTGAACACCATCCTACTACAACTGGTGTGGGGCGAGGGCAGAAGACGGGTTGCACTCACCACGCTGCATCATTCGGTAGCAATGGGTGGACTGGGCGCCCCAAACTTTGAGCTCTATGCTGCGGCCGCACAGCTGCAGTGGATCTTAAATTGGCTCCATAGACCTAGCTCGGCAGAAACTATATGGCTGCAATCCCGACTCCAAGGCGCTCCCATACTAGTTTGGCTGTTGGATAAGCAAACTAAAAGCACATGCACAAACCCATTGATGACAGTGGCACACACATATTGGAAGAAGTATATCCAAAAGGGAGTTAAAACACTACCCTACTCACCACTTCTCCCATTGGATCGGCTCCCTGGGTGGGTGGAAGCCGGCTCATATTCACCTACAACTTGGTCAGACGCGGGTATAAGTACAGTAGGAGACTGTTTTGAGGAAGGGAAATTAAGGACCTTCGAAGCTATACAGGCCCTCACAGAGATCAATCCGGGGCAATTCCTGGCATATCACGCGATATGCCATGCAATCAGGAAAACGTGGGCATCCGGCGACGTAGAGCCTGATATCTCAGTCACCCTGCACCACATGCTGAACTGGGACCCCCAAGGAAAAGTAGTCTCAAACCTTTATAAACTTCTGAACAGACCCCCGGAAGACAACCTGCAGAAAGCTAGGGAGAGGTGGAACATCGTATTGCCCACCCCGATCTCAGGGACAGAATGGCCAAAAGCTCTGTGCCACACACGTGAGGTCTCAAGAAACCCCAGATTCCGATATACACAGTTCAATTATCTACATCAGACATACCTGGCGCCGGCCAGGATTAAACGCATGTTCCCCGGGTCGGACCCAGCCTGTCCCAGATGCAAAACACGAGCAGCACAGTTCTATCACATGGTCTGGGAGTGTCCGCGGCTGCGGGGGGAATGGGAACGGGTGGTCACATCCTTAGCGGAAATCACGGGGCTCAACCTGGACATGAATCCCAAATCCTGTCTACTCGGACTAAGGACAAGGACGAAAAGAAATAAACACTTGCACAGGTTTGTAGATCTAGCGTATGTAATGTACAAAAGATTGATAGCAATGAACTGGAAGGCTCGTAACACGCCTGACTTAAAAGGCTGGCTTGCCCTCACGCTACGCTGGGCTCGCGCTGAGCATCAGGTATTAACAAATTTAGCACGCAGGGGACTGCGACAAGCGGGCTGCGAGGCCTGGGGCGTCTTAGTGTCCAGGCTAGAAGCCAAAAATTATGAAAGACCCCCCTGAACCACAGACAGCTGCACCCACCTGGAAGGCCGTGGGCTCAGCCCCGGCAGAAAGGCAATACTACACTTGGGGACGCATACATATCCATCATCAATGCCTCACCAACACCAATAGCACAGCAGCCCCCCCCCAATGCATGCATGCCACAGCGCCAAAAGTCCTGCATACTCAGCCAATAGACACCAGCGCTATGATCCACTGTGCCATATCCCTCCACCTTGCCCCCCCATTTCCCCCTCCCCCCCCTTGTTTCCTCTGCCCCCCCACCCTCACCCGTGTGGCGGTGAGGGCCCCTGTCACCAGTGGCAATAGAACCACATTGCAGCTGAACGCTTAGTCCTATGTGGCGACAACTTCGGAAGTGCTGGGTAGAATTAGCGGACCGGGAAGTGCACACAAGTTCTTAGTAGTTTGTTATATATATTGACCTTAATATGGAAGAGCCAGACGATAGACTGTAACCAATGACAAAATGCTATTAATGACTTTTGCATGCAAGAAATGTATGGCTTTTTTGTAAAACCAATAAAAACATGTTAAAAAAAAAAAAAAAGTGTAGTTCAGATGCTTCTGAGCTTCTTTGGAAAATTAAAAAATGGTTTAATTTACGTGTGTTAGCAAACCTTTGATACGCACTAGCCTTCTGCTTTCACTCATGCAAATGTAGTGTGACTAGTTTCAAGTTACAAAATCCCCTCATTTTGTCATCAGAGAAATTAAAACAAAACTAAGTTTGTCACAATAAGTTACAAAAAATGATTCAAAATACCACTTAATTGGCCTCTTTATTGCTCATTCTCCCTCAGACTTCTTATTGGGGTGCTGCAACCACCCTGCACCTCTAGCTCCATTGCCGCTGAATACAATACACCATGATGTTTACGATAACAGTAAAAAACAGCCATTAGCCATGCCAGTAGGCCTGGCTTTTAAGGTTCAGGATATGGTAATTTGAAGTAATGCAAGTAGATTGTATGATAATGGATATGTATTTGTAGAGAAGCAAATAAATGTAGAATGATATTGGTGTAGGCAAAATGATCAGGTGACAGTTTCACTGTCAAGCCAGTCCTAAAAACCCATGTAGGTTAATGGCTACCCTGCTTCCATCTGTGCTGCTGCCAGAGAAAATACCTTAAATTATTTAGTTATCCAAGACATTTTAACAGCTACACAATGTCATCTTTGAGCCACTCAAAGTTCAAGCTCCGGTAGCAGGATGAATATACAATGATCACAGCTGCATGGAGGGCAAGCACTTTTTTGTAGAAGTACACAACGTCTGTCCAATCAAAACGCACTCCTGACCCCCAACATATGGGCAGAGCCAAAGCCTCTCTCTGCTGATGTTCACCTAATTCTCTGGCACCAGATGTACTGTCAAGCTACACCATGATTAGTATAACCAGAGACATATGAGATCAAATTCTTTGTGGATGCTTCTGGTATTTTTAGTGTTCGATACAGACACCACCAATTAAAACATAAATTAGATAAAAGGAATCAGCACTCCTTACATCTTTTATACTGTCCATCCGTTTTTGCATTTTTATTGCATCATTATGCTCACTTCTTCACGAAAAACTCATCAGGTGTTTCATTGTTTCATTTTTTTTTTAAATCGAATTTTATCACATCTATATCTGATCGGAAATACCATGCTATATAGCATGTCAATGTCATGCCCTCATACCAAATAACTGAAGAGGAAATAAGTCGAAGAATAGAGAAACAGATGAAGGATGTACAATTTCACAAATTCTAGAGACCTACTATAGATGCCTTACTTACCAAGTTCACTATAGAAAATATTGTATTATAAACTTGCAATAGTTCTTATTTTCTAAATCCTGCCTTCCACTGCAATTCTGATTTCCTTGATTTAAATAAATTCCTCAATTTTTTAGGGGTGAGCCAAAGCGCTCCGTCCCCTGTTGTAATCCCTCTTTGGGCTTCTAACCACACCCATGTCACGTCAGTCACTTTCGTGGGCTTGCCTTTTAAAATCCGCTTGCTTTCTTTTGTGAAAGGCATGCATATGTCATGCCTTTTCTGGTGTTTAGCCCACCTACACAGCACCGGTAAACTACTGAAAACATACAAGACTCGATGTTTTCAGCATGGTTTCTGGACTACTTTATCTTATTATTTTGCACGCAGCATGATCGTGCTGGGGTTTACATAGCACGATCACGCTCAATTTTTGCGTTTTCAATTTCAGCATGATCGCGCTGCATTTTACATAGTGCGATCACGCTGCTTTTTTTCTTTTAATTTGTGTGACAAGAAAAGTCCGGTTAGGAGTTTACAACGCTAATAGCTCTAACTCGGGCAAATGCGAGACCCGTTGTATTGCAAATGCTTTTCTCTCTCTGAGACCAGACTTTTACAACACAAAAGCCTAAATCGAGGCCACCCACATTTATTATTTTGTGGTGCTTTTTCATGGATGTCGTTTAGGGGTCGCAGCTGTGACTCCTGGCTTTCTTTTGCTACCCCTGGTACTGCCTTTGCGACCCCTGGTCTCTGAGGTGGCAAATGAAGTGCAAGAAACTCAGAGGCAGCTCATACTTATGGACGTCTCCTGGGGCTCCACTATTTGTTTTCTGTCATTTTTTTATGACACTAATAGTGAATAACAATATATTATTCACTATTAGTTTAATAAACATGGAGTACAGTTAGCTGGAATGTGCCCTCCATGGCAGCTAAGGTAAGTAAAAAATGGTTTTAAATGTATGTTGTGTGCATGCTTGTGGGTGTGTTTATGTGAGAGAGAGAGTGTATGTTTAAGAGTGAATGTATGTGTCAGTATGTGTGTGTGAGTGAAAGTGGAGGTCGGCGTGCTACCCCCGGCATTTTGGTGAATTGACGTCCACGTGTTTTTTGCTGTTTTTTATATTTATGACTTTGTTATATCAATTTTCTGTGCAAGCTTGTACAACATAAAACGAAAGTGACTTAATTCCTCAACCGATTCCACCAGAATTTTTAAAATACCTAAAAAAACGTAATAACATAACAGTAGTGTTTTATGCAAGGGCAGATGAGCATAACCCCGCCTTATTTAAAAAATACATGGCGACAAAAACTCCTTCTCTGATATGTTATGGTTCAGCAAATACCCTAATGTTCATTGACCACCATTTTACAAATCTTATGGGTGCGTTCTTCGGTAGTACTATTTCCCAGTCAATAAATTAAAAAAAGCTTGTTTCGACTTAAACCTTGGTGTGGCACTTTATGGCGCCGCGGGCTCGTTTGCACGGCACGTTTACACTGCCTACTCGCAGCGCACATCTGTCAACGGGTCAGGAATATTTTATAAGTCTTCGTTCTCCGTATTGTTTGGAACACTCGCACTGGCTCCAGGGTTTCCAGACACCATATGGTTCTGGAGCGGGGGAGTTAGGAGATAAAAAAAGGTCACTCAAAATAAGTAACTGCCATCTGCTCACAAACAGGGAAGGGAGCAGTATCGTGGTGACAGGGGCAATCGACGATCTTTCAGCAGCAGTAAATGTACGCTGCTAGCAGGTGATTGATTGTTTTATGAGCCACTTAGTAAACATGCTTAGCCGAGTGGTTAATTCTAAAACAGGGTCTATCAGAAGGAAGAACTAAACTGAGAAGGAAATACATTGGAGACAACTTTGAAGCAAGCCACACTGCCTAATTGCAGAATGATGACTGAACTAATTACTGCAGAGAACGAATTGGTAAGCCTACGGGCTAACTGTTGACCCTTTTTTTTATTTTGGGTAAGTCTGACACATAGGTGTTATCTAGAATTTATAAACGAAAGTGGGTATTGTTTTAATTTGTATTCTCCAACGCTGTTCTCAATTTTGAAATAAAGAAATAAAGTTTTCATAACAAAAGAAAACTAAATATTCTGTCGCTGCTGAAACCATAACCAAGAACAACAGTACTGCTCCATAGCCACTTTGAACCTAGCTCGACCACCTGGCATGGAGGCAAATTCCGGACAGGACAGTCAAACATTCAGGACAAAGGGTCAAAATTCAGGACAAACAGTCAAAATTCAGAAGAAAAAGCCAGCACAAAAGATCAATTTTAGGGACACATCCAAGGAGAGGCCATACCCCACTACTTTATCAGTGCATTTGTTTTACTATTTTCTACATAGCACTTTTTATTCACTATGGTCTTTTTGTGATTGCCTTCAGGTATGCTACATTCAGGTGGCACATTATATCCTTATTCAAATATAAATTAATGTCCTTGAGCACGGTGTCAAGGCCATCACTCCTCCCCAAAAGATTCTGATCATGTTTCAAAATGTTTTAAAACCCATGGCAAACAGCTGGGAAACACAAAGGTAAGTGACCTTCTGCTAGTTCAAATAAGTTGAACAAAAACATCTTGCTCACCTCAACCTCCGAGGGACTTTAAACCTAAAAAATGAATGAAGATGAGCAGATGGTGTGGGTGACAGTCGCACACCTAATGTCAGGATATGAGGTACCCACAACTTGTCTGTAGTCTCAAAGCACTAGAGTGTGCATCTGGGACTCTATATTTACATCAGAACTGGGAGCCCAGACTTCCTTTCAAAGATAATTAAAGAGGAAGATGAAATCAAGATCAAATAGGAGATCCACAGCAACTAAATCAAAGAGTTGTTGGTAAGAACTGGATAAATAAGAAAGAGAGGAACGAGGTGGGACCATCCTTAAAGTCAGACAAGATGGGTCCTTCATGAATATCGAAAATATTGCATAACCAGAGAGTTGCCTTAGCAGAGAGGAAAAAGAAACAGAAGCAGCACTGTCAAGTGGTTGAACAAGCAGCACCCACCCTGGCAAAGTTTTCTGGAACAATGTACTCCTTGTCGTGGTCGTGAAGGGTGAGCAGGGCCAGACACCTTGGAAGTTTGTGCTGAGCAATCGCCTACTCTGTCCCTGTCTTGGAAAGTAAATAACACAAACAAAATGTAAGAACATGATAAAGATTTTAAAATGTAATATGTGCTTCTTTAATGTATGGTAGTGTTTCCCCTTTATATACAATTAGACCCGCAATTGAACTTGGAATCAGTTACCTTTTGACACCTACAGATTAATATTTACCATTCCACCACTGATTTGCAGAATGGAAATCTGGGCAATCTGGGTGGCTTGCTGGCTTTCTGGCAGTCCCCTGAATGAGATGGGGTTTACCCTAAAGACTTTAAGGACGATTACTGCACTACTCATGTTTTCCTGCTGACCATCCTACAGAACGCTACCCAGGGTTATTCCGCACAGCTTTCTCTTGCCTTACTAGACCTGTTAATTCACTAACACAAAGAAACCCTATGCTCCTGCACTGCCTTTGCTAGACCTTCACACTGTCACAGGACAGCTATGCTCGGGGCAACACAGTCAGTGGCATCCTGTAGGCCTATCAAAATTGGAGTCTTTGTTTTTGACAGCAAGCTACTGGATTTCCAAACCATTATAGAAGAATACAGTCTCCTTACTTCAGAACACCTTAAACAATAATTAAATGCCCTATTTCATGTCTGCCACCTAACACCAACCCCACATGAGGTGTGCCAAGCACTCTACACCATAGGGACTGGTGGCATACTGATAAGATGGTTGTACAGAGCTTTCCTGCAACATGGAGACCACATCATGGCTTCTCTCTGTACTACCTGGAGACTGACATTGCAAACCTCTGCACGTTATGGACTGAGCTAAAAAAAATGCGACTATCCCCACAAAGTATCTCAAAGCTGCCATTTTTTAGTATATTCAATTTAGTATTCTGAACTAAGCCTACTTTACTGCTGCACAAATTAAAAAAATATACATGGGAGCCGTAGCAGTATGTCCTTGCTGTATGCAATTAGATGCTGATTTGCATCATATGCCTTGGTTTTGCCCCACACTCCTTTCATACTGTCAGAGAGTTCTTGAGGTGCTGTTGACCATGATGGGCTGTGTACTAATGAATTCCTAAGAAGTTGTCCTATTGGGCGTATTCCCCTGCCCTAAGTGTGAGAAACTCTCCACCAAGTTCTTCGACCTGTCTCTTCTTCTAGCAAAACCGAAAATCACACTTCACTGGATGGATTCACTTCCTTCAACCATCGTAAGTTGGACCAAGGTATCACTCTCTTGGTTTTGATCTGAGAGAACTCTATTACACATGAGGAATGAGCAGGTCTGAGAAAACTTTTTATTGCACAGATATGGAATATTTCGATGGAGGGTTTTAAAGATGATAACTCTCCCCCTGTAAAACACCCCAACACATACAGTCTTGGTTTCTATGTACTAGTTTTTCTTGTCACATCTAGGCAACTACACAAGGCAGTGGCCTAATGGCGCCTATCTCTGACAGACTGTCATGATTCTTCCACGAGAGCAGTTTCTTCTAAGCACCATAGGGGTCATTGCTCTGCTTCCCTATGCTGATAGGTAAAGCAGAAGCAATTTGGCAGGGGGTGGAGGGACATTTTATTATTGATCAGTTTGTTACACAGAAAAATGTAAAAATTGTGTGCTATCTCTTCATAAATGTATGTAGCCCAGAGCTGTTATTCTGGAAATGTACGATGGAATCTGTTGCTATTTACCTGACTACTATTCTGCTATGCATCCTCTTTTGGCATACAACATTAACATCTTAAAAAAATATATGGCAGAGTTTCAATTTAGTACATTAGTTCACAACATTGCATTGACATTTATGTGAAGTGAAAGTTTCTAAACATGAACTTTAAAACATGTATTAACCCTCCCTCTTGACAACACCACAAATGAACAAATTGAACCAATTGTCTGGTGTCCCTTACATCACGGCCAATATTGTTGTGTATGGTGGAACATTACAGGCTTGTAAACATACACAGGAGGTTTTTGTAAACATTCCATCTTAAACTGAATGACTTGAAAGTGCTCTAAAATGTTACGTTCAATTAAATTAGACACATGAAGAAAATTGATTTGACTTAGCTCACACAATTTAGTCATGCAGGAAACCTGGGATTTGAACCCAGGCTTCCTGATCAAGCATAGTGCACTTAAGCCACTGACTAGGTTAATTTATTTTTCTCATTTCCCTTTAAAACCAGAAGACAGTGAATTTGCACTCGTCTATAGGATGAATAGTACTCTGTGTTAAAGAAATAGAGATCACAGGTGAGTCCAACACAATATCTAAAAAAGAAAAATTTACATAATGAAGGTAAGGGAAGGCAGGACATCATATGCTAATATTACTGGCTTTTTCACACATTACATATCTAATCAATGCAACAATCGAAGTGCATTAAAAATGCATGGATACTGCTGTGGGACAGGGTCAGTGAGGGCAGATGCGGAATCAAAGGCGAGGCTAAAAATGAACATAATATTCTGTAACCATTTTGTTGATCTTTCGCCATCAAGTAACTATATAGAAAATAAAACACACCTTAAAGGAAAAAATAATGGAAGTAAAACTAATAAGAGGGAAATGCACTATTTTTAAAACCTCCATTGGTTAATGCGGTCATTCTAGATGTCTATTTGTGTAATCAAAGGCCCATAGAATTGAATCCTGTTTGTTGCAGCAGGTAAAGTGTGTATTTTTAGTGCTACCTGGTCCCTGAAAGCACTGTGAATACGTAAGTCATTATCAGGGCCACTGGAATTATGGGATTGTACGGTTGCAGCGCTTTTCACATAATTATGGATCTGTTGCATTTGCCACTTAATCCATCATCTGCTGCATAATCTGAAGATGTTGACAAACAACAAATGTGTTTCTAGCCCAAACTGTTAAAAAGTTACTATAATCGCATTACAAGTGTTGCCAGGCAGTCAAAGGTCCTTTGCAAAGGTTGACTCCTCACCTTTGTTTTGCTATGTTTGGGTGTTCAGCTGAGGTGCAACCTATGCCCAGACAGTACCAACACATGTCAAAGTGACTAAATAATTAAGTACTACTATAAAACAATGAGCCAACAACGCTGCATAATTTCCCTTTTCTTGCTGCATAATTTAGTCAACCTTGCACATGATGTGGTCTTCTCCTGCCACATAATTCCAGTGGCCCTGGTCATTATTTTAAACATGCATTGCACATATTATGATATACGCTGCCACAAAATGTGTGCATAAATTTAGGTTAAAGGAAAAAAAAGTACTTCTAAAATATAGATTTCAATAATAATCAAATAATACCTACATACATGTTTTATAAATGTCCATTAAAAGCAAGCACTCCACAGCTCAGCTTGGAACACCCTTGCAGTACCTTTCAAAGAGAAAATATCTTTGCCATCAGGAAGTTTCAAGTGACAGCATCAATTAATGCCTAGATCTGCTCTCAAGAAGCCTTTACATTTGCAGATTTACTAGTTGAGCACAGTTGCATTTCTTTCAGGAAGCAGGCACCATGAAAAGAAGGTCTGTTTCTTATCAGTCTGCCCCTTCCTCAGATTCAGAATGCAGGAGACTCCCTCCCTTGCACTCCAGCTGGGGAAACGTAATTGTCCGAATTAACTTTTGGCCTTTAGATGAAAGTCTAAAATTGCGGACAGATGCTGTCCGTTAAGCCATCCATCATGGACAACGCATGGTAGGGCTAAATCCCGGGCAGTTGTGAAAATTACGAACTGGTGGTCACCCTATTTGAACCAGTGAAGTATAGAATAAGCAGTGAGGGCTGTTGAGGGCACTGCCGCACTATTTAGTCAGATATGAATTTGTATGTGTATGTGGGCACTCTTGGGTCTGTGCGTCGATGTGTGTTTCATGTGTGTGTGCATGTACTTCTGCTCATGCTAGGTGGAGAAGGAACAAGACCAATGTCACAAGAAGCCCCACCCCATTTTTACCCTGTGGTGAACATTGTAGACCCCCAGCATAGTAATGAAGATGATAGTGGCATTTGTATTCTGGAATAAGGTACCCAATAGGGAAAACCATTTGGGTAATGTGTGGCCAGTAGAAAAGATCTGCTTGTATTCATTTTCAAACTGTTTGTTTTAGGAGAATAGATTTTTGACTGTGTTTGCCCTCCTGTTTGTCTAAGTATATAGACTTGTGGCCTACATAACCCCTATGCCCAGTGTTTAATTGCAACATAAACAGCTTCTTACATGTGGTCAACAACTTCATACATAAAGATGGTGAAAATCTTAATTTGGTTCTCTTGCTGAGTCCGAACCTAGCGCCATATGTATGAACATATTTTCTCATAGACACAGAATGGGCAAAACCCTTTGATACATCTGGCCCTTAATCTTTTCCAACTGTGTGTCAGATCCCATGCACGCATCATTTTTTACTTCCACATGAAATACAATTTGAAGGTCATCCATACCTCCCAACAGGTCAGCTGCATACCAGAAAACTGTCCTGTGTGAGGCACCATGCAAAATAACAACATGATAGCAAGAATGTGAAACAGTATGGGTTTGCAGTAGGAAAAACCTATGATTATACCATGCCTTCCATGGTGTGAAATGTGCTATTTCAGAGGAACAAAGTAACACATTGCAGATGACTTGTGTATGCTACTTGCCTGGATGATGGATTGATACTTTCAGGGGACGTGCCTTCCTGCAAAATCATAGATATGCAGCTCCTTTGCTGTGGCTGCGCCTATAACGTCTTCAGCAACACACAAAAGTATGATTATTTGCACAGTTTTACACACTGGATTCATTGTTTGATGTTGTTGTCTTATGACTGTGCTGGTTATATCTAATATGCGTGTTGTCTAATATGCGTATTGTCAATGTTCCACAGAGTTTTATGTATTTTTTGGGAGGAAGTGTTCTGTGTAAGCGCTTGGTAAACATATTAAATTGTTGTCAGAATTGCACTCTGTAGCCCATTTTTGTTGTCTTTATTTTCTCAGCTATTTTAGTTGTATTATATTGTTATTTTATTATAGTGTGTGCTTTCTGACTTAGAGACCTCGATTTGCATTTGCTGTCTCCTGCAATTTTACTGTTTGTTGTTTAACTTTTTTGGGCATAAACACACTATTTTTCAAAAAGAAAGCAGTAGCAAGGAACACCTATTGCAGTGGTCTAGTTGACTCAGGATGGGTACATTGACCTTGGTTATTGTAGAGTTAGAGGTAGTGTGAAAAGGGGCAGATATTGTAAATTGTGAATGTATTTATTTAGTGTTTGTGACCCCTGACTGTGCATTGAAGCTCTGCGTTCGGCAAGTTGCATGCTACTCCAGAACATAAGATTAGTAATTAGTTGGTTAGTATATATATATATCTTTTTCCTTGTGTACTAGTTGTGACAGGATTTTACTCTGGATTTCTTGTATGATTAGTAGAGGTTGGGGTAGGGATAAAAGGATATGAGTGGATTTGAGAAGGGGAAGTAGTGAGTTGTTTTTGTAAGTAATGGTTGTGTGTGCTTGTTAGTTGTTTTGCATGGCTAAAACGAAGAGGGACAGATTGAGAAGGATGTTTGGGAGGTCATAGTAGTCAAAAGGTTAGGGATGAGTCATAGAAAGTGGGGATGGAAAGGAGGAAATGGCTTTTTTTTATAATACAAAAATGTGGAAAACGTATACATACATACATATGTACACATGATCCTTGGTAAAGTTTCATTTGCTTGATTAAACTCCTTTATAAATACTCATATGTACATTGAAGGGCAGTAGCTACAGGGTCTTACTATAATTATTATTAGTAGACGTAATGCTCTATATATGCACCTATATGTAGATAGACCCAGAAATTCTGACATGGCCTGATATGCACATGTATCCTGTGGTTTAATATAGAATTTTCCCCTTAAATAAATGTATCTGCTTATAACCGGAGGCATAGTTCAACGTACAATGACGTGCACTTGTATAACAAGAGCTTTTTTCCATACCATGAAAAGTATAGTTTGTCATGTCTTAGGATACTGTTGTGGTACATTCTTGAATTGGAAGTATAGTCTTCATGTGGGGAAGAGCGAGCTTTTGACTAATCTTCTGAAGTGGAGATGATTGTCTTTGGATCTTATGTTTGTGGGTAGGGAAGACCACAGTTTGGCTGCTTGAACAGAGGAAGATGTGTCACCCATGGTTCTTTCTTGTATGTAGGAATTATGAGGTGGGGAGCCATTCTTGAGCATAGGCTCCTTTTTGTATATATTTGTTGATTTTCTTCCTGATGAATTGTGGTCCTTTGCCATGTACAGTTTTGTGTGTGTATATTATATTTCCAGGATACATAGACACACAACCAGGTATTAGTTAAGAGGAGTTTTTATTGATTATGCAGGTCTTGGATTAAGTCTTCTCTCCTTTAGATTTTCCATCCTCATATCATGATCAAAGGGTTGAAGTCTTCCTCAGGGATCTTCCAGTCCTCCTGCTTCCCCTTAAGGGGGGAGGAACAAAGAACGAACACAACCCTCTGGGAAATAAAACGCAAAGAAATATTAATGATTCGGGTTGGATATCCCTAATATTCACTAGTGCACCTGCAACGTTCCACATGCAGTGTGCCGTGCTCTGACAATGGGCATCCTCCCTTCACCAGTTTGTATGTTTCCCAGAACTGATGCCTCACCTCCCCGCACTGATTCCAGTGACGCCTAACCTCCCTGACTCCATGCAACATCTTTGTTTCCTTTTTTTCCAAGGTACTTTACCTAGGGTTGTGTGACTCTGAAACTGGCCTGGACTCCCTTGTGAGTGGCATCGAACTGTTGGGAACAACTCTGTCAAGATGTCATGATAGCCCATTTGGAGCTATTGTGTTTCTAAGCGCTATACTAAGATTTACTTTTTGAAAATCTGTATCTTTGCTTGAGTATGTTGGATTTTTGTTGTACTAAGATAAGTATTGGTTATTTTTCTAAACTGGTGTGGAGTACTTTTGTGGTGTTTTCATTGTGTAGCTGTGTGTGTGTGTGTGTGTGTGTGTGAGTTACTTTATACTTTGCCTCTGAAATAGTCCTGACTGCTCATGTCAGCTACCAAGGGGGTGAGCTTGGGTTATCTTAGCTGTGTGACTCCCTTACCCAGACTAGAGTGAGGGTCCCTACTTGGACAGGATGCAAACCACTGCCAACTAGAGATCCCATTTCTAACATGGAGTGAAACCTTCGATAATATTTAACAAGTCTCAAAGAGGAACAAATCTCTTTCTTTGTTGTGGGCCTGGGAATCTTTTGGATGCCTTCTATCTTACTAATTTGAGGCCAGATTGTTCCAGAGTGAATAGAGTTCCCCACTTATTAAATGTGGCCAGTGGTGGGAGTGTTTTTCTTGTGGTTAAGAGTGAGACCTGCTTGATTTAGTGTTCGTAGTATGTGTTCTAAGTGTTGCAAATGGGATTCCCAGGTAGAACTAAAGACTACAAAATCATCTAGTTATGCGGGGGGGTACTCTTGATGACCTTTTAGTAGATTATCCATGAGTCTTTGAAATGTCGCGTGCCCCCATGTTTGCCAAAGGGTAGTACTTTGAACTGATAGAGATCAGAGGGAGTTGTAAACACCATTTTCTCCCATACCTTGGGCCTAGAGGAATTTGCCAATACCCCTTCATCAAATCAATCATAGACATTACTTTTGCTCTTCCCAATCTCTTATGAGCTCATCTTTCTGTGGTATGGGATATGTATCAAAGTGAGAAATGTTATTAAACTGTCGGAAATCAATACACAATCAGAGACTTACATCTCCTTTTGGTGCCAACATCATGGGGGAACACCAGGCACTTTGGGGACGTTCAATAATATCTGCTTTCAACATGGCCTCTCCCTCCTGTTCCACTAACTTTCTCCTAATGGCTGGGATTCGATAAGGTTTCAATTTTACAACCTGGGTCCCCTTGTGAATACATTATGGTATACTAATGAGGTGCCTCCTGAACTCCCTGACAGAAGGTTGGTGTATTTCACTGGAAGCTGTGTTAGCTATGATTTTTTAGCCTTGGTTAAGAACTCACCTATATTAATGCTCACAGCTAGTGATACCCTATGGGCACCGTTCGTTCCCTTTCTGTTTTTGTGGGGTCCTCCTATCTTTTTAGTAAGTTTACATGAAATATATGCCCTTCCCTACGACTATGAGGAATATTCACTGTATAAGTAACTGGGTTTATTTTCCTTTTGATGGTATACAGTCCCTGCCACCTAGCTAAAAGCTTGTTTTCTGTTGTGGGAAATAGAATCACAACCCTGTCACCCACTGTGAAGTCTCCCAGAACCACCCCTTTATCATAGACCTGCTTTTGTTATCTTTGGACCCTTTCTAGATTATCATGAACATTATCTCACAAGTTTGGCAGGGTATCCTTTACGGACATGATATATTCGAGCAGTGGTTTCCCCTCATCCTCCTCTTCCTCCCACTGTTCCACTGTCATGTCTATAAAAGTGGGTGGCTTCCTTCCATACAACAGTACAAAAAAGGAATAACCTGTGGACTTCTGCTCATGTGTATGTACAGCAAAAAGGACCAGGGGTAGCTTACTGTCACAGTTTCTCCCTGTCTCATTTGCTACTTTTCTTAGCATAGTTTTTATGGTCCTATTGTATCTTTAAATGTATCCATCCGTCTGTGGATGATAGATGTTCAGACCTGTCAAATTCCTAATAATTTACATATTTGGGCCATCAGACTGGACATTAAAGGAGTGTCCTGTTCAGTAAGGAGTTCATGTGGGAATCCCAGCCGGGAGAAGAAAGTGATCATTGCCTGGGCAACTGCAATGGTCGTCATACTAGTCAAAGTGATTGCTTCTGGATAACATGTGGCATTATCCACTAAAACCAATATATAGTGATGTCCCCGGGCTAAGAGAGTGTGAGTGGTCCTATCAAATCCACCCCTACTCTTTGGAATGGAACTTCAGTAATGGGAAGGGGTTGTAGTGGAGCTTCGGACACCCCAGGAGGGTTTGTCAGTTGACACCGGGGACAGGAAGCACAGTACCTTAATATATATATATATATATATATATCTCTATATAGAGAGCGAGAGAGAGAGAGATAGGTAGGTAGATAGATAGATAGATAGATAGATAGATAGATAGATAGATAGATAGATAGATAGATAGATAGATAGAAATATACCCCCCCAACCCAATAGAAGTTTTCCAGAAGATATTTTAGGGTGTGTCGTTGCCCATAATGCCCTTCCCCCATCTGGTTATGTGCCAGATGTAACACCTGATCTTGAAATGCCACTGGCACTAGCAATTGTTCTTTACGGTGTTCTCTCACTTTTGTCACCCTATATACCAGGCCTCTTTTTAAGCAAAAGTTTGGACCTACCTGGTTCGGATCATCCTCTTTGACTTGTTCCCATGTGTGTATCAGAGTACTATCCTTCCTCTGAACTGTTCAGAAGCTAGGTTGAGGTGTCCCTGTCCGTTAAGGATGAAAGAATAGAAGTGTTTGTGGGGTTATTATTCAAAGAGTATTTTTGTCGTTCTCTTCTCCTTTCAGGATTTTACTATCCTTACTGAGGTCATTTCTTTGTTAACCTCGCTAAAAGGGGCCTCCTGAAGCCAACCTTCTTCCAGTTCCTGGTGCTTCCACTAGACAAATACTGACTGAATTTGGGGTGATCAGCACCAATGATCACTTTTTTTCTGGCAGAGCGGGAATAATTTCTACCTTCGGTATCTGATGATATCCCTTGATCTCTATCAATACCTCTGCTACTGGGTATATTTTCTGTCCCCATGTACACAAGTAACCTGTACATATTCTCCCTCTCTCATCTGGGTGGTCGAAACCAAGTCCTGGCTGACTACCGCGTATTGACACCCTGTATCCAACAACGCATGCTGGGCCTCATCATTGAGGTAGATATTTTTCCTATAGTGATCAGGTACTGTCCCTGTGGCCAACTCTTGCATTGGTATACCCTATTACCCTATTTCCAAAGGTTCTCCTGCTGGAGGCCGTTTGTGGACACTGTTGAGCTATATGCCAGCATTCAACTGTTCCCCCTATTCTGCCTCCCCGGTTTGTACCTCTGGGAGAGCATGGCTGGGTTATGACATATGCGCTTTGAACTCTGGCTACTTTGGAATGTGCATGCCAGCTGAATAACAGTAGGGACTATGAGGTTAGGATGCTGCCGGACCCAGGTCCGGTTATTAGAAGGTAGAGCCTCCAGAAATTGTTCCAGATTTATCTTTTCAGTGATCTCGTCCATGCTTGAAGTGTTGGGCTATAGTTATCAGTTCCCTAGATCCCATATCTTGTAATAAAGTGCACATGGATTGCCCCAGCATTCCATTGTTCTTTGCAGAAACTGGTCCTATAGAACTCTGGGTCACACCCTAATCGTTCTAGGATTGCCTTCTTAATATATGCATATATAATAATTTCAGCAGGGGTCACAGCCTGACAGGCTGCATGCATTCCTCAGAAAACAAAGGTGAGATATACTGGCCCCACGCAGCCATTGATGCCGCTCTCTCAAAATTAACAAAGAAATAGTCAGGGTCATCTACCTCCTGAAATTTCTGTAGTACAGTCCCAGAAACGTTGTACACGAGCACTGGTAATGGCATCAGTTACCAGCATTATAGCTGTATCCTGAATATAATGATTGAAGTTAATTAGGTGGCAAGGTCTTTCAGGGCAGTTTGGAATGCCTCTTGGGCTTGCTGGGCCACCTGTACTTGGTGCTGCAAGACCAACTGTAAGTGGTGCTGTCCTTCTGCCAATTTGGGGACCATGTCCTCTATGGATAGGGGCTGTGTTATGATGTCAGATACAAGTATCCTAATTCTGACATCACTGTGACACCGGGATAAACAGACACACAACCAGGAATTGGTTAGTGGGTATTTATTGATGATTTAGGTGTTGGGTTAAGTCTTCTGTCCTTTAAGTTTTCCCTTCCCACAGCGCGGTTAAAGGGTTGAAGTCTTCCTCAGAATCTTCTGGTTCCTTCTTTTTCAGGATTACTCAACCTCTACTTGGCCCAAGTAGGGGGAGTACAAAGGATAAAATGTTCCTCGGGGGAAAAAAAAACTGTTAAGAAATGTAAGTGATTCAGGTTGGATATGGCTAATATTCACTAGTGCACCTGCCACTTTCCACATGCAGTGTGCCATGCTCTCACAACGGGTGTTCTCCTTTCACCAGTTTGTGTATTTCACCACTGAACTGTTGTTGTCTTTCACATCACCACCTTCACAAATGTCAATAATGTAAAAAAGGCACTTGCCTGAGGCCATGGCCCTCCTCCAGTGTCGTGGTGTTGGAACGCTCAGCACCTTCAGGCCCTCCTTGGCTGCTGGGTTCAAAAGTGTTGTATGGGTTGTGGTGTAGTTCACAGAGCTGCTCCCGATGGTCCTCTTTGCCAGTAGTCTGATCAGCGTCCTCTTGTCTCATCCAGAGAGAACTCAGACCACTCTCCCACATGCGCAGCTTCGGGCAATACGCTCCCATCCTCACTAGTATTCTCACTGTCGCCCACTCCATTTCTCACAATTTCATTCTCCATCTCGCTTTCTTTCCTCGCATCTGTTTCATCCATTCTTCACTGCCTTCATACCTCGGTGAGTCTGTCCAGCCTTCCGATGTCTTTTCTGCTACACAAACTAGAGCACTGCTGCTCCACCAATCTTTGGGGATAGTGTCAGCCATGTTGGAGCTCTTGGTGATCCAATTGACTACAGTGTGATACAAAATAGCTTGAAGGAGGATCTTCTGGCAACTGGTAACCACTGTAGCACCCTTAAGGCAAGAGAGATGTGTAGGAGGTGTGTAGCAGCAAAGTTCTGAATTCCTTGTAGTCTTGTCATAGTTGAGCCATGGCACAGACCATCAGCATAGTCCAATTCTGATAAGACAAGAGCGATGGTAGTTTGAACCTTGTGTCGGAATTGTAGGGGCAGAAAGAGGTGTCACAGTAGTTTCGTTATGAGAAAGCTTGATTTTGCTACCTTATCTAATTGTGGTTTCATTGACAGTTTGGTATCCATGGTAATTCCAGTGTTATTGACCTTATTTTTGGAGGTGGTCCTAGAACGTCAGGAGAGAATTGTAAATTTTCCAGTCGTCACAGGTGAGTATCTCAGTTTTGGAGCCATTCAATTTGAAGTGACTCCATGTCATGCATTGGTCAATTGCCTAGAGGCAATAGAAGTGTTTTGATGTTTGAATGGCCTTTGGGTTTTTCAGTCTCAAACGTAGCTGTGTGCCATCTGCATAGTTATAGTAGGGTACATGAAATCCTGTGATCAGATCTGGTAGTGATTTAATGTAGATGTTGAAAAGCATCAGTGAGATGATTGAGCCTTAATGGACTCCTGCTTTAATGGTTTATGGTTTAGAAGAGAATGGGTGGTATGATATTTCTTCTTTTGTGTAGGTAGGATGTGATCCAAAGGAGAGGTGTGCCATCTATTCTGGCTTTCTCAAGACTTTGTATGAGTGTATAATGATCCATTGTGTCAAAGGCTGCTGAAAGGTCCAGGAGAAGACGGGCAGCAATCACATTCTGGTCCATGGTGTCTTTAAGGGTTATCCCAGAAAAAGATTGGTGTGTCTTCGTTGTCCAGGTTTGTTTTTTTAAAAGGGGTCATATGTATGCCTTTTTTAGGTCTTCTGGAAAAACTCAAGTTAAGGAGTTGTTGACAAGTGTTCTTCCTGGGATGGCCGCTGAAGGTGATAGTAGGATGATATTGAAGATTTGAGGTGGAGCCAGGCTGGTTAGCTTACTTTGACAGAATCCAGAAATTCATTTTTTGATACTCCTTTGAAGGAGCCAAGTAGCTGTGTTTGTCTTTGGCTGCACAGTACTATCATAAATGCATTTGGGCAGTTAGTCTTTTTGTTGTTTAAGTAGATATCCGACATGGTAGCTTCTGTGCATTTTGGTTTGTACAGACTTCCATGAGTATTTTATAGAATTCCTTAACAGCACACTTTGTAGTGAGAATTTGCTTTGAATAGTGTTGTTTTTTTTGCTTTTTTGATTGCTGACTTGTATATTCTGTTGTGTCTGTGTAGGGATATCTTGTCTTCGGGATTGTTTTTTTTGTTTTTGAGCCAGAGGAGTTGAAGCTTAGCATTTTGCTGTTTGTACTTTTTTGTTTCCTTTTGTAATGCTTAGATATCTTCATGGGAATTAAGAGCTAAAAAGCTCTCTGGAGCCATCCATGACATGCTTGTACAAAATTGATGGTGGCTAGATCTGTGTTGGAGGTAAGCAGATTTTCCAGTTCGTCCCAATTAAGCTTGTTCCATGTTTGGTATGTGGTTGAAGGTAAGATGGTGATAGTTGTGGTTGGTTTTGGTGTCTTGTGCTGAAAGGCATCAAGAAAGTGGTATGACTATGTGACAGGAGTTCTTGTTTGCATTGTGACTAGGTTTGGGTTGGCAAAATGATATTATGATATTGCAGATGTTGAGCAGCAGGCATATTATTTGAAAGGGAAATTATGTTCACCATAAGGTTTGTCAAAGAGAGCCTTATATTGAGCACTCTACCATGCCTTTTGTATACCACTCTTTAGTTTCACACTTCAGAAAATAATGGAACCAGACATCAACATAACATTGATGTAGTACAGTCTTCAACATTTTTTGGATATACAAAATGTTGTATTGTAGTTAGAGAATAATTGGTTAATATTATGTATTACTTTATATTCATTTTCAAAAATGTATCTTGAGAGCAAGTTTCTACAGTTTCTGAAAGTCGGGGTGTCATCTGCCTAGCATAATATTTGTGAAATTGCTTCTGTCACTTTCAGTAAATATATGTGCCAGAATGAGAAACTTTAAAAAAAGGCTAATGTACAATGTGAACAGAGTAGGAACCAGAATACAACATCTACGAGAAACAATTTGGTGAGTATGTTTTGCTGTCACCAAACCAATGTGTTAGGCTCAGTTGTGACTAAGCAGCAGCAGAAAACTGTTGAAAATATGTTCAAGGATCTGCACAAGTGTCAAAAACTCTAAAAGAAACTTATGGGCATTACTTGAGGGGTATCGATTTCAAACACACAAAAATGGGTATTTTTTCAATTAAAGATAGCCACATGATTACACCTGGGAGTAATTTAAATTACGCAGGAGTTCTCTGAGTTATTTCAGTGATTTAGCATTGCTCTTTGATGTGGAATTACCATAATAATGCAATTACTCCTGCTTGCCTAATTAAGAGTAGTTTCTGACAAAAAATCCTACTGCAAGAGCACATTTAGAGAGCACGAGTGGTTGCTAGTGCTACTGTTCATGTTCTATTGCTTTTAGCAATATTTTTGATAAGCAAAATGTATCCTTCTGTCCATTTTGTGCTAAGAAACTAGTACTAAATGCCAGGGGCAAGTTTAGGAAAAGTCCTCCCGCATGAACAACTGCTTGTGCTGCTATTCATTTTTGTTTGCATTTAGTGCTATTTCTTAGAACAGAAGGCATCTTCGTGTCCAGTTTGAATGCATGGGGGAATTTTTACGCTAAGAAAATAGTGCTAAATGCACAATTACACTATTCTGCGAAGGGCCAGCTCTAGGGCTGTGCAACTAGTGCCACTGCACCGGGCGTTGACTTTGTGTGTGGGGGGCATGTTTGCAAGTATATTACTGTTTTAAAAGTGCCTGCTGCTGCTTTCTTGCCTCCAGTAATTTTCAGGTGACAATTAAAATGTCAAGATAACTCGGGTGATTAATGGACCTGCTGTAGAGAGATCAAGTTTTGTCTAGTGGAAGTTTTAACTCATCATAAGGTAGCAGAGGGGATTAATATGGCTGTTGCAAAGTACATGCACAATCCAGATCAGAAACTGCATATAATGTAAATAGGTCAGTGGGTTACGTCTTTTGTCGGGGAGAGTCAAGGTAAGTCCCAACACAATCCAATTTATCCTGTGATCACCCTCTGGTAGCTTGGCACAGAGCAGGCAGGCTTAACTTAGAAAGCAATGTGTAAAGTATTTGTACAATAACTCATACAGTAACACAGTGAAAACGCCACAAAAATACACCACACAGGTTTAGAAAAAAACAGAATCTTTATCTGAATAAAAAAGGGTCAAAATGTCAAAATTCTGATGTGGTGGTGCGACGTCAGTCCCTTACTGCGTCTGGGGAGTTGAGGCTTCAGTTCTGTACTGTGAGGCAGGGGAGACAAGGCATCCGTTCTGTCCGGTTGCAGGGGAGCTGATGCAGCATCGTGGTGAAGTGTCGGTTCCTTGTGACCCGGCGGGGTTGATAAATAAAGTCGGTCAAGACATGATGAGTTGACTTTGTAGTGCTGCTATTACAATGCGGGATGTCAGCGGCATCGTGGCAATGTAAGACTTGCGTTGTAGGCCATGGTCATTGCATGCAGCAAGGACCACGGAGCCAGAGCAGGCAGCGGTGTGGCCTCTGGCAGTAGCGTTGATGCTGGAGTCGCTGAAGTTGGTGAACTAGCTAGAAGCTAGTAGATGAAATCTTTGTTGGCCCTGAGACTTCAGAACAAGAACTCAATCCAAGCGCTTAGAGAGCACTCGTGGGGAAGGTAGAGTCCTTCCAGCAGAGAAAAAGGTCAGCAAGCAGCAGGGCAACAAGCAGGGCAGCAGTCCTTCTCAGCAAAGCAGTCCAGGTTAGCCCTTTGAGCAGCCAGGAGGTCCCTCTGAAAGAGTCCAGGTGTAGATCCAGAAGTGTTTGAGTTAGTGGGGCCAGAGACCCAGTAAATAGACCCCAAAATGCCTTTGAAGTAGGGGAAACTTCAAAGAGTGGTTTTGAAGCGCTCAAGTTCCCCTTTCAGCCCAATCCTGCCTGCCAGGATCCCTGTGGGGGTTATCAGTCCTTTGTGTGGGGGCAGGCCACTGGCCCTTGAAATGTAAGAGAGAGCCCCTCCACCCTTTCTGCCCAGGGAGACCCATTCACTCTGCAGATGAATGCAGATGTGACTGAGTGTCCTGTGTTTATGGTTGTTTGGGTGGAATGTACAAGGGGAGCTGTCAACAAGCACAGACCAGACATGGATTGGAGACAGGCTCTAAGGCACATATGGCAGTAAGTGCAGAAATGCTCACTTTCGAAAAGTGCCATTTCTAAAATAGGTATATTAAATCCAACCTCACCAGTAAGCAGGATTTTCTATTACCATCCTGGCCATACTAAACATAACAGGGCTTCTCCTTTCAGATCAGAAACTACCACTAAAATGGATATGAGGGCAGTTCTGATGCTAGGCTATGAGAGGAGCAGGCCTCTCAGTCAAGGAAACCGAATTTGTGAGTTTTTCACTACCAGGACATGTAAAACACATAAGTACATATCCTACCTTTTACTTATATTACACCCAGCCCTATGGGTTACCCAGGGCTACCGTAGGGGTACTGTAGTTGTAGAAAAAGGGGAGTTTAAGGCTTGGCCATTAGTTTTAAATGCCAAGTCGAAGTGGCAGTGAAACTGCACACACAGGCGTTGCAATGGCAGGCCTGAGACATGGTTAAGGGGCTACTTATGTTGGTGGCACAATCAGTCCCTCAGGCCAATTAGTAGCATGTAATTTACAGGCCCTGGGCACATGTAGTGCACTTTACTAGGGACTTACAGGTAAATTAAATATGCCATTTGGGTAGGAGCCATTGTTACCATGTTTAGGGGGAGAGCACATGCTCGTTAGCACTGGTAAGCAGTGGTAAGGTGTGAAAAGTCCCAAAACCAGCAAAAGCAGTGTCAGAGAAACGGAAGGAGGCAAGCAAAGGTTGGGGGATGACCACCCAAAGGCTGGCAGATCTAAGAACACAGATTTACACACCTATGATTGCTTGTCTCTCTGTAATGAGTGTGTGATGTAAAGTGCTCTGACACGCTGCACTGGTATGAGTGGCACTATAAAAATAATCAAATGCATTTGAGAGAGAGTTATTATGAGACTTGAGAGGCACTGCTAAAGGGCAGTAGTGAGGGAACGCGTGGAGAAGGTGGTCATTGGAAGGCGCCAACAAACATTGTCACACCATGTGTCACAAGCACTAAAGCCGGCCCTGATTCTGCATAATCTCACAGAATTCTAGGTAATTCTACATGATTGCTCTAAATGGAATTAGGTAAATTATGCCCACCCCTACATTTGACATGTGAAAGGACATCTACGATCATGCAATTAAAACCCACTGTCAACCACTAGTAAAACATTCACACTCACGAGTTTAATGAATGGTTCGTCAGGCCCTTCCAATTGCAGAGCAAACGTTGGCAGGAATACCACAAACTAACCAAACTCACCAAATTGGTCAGAAACAAGGCTGCAAATAGAGGATGGTGTGTTGTACAAAATCGTATCACATGACATGCTGTGGGGAAATGCTGGACTATGCCAGGAACCACAATACCCGTATGTTGTGCCAACATTACGTCATTGTTATCCGGGTACGGTATTTTGATTGGCTGTGTTCCAGTTTGACACTGTTTCTCATTGCCCAGATCCTCTGGCCATGGTTTCGCTTGATGCAGCATTCTGCTGGTATTTATTTCTGTTATCAGATCATTCTGACGTAATTTGGTAGTTTTATGAGATGCAATATTTCTTATGAGTCCAATCTCTATGCTCTCCACCATAAATGTCTTTATCATTTGAGTCCAGGCTCCGGTCATGCTTTTTTCATGCTTGGTTTTCATATTTACCGAAAAAAAGTGAACTTATTTTTTTTAATTAAATATGTTTTCCATTTTGCACTCGAATGCAATAAAATGAAACCTTGTTCAGTAGCGGAGTGAGACCAATTATAGAAAAAATCAAATTATATCTCACAAAATCCTCATAAATCAAACCATGTCAAAAATGATGTTATTTATGCACTGAGACACTCATCAACTTTGCATAAAACATATATACATGTACACAATATTCCATTCAGAATTTGAGGTACTGACACAACTATATAGGTGCAACATCATCGTGACATTACTAGCAACGACTATTTGTACTAGTCTAGATTCGACATCAATGTCTTCAAACACGGAAATAGACTTCTAGCTTGTAAGCGACCGTTTCCGTGTTGAATAATCGTAAAATGCTCTCAATGCGTTCTTCGAACAGTAATTTCATTTCCGATTTGCTGCTATTTAGCAATATTCACTGTACAGCTTCCAGCGCTTTCCTCAACTGAAGCGAAAACCAGAATGTGCCAATAAAACCACAAGGCTCATTCACAGTCTTCGTAAAGTGAGGACAACAACTTGGTATATAGTAAAGGGGACATATGTGAGTACAATTTGACTTCAGACAAACGGGCACTTGGTACTATAGTATTTTCCAACAAATTGATTCGGCTATAGAGCTTTAATTTATGACAGTTCCATCTTTCAACTCCTTGATATATATCGATTAATTAATTGAAGGCCCTGCATGAGGAAGAGTGGAATAATTAGCTGTCGTTATTGCAATCATACTTCCAAGATTGTTGTCTGCAGGATTGACCACTCAGGCCCTCATTCCGACCCTGGCGGTTTCAAACCGCCAGGGTGGAGGGCAGAGAAAGCACCGCCAACAGGCTGGCGGTGCTTCCCGGGCCATTCTGACCGCGGCGGTAAAGCCGCGGTCAGAAAAAGGGAACCAGCGGTTTCCCGCCGGTTTTCCCCTGGTCCAGGGAATCCTCCATGCCGGCGCTGCTTGCAGCGCCGCCATGGGGATTCCGACCCCCTTCCCGCCAGCCTGTTCCTGGCGGTTTACACCGCCAGGAAGAGGCTGGCGGGAACAGGTGTTATGGGCCCCTGGGGGCCCCTGCACTGCCCATGCCACTGGCATGGGCAGTGCAGAGGCCCCCTAACAGGGCCCCACAAAGATTTTCACTGTCTGCTTAGCAGACAGTGAAAATCGCGACGGGTGCCACTGCACCCGTCGCACCCCTGCAAATCCGCCAGCTCCATTCAGAGCCGGCTTCCTCTTTGCAGGGGCTTTCCCGCCGGCCCATCGGGAAAGTTGAAATGATCCCCGCGGTCATTTGACCGCAGTGCGGTCTTTGGGCGGTTTCCGCCCGGCGGGCGGCGCCCGCCGCCTGCCGGGGTCGGAATGACCCCCTCAGTCTGCCACTGGATAAGATAACTGTGGAACAGGCATAAGAGCACAACCTTGGACCAGTCAACTTCATGGTGGTAAAATGCACGATCGCTTTCCAATATTTTTCTACCCTGGGTCATCTCAATGCATTACAGTTTGCTATTCATTAAATACAACATTAATAACAGGGTAAAAAGAGTTTTGTCTCAAAGCGATTGCACGAGTTTTAACTGTTAAATTATAGTAACAATGGTCAGCCCTACCTGGTGTCTCGTTCTATGTATGTACTATGAGACAGTGCACAATTTCCTATTTTAAAAAATGACATAGCAGGACTTTTTAGTGACAGTTTCCACGTTATTCTTGAACTTGACACTAAAGCCCACTTGCGAGAGCACCTGAAATATAAAAGACAATTCTAAATTGGTAAAAGCATTACACAGGACATAGTGCCACTTGATCAATGGATGCTTCAGGATTTAGCCGAGTGGAGGGAAGTGAGCCGGAACCAAGTGTCTCTGAGCCAGACCAGTCAAGCAACTCAGAGTTGGAGCAGCTGGTAGAGCTGAGCAGAGGCAGGGCATAGCTGCAGTGAAACTTTGACATGTTGCCACTGTTGGCCACATCAGTGAATGTTTTTTTTAATGTGACATTTTTATTACAAGCACACGTCATTTAAGCAGCCTCATCTTGTTGTTAGCAATGGGATTTTTGGTTTTCAGAGTATGCACCCTATTCAAGCAGGAACCACCACTCTAGTCAGGTAAGCTAGATACACACTTTAAATTAAAAAGTGCTCACCATTTGGTAGCTTGGCACAGATCAGGCAGGCTTAACTTAAGAGGCAATGTGTAAAGTATTGGTGCAACACACACAGTAACACAATAAAAGCACCACAAGAAGGCTACCCACAGATTTAGAAAAATAGAGAATATTTATCTGAGTAAATCAAGACCAAAACGACAAAAAGCCAATCAGTAGAAGTTGAGATATACATTTTTAAAGTTTAAACTAAATATAGCACTTTAAAGTCACTAGCGATCAAAAGGTTACTTGAGGTCGTGAGAGACCAGTGCAAATCCAAAGTTCAGGCTGACCGTGATGGAGGGTAGGCCTGCTACAAAATCCAGACAAGTACTGCTGACAAAGTACCTTGGATGGAGCATGAGTCGACATTGAAGTCTCAATGCGAGGAGTCGAGGAGGTGGCGCGCCTTCATCTATCTCATAGATGGAGGTGAGCGTCGGCATCAATCCGCACAGAAGATGAAGGGCTCAGCGTAACCTCTTTATGATTCAGGTGCTGTGTCGATGTTGAGTCGCACACTCCGTCGAGGAGATACGTCGGAGGGCGATGCATCAGCTCCGGTTGGCCCAAAGTCCCTGATGTGTCAAGGTGGAAAAAGCTGCAAAAAACCCACATCTATGGCCCAGGACTGGGGGGGGGCATCATGCAAGGGTAGGATTCGCAGATGGCAGAGTCCAGCAGCACCAGGAGAGTTGCAGGTAGTCTTTGATGCCCCCAAGATTGTAGAATAACAGGGGACAAGCCAGCAAGCCCTTGGAGTCACTCTGGGTTCACATGAGATTGACCCAGTCCTTGTCCTACAGGGCAGAGACCAGGCAGCTCAGTAAAGTAGAGAAGCAGACCCTTAGAAAAGAAAATCCTGGCAGAATGGCAGCCTTTATAGCACAGTAGTCTTTGCTCCAGCAGAGTTCTTCCCAGGCCCAGTAGTGATCTAATTATAGGGGATCAGAGACCTAGTACTTGTACCCAGAAATGCCTTTGATGTTGGAATTACTTCAAAGGAACTCTCTGAAGTGCACAAGGATCCCTTTCAAGCCAGCCCTGTCTTCCAGGCTATCTGTGGGAGTAATCAGTCCTTTGTGTGGGGTCAAACCACTAGCCTTTGAAGTGTAATTGTGAGACCCTTCCATCCTTCCTGCCCAGGAAGCCCGATCAGTATGCAGATACATGTAGATGCAGTTTAGTGTCCTGTGTTTTTGCTGTCTAGAGGGAATGCACAAATGTAGCTGTCACCCACCCCATCCCAATTGTGTATTGAAGACAGGCTGTTAGGCACACAGGGCAGTAAGAACAGTGAAATGCCCACTTTCTAAAATAGTAATGTTAAACCAGACTTTACCAGTAAAGAGGATTTATCATTGTCAGTCCAGTGATATGAAACATGATGTAGCTATTCCTTTCTGACCAGGAACTACAGCTTAAACATATATCTAGGAATTCCCAGTGCTGGTCTATGAGAGGAGTAGGCCTCACAGTAGTGAAACATGACTTTGTGATTTTTTCACAACCAGGACATGTAAAACTTAAAAGTACATGTCCACCTTTTACTTACATAGGACCCTGCCCTCTGGGCTACCTATGTTCTACCTTAGAGGTGACGTATATGTAATAAAAAGGGAGTTTAAGGCTTGGCAAGAGGTTTTAAATGTCAAGTCAAAGTGCCAGTATTGAACCTGGCCATTTTTGCAGGGTCATCCCCAAACTTTTTGCCTCCTTCCTCCTATTTTTTCTGACCAGTTTTTGTTGGCTGTAGGACTGTGGGCACTTTACCACTGCTAACTAGTGCTAAAGTGCATATGCTCTCTGTATAAACCGTATTGGTAATTGGTTTTTCCATGATTGGTATATTTGATTTACTAGTAAGTCCCTAGTAAAGTGCATTAGAGGTGCCCAGGGCCTGTAAATCAAATGCTACTAGTTGGCCTGCAGCACTGACTGTGCCACCCACATGAGTAGCCCTGTAAACATGGCTCAGACCTGCCACTGCAGTGTCTGTGTGTGCAATCTTAAACTGTCAATTTGACCAACCTTCCCTTTTCATACATGTAGGGCACCCCTAAGTTAGGCCCTAGGTAGCCCCATGGGCAGGGTGCAATGTATGTTAAAGGTGGGACATGTACTGATGTGTTCTACATGTCCTAACAGTGAAATACTGCCAAATTTACTTTTGCAAGGCCTATCTCTCACATAGGTTAACATGGGGGCTGCCTTTAAATAACTTTTAAGTATGGTTTAACTTTGGGAGCAGATAGAGATGTGGAGTTTGAGGTCTCTGAACTCACAATTTTAAAATACATCTTTTGGTAAAGTTGGTTTTTAAATTGTCTGTTTGAAAATGTCACTTTTAGAAAGTGGCCATTTTTTGTTTAAACCATTCTGTGACTCAGCCTGCTTGTGTATTCGTTGTCTAGGTCAAACTGACAGCTGGGCTGTTTGTGAATCTCCTCTAGGCAGTGACACAAAGGGAGCTGGGGTGTAGCCTGCATATCCTGATGGACCATCTGGGCTGGAGTGGAGGGAGGAGTGGTCAATCACACCTGAATGGACTATGCCTGCCCTCACACAATGCAGTCGCCAACCTCCTGGTGTGAGTTTGGAGCCAGGCCTAAGCAAGGCAGGATCTTGTGAACAACAGAGACTTTCCTTTGAAGTTTGCCTACTTCAAAGGCAGAAAGGGGTATAAGTAGTGCACCCAAAACCCCAAATTTTTAGATCACTTCCGGAACCACGAGGAACCACTGCCAAGGAGAAGAGCTGGAGGAAGAGTAATGCCCCTTTGCCTGTGATTGCGCTTTGTTGGGTTGGCCTGCAGTTACGCTACCTGAAAGAGGACAAAGACTGAATGTTGTGGTATATTACTGCTTATGAAGAATCTCCAAGGGCTTGGATTGAACGTTCCTCCTGTTTTGAAGTCTCAGGGCCATCAAAGACTTCCTCTTCCAGCACCCGGGCCTGCTGAGACCCCCACCCTGCCAAGTGGTGCCACATTCAGTGCCTGGGCCCTTTAAAGGAGAAGATGGTGAACAAAAGGTGAAAATCCATGCACCGGAGCAGTGCAGCAGAAAAATTGATGCAGTGCCTGCACCAGGCTGAAAAATCGATGCAGCGCCATTGAAATCAACACATCGCCAGTCAGCGCGGATTCATCACTGATGTGCATTCGGATTTTCCACACATTGTCCATGGGCGTCAAAATCTTCAACATCCCCGGACGGACCGAAAGCTGCTTGCTTGGGAAAAAAACGCATCCCTTCCCTGCGGGGAAAGAATCAACACATCACTTTACCGTCGAAGAAGGAATCGACGCACCGCCTCATTTGCGAGTAAGGAATCAATGCATCGCTTGCATTTCCAACACATGCTCGCCCCTGAGGCTTTTTTTTACGCATGTCAGGTACTTTGTACTAAAACAACGCATCTATTGATTCTTATAAATTAAGACTCTTTTTACTTTAACATTTGATATCTTTACTTGTGTATGTTGGATTTTTGTCATTTTGGTCTTGTTTGATTTAGATAAATATTAGGTACTTTACTAAACTGGTGTGGAGTCCTTTTGTGGTGATTTCACTGTGTTACTGTGCATTTTTATACAAATACTTTACACATTGCCCCTGACGTAAGCCTGACTGCTTGTGCCAAGCTATCAAGGGGGTGAGCAGTGGTTATCTGAGCTGTGTACTTCCCTTACCCAACTAGAGTGAGGGTCCGTACTTGAAGAGGGTGTATTCTGACTGCCAACTAGATACCCCATTCCTAATAGTAATAATACCAATTCAAGGGTGCATGTTTAGTAAGCTCACTCAAAACATTGGATGTAGATAATTAGACGAAACTAGCTAACAAATGTTTTCATCCTCCACCAACAAGCAGCTGTCCACCGTCCCTACTCGTTGTAGTCCATACTTGCTGTTGCTGTCACATTCCCTCCCCAGTGCTTGGCTGGGCATACCTGTGTATTTCAATTGATGCCCTGGCAGCTCTTTGCTCTGCAGGTTTGGTTCCTGTCTCTGATTCATCAATTAGTGAGGAGGGGTGTGGCCTCTGTCGTGGTATTTGTGCCCTGGGTTTTGAGTAGAGATTGTACTTCACACTTGCGGGTTCCCACTGATCTCCAGGTGCAGATGTTTATACCTCTGTCTACTCGGCCGGAAGTCGCAGGATGCTCATCAGAGCCTCCTAAACTATCGAATGTGAGACACCACTGGAGGGAGGCAGCAATAAGAGATCACATGCCAGGAGAGCACAGACATTAGGAAACAAACTGAGTCAATTTGCCCCATTAGCTTCAATGTAACAAGACTGTTCACCAGCAATGTTACAAGACACCGTTCCATTGAGAGAATATTCAGTCCACCTGCTGGTAGATAAGAGAACAGGTCATAGGAATCTGATTCCTGGAAATGGTTAAGGCATTCAGCTTATATACATATGCCTAATATTATTTAAACAGATGTAGCTTTAAGTAGCCTAGCAATTTGTGTGTGAACCAGCAAAAAGTTGCATATATTTTGCTCAGATCTTGTAAAAAAGTTTGTTGCTTTAGGGGAGGAGATCAATTAGCTTGTTTTAATTACAAATTTCTGTTCATCTAATAAGTGGAAGGGTAGTTTAAAGACAAATATTTTTTGTATGATTGAACATCATTGTAGGTGGAACAAAAGGGAAAAAAAATCTGTGTCGCCACACGAGAAATACTTTTTTATAAATTCCAAAAGCAGGTTTCTGTTGCCAGAATTTGGGCACAGGGAAGGTTCATCCGAGCTTTTCAAAACTGCTATTGTGAGGAAGTAGTACATTAATTTCAAAGCGAGAACCAAGCTGTACTCCCGAGCAAAGGGATTTTTTTTTTTTTAAATACTACCATCTAGAGAAGAGTTGACGTCACACGTACAAGAGTGTTGAAAGTTAATGTCAGGGTCATCAATGCTTGCAGTGAAATTTCTGTGATTTTGGTGCTTCTGCTGGAAATTTCCCAACCTGTCTGGGTCGGTTCTTTAGTGACTTATCTACCATGGGTTCGAGTGGAAGAAAAGGTTATTAATGCTCTCTTTAGCACCTCTGCTAAAAGTTAAGTATGAACTATATATGCTGTTTTTCTCCAGGGCCACAAAGGACACTGTTTCTGGGAATCCTTCCTTATCCCCAGAACCCCCTTGTCCTCATCCCTTTCATCACAAGGGAGATACTACTATCTCACCATACAGAAAAAAGAACAGAGGAATGGTTGTACTTACTGCCCCACTCCCTCCAGGTACATAAGCAGTATTTACCCAGCATTCCTCATGTTCTTTTTTCTGTCTGACTGCAGTGTGAGGAGAATGATGATGGAGGTTGCTCCTGCGGGGCTCCAGTGACCCTGTGCTATGTTCCTGATCCCGGCCAACAGTCCAGGGTGACGGGGAAGTCAGCCAGAGTGGGTGCGGGTATCCCTGCATGTTGGACATGTAGGGAGATGTGGGGAAAGCTGATGGCATGCAGAGCAAGCAATGTCTGCTGTGCTTCTGGGTTTTCAGACTGGGCTTGCACAGGTATTGGGGCCAGGGTGCAAGCATGAGCCAGCTTCTTGGCTTCTGAGTAATGCAGAAGTGAAGCAAGTACAAAAGACTGGCGGTCGGGTAAGTCCACATAGCGGTTGTGTTTTTTTGGGATTTCTGACATCGGCAAGGAGTCTTACTCTGGGTTTCTTGATGTCTATGATAGGGAAGCATTCCAGGAGAAGGAGACATTTGGAGTCCTCTTCCTATTCAGAATCCTCTTTCTCTCACCCCTTCTGAAACGACACAGGGAGAATGATGATGCCCGAATGAAGAGGCTTATTAAAGAGATTTTGTTGGCGATAGCTCCTGAAAAAGTTAAAAGTAGAGATAACATCCCAGTGTAGTCCTGTCAGTCTTTTGGTTCTGAGGATGAGGCTCCTAGTGCAGCGGAGTATAAAGGCAAATATATTGCAAAGGATATTGTACCCAATTTACTTATGCATGTGAAGTCCAACATGGGGTTTCAAGAGGATGAGATTCCAGAGATGTCTTCTGGTTCCCTCCTTCGGCAGTTTCAGAGTGCTGCTCCTCTTGATGTCTCAAGCCCATATTGTAGGGGTCCTCAAGAGGGAATGGAAGGACCCCAACAAAATCAATTGCATGTGGTTTATGGCCAGGTTATATCCTCTGAAGTTTATGCAACCAAATGTCCCTGATTCTATCCCTATTGACTCCATAGTGGCTAGTTTGGAGGGGAGAACATTTTTGACTGAGGATGCAGTCATCAAAGTCTAAGTGGATAGGAAGACTGATGCTGCTTTAAATAAGGTGTATTCTGGTTCACATCTAGGCCTGAGGGCAGGGATTTATGGAACATATGTGGTCCTGTCTTTGATCTCTGACATTAAGGCTTTCATCAGGTACTTGGATGATGCTTCTGATTGTTCTAGTTTGTGGGAGCAAATTGAGTGTTAGGTGGAGTATATGTCAGACATATCTTTCAATGTGGTCAGGGCCAGGGCACTCTTTGGAGGGGCTTGTGTGGCGGCCAGGCGAAACCTGGTGTTAAAGGACTGGTGCGCTGACTCAACTCAGAAGGCTTCTGCTCCCCAGCTTGCTTTTCATGGCATCCAGTTGTTTGGAGCTGAACTGGAGGAGAAGCTCCACAGATTGTTCAAGAAGAAGCATTCCTCCTCGCTTACGCAGTGTTCCGATAAGCAGCCTTTAAAATCTTAGGCGGTCATTCTAACCTTGGCGGACGGCGGAGTCCGTCCGCCAAGGTACCGCCGTCAGAACACCGCACCGCGGTCGAAAGACCGCGGCGTTGATTCTGACATTTGCCCTGGGCTGGCGGGCGGCCGCCAAAAGGCCGCCCGCCAGCCCAGGGCAAATCAACCTTCCCACTAGGATGCCGGCTCAGAATTGAGCCGGCGGAGTGGGAAGGTGCGACGGGTGCAGTTGCACCCGTCGCGTATTTCAGTGTCTGCAAAGCAGACACTGAAATACTTTGCGGGGCCCTCTTACGGGGGCCCCTGCAGTGCCCATGCCATTGGCATGGGCACTGCAGGGGCCCCCAGGGGCCCGCTGCACCCCCTACCGCCATCCTGTTCATGGCGGGAGAGCCGCCATGAACAGGATGGCGGTAGGGGGTGTCCCGCCGCCATGGAGGATTCAGACGGGCAGCGGAAAGTCGGCGGTACCCCGCCGGCTTTCCGCTTCTGGCCGCGGCTGTACCGCCGCGGTCAGAATGCCCGGCGGAGCACCGCCAGCCTGTTGGCGGTGCTACCGCCAACCTCCGCCCTGGCGGTAATTACCGCCAGGGTGAGAATCAGCCCCTTAGTCTCCTTTTCGTTATCCCTCCTGGAGACAACAACATCACTCCCAGGGGAGGTTTCAGGTAAGAAGAGGTAGGGACAAGAAGGGTAAGTCTCCCTCAAAACCTCGCTTCTGACTATATGGTGGATGGACAGGAATTTGTGGTAGGAGGCAGGATCCAACACTTTCCCCCCAGTATGGGAGGCATCTACTTCCGATACATGAATTTAGGAAGCTGGCCCTTTATGTGGTATGTGAATACCATGTAGAGGGTCCAGGTGTTCCCCAGTGAGTGGACAGGGCTTGCTATGCATTCCCAAAGTGCTCTATTTAGGGATAGTGTGGTTGAGCAGCTTTAAGCTTAACACACAGGAGTGCAATATCTCTACAAATACACACAATAGTCAATACATGATGCATACTACACCAATTTTAAAAAATAGCAGGTATCTTTATATATGTTTAGGCATCAGAGAAAAATCATTCAGGTAAGTACATTTCTAAATAGTAATTATTTTCACTTTAAAAAGTGGACACTGTAATTTCTGAGTTCTGCAATGTTATCCTAAGGGATGAAAAACAAGTTCTGTCAACAGGTAGGGTACAGCAACTTAGAAGACCAATCTCCTGTGGTTAAGGTGAGTAGTAGGCAAGGTCGAAGGCAGCACCCACTACAAACCCTCGGCTGCACAGGGGCAGCGGGTTCAAAGTGCAAATCAGTGTTGGGTACCTAATTAATTCATAATGCATTCCTATGGAGATCGGTCACTGGAAAAGAGGCTGCAGGATAAGGCCAGGAGGCCAATCGGGCTGAACCAAAAGCGGGGCTCAGGCCTCACGATGCACAGGCACAGGTAGGTACCTTTGGTCCGCTTCTCCACAGCTCCGGGCAACAGGTGCAGAGGTGTCCTTAGGTTTTGTTTTTTTCCTAACTGGAGCAGTCGCAGTAGAGGGGGGGCTGCGTGCGGAGGCTGCAATTGGCGCCGAGGAGTCCAGGAGGTGGACTCAGACACTGGTGGGCTGAGGAACCTTGTTGGCACTGGTGGTCCCCTTCAATTTGGGTCAGAAATGGCAGGTGCAGTAATGACTTCAGGTGTCATGTTTTTGCAAATCCAGAGACTTCAGAGTCCCTTCTTTCGGAGTTTTCTGGAGAACAGGTCCACTGTTTATGGGAGGTCTTGAGGTTTTTTTTCTCCAAAAGGCAGGCAGTCTTCCCAGTTTTCTGGAGTCATAACTGGAGGACAAGTCAACTTTGGTGGAGATTACAATGAGGAATGCAGGCAGGCTGGCGGGGTGGTACCAGGTCAGCTGCTTCTTTTCTCCTCTTCCGCTGTTGTGGCTCTTCGGTCTCCTTGGTCTTCTTAGGTCTTTAGGATCTGTGTCTCTGGTGCTAGGGTCACCCCTAAATACTGAATTTAGGGGCATTAGAGGTGTGATAGCTGGTATCCAATGGGACACTGACTCTTGAGGTCACTGCACCCCCTATATGACCACTTCCTGCGGGATGTGGGCATAACTGTGTTCCAGAATTCCTAGGTATGCCATCTCATGGGTTGTCAGGCTTGCTAGAGGGGTGACTTACATATATTGCATACAGTGTTAGGGAACATGGCACACAAGCTGTGTCCCATGTCATGTTTTCACTTTTGTCTGCACTAAGACCGGCACCCTGCAATGGAAGCCTGTCATGTGCTTGATGAGTGTTTCCTTAGGGTGGCAGAAATCATGTTGCAGCCCTCAGTGACCCTCTTTAGTACCCCAGGGACTTACAGAGGGTGCTAAAGGATTTGCCAGTTGGGGAAACAACTGTGCAGTTTTGGGAAAGAACTCTGGCACTTGGGACCTGGTTAGCAGGAGCCCAGTACACTTTCAGTCAAAATCACATCATCAACAAGGCAAAAAGTTGGGGGTAACCATTTTAAAAAGAGGCACTTTCCTACAATCGGTGCTTGGAATACTTATAGAAGGGCACAGGATTGAGTGCTCAATTCTCCCATGCTCCTCAGGGGTCAGACCCACTCCAGGGTCCTTGAAAGTAGTGAAAAGTCTACTGAAATGCAAGAATCACTTCTTCAGAAGAGGGCCATCTCCTCAAGCAGAGAGAGGCAGGGGTTGTTATTCCATAATCTGTCTGGTGGAGAAGTGCACCGGGGGTTTCAGAATTTTTTGGATTTAAAAGCCCTCAACACATTTGTACTGACCCTGCCCTTCAAATTTGAAACACTGCTGAGAATAATATTTATTTGGTGGTCAAGGGGCATCCGATGTGTATGTTGGAGCTGCAGGACAAGTATTATCATTTCCCGATTCTTTCTCAACGCCAGCAGTATCTCAGGTTTTGTGTCAAAGTAAGACACTTTCAGTTCGGGTGTTGCCTTTCTGACTGAAGTCTTACCCAGGGCCGGCTTTTGGGTGGTGCGGGTGGTGCGACCGCACCGGGCGCTGACCTCAGGGAGGCGTTGTGTTTATCAATAACGTCCGAAACGTATGATTTAAAAGCACCTGCTGAAAAGTTCCTTGTGCGTTTAGCCTTCAAGAAACAATTAAAATGTCAAGATACCTCTTGTGATTAATGTTCCTGCAAGAGAGAGATGGGAGTTTTGCCTAGTGGCAGCTTTGACTCAACATAAAGTAGCATAGAGGGTTAATATGCCTGCTGAAAAAAACTGAACTATGGGGCATATTTGAAGAAAGAGGAGCTGCACACAGTGCTGTGCCACTTTTCTTGCGCCCTTTAGCACCCCCCCTAACGCCACCATGTGTGCGTCATGTTTAAAATACAGCGCACCCTCGCGTTAGTTATGGGACTAGCATCAGAATTATTTATGCTAGTCTGGCGCTTTGCAGGATAAGCAGCAAAAATGTTGACGCTAATCCTGCAAAACACCCAGAGGCCCATTGTAACCAATGGAAGCCTTCTTTTAATACCTGCTTTGAGCAGGCATTAAAAGTGCTGGAAAAAATGACGCAAAGAAATCTGTCAGGTTTCTTTGTGCCATTTTTTTGCCCCCCCCCTAATGGGGGGGATGCCCCCTTTGCATACATTATGCCTGGTGCAGGCATAATGTAGCGCAAAAAGTTACAAAGTGGCGCAATGCATGCATTGCGCCACTTTGTAAATATAGCGCAGCGTTTTTGGCCTTCTAACGCCACATTAGCCAAAAAAAATTACAATAATGTGGTGTTAGAATGGCACTAGGGACTCTTATATATACCCCTTTGGGGCATATTTGAAAAAAGTGGTGTTGCACACAGTGCTGCACCACTTGTCTTGTGCCCCTTAGCTCTCCCCTTATGCCACCATGTGTGCGCTGTATTTAAAATATGACGTAACATGGCGGTAGTTAGGGGACTAGTCAGGCACTTTGCAGGATTAGTGTAAAAAATGTTGATGTTAATTCTGCAGAGCACCCAGATGTCCATTGTTACCAACAGATGCCTCCTTTTAACACCTGCTCTGAGCAGGCGTTAAAAGTGACAGAAAAAAGGCGCAAAGAAAGCTGTCAGATTCCTTTGCGCCATTTTTTTGTCCCTCCTTAACGGAGGAATGCCACCTTTGCATACATTATGCCTGGCGCAGGCATAATGTAGCGCAAAGGGATACAAAGTGGCCAGATGCATGCATTGGCCATTTTGTAAATATGGCACAGCGTTATTGCCTTCTAACACCACATTAGTGTAAAAAAAAATGACGCAAATGTGGTGTTAGAATAGCGCTAGGGGCTCTTAAATATGCACCTATATTTTATGTGGCTAGCTGAGTTGATTAGTAAAGCCAGCCTTTACAAGTGCTTTAACACACATGAATGTATGTGAAAGGGGAGCAATGGAGCGAGAGGGGCACATTTGGTAGGCAGTAGTGAGTGAAACGAGGAGGAGGTCATGGGGTGGGGGCGCCACAATGAACTGTCGCACAGGGTGCCACCAGTCCTAAAGCCGGCCCTGGTCACAACCTGGTGTTCACAAAGGTGTTGGCTCCCTTGGTGGCGTCTTTTCATCTGCAGTCCGTACCTGGATGACTGGCTTATTCATGCTCCCATGAGGGCACAGCTACTTTGAGAGCTGGCCGTGGTCTGCTCTCATATTCAAGTGCATGGGTTTCTGCTAAACCATGGGACATGCCAGTTGACTCCTACAAGGGATGTGACTTTCATAGCCACCAGGTTTCATATGGATCTCAACAATGTTTTCTTCCAGCACCCAGGGTGGTGGTCATGGGGTCTCTGTCCTTTGCAAGTGATGGGTTGCTGGTCCCTCCCAGTACGTCTGTGGTTGAAATGGCAGGGGCACACTGCGGTGGCAGTCGTCACAGTGCCTTGGGCTCATTTTCATCTTCACCCTCTGTGGTCCCATCTACTTTTGCTTTGGGATCCCAAGTCAGGAGACTTAGATTGCCTGGTCCCAGTGAATGCACTGAAGTGGTGAACTCAGCCAGACTCTCTTTCCAAGGGGTGACACTTCAGCCAGATCTTCCAATGGTTCTCACAATGGATGCCAGTCCCTTTGGCTGGGAAGCAACTCTGGGAGACAGGTGAGATGATCTCTGCAGGAGAGCACATGTTCTTCCAGCTGGAGCGAACTCATGGCTGTATACATGGCAGTTATCGGATTCCGGAGGCTTCTTGTAGGTTGCAATCTGGTGGTCCGGTCCGAAAATCTGATTACAGTGGCCTACCTGAACAATCAGGCGGGGATCCAGTCCGGTTCCTTAAATGCTGTTGCTACCCTGCTTTTCCACTGGAAGAAAGTTCACTTACAGTCTCTGGTGGCAGTGCATATCAAAGGGGTGGACAATGGGGTGGCGGATTCTGTCAGACAGTTCTTCCTTCCTTCCCAGGAAGTATCTCTCACTAGAGCCATTTTTCTTAAGCTGTGCGGGAGGATTGGTGTGCCCTATCTAGACCTCAATGCACAAGTTCCCAGGTTTTGTTCCCATGGTCCACAGGAAGGTGCTTGGGGGATGGACCCATTGACCCTGCCCTAGCTGGATCAGCTCTTGTGTGCATTTCCACTGGTTCCTTTGATCCCAGGTTACCTACCAGGATGTTTGGGGAGGATGATGGTGGTTGTGGCCCCATTTTTGCCCAGACTTTCTTTGTTTCGCATGCTCAAATTCTTGGCAGTCCAGGGTCCATGGATGGTTCCATGTTTTCCATCCCCTCTCCAGTCCTCCCCTTCCTGTCTCTAAAGACGTTACGCCTTTCGGTTTGGAAGTTGAGAGAAGTGGGGGTTACAGAGTAAAAGCCTGTCCTGGCATTTTGCTGCAGCTATTCAGCAGTCCCATAATTCATCCACTTATCTACTTTGAAATTGTATCAGCAACATTGGGGCAGTTTCCAGAAATGGTGTAAACCTCTCCAGCTTTCCCCACTTGACTGTCATCTGAATGATGCTCTGCAATTTTTGTGGGAAGGTTTTGAGATACTTTGGCAGTGCCCACCTTGCATGTTCAGTGGGTGGCTATTAGAACTTTCAGGTCTCCTTTTGGCATTTTGGCTGATGCAGTGGACTTGGTGGCGCTGGTTGCTTCACAGTTTTTCTCTGTCCCGGCTTTTAATTAAACCCTTTTTCTCTGAATAAACCATATCATGTGATTTGTCACTTTTCCTGAAGGCGTTGGTCTCTCCTCCTTTAAAACCTTTGGAGTTGGTGGATATTAAGTTTGTGCCCTTCAAGGTTGTGTTTCTGGTGGCCATAGATTCTGCATGTCGTATTGAAGAGTTGGGGGCTCTTGTGGCTTGGAAGCCTTCCTTGCCTTTTTCAGAGAAAGAGGTGGTTCTCCATCTGGATTCTTCTTTTGTTCCTTAGGTGGCATCCCAGTTTCATCAAAATCAGGAGATAATTCTTCCAGCTCTGAGTGCTGAGCCTGACTATGCTTCATAAGACCTGTGGTCTTTGTTGGGTGTGTGAAGGACTCCTATGGTCTAACTGGATAGGACAAAATCCTTTCATAAGACAGATTCTTTGTCTCTTATGGAGACTCTTCTTGTGGGGATAAGGCATCTTCTTTGTCCATCAGTCGATGGATACACCAATCGATTTAATTGACCTATTCTTTGTCTGGTACTCATCCTCTGGCTGGGATTCATGGTAGATCCACCAGCGGTGTTGCTGCTCCCTGGGCAGAATTGAAGGGGGTGCCCATTTCTGAAATTTGTTAGGTGGCTACTTGAACTGCCCCTAATACCTTTGTTAAACATTACCGGTTGCAGAATGTTTTATGTGTGATACCTACTTTGGTTAGGGAGTTTGCATTCTGTTTTGTCATGATCTGCCCACTCATATGATATGAATAAATCACTATGAGGTGCTGCTTTCTTATGGTGGTCTCTTTGTGTTTTTTGCTCTTTTTGCCATATGAAAGCCGGTATGTACGGCTTGGGCATTCTCACTTGCAATGAAGGGGCGAGGGCAGAGGGGACCTGGGGGTAAAGTCTCATTACATCCCAGTAATCTTCATTACTCATGGTCCTGTTGTGCTCATCCCATTCATCACTCCCTTCCCTTCCAAATTGCCGGCATTCATATAATGGGGGCTTGGTTATTCAGGAGGAATGCTGGGTATGCACTGCTTATGTAGCCCACTGCAAGAGAGAACGGGGCAGTAAGTACAAACATTCCTATGTTCTTTTTTTCTGTATGGTGGGATAGTAATTTCTCACTTGCGATGAAGGGAATGAGGACAACAGGACCAGGAGTAATGAAGATTACTGGTAAGTAATGAGACATTTCTCAATGTCCTAAACTGAAAAAGATTAACAGCAGTAGCTCTTTTGGATAGGCCATGACTCTCTGTTTTCATCTTGGGGGAGCTCAAAAGACCAGCTCTTGTTATCATGAGGGTAGCAATTAGAAGCAGAGTTTCAAAGGTGATCTGAAGTCAGACATTTTTCTTCTAGGGGGAGGGGGAGGGGAAGGTAAAGGGCAGATCAAGAATTCTTCCCTCATATGTCTTGCCTTCTTTTTGGAAGCAGCATTCTGATGTCCTGGTGATGAGAGGTCTTTGGCTGAGATGGGATAAACAGACATGCCCTGAGTGCCGGACTGCATGTGAAACTTTTATCCAGACTTTTATTTTACCTTAGATGTCACTCAAATCTAGCATGTATGCAGGTAGCTAACCAAGCACTCAATTATGCAACAGAGTTCTGTCCTTGCGCTGTGTACATCACATAAAGTGGTGACAGCATACCAAGTTTTGTGATTTTGCAATGTTACAAGCCATTTTTCTCTGTGTATACCGTGTTTGGTGATTTTCTAATGTGACATACCTTTGTCTCTGTGTCAGTGAGTGCAGTCTACTGATCTTTCTTGTGTAATGTGAAACCCAGAACCTTGCCACCGATATTACATGTGTATGTCAAGTATGTATGTTTATGTGTAGTATGCATGTACCACATGTCTGGCAGTAGGACTGTGAGGAATGAGTCTGAGTACCCTGGGCTGATAGAATCCATTTTAAATGCATACAATCAAACTGGGGTTAAGGGATAGCAGGCCCTGCACATTCACCTCCAAACCAGCCCCACTTGTTAAAGCCCAGCTTAGGGAGGGATACAACAATCTTTAGACCTCAAATACTATAGTCTCATTAAATATTTCTTGATTCAAAATTAATCCACATTGCCACTTCTGTGTGGTTTTATGCAACATTTATCTTTATTTGAAATCATTGCACAGCCAGCCAGCATGTTTCAAGTGGTAAACACTCTTCTTCAGGGCTGTAAGAAATCATTAATTAGACATGAGTACATTAAATTCATATACATAAATATCAATACCAAAAATACAGTAAGATTAAAATCACAATGCATATGCCAAATTCTCCCTCACACTCCATTGAAATCTGTAATCCCTACCGATTCCAAATATCAATGCAAGGTGAAAATTTTTCAGAAATAGAGGCGCTTCTTAATTAGGTCGATATCAGCATTGCTGTAAACCTATTAGTATATCTTTATGAAAATATAAAGTAGAGATAGTAATATCTTATTTGAATAATTATTTCTAACTTCATCCAAAAAACATTGATACCGCCAATTGCACATACTATGACATATCTTATTAGTGCATCTTTGTGAATATATAGAATAGAGATGGTAACACCTTATTTGAATAACTATTTCTAATTTCTTCCCTAATAGCACTAGTACCATCAATTTCACATACCTTTTAAATAACTTAATTGTTAAACATAATCCTGCTAGGATTACTAAACCTTAAATAGTCACCAGCATCAATAAATCCACATTTGAGACATTCAACTCCTTTGTTAAAATCCTTCAAAATATTTCAGCTTTGTATTTCATAATGCAATAGGATACATACATGTTGCTCTTTCCCCATGAAGGAAGGTACTAGTATGTCACAACTATAACAAAGTGATGGTAATTTGTGGTCATTCTTCTACAAAACTACCACTCATTCTCCCTGGAATAGTTAAGCAAGAGCAATAAAGCAAAATACTCTAGCCCACTGGTTCAAGGAAAAAGGGGAGGGGGAAAGGGAAAAGACTCAGCTGTGCTGCTTCCCACTAGAGTCAGTTCATACAGGGCCCATGGAAAGAAAAGAATCATAAGGCACAAGGTATCAGAAAACATAAATAGAAAATGACAGAAGGACATATGTGTAATTACCTTCTTGCAAAAGTACAAGAAGTATGCTCTAGCAAGCCCTTCAGTGATAAGGAGTCCACCAGGGAGCTAAATCAATTATAAGCCTTTCACACTAGCAGGGGAGAGATAAAGAGAGTTGTAGTGCCACAGAGCCTCTGTTCAGAACAAAGCATACTGGAGTACTGAGATGGAAGGAAAGAAAGAAACAGATGCAGGTTGGAAATGGTGCCAAATGGAGCAGAGCACAAATTAACAACGATTTATTCCAGGCAATGAGCTAATGCTCTAGTTTCCGACTTATTCTGTCTCTGCTAATTGCAACCTGGAAGTGAAAGAGTCAGCTGACCATGTTCAAAGGCAAATATGCCAAACAGTCGTTGGGAATCAGTCGCCATGTTCAATGGGCTCATTAAATCAAATAATCCGTGGGAGCCAGTTCCCTACACAAAAAAAGATTTGCCCACAAGGGTTCTAAAGTCCTTTTTTGCTAGCAGGTAAATATTATGGGATTTTATTATGTTTAGTTACCTAACAATTTAGCCTGAAGCTTTGTTTATAAATGGCACAACTGGAGGAAAGTGGAGTATTATGCAGTGGCTTCACTATGTAATACTCTCACAATACCCCAAGGATGGTCCTTGGATTCACAATAATAAATCCTCAGCTCAGTTCTGGTAATGTGTCTAAGAGCAGTCAAGAGGCTTTACTAGAAGAACGTGTTTTAAGCATTTCAAAGTAACAACATGGACGATATGTAATTGACACAACTCAAAAGAAATCCAACACCAATCCAACACCAATTCATAAAAATAGAGCAGATTTTTATATTCTTTTAAATACAAAAATGGAGCAAATCAGATACATATGACCGGAGTTATGGATTTTAAGGTGACAATTAAATCAGTACTTTACAAGCTGTCAAACTTTACCTTTATGGTCAATGGGAAAAAATCACTAGTGACACTCGGTAACTTGCAGGGTGAGTTCAGGGGAACCCACTTGAAGTTAAGGTGCTGCGGGTCTCGGACCAAGCTTCGACAGTCAGAAGAATTTTACCCGGCTCGTGGGACCTGGGTAAGAGGTGTCCTAGCTGTCCTTTGTGCTAAACGCAGGAGTCGCAGGTGCTGAAAAATCATACTTGTTGCACTTGGTCACTTGCAGGTCGAGTTTGGGGAGCCCACTGGGGGTTAAGCTTTGGTGGGTCCTTGGAACAGGATTAAACAGGCATAATGCCTCTACCTAGCTCGGGTTCAATGGTGTGCTAGGCCATCCTTGGTGCTGAACGGGACCTACTGGTGCTGATATTACCAGTAGGACGGTGGCGGAGTGAAAAATTATGCGAACATTCATCAACGGAATCACTGAGGTTGGTGGTTGAAGTTGCAGGGTGTTCCCTTGTGGTGCAGTGTCGAACAAAGGGGTCAGGAGCCAGACGGGGCCACAAACAAATCTTGGCACTGGCAAAAACAGATATTTTGATGTCACGGAGTCTGTGGGTGGGCTGAAACTTGCTGACGGTAAGGACTACATTTCCCAGAAGGCACCTGACCATTTACTTTTAGGTGATCTCTCAGCGGGCCTGATGGCCAGCACTTTCTTTGTTCTGGAAGAGTGGTTTCTACCTGTCAGCTACAGGGACTAGTACCTCTAGCCAGAGAGAGTTCTGATCATGTCTTTCAGATGTAGAAGGGTTCTCCTTCGCTTTTAAACCGGCCTCTGCTCCGAGATAAGTCATAGTCTGGTATGTGTAGGGTGACTGCCACAGGTGCGGAGTTTCAAGCCTTTTTCTTTGTGAAGTCCTGGCGGTGCAGATATGTAGGTCTCTTCTTTGACCTTGAATGCAGTTCAGAGCAGATCTGAGGTTCTGGTGTCAGAGGTGCCACTAACATCCTAGATTTAAGGGCAATATGAGTTTGGGGACAAGTGGCCCATGGGCTTCTACTCCCTTTGGCTAATCTGCCCCTGAGGTGACCACATCTGGGCGTGTCATCTTTCCTCCCCAGAACCCTTTGTTTTGCCATTTTAAGATGGTAAAACCTATCCTCGGCTGTACAGATCAGGTAGCCCACCCTAGAGGTGTAGCTAGCCTTCTCGGAGTGTACGCTTCCTGACTACCTAATTTTCCCACCTGTCGGGGGGAAAATGTGCCTGGAGGCAGGAGGTGGCTTCGCATTTCAGAGGCAATGTGCCCTTTAAAGCTCACAACCTTGGTGTGCCACTTTACTAGCCTTCCTGTTAGGGAGGGAGGTGGGACCTCCTTCCCATCAAGACCGTTGTTCCTGACTCTTGCGAGTATTCATACTCCCTGGCATGGGGTCAGAGTCCTGTCTTGGTGGCAATATCTGTGAACTGGTAGCCAGAGCACAGAAAAGCTGGGGGCACCAGATGGACAACTTTTAAGGTCGTCACCTGGGTGCATGCCATATCACCCTCTATATGAGATTTATGCCAGGGGTGAGAAGGCATGTTGCTTGATACCAAACATGACATATTTTGGCTGTACCATATTTGAGCTGGCGACCTCAGAGCTGCCCTGCTGCCAGCCCATATTATCCTATGGGCTGCCTATCACTTATAGTAGCCTTTAACGGAAAAGGTCACAATAGGGACATATAAGCTTGCACTTATATGCCCACACCTTTAATATAATGCACCCTGCCTTCTGGGCTCAGGAGGCCTACATTAGGGGTGACTGGCATATATTAAAAGTAGTGCTTTGACCTTGCCACACATAGGCCCTCATTATGACATTGGCGGTATTTTCCACCGACGGCCGCGGTGACGGCCGCCAATATACTGCCACGGGGATGAACATCCGGCCACCAATATACTGCCACGGAGATGAACATCCGGCCGCCATATTATGGATACTGACGGATTTCCGCCACACTGTGGTCGGATATCCAGCAGTAGCCATGCTGGCGGGCGGTGGTGTTCTGGCATTGCTACCACCTGCACTGCCCCGCCAGTAGGACGCTGCCAGCTGTCTTATGACCATTAGTACAGCCTGGTGGTGTCATGCTGGTGGGGTGCTGCCAGCGGTGGCAGCGCCCCTTCCCTGCAGGACTGCCTCCTTGCCGGTCAAGGTAAGTCGGGCGTCCAACAGAAGAGGAGGGTGGGAGGGTGAGGGATGTTGTGTGTGAGTGTGTGGTGTCTGCGTGCATGTATGAATGTGTGTCTGCGTGAGTGAATACGACTGTGAGTGTTGTGATGTATGCATAGTTGTATGCGTGTGAGTAAATGCATGTATGAATGTTGAAGTGAGTGCGTATCTGCATGTGGATGTTTTTGTGTTTGTGTGTGAGTATGTGTGTTCGGATGTTTGTGTGTATGGATGAACGTGAGTATGTGTAAGTGGATGCGTGTATGGATGAGTGTGAATAAGTGTGAGTGGATGCATGTATGGAAGTTTAGGTGAATGGGTGTATGTGTGGTGCGTGTGGGTGTCTGTGTGCATGTATGTGGGAAGGGGGTCATGTAAGTAGAGAGTGGAGGGTGGGGGTCGTCATTTAAGTGGGGGTCGAGGGTGGGAGCGCTGTGACTGTAGGGGAGGTGGGGGGTCAGGTGCTTGCTGGGGAGAGGTGGGGAGCCATCTACGTGTGACAGGGCAGGAATTCCCTGTCACCGGTAGCCCTACTGCCATGGTTTTCATGGCTGTGCTACCGGCTCAGAAACCATGGTGGTAGGCTGGCTCATAATAACGCTGGCGGTCCTCTGTGGACCGCCGGGTCGGAGATGAACACCTCCATCTTAGCGGTTCATACCGCCATGGCGCTATGAGTGGAGATGTGGTGGGTTGCCAGCGGCAAATCCACCACACTTATAATGTGGCAGTCTTCACCGCCAGCCTGTTGGTGGTGATACCTCCACATTAACCCTGGTGGTCGTAAGACCACCAGGGTCATAATGATGGCCATAGTGTGGGAAAAGTCGAGTTCAAGTAGTTTACCATGCTCCTGCGGTCTGCAATAGCAGACCTGCCGACATCTGTTTACTTGGGTCACTCAGCGTGGAACAATCCATGCTTCAGGCCCTGGTGACCCTTTTAGCACCCACACCCTGGGTACCACTGGTACCATACACTAGGGACATATATGGGGATTATAGTCCTTGCCAATTTGGGATACCAATTTACACATATCAAATTTAGGAAGAGAGCCCTGGCACTGGGGCCTGTTTAGCAGGCTTCAGTGCACTGTTAGAGTAAAAAAACAGAAGCTAGGATTCCAAATGGGGGCAAAAAGTCGGGGGTAACGTGCCAAAAGCCTGTTTTCTTATAACCACCAGCTGTGCAACGTTTCTGTTCAGAAAAATGTATAGTAAATTTTGAGCGTTATCTATAAAGCATTTGAAGAGTTAAAATAAAAACAGGAAAAATGTCATTGCTATAGAAACAGTAGTAACAATAGTCATAGAACCACATCAATGTTTGCACTCTGATACAAGAAACCAAAATGAAAGAAATTGGAAAACAAAACGTAGGCAGAGGTTTACACAATCACAAGCAGATACAGGTATTTGCAAGTTTGATAAAGGGGATCATAAAATGAACACATCTGTAATAATTATGATGGTGCATAGAAACACAAATAGTAATTGGAGTGTGTAATGTGTTGTATTTCGGTTTCACAAGTGCGGTAGCCAGGTCACAGCAAATATAAAATGCATATCGTCACAAAGGAGACATCTATTCATTTCATCAAAAGGCAAGTCACCACTGGATCTATTGAGAAAACAAAACAATATATAAGATAGACTCATGTAATAAACTATATATAGTAATATATATTGCAGAATATATATATATATACATTAATATATTTTTAATTGTTGGGGGTTTTCTTTATGTTAATTCTTAGCTCTTTCCAACACCTAACTATGACTTCACTGTAACCTTTGTTTTTTTCAGAGAAAAGTGAAAAAAATATCTGTGTGTGTGTAAAATATATATGTATATGGGTGTGTGGATTTTTTCTAAACAAAGGTTACAGTGATGGTATAGTTAAAAAATATGTATGTGTATATATAAAAAAATATGTATGTGTGTATATATATATATAGATATATATTCTTTCTTTTCACTGGTAAAAAAAAGTTTACAGTGATGTTTTAGTTAGGTGTTGTAAAGAGAAAAGAACCGACCCAAAAACCATACATATATGGGACCCTCAAAAGAAAAGAATGAAATCATTAATTTAAAAAAAAAAGAGCAGTATGGCTTGTACGATCCAAAAACATAATGGTATTTTTTTTAAACAGAAGGGGCTCACTTAAAAATGTAAATATATTAATTTATGAGTGTAAAAGATAATCTGATTTGAAAGTTAAAACTATATTAAATATTACATTAAAATAATTTATTATAAAAATATAACTTTACAGTTAGTTTCCAAACACGCATGAACATACATATTCAATTAAAAAAACAAAGGTTACAGGGACGTTATATTTAAGCTCACATTTTAAACATACAAAATCATAGAAATTCACCTGTACTCGTGCCCCAGCCACGCCCAGTTGTTTCTTCAATAATTTGACTTCTAATGTTTCATTGATATTTTTATTGACATTATAAAAGTTGTCATGAGTGCTGTAATATCTGGGGTAATTGGCAGTGCATAGCGAGGGCGAGTTATAGTTATCTGAAATAAATATAACTACAACTGGTGAATTTCTATGCTATTGTGCAGTTAAAATGTGAGTCTAACTATAAAGTCCATGTAAACTTTATAACCTCCCTGTAAGCTTTGTTTTTTTCAGTGTATTTCTTTGGTCTTTTAACGTAAAATAACTTTTATTACTATACGTTAATCCAACCACCAGCCAGCACATGGCTGTTGGCACCAGGGCCTGGGTGCTGCAGCCAACCCCTATAACCACCCAACCCCACGCTGTGCACGCTTTTCAGCTGTGCACAGCAGGGTTTGGCCGCAGGGCATGGCCTTTGGCCTGACCTTGCAGCCAACACATATAACCTTGTGGCCAACTGTTATAACCACCCAACCACACTCTGCGCACAGCCTTTGGCCGTGCGCAGTAGGGGTTGGCCGCAGGACCTGGCCAGTGGCCAATCCCTGCAGCCAACACCCCTAACCACCCAACCCCACCCTCCACACAGCCTTCGGCCATGCACAGACGTAGGTGGCCGCAGGTCCGCATGCCCTCTTTCCTGGCCGATTACTGCCCTTAGGGCCACATCTCCTGGGGCCTGGCCTTCTAATTTTATTTTTGGGATGGGGCCCTCCTCAGGCTGATCTTGGCCCCAGGGGCCCTATCCCCCAGGGTGCGACCTAAATATTTTCTTTTTTGGTGGGGGGGGCATGTCGACCCCCTCCCTAGGCAGATCCTGGCCCCAGGTACCCCATCCCAAGAAGACTGCCAACACTTCCTTGTTGAAGTGTTGGCAGCCGATCAGATATCATCACAGGGAAAGTTAGAGCAGCATCCTCAGTGATGCAAAGTAAAAAGACTCCCAGTGTAAAGACCAACAATGTAATCATCATTATTATGACATTCAATATATTTGTCTGCAAAGTAACAACTACCATTTGTGCATGGCCAAGCTTCCAAGGGATAGCCTTGTGGAAAAGGGTGTTTTATGACTGTACGATGGAACAATGACTTTAAAAACAACTACTGCGTTAACAACGAGGTCGGAACACAGACCTCGTTCTTACTACTTATGATTTTACCACGAATGCCTTAACAACGATATTTCGTTGTAAAGGCATTCCTGATAAAAGCATTAGTAATAGGCACCATTCACCCTACATCCCTCACCCCACCCCCCAACCCCCCCAAAACCTAAAAACCCCTAGCCCCCCACCCCCTCCCCAAAACCAAGAACGCCCCACCCCCCAACCCCACCCCAAAACCTAAAACTCCCCACCCTCTCCCCAAAACCAAAAACGCCCCACCCCAAAACCTAAAACCCCCTGACCCCCCACCCCTCCCCAAAACCAAAAACGCCCCACCCCCCCAACCCCACCCCAAAACCTAAAACCCCCTAACCCCCCACCCCCTCCCCAAAACCAAAAACGTCCCACCCCCCCAACCCCACCCCAAAACCTAAAACCCCCCACTCCCCCACCCCCTCCCCAAAACCTAAACCCACCACTTACCTTAGTCGACCCCTTCTCACCTGCGTCGCCCTCCTTCACCAACTCCCTTCTTTGTACCGTAACCACGCATGTTCGTTGTTCAGAACATACGTAGGTAAGGCACAAAATAACGGAGTTGTGGTTAAAAAAAGCATTGTTGCGCTTTCGTTAACCACGACTTTCGTAAAAACAAAGTTGTAAAAAAGGATGTTTCCCGTGTTTTATCAATATTGGTCACTCTGATAAAAAAGTGTGGAAACTCAACCACAACGCACCTCTAGACCTTGACTTCTCTGGCTCACATAGCCTGTTAGATATAGTCCCTACCTTGGTAATGCAGCTGCATGACCTTCCTGGGTCTCCATTTCTTGGACCCTTTGTCCTTGCTAGGTTCTTCCAGGGGTCTAGTATTCCTGGCGCTAATCTACTGGTGAGCCCCAATGTCATGTAGGACTGGGAGGTGGAGGGTGTGCAGAACGACGGGGTGGAAGGTATAAATAAGAGCTAGACACTTTTTGCCTCTTTTGTATTTAATATTTACATTTTGAGAGGAGAAGCTGGAGAATGAGGCTTGTATCAATAGTTAGACCTCTGTGGGGAGTCTCTGATGGCTTTTGGAAAACTACGGCTCCAGGCAAAACATTTCTTTTTTCTGTGGCACCTGTTTAAGGAGGGAGTTTGTGCCTGGTAAAGCAGCTACTACTGCAGATGGAGGCACACCGAAGGTACTCCTTTTGAAAGATCTACTGAAGATAAAATTAAAACTTAAAAAGGTGGCTATGAACAAGGACTTTGGCACTTCAAAAATATCCACGTATCCTGACTACCAGTTAACCCACTGAGCCTCTGAACAAGAATATGTTTCTTAGCAATAGGCGATTGGCTGGTCAACTAAAATGGAGAACCACTACAGGCAACTGGGGAAACGTTAAACAAAAGAAGGCGAAACCACACATATGGAAAAATTTTACTGAAGAAACTTTGTCATACAGAGCTAGCTTGTCCACTGTATGATGAATTAATTAATCTTTGTTTCAGGTTTTATTAAAACCGTTGGAAGAGATTTAAAACCAATTCATGAAGAAAGAAGACAAACATATTAAAGTACAATAAAACAACCATTTGTGAAGCCTTTGTACTCCTGAGGCTGCCATATCAAGAAGGGGATAATTACTTAACAGACTTTAATGTCCACTTAATCAGTGAAAATGTGTTTTGCGCAATGAAAAAACAGAAAGGTTTCAGAGAATAAAATACCAGCCATCATAAAAGGCGTAAAGTGCTACATGTAGTAACAAGTAAAACGAAATGGAACTAACATTTTCAGGCATGTATGTGCAATCAGCAAAACTTTGCCTATATGCACAGCATTAAAGTGCACGTATGTGCAATCAGGAGAAATTCGCCAATTCAAACAGGGAAGACAGTGCAGATTTGCATTAAAGTGCTTAACATTCATAAAAAATAAAAAGGCGGGAGAGGCCCACCTATATACATTTAAGTGACCCATTTTGCTGGCATAACTTCGTAACACTACACCTATATACAACATGGCATTTCTCAAGGCAATTCGGTTCCTTTGCTGCCAATTTAATACATTATCAAAAACGAGATTCCATCTGTCCAGAGTCCCCCTTTAACCAGGCATCCACAACCGATTAACAAGTTCTAATCGAAAAGCATCCAAACATCAGTGTTAACCAGAATTTTCAGTGGACTGTTAGGTTAGCGCAAAAACAAGTAACATGGCTTAATGATTCAGAGACTGGCCCACAGGATGACATGAGCGATTTGGACCAGCGTCAAGTCTGCCATATGCCATATAAAACACTCTGAAGGCCAAGGCTGTTTCAAATAGGATGGGGCCCTGTGAAAACCCACAATCCCACATGGCCCCCTTGCCCAATAAGGGGACAGCAGCTCCTATGGAGGTCTCCCTGTGGCACCTGGAAGACAAAACCAAACACAGTATTAGAAGAAGGAAGGGGCAAGTGAGGCACAGAGAAAAAACATTAAAATTGATAACATCTTGCAGAGCAGCGTGGAGGAGCTGAGTGGGAGAAAAGGATGATGTACAAGCAAGAGGCTCTCTCGGACAAGCAAGAAGCTCTCTTCATGAGAAGCTCTCTCATGAAGCAAGAACACCAACTTTGATGTAAGGTGAGACTGTTTCCAAAGACGGAGGGGATGCCAGGCCAAGGGGAACCATGAGGACTACCCAGAGATGCAAGAAAGTGGAGGCTTGGCAGCAGGAAGGTCTCGAGATGCAAGGAAGGTGCCACAGGTAATGGATCGCACAGAGGAGAAGGAGGACAATGAGAGATGGGCGGAGGAGTGGCGGATGCCACCAGCCTATGTGGAGACACCCACCACAACTCTGGAGAGTTGTGGCTACGGCAGTAAGTGAACAGGGAGGGCGTGGACACCAGCATTCATAAAGGGTGGGGCTGTAAGAGGATAGGGAGCAACTTGACAAAAGGGGGGACATTTAGAAGGACCGCTGAAGTACATCCAGATGGTTATCCAGGCTGGAAAGGGCAAGGGCAGACAGAGGCACAAACTGTCCATTTTTTTTTTTTCCTCATTCCACACCCAGGCAGTGCTCGACCCTGGTTACCCAGCAGAGGGGCAAGACACTTCTTCCCAGAGTGCAGTCTGTAATTTGACCCGAATGTTAAAATACAAAATATACTAGATCTGATAGCAATGGCATTCTAAGTCTCTGCACCACCCACATCCCAAGGTATGTTGCAACATCACTAAACCAAGTAGGAAGTGCTCAACAGGTGAAAGCCACTGTGCTACCCATATAGTGTGGATTACATGTGGGAAACCTCTCATGACAAAGTCACATCAGTGGAACCTGGTGCATCAATACAAATCAATCTGGTCTGTATACAAAAAGGCCCATTTATTGTTGATTTCAAAACGTTGTTTCACAGCACGAAGTGCAATGTCCAGCACAGAAAGCAGCCGACATGTGCTTTGTCTTACTAGGCAACTTTTTTGAGGCTGAGATGTAATTTAAAAAAATGATGCAATGGAAACTAAGAGGTCTGTGTCTTTGACAAAGTAAAGATCCCCACAAAATTCCACTTTGGGAGAGACTCCCTGACAGTTAATGGGATGTGTCAATCCTGTTGAATAAGTAGTTTGCAAGATGCAGACGCTATGTAAGCAGTTCTTCTATATTGGTTCTGATTCCAGGGTGCCATTGAACAATAATCAGTATTTACATTAAGGCCATGGTAAGCCAGGTAAGAATAATCTGCGAGCTGTGTGCGTTGCGTCCTTTTGGAAGGTAGAGTCTACCTTATCGTTCATTGGAACTCCGGGATCAGAACCAATATAGAAGAACTACTCACTTAGCGACTGCATCTTGCAAACTACTTATATAACATTCCCTCAGTTTTAATCTGCCTGTTAATGACCCTAACACACCTCATGCACTTACCTCCTTTCTGGATGATGCGACTCATAAGCTCACTTTGTTCTGCGACGTTAGCCTTTTCAACATGCAACAAAGAAGTCTCTAGTTTTCTGCCTCAGATCCTTAAATATGCCATTATAAAGTAGGAATGTCCTATTTAAGGTCCACCTCTTCAAGGACTTCATCACCAGCATCTTTAAGGCCAGGCATACTGGCACATGATCTAATACCTCATTGATGCTCTACTGCTTTCACAAATTGAAGTAATGGTCTGTCCAACAAGAAATAGTCAATTCGAGCATAGTGCCTATATTTTGTACTGTAAAAAGTATATCCCCTCTGCTGCCTGGCATTCTCTCTCCAGATGTCGACTAGCCCTAGACCTATCATTACAGCCCTCAGCCCTCAGCTGCACACTAACTTTAGTCATACATATATATGCGCTCTTTGAGAATCTGTCTAACTCCTTGTCCAGGACCATATTAAAATCACCCTCTATCAAAGAGGGGTGCCGGAATGTAGTTAAATGGTGGGGATTGTTATAATGGGGAGCTTAGTATCATGTGCAAATCCCCTGAAATTCTCCAATACTCAGGATACTCATGATGCACCGGCCAGAGCCATCAGATTTATGGTTGATTATTCTGACCCCACTATTCTTCTTTATTACTATTGCTACCCCTCCTATATTGCCCCTTTGGTCAGAACATATGACATCCTGCACCCAAGAGCAGTTTTTAAGGCACTGTTCACACCCCCTTTGTGTGTTGGGTACATGGTGATTTAGGATACCTAGAAAGAGATAAATCGGACCCTAGAAGGGGAACATGATAATATAGGCCTTGTGTATTATGCCTGAGACAACCCCAAAGACCCGAGAGGGATTGTTTGCATAGGCCCTTGACCAGTGCTTAATTTGTGCTTGTTGTTTTTGGTGCTAAGCACCGGCACTTATTTTTGAGGGCCGGGGCTTATTCTTCTGCCTCAAGCATTTGCTGCGATCAAAGACACGTATGGGAAAGACGGAGGAAGGGAAAAACATAAAAGCGTCACAAAGGCAGAAAGTAGAAAGCTGCAAGAGTGAGCCGAAGAAGCAGGGAGTGGCTTTATATGGATTGAAGAGGCCCGAGATGGCTTCAGGATTATGCCGCCTCAGTATTCCGTGTTCACACATTTAATTGCAGCAGCCGTGTGTTTAGGAGGAGGGTTTGGGGCACCAGCACCTTTTTATTTACAAATTAAGCACTGCCCTTGACAGACTGGTGATGGGAACACATTGAAATGGCCAAAAAGGTTCACTCTTGGGTATCAGAATGAGGGAGGCACATTTCTCCTTGTAACAGTTTAGCCCTCCCTACAGTTTCTGTGATCACTTACCTGAGTTTTCTCTGGCGTCCTGAGGAGTGCTAGTGGGAGCCATCACCCAGGACTGAAAACATATGAAGCGTCATGTTTTCCGTATGGTTTCTACACTATTTTTTCTCTTTATTTTGTAGGCAGCGTGATCTCGCTGTGCAGTAGTAGAGCGCTTTGCTGACATCGACCCTGTTACATGGATATTTGCACTTATGCCGGTTACATGGATCTGCACTTTTTCTGGTTACGAGGATAATTGAACTTTTGCAGATACTGTTCTCTTTTGTGTGTTTGCTTTGCGCTCACGGTGGCCGTGGGCTCGCTTATGTGTTACCGTTTTACTTTTCACTTTATGTGGCAAGAAAAGTCGGATTAGGAGTTTAGAACGCTAATAGCTTTAACTCGAGTAAACACGAGACCCACTGCATTGTAAATGCTTGTTATGAATAGGTACCAACTAAGAGCCTCTCCAAATCCGGTATACTGGTGTTTGTAAAACACAAATTGTACAAGGGGCACAAGATGTTCACTGATTCGACCACTGCATATTGATGAACGTTCGTGTTTTGAGTGAGCTGCTGTTTCTGAGCAAAGGCGCCGATCTAGATAATTTGCTGGAGCTTACTTAAGGAAATAGATGTATCACTGGTTAATGGTAATCCATTTATTGAACATGATTTTAAGAGCATGTGATAATTATGTATCAATTTAATACGTTTATTATCTCATTTTTGTACTAAGTTTATATGACAACTTGTTTGTTAAATGAGCTTTCAAGTTTACTCCGTGTAAAATGTGGATCACAGTCGGATGGCAGAGAGCCACTGGGGTTCAGAACACCAAAGAGGAAATGCTGATCTGTCGCAGATAAGCTAGATAAAAAATTTGCTGGCAGAATGACTAAGCGGGATAAAACCACTTGGAAAACATTGTAAAAAAAAAGCCGTCAACGTATATACTCAACAACACACAGCAAACATAAGCTTAACACATATTTGTTTTGGAGGCAGATTACGTGGTCCAGTGGCAGCACGGTAAATACTGAGGTAACATAAGCCGCAGAAGGATTGCTCGAAATGTGGGACATCAGGGTCTCTTAATCGGGATGCTCGGATCAGTATGTATGATCCTCTCAACATTGAAGTGTGGGGAGCACTAATTATGCTATAGTCCTTGCCTGAAGTGACCCATTATTTCCAGAACTTACTTAGCTTGTGAGTTTCTGCGTCAGGTGCTGCGTGCAGAGGTTGATGCTTTCACTAAACAGTTCTACAGAGCCAGGTTGTTTAATTAGAGTTGACACCAACCTTGATAATGTCAATGTGAATGGATTTACATAAGAACATGAACACTTGACGTGTAAAATATTTGGAAAAGGCCATGTTTTGTTAGGGGATCACAGGAAAGAATACAATAAAACTCCAAAATACAAGCATCATCCCTTGTCACTTATAAGTGTAATTTTTCAAGAAAAGAGTTGATAGGCCCACGTACTACACCAGCCCAGTGCCTATATTGGGAAAGACTTTGTGTTGGCCCCTACATTTTTGCTTATAAGCCTATGGCCATCACTATTCAATAATTGTGGCCCAACGCAAGGACTGTGCAATATGGATTCCACCTCATGCCTCTTTCATCCACAACCAGACACTCCCTACCCCTTTATCTCACTCATTCAGACTCATTTTTTTTCATTCTTGATTTCTTTCTTTGTCACAGTTTTTTCTGTATTTCTCTTCCTTTTTCCTTCCTCGTTTTGTATTTGTCTTTCTCTTTCTCTGGGTCAAAGTGTGATGAGGAAAAGTAAATGCTGGTCCCCAAAAATAAGTGCCCGTTGGCCCCACCTAAACCACCAGCTCAAATTAAGTGCAGCATTGGCTGTTCAAGGATTTGGGACCTGACTGCCTCATGCATCCTTCAGTCCATACTTATAGTTTGGAATACTTTCTTCTGCACATGCTTCAAGGAGAATAAGACTTATTGTAATTTCAAAAAATAAGTTATTTAACTTTACAAAACAAAATAAACCTCAGTGTTGCATATAGCATCAAATACCTAAGTACTTGCATGCACGATGTTTTTTTTATATTAATAGGAACAAGTGATTCAACATTAAAGTACTAAATGAGAAGAGGAACAGGAATGTATCTTTCTTATTTGTAGATTTTGTAAAGCATTGTATCCTTCTTCTCAATCATGTTCTAGCACGTTGCAGAGGTACAAAGGGAAGAGCCTGCCATTTTGACATTAAAGTCCTATAAAATATGTTTATCCTTTGCAGATGGACCATACGGTCTCACAGTCAACTCGGACAAAGGGCTAAAATTTGGAGAGGTGTTCACGGTTGACGTTGGAGAGGTCATTTTGTTTGATTGCTCTGCAGACTCAAATCCACCAAATGTTTATTCCTGGATCCGGAGAGGTGACAACACAACTCATGTCATCAAGCAGGGACCACGCTTTGAGGTTCTGTCCGATAAGGTGTCAAGGAAGACCACTGATTACACCTGTAGGGCCTACAACAATGTGACTGGGAAAGGTGAAGAAACACAGTTTACAGTAATAATTACTTCCAGAGGTAAGTCACTTTAAAAATGAGGAAATTTATTGTTGACCTTCAAACAGGCACATGATGGTTTTCTGCTGTAAACATATTTCCTGATCACAGAAAGACATTTGAGAATAGCACTTTGTGATTGATGAGCCCAGTGACCTCGTTCTAGTCCCGCCCGTCTATAATGTGGTGCTGATTTGAAATGTTTTACCAGTGCTGATTTTAGTTTCCAGTCTGCGCCTGATACCTTCTTGTGCTGCATGAGGACGAGGGCAGCTCTGTTGACGAGTCGTTCACAATTGTAATAAAGTGCATTCTGGTGTCTAATAGAATAACAATGGCAAAAATATTGTGTAGACAGAATATCGCGTCCAAATATCGAAGAGGTATGTGCACAAATAAATAAGTATAGATTTACTATCCGTAACTCCACATCCAAGTAACTTGAATATATTTATATATATATAGTCAAGGTACATACATGTGGAGTTAAGGAGTTAAGTATAGTAAAATAGTAAAATTTTGCTTTCCCATAGAAACTTACCTTCACAATATTTTTGTTCTCGATATTCTTGACTCAATATTTTGCCCACACAATATTTTTTCCTCGATATTTTGTCCAAACATCGTTTTCATCCTGTCACCATGCCTTGTCCTGATGTCTGCCGCTGGCCGCACAGTGTCTCGCACGTGTTTATTTTGTTCTCTGTATCTCTTCTGTTTTCTGTCAAAAGCATGTTAACTTGGTCAAATTTAAAGACTGCGTTTGCCGCCTTGGTTTATCGGATAGTGTAACAAACCCGTTTGGCCTGTAGACAGATCTGCGTCATCTGTTATGGAGGTAAACATGGCTCACAGGTGCCCATTGTTCCGCGGGTTTAGCTAACAGCAAACATGGCATCTCTATGGTTTCAGACACCTCGAGCGGATCAGAGGCCACAGTACACCACAATGCAGAAAATGGTACAGTTCCAATTGGAAAATGACATTGTGACTAGAAGAAAGGGTAAACACAGCTGTAGTATGCCATAGAAAATAGTCATATTTTGTTTGGGAGAAAGTGGATATACTGCAAGGCCTGAGGTGTGTACAAATCAACCCTTGCGCTCACACATGGACAGATAGTTTATATGGTTGCCCAACTATGGAAAATGGGGGAAAAGAGGAAAGAGCAAGATTATGATAGCAAGCTGTTGAGATGAACATAGGTGGAATGTTTAATCTGATATAGTATTATAATTTTTTACTTTCAGTAAGTAAGTCTTAACCCAGTCGGGACAATTTTACTATCTTTTTTAGAAAGCAAATACATCTGAATTCATGAAATAATAATGGACGCTGCAGCACCTGTATAAAATATCTATATTTGCCAAAAATGTCGATATTTTTAAATTAACCTCTGACCATCATCAACTGAGTTACCCATCAATATTGTTGGCAATTAGTGAAGTGAAGAAAAGGACCCATGAATGGGACGCATAGTCACAAAATCCTAATTTTTGGCAAAGCAAGATCCATCGGCGCCAATTCAGAAAGACATTAATAAGTGTGTGAAGTAGCACTGCACAAGCACCTTTTCACGCGCTTATAAATGCTTCTGTGAATTGGACAAAAGAGCCCTATTTCCTATTAGTAAACGTTCCACAGTATTTCGCATTTCTACTAATTGTACCAGGATATTCCCCCCAAAAAAACGAAAACCTACACTGGCAGTAGATGTTGTGTTATCTTTGTGTTTCTTCTCACTTTCCACAGTTTTGAGTGAAAGGTATCTATAGTGCTGCATGTTCTAAGGTGGAATCTGTTTTGGAACAAAAACTAGTCAGGTTGGAACACGTATAAACCGTCGCACTCCACTTTTCCAATTGCCCAGCGTTTTCACCATCTCTAATACCATTAGTAAGATTATTGTACATACTTCCAAATCTCAGTTTTACCAGAAAACAGCAGTGTGGTATAAAGGGACTGAGAAAGGTAGTAATCCCTCCCGGTGTCAGGAGGACATCATGCACCAAGCTCGGGGTTCAATTTGGGAAGCTGATGCTTTATGGGACTTGTAGTGTTGGTTGGCTTCATTGTAATCACCTGGGCAAAAACACACGTCAGCAATGATATGTAAAACCAAACTTTGAAACTGGGTGCCTGGTGGCCTCCTTTTGATATGTTATGGAATTTTTGTATAGTGCACACGTGAAATTATTTGGCCTTTTAACACTTGTCATAGAGCATATCTGCGATTGTATTTTTGTCCAAGGCTGGGGTCTTCATGGGGTGAAATGATAAAATGGAGAAAACTTCAGTTAGTATTCTAGAGCAAACATCAGTAAAGACAGAAGGTTGAAAATGAAAAACGTATAGGGGCCAGATGTTCCCATAAATGAAAGCTTTAAGGTCTTGGCAAGCAGGTAAATTACATTTTAAAGAAAAAATATTCCTCCACTGTGCCTTTAGCAACAGCACCAGAGATAAAAATAATTCCACTATGTGAAGGGAACACAGGAGACTGCAAAGACTACAGGCCAACTGCCCATATTTGATTTATCCTAAAGTAATCCCAATGCATTCTAAGGCTAGAACAGTAAATAAAACCTCTTAGATCAGGTGTATGAAATGTGGTTCATGCCTTTTTGTCTGCAGCTCCTTACAAAATAAATACACAATGCTCATTCAAGGTCCACACAGTGCTGCAGTTCTGGAGTACTCTCAATCTTTCAACTTTGGAATTACAGAGGTCAAAGGTCCTGACTACCAGATGAGTACTCACATGTGCAAAAAATATTTATCAATGTTTTCTACGTGGTGCACAATTCAACAAGGGCTATTGTATCTTTTTCTACGTTTCCCAGTTAAATATGAGAGGTGTCCCACACTTGAAACACACTCACTCCTGCCTTGGACAGAAGTAGATTTGCATCCATTTTCAGTTTGAGACTGCCTGAAAAATGTATGTGGTCACCTACCAGTACTCACTTACCTTTACAGATACACCAACCAAGAAACCCATTAAATTCATTAACGCAGGAATATTGACATAGTCCTCAGTATTGATCTCCTTGTTAGCATATGCAAGTACTTCAAAAAGTTAAATCTGAGGCACACTTAAGTAAACAGAAATTACTGTAGGAACTGGAATAGCATTAACAATGTTTCTACACTAACAGGACTAAGGGCCAGATGTAGCAAAGTGTTTGCGCCTCGCAAACGGCGAAAATCGCCGTTTGCGAGGCGCAAAAGCCACTTTGCTATTCAGAAATGCATTTTGCGAGTCGGCTCCCACTCGCAAAATGCATTTCCGACTCGCAAATAGGAAGGGGTGTTCCCTTCCTATTTGCGACTCGCAGTGGGATGCAATTCCATTTGCGACCGCGTACGCGGTCGCAAATGGACTCGCAGTTACCATCCACTTCAAGTGGATGGTAACCCACACGCAAATTGGAAGGGGTCCCCATGGGACCCCTTCCACTTTGTGAATGGACCCAAAAATATTTTTTCAGGGCAGGGAGTGGTCCAAGGGACCACTCCCTGCCCTGAAAAAATACCGAAACTAAAGGTTTCCTTTTTTTTTTTTAAGTGCAGCTCGTTTTCCTTTAAGGAAAACGGGCTACACTTAAAAAAAAAAAAACTGCTTTATTTAAAGCAGTCACGAACACGGAGGTCTGCTGACTACAGCAGGCCTCCATGTTTGCGAGTGCCTATACTCGCAATGGGGCCGCAATTTGCGACCCACCTCATGAATATTGATGAGGTGGGTCATTGCGACCCCATAGCGAGTCGCAGTCGGTGTCTGAGACACCGTACTGCATAGCAAATTGCGACTTGCAATTTGCGAGTCGGATGGACTCGCAAATTACAAGTCGCAATTTTGCATTTTGCTACATCTGGCCCTAAATGGCATATGAACAACGTGTGTGCATATGGGTGAATGTGCATCTGCTTCACTTTTCTGAAAAAATAATTGTATTAGTTTTAGAATTCAAATAACGATTGTTAGCATGAATACTATAATTACAATGAAACCAAAAGCTAAACAGCAGTCACATTTTCCAGAGTAAATTACTCTTAAATCCATAAAACCTAACCTTAAAAAGCAAACCATGAGCATATATTGGGGCAAGTGTTAAAAATGTGTAATTGGTACTTGGGGGAACCCACTGTCCCCCCACCCCGCTGTTATCTTATTTTTAATTAACATGTTTTACTTCTCTTCTAAAATAAATCCCAATCATTGAAACAAAATGATGTACTACTAGCGAACTTCTGTTGCCATAGCATAGCAAACTATTACATAATCATGACAGTTGCATTGTCATGGCCATTTAATCTACCTGATGTAACCTCAAACTGGCATACTTACTGCTTTAAAACCAGTCCCAGAAATGTTGGTACTGGTGTCACATAGAGGTCAAGGCACATTGGTGTAATGGTCTCTCTCATTAATGGTGACATATGTGGCATGTGAAAGCTTAAGTTCTAGAAAACAAAATTTTGAATTTTGATAAAATCTTATAGAGCGTGCAAGATCGCCATATAATCGTATAAACAGCATTAATCGCATTAACAAAAATAACAGAAATGCTACAAAGAGGAGATTTTCCATTCTGATGTTCAGATAGCTACTTGTAGTGAGCAACATTACAAGGTCATCTGCCTGAGCACAGAGCTAAAGTGGAAAAAAACATGTTTTAATACAATTGTTCGCCTTTCAGATATATCTCAAACAGGCATTGTTCACTTAGTGATGCAGATGTAAGAAACTGCACAGTGGCACTCCACCCTGCCTCCTTACACAATCACTGCGGAGCGAGCGATAAAAAGGCCTAAATTTTGGGAAAAGCAAGTCTGGCTTCTTGAGGAGAATGCCGCAGAGCCAATAACCAACTGCAGGCATGAAAGCATTTTAAAGTTATGCATGGATAATATGTGGCTTGGCATAACATAACGAGGGAAAGTACTAATCACTCAACCGATACAATAATTAGGGGCTGATGATAATATAGATGTAAAAGTAGCTACAAATTAGGCTAATTATTACAGATTGTAGAGGTGTGCGAAATAAGGTGCTTTGGATTTTCTAATATTCATCTTGTTTAATATTATGGCTTCTGAGATACCAGTAATAGTTTTTTATGAATCCTTTACACAAAGTTTATGTACTGATTATACATAGTTTGTAACCTGGTCATTATAAGCACCCATTTCTATATTTAATTACTACTTCAGAGGTCCGAGTGAAGAACTACACAATTACAAACTCCTGCAGATAAGAAAATCTCTGGCAGCGTTGACTGACTCATAACACTCTAGACCAGCCTAACTGATTATACAGAACAATGGGCCAGATGTAGGTACAAACCAATTTGCGAGTTGCAAATTGGTATGCAGAAAGGTGTCTCAGACACCTTATGCGACTCGCTATGGGGTCGCAAAGACCCACCTCATAAATATTTATGAGGTGGGTCGCAGTTTGCGACCCCATAGTGAGTCTAGGCACTCACGGGGATGGTGGCCTGCTGGAGACAGCAGACCACCATGTCTATGACTGCTTTTAAATAAAGCAGTTTTTTTTTTCTCTTTGCAGACCGTTTTCCTTAAAGGAAAACGAGCTGCAAATAGAAAAAAATACCGAAACCTTTTGTTTCGGTTTTTTTCAGAGTAGGCAGTGGTCCATAGGACCACTGCCTGCTCTGAAAAAATAATTTTGTGTGTTTTCATAAAGGGGAAGGGGTCCCATGGGGACCCCTTCCCGTTTGCGAATGAGTTACCATCCACTTCAAGTGGAAGGTAACTGCGAGTTGATTTGCGACCGCTTTTGCGGTCACAAATCAACTTACATCGCGTTGCGAGTTGCAAATAGGAAGGGAACACCCCTTCCTATTTGCGAGTCGGAAACACATTTTGGGAGTCGGTTCCGACTTGCAAAATGTGTTTCTGCATCACGTGAGGGCTTTTGTGCCTCGCAAACGGCGTTTTTCGCCGTTTGCAAAGCGCAAAAGCCTACCTACATCGGGCCCAATGAGAAACACCTGTCTTTTTTCCATATCTCCAAAGGGGTGCAATAGGCACACATCCCTTAGGCTACGAACATCTGTCCTCTTGTCCGGATGTGCCCCTCATTTTGGGGCGGTTTATCAACAATGGGGAGGCACTAGCACGAAGACACGCGGTCAAAAATACAGTATTATCCAGTCTCCCATCACATTATACAGGCACAATTGGAATCCCAGTCATGTCTGCCACAGTATATAATACTCCCTATTGGGGAGAGAGTGTTTTGCTATTTGTCCTTCACTCTATGTGACTAAAAACAATGGTTGACAACAATGAAAGGCCAAAAAGCAACACGCAAATTGTTCAACTTAAGTTGTCACCTTTTGTTACCGTTTTCACCCAAAATTATTTGTTTGCCCTTCTATCTTTTTAGGAGTAATGTAATACTTGTCAGTTGGAGCTCTAATTGTGGCCAATGTAGAAGATTTAGGGCCAGATGTAGGAAGAAACCAAATTGCGACTTGCAATTTGCGAGTCCGTGCGACTCGCAAATTGCAAGTCTCAATTTGGTATGCAGAAAGGTGTCTCAGACATCTTCTGCAACTCGCCCACCTCATTAACATTAATGAGGTGGGTCGCAGTTTGCGACCCCATTGCTAGTATGGGCACTCACGGGGATGGTGGCCTGCTGGAGTCAGCAGACCACCATGTCCGTGACTGCTTTTTAATAAAGCAGTTTTTTTTCCAACTGCAGCCCATTTTCCTTAAAGGAAAACGGTGCTGCACTTGGAAAAAAAAATTAAACCTTTAGTTTCGGTATTTTTCAGAGCAGGCAGTGGTCCCTTGGACCACTACCTGCTCTGAAAAATTATTTTTATTTCCATTCACAAAGGGGAAGGGGTCCCATTGGGGACCCCTTTCCGTTTGCGAATGGGTTACCATTCACTTCAAGTGGATGGTAACTGCGATTTCATTTGCGACCGCTTTCGCGGTCGCAAATGAAATTGAATTGGATTGCGAGTCGCAAATAGGAAGGGAACACCCCTTCCTATTTGCGAGTCGGAAATGCATTTTGCGAGTCGGATCCGACTCGCAAATGCATTTCTGCATAGCAAAGAGGCTTTTGCGCCTCGCAAACGGCGTTTTTCGCTGTTTGCGGGCGCAAACACTTTGCTACATCTGGCCCTTAGTAACAAGGAATCACTTCTCTCAAATGTATCTCTTTGACTAAAGAGGAGACACGCAAAAAGATAGGTGTATATTAAATTAACTTTATTAGTTCAATCCACACAACGAGAAATACAACATGCCTGGTGGTGAGCCAACACAGTGACGGTGCTCTTGTAGATTTTAGTAATCCTCTCTTTTTTCTCGCAGATTATAACCTGTCTGCTCAAGTTTCACGAAAACTGCTTCTGTTTCTGAACACCCCAAAAAAGGACTCGTAGCACAGAAACACCTTGGTGCCCTGTTCTTCTTGGCACCCTGGCTACACGTATCAAAGCCGGGTAGGACAGTCGTGTATCTTTCTTGCCCGCATGCACCAGAATGTTCCAAACTCAAGGGTGTGCAGGGAAAGGATGGTGTAGCTTAGTGTTCGGGAAGCTGGGCAGGCAGCTGCATGGTCGCATGTGGTGAACTAGGTTGTATTTAGTCTAATTGGTGCCTAAATATACTTTGTCTTCTGCATTTAGGACTTTTTGTTTAAACCATTAAAGGAACCAGCTGATCTAATGTTAGATCATGTTAAAGTTGGAGTGCCGACACATACATTACCCTTAACTGTGGCATACAGAGGACTGGGATACACTTTAAATATGATGGCAACATTTCTCAAAATTATAAATTATGCAATGTTACCTACCCTTTTTAAAGAGACTATAGCCCTCATGTAAAAAAGTAATTTGAGATGCCAGCAGGAGTCTGGGGGGAACAGAAAATGTCTTGCGAAAAGAAATGTTTGATTAAACCGGTCTCCTGCTAGTATATTGTGAGACCTTTTTACACAATGTTTACGTTCCTTTGTCACTGCTGTAGAAAAACATGGAGAAACCACTCCTTCCTTTAGATTATAACCTCAATGCACACTATCAGCCACTATGGAGCACAAACCAGGATTAGTATCCACCACAAAACTGTACTCGCAGATATTCAGCAGCATGCTGGTGATCTATAGTTTAACATGTCCTCATCTATTGTGGGCCACCAGTGGTTACTGGTGTGTGAAGGGGTTATAGGATATGTCCACAAAAATATGTGGCAATTCTCAAATCGCCAGCAGCACTTAAGAGCTCTATCTCCATAATGGAATACCTAGCTTCAGCATCTTTCAAGGAACATAATGGATAGGCAGTATCTAGGTCCAGTCACATCTCTGCCGTCACATTGATAATGTGAACTTTTGAAAATAACATATGTCAAATGAATAAATTAAAGTGACATGGAGCAAGGGTTCTTTCAGGTCAACCTGTCATCCTCTAATGTGATGGCTCTTTGAGGATCTACATTACTGATTTCCTCTTGGAGCTAGCCCTTATGATTTAGTTAATCACAGATGGTTGCCAATCCACATCCTTTATGCACAACCCCAGTCCATGTGCCACCATTCGTATCCCCAGTCCATGCTTTCAGCCCTGCAAAGAGCTTCTAGCATAATTCATTATAAAAACTGCCTGCTTCCCCAGAGAGTTTAGGGCAGAATGGGCACTGGAGCTGGCCTGGGCTGTGTTGTTTTTTCCCTTTTGCAGGGTCATCTCCAGTCTTTTTCCCTCCTTCCTCCTATTTTTTTCTGTTGGCTTTGGGACTCTGTGCACTTTATCACTGTTAACCCGAGCTAAAGTGCATATGCTCTCTGTGTAAATCGTATTGTGGTTTGGGTTTAACATGATTGGCATATTTGATTTACTAGTAAGTCCCTAGTACAGTGCACTAGAGGTGCCTAGGGCCTGTAAATCAAATGCTACTAGTGGGCCTGCAGCACTGGTTGTGCCACCCACATTAGTAGCACTGTAAACATGGCTCAGACCTCCCACTGCAGTGTCTGTGTGTGCAGTTGTAAACTGCCAATGAAACTTGGCACGTACCTACTTGCCAGGCCTAAACCTTCCCTTTTCTTACATGTAAGACACCCCTAAGGTAGGCCCTAGGTAGCCCCATCGGCAGGGTGCAGTGTATGTTTAAGGTAGGACATATACTAATGTGTTTTATATGTCCTGACTGTGAAATACTGCCATATTTGGCTTTCACTATTGCAAGGTCTATCTCTCTCAAAGGTTAACATGGGGGTTGCCTTTAAAATGATTAAAGCGTAGATTCCCTCTTGGAACAGATAGACACATGGAGTTTGGGGTCTCTGAACTCACAATTTAAAAATACATCTTTTAGTAAAGTTGGTTTTGAGGTTGTGTGTTTGAAAATACCACTTTTAGAAAGTAGGTATTTTCTTGCTTAAATCATTTTATGACTCTGCCTTGTTGTGAAGTCCTGTGTGAGTTAGTTTGACAGTTGGGCTGTTTGCACCACTCTCTAGACAGTGACACAAAGGGAGCTGGGGTGTAGCCTGCATATCCCGAAGAGCCGTCTGTGCTAGGAGGGAGGAGATAAGTTGTCACTCACACCTGCAAAGACTATGCCTGCCCTCACACAATGCAGTCTCCAACCCCCTGGTGTGTGTCTGGGGCCTGGCCTGGGCAAGGCAGGATCTCACAAACAAGAGGGACTTTCCTTTGAAGTAGGCCTACTTCAAAGGCAGAAAAGAGTATAAGAAGAGGACCCACAACCCTTGAAAATTAGATCACTTCTGGAACCAAGAGGAACCTCTACCAAGGAGAAGAGCTGAAGAGCTGAGGAGATGTGCTGCCCTGCCTGTGGCTGTGCTTGGTGGAGATATCCTGCAGTTGCTGCTTCTGCCTGTGGAAGGAGACAAATACTGGACTGTGTTGTGCATTCCTGCTTGTGAAGAATCTCCAAGGGCTTGAACTGAGCTTACCTCGTGTTGTTCAAGTCTCATGGCCAATAAAGACTTCCCCTGCCAGCACCTGGACTCTCTGCTGAGACTCCTGCCCTCCCAAGTGGTGCCCAATCCAGTTCCTGGGCCCTTGAAAGGAGAAGCTGGCAGACTAAGACTGAAAATCCACACACAGACCGCTGTGCGGGGAAATTTTTGACCCACCTTCTGCTGAGAAACGACACACCGCCGCCTTTGCGGCTGAAATCAACACTCCACCTGCATCGCGGCTGGAAGATCGACGCAACACAGCTGGAGAAATGACGCGCAACACCCGCTAACGGAGACTGATAATGACGCAAACCCCACGCAGCATGGTTTTGTGATACCATGCAACCAGATTTTCAACGCAGCATCGCTGGGCACAGAAAAACAACACAAAGCCTGCCGGACCTGTGTTACCTTTCCAGATCGATGCATCACTCTCTTGCGGGAGAGGAAAAACAATGCACGCCGACCTGACCGGAGGTGGAACAACACACGTTCTTGCTTGCGAGTGAGAAATCAAAGCATCACTGGCCTTTTCTGACTCACACTCGCCCGTGCAGTGTTATTTTGAAGCTACACAGGTACTTTTGCACGCTAACAGGATTCTCACTGTTTTCTAAAGGATTTAAGACTCTTATTTTTAAAAAAATTCATAACTTGACTTGTGGATTGTGGATTTTTGTTGTTTTGATCTTGTTTTGTTTAGATACATATTCTCTAATTTTCTAAACCTGTGTTGTGTCATTTTGTAGTGTTTTCATTGAGTTACTGTGTGTGTTGATACAAATACTTTACACCTAACACTCTGAAGTTAAGCATGCCTGCTCGTGCCAAGCTACCAAGGGGGTGAGCGGGGGCTAGCTGAGGGTGATTCTCTTTTACCCTGACTAGAGTGAGGGTCCTTGCTTGGACAGGGGGTAACCTGATTGCCAACCAAAGACCCCATTTCTAACAACTTTCCATATCAGTTTAGCAATTTTAGCTCTAGAAGTGGCAACAGCCTCTTAGGAGCCTGGTGGAGTGATCCTGCTAGATGCTGAGAAAGCGTTTGATTTGGTCTTGTGGTACTTCCTGTGAGCGATTCTGACCAAATTGGGGTTAGGAGTGAATTGTATTCACTCTGTTTAATCTCTTCATACCTCATTGTTGGCTCAAATATTTAGTATGGGGGGGACTATCAGCTACAGTATGGCTTCATCAGGGGACTAAACAGGGTTGTCCCTTGTCCCCCCTCTTATTGGCCCTGTTCTTGGAACCTTTTATTCAGAAGTGAAAAGCTATTGATAGTATTCCACCGTTGCATCTTAATCGCTTTTCGGCCAAGATTATGATTTATGCGGATTATATTGCCTTTTTATAATCTTTTCCACCTCTACCACTTATAGGTATTGAGGCGGGGTCATGGAAATTTGGTGAGGTACCTGGTCATGAGCTGAATATAGCCAAGACACAGATTGTTGCACGATTTTCTTTGGGCTTTTCGAATTTTCAGTATATTAGAGAAGCCACATACCTAGGGGTTCGGATTTCATCTAGTATGCATGATATCGACAATCTTAATTATGAGGGGCTCTATTGTGAATCCTTGTCAGTTTTCCATAAAAGGGATAAGATTCAATTGGGGTTGATTGGGAAGATCAAGATGGTCATTCTGCCACAGTTTTTTTAAACCTTTTTAGAGAGGCACCTATATGAATTCCAGAAAGCTTTTCTAAAAATGTTGAGGACAGCTGGCAGAAGTTTATCTGGGGGTACAAAAAAACCCTGTTGTTCCAAACTGCTCTTGCAGCTACCGCGGGATGTGGGGGGCATAGCCCTGCCTTCGTTACGACTATACTTTATTTCTTCTTTTAGTTGGAGACTGCAGTTTCGGGGATTCACGATTGTCAATTACCGAGTCTCTATCCAGAGTATCGGTTTATCTTATCCATACTTCAAACAGACAAGGCTTAAGACGCTTTTGGTTTATCGTCAGATTTGGTCCTCAATTAGAAAATATTATAGCATTTCAAATTTTTTATCGATACACGTCCCTCGGCTGCAACCCTAACATGCCTTTGTCTACATGAGGGGCATGTTCAGGGCTTCATACATGAGGGTATGTACAGTTTTGGTGCCATATTGTGATAGAGCAGCTGGATAGGGCATTTGATGATGGGGTACTTCTCCCTTTTGCAGCACTGTGTACTTTAAGCACCAATAATCTGCAAGGTTTTTATTTTAGATATTTGCAGCTCAGAGATGTTATTGTGTTATTGCCCGCGACCTGGCAGAGGTGGTTTCAACGGAGGGTAATGGGTAATGTGTTTTTTGACCGGTTTTGCATTATGTCTGTGCAGCGCTCCATCTGCTCTCGTTGTCAGACCTTCTTGTCTTTCTGTTCCAAGGAACAACATTTTCAGTATTTAGCAAGTAAATGGCCTATGAATCGGTTTCTTCTGATGATATCAGACTCAGTATCCAGCTGGGCCAAGATATGATAAATGTATCTAATATTAAGGCTCATTTTTTGAAGCTTTTATATGATATGTATTACACACCTTATAGGCTGTTTAGAATGGGTCTTAGAGACAATTGTAACTGTTTTAGGTGCATGGAGCAAGATGCGGATATACTCATATCTTTGCAACTTACCCAATTCTTCACTCATTTTGGGATGCAGTACTTAATTGAATAGTTTGTTACGCTATGATGCTAGCTTTGATTCTAAGGTTATCATGTTGGGTTACTCCAAGGAGATGCCCGGCCACTTGGTCAGAATTTAATTTTTTGCAATAACGATTGCGAGACTGTGCATTGCAAGAATCTGGCTACAAAGTGAACCACAGGATCCAAAGGTGTGGTGGCAGGAATTCATTCTTACTTGTGGTCTAGAATATACAATAATACAGAACAATCCAACTAGACACAAATTGATGAGGCAGTGGGCACAGCTTAGGGAGGGCCTCCTGTTGTACATGCCTGACTACCTTCAAGAAGTTTTATGGTGAGTGTCGCTATAGCTGTCTGATTATATATGTAGTAGATACGATTTTTTTTTTATCTTCTTGCTTTTTGATATAATAATGGGGGTCTGACAACTGTTTTGCTTATACTTGTCAGATATCAAGAAATTGGATAATGTATTTATGCTTTCGGGTATTGCACTGCATGGTATCTGTACTTTTAACCTTTGATACTTTTGCAATTAAAAAAATAATAATTGTTTTTGCGTAGACTTTGCAATGTTTGAGTAATTTAATATGTTGTGGCCAATCTGATGTGGTTCAGCATGTAAAACAGCTACTTATTTATGGAATTATATTTTTGAAGATAGCAACAACTGTATATTTTTGTATTTATTTAACTGTATGGCGAGTACAAGGCCCTCGAGCAACAAAGCGCTTTTTGTCGAATTAGAAGTAGTAATGAGTTCTATCATAACTATCAGCTCTAAAGGAGAAGGAAACATCCTGAGTAGTATCAACTTTACTGTGGGTTACTTACACTTTAACTTGAAAAGAAGAGTGATATTATTGCCCTTTTTCCATTGTTTTTTGCCAGCTTTTTGCTAGCGTTAACATTTGCCATGATGCAGAGTTATCACTTCACTGAGGTGGTATTACCATGTAAAATATATGATTATTACCTCGAAATGTGCATTATTGGGAAAAATGTGAATTGCCGGAGAAGTTTTCCTTGCTTAAATTATTTTCTGCCTATCTCTAAAGGGAGGCAACTTATAGAATGATGATTTAAATAGTTTAGAAAAGAAAGTCGGGGTTGTTAACAAATTAACTGCAAGGAATGACTTACTTTGTGTAACGTATGGAAAAAATAAATCAAATATTCGTATATGTCTATTTGTTGCCATATATATTTACATTGTAACGGCTTTTCAGCTAAAAGCACTGAACATTTCATGAAATTGAAGTTTTACTTATAGCTTCTAAGTTCCACCGTGCTTATTGTGTTGGTGGAAAATGAGGACTGGCTGAAAATAACTCTGAAGACATAGAGGCAGGTGATAGTTATGTTTTAAACATGTTAACAATCCCTTGTGCAGTAGGAAAGGAAGATAAGCAGAAAGTTAGCTGTTTCACACCTACAGTTTCAAAGCACAGGCAGAGACAATGCTGCGAAAAAAGTCGGGGCTAGAATTTTTTGGGGGTTTTACCTGGTTCTCGAGAAGCAAGGACTGGCTGCTTTTCGATGTGAATAGCCATAGTGAGATAACAGGGGAAGTGGAGGGTCCGTGGGGGCTAAGGGGTGTTGAGGCTAGACATCACAGTTGGTTTCTCATGGTCTCTGCTTGGCTGATGGTGAGGATCGGCAAATTATAGTTTTTCATGTATTTCCGATGTTCTATCTGCAGGCAGATTTTGAAGTCATGGGCGGACAACAAATGTAAACATATTACAGTGACTAGGGAGTGGAGTTTGGCTGAGCAGCAAGATGGCCACCTGTTAGTGAGGCTCTGACAGCCGACTACACCATCGAGCAGTAATCCAGTTCCGATGAGCACCTACAAGCTTAACATTGCTGCGGTGCCCCCAGAAGGGGTCGACTGACGCTGCACATATCTTTTTGGGTGTCCGTAGGCACCGCGAGATGAAGATCTGGGAGGCCAGCCCGGTCAAGGGTGAGGGCCTGGTGCTGCTGCAGGCCAGGGAGAGCGCATGGCCCAGGTGGAGGCTGCGAAGAGGAGAAAGGGGCGCCAGTCTGTGCCCCCCTCCCCCTAAGCCTCCTTGGAATCGAACCCGGAGGCACCCTTGGCGTGGGGGGCTGCAGTGCTGCATCCAGGCCTGCCTGTGCGGTTGAGCTGGGCATGCCCCGGTCCTTGTGCTGACTCGCTACGGCTCTAGGGGAGCCGTGCGACGACCAGGGGCAGTTGCCGGAGGTAGGTGCAATGCGACCGACCCTTCCCAGATACGGGGGCCAGCACTCCAATATATTTTGCGCTCAGCACTTCTCTGGCCCTACAAGGGCTATGTGGGCTTAGTATGACCTGTGCAGCAGTGTTAGACCTGACAGCCTTAGAGTGTTCACCCCCCAAATCTTTGCCCTCCTCCCTCCACTTTTCTGACACTGCTTTTGCTGGTTTTAGGACTCTGCACACTTTAACACTGCTAACCAGTGCTAAAGTGCATATGCTCTCTCCCTTAAACATGGTAACTTTGGTTCACTTCTAATTGGCATATCTTATTTACTTAAAAGTCTCTAGTAAAGTGCACTACATGTGCCCAGGGTCTGTAAATTAAAAGCTACTAGTGGGCCTGCAGCACTGATTGTGCCACCCATATAAATAGCCCCTTAACCATGTCTCAGGCCTCCCATTGCCAGACCTGTGTGGCACATTTCACTGCCACTTCGACTTGGCATTTAAGAGTACTTTCCAAGCCTTAAACTCCCCTTTTTCTACATATAAGTCACCCCTAAGGTAGGCCCTAGGTAACCCATAGGGCAGGGTGCCATGTAGGACATATGCTTTTTATATGTCCTGGTAGTGAAAAACTCCTAAATTCGTTTTCCACTACTGTGAGCCCTGCTCCTTTCATAAGCTATTAGGACTGCCCTCATATACTTTTTGAGGGGTAGATTCTGATCTGAAAGGGGTTACCAGGTCAAATAAATTTTTTAGGGCCAGAATGGTAATAGAAAATCATGCTTATTGGTGAGGTAGGATTTTATATTACTATTTTAGAAATGCCACTTTTTAGAAAGTGAACATTTCTCTGCACTTAAAAACCATCTGTGTCTTACAGCCTGTCTCCAATCAACGTCTGAGCTGGGCTGGTTGACACCTCCCTTGTGCATTTCACCCAGACAACCGCAAACACAGGGCACTCAGTCACACCTGCACTCATCTGCATATTGAATGGGTCTTCCTGGGCTTGGAGGGTGGAGGGCCTGACTATTACATTTCAAAGGCTAGTGGCCTGCCCTATCACAATGGACTGCCAAACCCCCCACTGGGACCCTGGCAGACAGGACTGTACTGAAAGGGGAGCTTGAACACTTCAAAACCACTCTTTGAAGTCTCCTGCACGGCAAGGGCATTTTTTGGTATGTAAACTGGGTCTCTGACCCCACCAACTCACACACTTCTGGACCTGCACCTGAACTTTGTCAATCAATCAATCAATCAATCAATCATTAAATTTATAAAGCGCACTATGTACCCGTTAGGGTTTCAAGGCGCTGAGGGGGGGAGGGAGGGGGGCAGCTGCGATCGGTCGAAGAGCCATGTCTTGAGGAGTCTCCTGAAGGTGAGGAGGTCCTGGGTCTGGCGCAGGGAGGTCGGGAGTGAGTTCCAGGTCTTGGCAGCGAGGTAGGAGAAGGATCTGCCGCCGGAGGTCTTGCGTTGAATTCGGGGAACGATGGCGAGGGAGAGGTTGGCAGAGCGGAGTTGGCGGGAGGGTACGTAGAAGTTGAGTCTGTTGTTCAGGTAGGCGGGTCCGGCGTCGTGTAGTGCTTTGTCCACGTGGGTGAGAAGTTTAAAAGTGATCCTCTTGTCCACGGGGAGCTAGTGGAGGTCCTTCAGGTGGTGGGAGATTTGGCATCGGCGGGGTATGTCGAGGATCAGGCGGGCGGATGCGTTCTGGATGCGTTGGAGTCGTTGGATGTCTTTTTCTGGGATGCCTGTGTAGGGTGCGTTGCCGTAGTCAAGTCTGCTACTGACGAGGGCCTGGGTCACTGTTTTTCTGGTTTCCGTCGTGATCCACTTGTAGATTCTACGGAGCATGCAGAGGGTGTTGAAGCAGGAGGAGGAGACTGCATTGACCTGTTTGGACATGGTGAGAGCGGAGTCGAGGATGAAGCCGAGGTTGCGAGCATGGTTGGCTGGAGTAGGTGGAGGTCCCAGCGCGGTGGGCCACCAGGAGTCGTCCCAGGCAGAGGGGGAGCGTCCAAGGATGAGAACTTCCGTCTTATCGGAGTTTAATTTCAGGCGGCTGTTTCTCATCCATTCGGCGATGGATTTCAGTCCCTCGTGGAGGTTGGCTTTGGCGGTGTGTGGATCTTTACTAAGGGAGAGGATGAGCTGGGTGTCGTCGGCATAGGAGAGGATGCTGAGGTTGTGCTGACATGCCAGTTGTGCGAGGGGTGCCATGTAGACGTTGAACAGCGTTGGGCTTAGCGAGGAGCCTTGGGGGACGCCGCAGATGAGGTTGGTGGCTTCGGAGCAGAAGGGTGAGAGTCAGACTCTCTGGGTTCTGCCGGAGAGAAAAGAGGAGATCCAGTTGAGGGCTTTGTCTTGTATTCCGGCTTCGTGGAGACGAGTTAGTAGGGTGCGGTGGCAGACTCTGTCGAAGGCTGCGGAGAGGTCCAGGAGGATGAGGGCTGAAGTTTCGCTGTTGTCCATTTGCTGTCTGATGTCGTCTGTGGCGGCGAGGAGTGCAGTCTCGGTGCTGTGATTGCGTCTGAATCCGGATTGGGAGGGGTCTAGGATGGAGTTGTCTTCGAGGTAGTGGGTGAGCTGGGCGTTGACGATCTTCTCGATGACCTTTGCTGGGAAGGGGAGGAGGGAGATCGGGCGAAAGTTTTTGAGGTCGTTGAGGTCAGCCTTGGGTTTCTTGAGGAGGGCTTGGTTATCAGCGTGCTTCCAGCTGTCCGGAAAGGTTGCGGTGTCGAAGGATAGGTTGATGATCTTGCGAAGTTGGGGGGCGATGGTGGAGTCGGCTTTGTTGTAGACGTGGTGTGGGCAGGGGTCTGAGGGGGATCCTGAGTGGATGGAGTTCATGGTCTTTCGGGTTTCCGTGTCATCTACGTGGGTCCAGGTGGTGAGGCGGTCGGCGTGGGAGGAGTTGTCGGGGGTGGGGTCTGGCGGAGGTGTGGTGTTGAGGCTGTCGTGGATAGCGGCGATTTTCTGGTAGAAAAAGGTGGAGAGTGCGTCGCAGAGTTTCTGGGATGGTGGGACGTCGTTGACGTTGGCGCTGGGGTTGGAGAGCTCTTTCATGATGCAGAAGAGCTCCTTGCTGTCATGAGCGTTGTTGTTTAGGCGTTCTGTGAAGTGGGAGCGTTTGGCGAGTCGGATAAGTTGGTGGTGCTTGCGGGTGGCTTCCTTGTGGGTTGCTAGGCTGTCGGGTGTGCACTCGAGAAGCCATTTTTTCTTGAGTTTCTGCCAAGTGCGTTTGGAGGTGATCAGTTCGTCTGTGAACCAGGCTGCTTTTTTCTTTTCTTGGTTGACGGTGGGCCTCTTGAGTGGTGCGAGGGTGTTGGTGCAGTTGAGGATCCAATGTTGTAGGTTGATGGCGGCGGAGTCTGGGTCGGTGGGGTCGGTCGGCGGGTTCTTGGAGAGGGTGCTGGTTAGTTGGTCTTCGGTGACTTTGCCCCAGCGGCGGTGCGGCAGTAATGGGGTGCGGTGGTGTTCGGTGTTTTTCTTGAATGTGAAGTGGATGCAGTGGCGGTCGGTCCAGTGGAGTTCGGTGGTGTGGCTGAAGGAGATGTGGTTGCTTGCAGTGAAGAGTGGGTCTAGGGTGTGACCGGCGATGTGGGTGGGTGTGTTGACCAGTTGTCTGAGTCCGAGGTTGGAAAGGTTGGTGGTCAGTGATGCGGTGTTGGCGTCGTTGTTGTTCTCCAGGTGGAAATTGAGGTCTCCAAGGAGGATGTAGTCCGTTGAGGCGAGGGCGTGGGTGCTTGCGAGGTTGGAAATAGTGTCACTGAAGGGGGCTCTTGGTCCTGTAGGTCTGTATATGAGAGTTCCTCTGAGGGTAGTGTTGGGGTCTGTGTGGATCTGGAAGTGAAGGTGTTCAGCTGTCTCGAGGGTGTCGTCCGTGTAGGTGTGGATCTTGAGGGTGGATTTGTGGACGATGGCTATTCCTCCACCGATTCCGTTGGTGCGATCTCTTCTGGTGATCTTGTATCCGTCAGGGATGGCGATGGCGATGTCTGGGGCCGAGGAGTCGTTCCACCAGGTTTCGGTCAGGAAGGCTACGTCTGGGGCGGTGGTGTCGAGCAGGTCCCAGAGCTCGATGGCGTGCTTTCGTGCGGATCGTGTGTTGAGGAGGATGCAGTGGAGGTGGTTGGTGTTGGTTGTTGCAGGCTTCGTTGTTCTGTTGCAGGTGAAGTTGCAGGTGCGGCAGGAGAAGGGTCCTTTGGTGTGCTTCAGAGTGGCCTGGAAGCAGGCTGCGGCGGAGCCAGGGTTAAGAGCGAGGAGTTCGCTGGCCGAGTAGCGAAGGCTGGTGGTGCAGGGGGTGTGCGGACCAGGGGGGGGTGGCGCTGGGCACGGTCCAGGCGCGGACGGGCGCAGACGGGCTTGCCTCTGGTGCGCCAGAGGCGCGGACGCGCAGCGTCAGCCATTAAGAAGGGAGGGGGGAGGGAGGAGCAGCTGGGAGGTGGGAGGCGGGAGGGAGCGGCGAATGGGGGCACGAGGGGGGCGGGGCCGCGAGGAGGCAGCGGCAGGGAGAAAATGGCAAGGGGGAGCGCACAAGGGGCGAAAACCAGGAAAAACAAGACACAATAACAAAAGTAAGGCACAAGTCAAAAACAGTCACAAAATACGATAAATGGCACAAAATACAATCGGAATACAGCAATCAGAAGGGGCACAAATGGGGGCAAGAGCGCATGGAGCTGAAAAGTGGAAAAACACTTACAGATACGGCGAAAAGCGGCAGAGAGCACATGGGGCTAGCAAAGCTTACCAGAGCCCACTAGACACCAGGGATGAGGCGCAGGAGGATGCCTGCGGGTGGAGGAGGGCCTCAAACACGCTAGCAGCAGCGTGGGCGGGGGTCAGGGGCACGAGACAGCAAGGTGGTGCTGCGGACGTGGGGGCGAGCTCTAGACCAGAAACAGGTCAGAGGTCGCTCACTCGCGACGCACAGCGCCAGCCATTAAGAAGAGAGGGGGGAGGGAGGAGCAGCTGGGAGGCGGGAGGGAGCGGCGAATGGGGGCGCGAGGGGGCGGGGCCGCGGGGAGGCAGCGGCAGGGAGAAAACGGCAAGGGGGAGCACACAAGGGGCGAAAACCAGGAAAAACAAGGCACAATAACAAAAGTAAGGCACAAGTTAAAAACAGTCACAAAATACGATAAATGGCACAAAATACAATCGGAATACAGCAATCAGAAGGGGCACAAATGGGGGCAAGAGCGCAAGGAGGAAAGGCGCTGAAAAGTGGAAAAACACTTACAGATACGGCGAAAAGCGGCAGAGAGCACACGGGTCTAGCGAAGCTTACCAGAGCCCACTAGACACCAGGGATGAGGCGCAGGAGGATGCCTGCGGGTGGAGGAGGGCCTCGAACACGCTAGCAGCAGCGTGGGTGGGGGTCAGGGGCACAAGACAGCAAGGTGGTGCTGCGGACGTGGGGGGCGAGCTCTAGACCAAAAACAGGTCAGAGATCGCTCACTCGCGACGCGCAGCGCTAGCCATTAAGAAGGGAGGGGGGAGGGAGGAGCAGCTGGGAGGCGGGAGGCGGGAGGGAGCGGCGAATGAGGGCGCGAGGGGGGCGGGGCCGCGGGGAGGCAGCGGCAGGGAGAAAACGGCAAGGGGGAGTGCACAAGGGGCGAAAACCAGGAAAAACAAGGCACAATAACAAAAGTAAGGCACAAGTCAAAAACAGTCACAAAATACGATAAATGGCACAAAATACAATCGGAATACAGCAATCAGAAGGGGCACAAATGGGGGCAAGAGCGCAAGGAGGCAAGGTGCTGAAAAGTGGAAAAACACTTACACATACGGTGAAAAGCGGCAGAGAGCACACGGGTCTAGCGAAGCTTACCAGAGCCCACTAGACACCAGGGATGAGGCGCAGGAGGATGCCTGCGGGTGGAGGAGGGCCTCGAACACGCTAGCAGCAGCGTGGGCGGGGGTCAGGGGCACGAGACAGCAAGGTGGTGCTGCGGACGTGGGGGGCGAGCTCTAGACCAAAAACAGGTCAGTGGTCGGTCACTCGCGACGCGCAGCACCAGCCATTAAGAAGGGAGGGGGGAGGGAGGAGCAGCTGGGAGGCGTGAGGCGGGAGGAAGCGGCGAATGAGGGCGCGAGGGGGGCGGGGCCGCGGGGAGGCAGCGGCAGGGAGAAAACGGCAAGGGGGAGTGCACAAGGGGCGAAAACCAGGAAAAACAAGGCACAATAACAAAAGTAAGGCACAAGTCAAAAACAGTCACAAAATACGATAAATGGCACAAAATACAATCGGAATACAGCAATCAGAAGGGGCACAAATGGGGGCAAGAGCGCAAGGAGGCAAGGTGCTGAAAAGTGGAAAAACACTTACACATACGGTGAAAAGCGGCAGAGAGCACACGGGTCTAGCGAAGCTTACCAGAGCCCACTAGACACCAGGGATGAGGCGCAGGAGGATGCCTGCGGGTGGAGGAGGGCCTCGAACACGCTAGCAGCAGCGTGGGCGGGGGTCAGGGGCACGAGACAGCAAGGTGGTGCTGCGGACGTGGGGGGCGAGCTCTAGACCAAAAACAGGTCAGAGGTCGCTCACTCACGACGCGCAGCGCCAGCCATTAAGAAGGGAGGGGGGAGGGAGGAGCAGCTGGGAGGCGGGAGGCGGGAGGGAGCGGCGAATGGGGGCGCGAGGGGGGCGGGCCGCAGGGAGGCAGCGGCAGGGAGAAAACGGCAAGGGGGAGCACACAAGGGGCGAAAACCAGGAAAAACAAGGCACAATAACAAAAGTAAGGCACAAGTCAAAAACAGTCACAAAATACAATAAATGGCACAAAATACAATCGGAATACAGCAATTAGAAGGGGCACAAATGGGGGCAAGAGCGCAAGGAGGCAAGGCGCTGAAATGTGGAAAAACACTTACAGATACGGCGAAAAGCGGCAGAGAGCACACGGGTCTAGCAAAGCTTACCAGAGCCCACTAGACACCAGGGATGAGGCGCAGGAGGATGCCTGCGGGTGGAGGAGGGCCTCGAACACGCTAGCAGCAGCGTGGGCGGGGGTCAGGGGCACGAGACAGCAAGGTGGTGCTGCGGACGTGGGGGGCGAGCTCTAGACCAAAAACAGGTCAGAGGTCGCTCACTTGCGACGCGCAGCGCCAGCCATTAAGAAGGGAGGGGGGAGGGAGGAGCAGCTGGGAGGCGGGAGGCGGGAGGTAGCGGCGAATGGGGGCGTGAGGGGGGGCGGGGCCGCGGGGAGGCAGTGGCAGGGAGAAAACGGCAAGGGGGAGCGCACAAGGGGCGAAAACCAGGAAAAACAAGGCACAATAACAAAAGTAAGGCGCCAGTCAAAAACAGTCACAAAATACAATAAATGGCACAAAATACAATCGGAATACAGCAATTAGAAGGGGCACAAATGGGGGCAAGAGCGCAAGGAGGCAAGGCGCTGAAAAGTGGAAAAACACTTACAGATACGGCGAAAAGCGGCAGAGAGCACACGGGTCTAGCGAAGCTTACCAGAGCCCACTAGACACCAGGGATGAGGCACAGGAGGATGCCTGCGGGTGGAGGAGGGCCTCGAACACTCTAGCAGCAGCGTGGGCAGGGGTCAGGGGCACGAGACAGCAAGGTGGTGCTGCGGACGTGGGGGGTGAGCTCTAGACCAAAAACAGGTCAGAGGTCGCTCACTTGCGACGCGCAGCGCCAGCCATTAAGAAGGGAGGGGGGAGGGAGGAGCAGCTGGGAGGCGGGAGGCGGGAGGTAGCGGCGAATGGGGGCGTGAGGGGGGCGGGGCCGCGGGGAGGCAGTGGCAGGGAGAAAACGGCAAGGGGGAGCGCACAAGGGGCGAAAACCAGGAAAAACAAGGCACAATAACAAAAGTAAGGCGCCAGTCAAAAACAGTCACAAAATACAATAAATGGCACAAAATACAATCGGAATACAGCAATTAGAAGGGGCACAAATGGGGGCAAGAGCGCAAGGAGGCAAGGCGCTGAAAAGTGGAAAAACACTTACAGATACGGCGAAAAGCGGCAGAGAGCACACGGGTCTAGCGAAGCTTACCAGAGCCCACTAGACACCAGGGATGAGGCACAGGAGGATGCCTGCGGGTGGAGGAGGGCCTCGAACACTCTAGCAGCAGCGTGGGCAGGGGTCAGGGGCACGAGACAGCAAGGTGGTGCTGCGGACGTGGGGGGTGAGCTCTAGACCAAAAACAGGTCAGAGGTCGCTCACTCGCGACGCGCAGCGCCAGCCATTAAGAAGGGAGGGGGGAGCAGCTGGGAGGCGGGAGGCGGGAGTGAGCGGCGAATGGGGGTGCGAGGGGGGCGGGCCACGGGGAGGCAGCGGCAGGGAGAAAACGGCAAGGGGGAGCGCACAAGGAGCGAAAACCAGGAAAAACAAGGCACAATAACAAAAGTAAGGCACAAGTCAAAAACAGTCACAAAATACGATAAATGGCACAAAATACAATCGGAATACAGCAATCAGAAGGGGCACAAATGGGGGCAAAAGCGCAAGGAGGCAAGGCACTGAAAAGTGGAAAAACACTTACAGATACGGCGAAAAGCAGCAGAGAGCACACGGGTCTAGCGAAGCTTACCAGAGCCCACTAGACACCAGGGATGAGGCGCAGGAGGATGCCTGCGGGTGGAGGAGGGCCTCGAACACGCTAGCAGCAGTGTGGGCGGGGGTCAGGGGCACGAGACAGCAAGGTGGTGCTGCGGACGTGGGGGGCGAGCTCTAGACCAAAAACAGGTCAGAGGTTGCTCACTCGCGACGCGCAGCGCCAGCCATTAAGAAGGGAGGGGGGAGGGAGGAGCAGCTGGGAGGCGGGAGGGAGCGGCGAATGGGGGCGCGAGGGGGGCGGGGCTTCGGGGAGGCAGCGGCAGGGAGAAAACGGCAAGGTGGAGCGCACAAGGGGCGAAAACCAGGAAAAACAAGGCACAATAACAAAAGTAAGGCACAAGTCAAAAACAGTCACAAAATACAATAAATGGCACAAAATACAATCGAAATACAGCAATTAGAAGGGGCACAAATGGGGGCAAAAGCGCAAGGAGGCAAGGCACTGAAAAGTGGAAAAACATTTACAGATACGGCGAAAAGCGGCAGAGAGCACACAGGTCTAGCGAAGCTTACCAGAGCCCACTAGACACCAGGGATGAGGCGCAGGAGGATGCCTGCGGGTGGAGGAGGGCCTAGAACACGCTAGCAGCAGTGTGGGCGGGGGTCAGGGGCACGAGACAGCAAGGTGGTGCTGCGGACGTGGGGGGCGAGCTCTAGACCAAAAACAGGTCAGAGGTCGCTCACTCGCGCAGCGCCAGCCATTAAGAAGGGAGGGGGGAGGGAGGAGCAGCTGGGAGGCGGGAGGCGGGAGGGAGCAGCGAATGGGGGCGCGAGGGGGGCGGGGCCGCGGGGAGGCAGCGAGAAAACGGCAAGGGGGAGCGCACAAGGGGCGAAAACCAGGAAAAACAAGGCACAATAAAAAAAGTAAGGCACAAGTCAAAAACAGTCACAAAATACAATACATGGCACAAAATACAATCGGAATACAGCAATTAGAAGGGGCACAAATGGGGGCAAGAGCGCAAGGAGGCAAGGCGCTGAAAAGTGGAAAAACACTTACAGATACGGCGAAAAGCGGCAGAGAGCACACGGGTCTAGCGAAGCTTACCAGAGCCCACTAGACACCAGAGATGAGGCGCAGGAGGATGCCTGCGGGTGGAGGAGGGCCTCGAACACGCTAGCAGCAGCGTGGGCGGGGGTCAGGGGCACGAGACAGCAAGGTGGTGCTGCGGACGTGGGGGGCGAGCTCTAGACCAAAAACAGGTCAGAGGTCGCTCACTCACGACGCGCAGCGCCAGCCATTAAGAAGGGAGGGGGGAGGGAGGAGCAGCTGGGAGGCGGGAGGCGGGAGGCGGGAGGGAGCGGCGAATGGGGGCGAGAGGGGGGCGGGCCGCGGGGAGGCAGCGGCAGGGAGAAAACGGCAAGGGGGAGCGCACAAGGGGCGAAAACCAGGAAAAAACAAGGCACAATAACAAAAGTAAGGCACAAGTCAAAAACAGTCACAAAATACGATAAATGGCACAAAATACAATCGGAATACAGCAATCAGAAGGGGCACAAATGGGGGCAAGAGCGCTAGGAGGCAAGGCGCTGAAAAGTGGAAAAACACGTACAGATACGGCGAAAAGCGGCAGAAGGCCTGCCTGGCTGCTCAAATGACTCTCTGGACTGCTTAGCTTCAAAGAACTGCTGCCCTGCTGTTGCCCTGTTGCCCTGCTGGCCCCTGACTATGGTGGAAGAACTCTCCCTTCCCCCCAAAGTGCTCTCCAAGGGCTTGGATTGAGTTTGCCTCCTGTTCTGGGGTTTCGGGGACTACAAAGACCTCCACTGCTAGCTTTTTGCTAGTACACCGACTTCAGAACGACTTCAGCGATGCCGCAGCCTGCACTCACTCTGTGGACCTCACTGCATGCAACAACTTCGGCCTGCAACGCAAGTCTGACATCGCCTCAACTCCATTGACGTCACTCAGGGTCATTGCGACACTGCAAACTCGACACATCACGTCCTGATGGACCAAAACCTGTGACCCCACCAGGTCACAAGGAATCAACGCATCGATAATGACGCCGCATCATCTCCCCCTGCATCCGGATGGAGCTGATGTTGCACCTCCACCTGCCTCGCAGTGCGGAACCATCGCTTCTCTTCTTGGATCCCGTAAGGGACTGACGCCGCACCGACTCCACCTACGGATGTTTCTGACTCTGTATGACATCCTTGTTCTTCGTTTTTAAAAGGTACTGTATCTGGGGGTCCGTGAGACTCGGTGACCGGCACTGGTGGTGTCGGATTATTGGAAACAACTCCATCAACAATGCGTAATAGCCCGAGTTAGAGGTATTGTGTTTTCTAGGTGATTTAGTTGGATTATATCTTTAAAAAGTAATAACTTTGCTTGTGTACATTGGATTTTTATTGTTTCAACAGTATTTTATTCAGATATATATTCTCTATTCTTCTAAAACTGTGTGGTGTCTCCACTGTGTTACTGTATGGGTTATTGCACAAATACTTTACACATTGCCTTCTAAATTAAGCCTGACTGCTCAGTGGCAAGTTACCAGAGGTTGGGCATAGTGTAATTTAGATTGTGTGTGACTTAACCTGACTATGATTGTGGTCCCTACTTGGACAAGGGTGTATACCTCTGCCAACTAGAGACCCCATTTCTAACAAGTGGGCTTCATAATATTCCAGCATGATCAGAGCCCCCTCTGGTTGAGTTGATCCAGCCCTGCCAGGTCAGGCACCCTGATGTCATCAGGCACCAGAGGCCGCTCCCCCTTTCTAAACTTTGCACAATCCAACCTGGAGGCCACCATCTGGGCCTCCTCATGCCCCCTGGGTGATTCCAACACACCAGGGTGAGGAGGGCCCATGGGGGCGAGAGTGCATCTCTGCTCTACTCTACAGCTACCTATGAGGGAGCCCTGGGCACACCTGACTACAGGCAATCATTGGCAGGTGTCACCCAGACGCATCACACTTTTTCTTAAGCTTCAACAAAGAGGTGTCACAGAAGGCATTACTCCACTGATTCCTGGTCCAATGTTAGTACCCTTTGAGCCTGCTCATGCCCCTGTCAGAGGTTCCCTCAGTGTGAGGCAGGGCCGGTTGTGGCCTCCTGGCCTAGTTGTATGGTCCTACGGGACTCATAGCACCTCTAGTAACTCCCTCCTCATTACACCAGGGCTCCCGGGGAGCAGCATCCCTCTTTCGTCCTTCTTCTATATCATCGGTCCCAGGCCAGTCGTGGACACAGTGACTATAGGGAAAAACAACGCACATCAGCAGAAACGTTTGAGAGTAAACATCATACCCGGCAAAAGGATCAAGATGCCATGCCGGAGGACACACCAATGCACCAAGGGGATGATGCGTGCCCAGACTACCTTCAATTGCTTCTAGTCTCTGCTCAATAGTCGCAAAGCTGGATACCCTCACGGCACGCCTTGATCTCATGAAGCAGCGGGTGGGCAAACATGAGACCCTGCTGGACCACCTGGAGAACAGGGTATCTAATACAGACGACGCCCTGAGCAAAATCCTAGATCTCATCAAAGCCAAGAATGAAGTCTTGGAAGTGAGGTTGTAGCGCAACAACCTCAGGATAACTGGAGTCCCTGAATATATGACAATTACTAGCCTGGAGGGCTACATGGAGTCCCTACTCCACAACTTTTTTGGCTTGGCGAAGCTCTTTCCCTTGTCTTCATAGTCGAGATGGTGCATGGTTCACTGGGGTTGCAGCCACCTCCAGGAGCTCAGATCATCCCATAATTGCTTGCTTGCTGAATTATAAGGACAGGATCACAATATTGCGGCTCACCCGCTAACGCTGGGTCATCAACCATCAAGGCAATAATTTCTCATTCTACCTGGATTTCACCCTATCGGTCCAGGTAGCCCACAGGGAGTTACAGCCGACCAAGAAACTTCTCCAGAATACAAGTATCACATATTCCCTTTTATATCCAGCTAAGCTATGCATTACGCATGAGGAGAAACCACATTTTTTACTGATGCCAAATCTGCTCTGAAATTTACCAAACACAACACCACATGAAGAGTCTTGCCTGGAGGCTCTCCGCGAAACCGGGTGGACTCCCCCCTAAGTGACAATGATTGACCTCGGGACTCTTATGGCCCCCCTCTGAGAGCCCAGTTGTCTACTGTGTTAGGAGTGGCCCATGGGCCAACATTTTAGGGACATCAACACTGCTGCCAACAGCTCCTGCTGGGCCTCCTGAATGGAGGGGCACCGGCAATTACTTGCTCCATTTTTACCTTTCTGTGACCGCTGAATGATCCTGGGGCACCTGGTACCCAGTCGGCCACCTCACCAGCTTCTGGCCGGGACGTTCTCTTAGTCTCCCTCTGGCCCCAGGGATGTATCCCAAACCAGCTCCTGTCACTTTTGGACACATTCGGGGTGGGGTGTGGGATCGGGCTGCTCACCCTTGTTTTTGGGTTGGAGTAGGTGGTGGGTGGGTTTGAGGTATTGTATATTGTTGTCTGATGAGGTTGTTTTCTGTCCCTTACAGATTCCCTACATGATTACTGATTATTCCGCCACCTCACCACATGCAGGCTGTTCCACCACATACCTCAGCTTTACCAATGTGCACCCTACAACCGCTGACATGTCCACTATTACCTGTCTGACTTGGAATATTCATGGTCTAAAAGACCACAGGAAGGCGCGCCTAGTACATGCATATCTCATTAGACATAATATCGATGTCTGCTTCCTTCAAGATCTCCATTTGATGCATCCATCAGCACTTGGACTGCATGTGCGATGGCGTGGAGAATCCCACACTTCTCTCTACTCCAACTATGCACAAGGGGTTGCCATCTTATTATGTAAGGACATACAATGGCAACTGACACGCTCAATATGTGACGAAGCTGGCCGCTATGTCCTATTTGCTGACTTACTTTAAGGCAGCCTATCACCCTGGCCATCATTTATGGTCCCAATATGGCCGACCCCGACTTTTTCGTAGAAGTATGGTGACACATAACTAGCTTGGGACCCAAAGCTTTCATCTGGGGTGGTGATTTCAACGTCACCTTGAACAACCAGAAGGGTGGGTTCATCCCGTCACCCCCACCTGGAAGCAGCGGTGGTCCTTAATGCTATTATGCAAGACAACTATCTCCATAATGCATGACGGCACACACACACCCCCCCGAAGGAGGGCACATGAATTACATCTTTCCACAGTTCATGGTCCAGAATAGATTACTGGTTACTGTCCTGGGATTCTCTGACTTTACTGACCGCGATAGACTATCTCCCTCGCACCCGCTCCGATCATGCCCTGGGTCTTGTTAAGTTATCTGTTCCTCACCCTCCGCCCCCAGCCTTCACCTGGCGACTCCCATCACATGAATTGTGAGACACAGCCTTCTGCAATGAGATAGATCAATAAATTGTAGAGGACTTTGAACATAATGATGGCTCAGTGAGCTCCCCATCCCTTATGGAAAGCTTTGAAGGTTATCTGGTGGGCCTGCATCACCAAACAGTCAGGGGTCTTGCGGTCCATATGCAGTAGTCCTTCCTATCAAAATCTGAGCTAAATTGTCGGAGTTCATTGAGGAGACAGATTGGGAGGTCAGTTACCAAGATCGAGACACACAGGTCCGCTGCTACTGTGGGGGGGACAGCCCGGGCAGGACCCTTGCGGTACTGCTTGGCAGGTCATGGACATACACCTATGTGGCCTATTGGATGACAACCAAGTGCTCAGCTCTACCCCGAGGGAGATGTTAGACACAATGACCTCTTTCTACACTAAACTGTTCACTGCCAACCAGGCCCAGCTTGGCGCAGTGCTACATAATACCTCGATGACATTCAACTCAGGTCTGACCACTGCCTTTTATAAATAATTCATGCCTCTATTGGTCCCCCAGGTGTTATCAATGCTTGAGGAATCTCTGGAGAAGCCGTCGCTCCCTCCTCTCTCAGAGAGGCAGCCATAGCGACCCTTTTTAAGCCCGACAAATCTCCATATTTTTGTGATTCTAATTGCCCGGTGTCCATGATCAACGTGGATGCCAAAATCTTCATTCAAATTCATCCAGTAGTCCCCTCGCCAAAATGGTGCGGCCGACAATGTGGGTTCATACCTGGCCGTGCTACAACACACAACCTATGCACCATCTTTACTGTCATGCATCATTGGCACCCCCAGGTCAGGGCGGTGGCCGCTCTGCTTGATGCAACCAAGGCATTCGACTCCCCCAAGTGAAATTACCTTTTCAGGCTACTTGCACGTATTGGACTGGGTGCCCACTTTCTCTGACTAATAAAACTCCTTTATACTTTGCCCAAAGCCTGGGTCAGACTCAACGGCAGAATCTCCTTACCCTTTCCTATCACTAATGGCACACGCCAAGGATGTCCGCTATCACACATCCTCTTTGCTATTGCGATGCAGCCTCTGGCAACCCACCTCCGACAACACTTCACACACGGCGGTCGTGTCTTTAAAACAAGAGGGATGATCACCTCCCTCTACACGGATGAATCCACTCTCTATGTCCACGAGCCCCACATCAATCTCACCCTGTTTACCAGAGAGATTATCCACTTTGGCGGACTCTCAGGAGTACACATTAGTTGGTCCACATCAGTGCTATTTGCCCTGCCTGATAATACTCAGTCATCCCCACTAGACTATAACTATCAGTGGGCCTCTGAGCCAGTCCCTTATCTGGGGATCTGGCTCAGCCGCAAATCCAATGAACTCTTGACAGTTAACTATTGCAAAGGTATGGCTAGAGGACAGGATACCCCTTTGGGCATTACTTTGGGCCTGTCCATTGCTGGAAGGTTTGCGGTTGCAAAAATGGCCATTTTACCCAAATTACTGTATTGCTTCTTTAATTTGCGCCTTCCACCTACAGTGCATTTCCTAAAACATCTATGTTTCAATCTTGTCACATTACCATCAGCGCACAAACAACCCTGCACTAAATGCGAGCTTCTCTTTCTACCAATTTTTTCAGGATGGCTTGGCCACACCTGATATGTTACGCTACGCGGTGTGTGCTCAGGCTTCCTTTCTGCATTTCTGGATACATCCAACACCTTTTCAACTTCATGGGGCCATGGAGGTGGATTGGCCACTCACTGGCCCTTTCTCACAGTCTTATACAAACCCTACAGAGCTACACAGACTGAGATGAACACAATGGAATGCTTACGCTGGGTTTGGTATAGCCTGCGAAAATGCACAGGACTGGGCTTGGGACAGCCTGCGAAAATGCACAGGACTGTCCTTTATGTATTCACCCTCTATACTGCTCGGTCGCAACCCAAAGCTGCCCCCCCTGCTAGATGCTGGTGCCATGGCAAGAGCACATGGAAGGGATCTCAAGACCTTTTCTAACCTGTACCCAGACTGCCATTCATTCAGCCTTTTGAAACATCAGCAACCTCCCGCCCAATAGCGCTACAGACGCTGTTGTACCATCAGTTATGAGCTACCGGCAGAACTCTGCACGATACCTTCCATCCTCGCCCCCCAACCTTGGAGGCACTGGAACATATTCTTACTAACCGATCATCATGCAAGTTTGTAACCAGGCTTTATAACACTATGCAATCCACAGCGCCAGTAGTGACTCTTAGTGCCCACGTAGCTTGGGACTGGGACATCGACCCCCCCCCCATTACAGATGCCCAGCTCTCCTACTGTTGTGATCAGATGAAACCTCTAACACCTAACTATAGACTGAGGATAATACACTTCAAATTCCTCCATCGTCTGTACTGACACTAGAGCATCTGCATCAGATGGGTCTTGGGGAGGAGGCCCGCTGCCTGCACTACGACTTGCTGTGGGCCACCTTCCTACATCTCTCCTAGGAGTGCACTGGGTTGGCGAGGTTTTGGGAGGGGGTCTTCTCCCACATATACACCATCAGAGAACACCCATTTCAGAGCTCCCATCTGGTCAGCCTCATGGGTTATATTAAAGACCATCAACTCACTGCAATGCTCCTACTTTTGGCTAAAGGCCGGGCTGCAATACATGGGCCAGAGCTCACTTCCCACTATTTAGGTCTGGATCTTGAGCCCTCAGAGAATGGCCACCCCCCCCCCAATTCTACCACACCCACCTCGCCTCTAGTAACCTGAGTAACCTGAGTAACAAGTATCCCAACACCATGAGTGTTGCCATGTGCGTCCACTATTCCTGCCGCCTCTACACACAACAAAGACAGCCTTTTCCAGCCCCACACTGGAAGTGGCGCTCCTACCGCAGCTTGCCGTGATCCAAGTTGCCACATTGGTGGGATGTACCTATTTGCTTCTATGATCTCAAGTATTGATATGTAACCTTGCTGTCCTCCCTTCCCAATTGCTCCCTTTCCCCTGTCCCCCACCTTAAGTTCTTCGATAAGATTTACAGGGTCATTTGCTTTTCTTTGTAATGTTATATGTTAGACCTCAATAAAAACAAATAAAAAAACAAATTACAGTAACCACTTTTCTACTTTGTCATAGGTCGAGAAAAACTAATTCAGAAGGAAAGTTCGATCTCACCACTGGCTGCAATAACTGGAATTTCATTATTTTTAATAATATCCATCAGTCTTTTATTCATATGGAAAAGATGTCAACCACATAAAGGTAATTCTTATGCACAATGAAATAATTACAGTCTTTCTAAAAGTTGTTATAAAATATAAAACTATCTTCTTGTCTTTGTTTGTAGTTTTAAAGCGCAAGTTCCACAACAGGTATAAACAATATGGTTACTTCCTATGTACTTTATGTGTGAAGATATATTTTTTCAATTTTTTATAAGTTTTACGTGCGTTGATATAAATACCTAACAGGCCAATTATTAATTACAGCCCTTCAACAGAATACAGAAGACCACAAATGTTATCAGGTAGTGCTATTTTTGAACTTTTACTAATATTGTTTGCATTCTTGTACGCCATGTTTCTGTATTTTCTTTATATTTTTATTATCAGCTAGTTAAATATTCTTTCTTATAGAACAGTCCATAATTACTCTCTATTTCCTCCAATCTCCTTCGCCTTTCTATGTATACTACTACTACTACTTGACCAAATTAAATTACTCTCATTTGACATTTGTACACAAGTGACTTTCAGATGTTTCTCCTTTTTTTGGCTGACATAAGCCAGGCCTTTTTAAGTTTAATTAAATATATGTAAGAATCAGTCAGCCCTCTTCATCCATTGGCTGTGGTTGTGTCATTCACATTTTTGTTCAGCATAACCCAGCATATAGCATAAGCAAAGGGGTCAGCCCACCTCAATCACTGGCTTCCCTCTGTGAGTGACAGTATTCAGCTCTTGCACTATGTGCACTTACAATCAAAAGTTGTTCCACTTATACAATTTTACAAAAAGCTTTCACAGATAACACAAACACTGGCAAAGGCAAACGTAAGTAGCCAATGCCTGACCTACATGTTTTACCAATGCTTTTGATTATTTTAACTTTCAGCTGCACAATGTAATCTACACCTGTCTCATGGCCTTTAAATCCTGGATGACCTCACACTATCACTGTTTCAACTCTAGCAAAACGGACATTCTGTTCATCCCTGCTTCATGCCACTAGGACTGTCTTCTCTGTATTCCTCTATTCGATCCTCATCCCTCTCCTCCAAATTTCACCCTGTACCTCCAATCTGAATATTATTTTTGGGTCTCCTCTTAAATTTGCTGATCACATTTTCTCAGTCACCTGCACTGACAGTCAGTTTTATATTGCTTTATTATTACTTTAAAAAATAAATCTAATACCACCTTATACATAACCATTTGATTAAAAGCTGCTAAATTATTTCAAGTATAACATTTGTGTGAAAAATCTGATTTACAGGCTACGGGAGAGAGAGGCCTTGGGCTACCACACTCGTTGATTAGGAGGTCCCACATGGGAGCATCTGCCTTTTCACTTTGGATTTCTTTCAGTCAACTTCAGCAGCTAGGCCTGAGCAGAAAAGGCTACCTTTAGAGAAGTATGCATATGGTGTGCTTTGTAACTAACCAGCTGAGAAAAACAAGATAGTAGTGGATGGAATGCTTGAATTAAATCGAACCCCTGGTAATACTCTGGACTGTATTCCAATCTATCATATTTTGGCCCAGTGTTCCACTCCAGAAAACAGCACCCTCATGCAATTAAGGCATGTCCTTGTTTGAGTAGAAATAGGCAAGCCTGAACTGCTAGATCAGGTCCCTTCTGAATGGGCGTCAAGCAACCACTGACTGGTTTTGATCTATTGAGCCTCATCAACGAGGTGCAGGTTGATTCATATCACACAGTGAACAAGGAACACACAACTCAGCTGCTAGCCATTCAGTTACTAAATAAAGTACCTAAAGATTCAAACAACTGGCAAACATTTCTGACTAAATAATACAAAAGTTGAGACATAAAACATAAAGGGAAATGGTAAGAAACTCCTTGGAGGATACTGATCCCTCAACAAGTTTAGCAACATATGGGATAATTATAAAATGTAAATGTACAAAAGGAACAGGGAAGTAAGAAAGGCTAAATAATTTATTAAGCATCTGAAGGCAAATTGAGTTAAAATGGTGCACTAAAAATTCATTCCATCAGATGTCCAATGAAGTCCAAGAAGAAGTACTAGAGGACTTAAAACCACCAATAGTAGAGTAGTCACAGAGCCAAGTGGAACTGGGTTAAGTTAGTTACTTCGGTTGATGCATTCTGATTCTCTGTAATGATATTTCAGGCTTTTCAGTGTGTATGGTAAATTAATCTTCAACACAGAGTCCTACCACCTTAGTCTACTTGGGGCAGCTACCCGTTGAAACTGAGGCAAAATCCTTTTAGGTCCTTGTGAGCATGTGGATTATTAATTGGATGGATAACAGTCCACCCCAAGTAATAATGTCACTTTTATTCTTAGGTCCAGTAAAGGTTTCAGTAATTTAAGCCAGAGTTCAGTACCTCGTAGGTATGGCATAGAGTAGACAGGGTTTATTCCAGATCTAGAAGTACCAAATAAGTTAGAAAATTTAAAACACAACTCAATAAAAATCCCACTCCAATCTATAAAAAAATAAAGAACATTTTTAATTTAAAAAAATTACACTAAGAAGACAAAAAGGGGGAACCAGAAATGTGAATTGTTTAAGTTTTAAATAAAAATAGTGCCAAAAAGCACAAAACGCCAACTGCATCTGTTTCATGCTAGACTGCAAGTAGGTTAAAGGTTCGAGCCAAAATGCAGTGGAGCCCAACAAGGACCAGGTTGGCTCTAGCCAAAGAGTTATCTTTGGACTTAGAAACTTTAATGGAAGTCAGATCTCCTTCAGCGGAGCAAGCTGGGCCTGACTGTCGATTCAATATTGATGGCTGTGACTTTGATGGCGACCCCTGTCTCCATCATTTCTCCAAGTTGGTAAAAAGGTTTTGAAGTTGGTAACAAGTTTTTGAGACCCAACTTTTCAAGTTTGGGCAAGAGAAGTACACTCCAACACCAGCCAAGGGTTCCAGGACCGCAGAAACAGCACTCGGGGGTCAGGACTCACTCCAACAGAAGGGTTCACAGCAGGTCTATTTAAAACTGGTCAACTGGGCCCTTTCAGGAAAGGGGCCTTCTTGCAGCTTATGTGTCACTGTAGTTTAAATAGAGGTCAGCCAACTGACCCTTGGTATACTGGGTACGAGTTGGAGTAAGTCCAACCCTTAGGTTTCTCCTATGCAGAAGGCACTAAGAAGTGCGCCACATTTATGCCTCACACTAGCCTGTGGGTAGGGGTGACTCATGGCCCCTTCCAAACCAATGAGGAAAAATTTCCCAGGGAGGGATAACCCTACCATCTTTGACACCACTTCCTATGTCCCACCGCAATCAATCCCACAGTGCTCCTCTCTACTTAAATCCAACATGGCAGAACCTTTCTTCTCTTCCCTTGTGCACAGCTCCTGTGCCCACCCTAGAGATGGGGCCAGGGAATGAGCAAACCCTCCCCTGTGGTCACTCAAAACTGGTTCTGGGGGCACAGAAGAAAGCAGAGGTGCAGGGCACGTAGTGGTAGAAGGAACAGTACAACCGCAAGTGCACCATAAAATCAAAACAGTTGCAGCTTTTTCTGCTTCATAAAATGCTCAGAAGCACTCATTTCACAATTCAGATTGGTCAATCTCTTTGTCTCATCTAGAAGGTCCTTCCCTCACATTTCATCCTCAGCCTCCTCTCTCCTTTACACCTTACCTTTCAAGTGCAGTTTTGCTTTCTTTGCCTTTTCGTTCTACTATTTGTGCTAAGCTCCACTGTAGGTAATTTCTCCTCTCCTTGTTTGCATTTGTGGTGTTGTGACATGGGTGTTCACTTTGTAAGTCACTGAGGTGATGAATGTATTTCAGTGGGGAGCAGGTGCTACTAGAGACTGAAAAATAAAGTTTCTGGTATGATGCAGCAGGTGCTTCAAATGATTATTTTTGTGGTTCTAAAATGTATCTGAGTGGTCGCTGCTGTAGTAGTAGTAAATAAAGTAGGAGGCTTTGTGGCTAACCTTCATGGTAAGCTTTTAGTTAGAGCTCTGGAAGAAGATGGCTAAGACGAATTTTGCAGATATTACATATCCTTTGAGGAAATTTAACTGGGATACTGATTGTCAAAAATGCATTCACACTTTTAAAGAAAGAGATTATTAATGCTCCTTATCTGGGTCATTTTGACACAAAAAGGCACACAATAATTACCACTGATGCCAGCTCTAAAGGGTTAGGAGTTACTCTCAGTCAGATTGTTGAGGGAGAAAAATAATTGTTGCTTTTGCTGAAAGAGCAAGTCAGACACTGAATCTGGATATTCACTTGTAGAAAGAGAAGCACTTGCGTGTTATTGGGCAGTGCAGCACTTCAAATTTTCTTGTGAGGTATTCCTTTTACTTTAAGGACCGATCAATTTCTGCATTGTCTGTAAAAAGCATTGAGAAGACCTCCAGATGGTTTCTGGAGTTGGAGGGTTTGATTCCAAGATGGTGTACATTCCAAGTGTGAAGAATTTAGCAGCAGACTGTCTTTCTAGACTGCCACTTCCTGATGAGGGTAATGACATCAGTAAGGTAGACGAGTTTGTGGTGGCGTCAATTGCTGAGGGTGTTGGTGCGAAGGAATTGGAGGATAACATGAAGTCAAATCCAGCATTATATAAGATAAGAGTTGGTAATAAAAGGATGGCCAAAGAAGTGCTCTGAATTATATGATTCTGTAAAAAGTTATTGGGAGGTACGAAATGAATTGCACACTATTTGTGAAAACTTATTTAGAGGGGACAAATTAATTCCACCAGATGGGCTGTATAAAAAAATTAGCAACCTGGCCCATAAGGTCATTTAGGCTGCAATTTGATGAAAAACAAAGCAAGATGTCATTACTGGTGGCCTCACATGGATTCCATGATTGAGAATAGTATAAGAGTGTGTTTAAGTTGTTCGTACAGTGACAAGAGCGACAAGAGCAAATACTTTAGGAAAAATCCTATATCTGTAGAAGTACCATCAACTCCTCAGAACACAATTTCTTTAGATATTATTGGGCCTATGTATTGTAGTAGCCTTCGGGGAAGGTTTATTTTGAGCCTAGTTGTTTACCATTCACAGTGGCTTATGATCAAGGTGATGGACAACATTAACACCAGTACAGTAATCAATTTGTTGACTGACATTTTTCCAATGAAAGAATACCCAAAACCATTGTGACTGATAATGGTTCACAGTTCAGGTCTATTTTCAAACTGCACTGTACTGCCGTAGGGTAAATGGTTTAGTTGACCGTATTAACAGATCAATTAAAGAATATATTCAACTCAATGCGGCAAATGGTACAAATCCGAGAAAGGCTTTAGATGAGATGATATGGTCATACCCGCATTATGCCACATTCAACCACAGGGGTTTCACAATTTCTATCTTTGAAAGGAAGAAATCCGGGCACCAAATTAGCCCCCCACTGATTAAACGGAAATACAACAGCTGTGGTAAATAGAATATTATGGAAAAAGTGCATACTTACTAGCAGAAATACATGGCTAACTCTAACAGCAGAGTACGTTGGAGCCAAGTGAATTGGAAAGTAGGAGATGTAGTGACAGTAAAACTGCCTAGGTCTATTCAAACCAGTTTTTCAAAGTTTTCTGCTCCCAGACAAATGTGTAAAGTAATGAGAAGTGTTGTTGTATTGGACAATGACCAAATCTGGAGCATGGATAACATTGTAAAAGTCAGAAATGTCAGAACAGGAAGCAAAAGCGAAAAGCAATGAATCAGATTGAAAAAAATCGTTTTCAGGTAAACAGTGCAAAACACCTGTATGGCACAAGGATTATATTATGGACTAACTGCTTAGTTTTTTTCCTGTTTGTCATGTACGATTTAATTAGATTTAGTCACTGTTGCCTGCCTATTTTCCCTTAAGAAGGAAATGTGTTGTATTTTATTATGTGTTCATATATAATATTATTCCCTGTATTTACTTTTGATTAATATTTTATATATGTATATTGCGTATCATAATGGTACAGTCTCTATTCCCTTTCCTTTTCTTACTCCAAATCTCATTGGAATGTTGAGGGGTTCTGTGAGGGCAGTCATGATAGTTGGATTCTACTGTTCCGTCCTGAAGAGATTGGGCTTGGATGTTGCAACTGGTCCCAAAAGTGTTTTGTATCCAGTTAAAAATAAGTTGCTTCTACGTCTCCTTGTATTTTTGGCTTTCCCTTACAGCAACTGTGCCCACAAACAGAAAGTAAAAAGTACAAGGGGTCCGTAAACAGTAATCACCAGTATTGTTTTTACTAGTTAAGTTTAAAAAAAATCTTCCAACAGATCAGTACTGATTAATCAGTCTTTACCTTGAAGACAACTAAGAAAACATTCACACTGTGTACGTCACCCGCATAACCTATGGTTTATTGTTGTGTACTTTAGGCCACGAAGATGCTCTGGATGACTTTGGAATATATGAGTTTGTTGCAGTACCAGATTCCTCGCTAATTAGGCGTGTAAGTATGGGTTCACCATGGTACCTAATAAGCTAATAATGTATACAACACCTGCCCACAATAATAAATTCTTTTGTGAAGAACACCAACATGTTTTGGTTTCCAATGACATATCTATATAGTTCTGTTTTTCAAAGTTTTCTACTGTCGGTCCTTAGTAAAAATGAAACAATAGTGCAGGTGCCCACAATCAGTTCTTGATATGGGCAGTTACTAAGCACTGCACTTACTTAATGTGAAAGGAAAGGTACCAGCACTTCCTAGAAGGGACGCAATACTTTTTAATGGTAGAGTGTAGACATTTCCCTATAATAAATAAGTATTCTGTGGCAGTGGGAACCAGTACTTTTATATTACCATTCGAAGAACTACACAAAATCGCCTATCACTGCTGGCTAAACTACCAAAATCAGCACAATGCTAATTATAAGCAAACTCTCATCACAAAAGGAATATATGAGAAATTAGACAGAACAAATGAAAAACCTGACAAGCTCCATCTCACACACCTAAAATGAATAACTACAGATCAAAGGTCTTAAAGCTGCGAATCGGTTAACTGCTTCTGACGATCTTTGGGGAGAGCTAAAGCAGGCATTTCTTTGTAGATGAATTGTCATGACATACCATTCAAGTCAATAAGACTCAGGCAAAAAACACAGACACACACACGCCCTTTCAATTCCAGAATTAATAACTAACTTAAGGGACGCATTATTTATGTAGTCTATTTCAGAGCCTCGAGCCATAATCTCTTTAGAACCTACTGCTGTGCTTTTAAAGTCTGAACTTTGGTTGGTGAATCAAATTTGCAATGCTAACATAGTATTCCTGGCTAGTTCACAAAAAGGCGCCATCTTCTGAATACACCCTAGTCCCTACTTCGGAAGGCCTCGCACGTGCTGCAGAGGATATTGAATTTTTATTCTGGACCTTTCTGGTAGGCAATGTATGGCTTCTATAGCAGGCTTCTTGTGATCATGAAGTTTCAGATTCTGGTGTGTTCTACAAACGTGATCTCGATAAGCTTGTAACTTGCCTTTGAGGTTATGGGTGGCTAGTAAACATTACATTGTAATAATCCAATTACACCAATGCCACAGAGCTTGTGATTTCCACTGAAAGGGTTGATTTGTAAGCAAGATAGGATCATATGGAACATATTTATACTTTTTTAGCACCGCATTTACGTCGTTTTTTGACGCAAAATCGGCGCAAACTTACAAAATACCATTGTATTTTGAAAGTTTGCGACGATTTTGCGTCAAAAAACGTCACAAATGCGGCGCTCAAAAAGTATAAATATGGGCAGTGTCCAGAACAGGGACATGTGGTTAGAAATCATGCCGCGTTGTTTACACCAGTGGATCACTTTCTGCATTGGTAGTGAGGATGCTGTCTAGGATATGGGTCTGGGGGCTCAGTGTACTCATGCATCCACTCCAAGTATCTGATTGTGATCTCATGGTCACAGGTTCAAATCCTAGTAGCTCTCCTCATCCTTTCGAGATCGATAAAGAGAATACCACCAAGCTGGGTAACAATGAACGTCTGTTGTTTCAGGTGAAAGAGTACTTTACAAACACATATTATGTTACTTGAAAAGGATGCACTTAACCAAGCTACAGTCGTTAATTATGTTTCTGTTTTCGCACAACTAAGACAGAGGTAGCTCATCCACAAATGTTTGTTCCAGATGCTCTATGCTGTAAGACTTGGTCCATAATTTTCTTCGCCAAATGGATATGAATCTGGGTATTTTCTGCAAACACTTGAAATGGGAGATGATACAATTCAAGGGCTTGGGTCAGGCAACACATAGAAATATTCATATTCAAGTAATTTTTACCACTATAAAAACATACACTAGAACAACATCATGCTGGCATTCTCAAACACATGCTGTAAACACACACTCAACTCTCTAGGCCTGCAGGAATTTCAGCTCTTCCCTGTGTGTTGAGTAAGCCTCCCATGGCTGTCATTTTATTTAGCCCTTTCCAAAAGACCTCAAACTCATTCATAGCCTTCAGTAACCTCACACTTTCGAACATTTAGTTAATAGATTCTTAACCTTGAGTCAGTGATCCCTACTCACAGGTTCCTTGACTGTTATTAGCAGATTAACAAAAGATGTATACATGAAAAAGCAAAACTGATTTTTTTTAAAATGTATTAAAATTGAAGGAATTTGAAACTAACTGGAGGTTAAAAATTACGTTGATATCCTTATCTTGGTTTGTGGGAGTAGCACGGGTACAACAAACAGAATCTATTGTGGATGACTGATGGCCTCAAATGAAGCAATAGTATGCACTGGCATGAATTAGGAGGAAAAAAGACAAAGTGGTATGATAGTCTTTTAGAAATAAAATTGTATTTTGAAAAGCTCCAATCATTGCATTCAAATCTCAATCTTTGAATATATTTTTGTTGGTGAATTAAAATATTTCATGATGTATGCATCTGTTTGATGCATACTTGTTTCTGTATTTTTGTTTATTTGGCGAGGTTCAAATCATAGAAACTAATTAGGCAGAGGTCCTAGCTTCCAGAAGTGATTCAACTGGAAGTGCACATAAGATAAAATGTTTAGAACTGCTGATTCAGTCCATGTAACCTCTCATGACTATATGGCTTTATAGTCTAGCAGAGGAGTCCAGTGATATAGGAATTAAACAAATGTATTGTTAACGGATATTTTTCAGTTTTCCCATTTTTAATACTTCACAAAACTTACCATACCACTCACTGTGTGTTGTGGTCTTTGAGGTCCCCCGTTTAGAAGTTTAAGTTCTTTGGCCACAAATAATTATGAGTCTTCAGTTTGATCTTGGAAAGTGCAGTGGGAGGGTTGAATTTAAGAAACAACCAGCAAAACGTGCAAATGTTTCCTTAACATTAGAAATTTGGTTTCTATTTGGCAATGGTATGTATCCAGCCCACTCAAGAACCACAATCCTAGTCAGAGTAAATCAAACACACCCTGAATTAACCTGTGCTCACTCCCTGGTAGCTTGGCTCAGAGCAGGCAGGCCTAACTTAAGAGGCAATGTGTTAAGCATTTGGGCACCACTTCAAACAATAAAACAATAAAACACCATAGCTGGTTAAGAACATAGAACTTCATTTAATCAACAAAACAAGACCAAAACAACAAAAATCCAATAAAACTGGAGCTATGAATTTTAAATAAAAAAATGAAATGTACTTCTTAAAAGCATAAAGTGCAAACCAGGGCTATCTGGTCGCACTAGACCAGGTCAAATCTGAAAGGTCAGGCTGACCACGATGCAGCGCAGATCGGATATAGGGACCAGCCTTGGCCCACTGAAAAGTACCTTGTTTGCATTGAGGGACATGTGAGGAGCAGAGGAGGCAATGCATCGTCGTTGGCCCTTAGAATGGAGGCGATGTATCAGCTACGGGTTGCGTAAAGTCAGAGATGCGTCGGACATTGAAGTGATGTGCTGCACCGTTGGTGTGGTGATGCCCTTGATCTATGCAGCAGCGGCAATGCACCAATGGAGATGCACCTGTTCCAAATGGTGCAACAGCATCAATGTTGGGATTCTTGTGGAAGCAGCACTTTATACCCACTTCCAAGGGCCCAGAACAGGAATAGCACCTCTTGACAGGGGAGAGTCCAGGTGCTGTAGCAGGTGAGTTGGAAGTCTTTTGTATCCCTGAAACTTCAGATAACAGGAGACCAGTCAGGTAGCTTGGGTCGCTCTGGGTGTCGGGTTTAAGTGATGTGGTGATGTAGGTCCAGACCTTCTAACCCAGGAAGATTAGATGGCATTGACCTGCTGAGTCATGCTGAGTGTGGAATCCAAGATGAAGCCCAGGTTGCGTGCATGGGTGAGGGTGCGGATCCTAGGGAGGTGGGCCACCAGGAGTCGTTCCAAGCTGAGGGGTTGGTGCCAAAGATGAGTATTTCTGTCTTGTCTGTGTTTAACTTGAGGTGGCTTGATTCCATCCAGCTGGTGATGGCGTGGAGTCCGTTGTGGAGGTTGTCCTTTGCAGTAGTAGGGTCATTGGTGAAGGAGATGATGAGCTGAGTGTCATCTGCGTAGGAGACTATGTTGATGTGGTATGTTTGTGCGATGTTGGCGAGGGGGGCCATGTAAACGTTGAAAAGTTTGGGGCTGAGCGAAGATCCTTGAGGGATGCCACAGGTGATTCTGGAGGTTTCTGACAGGAACGGCAGGAGGTGGACTCTCTGGGTTCTGCCCGAGAGAAATGATGAGATCCAGTCCAGTGCTTTGTCGCGGATTCCAGCACTTTGGAGGCGTGTGCGGAGAGTGTGATGACTTACCGTGTCGAAAGCTGCGGAGAGGTCCAGAAGGATGAGTGCTGCTGTTTCTCCTTCGTCGAGCATGGTCCTGATGTCGTCTGTGGCAGCAATGAGTGCGGTCTCGGTGCTGTGGTTTTTGCGGAATCCAGATTGGGAGGTGTCGAGTGCCTTGCTGTCTTCCAAGAACCTGGATAGTTGATTGTTCACGATTTTTTTGATGACCTTGGCTGGGAAGGGGAGGAGGGAGATCGGTCGGTAGTTCTTGGAGTTGTCAGGGTCTGCCTTTGGTTTCTTTAGCAGGGTGTTGATTTCTGCGTGCTTCCATCTCTCTGGGAAGGTGGATGTTTCCAAGGAGCTGTTGATGGTGTTGCAGAGATGAGGAGCGATGATGTCGTTAGCTTTGTTGAAGATATGGTGTGGGCAGGGGTCCAATGGTGATCCGGAGTGGATGGAGACTATGGCGCTGGCGGTGTCTTCTATGTTGACAGGTTTCCAGGTGTGGAGGAAGTGGGTGTTGCTTGGAGCGTAGGGTTCGTGGGTGTTTGTAGCTGGTGGGTCTGGGGGTTGAGGCTGTTGTGGATTTCTTCTATCTTTCGACGGGAGTGGGTTGCGAGTGTGTTGGAGAGCTCCTGTGATGGCAGGGGTTCGTTGGAGCAGGCTCTGGGGATGGAGAGCTCTTTAATTATGCTGAAGAGCTCTTTGCTGTTGTGAGCGTTGGCCTCAATGCGGTTTCTGAAGTGGGTCCTTTTGGTGGTGCGGATCAGTTGGTGATGTTTGCGTAGGGCATCCTTGAAGGTGATGTGATTGGGGATGGTAGGGTCACGGTGCCAGGTTTTTTCCATTCTGCGGCAGAGTCGTTTGGATTCCTGTAGATCTGGGGTGAACCAGCTGGCCTTGATTCTGTGGGGGGTGTTCGGGTGTTTTTTGAGCGGTGCAAGGGTTTTGGCACACTCTTCTATCCAGTGATGCAGGTTGGTGGCGGCTGTGTCGGGGCCCGGGGGGGGGGGCCCGTGCGTGGGTGGAGATCAGTTGAACCGTAGATATTTTGCTCCAGTTGCATCGGGGAGGTTGTGTGCAGTGGTGGTGAGTGACTGGTTTCTGGTAGGAGAAGTGGATGCATTGGTGGTCTGTCTAGTAGAGTTCGGTGGTGTGGCTGAAGGAGATGTGGTTGCTGGCTGAGAAGATGGGATCGAGTGTGTGGCCTGTGAAATGGGTCGGTGAAGTGACGAGTTGCTTGAGGCCGAGGTTGGCAAGGATGTCGATTAGGTTGGTGGTGTTGGTATCGTTGTTATTCTCCAAGTGGAAGTTCAGGTCGCCGAGGAGGATGTAGTCTGTTGAGGCGAGTGTAGGAGGCTGGCCTGGCTTTTAGTGGGTACCAGAGGTACTTACACCTTGTGCCAGGTCCAGTTATCCCTTATTAGTGTAGAGGTGTTTCTAGCAGCTTAGGTTGATAGAAGGTAGCTATGGCAAAGCAGCTTAGGCTGAACTAGGAGACATGTAAAGCTCCTACTATACCACTGGTGTCATATGCACAATATCATAAGAAAACACAATACACAGATATACTCAAAATAAAGGTACTTTATTTTTATGACAATATGCCAAAAGTATCTCAGTGAGTATCCTCAGTATGAGGATAGCAAATATACACAAGATATATGTACACAATACCAAAATTATGCAGTAATAGCAATAGAAAGCAATGCAAGCAATGTACAGTCACAATAGATTGCAATGAGAGCACATAGGTTTAGGGGCAACACAAACCATATACTCCAAAAGTGGAATGCAAACCACAAATGGACCCCAAACCTATGTGAGCTTGTAGAGGGTCGCTGGGACTGTAAGAAAACATTGAGGGTTAGAAAAATAGCCCACCCCAAGACCCTGCAAAGTAGGTGTAAAGTGCACCTACTACCCCCAGAGAGCACATAAGTCATGATAGGGGGATTCTGCAGGAAGAACAAACACCAGCAATGCAACAACAGTGGATTTCTGGACCTGAGTACCTGTAAGACAAGGGGACCAAGTCCAAGAGTCGCGACAGTGTGGAGAGTGGGCAGGAGCCCAAGAAATGCCAGCTGAGGGTGCAAGGAAGCTGCCACCTGTTGGAAGAAGCTTGGTGTTCTGCAAGAATGAAGAGGACTATGAACTTCTCCTTTGAAGGATGGATGTTCCACGTCGTGAAGAAGCTTGCAGAGGTGTTCCCATGCAGAAAGACCGCAAACAAGCCTTGCTAGCTGCAAGGGTCATGGTTAGGGTTTTTGGATGCTGCTTTGGCCCAGGAGGGACCAGGATGTCACCACTTGGATGAGGAGACAGAAGGGGCGCCCAGCAAGTCAGGGAGCCCTCACAGAAGCAGGCAGCACCCACAGAAGTACCTGAACAGGCACTTAGAAGAAAAGTGAACCGGAATCCACCCGAAGTCACAAAAGGGAGTCCCATGACGCCGGAGGACAACTCAGAAGGTTGTGCACTGCAGGGTAGAGTGTCGGGGACCCAGGCTTGGCTGTGCACAAAGGAAATCCTGGAAGAGTTCACAGGAGCCGGAGCAGCTGCAAATCACGCGGTACCCAGCAATGCAGTCTAGCGTAGGGAGGCAAGGACTTACCTCCACCAAACTTGGACTGAAGAGTCACTGGACTGTGGGAGTCACTTGGACGGAGTTGCTGAGTTCCAGGGACCACGCTCGTTCTGCTGAGAGGGGACCCAGAGGACCGGTGATGCAGTCTTTTGTTGCCTGCAGTTGCAGGGGGAAGACTCCATCGACCCACAGGAGATTTCCTCAGGTCTCCTGGTGCAGAAAAGAGGCAGGCTACCCCCAGAGCATGCGCCACCTGGAAACAGTCGAGAAAGCCAGCAGGATGAAGCGATACAAGGTTGCTAGTAGTAATCTTGCTACTTTGTTGCGGTTTTGCAGGCGTCCTGAGCAGTCAGTGGTCGATCCTTTGGCAGAAGGTGAAGAGGGAGATGCAGAGGAACTCTGGTGAGCTCTTGCATTCGTTATCTGTGTTATTCCCCAAAGCAGAGACCCTAAATAGCCAGAAAAGGAGGTTTGGCTACCAAGGAAGGAGGATTGGCTACCAAGAGAGGTAAGAGCCTATCAGAAGGAGCCTCTGACGTCACCTGCTGGCACTTGCCACTCATAGCAGTCCAGTGTGCCACAGACACCTCTGTTTCCAAGATGGCAGAGGTCTGGGACACACTGGAGGAGCTCTGGGCACCTCCCCTGGGAGGTGCAGGTCAGGGGAGTGGTCACTCCCCTTTCCTTTGTCCAGTTTCACTCCAGAGCAGGGCTGGGGGATCCCTAAAACGTTGTAGACTGGCTTATGCAGAGATGGGCACCATCTGTGCCCATCAAAGCATTTCCAGAGGCTGGGGGAGGCTACTCCTCCCCATCCTTCACACCTATTTCTAAAGGGAGAGGGTGTTACACCCTCTCTCAGAGGAAATCCTTTGTTCTGCCTTCCTGGGCCAGGGCTGCCTGGACCCCAGGAGGGCAGAAACCTGTCAGAGGGGTTGGCAGCAGCTGCAGTGGAGACCCCGGAAAGGCAGTTTGGCAGTACCCGGGTTCTGTGCTAGAGACCCGGGGGATCATGGAATTGTCCCCCCAATGCCAGAATGGCAATGGGGGGACAATTCCATGATCTTAGACATGTTACATGGCCATGTTCGGAGTTACCATTGTGACGCTATACATAGGTAGTGACCTATGTATAGTGCACGTGTGTAATGGTGTCCCGCACTCACAAAGTCCGGGGAATTTGCCCTGAACGATGTGGGGGCACCTTGGCTAGTGCCAGGGTGCCCACACACTAAGTAACTTTGCATCCAACCTTCACCAGGTGAAGGTTAGACATATAGGTGACTTATAAGTTACTTAAGTGCGGTGGTAAATGGCTGTGAAATAACGTGGACGTTATTTCACTCAGGCTGCACTGGCAGGCCTGTGTAAGAATTGTCAGAGCTCCCTATGGGTGGCAAAAGAAATGCTGCAGCCCATAGGGATCTCCTGAACCCCAATACCCTGGGTACCTCAGTACCATAAACTAGGGAATTATATGGGTGTACCAGTATGCCAATGTGAATTGGTAAATTTAGTCACTAGCCTGTTAGTGACAAATTTGGAAAGCAGAGAGAGCATAACCACTGAGGTTCTGGTTAGCAGAGCCTCAGTGAGACAGTTAGGCATCACACAGGGAACACATACAGGGCACATACGTATGAGCACTGGGGACCTGCCTGGCAGGGTCCCAGTGACACATAGACTAAAACAACATATATACAGTGAAATATGGGGGTAACATGCCAGGCAAGATGGTACTTTCCTACAGCGAGGGCTTGGGAGCTGATGGTGTCGGCGATGTCGTCGCAGAACTGTGGTCTAGGGCCAGGGGGTCTGTAGAGCAGTGTTCCTCTGAGTGTGTTGATGGCGTTGATGTGGACTGTGAAGTGGAGGTGCTCGGCGGACTTGATGATGTCGTCGGAGTTGGTGGAGACTCTTATGGTGTTTTTGTGGACTATGACGATTCCTCCTCCTGGTTTGTTGTTGCGGTCTCTTCTGGTGATCTTGTCGTTTTCTGGTATAGCTATGGCTATGTCTGGTTCCGAGGCAGGGTTCATCCAAGTTTCGGTGAGGAATGCGATGTCGGGCGAGTGTGTGGTCAGTAAGTCCTAGAGTTCAATTGCATGTTTGTGGATGGAGCGGGTGTTCAGCAGGATGCATCTTAGGCGGTTGTCTGTTGTTTTGATATGGTGCTCGGGGGTTAGGTTGCAGGTGAAGTTGCAGGCTTTGCAGGAGAAGGGTCCTCTGGTGCGCGTTGGTGTGGACTGGAAGCAGATAGAGGATCGTCCTGGGTTTAGGGTGTGGAGTTAGTCGGCGGTGTAATGGTGATGCGGGGGACGTGTTGGCCAGGGGATCTGGCGCTGGGCTCGGTCTTGGCTCGGATCGGACGGCCGCAGACGGGCTTGCCTTTGGCACGCCAGCTGAGCGTTCGCAATGCGGCTGGCATAAGAGGGGAGGTGGAAGGGAGTGGCAGCTGGGAGGAGGGGTGAAAGGACCAATAGCAGGGCAGGGGGGGGAGGGGCAGCCGGGTTCCAGGCGGGAACCACAGGGGAGGCAAGAACTCGAGGAGGGAGGTGGGAGGGGCCGCAGGGACGCAGCGGCTACGGGCAGGGATCCAAAAATACACAGGGAAACCAAAAACAGGAACAAGCACAAGAAAAGGCAGCTGGCAACAGTGAGGGAGCGAGGAAGCGACCTACCTGCTCAAAGCAGGGTCAGAGGTTGCTGTTCTCACCGCGCTGCAGCTGGCATAAGAGGGGAGGTGGGAGGGAGTGGCAGCTGGGAGGAGGGGGTGAAAGGACCAATAGCAGGACGGGGGCGGGGCAGCCGGGTTCCAAGCAGGAACCACAGGGGAGGCAAGAACTCGAGGATGGAGGGGGCGGGGCCGCAGGAACACAGCGGCTACGGGCAGGGATCAAAAAAATACACGGGGAAACCAAAAACAGGAACAAGCACAAGAAAAGGCAGCTGGCAGCAGCGAGGGAGCGAGGAAGCGACCTACCTGCTCAAAGCAGGGTCAGAGGTCGCTGTCCTCACTGCGCTGCGGCTGGCATAAGAGGGGAGGAAGGAGGGAGTGGCAGGTGGGAGGGAGTGGCAGCTGGGAGGAGGGGGTGAAAGGACCAATAGCAGGGCGGGGCGGGGCAGCTGGGTTCCAGGTGGGAACCATGGGGGAGGCATGAACTCGAGGAGGGAGGGGGGCGGGGCCGCAGGGACGCAGCGGCTACGGGCTGGGATCCAGAAAATACACGGGGAAACCAAAAACAGGAACAAGCACAAGAAAAGGCAGCTGGCAGCAGCGAGGGAGCAAGGAAGCGACCTACCTGCTCAAAGCAGGGTCAGAGGTCGCTCACACGGCACAGCAAGAAAGCAGTTCTTCCAGAGCAGCTGTCCAGTAGAGTGGCAGTCCTTGTAGCAGCACAGCATTCCTTCTTTCTGTCAGATTTTCATAAGTGTACTGAGTAGGTAGGGTTAGAAGTGCAGTGGTGGTGCCTTTCAAAGAAGGGCCTTGAAGTGCACAGAGGCGCTCCCTTCTTGCCCGGGTAGCATTTAATGTACAGGTCCATGGCACATGTAGTGTATTTTACTAGGGACCTATAAGTAAATTAGGTATGTACCAATCAAACCATGGTTTAGGGCGAGAGCACAAGCATGTTAGCACAGGTTAGCAGTGCTAAAGTGCAGAGTCCTAAGGCCAACAAATTTAGCAAAAAGTGGAGGGTAAAAGGCAAAAAGTTTCAGAGTGACCCTGCTGAGAGGGCCATTTGAACACCAGTTTTAGTCACAACAACATTTTATCTTCCAGTGCTCCCCCCAGAACTGTGCTGCCAGGGTGCATCTCCACAGCATATGTGTCAGTATTGTTTTTTGTTTTTTTTATAAATGTTTTTATTTGAGTTTTAACAGAAACATAGCATAGCCAGTTAGACATTATATAGCAATCTCTTTGCAATGCATCAAAACTAAAAAAATGTGTCAAACATCCCCAGCCCTCCCTCTCCACCCAAACCCCAACACAACACCCATCAGCACGTTGACCAGTCCCTAAGTTCATGTCTCTCATCCCACTCATCATTTCCTGCGGTCTCTCCTGTTGCCATATGTCAAGGAGTGTCTCCCTCCTCTATCCAGGAGCCTATATACAACGGTCAGCTATATCTCCAAGGAGTAATACTTCATCCATGCTCCCAAATCTTTTGAAACTTCCACGGTCATCCTCTATTTGTGTAAGTCACTTTTTCCCCCATCATGAATCCGTCCATCCCTCTCCTCCGCACCTCCACCAATGGGCACATCTTTGAGCCCCAAAGGCGGGCTATATCCCTTTTGGCTACCATCAGCCCCAGTACACACAGCATAAGTTTTCTCCGGGGCAAGTCAATATCATTAGGTATTCACAGTAGAATTATTTTGGGATCTAAAGGAATCTGTACCGACAGCACTCCCTTCATCTCTTCCATCACCTTACTCCAAAACTCCTTAATCTTGGGACATTCCCACACCACGTGAAGGAAGGATCCAACATTACCACAACCTCTGATACAGTTCGGGTGTCTACCCCTTCCCATCAAGTGTAGTCGCTGTGCATCATAATATACCCTGTATAGAATTTTAAACTGAATCAGCCTGAGTTGTAACCTAATCGCCACCTTTCTGGGGAACATCAGTGCCGCCTCCCAGTCTATGTCTTCCATCGGCACCAGCTCTGCCTCCCATTTATAGCGCAGGTGTACCAGTGTGTTTGGCATATTGTTGTTAATACTCTTATATATTAGGGATGTCACCTTAGCATCTATCCCATCCATTAATAGTCTTCCCTCCAGAGGAGCGCACTCTGGTATTCCCTTTCCTGGGAGACCCTCAACTCTCAATGCATGTCTCAGGCGTGTGAAATAATAATGCTGTGTGTTGCTCAGCGCATATTCAGTTTGAATGGATGCAAAGGACATAATGTCCCCATCCTCCATCACGTCCCCAACTTTTGAAATGCCAATCCGGTCCCAACATTCGAAACCTTCCAATTTCTTAATTTCCCGCAACCAGCCCCCTCCCAGAGTAGGGTTTCTTTAGTGGGACGCCTATGCCACCCCATTGTCTAATTAGCTCTTGTCCAAGCCTTCAGGGCCGCCTGTGTGGCTTGCAGCAGATGTCTAATCCCACTTCCCTCAAATAGGAACTGTCTGCACGACCTCCTAAACAATTGAAGCCGCTCTAGGTGGAAAGTGGGATGTTCCTCTGATGCGAATATCCAGTCGTTAACATTGGTCAGGTGAGCCGCCCAGTAATACGTCTCTATATTCGGCAGAGACAATCCCCAGCATATTGATTGTGTTGTAGCATCTTAAGAGCTATGCTAGGATGTTTCCCCTCCCAGAGGAAGAGCTGCAGATCGCTATCTATGACCCTGAACAGGCTTGAGGGGATCTGATAGTATGTGTTTGGTAAGGGAATAATTTTAATCATTGCAACTTGTCCCATCAATGTAAGAGGCAGTGTTTTCCTTCTGTCCAAGTCCGTCCTGCACTCCTTCATCACCCTCCCCAGGTTATGAGCATGGCATCTGTCAGCTTCCTGTGTCACGTAAATGCCAAGATAGGTGAAGCCCTCACCTGTACACTGCAGCCGTATCGGCAATGGGGGCAGCAAAGCATCTCCTCGCGGTGCATAGAGAATTGTTTTATCCCAGTTAATACAATATCCTGAGTGCCTCCCATATTCCTCAAGCAGGAGAAAGTGCGACGGGAGGGGGAACTCTGGGTGAGTTATGTAGAGAAGGACATCGTCTGCGTATAAGGGAATAGTTCCTCTTCCTATTCCTCCTCTCTTAGTCTAAAACCATAGAGGCTCGGGCAGGTGCGGATCTTACACGCTTGGGATTCCAGGGTGAGAGCAAACAGTAGGGGGGACAGCAGACATCCCTGTCACGTGCCCCATGCAATGGGGAATTCAGAGGAGAGGACTCCGTTTACCCTCACCGCCGCCACCGGGCCGCAGTAAAGCAGGCGCACCCATACTCTATATTTTGGACCGAAACCAAATCGTGTTAGTGTAGCTTCCAGGAAGGGCCAGTGCACCGCATCAAAAGCCTTCTCGGCATCTAGGGCTAGAACCAGGTGAGGTTCAAGCCAACCCATGATGGTGGCCAGCCACACATGCGCTCGCCTCAGGTTATGTCTTGTGGAGCAGCCAGGCATAAAGCCAGCCGGGTCCATGTGAACTAATGGTGCGATAATACCTATCATGCGAGTTGCCAACACTGTGGCCAAAACTTTCACTTCCGCGTTTAGCAGAGATATCGGTCTGTATGACGCACACCGCCATTTGGGTCTCCCCTCTTTATATATCACTGCTATCTCAGCCCTGCTTAAGTCCTGGGGGAGGACTCCCTGCTCACGAGCCTCCAAAAACATATTTAGGAGATGGGGAGCTAATACATCACGGAATCTCTTATAGATCTCTGCCGGAAACCCATTTGGGCCTGGGACTTTGCCCAATCTAAGCCTCGTCAGTGCTGGTGTGATCTCATCTAATGTAATGTCTCCCTCTATTCCTTCCCATCCCTCTACATCCAAGACAGGAACATCTATACTGTCCAAATATTCAGTGATGCGGTCGGCATTTTCTATGGTCTTGCCCTGTTGAAGTCTCTATAATAACAAGGAAAGGCCTCTGCGATATCTTTGTTGGCGGACACCCTGGTCCTGTCTTGTGACTCCATCTCTTGTATCCATCTAGCCTCCCTTTCCTTCCTCCCGAGCCAGGCCAATAATTTCCCTGCTTTGTCCCCAGTCTCGTATAGCCTGTATTGGACTGCCTGCAGACAATGCCTAGCCTCTTTCTCTGCTGTCGCTCGATATTCAGCTTTCGCCAACTCTAGTTGGCGAAGGAGCATGGAGGTAGGCTTCTGCACTACCGCTCCCTCTAATTCCAGGAGCTTGCCTTCCATATTACTTAGCTGTTCATTGGCTCTTCGCCTTTTCTGAGCTACTAGATTTTGTGCACTTTCTCGTAGTACTGTCTTGTAAGCCTCCCACAACACCAGAGCCGACTGACCCCAGGTTTTCCTTAAAACATAGGTCAGTATCCACCCTAAGGCCCTCATTACGAGCCTGGCGGTCTGTGACCGCCAGGCTCGCGGTTCGCGGGAGCACCGCCGACAGCCCGGCGGTGCCCCGCAGGGCATTCTGACCGCAGCGCTTTGGCCGCGGTCAGTGCAGGAAAACCGGCGGTCTCCCGCCGGTTTTCCGCTGCCCGTTGGAATCCTCCAAGGCGGCGCAGCTTGCTGCGCCGCCGAGGGGATTCCGACCCCCCCTACCGCCATCCAGTTCCCGGCGGTCCGCCCGCCGGGAACTGGATGGCGGTAGGGGGGGTCGCGGGGCCCCCGTAAGAGGGCCCCTAAATGTATTTCACTGTCTGCTGTGCAGACAGTGAAATACGCGACGGGTGCAACTGCACCCGCCGCACAGCTTCCACTCCGCCGGCTCGATTCCGAGCCGGCTTCATCGTGGAAGCCTCTTTCCCGCTGGGCTGGTGGGCGGCCTGGAGGCGGCCGCCCGCCAGCCCAGCGGGAATGTCAAAATTACCGCCGCGGTCTTTCGACCGCGGAACGGTAACCTGACGGCGGGACTTTGGCGGGCGGCCTCCGCCGCCCGCCAAGGTCAGAATGAGGGCCTAAGTCCCTTCACCACCTTACAGTCCTGTAGATCCCAAGCACTCATCCTCCAACCCATGCACCCCTCCAGTCTTCCACCCAGACGCACCATCAAAGGGGATTGATCCGACCGCCCCTTGCAAGGTATTCAGCTTGGTGCATTTTGCCTACCTCTCCCGCTGGGGCAAAAATATAGTCTAAATGAGAGAAAACCCTATGAGCCCCAGAGAAATACGAGTACTTTCTGTCCGTTGGATGCGTCCGTCTCCACAGGTCCGACAACCCCAGTGCTGCAATGAAATCACACAGCGGGGTAGCAGGGCTCACGGAGACCCACCCCTATCTATCTACACCTGTTTCCATCACATCATTAAAATCTCCTCCCAGTATGTGAAGTGGAGAAGAGGACCCCAGCATGATCCTCGCTAACTGCTCTAGGAGGGGGGCCTGGAGTCTCCGTAGGGCATACACACGCATCAGCAGGACCTCTCTCCGTCCCCAGAACCCCTCCACACCTACATATCTACCATCAGGGTTCTCCCATCAGCGGATGACACGAAAGGGAGGGGATCGGTGGATCAGGATCGCTACTCCCCTGGAGCCAGGCGTGTATCCCGCATGTGCCAGTACTACATACGGGCCCCTGCTCAAAAAAGCACACCTCGTACCCCTGAGATGAGTCTCTTGGAGGAGTACTATATCTGATTTATGCCTTTTAATATATTGGGACACAAGTCCGCACTTAACCTTGTCCCCCAGGCCATTCACATTCCAGGAGAGGATAGTAAAGCCCTGTTCATTTTCGGAGGGCATCGCCCTAGCTTCTCTCGTGGGGGCCATCTGTAACATCTAATCATTGTAGCTAAGCTCTGCGGCCACTCGGACCTCCAGGAGTTTGAAAGAGGGGCTAGAGGAACAACCTCTCCAGTCATACAATGCTCAACTATTTGTGCCTGTGGGTTAAATGTGTAACATGATAGCAAAAGTGAAACTAACCTTCTTATAACAGAACCACATCCCACCCACCTCCACAGCTCCCTTTGGCCCCTGTGAGTGTACATCTCCACACCCCTACCCCACAAGAGTCAAGAGGTGTGTAGCCCCCCCTCACCCTACCCTCCCAACAATACAAACTTGAAGAACGTGTTTAAAGGGGGGAATGTTCCACCGAAACAGATGGAAATCCAACTGTTTAGTGTTCAGACGAGCAAGTCTTGTTTCTCTTGTATGCAACCCCTTATCAGCACAACCTTCTTAGTCTTAAGAGAACCGTTGTCCTTCGGGGGGAGGGGCGAAACTGTAGCGTCTCTTCATGCTCCTCCGGCCTCCATTCATGGAGCTACCCCTTCGGGCCTCTGGGCCTCCGGGACCTCTTGCTCCGCCTCCATATTGTCAATAGCCTCTAATAGCGGTGAGGGGACTACCCCCCCGGGTCTGATCGACCCTCAGGCGTTAGCAAGTCTGCAGCTGTATCTCCACCATGCTCCCGAGTGCTTGCGCTATGATTCCCCTCCGAGTTAGTAGAGTCCGCTCCCCTTGCTGCCCGCTGGGGAAGGCTCCACGGCGTGTCTCTGCCAGTTCTCTGTCTCTGCCTTCCTCTGCGCATCGGGAGGGACCAATCCTTGGGTCTCGCACCCACTCTCTCCCGGGGTCCCTTCTCAGTCTCTCCACTCTCTTTCCTAGAGAGTTGGGGACGATCCTCAATCCATCCCCAGGCCTCTTCCAGTGACTGAAAATAGAAAGTCTTCCCCTGAAACAGGACCTTTAGTTTGGTGGGAAAGAGGAGCATGTACTGGAGCTTAAGACCACGAAGCCTGGCTTTAACTAAGTCAAAGGTACATTGTTGTTTCTGTACTTCTCTAAGGTAGTCAGGGAAGACCAGGATCTTAGAGTTGTCATGCCGGACCTCCCCCATTCTACGTACTTCCATTAGGATCATATCTTGGTCCTGATAGTTCAGAAAATGGGCTATCAGAGGCCTAGGGTGTGCCCCAGGTAGGGGCCTCCCTCCCAACGCCCTGTGGGCACGATAATCACAAAGCAGGCAGGAAACTTTTCAGGCGGGAGGACTCTCCTGAGCCACTGCTTCAAAAAACGATTCATATCAGTCCCTTCAAGCCCCTCTGCAAAGCCCACAAAGCAGAGATTATTGCATCGTACTTGGTTTTCAGCATCCTCCAGCCGCCACATTACATCCTTGTTAAGGACTTTGATCCCTGACACCTCTTTCCTCAGGTCCCTAACTGTGTCCTCCATTTTGGATATGCGTGACTTCGTGGACGTGACTCGCTCTGCCACTTTATGGAGGTCTTGTCGGAGCAGAGAGACCTCTGAATGTACCTCGCCCATTCGCTCCTCTAGAGCCCCCTTGGACCCCTGAATCACAGAGAGAAGCACATTATTGTCCGGTGCCACCAAAGGATACGTCACCAGCATCAGGGGGGTCACCACCTTGGCGTAATGATCCATTTTGCCCTGTCAAGGTTGTTTAGGCTCCTTGTCTCGTGCCATTGGGAGACCTCCACAACAAGCCCCCCTGGCTCACCAACCTCCCCCTGCCCCGGAGCAAGTCAAGCGCTCACCTGCACGGTCTCTCCACCAAGCCTCCCCTCTTTTTGTTCCCGGAGGGGAGCCGGTGCTCTCTTAGTTATCTCTGCACCTTCGACCAGCCCCGGGCGGCGAATAGTCTCTGAATCCCACCGCTTTCCCGCCACTCTGCACATTACTAGCCGGTCGCCATCCAACAGGCTTGCAGACTTCTCCTGCCTCCTGGCCACTCTCTGTCTCTTACGGGTATCGGAGCAGCAGTGCCCCATCACCCGCCCCCGGCCTCTTGGAGCACCAAAAATCCAAGGTAGAAGTATGGGGGGTCACGCCGTACCACCTAGGCCCCCCAGAGCATATTTTCAAGGGCCAGTCAGTCTCCCTGTAACCAGCGCCTCCGGGGGCCCCGGGAATAGATCTCTCGATCCATGGGCCCTCGCCCTGGCCTCTCTTCCATCCAGGGCGTACTGCCCTCTCTGCTCCTCCGCTGCCCCACCTCTGGCACCCGAGATCCGATCTCAGTGACGGCAGCGCACAGGAGCCACGTCTCACTGCCCCGGCCCTCCGCTTCAACAGCGAACCTCCAGCCAGCCCCAGGTACCAGGCGTTCCAGGGGTGCTCCGGCCAGGAGTCGCGCAAAACAGGCCCAATCTCAGCCGTCCTTCTCCTCTGATGCGCCTCGCCCTTACCGCCTCTCTCGCAGCGGGGAAGCCTCCCAGTCTGGGCCCGCCGCACCTCCCTGGCGACCGCAGAGGAGCGCCCTAGTCGCCTCACACTCCACCGGCCGGGGACCCCACAAAGAAGGGGTGGGGGCCCCTCTCTATCAATTCGGTATGTCTCGGAGGGGGAAATAGTGAACAAAGGATATTTTGGCAGAGGCCGCTACAGAGCTCTTCAAGGAGTGTCCGTCCTCGGCGCCATCTTGGCTCCGCCCCCATGTGTCAATATTGTTAACCCAGCTGTCCTCTGTGTGTAAGACCTTGTGATAACTATGCTTGTGAGCCTGATTCAGGGGCATTCTACCCTCTGAATGTTATCTTTAGTTGAGTGTCTTTGTAGGGAATGCATCTGTTTCCCATATGTGCCCTCATCTATATCCTTCCCCTTCATCCCCTCTTAAGGTATACTTCAGTTCTCTGGTCAGGACTCCTGAAAGTTCCACAGCATCAAATGCTTCGTCACTCTCAGGGTTTTGAGCAGTGTTGAGATTAAGACACTTGACAGCCTGAGGAAAGGATCAAGGATGCGGAAAGTAAAGCACAGCGGAATAACCTCTGCATGGTCAGGATCCCTGTGGAGGCTAATAGGAACATTGCTTAGCACTTGAGGTCAGAATCCCGTCCATCATACAGAGCTTTGTTTAGGGGCATAGGTTAGTGCTCGAAAATGGAAGAGCACATTTATTTGGTAGAGATTTCCCCCATAAACACAACAAATCTAGGGGCAATAATGGGCCAATTTTCAGTTGGGTATGATGTGATTAATGAGGTAACCCTCTTGAAATTCTTAAAATGCCTACAATATTTGTACTAAAGCATAGCCTGTCCTGGCAAAATGATTCACAGTGATGTGGGATATTTGGGTTGTCATGTGAGTACTGGCTTTATATAATTCATGTTCTCCTCTTTCTTGAAATTTCCTTCTGTGTACTGCTATTACTGCAAATCCTTAATAGAAATTCTTCATACAAAAAAGGTTTCTAGGGGAAGCTGCATATCTGACATGTAAGGATTAATTATTGATGAGGGAAAGCCAAACAGGCACTACCTATTACAGAGTGATGGTGCACGTCAGCATAAACTAATGATTATGGAGTGATGGTGCAATCTATACATAATTTGTCACACACATACACTCCCCACACCTTTCCCCACATAAATACATTCGACAAAAAGTGTCTCAAAATGTATGATTTTACATGGATGTTGCAAAGCGTAAAATTTAGCAAACTTTGCGAAGTTGCAAAGATTCCCAAAATTATGTGAAATTATTGCAATTCAAAAAACACTTTGCAGCTTCATGCAGCCCTATTTGAAACAATATAAGTGGTAGCACAATGGAAGAGCAATACCTTTATTTTGCATCAGAGATTAAATACATTGAGTACGTAAAGTAGTTCTGCTGTGGTACTCTTTTATGTATTCTCACAGTCCCTTAAACATTGAGGGCCTACCTAATAATAATTTTACAACTATGGAGGCTCCACACTCAGGGCAGAGACTCAACACATAAAAAGACAGGCTTGTCCTATTTTATATGTGTGGTGTTCTACGCCTCAAGTGCAGAGTCTCTGCAGTCGTAAAATTACTATTAGTACAATTAAACTCGTAGGTTGTCACCAAGACAGTAAACGTATACAAAAGTGGACGCTACCTACGTGAATCAGGTACTAAAAAAGGAAATAGACATACAAAAGTAGACGTTTCATGCTAATTCACAAAACGATGCTAACAGTCCGTAAAAGAGTTGTACTTCTGCTTCCCGTACTCAAAAATGCTTTTGTGACTCTGCCCTTTAGTTGGTCTTCCTTGCAATAACCCAGATTGCTTTGTGTTTAACTAACAAAGCTAATTTTGTAAGGACTAATTGTCTTTAGTGCATTCATTATCTGCTGTTTCCAGTTACTTTGATTAGAGTTTATTTGTGGTAAACATTTCTTTTTGCACAAGCAAACATAGCTCGTGAATACACATTTATGACTATTAAAAGATAGATTACAGGGTCGTTGTAAAGCTTTTTTCTGAAAAGTATATCCATTACGTGGCAAACAAATTTCTGTGTATTTCAAGATTGAATATTGTTTCAATTATATTTTACCAATTGTAAGTGTCAGTACCTCGTGGCTGAAGATTGAGTCTAAGGGGCCTATTCACGAAGGTAAAGATCAGTTGTAAATATATGTTTACAAATAAAATGATCTTACTAACTCCTGCCAAGAACTCACAAGTAGATTCCTGGCACATGTAAGCTCATTTATATGTGTGGTGATCTTTACGAAGGGGACGAAGTTCTCCACACCCATAAATCCGACTCAAGGAATGAGAAAATGGGCATTTCAAGGTGTGGGTAGTGGAAGTTTGTGAACACCCAAAACACGTGCACTTGTGTTGGCATTCATAAACTCCTCTCTTTCCCCTTTCCACCATTTCATTTTTACTGAGGCTGAGGGTTGCTGTAATCCATTTCCAGTGTATGAAGGGTAATGGATCACCTCCAAATTCTGTGGAATTCAACATAATGAAAATATTTTAACCGTGGAAAAATGCAAAAAAAAACTGCGCATTAGCACTTAGGTCCTTATTTCCTTTGTACAAGGTTCTCTGATATGGAGAGCTCTGCACAGCAAGAACAAGATCCCCTGTGGAATGTCAAATATCCTCCTCAATAGTATGCCAGGAAACCTGCACCTGGCACAGCTTTCCACTTGTACTCCTGAGAATTTCTGTAAATTCTGGAATGTAAGAAAAGTATATGCAGGTAAAATATATGTAGGCGGAGACACAGGTGTTTGTCTGCACTTTTACTACTTTCAATGTCAATAGAACTGTTAGAATTCTACTTAAGATGCAGTTTTGGACAAAGGCAACTGGGTGTGACAGAAGCTTGATACAGAAAGGAGCTCAAGGATCAGGGTGTAAAATGTTTTTACCCTTACACCAGTGCATAGAGTATAATTCTTACCAAAACTATCAATTTCAGGATGTTTAAGCATATGCCTTAACACTGTGGAGAATTACGACTGCAACAGTATACCCAGGTGTACTCTTAATTAATTAAGCTTTGGAGTATGAACATGGAAAAATAGTATTTGCGTGTATTGCTGCAGTACAACAGTCTTATGTAACTCTACAACTGAGGCCTTTAGGTATGTTAACAGACTAACGAAAATGTCAAATTATCAGAGGGGGGCTAGACTTCCCCAGGTATCAGCACTATGTGATTTTGCCAGGTGACACGCAACTGGCATCATGACACTAGGGTGACATTCTCATGAAGAGCAACAGGTGGGATATCAAATGCAGCGCTCCCCATTTTTTTGTTATCTCCAGCTTCGGCATGCCGTCACCCCCTATTTGCCCGTAGATGCAGAACCCCCAGCTGCCTTACCCCTAGAAGATATAATTTTGCATACTGACTTTAAAACACACAAATTGTCAGTCTTATATCAAACACTTTAATGCCAATAACCAGACCTTATGGTGCCAGTGCAGGAGGTGTGGACACAGGATCTAAACTGAGGATGATGACTGGATGGAGGCAGTGGTGGCTGCTCAATTCAGTCTCATCCAACTCAAAATAATGCACCACACGTACCTCAAGAGGGAACGGCTATTTAAAATGAGGTTGGTGGGTTCGGGGAGTTGCCTGCGATGTAGTGCTACTAATGAAAATTTAGTGCACACTTTCTGGAGTTGTCTAGTCCTGTCACATTTCTGAGGGGGTGCGAAGGACTCTGGGGGCAGTGCTGGGCTCCAGGGTCCCCAGGTAACTGAAACTGGTCTTACTACATATTGCAACTGATGTAGAGGGTAACAGATATCAGAAGGTGCTGCTTTGGATGGAACTGCTTAAAACATGTCCAGGTCTGCCATTGCAGCATGAATGCAATGATGAACTGCCATGTTGACTTGCCATTTAAACCCCCTTGCCAAGCCTTAACTCTTCCCCTTAATTACATATAAGGCACCCCAAGATAGGCCCTAGGTAGCCCATAGGACAGGATGCTGTATAATTAAAAGGTTGGACATGTACTTTTAAGTTTTACATGTTCAAATAGTGATAAAATCCTAAATTCATTTTTCACTATTTTGAGTCCTACCCCGGCCTATCTCTCCTATAGGGTAGCATTGGGGATTCCTTATTACATTTAATAAGCTTTAATTTTCAATTGGGAGCAGGCAGTTATATCATATTCAGTGTCCATGAAATTATAATGGTAAACCCTTTTTAACTGGAAAGTTGGACTTTTCATTACAATTTTAAAAAATGCCACTTTTAGAAAGTTGGCATTTTCCTGCCCTTTTGTGTCTGTAGCCTGTTTTGATCACATGGCTGAGTGTTACTGACAGACTTTGAGAATTTCTCCTAGACAGTCACATAATAGAGGAATTAGATGTGCCTAAATAGACCACCTGCTGGCAGGATGGAGGGGAGTCAAGAACAACCCCAATTACAACTGAATAGCCTGTTCTCTGCCTTAACACAAACAGTGCCTAATGACCCTGCATTGTCACTGGGGCCAGTTTGGAGCCAGGGAAGGGGAGGCAGGAAATGTAATGTCCTTCAATGCCACTGTCTAGAAGTGTCTTCCACCTTCTAGAACCAGGGCACCAGGGTATAACAGTAGGATCTTAGGCACCAACTCTTCAGCACACTTCCGAACCTGTGGATACTCTGCCAGAAAGAAGGACTTCTATGCTGCTGGAAGGACTGCCACTCTGCTGGACTGCTGCTCTACAAGACATCTGAACTGCCTGTATTGTTGCCATGTTTTTCCTGTTGCTCTGCTACCTTCTGTCTGGAGAAAAGGACTGGATCTTCAACTGTCCCAGGACCTCCACAGTGACTCACTAGGGCTAGTTTGCTGGCCTCCTGTGCAGAGCCACAGGGACACAAAAGGGTTCCTCCATCTTGAAACTGCACCTGAGCCCAGCCTGAGTTATTCTTGACCCTTCGATTGGTGCCCCTCTACTTCTGGATCCTTGGAAGTGGAGCTAAAGATGCCCATATAGCCAAAATCCTAAAGTTGGTACTTGAATTTGTTTTGGGATAAAGACTGCTCTGAGAATCAGGAGGAGACTGGGGCCAACCTGCTCGCCTATCCATCTGAGGTGCATCGCCGGTCGGATTGACTTTGCAGCTGCTCCCGCTGCATTCTTCTCTGCAGCAGCAAATCTGTTTAATCGGTTCTTCACCAAAGGGTTATTTGACCTCATTGAACTGTCTTTGTCTACAACCCTCTACCTCGACCTGCTGGGGGTTTTCGACTTCCACTTCATAGACTGAGGGCCTCATTACAAGGTTGGCGGTGTCATACCACCGCAACTGTGGTGATCCGATCCACATTACAACCCTGGTGGCCAAACCCACCAAGGGACCGCTGTCTCTTCTGGGAAGGTGGTTCCCGACGGGTAGACAGGGCCCGGAGTTGTACTCAGCCACAGAGGCGCTGAACTCAGCGCCGCCATGATGATTACAACTCAGCTTTCCACCAGCCTGTCTGTGGCAGGCGTACTGCCATGGAAAGGCTGTCAGAAAGCCAGTGCCGGGGGAAACAGAGGGGGTCCCCACACAGCCCATTCCCATGACATGGGCAGTGCAGGGGTCCCTCTGTCCAGCACCATTGGAATGCACACTGTCTGTTTGCAGGCAGTGCGTATTCTGATGGTGCCGGTGTGCTACGGTATTAGCCAAGGGAACACCTCTTATTACAATATTCCTGCCAGTCAGCCCAGCGGGAACATTATAATACAGTCAGGGGGGACGCCACCACCATGGCGGTGGCGTCCTCCCGGTGAGTTTGGCAGTCCCGCATTGGGACTGCCAAACTCATAATAAGGTCCTAAGTCTGTACATATAAATCTTCATTCCATCTTAGATCCAAGGCTAACCAGTGATGACACTCCCTCATCAGACATCTCCTGCAGCCTCACCCTGCGGAACTTTACCATTACAGAACATTTTTCTCATGAACTTTTCTAAGTCTGAAGGTCAGTGTGACTGGGCCCAATACACTTCTTGCATCCAAACCATGCTCTATTGCATCGGCTTTAACTTTTGACTTTGACCCAGCCTTGCGCGACTAGATGTCTGCAGTTGGCACTCTGATCTTTAGGTGCTAGTTTTTACTAAAAACGTAAAAAATTAATAACTTCAGTTTTACTGATTGGGTTTTTGTCGTTTTGGTGTCCAATAATTTATTAAAATTGGCTCTGTTTTTCTAAGTTGGTTTGAAATGTTTTCTTGAGTTGTGTTTTCACTATATTACTGTTTATGTGCTGCATACATACTTCACACAGTGCCTTTAAGTTAAGCTTGACTGCTTTTTGTGCCAAGCTACCCAGGGTTAAGTACTGGTTAATTTAGTGACTTTTTGTGGTTCACCCTGTAAGGGATTGTGATTGTTTCTTGACCAGGGTTTTCTAACAATAAAGATATAACTGTGTGCTTTTTCCCCATGTGCATTACTATTTTCTAACCAATTTGTTGATACCTCTCTGGGAACTCACACGTCTTCTCAACATTTTGTGTATGAACTGTATTTATAGATGACAGCTCCCTGTGCTTAGTTTATATGTTTATGACAGTATGAAATTACATTTAGTCACACTTAGGCCTCTAAAAGTATTTTCAAATTGAGCCTAAAGTGTAAAGGGAAAACAAATCACACATTTAGGTACATTTGTTGAAGACTACTAGGTGAAATTCCATACCATATGTTTTTTATACATTCAAAAATTGGAGAACATCCATGGATAAGTACTTGTAGAGGTAACACAACTTAACACACAGGAAATATTATTTCTTCATCTCCATAAATAATAAAGCTATGTTTCAATTGAATACACGTAATTAGGAGTAAATGTACATGTTATCATGTTCTGGTCCAAATTAGTTCCTTGCGAAACCACAGAAATTCACCAGTTATGGTATATGACGCATGCAAAGCACACCATAACTAATGGCACCCGTCAAACACAAAATTCCCATTTGCAAATGGCACTGGAAATAAGTTGCAAGTTATTGTGTACACTGTGTATCTGGTATATCATGTACTATAATTCACAAATTTCACTGGTTTTGCCCTTTTTGAGTCAGAACCACACAATGATAACCCAGTCTTTGCTGTAGTTTTATTTATGAAAAAAAATATATATATATATATATATATATATATATTTTTTTTTTTGGGAGAGTTAGAGAGAGACACGTAACTATAACCACTTTATTTCCAGTCCATGTATACCACCCAAGTGCGTTCCTCACTAAGCTAACTTGTGATCTTGGATTCAATCAGTCTTTTCTGTATCCTAAATACAGAGGGCATAAAACAAACTGCACAATAGTTCTTTCTGATCAGAACAAAATATACATTCATCAGATGAATGGTGCTGATGCCTCCATTTAACACTGAGATCAGCAACCATCCCTAATGTAAAGCTCATGTAGAGCTAGAAGTAGGACATGAATAGATCCTCTTAAAATGTTGTTCTGTCCCTAGTCTATGTGTTCCACATATAAAGGTAAGGAGTAATTTATCATGCTTAATCTAGTGGCCGTACGTAGAATTTTTAGCAATTAAGTAGATATAGGAAAAACTACAGATTGTAATATCCAGCATTGTGATTTTTTTCAAACAAAAGTCTTATTACTTTACTACACAGTGACATGTTAGTTTGGTACCATGTATAGATTGTTGTTTTCATGACTGTGTATGTGTTTAATAATTTTTCTGGATAAACATATTGCTTCTCTCTCTCACTTTCAAATATATATGTGTGTCTCTTTTAATACAGGCCCAAGATTTACCAAGCACAGTTTATGAGGTTATTCAGCATGTTCCAGAGCAGCAATCAAGTAGTAATCAGGAGTAAGTATTTGCAAATAGTTTTGTTCACTACATATTTTAATATTTAACAAAGAACTAAATACTGTTTTCTATATTTTAACAAACATGTTTATGCCACTCAGTTTTCTTCAATAGCAATGTAAAAAATGTTTTTTTGCTGCACACGGCAAACAAATTTAACTGAGAACAGAATATGCATGTCTTTTGCTTTTTTAAATGCCTGCATGTTTAAACTTTATGGAATGTAAATTATGCAACTACACCCAAGTAATTTAGAGTGGAGTGCGGCAGGAAAAAGCTCTGCCCCCAGCCACCCTGGCAAAATGGCCCATCCGGCCCACACTTAGTCCCCGTTGTGTCATTGTCTGGGAGGAATACACAAATCGAACAGCAGAGCCATTCACAGTTATGTGATCCATGATACTGGTGTGAAGCACAAATGGTTAGGACAAGAAAATGACAACTTTCTGAAAGGAGAATTTTCAGAATTGTGACTTAAAAAACACAACTTTAAAAATAAGGAGGATTTTAAATTAAATTAATTTGAGTGTAAACACCATGGGCCTGGTTCACAAAGGTAAACGTACACTTTTGTGTGAGCTTACGTTTTTTTTTTTTTGGTATTCACAAACTGCTAAAGATTGGAAACATGTGGAGTTCTCCGTCACGACTGTCGATTCACAGCAGTCGTAAACGCACTTTTATCTCATAGTTTGTGAATACAAAAATAAGTAAACATACACAAAAGTGTAAGTTGACCTTTGTGAATTAGGCTCCATATTTCTATCTGTTCCCAATCTGAACTTATCACTTCTTGAATGTAATAAGGTAACACGCTGTTAGTCAATGAGAGAGATAGGCCTTACCACATTGAAAAACTACTTTAAGAGTTTTTCACAGGCATTTAACATACAGGCACATAACAATCTGTTACCGGTTGTACAAAACATCACTTGTTATTAGGCATTGGATTTACTGGGAGATATGACATCAGACTGTCTTGACTTGGCATCAGTCCTACGCCTGGAAAGTAGCATAATCAATGATGCTTTCATTATTAAGCCCTTTTAAATTTTTATGTTTGTTTGCTTTCTGTGTGTGATACGATACACTACAAACAGCCTTAGTAGTATTAAGGACTATATATTGTTAAATATTCAAAAATGTTCATTATGAAATACAGAGAGAGAGTACACCTTTGGTCAGTCCCATTTTCTTTCTTGCATGTTCATGGTTTACCATTGTTTGAGTGGGATGTCTGTCAAGGACATGGCATTTCATTGATGGTTCCATTGTCTCACTTCTGTCCCCTTTAGGTTGTGGTGAAGGGGTATCAGGTAATTCCTTTTGTTAGACTGCAGATGAGACAACTTGTGTAGGTTATAATAGCAACTAATTTTATGTATTTACGTTGCTGGCACATCAACATTTTAAGTACTGGTTTGTGGGGGAGGAGCTAGCCGGTGCTCTTCTGAGGTGCTCTGGTGCAGCTTCCATTGAGAGACTGGAATCGGATGGCTTTGCCATGAGACAGAAAGAGCAAAGATCACCTGCCCTGGATGAAAGGGAGGGACATGGGATGAACCAATGACTGTTATTTTTGTCCCACAACCATCAAGGAGTGGCTCCCTCACTTTTTGCCACTGGAACTGAACCCAACATGGCACCACTGCTTCCAGTGAGGCATCAGGTGTGGACTGCCTATGATCGCAGCTACCACCCAGAGGCTTTGTTGCAGGATTTTATGCTGAAGGGTACACCATAGGGGGTAAGGCTTGGAGGGCTTGGAAGAGCTGCCTCCCATTGTTGAAAACTGCTTGAATAAAATGTATTTGAAGAATTTCTTCTGAACTCATTTCAGCAACACTGCATGATCCTTGAATGATTGAATCTGGTAATAGAGGATCCTTGTCACCATGCAGCCTAAGGAAAGAAATGCCACATGCACCAGAGAGAAAAAATACTTCTGTGCCACACGCTATGTAACAATATCTGGGGTTGACTGGGTGGACATAGACTCAGAGTCCTCTAGTCTGAACCCAGGTGAAATGGTAATCCACAAACATTTGAGAGAAATGAGAGCTTTAAGTGGAAGTATTGATCGTTGATTGAAGTGGTGCTGGAAGACGCAAGAGGAGAGTGGACCACAACAAAGCTAAACTTGATGGGTTGAAAGGAGCCTGACAAAAGTGGAAAATACTGCAAATAGGCGGGTGAAAACAATGGAGAACTTTGATCATATAACAAAAAAAAAAAAAATCTGGTATTTCTGCTACAAGCTGTCTGGAAAGGGAAGTGGAGACACTACATAAATCCATGCAGGCATTGCGGGTAATTGTTTTGGGGTTTTCTTGCTTGAAGTATAACTAAGGAATAAAGCACATTTTGATGCACTTTTTGAGTTAAAAAGTGACGAGTGTGATGATGTAGAATCACTGGAGGGTTGTACAGTGATTTGTCTACTTACAAAGAGGTCCAGAAGGGGAGCACTTCTGATATTAAGGCTGTTTTGTTCGACCTGGGGACTTCAGAACAGAGGGAGGAGGCGATAAGCAAGGCCTCCAAAAATTGATGGCTTTCCATGAGGGGAGAAAAGTTTAGATTGTCCTGGACCTGAGCAGGACCGCAACCACAGACCGATACTAAGAGTAGAATGTTCTAATGTATAAAAGGAAAAACATGAAGACAAAGATTGGAATGTTGGAGCTTCAGGCTTATACTAGCCATTAGAGGCCCAGAACTACTACACTGTCTTCAATGGGGCTCTCAACATTCTAGTGTTCTATTTCTCCATTTGTTAACAACATTCCTATGTTCTAATACCACTTAACCTATTTATGATGCAACTTTGCAGAATTCTTTAGTGTGATGCACTGAATTCCAACATTTATATGGCATGTCTGCAATCTTATCTAATATCCTTTTATCTTTTTTCTACAGAGGACTTGGGCCCACATATTACCCTATTTTTATTGTTTCAACATACGGTTGATTTGGTATGTTTTGCCACCTGCAACCAGCACAAGAATGCATTGTTTAGATGCTGCTCTGTGTCTTCATGTTCACTTTCAAGTCAAACTTCTGGGAACACATAAAGGCATACCTGGAACATACAGCCTTGCACATAAAGTCAATATGACTGCACTAGTATTAGTGTCAGGTGCATAGAGACAGTGAGGACCCAGGTCCGGGCCAATCTCCAGCATCTTTCTGATAACATGCAGTCTTTCATTATCAGTACAAATGTCCATCCATTGCTTCCATGCATATCTCTTGTGCTGGATCGCTTTAGATGGAAGGTAGAACAAAATATTCTGCTCTGCTATATTTGCTGTGAATGTCTTTTTCGCCACTTACAAACATCATCTTCTGTCTGATTTTCATAACACCATAACACTCTTCTGTGCTATTTAAAGCTTACCTCTGCTAATGCAGTCCCTTCAGTGAAGGGGTCCTGCAACCACTTTCCATCACTCCTGTAGCCCTAGGTGTTGCCTCATTACTGGATTTTCATTGTAAAACATTTGGAGGCACCACACTCACACTGCTGGCCATCTAGTACAAAACACTTCCTGTAACAAAAGATAGACCTGTTTTTTAGGTCGAGCCTAGGCAGTCTCTCCACATGGTGTAAGCTACATCTGTGGGCTTTCACCATGACCATCACTTTCTTTCCTTCCCTGGCCTGCCTTCCAAAATTCTTTTGGTTTGTCCCACCTTGAGGCTGTTTTGTTCCCACCATGGAGACAGACCCTGTTACATGGATTATTGCAGTATCAGCCATTTACCTTAGTGTCGGAGCACTACTTTTGTTCTTTTGCCTCTCCGTGTCATGCTTATGGCAGTATCTTGTGTCTTCCTCTGGCATCTCAACACAGGAGTGGCTTGCAGCGTGTTTGGAAGACAGGGCGGCATGTGGCGGGAACGGTAGGGGGAGAGAACAAAATAAAATTTAATAATATAAAAACCACTTACCTTGCTGCCACCACTGTGCCACTCCTCTTGCCTACACTTCAGCCCCAGGCAAAGGCTCCCATCCTGCCCTGATGCCAGTCTGAATCCCGCTGCATGACAGCAGCATTACGATTGGTTGGAGCACCAAGCCAGGGCACTCCTAGGCAGACTGGGAACCTGTGCCTGCTCTCTCCAAACCGGCAACACAGTGCCGGTTTGGAGAGAGCCTAGATTGCATGTGTGTTTGGCCAGCCTGAGACGGCCAGCCAAACACACATGCACACAGCACTCCCCCTCAGTCACTGTCATCCCTCCCCCTTTTACATGAAAATAATGATAAACATAGGGACATATTTATAAGTCCCTAGCGCCACTTTACACCACATTACTTTCATGTATTTTGACGCTAATGTAGTCCAACAAGCCCAAAATCCTCACGCTATATTTACAAAATGGCGCAATGCACGCATTGCACTACTTTGTAACCCTTTGCTCTACATTATACCTGCGCCAGGCATAATGTATGCCAAGGGGGCGTTCCCTCGATAGGAGGGCGGGCTGAAAAAATGGCATAAGGAAATCTAACAGATTTTCTTGGGTCATTTTTCACAGCACTTTTATCACCTGCTCAGAGCAGGCATTAAAAGGTGGCTTCCATTATTTAGAATGGGCCCGTATGTACTCTGCAGGAGTAGGGCCAATATTTTGGCTATACTCCTGTGAAGTACATCAATAGCGTCAATAAAAATAATGCTATTGCTCCCTCCCCTGCACCATGGTGCACTGTATCTTAGATACGGCGTACACATGGTGTTGGTAGGGGTGCAAAGATTTCCCTAAATATGCCCCATAGTTTATTATTGTTCTCTTGTAAAAGTTTTGCAGACGCTGCTGCTGGCGGGGGTGGGGGAGTGGGAACGCTCCTCTGCCTTAGCGGATGAGCCGCATCTGTCTCAACGTTTCTTTGCGACAAAGGCTGCAAGCTGGAGGGGGATTCTTTTTTTATTTATTTATATAGCGCGATGATTCATTAACCAATCCAGCACGGCACTTTAGACCGATTGATCTATACCAGCACAACACTCTCTCATGTAATTTGCACTCCTTGCAGCAGGTCACCCTCATTTACAATCTTCTCATATACTAAATTCCACAACTTTTAAGTAAGCACAATAAACACATAACTCTTGTCTGCACCACTAAAGAACAAAAAGTAGTTAATTCGTACAAGAAACAATCCAACTTCCTCACACACACACACAAATGAAGTCTCCACCAGCGAGAAATCATCCTGACTAACTGATATAGTTCCACCTTTGTGCAATAGGTTCCACTAACACCAATCACTATTAGTACCATCGCATCAATCTGTTATAGCCCTATCTCAATAGTGCAGTTGATGGTACCTCACAAATTAACACCACAAAACCTCAGCAGACAAGTATTACAACAATTTCTTATTTATCTATTTTATCTTCTCCTATCTTAACCAGGCATCTTGGACTATTCCTAGTCCAATAACAACCTCAACTGCTCAACATCAAACACATAAACACATCTAAACCAAAAACTTTAAAAGAACACAAGACACATAACTCCAACACAATATTGTAAACTCAACATAGACAAATATGACTCACAACCCTATTCATACTTACTCTCCCAATACTACAACCACCTTTAGAACTGCAAGCTCCTTCAGTCTTCAAGTTCAGGCTTTGGACTAAAGGGACATGGGCACTTCTAAACTACGGCAACTATTTAATTTCTAGGTCCTTTGCCCTGTGACATTAACAGTCACTCTGCTACCACTTGACGACATGGGGATTTTTATATCTCAGCTGTAGGAAAATGGTTCCCTGTTGCAGTTATCCCCCACTTTTTGCCTGATATTGATGCTGACTTGACTAAGAGGTGTGCTGGGACCCTGCTAACCAGGCCCCAGCACCAGTGTTCTTTCACTAAAAATGTACCATTGTTTCCACAATTGGCACACCCCTGGCACACAGATAAGCCCCTTGTAAAAGGTACCAGTGGTACCAAGGGCCCTGTGTCCAGGGAAGGTCCCTAAGGGCTGCAGCATGTGTTGTGCCACCCTAAGGGACCCCTCACCTATCACATGCACACTGCCATTGCAGATTTTGTGTGTTGGTGGGAGAAAAAGGCAAAGTCTACATGGCATCGCCCTCAGGATGCCATGCACACAAAATACTGCCTATGACATAGGTAAGTCACCACTCTAGCAGGCCTTACAGCCCTAAGGCACGGTGCACTATACCACAGGTAGGGGCATGGCTGCATGAGCAATATGCCCCTACAGTGTCTAAGTCTATTCTTAGACATTGGAAGTACAGTTGTGGCCATATTAAGTATATGGTCTGGGAGTTTGTCAAAATGAACTCCACACCTCATTAATGGCTACACTGACTACTGGGAAGTTTGGTATCAAACGTCTCAGAATAATAAACCCACACTGGTGCCAGTGCTGGATTTATTTAAAAAATGCACACAGAGGGCTTCTTAGAAGATGCCCCCTGTATTTTACCCAATCCTTCAGTGCAGGACTGACTAGTCTGTGCCAGCCTGCCACTGAGATGCGTTTCTGACCCCCTGGTGTGAGAGCCTTTGTGCTTTCCGAGGCCAGAAACAAAGTCTGCGCTTGGTGGAGGTGCTTAACACCTCCCCCTGCAGGAACTGTAACACCTAGCAGTGAGCCTCAAAGGCTCAGGCTTCGTGTTACAATGCCCCAGGGCACTCCAGCTAGTGGAGATGCCTGCCCCCTGGACACAGCCCCCACTTTTGACGGCAAGTCAAGAGGAGATAATGAGAAAAACAAGGAGAAAAACAAGGAGGAGTCATGTACCAGTCAGGACAGCCCCTAAGGTGCCCTGAGCTGAGGTGACCCCTGCCTTTAGAAATCCTCCATCTTGGTTTGGGAGGATTCCCCCAATAGGAATAGGGATGTGCCCCCCTCCCCTCAAGGAGGAGGCACAAGGATGGTATAGCCATCCTTGAGGACATATAGCCATTGGCTACTGACCCCCAGACCTAAACACACCCCTAAATTCAGTATTTAGGGGCGGCCCTGATACCAAGAAATCAAATTCCTGCAACCTGAAGAAAAAAGGACTGCTGACCTGAAAGCCTCTCAGAGACGACGGAGACGACAACTCACTTGGCCCCAGGCCTACCGGCCTGTCTCCAGACTCAAAGAACCTGCACAGCGACGCATCCAGCGGGACCAGCGACCTCTGAGGACTCAGAGGACTGCCCTGCACCTAAAGGACCAAGAACCTCCCGAGAACAGCGGCACTGTTCAAAAACAACTTTGCAACTTTGAAACAACTTTAAAGAGATTCTCACTTCCCGCCAGAAGCGTGAGTCTTCACACTCTGCACCCGACACCCCTGGCTCGAGTCCAGGACAACCAACACCGCAGGAAGGACTCCCAGGTGACTCCAACGATGTGGACACCCTGAGTCGACCTCCCTGCACCCCCACGGTGATGCCTGCATAGAGGATCCAGAGGCTCCACCTGACCGCGACTGCCTGGTAACAAAGGAACCCGATGCCTGGACTAAGCACTGCACCCGCAGCCCCCAGAACCGAGAGGAACCACCTACTGGTGCAGGAGTCACCAGCAAGCGGCCCTCATCCTAGCCTAGTCAGTGGCTGGCCCGAGCAGCCCCCCTTTGCCCTGCCTGCATCGCATAAGTGGCCCCCAGGTCCCTCCATTCCTTTCTATAGCAAACCTGATGCCTACTTTGCACACTGCACTCAGCCGCCCCTGTGCCGCTGAGGGTGTGTTTTGTGTGCTTGAGTGTGTCCCCCCCAGTGCTCTAAAAAACCCTCCTGGTCTGCTCCCCGAGAACGCAGGTATTTACCTGCTAGTAGATTGGAACTGGAGCACCCCTGTTCTTCAAAGGAGCCTATGTGTTTTGGGCCCTCCTTTTACCTCTGCACCTGACCGGCCCAGTGTTGCTGGTGCTGTGGCTTTGGGGTTGCCTTGAACCCCCATCGGTGGGATACCTATGCCCAGGAGACTGACTGTGCAAGGACTTTACTTACCGCGCCCCAGGAACTGTTGATTTTTGCACTGTGTCCACTTTTAAAATACTTATTGCCATTTTAACCAAAACCCTGTGTACTACTGTTTTAAATCAAACTTGCCGGTATTAAGTACCTTGCATTTTATGTGCTTACCTCAAATCTTGAATCTTGTGGTTCTAAAATAAATTAAGAAAATATATTTTTCTATACAAAAACCTATCGGCCTGGAGTTAAGTCTTTGTGTGTGTGTTCCTCATTTATCGCCTGTGTGTGTACAACAAATGCTTAACACTACCCTCAGATAAGCCTCCTGCTCGACCACACAACAACAAAATAGAGCATTAGCATTATCTAATGTTGCCACTATCAACCTCTAAGGAGAACCCTTGGACTCTGTGCACACTATCTCTCACTTTGAAATAGTATATACAGAGCCAACTTCCTACATCAGCCTTTAGGTGTAATCAGTAAATAAACCCACCAATGGTTGTATGGGCCTTTGTTTGTTGAAAAGGAAAATTTAAAAGAAACAGTCATTTACATCAAATACCCTGAAAAGTGAAGTTCATTTAGGGGCTCCACAATAATTAATGAAGAGAGTTGACTTGAATTAAAGGGTTTTATTAGCAAATTTAGTAAGCTTAAATTGCTTTATTCAGTAGATACATTATTATTAATCCCAATAATACATTAGTCTGTATTTCAAAACAAGGTAGATACCAAATTAGTAACTATTACAAATAAAATAGAAATATTACAGCAAGTGTGTTCTATAAAGGAATTTCCCTAATCTAAATTAAGCATATGAATGGCAATTTTTGTTTTATTTAAGCCAAAGTAAAGGTGTCAGTTCAAAAACCCAATAAAGAGTTCTGATGAGATGATAACATGCATAAAGATGAAGCATTTGCACTAAACAACAACATTTTAAGATATAAATTATTCTCAGCTATAAGTCTGCAAACATATTTTGAAAAGGAAAACTACTCCAAAGGGAACCTCTTCTGTAGAGAGGTAATCTATTCAGATCTCAGTAAAATAGCCTAAAATGCTCTTGAATGCTAAAAGCCAGAGTGTCAGACTACTCCAGGAACACATGCTAATATAAGTTTGCTAAAACATAAGTTGTTGAAACAAACGCATTCTCTGTTCTTGTCAACAGATTTAAACAAGCCCCTGGGAGAAGGTAAACTTACTTGTTTCTCACATCTTCACAATAGACCACAGAACCAAGTCCTTGAAAAGATACTTTGTCCACATCTTGAGGTTCAGACATTTCTTCCTGTGAGTCATACTTCCTGCCATCTCATCTCCTACCACTGAGAATCTCGGGAGGAGGTGAGATCAGTTGTCTGATACACAACAAATGCCTATTCACTAACAGGGGATCTGGAAAGTTACAGAATCTGCACTGAAAGAGAAAACCATCTCATAAAAAACAACAGTTCAGTGTGAAAATCAGGCCTTTCAATGTTAATGTATAAATAACTGTCAGTATGACATCAGTAGTCAGTACACTATTATTTCTTTTTGTATGATTGTGATACCTAGGTATAGTTACTTATTACAAACTTTGCATTGATAATATATATGTTATTGTTCATAAATATTTGCATTTTCTATTTAAATGTGTTTTTGTTTACAAAATGAGGACTTTCACTAGATCAGAAACATAGGGTACCCAACAAGTGATACGGATCTTTTGGGACCTGTAGGGGGTCATGCAAACAAACTAATGTCAGTTGAAAAGGTAGGAGGCGAGCCATTTGTATGTCATTTGAGATTCCAGGATGGGATGATCCATTATGCCAAAGGCAGCTCACAGGTTGAGTAGTATGAGGAGACGGGGTCATCTCCATATGGGGTCAGGAGGGCATCGCCTGCTATTTCTAAGGTAGCGGTCTCCATGTTGCAGTGTGATCCGGGGCCAGACCAGTTGTGACATCACAGCAGAGATGCTTATCACTAATGAGATCTTGGAGTTGAACTGAGAATGCCTTTTCAATGATCTTGCTGATGAATGATAGGTGAGTGATGAGTCATTAGTTGGCAAGGTCATCAGAGTCTAATGTATGTTTCTTTAGGAGTAGGAGTCTCTGGCCTGTCTTGGGAACTTTTGCAAAGATGTTGTGATTTCGCTTTAATGAAGGATGAGGGTAAGACATCATCTTCATAAGAAGTGGACTCCAGGGAGTTGAGTATGTTCCAGAGATGTGGAGAGATGGAGCTTAGAAGGCTGTAATTCTATAGGAAAAAATTGGTGTAAACTTTAAAGCAGGATTGGGGTTGTTAATAGGCTATTGGATCGTCAGTATTTTTCAATGAAGAAGAGGTTGATGGCATTGCACTCTTCTGTGGGGGGAGGAATATGTGATCTGGTTCGGTTTGATGTAGTGGTTGATTGTCTTGTAAAGCATTGTGTTTCTGTTGGTGGTTTTATTGACGTTATTGGTACAGTACTTTGCTTTGTCTGATGTGAAGACCTGTCTGTGTGTTGTGTGGAGGGACTTTAGTATCATGAGATCATCAGAAGTACTGTTTTAATTCCATTTTGCTTCCTGTCTGCAATGGATTGTTTATTGTCAGAAAGGTCTTTAGAATAACAGGGTACTGAATACTTTGGCGTTCACCTGCATGTTTTAAGTGTGACATGTATGTTCACATAGTTTTCCAAATAAGTGTATAAGTTGTTTAAAATGGTGTTGGTATCTGATGCGGAGTGTATGGGGTGAGAGATGAAGTTGAGCATTAGGTTGTCTATTGAAAAGTCTTTGAAAGATCTGAAGGTTGAGTCTTCTGTTTTGTGTTTTGTTCTTTGTTTGTTGGTAGGACCCTGAGCAGGGAGATATGGATGGCAAAGTGGTCAGTACGGTCAAGGCATATGGATTGTTTACAAAAGACTGTTGGTAATGTTGAGAAGACAAGGTTGAGGATGTGTTCTTTGGAGTGAGTTGATTGTGTAACTTCCTATGCCACATTCAGTGGGCCAATGAGGTTGAAGAGAGTGGCTTGTGTTTTTTTAGGGCAAGCGTAAGCGTACAGCCTCTTGATTACTTTTATCATACTTCTGTAGGCTTACAGCCATTACATTTGTTTGTTTCTTTTAAAAATCCTTGCTTCCTAGTGGTCAGTCATGCCTCTTTGTCCCTCCTTCTTCTCTTTGGGAGCAGGGACTAACTACTATATAATTACGCTTTTGGGGGGACTTTTTTCTGGTTTCCTTCTTGCTCTCAGCTAACGTAACCATTTTGTTCTTGCTTACATTTCACATGCTTTACTTAATCTAGCATTCTCTATGAGTGTTTGTGTTTTTCAGATTGTTGCTACTTGTTTTTTTTTTCAGCCAGCATACTACTCGTCTCCCCTCCCTCATAACCTGAATGCACAGTGTAAACTTTTTCACAAAACGGGCACTGCGGTTCGTTTTTCAGCATGGCACCCAAAAGACAATGGAGATGTGTTGAATTCAAGATTGCATGGTGCAGTACCTTATGTGGCCAAAAGCGGTCCCAAGGGACACTTAGGGTCAGCCTGTGTTCCTGTATTGTTTCCCTGCTTTGTGCACATTAGAACGGTAACTATTGCAGGTTTTTTTCAGCCAGCATATTATAATTGTAAAAGCGTTAACGTAACCATGTTCTTCATGCTTACATTTCACATGCTTTACTTAATCTTTTTTTTTTAGTCCATGCTATCCAAAGCGTTCCCACTATAATTAAGACTCTCTGTCAACAGATGTGTCAAATTGGGCATAGTGCCAAAGCTGCTCCCTTTGTAACTGGGGAACAAGGTTCAAGTATTGGTGTCAGTTCACCATGCTGTGATTCTGGGCAATTCACTTAATCTCCAGAGGGTCCCCAAAAAATTAATCTGCACTTGTGTAATATAACTGGTGCTCCTGTAAAGTGCTTCGATGCCTGCTGGTTGAGTTTGCGCTATATAAAACTGCAAAATAGCTGCAGTGATTTTGGAGAAGATTTTAAGCCATAAGTCGTCCAGCACCAAGAATTCACATAGATGCCAAGCTTGAAGTCGGTTTAAAATGTATACCCTGTCAAACTTTGTGGCACGGAAAGGTGCTTTCTGTCGGGTATTGAGCGGTGCCTGTCGGATTTCACCAGGAATTTTTCCACCCAGACAAAAATGCGTCCACACTCCCTCCCTCTCTCTACTTGGAAAGACTTCAAAAATGTTGGTCATTTCACAAAGTAATGTGCTTTATCCCACTTACTGCACCTATAAAATTGCATTCCTCTCTCTTCCCACTGCCCCTTAAGCCCCTCTCCTGCACACTGCTTACCATATAATAGTATGTTTCAGCCACTGAAAGCGTGAGGTGAAAAAGTGTGTTCACAAGGATTTTCGCTTGTCACCTTTATTAAAAGCTGTTCCTCCAGTTCCAACTTTTTCGTATTAACAGCAGCAAATATATGTCAGGATGTTGCTACTTTTTTTTCAGGCAGCATATTACTCTTGTAGGAAAATGGCAACTTTATAGCATAGTTACCCCCAGTTTTTGCCTGATGTCAGTGTGTTTAGACTGTAGTTCACTGGGATCCTGCTAACCAGGACCCCAGTGACTGTTTAAATTTGGTTGCTGGTAACCTTTTTTGCACCCCTAATTGGCATACTGGTGCCCCCATGTAAGTCTGTAGTATATGGTACTTAGGTACCCATGGCATTGGTACAACAGGGATTCCCCCATGGGCTACACCATGTATTGTGCCCCCCATGGAAGCCCATGCAAAGTGTGTCTGCAGGCCTGCCATTGCAGCCTGCGTTAAATGGTGCATACATCCTTTTACCACCAAACCTGGTCACTGCACCTAGACATTATAAGTCACCCCTCCGGGTGGCCCTTAAGCCCAAGGGCATGGTCCATGTCTCTAAATGTGAGGGTACCTCTGCATGAGCAGGGTTCCCTACAGACCCCAGGCCAATTCCTGGACTTTGTAAGAGTGGGAAGCCATCTTAAGGTATGTAGTGGGCACTGTTCAACACAAGTGGTCCAACTACATAATGGTTTCTCTGTACCTAGGTATGTTTAGTATCAAACATGTTGGAATCATGCAACTACACCTATTCCAGTTCTAGTTGCATGATACCATGTACTCTAAAGGTTCCTTAGAAGATCTCCCAATTCTGCCTGTGCAGCCTTACATGGTCTAGCTGCCAGCCCACGCTGCTGATCCCAGACACCGTTCTGCCCTCCTGCTGGTGAGCCAGACTCAGGCTGGAGGGGCAGAACAAAGGATTTCCTGCAAGGGAGAGGTGTGACCACCTCCCCCTTAGTATTAGGTGTCTAAGGGTTGGGATGGTGTGGCCTCTGAGTGCCACCAGACTGCTTTGAAGGGCACATTTGGTGCCTACTTGCATAATCTGGTTTGCACCAGTTCAGGAAATCCCGGTTCCTCTTCTGGCATGAAACTACACAAAGGACAGGGGAATGACCCCCCCGTCCAGCTCCTCCACTAGGGAGGAGCAGAGAGCTCTGCCAGGTGGCCACTTGATTCTGCCATCTTGAAAATAAGATGTGCGGAGGCCCCTGGCAGCATCTGACTGGTTAGGCCAGGAAGATGACGTCCCTGACCCATTTGATAGGCGGGTCACTTCAGAGAGTGACCAACCCCCTTTTATGGTTACTTAAGGGCTCCTCCGTAGGCGGGTCCTCAGATTCGTCAAGCAAGACTCTCCAAGGAACTTTCTGCAAGACATATTCTGCTCCTGGTCCCTGGAATCGCTGCTGGTCTGTTTTGGAACCGAAACACTTCTGCTTCTGGTGGGAAGGCTTCGATTGCAACATTGTTCCTCTGGATCCTGCAAGAATTCTGCAACATCCAAGGCTGTGCATCCTCCAGGGCCGCAAGAACTATGTCTGCACTAGGAAGCATGAAGTAATCTCCCTTGGAGTGAAGGAGTCACTCCTCTACATCCGCAGGCACATCAAGACAATGTTGACCGGCTGGTGGGGTCTGCTGTCCACAGACACCAGAAGATTCTGCTTCACAGGTGGTGAGTCTGTGGTCTCCTCTGAGTCCTGCTTGCCTTCTAACCAACTTTGGAGACTGTGGACCCCTGCTCTTGCCACTGCACTGGAACCCCTGTGCTCCTCGACTGTTGCACTTGCCAAGGCTTGTTGACTCTTCCTCCAGGAGATCTCCAGCCACTGAGAAGCCTCAGCCTCCAGCACTCTGCAACTCAAAGACAAATCCCTGTCCTGCAACTCTTGCAATGTGGGACTTCTGTTTTGTTGTGCTGGTAAGGCCTCCTTGTGACTCCCTGTGTATATTGCCTTGGGTCGCTCATGGGGGCACCATCAACTTCCACTGGTCTTCCTATGTGCTGAGGGTCAGTCCTGGACCTAGCAGGTCCCCAAAACTTTGCAAATCCGTTTGCAACTCCTGCCTGCATTTGCCAGTGCTTGTTGGTGAACTGGCTGGTCACTGACCCTCCTGCAATCCGATGACCATCAAGGGACAGCTCATAGGCAACTCCTGGGATCTCTGGCAGCTCCTGGACCGAGCAGCTTGACTTCTTCTCCCCCAATTTGCAGGAAGTTCATCTTCAGGAGGGCGGGCATTGCCACCTGCACCACCTGGGCACCTCCAAGGGTGTTGGACTCTGTCCCCTTCTTTTGCAGGTCCGCCATGTCTGGCATCTGTCCCTGGGTTCCACTGGCCTGGTCCACGGGTCATGACAGCAGCTGGACAATCCGAGGCATCCATTGACTTCAGAGAGAGTCCCTTCTTCCCTCTGCATCTGGGTCCCCTGGTGTAGGTACTCTGCCTTCTGGGTATCCTGGGGTGGAGGTCCTCTCCAACCTTCCTCTTGTCTGCTGGTTTCTTCGGGTCTACTGGGAAGGGTCCTGAATCCCCCAAACTCCAACCACAACTCTCTCTGTTAGCCTATGGGACAACTGGGTGGGTAACTATCTTGCACCTGATTGCTGGGGACACGTACAGTACTTACCTCTGGTGTTTCTATCGAGCCTCAGCCCCTAGCTAACTAAAACACTTATCCTGGATGGGTTCACTATTTCACATTCCCCTTTTTTAGTATATGGTTTGTCCCTCCCATAGGGCCGTGTATTTTTGTGCTATTTCTGATGGTTATTTTGTGTATATATTGTGTGTAAATATCTTCAAGGGGAGATATACAATGCTAGTCTAGCGGTAGTGCTGTATTAAAGTATCTTTTATTTTTGCAACACTTGTGTGGTTCTTTCTTGTGAGTGAGTTACTGTATGACTACTGTGGTATTGCAAGTGCTTTACAATCCTCCTGGATAAGCTTCAGCTGCTTGTCACAGCTACCCCTAGAGAGCTTTTGCTATCTGAACACCTATTCACTATCACTAAGGGTTGCCTGGACTCACTATAGGGTGTCACACCATAGGTGTACACCATAAACTGAGCCAGCCTCCTACAACTTGTCTCCCCTCCCTCACAACCTGAATGCATACAGTAAATCTTTTCACAGAACGGGCGCTGGGCTTAATTTTTCAGCACGGAGCCTGAAAGACATTGGGGATGTATTGAATTCAAGGTTGCAGTACCTTAGGTGGCCAAAAGAGGTCCCAAGAAACACCTAGGGACAGCCTGTGGTTCTGCACCCTTTCTCTGCTTCATGCACATCAGAATGGTAAATGATGCAGGATTTTTCAGCCAGCTTTAATTAACGCTTTCCGTCAACAGATGTCTCAAATGTGGCGTAGCTTCAAAGCTGCTCCTTTGTAACTGCAGAACAAGGTTCTAGTAACGGCATCGGTTCAGCATCCCATGATTCAGGGCAATTCACTTAATCTCCCTGTGCACCCCAAAAAATGAATCTGCAGTTGTGTAATATAACTGGTGCGCCTGTAAAGCGCTTTGATGCCTGCTGGTCGAGTTTGCACTATATAAAACTGCAAAATAAAAACAGTGATTTTGGAGAAGATTTTAAGCCACAAGTCTTCCAGCACCAAGAATTCACATAGATGCCAAGCTTGAAGTTGCTTTAAGATGTATACCCTGTCATCCTTTGTGACATGGAAAGGTGCTTTCAGTCGTGTATGGTCGGATTTCACCAGGAATTTTAACACATAGGCAAAAACACGTCCCTCTCTGTTTGGAAAGACTTAAAAAATGATGGTCATTTCACAAAATAATGTGCTTTATCCCACTTACTACACCTACAAGTCTGCATTCCTCTCTCTTCCCCTGCCCCTTATGCCCCCTGCTTACCATGTAATAGTATGTTTCAGCCACTTAAAGCGTGGGATGAAAAAGTGTGTTTACACAGATTAGCGCTTGTCACATTGATTAAAAGCCGCCCCTCCAGTTCCAACTTAATGTCAGCCATCATAACTCAATTTTGCCCCATGTAAAGCTCCACGTCTGTTGTAAACTCTTTAGCGAACTATTTTCAGGAGAAGAAGCATCTTCATAAGATATACTCTCCCAGGTACTGACAACTGCAGCCCAATCCACTTCTCTACTTGTACAACCACATTTATCCCACTTTTGCCCTAGTTGTGCCCTGTGGCATCTTAAGGATTTTGGGGGCCCTGGGCAAAATGTATTTTGGGGGCTCCTGTTCGTAACAGATTTGAATTTATGATCCAGTTCCAGCTCTTTCTCACCCTCTTTGGCCAGGCCACCGACAATGCACAGGCACAGCTGTCCAATTTCTTAATGTGTTTACATCTAATATTCAGGGATAGCGATGTGTGTTTTCAATACTTGTAACACAGCAGCAGCTCACTAATATTACTGCAAATATTCTCCATGACACCTTCACATTTCTCATAAGTGAGGTTCTGTTTTGGTCTTAAAGAACTTTTTTTGTGGATGATGCATGAAAGAAACACATTTCTCTGAAAATGATAGTAACAGTCATCACACATATTAAAATAAATTACAAGAAAACAGTACTAAAAACAATCTAAGAGATGTTCAAGGTCAGCAGGGCACAACTCTCTGCAGTAAATAGAAGTGTTTTAGTTATATGTAGGGCCCCTGGAATTATTTGGCAGAGAGGATCAACTAATGCAGCAGGGTTGACCAATTTATGTGGCAAGAAAAGTCCAGTTATGCATATACGCCAATAGCTTTAACTCAAACAAATGCGAGACCTATTGCATTGCAAATGCTTGTTTAACTTCTGTTGTCTCAGAGACTGAAGTCACCTGGTAGGGTGTTGTGGGCATGATGGATGTATGAGGTTGTGAGGAGATGTGCGAAACCATTATCTCTTCTCTGTTTCAGAAAGCCAAGCATAGATGTGCTTGTAGTGGCAGATAACTCGGCATGGCTATCAGATTAAACCAGGTGGCTCCAACCTTTTCAGGAATAAGAGCACTATATATTTGATGAAAAGCATCCCAAGCTACTTGTATTATTACAGGTGTAATATGACCGCAGCAGACAAGATTACATTAGTGGTCACAATTTGCAAGGTTACCAGCAGTGATCACCTCAGTGCACCAGGCACGATTGCCAAAAGTAATAGAAAAAATGCTTTGTCAATTTGGAATGTCTCTACATGGTAATATATAACAGACATAGTTGCAATGCTCATGGGACCAAGTTAATAATATCAGTAATAAATCTTCCCAGACATGCATTATTTATCACTCATATAGCTTCTACACATCTGCTTATGAGTTGTGAAAATGCACACAACTGTGTCCTGAGTACAGACTTTTCAGTGTTGTTATATCTACATTAATTCAACTATGCAAGAGCTTCTAATTTAGTAGGTTGAGCTGCACACAGGAGAGCTACATACAAATTGCTGTTTTGCACCCTAAGATAACTCGCGCCCTTGCCATGCACAGTTTTCTTATCAATAATGTTATTGCAAACGTCGCAGTGATAACAAAGATGGCATATAAGATTTCATCAATGACATAATATATGGAGTGATTAGCTCTGCATGGCGAAGGCGCAAGTTATAGTTACCTTAGGGCATGAGTTATAGTTACTTGAAAGAACTCTAACTATAACTGCTGAGTTTCTATGGTTTTGTACGAGTAAATTCAGAACCTAACTATAACGCCCCTGAAACCTTTGTATTTTTCCAGGGAATTTCTTTGTTATTTTTCAATGTAAAGTAATTCTAATTGGCCACAAGTCCCCAGGCCTTGCAACCAAGCCCTTATAACCACCAGACCCTGCACCACGCATGCACCACGGGTGCAGCGCAGGTTGGTCACAGGGCCTGTCTCTGTCAGTGGAAGTGTGAGTGGAAGTGAGAGTGGGTGCGTGAGTGTCTGAGTGGGTCTAATAGAGGGTGTGTGAGTCTGAGTGGGTCTGAATGGGTGCATGCGTGTCTAAGTGGGTGTGTGAGTAGGCACCTGAGCCTCTGAGTGCATGTATGAGTGACTGAATTAGTGTATGAATGAGCCTTTGGTTTTTCTTTTAATTTTTTCCATAATCACAAACATCTTGCAAATAATTTGAGAAATTCTCAGAAATTTGTGAATATCACATGGAGTGCCACAAATTATATTAAACTTTTATTTTGCCCCTAAAACACACCTATATCCCCACCCCTGGGATCAGGGTACCTTCACCAATTAGTCAATCAGTCAGGAATTGTGAAGCGCAGCTAATCACCCATAGGGTCTCAAGGTACTATATGAGGGCATGCTGCTCAGTCGAACAGCCAGGTCTTGAGGTCCTTCCTGAACTGCTTCAGTGATGCGGTCTACCTGAGCTTGAGAGGTAGCGAGTTCCATGTCCGGGCTGCTAGGTAGGAGAAGGATCTTTCTCGTGCTGTACTTTTCTGGATCTTAGGGATGGCTGCAAGTGCGAGCTTGGAGGAACGAAGATGTCTATTGGGTACATAGACTCTGGCCCTTAATGCCACTTTCAATTTGAATTTTCACTTCCGGGGAGCGTGTCTCATTAAATAAAATAGCAGTCGCAACTTTCTAGTCAGATTGCGGTCAGCCAGTTGCAATAGTTCTTTTTTACATGTGTATTCACGAAAATTAATGAATTTCGTAAATTATTTGCGGCCAGAGATATTAAAATGTATTTGTCATTAAATATCTCCTACACTACTGAACGAATTTACACCAAATAACAAAATTCACAATCTGCGTACCGGCAGCTAGCAATACAGCCAACAGGAGAAATGTTAAGTTTGGCCGGCCCAACACCGACGGCCAAACAGACATGCACACTTATGGTGCATGAACCACTCCTCCCTACAACCTCGCCCCGCCCTAACCTGGCTCAGCTGAAAAATAAAATGATATTAACATTTTCTTATTATCATTTTATTTTTATTTCCCCTTCTGCTGAAAGCAGTGGAGCGGCACTCCTCCGCCTTATCAGAGGACCTGGCCCTGATTTTACATTCAGTGAGCGTCACACAATCAGAAACAAACAACCATGATGGAAATGAAGACAGTTTAAATTATTAGACTCCTGGAAAATATGCATATATGTTGGTATTTGCTAATTGGACAACAGAAAAATTCAAATACCCCTCAATTACTTTAATTTTGTTTCACCGTGCTCTCTTGTCTTTGTTATTGTTATATTTTCTTGTGCAGAAATATTTCTCCAATTCAATGAAAAACAAAACAAAACACGAGTTTGGTACTGGCAGAAATGCTGCGATTCTTTTTAATTCCATTGTCAAAGAAACGAATAAACATTTCCAGCATCACGTCACAATTTTGTTCTTTTCTAGGTGTCGGTGAAGGCTAAGAATAAATCAAGAAAACCAAACTAGTAAGCCGACATTTTACTTCTAACAGGAAGAAAACTTGAACCAACCAGCTGGGAAAATGAATTATTTTACCACAAATACATGTTTTCAACGTTTGTGGAACCATTCATTACTGGGAAATGTTGATGGACAACAATATTTCTGAAGTATGAGGCACATTTCCGGACACCGTCCTTTTTTCTTCTATATTTATCATAAACTATTGTACCAAATGATCACTGGGAATATTTTGAATACCAACGCAGGGAAACAAGTTACATTATTTTATTTTTATACAGACCAAAGTGTGTCCAGTGCTGTGAATGTAACACATTTTTGGGGAGTTCACGATGAGCCTTTTACTGACCTGCTGGCAAGTATTGTAGCAATAAATGTCTATCGCTTGTCTTGGAACTTTTAACGTTTACAAGACGGTGGCACTTCATGTCATAATAGTTTGATACCAACAGCAGTGCAACAGTTTTTATGGATTTCGTTTTGAAGGCATTCACGTTTTAACTTGTATTTCATAGCCACTTTTGAAAACAGAAGAGTTTGCATGCAAAAATACTGAAAATGTACGATGTATTTAGAGTACTCACATATGCCAAAAGTGCGCAACAGTTACGAAACCGCGATTGGTGGTATTCTTGTGATGAAGCATGATGTAGCATATGATCCGATTGCATATTCAAATGATTGTCTGCACGTCACGCTGAACAGCCAGTCACAAACTGTTCTGAATCAACTGAGGTATTTGAAAGAAAATCTATGAACATGTCAAATCTGTGGGCATGCTAATAAACCCAGTAAGAAGAACCCGAGTCGTTTTTTATTTTAAAATTGGCGTGTTTTTCTTTTTATATAACTATCGCTCTGGTTTATAGAGTTTTAACACATGCTGAGAAAAAAATAAATCCGTAAAATGTCATTGATGAGTACACAGGTGAAAACAGTGCACCATATTTGTTGAAGTACAGTAGCATAAAGTAGCTTCAAAACAAGAACTAGTAACTTCAGATTATCCAGAATATTAGTCCACTACCTGGCAGGCGTTGAACCTCAGATGTCACCTCAGGCACAGAGGGGCATATTTATACTCCGTTTGCGCCGAATTTGCGTCGTTTTTTTCGACGCAAATTCGACGCAAAACTAACTCCATATTTATACTTTGGCGTTAGACGCGTCTAGCGCCAAAGTTCATGGAGTTAGCGTCATTTTTTTGCGTGAACACCTTCCTTGCGTTAATGATATGCAAGGTAGGTGTTCCCGTCTTAAAAAATGACTCCGATGCAAATGCGTCGTATTTATTCTCCCGGGCAAAAATGACGCCCGGGAGTGGGCGGGTCTAAAAAACCCGCATTAGCGCCGGATTTTAGCGCCTGGGTCAGGGCAGGCGTTAAGGGACCTGTGGGCTCAGAATGAGCCCAGAGGTGCCCTCCCCTGCCCCCAGGGACACCCCCTGCCACCCTTGCCCACCCCAGGAGGACACCCAAGGATGGAGGGACCCACCCCAGGGACATTAAGGTAAGTATTTTTTTTTATTTTTTTTGTGGCATAGGGGGGCCTGATTTGTGCCCCCCTACATGCCACTATGCCCAATGACCATGCCCAGGGGACAGAAGTCCCCTGGGCATGGCCATTGGGCAAGGGGGCATGACTCCTGTCTTTGCTAAGACAGGAGTCATTTCAATGGGGGATGGGCGTCGTAAAAAAATGGCGCAAATCGGGTTGTGGCGATTTTTTTGCCTCAGCCTGACTTGCACCATTTGTGGACGCCCATACGCCATTTTCCCCCTACGCCGGCGCTGCCTGGTGTACGTCGTTTTTTTTTAACACACACCAGACAGCGCCGGCGGCTAACGCCGGCTAACGTCATTGAATAAATACGGCGCCCGCATGGCGCTTCAGAATGGCGTTAGCCGGCGCTAATTTTTTTGGCGCAAAACTGCGTTAGCGCAGTTTTGCGTCAAAAAGTATAAATATGGCCCAGAGTGCCTACACGTATATGGTCTGTAGTCTGTCCGACTATCATAAGGGCGCAGCTTGGGATGTACCGATCTTCCATGACACTGTCATGGTTCAAAATACAACACCAGCTCTCTCATCCAGTTTATTGTACTGGGCCGGTGCGAGGGGCCTCCTTATACAGCTGATTCATATTCTGTTTTGCAAAGAAGTTTGCAGACCCCAACACATTTTTTTGTGCAACGTTTAGCTTTGGAAAATGAGGCAATATAGCCAGGGGGCAAGAGCCTGATTCACAAGCGATAATCTATCTATTGTTGAGATGTTCTTAGTATCCAAGCAAGCCGTATTTACTGGTTTCTTGGCAAGCAGTAGCCCTAGATCCTTTTCTGACCTGTGTGTTGCACAGAAGCCACCTTATAAGAGTAGAATGAAGCTGTTAATCAGTTCACAGCCATCCTCAGCAGTTATTATGTTCTGCAGTGTACCTGTATCTATTTGTCTACGGTACTGGAATCCCATCTAGATGTGGTAGCCACCCATATTTGCATTTATTTTAGGGTCACAGCAGCAGACGTACCCATAGTCTGTTAAAGTTCTGCCGGTTTTGGAACTATACGCATTTTCAGCAGGGATATCCTGCAGCCAATGAAAGCAGCAGGGTCGTCCACCTCCGTATTTAATTTTCAAACGCCTCTTAATAAAATATTCTTGCTGTTTTCTACTGATTTATGCACATTGATGTCTACATATTTAACTGTTATTGGGCCCACCAAACTGAATGCTTAGAACCCATTTCTTTTCCCATATAACCCGGCAGTCATACCTCTGTTTTACTCTAATCGGAAGAGAGGCCTGATCTCAATAACAATGTATAAATTATGTGACAAGTTGCTTACTGTCCCATCCCCAGGAAGCTAAATGTAATCTGTCTGTAAAAAGACCAATATTCAATAACATCTACCCCAAAATCAGAACCCTTTCTATACTCCCTTGATCTGTACCATGAAGTGCTTCACTTCCAAGGTGAAAACAAGAAGAGGAAGCAGACAACCCTGCTTAGTACCCATTGGTAACTTTATCGCCTGCAAGGTAGTGTTATTTGCACATACTGTATACATTAAAGATGTCAGAACAGAGCAGGTTCATCATATCTCACAGATAGTGGACAAATCCCATATACCTTAGCAGCTCTCCGGTAAACCCAAGATATTGAGTCGAAAGCCTTTTGGGCATCCAAGGTGGTCAATGGGGGTGAGTGGAATGTTTCACTCCACCCGCAGAGTTGGCAGAATTTGGCAACTCCGAATTAATCGTGCAATGCAGAGTTCCATCCAAATTCTGCCAATCATCACGTGGTGGAATTTTTGTCCTTCAAGGTTCCAGAAATGCAAGCTGGCGAGAACAAGTAAGATTTGGCATCCCCTAGCGAGATTTTCAAACGTGGGTGGTCGCGGCCTGAGGGCTGCCTCTCCAGTAGATGTGCTTCTGCTAAAGTAAATGTTCTACACATGTGGCAGCAAAATTCAACTAGATCAGCTGCGTTCTTTGCTCGCCGCATTGTGCTGCTCACACCGATTTTTCAGCACTGCTCGTGCTACCAGAGCTAAATTGTGAGCAGCACAACGTGCACACTTTCTGCCTGGTGGTGGAACTTGGTTGAGTCTCGCTGAGTTTTCATTTAACTCGGCAGAGTTCCACAGAGTGAAACTCCATGAGTTCTGCCCACCCCTGGTGGTCACCACAGCATTCTATTACCATACATAAAGACATTGCACAGCCTTTGTATATTTCACCCTAAAGGACCATCTTGGTATGACAACATTCTGCTCTTGATGACAACAATTTTCACCAAAGTTTCCTGTCAATGATTATTACTGAAAGTGGTCTGTAAGTGCTACATTTCTTCAGATTCTTTGCAATTAGGTAAGAGCAATTTTTGTTTTTCCCTTATGCTTTCTGGTAACATATGCCAATAAGTTGCTTCTGAACACTTGGAGTTGAGCACCAGCATTGGTAAGTGGGCTTTAGAAAAATGTTACTGTTTGCTTGCGTGTGGAAGATTATGGCCACCAAGATCTTTTCCAGTGTAATAGGCGTATCCAGAAGTTCCCATTGATTAATTTTGCAGCAAATTTAAGTGGCAATGTACTGGGGGCATGGCCAAACCAAAATGGCCGATCAGATGCTCCTGTAAGGAGCTCCTTACTAAAACAAGTTAATCCTGCCTCATTCTGCAAAACAGACCCTTGAGATGTGTATTCCTGGGCTCTGCAGACTGCCAAGGCGTGGGGGCGACACCATCAAACCTTGAAAATAACTGGTTTTGCTGATTCTATCTGATAATCTTGGTTGGCTGAACTGCAACCTAGGGAGAGACCATGGAGCCTGAGTCACAAGCCCTATGTGATCTTGGGTGCCTGAGCGCTGCAGCGGATTTGCAGTCCCATATCTGGTCCTTAGAGGCACTGGTGTGACTGTTTGAGAGCTGCAGCACTGGAAGTGTGCATATGTGGATCTGAGTTGGGGGCCCGCCTGCCACACTGTGGATCCCATCAGCAGAGTCAGTGGCGTACAACTCCTGAAAAGACTGACGTGTTGACGGAGGCCTAGAGACACGGGCATGGAAACATGGACTGCCCTGAGGCAAGGGGCCCACCCGTGAGAGGAAACTTGCCCTGACAATAAAAGAGCCTTACTGCAATATGTGAGGTGGACCGAGGCAGTCCGCACATCCTGGCACTGGTGACAGAGGCCCTGCCAAGGATGGCATAGCACTGCTGAAAGGAGAGAAACAGTTGGCTCAGCTCTGCCTTGGCTCTAGCAGGGCCCATATGGAAGGTGGAACAGATGGTGAATCTGGGCTTATGGAGCCAGGGAATAAGGATAAGACTGAGGGTCCCCACCGTGCTTGGCAGATAGTCTGCCAGGGTGAATATAGTTGCTAGACGATAATGCCGGTGGGGCTGGGAGGACATTTCTTGTGGGCCCTCACCCCTTCATACAAGGCAAGAGAGGTCATGGCAATAAATGTTGGAGCAGTACACAGTTGGCTTGATACATGGTTGGTGCGTATCCAAAACTCGTTGCCAAGGTGTGACGTGGAGAAATAAAGCCTGCTTGGGGACTCTGTGAGGTGTGCGATGTAGTGATGAGGTCCTGGCTGGTCAATGGGAGCAGTTCTCCATTGTGACCCATCCAGGTGCAGCGATGGGCTTGGTATTGCATAACAGAACCCTATAGGTGTGAAGATTGGAAGCCTGGACATGGCTGTGTGGGACTATACTTCTACTGACCGAGGGAATCCTTAAACAGGTTGAATCGCTGGACACACTAGTGGCTTTGAGCCAGAGGACACCTGGCTGCTACCAAGAAGCATGGGTAAGGACAGAGCACCCTTATTGCCCTAAAACAAGACTATGATGCAATAAATGACCCCTCAGGCACTGCTGCATCCGGCGAGCATGCAAATAACAGATGAACTAGAGGTAATGGTGGAGTAGCCCTCATGGGCGAATATTATAGCAACCAATATGGGTTCACACACGGTCCTGCAACTGAAGATTGATATGGTGTCAATACAGGTCACCATCCTTTAGACAGACCTGCAAAAAATTCTGTAGAGGGTCCACTTGGCAGAGGGCACTATTATGGAATTGAAAGCCGAGGTGGCTGCCTTGAAGGACCAAATAGCATGAAGGTTGACAAGAATGCATAATCTAGAAAATGGGTTGGAGGACGAGGAAAGTCGTTCCAGCCACAATAATGTGTGGTTTTTGGATTTCCACATCTAGCCGAGGGCTTAGCTACAGAATGATTTCTTGAGAAGTAGGGCTGACATGAGCTTCGACCACAGGTACTCTCTGAACTGTTTGTGTTCGAGAGAACTCATAGGGTGCTGGTCCCGGCTCCCTGGCATACTGCCTAGGACCCTCATAGGAGGTATTCTCATCCATAGGGACCACAGCTGTATCATCCATGTGGCTCAAGATACAGCACACCAACAGTTTGAGAACCATACTATCACCATTTACCTGGACCATATTTGGAGCATACCTGGAGGTTAAGCAAAAGTTTCAAACAATAAAGCAAGTACATGCTGTTGTTTCCAGCCCGACTGTGAGTGGCATCACAAGGAAAAAGCCACTTCTTTCATTCCCTACAGGATTACTGGTCTTGGCTACAGATTTGGGATAACGCTAGGCCCCATAGGACAGGCCCTTCAAGGGCTGGGCAGGGAACAGGGGCTTCTTGGCAGACTGGATTCTGGGAGCATGAGGCAGTCCAGAGACTGGCAAAAATGGGGGCACAGGACTCCCCATGTGGTGGTGCAGGAGGATGGGTATCTGAGGCCGGAGGATGGGTCCTCTTCTGGTGATGCCCTTAGAGGGTCGCCAGAGAGAGGTGGGTGGAAGCTGTACTACAAATAATGGGCAGAGAGAGAAATGCTGGTGATAAGTTAGGAGAGGAGATAGTCATGCAAACTCATAAACTTGCCAGTTATTCATGTTTACAGTGGGGATACAGATGCCAGTCTATATATATATATATCTATGCTGTTTGCCCTCGGGGTCAGACTCATAAGCTGTGAACAGGATAGCTTGGTCAATGATTAATAGAGTTGGGTGGTCGGGAAGAGCTGGGGATAGCTGAGGAAATTAAACCCAGTAGGGGATGGCAGAAACGCTGGTGGATTTGTTTTGGATGTGGAGCCACTCTGGTGGATTTGTATTGCATATAGGACTACTCTAATTAGGAATAAGCAGCGGCTGACAAAATGCTACCCGCAATCCACATACATTACTTTGGAGTACTAAAGTTCTTCTTTCTTGTTTGGGTTACAGTGGGAAATTGTGTCCCATCACCACCGTTAAAGGGCTCAGGGCATCCCAGGGCGAGCTGTGTGTTGGGAGGTGGTACTTGTGGATGGGGGCTGGAAGTTCAGTTGATCTCTATTACAGAGACAAGGGGGTTGGGGACTCCCCTATCACAGGAAGAGGGAGGGATGAGCACAGACAGACTGGGCATAGTTGGTGTTATGCATTGCTTTGACCTGATTGATAAATGGTGGCTATAAGTAGAAAGGTTATGTCCTGGAGTGTGTCAGGACTTAACACGTTTCCCAAGAGATTTAGGGTCTATGTCTTAATGAAATGGCATGAGGTGAGCAGAGCCATGCTTCAGGAAACCCACCTGCTGAAGGAGGAAGTGTCTGACCATGGTAAGAAATGGAGGGGTCATGTTTACAGTGGGGGATGCAAGAAGGGTCTTGATCTGGGTCATGCCAGGGGTCCCATTTAAAATACATAAGGATGTTTAATATCCACAGAGGAACTATGTGGTTCTATTCGTTATTCTGAATGGAATGAAGACATGCTTAGTGAACACATAAGTCCCAAATGCAGACAATGCATCTTTACCCCCCTCTATTCTGCAGGTCAGTATATAGATGCTCAATTTATTTGGGCAGGTGATCACCAGTGTGAAAGGGATTGGAAGTCAGACAAACGTCCTCCTAGACTGTGGCTGAAACATGGAGAGGAGGCAGCACCATTGAAACCCTTAATGGCATATGATCTGTTGGCTGTCTGGAGGCATTTGTACACCATGGACAAGTATACTCCTCCCATTCCCTGGTACATAATACATAGAGCAGGATATTTGTGCTGAGTAGGCGGGAAGCTGCAGAAATGTTTGAATCTGCAATACATTTAAAGGACCTCTACCCGGTACTCTTCACTATAACAATCAGACTACACAGACCCAAAATACCTATGTAGAATTTGCGGACAGAGGTTTTGACTGATGTCAACTTCCTCACTCACATCTGAGATTTTACCAGATGCTTCTTCCTGGATAACTAGGTGTTATACCTGACAGCCTTAAGGTGGTCACCCCTAACATTGTTCCTGCCTCCCTCCACTTTTTATATACTGTTTTTGCTGGTTTTAAGACTCTGCGCACTGTACCACTGCTAACCAGTGCTAAAGTGCATATGCTCTCTCCCTTTAAACATGGTAACATTGGATCATACCCAATTGAACTATTTAATTCACTTATAAGTCCCTAGTAAAGTGCACTATAAGTGCCCAGGGCCTTTAGATTAAAGGCTACTAGTGGGCCTGCAGCACTGATTGTGCCACCCACTTCAGTAGCCCCTTAACCTTGTCTCAGGCCTGCCATTGCAAGGCCTGTGTGTGCAGTTTCACTGCCAATTCGACTTGGCATTTAAAAGTACTTGCTAAGCCTTAAACTTCCCTTTTTCTACATATAAGACACCCCTAAAGGTATGCCCTAGGTAACCCATAGGGCAGGGTGCTGTGTAGGCAAAAAGGCAGGACATGTACCTATGTAGGTTACATGTCCTGGTAGTATAAAACTCCTAAATTCGTGTTTACACTGCTGTGAGGCCTGCTCCCTTCATAGGCTAACATTGGGGCTGCCCTCATACATTGTTTGAGTGGTAGCTGCTGATCTGAAAGGAGTGGGAAGGTCATAATTTGTATGGCCAGAATGGTGATATAAAATCCTGCTGACTGGTGAAGTTGGATTTAATATTACTATTTTAGAGATGCCGCTTTTAGAAAGTGAGCATTTCTCTGCACTTAAATCTTTCTGTGCCTTACAATCCATGTCTGGCTGGGTTAAGTTGACAGCTCCTTGTGCATTCACTCAGACACACCCCAAACACAGGATACTCAGCCTCACTTACATAAATCTGCATTTTGAATGGGTCTTCCTGGGCTGGGCGGGTGGAGGGCCTGCCCTCACACAAAGGACTGCCACACCCCCTACTGGGACCCTGGCAGACAGGATTGAATTGAAAGGGGGCCTGTTGCACTTCTAAGCCACTCTTTGAAGTCTCCCCCACTTCAAAGGCACATTTGGGTATATAAACAGGGCCTCTGCCCCTGCAACTCAGGCACTTCTTGAAGAAGAAACCTGTAACCAGAACCGGCATCCTGCCAAGAACTGCCTGGCTGCTCAAAGGACTCACCGGTCTGCTTTCTGTGAAGGACTGCTGCCTTGCTGTTACCCTGCTGCCTTGCTGCTCTCTGGCTGTGGTGAAGAAGTGCTCCCCAAGGGCTTGGATAGAGCTTGCCTCCTGTTCCCTGAAGTCTCAGGTCCAAAAAGACTTCGGGTCAGATGTATCAAAGGGTTTTACCCATTCTGTGTCAATGAGATAATGTGTTCATACATATGGCCCTGTCAGGAATGAGGCTGTGCGCGGTCCAGGACCCGCCCTGACCTCTGCTTCGCGTCTTCGTGGCGCGTCATGCACGCCGCTTGTCATTCCCGCTTGCTCCAGAAGTGGTTATCAGCGTCGCCTGCCCTGTGGTAAAGCTCATGCAGCTGCAGGGTCAGGACATTTGTGGACAAGATGCACTTATCAATGCAATTCTATGAATGGACTACAACTCCCAAGTTTTTAGAGGCAGCGGCCATCTTGGGGTGTGGCAGGCCTATGAAGCCCAGCCACACCCAAGCACATTGCTCACTATTTTGAAGACTTTGGTGCAGACAGACCTCGTGGGGGTTTCCTCTGAAGAAAGCGGATTTCCTGCATGGCAGAGTGGCGACATGTCAGAGTATCCTTGTTTCCATGGTGAATTGAAAAATGAGTAGGTCGTACTCGTATCAGTAAGGTCTTGATGAGTCAAATCTTGAAGGGGGTTGTTTTCTCCCAAAAGTAAAACGTCCCTTAGCAAAACGAGAAAAATGCTTTAGGCCAAAAGTAAAGAGTGCCTGGCACGACGATCAAAGCGCTTCAGGCCAAACGAGTAAATCGCCCTTGGCACATCAATCAAAGCACTTCAGGCCACATGAGTAAAGCACCCCTTAGCACAATGAGCAAAGCGCTTCAGGCTAAATGAGTAAAGCGCCCTTGGCACGACAATCAAAGCGCTTCAGCCACACGAGTAAAGCGCCCTTGGCATGACAATCAAATCGTTTCAGGCCACACGGGGAAAGAGCCCTTGGCACGACAATCAAAGCGCTTCAGACAAAACGAGTAAAGAGCCCCTTGACACAACTAGCAAAGCGCTTCAGGTAAAACAAGTAGAAGCACCCCTGGCATAATGAGTAAAGCGCTTCATGCATGGCGATCAAAGCGCTTCAAGTTCAATTAGTAAAACTTTTCAGGCCTCAGTTGCAAATGTGAAAGCGTTTGAGAAAAGCAAGCTGTAGTTTCATTGTTTTTTGGGAAGTACAATATGTGAGATATACAGGGAGTGCAGAATTATTAGGCAAATTAGTATTTTGACCACATCATCCTCTTTATGCATGTTGTCTTACTCCAAGCTGTATAGGCTCGAAAGCCTACTACCAATTAAGCATATTAGGTGATGTGCATCTCTGTAATGAGAAGGGGTGTGGTCTAATGACATCAACACCCTATATCAGGTGTGCATAATTATTAGGCAACTTCCTTTCCTTTGGCAAAATGGGTCAAAAGAAGGACTTGACAGGCTCAGAAAAGTCAAAAATAGTGAGATATCTTGCAGAGGGATGCAGCACTCTTAAAATTGCAAAGCTTCTGAAGCGTGATCATCGAACAATCAAGCGTTTCATTCAAAATAGTCAACAGGGTCGCAAGAAGCGTGTGGAAAAACCAAGGCGCAAAATAACTGCCCATGAACTGAGAAAAGTCAAGCGTGCAGCTGCCACGATGCCACTTGCCACCAGTTTGGCCATATTTCAGAGCTGCAACATCACTGGAGTGCCCAAAAGCACAAGGTGTGCAATACTCAGAGACATGGCCAAGGTAAGAAAGGCTGAAAGACGACCACCACTGAACAAGACACACAAGCTGAAACGTCAAGACTGGGCCAAGAAATATCTCAAGACTGATTTTTCTAAGGTTTTATGGACTGATGAAATGAGAGTGAGTCTTGATGGGCCAGATGGATGGGCCCGTGGCTGGATTGGTAAAGGGCAGAGAGCTCCAGTCCAACTCAGACGCCAGCAAGGTGGAGGTGGAGTACTGGTTTGGGCTGGTATCATCAAAGATGAGCTTGTGGGGCCTTTTCGGGTTGAGGATGGAGTCAAGCTCAACTCCCAGTCCTACTGCCAGTTCCTGGAAGACACCTTCTTCAAGCAGTGGTACAGGAAGAAGTCTGCATCCTTCAAGAAAAACATGATTTTCATGCAGGACAATGCTCCATCACACACGTCCAAGTACTCCACAGCGTGGCTGGCAAGAAAGGGTATAAAAGAAGGAAATCTAATGACATGGCCTCCTTGTTCACCTGATCTGAACCCCATTGAGAACCTGTGGTCCATCATCAAATGTGAGGTTTACAAGGAGGGAAAACAGTACACCTCTCTGAACAGTGTCTGGGAGGCTGTGGTTGCTGCTGCACGCAATGTTGATGGTGAACAGATCAAAACACTGACAGAATCCATGGATGGCAGGCTTTTGAGTGTCCTTGCAAAGAAAGGTGGCTATATTGGTCACTGATTTGTTTTTGTTTTGTTTTTGAATGTCAGAAATGTATATTTGTAAATGTTGAGATGTTATATTGGTTTCACTGGTAATAATAAATAATTGAAATGGGTATATATTTTTTGTTTGTTAAGTTGCCTAATAATTATGCACAGTAATAGTCACCTGCACACACAGATATCCCCCTAACATAGCTAAAACTAAAAACAAACTAAAAACTACTTCCAAAAATATTCAGCTTTGATATTAATGAGTTTTTTGGGTTCATTGAGAACATGGTTGTTGTTCAATAATAAAATTAATCCTCAAAAATACAACTTGCCTAATAATTCTGCACTCCCTGTATATTTAAATCTTTGTGCATTTCTAGGCTGAGATCAAACGTTTATGTTATGAAAGCATAATTGTTACATGGTTAATATTCAGAGTATGATCATAGTCCAAAGCTCTTGCTATCTTTAGGTACAGAGATTGCAGTTCGTTCTTGTTCCATGATTCAAAGAAGGGGCTATGCCCAGTTCACAAAGGGTCTCAATCTGATATCACAGAGACGCCTTTGCGAACGAGTATATGTATATTTGTCCTAACCATTTTCTTTTCACATCTCTCTCCCTGCAGTTCCCTACCCTAATTCCCTTCCCCCGCGCCTGGCTTCATCAATACTCTGCGCTCTGATAGCTTTCTGCGTTGGTGAAGCCGGGAGGTGGACCTTTTGGTCAGCAGCGTGCAGATCCCGAGGAAAGGGCACTGTGACAGGCCCTTCATCTCTACAAGAAGGACTCCTTGTGCAGTGAAATTCGACGCACAGCTTTCCAGAAACGAGGCACAGCCTGCACCGCTGTGAAAATTTCACCGCACGCCGATCCGGAATGACGTAGCCTGACTTCGTGACAAGATCGACGCAGCACCAGTGTAGCGACCGGAAATTCAACGCACGGCCCACTGAAACGATGCACAGCCGGACCGTAACAACGCAGCCGGACTTCCAGAGAGGAATCGACGCAGCACCTGCTGTGCAGTAGAAAATGCGACGCAACACCCACCGAATCGACACAGCTCCTGTGACTTCGTCCTGCCAGCGCAGGAAATCCACGCATCATCCCCGGGGCATCTGAAAACCCTGCAACCCAAAAAGGATCCACGACCGAGCACCGGAAATCGACGCACAGCTGTCCCTGCGTGAAAACTAAACAACGCATCGCTGTGTGTGGCCTGAGAAATCGACGCACACCCCTTTATTTCCACGCATCTCCTCCTCTGCGTTTCTATGCAGAGATTTTTCACGCGAACCAGGTACTTTTTGTTTGAAAGATACTTTGTTTGCTTTTAAAAGACTTAAGACACTTTTATATCACTTTTCAGTGATATCTCAACATTTACTTATTACATCTTTAATCGTTTTGACCTGCATTTATCCAGATAAATATTATATATTTTTCTAAACACTGTGTGGTGTACTTGTGTGGTGCTATATTGTGTTACTGTATGATTTATTGCACAAATACTTTACACATTGCCTTCTAAGTTAAGCCTGACTGCTCAGTGCCAAGCTACCAGAGGGGGGGCACAGGATAATTTGGATTGTGTGTGACTTACCCTGACTAGAGTGAGGGTCCTTGCTTGGACAGGGGGTAACCTGACTGCCAACCAAAGATTCCATTTCTAACATTGGTGATTAGTGGTGAGGCTTGGACTTGTATTTGTGCAGTGACATACAGTAGCTAAGCATTTCACTACCTACCCACAGTTGAAGGTCAACTTGATTTTTCTTCTTTTTCTGCAATTTCGATTTTTCCTGACAATTTTTTACTACAATCCTCACTCAACATGTCTCTGGCTGGGCCTCAAGCAGGAGATGACGATTTTGATCTGGCTATGCTGGACACCTACACTGTTAAACAACTGATGGCATTCTGCAGGGATATGGGTGTATCTACCCAGAAAGCCACCAGGAAGGAGGAATTCCAAATGGCGCTGAGGGCCTGTGCAGAAGCCCAGACAGAGAAGAATGTTGAGGAGGAGGGTCCAGAGGATGGCCCCTCAGAGGATTTTCTGCCATCAGTGGATGAGATTACCACTGCAATTGTGCCCCCTGCCAAACCAGGGAGCAGTGTCACTGATCAAGGCCTGACCGCAGAGGAAAGGAGAGAAGAGAGAGAGTTTCAATTGCAGATCACAAGGTTGGAAATTGAGGCTCAACAGGAGTAAAGGAGTTTAGAGAGAGAAGCCAAGCAAGCTGAGGCTGAAAGAGTAGCCAAACATTGAAGCTGAGAGAGCTGACGCTGCTGCTGAGAGAGCCTTGGCTGAGAAAAAAACTTTTGTTGGCTCATGAACTGAGTCTCAAGGAGCTGGAGATCAAGACGAGACAGTCTGAGTCCAGCAGTGATGGTGGCAGCATACATGCAGGACCTGTTAGGGAGAAAAATGTTTTTATACCCAATTATGTGGTGTCAAGTTTTGTGGTGGGAGATGACATTGACAAGTGGCTGGCTACCTATGAAGTTGCACTAAGGGCCCATGGGACCTCTGAGGAGCCTTGTGGTTTTATGGACCAGCAGTGGGGAGGGACACACTTCTTACACTAGCTCCACAGGATAGGAATGTCTATGCACACATGAAAGCCGCTTTACTGACCAAGTCTGGGCTGACCCCTGAGAAATACCATCAGAGGATTAGGGACAGCATCAAACTTTCCACACAAACTTGGGTAGATTGTTATGATTTCTCAAATAAGACACTGGATGGATGGGTGCGGGCAGCAAAGTAGATGATTACAAGGGGTTATATAACTTGATTCTGAGAGAGCATATGCTCAGTATTTCTTTCACAGAGTTGCGCCAGCACTTAGTAGATAGTAAGCTGACTGATCCCAGGAAGCTTGTTGAGGAGGCGGACCTCTAGGTTAGCACCAGAGTGTACAAGAAGGTATGGGGGGGGACACCCACAAAGGTGGTCAGGGTTCCCAACAGAAGAAAGAGGTGGGAGATAAACGTAAAGATAAGGAGTTCTCTAAAGGCCTCCAAAACAATTCCCAAGGGGGGGGGGGTGGTAACCATTCCTCTTCTAGATTTGGGAAGAAACCAGTGTTTTTTGACAGAAAGTTAGGGAAGTTCATACCCAAATGCTTGGAGTGCTACCAGCATGCACACTCTAAGGGTGACTCCCAGTATTCCAAGAGAGCACAGTCCACCACTGGACAGACATCTGGGTTGGATGGTGTAGCGCTCGGGGGGGGGAGACAGTCCCAGTTAGCTTTGGGGGGCAGACAGAGGTTTCCCTAGTGTCCCTGGGAGATAGAGAGATGGTGCCTAAAGCTCACATGCCTGCAAATACTTCAAAGTATAGGAAGTGGGTCACCATTGACGGGCAAAGGGTGGAGGCTCTGCGTGACACAGGAGCCAGTATGACTACTGTCAAGAGTCAGCTGGTGTCAGCATAGCAGATAGTCCCTAATACATTCCACCAGGTCCTAGTCGCTGACAATCGTGAGAGTCACCTACCAGTGGTTCTGGTTCCTTTTGAATGGGGTGGGGGGTCTCTGGTACTCTGAAAGTAGCTGTGAGTCCTGCCATGTCTGTAGATTGTCTGTTAGGCAATGATCTTGAGCATACTGCCTGGGAGGAGGTGAGCTCAGATCCCACCTGGAGATGTTAGGTTTGCCTGAGTGGGTCTGCATGACCACAAGGTCCATGACTGCCCGGGAAGGGAGTCAGGGTGTCTGGACCCTGGAACAATGGCCCAGCCAGCTGCAAAGAGGAAGGGCAAGAGGCGCGGGAAACCCACCTCAGGTGTTCCCATGGTGGTGGGTGGGGCCCCTGAGGAGGAGGCCCCTGAGCCAACTGGAGAGGACATAGCTGACCTGGGTAACCTACCTGAACTTGCTGGCTGGCAAGTAGAGGGTGGGCCAACCAGGGCAGAATTCTGCAAGGTGCAGACAGAATGTCCCACCCTTGAGGGCCTGAGGTGACAGGCCACAGCCCAAGCAGCTGGTGAAGCCTATAGCACTCACTATATCAACTGGGAGAATGATCTCCTTTACAGTGAGCCTAAGGTTCTGGGCCCTGGGGCAGCATGAGTGCTGGTGGTCCCCCAGTGTTACCGGGCCTTCCTACTGGGTCTGGATCATGACATTCCCCTGGCAGGACATCTGGGCCAAGACAAGACCTTTGACAGGCTTGTCATCCACTTCCATTGGCCTAGAATGAGGGTAGCCTCAGAAAGTTTCTGTAGAGCCTGCCCCACCTGCCAGGCTAGTGGGAAGACAGGGAAAAAGCTTAAAGCCCCACTGATCTCACTTCCTGTCGTTGGCACCCCCTTTGAAAGGGTGGGCATCAACATTGTTGGCCCCTTGAACCCCAAAACTGCCTTGGGAAAAAGGTTTATCCTGGTTTTGGTGGACCATGCCACCTGCTATCCAGAGGCAATCCCTCTGAACAGTGACTGCACTGGTGGTGACCAGAGCCCTGCTGGGAATATTTACTCGTGTGGGATTCCCTAAGAAGTTGTGTTGACAGAGGCACAAACTTCATGTCTGCATACATGAAGTCCATGTGGGATGAGTGTGGGGTGACCTACCAGTTTATCATCCATTATCATCCTCAATCCAATGGACTTGTGGAGAGATTCAACAAGACCCTTAAAGGCATGATCAATGGCCTGACTGAAGCCATGAGGCGTAAGTGGGACGTCCTCTTGCCATGCCTGCTGTTTGCTTATGGGGAGGTACCCCAGAAAGGGGTGGGGTTCAGACCCTTTGAACTTCTCTATGGTCACCCTGCCAGGGGACCACTAAGCATAGTTGAAGAAGGCTGGGAGAAAGCTCCCAAGACACCTCCCCAGGATTGGTCAGCTACATGCTGGCCCTCCGCAACCAAACCCAACACTTTTGGAAGGAGGCCAAGAGTAACCTTGAGGCCAGTCAAGAGTTGATGAAGGAGTGGTATGTCCGGAAGGCCACTCTAGTTGAGTTCTCACTTGGAGACAAGGTTTGGGGGATGGAGCCAGTAGAGCCTAGGGCTCTTCGGGACCACTGGTCTGGCCCATTTGAGATTAAGGAGTGGAAGGGGAGGCCACTTACCTAGTGGACCTCAAGACCTCTAGGCACCCCCTAAGGGTGCTCCATCATAACAGACTCAAACCGCACTTTGAGAGGACTGAGGTCAGTATGCTCCTAGTCACAGATGAGGGCATGGAAGAGGAGAGTGAACCTCTCCCCGACCTCTGCTCTGCCAAAGAAGGTGATGGGTCAGTAGAGTGTGTCATTCTCTCTTACTCCCCGACTCTAGGTCAGAGAGGAGACTGCTATGAGTTGTTAGAGCAGTTCTCTTTCTCTTACTCCTGGACTTAACCATTTGTGTGTCCATGACATTGACACAGGAGACAGTCCCCCTGTGAAGAACAACATTTACAGGTTGTCGGATGAGGTGAAGGCCAGCATCAAGGGGGAGGTCTCCAAGATGTTGACCCTAGGGGTTATTGAGAAGTCCAGCAGTCCCTGAGCCAGCCTTGTGGGCCTGGTGCCTAAGTCTGCTGTCCCCGGTGAGAAGCCAGAACTCCGGTTCTGTGTGGACTACTGGGGTCTCAACTCAGTCACACGGACTGACGCTCACCCCATCCCCCGAGCTGATGAGCTCGTTGACAGGCTAGGCGCTGCCAAGTTCCTGAGTACTTTTGATCTTACGTCAGGGTACTGGCAGATCGCTTTGACTGAGGGGGCTAAAGAGAGATCTGCATTTTCGACACCTGATGGCCATTACCAGTTCAGGGTAATGCCCTTTGGGTTGAAAAATGTCCCTGCTACCTTCCAACGGAAGGTTAACGGGGTCCTAGCTGGAAAGGATGCCTACTGCCCTGCCTACCTAGATGACATAGCTGTCTATAGTTCCAGCTGGGAGGAACACCTGCTCCACCTCAAGGAGGTACTTCAGGCTCTGCAACAGGCAGGCCTGACCATCAAGGCCAGTAAGTGCCAGATTGGGCAGAGTTCAGTGGTGTACTTGGGACACCTAGTAGGTGGTGGCAAGGTGCAGTCACTCCAGGCCAAGATTGAAACTATCAAGGCCGGGCAACCACCTAGAACACAGACCGAAGTGAGAGCCTTCTTATGCCTCACTGGATACTACCGTAGGTTTGTCAAGGGCTATGGTACCACTGTGTCACCCTTGACAGAACTTACTTCCAAAAAGCAACCTAGGTTGGTGAATTGGACAGAGGCTTGTCAGAAAGCCTTAGAAGCCCTGAAGGAAGCCATGTGCACGGCCCCCGTGCTCAAGGCCCCTTACTACTCCCAGGAATTTATTGTGCAGACAGGCATTTCAAAGCATGGCATAGGGGCTGTTTTAGTACAGCTAAATGAGGAGGGCTCAGACCAAACAGTAGTCTTTATTAGCAGAAGACTATTTACCACGGGAACAGAGGTTGAGTGCTATTGAGAGAGAAGCATTTGCTGTGGTCTGGGCACTGAAGAAGCTGAGACCATACCTCTTTGGGACTCACTTCCGGGGTCAAACAGACCACAAGCCCCTCAGATGGCTCATGCAGATGAGGGGTGAGAATCCTAAACACTTGAGGTGGTCCATTTCCCTACAGGGGATGGACTTTACGGTGGAGCATCGCCCGGGGATGGACCACACCAATTCTGATGGTCTCTCCAGATACTTCCGCCTTAGTGATGAGAGCTCCAAGGAGGTTGGGTAGCTCTCCCCACTTTCAGCTGTGGGGACACATGTTAGACGTGACAGCCTAAGGGGGTCACCCTAACTTTTTGCCTGCCTCCCTCTACTTTTTAGATACTGTTTTTGCTGGTTTTAAGACTCTACACACTTTACCACTGCTAACCAGTGCTAAAGTGCATATGCTCCCTCCCTTTAAACATGGTAACATTAGATCATACACAAATGGACTATTTAATGTTACTTATAAGTCCTTAGTAAAGTGCACTATATGTGCCTAGGGCCTGTAGATTAAATGCTACTAGTGGGCCTGCAGCACTGATTGTGCCACCAACTTTAGTAGCCCCTTAACCTTGCCAAGCCTAAAACTCCCCTTTTGCTACATATAAGACACCACTAAGGGTATGCCCTAGCTAACCCATAGGGCAGGGTGCTGTGTAGGCAAAAGGCAGGACATGTACCTATGTAGTATACAATGCCCTGGTAGTGTAAAACTCCTAAATTAGTTTTTACACACCTGTGAGGCCTGCTCCCTTCATAGGCTAACCTTGGGGCTGCCCTCATACATTGTTTGAGTGGTAGCTGCTGATCTGAAAGGAGTAAGGTCATATTTAGTACGGCCAGAATGGTGATATAAAATCCTGCTGACTGGTGAAGTTTGATTTAATATTACTATTTTAAAAATGCCACTTTTAGAAAGTGAGCATTTCTCTGCACTTAAATCTTTCTGTGCCTTACAATCCACGTCTGGCTGGGTTTAGTTGACAGCTCCTTGTGCATTCACTGAGACACACCCCAAACACAGGATACTCAGCCTCACTTGCATACGTCTGCATTTTGAATGGGTCTTCCTGGGCTGGGAGGGTGGAGGGCCTGCCCTCACACAAAGGACTGCCACACCCCCTACTGGGACCCTGGCAGACAGGATTGAACTGAAAGGTGACCTAGTGCACTTCTAAGCCACTCTTTGAAGTCTCCCCCACTTCAAAGGCCCATTTGGGTATATAAACAAGGCCTCTGCCCCTACCAACTCAGACACTTCCTGGAGAAGAAACTTGAACCAGAACCTGCATCCTGCAAAAAAGAAATGCCTGGCTGCCCAAAGGACTCACATGTCTGCTTTCTGTGAAGGACTGCTGCCTTGCTGTTGCCCTGCTGCCTTGCTGCTCTCTGGCTGTGGTGAAGAACTGCTCTCTAAGGGCTTGGACAGAGCTTGCCTCCTGTTCCCTGAAGTCTCAGGACCAAAAAGACTTCATCTCTACAAGAAGGACTCCTTGTGCGATGAAATTTACCGCACAGCCTGCCAGAAACACACAGCTAGCAACCCGGTGAAAATTTCACTGCACGCCATTCAGGAATGACGCAGCTAGACTTCGAAATGAGAAGATTGATGCTGCGCCAACGTAGCGACCGGAAATTTGACGCACGGCTACCGGAATGATGCACAGCCAGACCGTAACAATGCAGCCTGACTTCCAGAGAGGAATCGACACAGCGCCTGCCGTGCAGTAGAAAATTCAACGCAACGCCCATCGAATTGATGCAGCTCCAGTGTTTTCTTCCTGTCAGCGCAGGATATCCGCACACCATCCCTGGGGCGTCTGAAAACCCCGCCACCCGAAGAGGATCCACGACTGAGCGCTGGAAATTGATGCACAGCTGTCCCTCCATGAAAACTAAACGATGCATCGCTGTGTGTGGCCCGAGAAATCGACGCACACCCCTTTGTTTCCACGCATCTCCTTCTCTGTGGTTCTTTGCGGAGATTTTTCATGCGAACCAGGTACATCAGTTAGTTACCGCGGATTACCTTTCCAGGCATCCCATTGGCCAAAGTCTCAAGCAGCCTTTTCCAAGGGAGGGGATGTGTAGCAGAGCCAATGCGACTCCGCAACAGACTGATCCCCCGGACGTGCAAAACAGTCCCCGGGGGGCACTTTCATGCACCTGGAAGTCCCGTCATCTGATGACGACCTGGGTGTCAGATTTAACTCACCGGAACTCCAGGATCTGGCGCGCCCACCACTGACAAGGAACAGACGGACTGAGACATCGAACCAGGGAGACGAGGACAGAACAGGAGAAAAAGGAGCGGAGACGCCAACACCGGGACTAACTCTTCGAGAAGAGCTACCGGAGTACGACTCTTCACGCCACAGTGCCAGCCCCATCCCTGGAGGGACGTGGCTTTCGCAGGTACGTTCCTGCATTCTGAACCCCATAGGGTATTATTGGTGAAAGGGGCTCAATAGCTCCTTATTTCATTTGACATTTCTTTTAGTCACTGGGGATTTCAAGTATTTCTTTTTGGGATTTCTCTTCCTCCCTTCTGATTCCGCCCACAGATAAAAAGAAATACGAGTGCTATTACCAGGTTAAAATCAAGAACCCTAAAGACTCTATTGTGTCTTTACTCCCAGGAAGCTAGCTTTTTTTTCTTTTCCCCAAAAGGAACATAGCTAATATTTTTTTTGTTTGTTTATTGCACTGGAAGATCGTCACTGTTTTTTTTTTATTTTTTTTTTTATTTTGGTGAAAATCCCACACCACCTACCCTCAAAATAAAAACGTCTGAAAACAAGACCCTTACCTATTTTTTTCCTTTTTCTCTTCCTTCCCCGGGGGAATGTCACCAACGCCACACTTCTCTGTAAACCGGGCCATATCTGAGAAATAAAGAGAAAAAAGAGAAATAAAGAAGACAAGCCAGAAGAATAAAGAACGATCTGGGAAGAACAGAAATAAAAAGACCTATAAGAAAATATACCTAATAAAACATCAAAATCAAACCTTTTCGTCTGAGAGCATCATCTATACTTACCGTAAATGAACCCACCACAGACCCCATTTCTAACACCAGAGGTCTGCCGAGAGTAGAACTACAGAGTGGGTGGCCTATAAGGAGACCCTTGGAGGGGGATATATACCAGGAGTTTTTGGAGTGTGAAGACACCTAGAAAAACAATATAGGCCATCTCTACAACATTGCCGGTAAATCCAGGTCACTGCTGTGCAGAAGACCGCCAACACACCGCCGCGGAATTCCGCTACAGCTATTAAGACCCAGAGCTCAGAATCCGCCAAAATCTAGACACCCACACAAGTCCGCTTACCAAAGGTCAGTGATAAACTGGCAATAACAAAACCTCCACCGTCACGCCAACAGGAATACGCCCACACTATCACGACCCACGAATCAACGCGGCGGTCTTTCAACCGCGATATTCCATTGGCGGTACACACCGCCGCACTCAAAATACACACACATATACAAAACACAACCACATTGGACAATTCAAAATACACACACCTGATACACATACACATACCACTCCCACACACCCAATACAATATAAAACACACACCCAAATTTGGAAGAAGCAGAGAGACAGAAAAGCAAAGACCACACCAGCATCCAGAGGCACACAACACCGTCACTCATACACATCCACCCACAAAACACCACACACCCCAAAACATCACCCCACACAATACAACACACACCACCTCACACATCACCCACACCACCCCATGGCACCGCAAAGACACCCCAGGTTTTCTGAGGAGGAGCTCAGGGTCATGGTGGAGGAAATCATCCGGGTAGAGCCACAGCTATTAGGATCACAGGTGCAGCACACCTCCATTGCTAGGAAGATGGAGCTATGGCGCAGAATCGTGGACAGGGTCAACGCAGTGGGACAGCATCTAAGAACTAGGGATGACATCAGGAAGAGGTGGAACGACCTACGGGGGAAGGTGCGTTCCGTGGTCTCAAGACACCACATTGCAGTTGAGAGGACTGGCGGCGGACCCCCACCTCCTCCTCCACAACTAACAACATGGGAGGAGCAGGTCTTTGCTATACTGCATCCTGAGGGCCTCGCAGGAGTAGCAGGAGGAATGTACTCTGGTAAGTCAACTCTTACTATTACATGCCCCACCCTACCTGCATGCTATCACGTACCCTCACCCTCACCCTGACCCCCATCACTCCAACACCTCACATATGTCCCACTATCACAAACCACCCATCCCAACACCAAGCCCTGCATGCAACAACAAAGCATGGACACCCATCACCAAAGCATGTCCCCTACACATACCCACACAGACCCCAAAACAATTATCACACAAGGTCCTACACAAGAATGTAAGCACTGGGGTACAGGGTCACCCACCCATTGCACACCATGGCACACACAGATGCAATAATCATGCCTTTACACCCCTGCAGGACCCCTGCCCAACGTCTCCGGACAGGAGGTTCCAGACATGTACACCCCCCCACAGAAGAGGCCCACAGTGATGACAGCAGCTCTGTCCAACTGGATCTAGATGACCATCTGGGACCTCGGGACAGTCAGTTCCCCTGACACAGTCACAGGCCACCACAGAGCCTCCCCCCTCAGGAAACACCAGCACAGCACCCACCCAGCAGGCCTCTGTCGCCAGGACATGTCAAGCAGCAGTGTTTCCACCACTACAGGGAACCCAGGCAAACCCACAAACCAAAGAACAGCAGGGACCAGGGGGCAGTGGCAGTGGGCACACGGTTCAGGGGACAGAGGCCCAGGAAAACAGGGGAACTGGGAGGTCTGCTGTGCGACAGGGGGAGGACAGGCCCAGGGAACCCACTCTCCACGAGGCCCTCTCCAACATCATGGGAGCGTACCATCATTCCCAAGAGACGATGGCAATGGTACTGGCCAAGTTTCAGGAGACCCAGCGGCTGCAGGAGGAACAATATTTGGGGTTCAGGGAGGAACTCAAGTCCATCAATACCACCCTGGGCACCATTGTAGGGGTGCTGAAGGACCTTGTGAACACCAGGAGGGAAACTGTGGCACAACAAGGGGCCCCTGACACTAGCCTGGACGATGAACTGTCCACCACCTCCGCCGGTGCCAGTGGACAGGAGGCACCGCCACAGGACCACGACACCAGCACCCCACCCCCTGCAGATGGAGAACCACCCCGCAAGCGGTCCCTGAGATCCAGGACAAATGCAGAGAACAATGCCAAGACCCCCACCAAGAAATGAGACCACCCTGAATGTCATCCTTCTGTCCCACTTTGTCACCCTCTCCATCCTTAAACTACCCTAGCCACTTCCTATGCCCCTTTGGACAATGCACCTGTGAGACTAATAACTGGACTCTGCCATAGACATTCCTCCACCATCACCCCTGACCATTTTACAACCCCCTCCATTATTTAGCACTTAAATAAACACCCTTGAATCACAAAACAATCTGGAGTCAGTCTGTGCTTTCACAAATGTGTATTTGCAATAACTGAGGAAAATAGCAATGTCCATTCTATTGTCAACATACCTATGTCACACAGCTCTAGTCCATGAGGTAACATAGCAGAGGTCACACAGTGGGACCCACATCTGTGAAATGGAAAGGCAAAGTGACAATTCAGGGTCCATGCACTGGGTGAAAGTCACAGACAGATGATAGGTCTAACAATGTTATCAGATGTAGGAGGCAGTGATGTCTTCTTACCTGTGTCTCACTGGAAGTATTGCTGGATCATGTTGTTTCTGTTGTCTACGTCCTCTTCTTCTGCCTCCTCTTCTTCACTGTCCACAGGCTCCACAGCTGCCACAAGACCTCCTTCTGGACCATCCTCCTGCGGAAAAGGCACCTGTCGTCGCAAAGCCAAGTTGTGCAGCATACAGCAGGCCACGATGATCTGGCACACCTTCGTGGGTCCTGTGCTTCCCATGCCCCTGGATTCAAGCTAGCCTGGCTGATGACGGGTGAAACCCTGAAACCGGTCCCAGGATGCTTGTTTCCAGTCCAGGGAAGACCTGGCCTAGCAGTTCAGGCTGGACTGTTCCCATGGGGATCAGGGTCAAGACTGATTTGCATATGGCTGGGTCCAAACTGGAATGGCATGGGCAGCAAAAAAACGATGGATTTAGGCATAGATCTCTGTACTGGGGGTGAATATTTGACATTGTTCAGCATTCCGTCCATCACTACTTCTTTTTGCATTTGTCGCCCTAAGTGGGAAGGGTATGCCCAGACGTGGGTCCTGTGCTTCCCATGCCCCTGGATTCAAGCTAGCCTGGCTGATGAGGGGTGAAACCCTGAAACCGGTCCCAGGATGCTTGTTTCCAGCCCAGGGAAGACTTGGCCTAGCAGTTCGGGCTGGACTGTTCCCATGGGGATCAGGGTCAAGACTGATTTGCATATGACTGGGTCCAAACTGGAATGGCATGGGCAGCAAAAAAACGATGGATTTAGGCCCAGATCTCTGTACTGGGGGTGAATGTTTGACATTCTTCAGCATTCCGTCCATCACTTCTTCTTTTTGCATCTCTTCCATTGTTGACAGGTCCACCAGCGGTCTGCACACCGAAGGATGCCGCCATCTCCTCACCTGCCCCAGGAGACGTGCCCTATGGATAAGAACAGCGAGCATAGAGTCAGCCAACACTGAGGTAGTAAAAAAATATTTTATTGCACACATTTATCAATACGCTATGTGCCTGTCTCTGTGTATATACAAGGCCTATATATGTGTGACACATTACAAATTGATGTCATGTGCCCCCTGAAATGGCCAAATTGATGTCATGTGGCCCCCTGACCTGTAATGGGGATATGAGGTAACTGCGCTGGCGTTGTACACCATTGCGGTAGGCGGTCAAAGACCGTGGGGCAATCCTGCATTGCTTAACATTGGGCCCTATGGGTTCCAGGAGCCAATGACGATGTACGCCAGCGGTGGCGGTATGTACCGCCGAGGACGTGACCGCCATTTTCTCTCTGTTCACTCACTTGATACCTGATCTTCGACAGGAGAGGACTTACACTGCAAGTGCTGCTGTGACCTCAGTCTGGAAGCGACGATGGCTCATGTGTCTGGGGAAAGGGCCCCTGCCTCCACATCGGAGGAGTTGGATAAACTAGTGGACGGGGTCCTCCCCCAGTACACGCTACACTACGGACCTCCAGACAAACACGTGAGTACACTGTGAGCATGCTGTATAGGCAATGCCTGTTCGGAGTGGTGTGGATGGAAGATACGGGGGGAGATGAGGCCTGCATGATCGGGCGGTGAGTGTATATGCGTCAGGGGAAGGGTGGGAACGTGGGACAATGACTCACGGTCCGGACGGTTTAAGTTTTTCCTTTTCCCCTGTAATATTCCTCTAGGTCAGCGCCCACCAGAAGAAGGATATTTGGCGTGCCATCGCCAAGGACGTCCAGACCCTGGGGGTCCACCACAGACGGAGCACCCACTGCCTTAAAAGGTGGGAGGACCTTCGCTGCTGGAGCAAGAAGACGGCGGAGGCCCAGCTGGGGATGGCCTCCCAACGTGGGAGGGGTGCCCGTCGCACCATGACCCCCATCCTGATGTTCCGGATCCTGGCGGTGGCGTATCCGGAGTTGGATGGGCGCTTGAGGGCATCACAGCAGCCACAAGGGGGTGAGTACACTCTCATTCAGATGACTCTGCACGCATTGGAGGTGCCTGGGTGGGGGAGGTGGGCAGTGGGTTCCCCTAGGCTAGGGCGAGCTTTGTAGGCAAGGACCCTTTGTGAGGCAGGCTAAGTGGCACCCCATCCCCACCAGTGGTAAGAGCCATCTACACCTAGTCAGGCTCCTGTGAGTTCCATGTGTGCAGCAATCGGGCATAGGCAATGTACCCCATGTCCCTGTGATTAATTAGGGAACTCTAAGTGCATGGCGTAGTGCAGAGGGCTGCTGTGTCTGTAGTGTCTGCCGACGGTAGCGGTATTGTATGCACTGAACATGTCATTCTTCTTTCTTTCTTCCCCCCCCTTTTTGTTGTCTCCCTGTTCTTGTGTGCATTAGCATCATCAGGCGGAGGAGCTGTGCCACCGGAGCAGGAGGGAGCTGCATCCTACATGGCCCTGGAGGGCCAGACAACAGAGTCTGAATCCACCAGTGGGACGGAGGGCGAGGGGAGCTCCAAGGCGGGGACAGGAGCTGAGACCAGCAACACCGACTCTTCCTCTGATGGGAGCTCCCTTGCGTCCGCCCTCCCAGCTGCCCCTCATGGTGTGTGTCCCGTGGCCGCTCACCCAAGAGGGTGGGCATCTCCCTCGCCCCAGGCACCTCAGGCCCTGCCCCAGTCAGCCCTGCTGCCCTCAGTGAGGAGGCTATTGACCTCCTGAGAACTCTCACTGTTGGGCAGTCTACCATTCTGAATGCCATCCAGGGTGTAGCGAGGCAGTTGCAACAGACAAATGCATACCTGGAGGGCATTCATTCTGGCCAGGCAGCCCAACAGCGAGCATTTCAGGCTCTGGCCTCTGCACTGATGGCAGCCATTGTCCCTGTGTCCAGCCTCACCCTCCAACTTCCTCCACCAAGACCCAATCCCCAGTACCCCAGCCTATCCCAAGCACACCATCAGACCAGCATGCACACACCTCAACACACAAGGGTGGCTCTGGCAAACATAAGCACCACACATCCCACAAGCATTCACACAAGCATCATACCCATGCACACATACCAACATCCACTGCCTCCACTGTGTCCCCCTCCTCCACGTCTCCCTCCTCCCTCCCTGTCACGTCTCCACTCACACCTGCATGCACTGCATCTTCAGCCACTACCTCCATCACCAGCACGCCCATCACCACACACCGCTCACGTGCACTCACACCCCCGCGACCATTCACACATCCCATGTGCTCTCCCAGTGTGTCTGTGAGCCCTCCTCCCAAACTACACAAACGCAGTCACACACCCACCCAACAGACATCCACCTCACGACAGCCTCCAGCCCATGCACCTTCACCCAAAGTCAGCATACGAGCACCTCCTACAACCACTACCTCTTCCTCAACTCCCAAACCCCCTCCATCTACCCTACACCTCCCCCCCCGCCCGTCCCCTAGGGCCCGCCTTTCCAGGTCCCAACCCAGCACCTCAGCCACCATATCACCGAGCACAGTGGTGCCAGCAATATCCGGATTCTGGAGTGCTCCAAGCAACAGGGCTGCCAGTGACCCAAGGAGCGATTCCAAGGACATTCCCCCACCTCCAAAACAGAAGATGTTGCCCACATCGCAGAAGGAGAAGGCCAAAACACCTGCCACCAAGGGCTCAGCCAAGACAATAGTTGGGGGTGGCAAGACAGCTGCGCAACCATCCAAGGTGGGAAAGGGCCTGAAAAAGAAAGGCAAGTCAACATCGCCGCCAACCTGCACGGCGGACAAGACCGTCACCGTCACATGCACCACCGCCACGGACACCACCGTCAGCACCCCAGTTACTGAGCCCTTCACCAGCACCGCAGACACTGTGCCCTTCAGCAGCACCGCGGTCAGTGAGCCCGCCACCAGCACCGCCGCTACTCACACCGTCGCCAGCAACGCAGTCTGTGAGCCCACCACCAGCACCACTGCTACTCACACCACCGCCAGCACTGCAGTCTGTGAGCCCGCCACCAGCACTGCCGCTGCGGACACCACCGCCAGCACGCAAGTCAGTGAACCAGCCACCAGCACGGCAGTCAGTGAGCCAGCCACCAGCACGGCAGTCAGTGAGCCAGCCACCCTCACCGCAGTCAGTGAGGCCGCCACCAGCACTGCCGGGCCAATGACCGCCGCAAGCACCGCCGCCCCAACGACCGCCGCTACTGACCTTGCCGCAAGCACCGCCAGCGGCCACGCGACATCCTGAGCCAGTGGCACCACCGCAGACATGGCTGCCATCCCCAGTGGTAATTCGTACATGGCTGGTGGTCAGTTCCAGGGGCCTGGGCAGCTTCCATGTTGCCCCACCGTCAGTGGACTGTCACATCCACTACCTGAGTCCTTGGCAGGATGAAGCACTCTGGGCACCAGGCCCCCTCCAGAGCCAGTGGAGAGATGCATCCACTACTTCAGTCCTTGGCAGGATGAAGCACTCTGGGCACCAGGCCCCCTTCCGAACCAGTGGAGCGATACATCCACTACCTCAGTCCTTTGTCAGGATGAAGCACTCTGGGCACAATGCCCCCTCCAGAACCAGTGGAGAGATACGTCCACTACCTCAATCCTTGGCAGGATGAAGCACTCTGGGCACAATGCCCCCTCCAGAACCAGTGGAGAAAGGCATCCACTACCTCAGTCCTTGGCAGGATGAAGCAATCTGGGCACAAAGACCCCTCTAGAACCAGTGGAGATTCACATCCACTACCTGAGTCCTTGGCAGGATGAAGCACTCTGGGCACCAAGCCCCCTCCAGAACCAGTGGAGACTGTTATCCACTTGAGAGACTGTGGCTTTGCACTCCCCAGGATAAAGCAGTGGGCAACCCACCCACTGGAGAGACTTGAGAGACTGTGGCTTTGAACTCCCCAGGATAAAGCAGTGGGCAACCCACCCACTGGAGAGACTTGAGAGACTGTGGATTTGTACTCCCCAGGATAAAGCAGTGGGCACCCACCCACTGGATAGACTTGAGAGACTGTGGCTTTGCACTCCCCAGGATACATCAATGGGCATGGAGCCCCCTCGTGGAGCTGGCGTCGTGCACTCATCCGGCTGAGGTGCCCCCCCCTTCCCTTCCCCCTGAGGTGCCTTTTTTTTTGTTTTGATCTGATGCCCCTGCAGCGCTCTCTCCGTTTCGATCGGGTTTCTTGTCTGGGCCTCGCCCATGCGTTTTGGGCCCAGTGGTCAACGGACTATATAGGTGCAGTACCTGGACTTGAATTCTTGGTGTACATATTTGTTTATAGTGCATATATATTTTGGACTAATGGATGTTTATTGATTACAACGGTTACAATCAATTCCTTTTGTCCTTGCGTTCTTCCGGGGGGGTTGGTGGGTGTAAACGTAATGTTTCAGCATGTATTAGTGTGTGTGTTGCTGTGGGTGAGGGTGGGGGTGGAGGTGTTGCGTGTTGCATGTGTGTATCTCTCTCTTTTCCCTCCCCCTCCCCTGTGTTGTAGGTGCAGTACTTACCGTGGTCGTAGCCGCCGTCAGCCGTGCTCCTGGTAGAGGAGCAGGAAGACAATCGCAGGGCGTATTTGGAGTTCAGGCTCCATGGCGTCCTGGTTCCTCGTGGGTTGTGTAGAGGTGAGTGTTTCCCCTTCCAAGTCCTGTTTCCGCCGTGTTTTTATTCGCGTTGAATCTGCCCCGGAAAAGGTGGCGGATTGGCCTGTCATAATAGTGTGGGTGGTACATTGTCTTCCGCCTGTTTGTTGGCAGTGACCGCCATGCTGTTTGTATGTACCGCTGTGGCGGTCGGAGTGTTAAAGTGGCTGTCTATGTTGGCGGTTTCCACCATGGTCATAATTCCATTTTTTTAACTGCCAGCCTGTTGGCGGTTTTACTGCCGCTTTACCACCGACCGCCAGGGTTGTAATGAGGGCCATAATGGGCATTGAGAAGGAGCTTGCTGGTCTTGAGGTGAGAGTGGTGGTGGTGGACCCAGATTGTAAATCTCAGTTGCTAGATATGAAAAGATAGAACATGTTTGTACCCAGCTTTATATATACACTTGTGGAATGTGCACAGGTTATCTATGGAGGGAGATAAATCAGACTGTTTGCATGGATGCTGGAGGGGAAAGGTCCTGTGGCGCTATACCATCACTGCAACGGGGTGATGGGAAGCTGGTAACTGTGGGGAAACATATAAATAATATTTGAAAAGTAATTCTGGAGGGTGGGAAGTCAAACTCTTTTTAGCCTAGGACAAGAGGTAAGGATCGTCATGAATGGGTTGTAGCCACCGGGGTACAAGAGGGACAAAAGGAGATGCTTGAAGCCTCACTCTACATACCTGAACAGACAAAAGCTTAGGAAGGGGTAGCCAAAAGTAAAACTCCAGTTTTGGATGGCATTCTACCAGATTTTCACTTGGATATGCCTGCACTCCTACTGGAGAAACGTTTGGGGGTTTCTGGAGAAGCTAATCAGGTTAGTTGCTTGCCACCGACAATGCAGGATGCAATGATAGTTCTGGTAACCAAAACAGGCAAAGATCATAAACTGATATTTTTCTTCCATCTGCTATGCCTAATAAATATGAACGGTAAGGTACTGAGCAAGATTCTATGCAGTCATTTTGTGGGTGTCATTACATCCCCTTTATATGAGTATCAGACAGGGTTTATCCCAGGTAGGAGTACAATGTTTAATATCAGATGCTTGACACACATTAAGAGGGCCCTGATGGACTCTGAGGAGGACTATGTGCTTGCTGCATTGAACCTGGAGCCTGTGAATTGTTAATTGAGTTGGACATACCTCTGAGTAGTGCTGGAATACATGGAGTTTGGCCCTAATTTCATTGGCTGGGATATACTGCTCTGCATGGATCCACAAGCTAAAATACGGACGCAGTGTATGATCTCAGATGAATGGGTCCTGGATGGGGTACATGACAGGGATGTCTTCTCTCCCCTTTGCTCTTTGAACTTGTGGTTGAGCCGCTTGCTTCTTGCCTGCAGGAGCAGCTGGGGACTAAGGGAGCCCCGGCGGGAACTAGGTGCACACTGTATCTCTGGAAGCTGATTACACGTTACTATATTCGAGGGACCCTATTCAATCAGTGCCCTGTGCACTGACAGAGTTGGCGTTGTTTTGAGACTATCAGGGCTAAACTCAAATGCATCAAAGTCGAGTCTCATTCCCAGTAGCAGAATGAAACACACCTCAGAGGCTCAACTTCCAGACCTCAGCCTGAAATGGGACCCATGGGGGGTTTGTACATTTAGGGCCTCATTCTGAGGCTGGCGGGCGGCGGTAGCCGCCCGCCTGGCGGGAACCACCATATGGCCGCTCCACGGTCGAAAGACCGCGGAGGCCATTCTGGCTTTCCCGCTGGGCTGGCGGGCGACCGCCAGAAGGCCGCCCGCCAGCCCAGCGGGAAACCCCTTCCCACGAGGAAGCCAGCTCGGAATGGAGCCGGCGGAGTGGGAAGGTGCGACGGGTGCAGTTGCACCCGTCGCGAATTTCAGTGTCTGCTAAGCAGACACTGAAATTCTTTGTGGGGCCCTCTTACGGGGGCCCCTGCAGTGCCCATGCCATTGGCATGGGCACTGCAGGGGCCCCACGACACCCCATACCACCATCCTGTTCCTGGCGGGCGAACCGCCAGGAACAGGATGGCGGTATGGGGTGTCGGAATCCCCAGGAGGATTCCTGAGGGCAGCGGAAAACCGGCGGGAGACCGCCGGTTTTCCTGTTCTGACCGCGGCCAAACCGCTGCGGTCAGAATGCCCTGCGGGGCACCGCCATCCTGTTGGCGGTGCTCCCGCCGACCCCGGCCCCGGCGGTCCTTGACCGCCAGGGTCGGAATGACCCCCTTAGTGTTAGACTTGGCATCCTTGGCGTGGTCTTCCCTGTCTTTTTGCTTCTGCCTCCTATGTTTTGACTGTGTGCTGGACTCTGGGCACTTTACCACTGCTGACCAGTGCTAAAGTGCAACTGCTCCCTGTGTAAATTGTATGTGTAATTGGCTTTTCCATGATTGGCATATTTGATTTACTAGAAAGTCCCTAGTAAAGTGTACTAAACGGCTAAACCTGCTTTAGTCTCCCTCCACTGGCTACCCACAAAGCAACGAATTAACTTTAAGGCCCTATGCATGACACACAAAGCCCTTCAGAACAAGGGTCCCAAATTTCTAAGGCAAAACACTTCATTTTACGTCCTAGCAAGGACTTTGAGATCTTCTGCAGCCCTGCTGGTTCACACTCCTCGATTCAAGAGAACTATATAGGGAGGTAACTCCTTCTTAGTTAAAGCTGCACACATCTGGAATTCCCTCCCCTTAGAACTCCGACAAGAACATCTAGAACTACATTTTTGTAAGAAACTGAAGACTTTCATATTCTCATCATAGTTTTTCCTTGGGTTTTTGCTCTGAGCTTTCACTTACCTTTTTAGCGCTGGGAGGCCTTCTGGTAGTCATGTGCTCTATAAATTTCCTAAACTAAACTACTAGAGGTGCCCAGGACCTGTAAATTAAATGCTACAAGTGGGCCTGCAGCACTGAGTGTGCCACCCACATAAGTAGCCCTGTAAACATGGCTCAGACCTGCCACTGCAGTGTCTGTGTGTGCAGTATTAACCTGCCAATTCAACCTAGCAAGTGTACCAACTTGCCAGTCCCAAACAGTTCCCTTTTCTATACATGTAAGGCACCACTAAAGTAGGCCCAAGATAGACCCCATGGGCAGGGTGCAGTGTATGTCAAAGGTGGGACATGTAGTAATGTGTTTTACATGTCCTAACAGTGAAATACTGCCAAATTCAGTTTTCACTGATGCAAGGCCTCTCTCTCATAGTTTAACACTGGGGCTGCCTTTAACTAACTTTTAAGTGCAGTTTCCCTTTGGGAGCAGATAGAAAAATGGAGTTTGGTTTAAACATAAATCTTTTGGTAAAGTTGATTTTTAAATTGTCAGTTTAAAAATGCCACTTTCAGAAAGTGGGCATTTTTTTGCTTAAACCATTCTGTGACTCAGCCTGCTTGTGTATTCCCTGTCTGGGTCAGACTGACAGTTGGGCTGTTTGTGGCTCCCCACTAGATAGTGGCACAAAGGAAGCTGGATGTGGGCTGCATATCCTGATGGCCATCCGGGCTAGAGTGGAAGGAGGTGTGGCCAGTTACACCTGAATGGGCTATGCCTGCCCTCACACAATGCAGTCTCCAACCCCAAGGTGTGAGTATGGAGCCAGGCCTTGGCAAGGCAGGATCTTATAAACAACAAAGACTTTCCTTCGACGTTTGCCTACTTCAAAGGCAGAAAGGGGAATAAGTAGTGGACCATACACCCCAGATTTTCAGATTACTTCTGGAATCAAGAACAACCTCTGCCAAGGAGAAGAGCTGAAGAGTTGGAGGAGTACTGCCCCTTTGCCTGTGATTGTACTTTGCTAGATTGACCTGCAGTTACTGCTTCTGCCTGAAAGAGGACAAAGACAGGACATTGTATGTTTTGTTCTGGCATGGTTTTTGCAAAACTTTATTGTTGGGGAAGCTGACATGCCCTCATTAACCTAAAAAAATGGTTGAAAGCACAAATATTTTTTGGTCTGCAAAAAGCACACATTACCATATTAGTCCTAGCACCGAAGAGAACTATTTTATGTGTAGATGTACGCTTTGTGAAAGAGCAGCATGCCGTAACTCACAGTGAAGTTAGACAATGACTGAAGGGCACTGACTCACTGCCTCATGAGGCTTGCTGTAGCGGGTGGAAGAAAACTATAAATGATACAATAGGTTAAATAATGAAGTCAGGTTCAAAAGCCCTATCACTAGCTATGTTATACATATAATTTTAGTAAAATTAAAACTTCTTGGATAACACCAATCCCATAAAAGGCCAATTAACGGTATTGGCTGCAAACTCTTTGCTAATGCTGTTTGTCATGTTGTTGAAAATCTTTATTACAAATCGATAAAGAGGGCTGAAAAGATAGTTAAAAAGGGAATCTTGCAAAGACAGTTAATGAGGGTTGTACAGAGAGAGAGAGAGATAGATAGATAGATAGATAGATAGATAGATAGATAGATAGATAGATACAGACAGGCAGGCAGGCAGGTAGATAGATAGATAGATAGGTAGGCAGGCTGATAGATAGGCTGACAGACATGTAGGTAGATAGACAGACAGCAGAAAAGCAGCTAAACAAACATGTAGACAGACAGGTAATTAGGTAGACAGGTGAAATGGTAGACAGGCAGATAGATAGCCTTGCATAGATAGATGTGATAAGCAAGACAGATAGGTAGGGAGGCAGGTTGATAGAAAGGCAGGTAGATAGACAGGTAGCTATACAGACAGGTAGATAGCTAGACAGGCAGGTACATAGAAAGACAGACAAGTAGACAGAAGAAAGACTGGCTGATAGTTTACTTAATATCTGTGGTTCTCTAACGGATAGGGTTGCAAAGATAGATAGATAGACAGATAGACAGCCATACAGATGGACGGACATATAGATAGATAGATAGATAGATAGATAGATAGATAGATAGATAGATAGATAGATAGATAGATAGATAGATAGACAGACAGACAGAACAGGAAATTGGAATAAGAAGAAACACTAAAATTAATAA